>NC_092743.1:136316019-137641019 GCF_047496795.1 Chiloscyllium punctatum
CCCCCCCGTTCTCCCCTCCCCCCGTTCTCCCCTCCCCCCTCCCTCCCCCGTTCTCCCCTCCCTCCCCCGTTCTCCCCTCCCCCTCCCTCCCCTCCCCCTCCCCTCCCCCCTCCCTCCCCTCCCCCTCCCTCCCCCGTTCTCCCCTCCCCGTTCTCCCCTCCCCCTCCCTCCCCCGTTCTCCCCTCCCCCCTCCCTCCCCCGTTCTCCCCTCCCCCCTCCCTCCCCCGTTCTCCCCTCCCCCCTCCCTCCCCCGTTCTCCCCTCCCCCCTCCCTCCCCCGTTCTCCCCTCCCCCCTCCCTCCCCTGTTCTCCCCTCCCCCCTCCCTCCCCCCCCTCCCTCCCCCGTTCCTCCCCCGTTCCTCCCCCGTTCCTCCCCCGTTCTCCCCTCCCCCCTCCCCCGTTCTCCCCTCCCCCCTCCCTCCCCCGTTCTCCCCTCCCTCCTCCCTCCCCCCTCCCTCCCCCGTTCTCCCCTCCCCCCTCCCTCCCCCCTCCCTCCCCCGTTCTCCCCTCCCCCCTCCCTCCCCCCTCCCTCCCCCCTCCCTCCCCCGTTCTCCCCCCTCCCTCCCCCGTTCTCCCCTCCCCCGTTCTCCCTCCCCCCTCCCTCCCCCGTTCTCCCCTCCCCCCTCCTCCCCCGTTCTCCCCTCCCCCCTGCCTCCCCCGTTCTCCCCTTCCCCCTCCCCCCCCGTTCTCCCCTTCCCCCTCCCCCCCCGTTCTCCCCTTCCCCCTCCCCCGTTCTCCCCTTCCCCCTCCCTCCCCCGTTCTCCCCTTCCCCCCCCCCCGTTCTCCCCTCCCCCCCGTTCTCCCCTCCCCCCCGTTCTCCCCTCCCCCCCCGTTCTCCCCTCCCCCTGTTCTCCCCTCCCCCCGTTCTCCCCTCCCTCCCCCGTTCTCCCGCTCCCCCCCCGTTCTCCCCTCCCCCCGTTCTCCCCTCCCCCCTCCCTCCCCCGTTCTCCCCTCCCCCCCCCCGTTCTCCCCTCCCCCATCCCCCCTCCCTCCCCCGTTCTCCCCTCCCCCTCCCTCCCCCGTTCTCCCCCTCCCCCTCCCTCCCCCGTTCTCCCCTCCCCCGTTCTCCCCTCCCCCCTCCCTCCCCCGTTCTCCCCCTCCCCCTCCCTCCCCCGTTCTCCCCTTCCGCCTCCCTCCCCCGTTCTCCCCTCCCCCTCCCTCCCCCGTTCTCCCCTCCCCCCTCCCTCCCCCGTTCTCCCCTCCCTCCTCCCTCCCCCCCCCTCCCCCGTTCTCCCCTCCCCCCCCGTTCTCCCCTCCCCCCCGTTCTCCCCTCCCCCCTCCCTCCCCCGTTCTCCCCTCCCCCCTCCCTCCCCCGTTCTCCCCTCCCCCTCCCTCCCCCGTTCTCCCCTCCCCCCTCCCTCCCCCGTTCTCCCCCTCCCCCCTCCCTCCCCCGTTCTCCCCTCCCCCCTCCCTCCCCGTTCTCCCCTCCCTCCCCCGTTCTCCCCTCCCCCTCCCTCCCCTCCCCCTCCCCTCCCCCCTCCCTCCCCTCCCCCTCCCCTCCCCCCTCTCCCCTCCCCCTCCCTCCCCCGTTCTCCCCACCCCCTCTCTCCCCCGTTCTCCCCTCCCCCCTCCCTCCCCCGTTCTCCCCTCCCCCCTCCCTCCCCCGTTCCTCCCCCGTTCCTCCCCCGTTCTCCCCTCCCCCTCCCCCGTTCTCCCCTCCCCCCTCCCTCCACCGTTCTCCCCTCCCCCCTCCCTCCCCCGTTCTCCCCTCCCTCTTCCCTCCCCCCTCCCTCCCCCGTTCTCCCCTCCCTCCTCCCTCCCCCCTCCCTCCCCCGTTCTCCCTCCCACCTCCCTCCCCACTCCCTCCCCCGTTCTCCCCTCCCCCCTTCCTCCCCCGTTCTCCCCTCCCCCCTCCCTCCCCCGTTCTCCCCTCCCCCCTCCCTCCCCCCTCCCTCCCCCGTTCTCCCCCCTCCCTCCCCCGTCTCCCCTCCCCCGTCTCCCCTCCCCCCTCCCTCCCCCGTTCTCCCCTCCCCCCTCCCTCCCCCGTTCTCCCCTCCCCCCTCCCTCCCCCGTTCTCCCCTTCCCCCTCCCCCCCCGTTCTCCCCTTCCCCCTCCCCCGTTCTCCCCTTCCCCCTCCCTCCCCCGTTCTCCCCTTCCCCCTCCCTCCCCCGTTCTCCCCCTCCCCCGTTCTCCCCTTCCCCCTCCCTCCCCCGTTCTCCCCCTCCCCCGTTCTCCCCTTCCCCCTCCCCCCCCCGTTCTCCCCTCCCCCCCGTTCTCCCCTCCCCCCCCCCGTTCTCCCTTCCCCCCTCCCTCCCCCGTTTTCCCCTCCCCCCTCCCTCCCCCGTTCTCCCCTCCCCCCTCCCTCCCCCCTTCTCCCCTCCCCCCTCCCTCCCCCGTTCTCCCCTCCCCCCTCCCTCCCCCGTTCTCCCCTTCCCCCTCCCCCCCCGTTCTCCCCTTCCCCCTCCCCCCCCGTTCTCCCCTTCCCCCTCCCCCCCCGTTCTCCCCGTCCCCCTCCCCCCCGTTCTCCCCTTCCCCCTCCCCCCCCGTTCTCCCCTTCCCCCTCCCCACCCCGTTCTCCCCTTCCCCCTCCCCCGTTCTCCCCTTCCCCCTCCCCCGTTCTCCCCTTCCCCCTCCCCCGTTCTCCCCTTCTCCCTCCCCCGTTCCCTCCCTCCCCCCCCCCCCCCCCCCCCCCCCCCCCCCCCCCCCCCCCCCCCCCCCCTCCCCCCCCCCCCCCCCCCCCCCCTCCCCCCCCCCCCCCCCCCTCTCCCCCCCCCCCCCCCCCCCCCCCCCCCCCCCCCCCGTTCTCCCCTCCCCCCCTCCCCCCCGTTCTCCCCCTCCCCCCGTTCTCCCCTCCCCCCCGTTCTCCCCTCCCCCCCGTTCTCCCCCTCCCCCCCGTTCTCCCCTCCCCCCGTTCTCCCCTCCCCACTCCCTCCCCCGTTCTCCCCTCCCCCCTCCCTCCCCCGTTCTCCCCTCCCCCCTCCCTCCCCCGTTCTCCCCTCCCTCCCCCGTTCTCCCCTCCCCCTCCCTCCCCTCCCCCTCCCCTCCCCCCTCCCTCCCCTCCCCCTCCCTCCCCGTTCTCCCCTCCCCCGTTCTCCCCTCCCCCTCCCTCCCCCGTTCTCCCCTCCCCCCCTCCCTCCCCCGTTCCTCCCCCGTTCCTCCCCCGTTCCCCCCTCCCCCGTTCTCCCCTCCCCCCTCCCTCCCCCGTTCTCCCCTCCCTCCTCCCTCCCCCCTCCCTCCCCCGTTCTCCCCTCCCCCCTCCCTCCCCCGTTCTCCCCTCCCCCCTCCCTCCCCCGTTCTCCCCTCCCCCCTCCCTCCCCCCTCCCTCCCCCCTCCCTCCCCCGTTCTCCCCCCTCCCTCCCCCGTTCTCCACTCCCCCGTTCTCCCCTCCCCCCTCCCTCCCCGTTCTCCCCTCCCCCCTCCCTCCCCCGTTCTCCCCTCCCCCCTGCCTCCCCCGTTCTCCCCTTCCCCCTCCCCCCCCGTTCTCCCCTTCCCCCTCCCCCCCCGTTCTCCCCTTCCCCCTCCCCCGTTCTCCCCTTCCCCCTCCCTCCCCCGTTCTCCCCTTCCCCCTCCCTCCCCCGTTCTCCCCTTCCCCCTCCCCCCCCCGTTCTCCCCTCCCCCCGTTCTCCCCTCCCCCCGTTCTCCCCTCCCCCCCCCGTTCTCCCCTCCCCCTGTTCTCCCCTCCCCCCGTTCTCCCCTCCCCCCCCCGTTCTCCCCTCCCCCCCCCGTTCTCCCCTCCCCCGTTCTCCCCTCCCCCTCCCTCCCCCGTTCTCCCCTCCCCCCTCCCTCCCCCTCCCTCCCCTCCCCCTCCCCTCCCCCCTCCCCCTCCCTCCCCCGTTCTCCCCTCCCCCCTCTCTCCCCCGTTCTCCCCTCCCCCCTCCCTCCCCCGTTCTCCCCTCCCCCCTCCCTCCCCCGTTCTCCCCTCCCCCCTCCCTCCCCCCTCCCTCCCCCGTTCCTCCCCCGTTCCTCCCCCGTTCTCCCCTCCCCCCTCCCCCGTTCTCCCCTCCCCCCTCCCTCCACCGTTCTCCCCTCCCCCCTCCCTCCCCCGTTCTCCCCTCCCTCCTCCCTCCCCCCTCCCTCCCCCGTTCTCCCCTCCCTCCTCCCTCCCCCCTCCCTCCCCCGTTCTCCCCTCCCACCTCCCTCCCCCCTCCCTCCCCCGTTCTCCCCTCCCCCCTTCCTCCCCCGTTCTCCCCTCCCCCCTCCCTCCCCCCTCCCTCCCCCGTTCTCCCCTCCCCCCTCCCTCCCCCCTCCCTCCCCCGTTCTCCCCTCCCCCGTTCTCCCCTCCCCCCTCCCTCCCCCGTTCTCCCCTCCCCCCTCCCTCCCCCGTTCTCCCCTCCCCCCTCCCTCCCCCGTTCTCCCCTCCCTCCCCCGTTCTCCCCTCCCCCTCCCTCCCTTCCCCCTCCCCTCCCCCCTCCCTCCCCCCCCTCCCCCTCCCTCCCCCGTTCTCCCCTTCCCCCTCCCCCCCCCCGTTCTCCCCTCCCCCCCGTTCTCCCCTCCCCCCCCCCGTTCTCCCCTCCCCCCTCCCTCCCCGTTCTCCCCTCCCCCTGTTCTCCCCTCCCCCCCCGTTCTCCCCTCCCCCCCCGTTCTCCCCTCCCCCCCCCGTTCTCCCCTTCCCCCCCCGTTCTCCCCTCCCCCCCCTCCCTCCCCCCTCCCTCCCCCGTTCTCCCCTCCCCCCTCCCTCCCCCGTTCTCCCCTCCCCCCCCCGTTCTCCCCTCCCCCATCCCCCCTCCCTCCCCTGTTCTCCCCTCCCCCTCCCTCCCCCGTTCTCCCCTCCCCCGTTCTCCCCTCCCCCCTCCCTCCCCCGTTCTCCCCTCCCCCCTCCCTCCCCCGTTCTCCCCTCCCCCTCCCTCCCCCGTTCTCCCCTTCCCCCTCCCTCCCCCGTTCTCCCCTTCCCCCTCCCTCCCCCGTTCTCCCCTTCCCCCTCCCTCCCCCGTTCTCCCCTTCCCCCTCCCTCCCCCGTTCTCCCCTTCCCCCCCCGTTCTCCCCTCTCCCCCCCCCGTTCTCCCCTTCCCCCTCCCTCCCCCGTTCTCCCCTTCCCCCTCCCTCCCCCGTTCTCCCCTTCCCCCTCCCTCCCCCGTTCTCCCCAACCCCCCCCCGTTCTCCCCAACCCCCCATTCTCCCGTCCGCCCCCATTCTCCCGTTCTCTCTTCAACCCCCGTTCTCCCTTCCCCCCGCCGTTCTCCCTCCCCCCCCTCCCTCCCACCCCCGTTCTCCCTTCCCTTCCCCCCCCCGTTCTCCCTTCCCTTCCCCCCCCCGTTCTCCCTTCCCTTCCCCCCCCCGTTCTCCCTTCCCTTCCCCCCCCCGTTCTCCCTTCCCTCCCCCCCCCCCGTTCTCCCTTCCCTTCCCCCCCCCCGTTCTCCCTTCCCTTCCCCCCCCGTTCTCCCTTCCCTTCCCCCCCCCGGTCTCCCTTCCCTTCCCCCCCTCCCCGGTTCTCCCTTCCCCCCCCACCCCGTTCTCCCTTCCCCCCCTCCCCCGTTCTCCCTTCCCCCCCTCCCCCGTTCTCCCTTCCCCCCCCCTCTCCCGTTCTCCCTTCCCCCCTTCCCCCCACCCCGTTCTCCCTTCCCTTCCCCCCCGTTATCCCTTCCCCCCACCCTGTTCTCCATTCCCCCCCCACCCCGTTCTCCCTCCACTCCCCCGTTCTCCCCCCCCGTTCTCCCCTCCCTTCCCCCCCCCGTTCTCCCTTCCCCCCCCCCCCGATCTCCCTTCCCTTCCCCCCCCGATCTCCCTTCCCTTCCCCCCCGATCTCCCTTCCCTTCCCCCCCGTTCTCCCTACCCTTCTCCCCCCCGTTCTCCCGACCCTTCTCCCCCCCGTTCTCCCTACCCTTCTCCCCCCCGTTCTCCCTACCCTTCCTCCCCCGTTCTCCCTACCCTTCTACCCCCCGTTCTCCCTTCCCTTCCCCCCCCGTTCTCCCTTCCCCCCCCGTTCTCCCTTCCCCCCCGTTCTCCCTTCCCCCCCGTTCTCCCTTTCCCCCCCGTTCTCCCTTTCCCCCCCCTGTTCTCCCTTCCCCCCCCGTTCTCCCTCCCCCCCCGTTCTCCCTTCCCCCCCCCCCCGTTCTCCCTTCCCCCCCCCCGTTCTCCCATCCCTTCCCCCCCGATCTCCCTACCCTCCTCCCCCCCGTTCTCCCTACCCTCCTCCCCCCCGTTCTCCCTACCCTTCTCCCCCCCGTTCTCCCTACCCTTCTCCCCCCCGTTCTCCCTACCCTTCTCCCCCCCGTTCTCCCTACCCTTCCTCCCCCGTTCTCCCTACCCTTCTCCCCCCCGTTCTCCCCACCCTTCTCCCCCCCGTTCTCCCTACCCTTCTCCCCCCCATTCTCCCTTCCACCCCCCCGTTCTCCCTTCCCCACGCGTTCTCCCTTCCCCCCCCCCCCCACCCCCACCCCGGTCTCCCATCCCCCCCCACCCCGTTCTCCCATCCCCCCCGTTCTCCCTTCCCACCCCCCCCACCCCGTTCTCCCTTCCCACCCCCCCCCCACCCCATTCTCCCTTCCCCCCTTCCCCTCCTCCGTTCTCGCTTCCCCTCCCCCGGTTCTCCCTTCCCTTTTCCCCCGGTACTCCCTTCCCTTTTCCCCCGGTTCTCCCTTCGCTTTCCCCCCCGTTCTCCCTTCCCTTTCCCTCCTGTTCTCCCTTCCCTTTCCCCCCCGTTCTCCCTTCCCTTTCCCCCCGTTCTCCCTTCCCTTTCCCCCCCGTTCTCCCTTCCCTTTCCCCCCCGTTCTCCCTTCCCTTTTCCCCCCGTTCTCCCTTCCCCCCCCCACCCCGTTCTCCCTTCCCCCCCCCACCCCGTTCTCCCTTCCCCCCACCCCGTTCTCCCTTCCCCCCTACCCCGTTCTCCCTTCCACCCACCGTTCTCCCTTCCCTTCCCCCCCCGTTCTCCCTTCCCTCCCCCCCCGTTCTCCCTTCCCTTCCCCCCCCGTTCTCCCTTCCCTTCCCCACTCCGTTCTCCCTTCCCCCCCACTCCGTTCTCCCTTCCCCCCCACCCCGTTCTCCCTTCCCCCCCACCCCGTTCTCCCTACCCTTCTCCCCCCCGTTCTCCCTACCCTTCTCCCCCCCCGTTCTCCCTACCCTTCTCCCCCCCGTTCTCCCTCCCCTTCCTCCCCCGTTCTCCCTACCCATCTACCCCCCGTTCTCCCTTCCCTCCCCCCCCCGTTCTCCCTTCCCCCCCCGTTCTCCCTTCCCCCCCCGTTCTCCCTTCCCCCCCGTTCTCCCTTCCCCCCCCTGTTCTCCCTTCCCCCCCCGTTCTCCCTCCCCCCCCGTTCTCCCTCCTCCCCCCCGTTCTCCCGCCTCCCCCCCGTTCTCCCTCCCCCCCCCCGTTCTCCCTTCCCTTCCCCCCCAATCTCCCTTCCCTTCCCCCCCAATCTCCCTTCCCTTCCCCCCCGTTCTCCCTACCCTCCTCCCCCCCGTTCTCCCTACCCTCCTCCCCCCGTTCTCCCTACCCTTCTCCCCCCGTTCTCCCTACCCTTCTCCCCCCCGTTCTCCCTACCCTTCCCCCCCGTTCTCCCTTCCCCCCCGTTCTCCCTACCTTTCTCCCCCCTGTTCTCCCTACCCTTCCTCCCCCGTTCTCCCTACCCTTCTCCCCCCCGTTCTCCCTACCCTTCTCCCCCCCGTTCTCCCTACCCTTCTCCCCCCGTTCTCCCTACCCTTCTCCCCCCCATTCTCCCTTCCACCCCCCGTTCTCCCTTCCCCCCCCTGTTCTCCCTTCCCCCCCCGTTCTCCCTTCCCCCCCGTTCTCCCTTCCCCCCCCTGTTCTCCCTTCCCCCCCCGTTCTCCCTCCCCCCCGTTCTCCCTCCTCCCCCCCGTTCTCCCGCCTCCCCCCCGTTCAACCTCCCCCCCCCCCGTTCTCCCTTCCCTTCCCCCCCGATCTCCCTTCCCTTCCCCCCCAATCTCCCTTCCCTTCCCCCCGTTCTCCCTACCCTCCTCCCCCCCGTTCTCCCTACCCTCCTCCCCCCGTTCTCCCTACCCTTCTCCCCCCCGTTCTCCCTACCCTTCTCCCCCCCGTTCTCCCTACCCTTCCCCCCGTTCTCCCTACCCTTCTCCCCCCCGTTCTCCCTACCCTTCTCCCCCCTGTTCTCCCTACCCTTCCTCCCCCGTTCTCCCTACCCTTCTCCCCCCCGTTCTCCCTACCCTTCTCCCCCCCGTTCTCCCTACCCTTCTCCCCCCCATTCTCCCTTCCACCCCCCGTTCTCCCTTCCCCCCCCTGTTCTCCCTTCCCCCCCCGTTCTCCCTTCCCCCCCGTTCTCCCTTCCCCCCCCCGTTCTCCCTTCCCCCCCCCCGTTCTCCCTTCCCCCCCCCGTTCTCCCTTCCCCCCCCCCGTTCTCCCTTCCCCCCCCACCCTGTTCTCCCTTTCCCCCGCGTTCTCCCTTCCCTTCCCCCCCCCGTTCTCCCTTCCCTTTCCCCCCTCCCGTTCTCCCTTCCCTTTCCCCCCTCCCGTTCTCCCTTCCCTTTCCCCCCCGTTCTCCCTTCCCTTCCCTTCCTCCCCCCCGTTCTCCCTTCCCTTCCCCCCCCCGTTCTCCCTTCCCTTCCCCCCCCCGTTCTCCCTTCCCTTCCCTTCCCTTCCCCCCCCCCCGTTCTCCCTTCCCTTCCCCCCCCGTTCTCCCTTTCCTTCCCCCGTTCTCCCTTCCCTTTCCCCCCTGTCCTCCCTTCCCTTTCCCCCTGTTCTCCCTTCTCCCCCCCCACCCCGTTCTCCCTTCCCCCCCCCCACCCTGTTCTCCCTTCCCCCCCCCCACCCCGTTCTCCCTTCCCCCCACCCCGTTCTCCCTTCCTTTCCCCCCTGTCCTCCCTTCCCTTCCCCCCGTTCTCCCTTCTCCCCCCCCCACCCCGTTCTCCCTTCTCCCCCCCCCACCCCGTTCCCCCTTCCCCCCCCCCCCCCGTTCCCCGTTCCCCGTTCCCCCCCCAGTCCTCTCCTCCCGTGCCCTCCGGTTCTTCCCCACCCCCCGGTTCTCTTTCCCCCCCCCCCCTTCTCCCTTCCCTTCCCCCTTCCCTTCCCCCCGGATCTCCCTTCCCTTCCCCCCCCCCTCCCGTTCTCCCTCTCCCCCCCCCGTTCTCCCTTCCCCCCCCCCGTTCTCCCTTCCCTTCCCCCCCCCCGTTCTCCCTTCCCTTTCCCCCCCCGTTCTCCCTTCCCTTTCCCCCCCCCGTTCTCCCTTCCCTTTACCCCCCCCCGTTCTCCCTTCCCTTTCCCCCCCCCGTTCTCCCTTCCCTTTCCCCCCCCCCGTTCTCCCTTCCCTTCCCCCCCCCGTTCTCCCTTCCCTTTCCCCCCCCCGTTCTCCCTTCCCTTCCCCCCCCCGTTCTCCCTTCCCTTTCCCCCCCCCTTTTCTCCCTTCCCCCCCACCCCGTTCTCCCTTCCTTTCCCCCCTGTCCTCCCTTCCCTTCCCCCCGTTCTCCCTTCTCCCCCCCCCCCCACCCCGTTCCCCCTTCCCCCCCCCAGTCCTCTCCTCCTGTGCCCTCCGGTTCTTCCCCACCCCCCGGTTCTCTTTCCCCCCCCCTTCTCCCTTCCCTTCCCCCTTCCCTTCCCCCCGGATCTCCCTTCCCTTCCCCCCCCCCCTCCCGTTCTCCCTTCCCTTCCCCCCCCCGTTCTCCCTTCCCTTCCCCCCCCGTTCTCCCTTCCCTTCCTCCCCCCGTTCTCCCTTCCCTTCCACCCCCCCGTTCTCCCTTCCCTTCCCCCCCCCGTTCTCCCTTCCCTTCCCCCCCCCGTTCTCCCTTCCCTTTCCCCCCCCATTCTCCCTTCCCTTCCCCCCCCGTTCTCCCTTCCCTTTCCCCCCACTTTTCTCCCTTCCCCCCCCCACCCCGTTCTCCCTTCCCCCCACCCCGTTCTCCCTTCCCCTTCCTCCCCCGTTCTCCCTACCCTTCTCCCCCCCGTTCTCCCTACCCTTCTCCCCCCCGTTCTCCCTACCCTTCTCCCCCCCATTCTCCCTTCCACCCCCACCCGTTCTCCCTTCCCCACCCGTTCTCCCTTCCCCCCCCCCCACCCCCACCCCGGTCTCCCATCCCCCCCCCCCACCCCCACCCCGGTCTCCCATCCCCCCCCACCCCGTTCTCCCATCCCCCCCGTTCTCCCTTCTCTTCCCCCCCCACCCCGTTCTCCCTTCCCCCCCCCCCACCCCATTCTCCCTTCCCCCACCCCGTTCTCCCATCCCCCCCGTTCTCCCTTCTCTTCCCCCCCCACCCCGTTCTCCCTTCCCCCCCCCCCACCCCATTCTCCCTTCCCCCCTTCCCCTCCTCCGTTCTCGCTTCCCCTCCCCCGGTTCTCCCTTCCCTTTTCCCCCGGTTCTCCCTTCCCTTTTCCCCCGGTTCTCCCTTCCCTTTCCCCCCCGTTCTCCCTTCCCTTTCCCCCCCGTTCTCCCTTCCCTTTCCCCCCCGTTCTCCCTTCCCTTTCCCCCCCGTTCTCCCTTCCCTTTCCCCCCCGTTCTCCCTTCCCCCCCCACCCCGTTCTCCCTTCCCCCCCACCCCGTACTCCCTTCCCCCCCCCCGTTCTCCCTTCCCTCCCCCCCCCGTTCTCCCTTCCCTCCCCCCCCCGTTCTCCCTTCCCTTCCCCCCCCCCGTTCTCCCTTCCCTTCCCCCCCCGTTCTCCCTTCCCCCCCACCCCGTTCTCCCTTCCCCCCCACCCCGTTCTCCCTACCCTTCTCCCCCCCGTTCTCCCTACCCTTCTCCCCCCCGTTCTCCCTACCCTTCTCCCCCCCGTTCTCCCTACCCTTCCTCCCCCGTTCTCCCTACCCTTCTACCCCCCGTTCTCCCTTCCCCCCCCGTTCTCCCTTCCCCCCCCGTTCTCCCTTCCCCCCCCGTTCTCCCTTCCCCCCCCGTTCTCCCTTCCCCCCCCGTTCTCCCTACCCCCCCCGTTCTCCCTTCCCCCCCGTTCTCCCTTTCCCCCCCCGTTCTCCCTTTCCCCCCCCGTTCTCCCTTTCCCCCCCCGTTCTCCCTTCCCCCCCCGTTCTCCCTTCCCCCCCCACCCTGTTCTCCCTTTCCCCCGCGTTCTCCCTTCCCTTCCCCCCCCGTTCTCCCTTCCCTTTCCCCCCTCCCGTTCTCCCTTCCCTTTCCCCCCTCCCGTTCTCCCTTCCCTTTCCCCCCCTCCCGTTCTCCCTTCCCTTTCCCCCCTCCCGTTCTCCCTTCCCTTTCCCCCCCCCGTTCTCCCTTCCCTTCCCTTCCCCCCCCCGTTCTCCCTTCCCTTCCCCTCCCCCCCGTTCTCCCTTCCCTTCCCCCCCCCCGTTCTCCCTTCCCTTCCCCCCCCGTTCTCCCTTCCCTTCCCCCCCCCGTTCTCCCTTCCCTTCCCCCCCCGTTCTCCCTTCCCTTCCCCCCCGTTCTCCCTTCCCTTCCCCCCCCCGTTCTCCCTTCCCTTCCCCCCCCCCCGTTCTCCCTTCCCTTTCCCCACCCTGTTCTCCCTTCCCCCCACCCCGTTCTCCCTTTCCTTCCCCCGTTCTCCCTTCCCTTTCCCCCCTGTCCTCCCTTCCCTTCCCCCCGTTCTCCTTTCTCCCCCCCCCACCCCGTTCTCCCTTCTCCCCCCCCCACCCCGTTCCCACTTCCCCCCCCTTCCCCCCCCCAGTCCTCTCCTCCCGTGCCCTCCGGTTCTTCCCCACCCCCCGGTTCTCTTTCCCCCCCCCCCTTCTCCCTTCCCTTCCCCCTTCCCTTCCCCCCGAATCTCGCTTCCCTTCCCCCCCCCCTCCCGTTCTCCCTCTCCCCCCCCCGTTCTCCCTTCCCATCCCCCCCCCCGTTCTCCCTTCCCTTCCCCCCCCCCCGTTCTCCCTTCCCTTTCCCCCCCCGTTCTCCCTTCCCTTTCCCCCCCCGTTCTCCCTTCCCTTTCCCCCCCCCGTTCTCCCTTCCCTTTCCCCCCCCCCGTTCTCCCTTCCCTTCCCCCCCCCCGTTCTCCCTTCCCTTCCCCCCCCCGTTCTCCCTTCCCTTTCCCCCCCCCCGTTCTCCCTTCCCTTTCCCCCCCCCCGTTCTCCCTTCCCTTTCCCCCCCCCCGTTCTCCCTTCCCTTCCCCCCCCCGTTCTCCCTTCCCTTCCCCCCCCTTTTCTCCCTTCCCCCCTACCCCGTTCTCCCTTCTTTTCCCCCCTGTCCTCCCTTCCCTTCCCCCCGTTCTCCCTTCTCCCCCCCCCCACCCCGTTCCCCCTTCCCCCCCCCAGTCCTCTCCTCCTGTACCCTCCGGTTCTTCCCCACCCCCCGGTTCTCTTTCCCCCCCCCTTCTCCCTTCCCTTCCCCCTTCCCTTCCCCCCGGATCTCCCTTCCCTTCCCCCCCCCCCTCCCGTTCTCCCTCTCCCCCCCCCCCGTTCTCCCTTCCCTTCCCCCCCCCGTTCTCCCTTCCCTTCCCCCCCCCGTTCTCCCTTCCCTTCCACCCCCCCGTTCTCCCTTCCCTTCCCCCCCCCCGTTCTCCCTTCCCTTTCCCCCCCCCCGTTCTCCCTTCCCTTCCCCCCCATTCTCCCTTCCCTTCCCCCCCCGTTCTCCCTTCCCTTCCCCCCCCTTTTCTCCCTTCCCCCCCCCACCCCGTTCTCCCTTCCCCCCACCCCATTCTCCCTTCCCCTTCCCCCCACCCCCCCCCCCCACCCACCGTTCGCCCTTCCCAATGTGAGGAAACCAGAGCACCTGGCTGAAATCCACATAGACACAGGAAAAATGTGCAAACTCCGCAGTCACCCCCTGAGGCTGGAATCAAACCTGGTGGTAACAACTTAAGCACATTGCTGCCTGACTTCTGCTAAGGAAAGTACATCATAGGTGGGCACAGGCTCTGACAATATTTGTTTTGATATTTCAAGAACCCATCCAAGTACTTTCTCAACAACTTTCCCAGGCACAGTATTCCAAATTCCCACTGTTCGCTTGGTGAAAAAATGCTTTCCTCAAATCCTTTCTAAACCTCCTGCTTTCACATTAAAATTATGCCCCCTCACTAATGATTCTTCAACTACTTGCTATCCACGCTGGTCATGCATGTCATAATCATATAAACGTTGATCAGAGATTTCCCCCTCCCCAGCCTTCTCTGTTCTCATGAAATTAGTCACAAACTTACCATCCTCTTTTCAGAGCCAAAATACTCCATCCCAGGCAACATCCTGGCAAATATTCTTTGCACTTCAGTTAGAGCTTCACTCAGCCTCCTCTGCTAATTATTAACATTTGTCACTATCTGCTTAATTCTGCATTCTGTTCATTTGACCTTAACCTTGTTCTCCTAATTAGTTTGACAGCCTCATGGGGAATGCCTCACTCTGATCATTTTGGCTACAGGCCACTACCCAGTCTGTCTTGACAATGCCACCCCCCCAAAAAAAACTATCTTGATTGTAGTTTCCTTTATTGAATCACTGGAAGGCAGTTTTGGACTTGAAATAAGAGGCTGTTTATCAGTTGAGAATGAAGAAATGAAGAAGCTCTCTTCCTCCCACTACAAACAAAATGAAGAAGCTCTCTTCCTCCCTCTACAAAAAAAGGACACACTTTCTCATTCCTGAAGAAGGGCTTATGCCCGAAACGTTGATTCTCCTGTTCCTTGGATGCTGCCTGACCTGCTGCACTTTTCCAGCAACACATTTTCAGCTCCTATCAGTTGAGAATGTAGTGTATAAATGTGGAATCGAGTTTTCAGTTGCGTAATTTAGGTGGATGCAGGTAGGAGATGAATGTGATAGATCAGTGGGATGGGTGGAGTGGATAGATGTATTATTCTCCACCATTTCTGCCACCTACAATCAGACTCCACTACCAGAGATATGTTTCCCTTCCCACCCCGTGTTCCGCAGAGACCGTTCCCTCCGTAACTCCCTCATTAGGTCCATGGTCCCCACCAACCCACCTTCCACACCTGGCACCTTGCCTTGCCGCTGCAAGAGGTGTAAAACCTGCACCTCCATCCAAGGCCCCAAAGGATCTTTTCACATCCGGCAGAGATTTTCCTGCACATCCAGCCACCTCATCTATTGTATCCATTGCTCTCAGTTGTTTGCACATCGGGGAGACGGAATGATAATTTGCGGAGCGTTTTAGGGAACAATTCCACTGCCTTGTGGCCGTCCACCTAAACTCCCCCTTCCACGTGCCCACGACATGCAAGTTCTCCACTGCCAAATCCAAGTTTCTCAATTAACTGGAGGAAGAACGCCTCATCTTCTTTGCCTCTGAGGAGAGCTCAAAGGTACCTTCGTAGGAAGTAAAAGGGGTCAACACCTTAACGAGGAGGGCAGCGTTAGGGATCCATTGTCGGCAGAAGCTGACCATGCCCAGCCACTGCGAACTGTTTCACAGTTGTTGGCACCAGGAAGTTGACAATAAGAGTGATGCGGCTCTATTCAAGAGAGTGAGAATCAGGATGAAACATTGCAACTTTGCCTGGCATTGTGGAATTGAGACCTTTTTGGGAGAGATAACATAGCCCAGGTATTTCAGATAGTTGAGGAGGACAACATCCGAACAATTAGATTCTTCATCTAGACTGGCAACAAGGAGGTCGTCTACAAATTGGATCAGTGCAGACCCAATTGTGAGAGTTAGACCGCAGTTGTTGCTGTAAGGCCCGAGAGAAAAAGGTCAGAGAATGTATGAAGCCTTGAGATAGTCGAGTCCACATCAATTGGTGGCCATTAAATACAAAAGGCAAATAGGTACTGACTGTCTTCATGAAAAGGCAGAAAGAAAAAAGCATGTTGCAGGTCAATAACAGCAAACAATTTAGTGTCTGGTACTGAGGGTAGAATATGAGTTAGATTTGGGACCAGGGCATTAAGAGGCTGTCCAATAGTGTTAATAGCTCTTAAGTCTTGAACCAGTCCATACTGGTCTGGCTTGCCAGGTTTTGGGACATAATTGGAGTGTTACAGGGTGATTGGCAACGGACCAGGATGCCTTGGAGAAAGACATCAGTTAGAGCAGTGAGGCTCAGTATCGCCTGTTGTTTCAGCGGGTATTGGCGGATGGATGGTAGAGTAACATTTGGTTTTAGAGCAATCTGTATGGGTTCACATTCCATAAGTTTAACCTGAGAGGACGTTTCAGCCCATATATCAAGATGCACAAAATCAGGGACATCCCGACTTTCATGGTGCAGGAGTGTGGCACTGTGAGAGGTAGGATTTGAAAAGTAGAGGATAGTCATCCATCTTTGTAGTGTTTGTAGATGATAGCAGTGTGGATCAGCTCTGGTGGTTCCACAGCGGATCAAAGGGCCCAGGTCTTCAGCATAAGGTGGAATGACCTGGGTGATGTGAGGGGTTGAGATATCTGCCTGTTTCCATAGATGAGTGGGTATTTGAACATAATCTGCTTCACCCTCCAGCTCGGTGACCTGAACCAGGATCTGTATAATCCATTCAGTCCCAGTTAAATCCCTGAAAAATCATCAAGGGATTGGTCTTGGCCTGTCAAATAGTAAGCAAGGGTGACATGACTACCAGAACTTTGGGGGGGTTAAGGCCAAATGACCACCATTGGGATTTAGTGGACACGTACAGTTGGCGTTCAACTGAGTAAGACTTAAGTTGGACACCATAAGGGGAACAAGTGAGTTTGACTTGAAAGGCATATGGGCGATCCCGTCCCATTAGATTGCAGGATAATGTGGTAATAATCACAAAGCGGTGGTCCAAGGACTAGCCTTGGAAACAGACAGGAACCAGATCAGAGACTGGATAACAGTGGTTTATCCTTAGAAGCCAAATAATTTTTGGGTCGTCTTAGAAATTGGAAAGTTCATGCCCAGACAGACGCCCAGCGACTATGGCAAGGACTGAAAGACATCACAGGTTCTAAAAAGAGACAGTGCAAGATAGCAGACGATGATACATCCCTCCCAGATCGTCTCAACACCTTCTGTGCTCACTTTGAGCAGACTTTCAGCGGACAGGTAACACCTATTCTGACAAGTCCTGACGAACCTATCCCAAAAGTCACTTCATCAGAGGTCAGATCAGTTTTCCTTCATGTGAATCCAAGAAAAACGATGGGACCAGATGGAATATCAGGCCGTGTTCACAGAGCATGCGAAGATCAACTGGCAGAGGTCTTCTTGGACATCTTTAACCTCTCCCTGCAGCAGGCCACTGTCCCTGTCTGTTCCAAGAGGCCAACATCGTCCCTGTGCCTAAGAAGGCTCATGCAACATGTCTCAATGACTACTGCTCAGTGCCTTAACTTCGATGGTCATGAAGTGCTTGGAAAGGTTGGTCATGGCATTAATCAATTCCAACCTCCCCACTACTCTTGACCCATTCCTATTTGCCTATCAGAACAACAGATCCACATCAGATGCCATATCACTTGCGCTTCACTCCTCCACACATCTTGACACCAAGAACAGCTACGTAAGAATTCTATTCATTGACTACAGTTCAGCCTTCAACACTATTATCCCCTTGAGACTGATTACTAAACTTAGTCATCCCGGACTAAGCCCCACTCTCTGCAACTGGATCCTCAGTTTCCTGACCCACAAGCCACAATCAGTGAAGATTGGGGACAATATTTCATCGTCACTAACATTCAACACAGGAGACTCCCAGGGGTGCTTACTCAGCCCCCTACTGTACTCACTGTATATTCATGACTGTATCACCAAATACCAGACTAATGTCATTTACAAGTTCGCTGGTGACATCATCATAGTCGGTCAAATCTCA
Organism: Chiloscyllium punctatum; assembly: GCF_047496795.1. Taxonomy (NCBI): domain Eukaryota; kingdom Metazoa; phylum Chordata; class Chondrichthyes; order Orectolobiformes; family Hemiscylliidae; genus Chiloscyllium; species Chiloscyllium punctatum. Next base: position 136,332,548 of record NC_092743.1, read on the forward strand.
GATGGCGATGTTGCACTGGGAAAATGTTGCACTGAGAACAACCTAGCTCTCGATGCCGGCAAAACCAAGGAACCCATTATTGACTTTTGGCGGGATGTTGCCCATGCCACCCCTCCCCCTACACATTAACACCACAGAGGTGGAACGAGTGGAGAGTGTCAAGCTCCTGGGAGTGGTCATCCACAACAAGCTTTCTTGGACTCTTCAGGTGGACACACTGGTTACAAAGGCCCAACAACCTCTCTTCTTCCTCAGGCAGCTGAGGAAATTTGGCATGACAGCAAATCCCTTTGCCAACTTTTATACATGCGCCATCGAGAGCATTCTGCCTGGATGTATCACTACCTAATATGGCAAGTGTACCATTTAAGATGGGAGTCAGTTACAGAGAGTGGTCAACTTGGCCCGGACAATCACAAAGGCCAACCTCCCATCTATAGAATCCATCTACCAGGCCCGCTGTCAAGGAAAGGCCGCCAGCATTCTCAAAGATCCATCCCACCCTGGCAATGTTTTTCGACAACCTCTACCATCAGGGAGAAGGTACAAAAGCCTGAACACACGCACCAGTCAGTTTCGCAACTGTTTCTACCCTATTGGTGTTAGAATACTGAATGGACTCTCAAACTCTTAAGATTCGCCTGTACCTGTGTTTTTGTTTTTGTCACTGTTTACCTATTATATCGGGGGCGGCACAGTGGTTAGCACTGCTGCCTCACAGCGTTAGAGACCCAGGTTCAATTCCCGCCTCAGGCGACTGACTGTGTGGAGTTTGCACATTCTCCTGTGTCTGTGTGGGTTTCCTCCGAGTGCTCCGGTTTCCTCCCACAGTCCAAAGATGTGCAGGTCAGGTGTATTGGCTGTGCTAAACTACCCGTAGTGTTAGATGAAAGGGTAAATGTAGGGGTATGGGTGGGTTGCGCTTTGGCGGGTCGGTGTGAACTTGTTGGGCCGAAGGGCCTGTTTCCACACTGTAAGTCATCTAATCTTATTTACTATCTAAACTAGGTGATCTGCCTGTATTGCTTGCAATACAAAGCTTTTCACTGTGCCTCGGTACACGTGACAATAAATTCAATTTGGATTTCACCGACGACATTGAGGATCCTATGTCAATCAGTAAGGGATACTATCTGTTTTCAACAAAAGACTAGGTTCCTGCTTGCATGACACCGATTTCAAAGGAAAGTTACTTAGTTGTTGGGAAAAGGGATTATTTAGCGAAAATTTAGTGAGTCGTCCTCTGCCTCTCGCTTACGTCAGAGGTTGGTTATTCATAGGGAGTTTCCCCCAGTTGTCTTAAGGCTCCTGAGGGTAACTTTCATATCTGCCCCCTTGGCTTCCCTCATTGCCCCTTTCGGGCAATTAGAAGCCCAATAAAAATGCTGGCTACAATTAAAGCAGCCTTGGGTTGGGCGTATCGAGCCCAGTGATATGGATCACCACAGTTGAAATAGCTTTGAGGGAGTTGTCTGGGAGGAACCCCCCAGCCACGTCCACGACCGTGGCCTCGAAAGAGTGAAGGACTGCTACTGCAACACACAAGTAATTGTTGAGGAGTCTCTTCCTGGACAACAAATTCCGACTTTATGTGGGTTGGCGCCTTGTCTCTGCTCACATGTTTCCATAAAGTATGAACGGAATGATGGAGATGTTTGGGATTCGCGTCAACCCTGTCCAGGTTATTTGTCTCGACTGCAGTGGCAACAGAGGGCAGCAGACAGTTCAATAACATTGAGTTATCTTTAGCATTGACAACATGGAAATTCAAAGCCCGATCCCCGGAATAGGACTCTCAACTTTCCTGCCATAAATGCAAAACTGATTCTTTGTGGCTTTCACAAAGGATTGCTGTCACAGTCCAATCAATTCTTTCATTTTTGTGCCCAGGTTTCATCATCAAATCAGTTGCTGGGCTGATTTAACCGATTGAGTATTTTTAGGGCTGCCCAGTGGCCACTGGTCATCACCCAATGTCTGATTTAAGGCGTCAAAAGTTTTTGCAGGCTTTTAGACTTTTCCAGATACTTTTCACATAGTTTCACCAATGGAGAAGAGGATTCAGTCTTATCTATATTTTTACCCATCTTAAAACAGCCTTCCTTTTATAATCCCAACTTAAGACCTTCACTATTCAACAGCCCAACAACAAACAACATGACCGTGGCCTCGAAAGAGTGAAGGACTGCTACTGCAATGCACAGGTAATTGTTGAGGAGTCTCTTCTGGACAACAAATTCTGACTTTACGTGGGTTGGAGCCTTCTCTCCGCTCACATCTTTCCAAAATCCCCGGACAGTCTCGTTATAATGTAGTGTGATACTTCCTTATTTCATCTTTCACACAACAATTTGGAAATCAATTTAGACAATATCAATTCAACCGAATCTGAGTCCCCGACTCATTTGAAGTACTACTTTATGCAGGTCTCTGACTCCTTTTTTTCAGTGAACTCTTACCAGGACTGATCCTTTTCGGGCTGGATTTAGATGATAGACAGTGAGAGGTCGAGTCAACCACGACTTGAACGAGGGGAAAACCAAATGGAGGACATACTCACGTCTGGCAGGCCAATTCCTCTGCACTCAATAGTGAAGGTCTCAAAACTCTTACACCGCTGTCCACAATTTATCCGCACCGAATCCAAGTCATGGCACCAGATGAAGATCTGGACCCCTGGTGGGGTCTCTCGGTTCTATGATCGATTAATAAAAACCTCTCAATCGGTCTGGCTTTTAAGACTTCACTCTTTATTTTTCATACGGCCGGGCACAGAGTGTCCAGTGGTTATACACTTCTGTATTCCTCAGAGAAGCTGCGCACGTGGCTTAAAACAACAACATTTTTATACTTTTCTTAAAGAAGGGTAGAGACCATGTACATCCAAACAATTACCAATTAATAGCAAGTTTTGAGAAGATTTGTAGCTCAGATTGAGGTTTTGGATGTAGATTTGCTTGCTGAGCTGAACGGTTCATTTCCAGACATTTCGTTACCCCACTAGTATCTTCACATACGGATGAGGAAGGACACCACTTCGACTGGGACAATACATCCATCCTAGGACAAACCAAACAAAGACACGCACAAGAATTCCTAGAAGCATGACATTCCAACCAGAACTCTATCAACAAACACACCGAGTTAGACCACATCTACCACTCCCTGAGAAAAGGAACAGGAAGTGACTTCACCACAGGAAATGATATCACCAACCCAAAGAAACCCAAACATATAAATAGAAAGCATGAATTTTCAGCATTGTTTTGCATGAGGTCCACTGAAGATGTTAGCTCGTAAGGTATTGAAACGTCTGGAAATAAACTTTTCAGCTCAGCGAGCAAACCTACATCCCATTACCAATCAATACTCTATACCACTTTATTTGAGTTACTCGGTCCAATGATATTTCCTGGGAACCGACTTTGTTTTCCAACCCTTATCTCACTAACTGAGCCACTGCACCTGCATCTGAAGGTCAGCTAAGATGGCCAGTAATGTCTTGTCTAGTTATTTCAATGCTGTAAAAGGAGCATTGTTTGCTAATCGCTATTGAAGCAGACAGTAGTTAATCAATTATGCAGTCATAGCAGAATTAGCAGTTCGTATGTTAAAAGCTATTTTATGTAGCTTTAGCATTTTAGTCAATTTGTAGCCTAGAAGCTATTTTATCATGTTATTTGGATGGAGAAGCCATTGCTGCCACAATTATTAAGAACATCTGTTTAATGGTTGTTCCTGAGTTACCTCAGCCTGTGTTTAGGTTTCAGATCCTCCATAGTTTCTTAGGATTTGAATCAGGTGTATTTCACACTGACTGTAAGATAATTGTCAAAAGTAAAAATGTAGCATTATGAAATTAATCTTATCCCTCAAATGATTTTTTAAAAAACGATGGTGGTATGTTTATTTGCATCATTGTTTTAGGAAGTAGTCCTGCAGTTAGTAGTAGGTGAAAAAGTCAAACAGTTAATGTAGTTTGAAAATATATTAAATTGATACTGAATATTGTAATATTTTTCTCCAGACGTTTCTTGATCGACACAGGTGAGCCAGGTGTGCCTGAATACATCAACAGTTTAAAAGAAACTTTGACCCAACTGAATGCCAGTATTCAAGAAATTCTGGTGACACACTGGCATATAGATCATGTTGGAGGCATACCAGATATACTGAAGGATGTTGTTGATGGTGAGTGTGCTGAGCCAAGTGGTCTCCCAGTCACTAATATCTGATCATTAAAAGTAGCCATATGCATTTCCAGTTTTTTTAATAGTGAGCTTGCATGCTGAAATTAATAGTACTTTGTGAATATCAAGAGTATTTCTTTACACTTTGCCAAGTGAAAGCAATATTGTCAAAAAATTGCCTCTAGGAATAGATTATGATTACCTTCTTCCTGTGGAACTGCTAAAACAGAGCTCTGGTAAATTAAAATAACAATGTTAACTGCATCCAGGAATGTATGCTGTGATTTTATAGCTCCTAAGTGGATGGTGGTAAAGCTGGGGGTTCTGTAAAATTGTTTGCGATGGTGCTAGGTTGGCCTCCTGATGCATATGCCTAGGTGTTCCTATTCTATATGAACTGCAGAGGGGTCTCCACAACACCCCTTTTAAGGATAGTTAGGCAAGGGCAAGTGTGCTATCCTTAGCTGTGATGCTCATGTGATCAAATGAAATAAAATTCTGCCTGAACTCTTTTTTGGTATAGATCAGTGTCAGATTTGTTTGATAACGTTTGTAATAAAAGTTTGCTCTGTTAATGCTGTTTTACAAATGCAAAGTGGTTTTATATTTTCCAGGAGTAGGAGTAACTCGGCAAGTAATTGTAGGTGGTTTTTCAAAACTCTAAACAGAAGTGTTTTAAATCAAGAGTTAGTGTAAATCTCCAATGCAGCACAATATGTAACAGGATAAGTTATAATACTTGGAATTCATCTGTCTTGCTGATTTACTATCATTCTAAATCTACTTGTATTTTAATTCATTGGATCTCAATGATATAAACAGCAAATTAGCAGGCCTAAAATAAAGCCAAGACCTGAGATGCTGAAAATCTGAAACAAATACAGAAATTGCTAGAGAAACTTAGTAGATCTGACGGAGAAACAGCTAATGTTGAGAGTCCTGTTCACCCGTCAGAACTGAACTGTACTGAAGAAGGGTCACTGGTCTCAGTGTTAACTCTGCTTTCCTTCTGCACATATATGCAGGCCTAATATAACAGGAAAAACAATGCTCCATGATTTTAGGTTTTAACTATGAAACACTATATTTACCAGACAATTCTCTATGTTCCAAAAAGAATAAAGAAAACTTGCAATTAGAATGTTTCTCGATTTTTTTTCCCATCACCCCCAATTTTCAAACGTCATTCGTAATTTTTAATTATGAAGCTTCCAGGTATTCCCAACTCCACAGGAAGCACTACCCCATTACTGCAATCTCCACAGGTGTACTGGACCACCCATGAGGACTTAGACCCAACCATTCACAAGGTCCAGACTGTTCCCGACTACCCCAAGGCCTGGAGGTGTTGGGATGGCAATTGCAGTGACGTGCTCACGGCAGTCATTTGCCTTCCAAGCTACAGTGTGTCCCATGTTCAATGCTGATAGCTTCACTCATGAATTGATCAGGACCTAATTGAGGAGAGACATAGCATGTAATTGAAGCAATGGCTTTTCATAGATTCTGACCCTTGCACATATGGGAGTCACCTCTCTCTGATTGCTTGCTACCTGACGGGGAGGTGCTCATGGAGCCCATGCCTCCTTGACCTTGTGAACCCAGGTGATTAGCACCAAATATACTCCTCCTGGACCACGGATCTAGAGCACGTCTACATCACTCCAGTTTGGATGTCGTAGCGACCCATAGAATAAGCTGTATCCAATACAGTAATTTCTTGATATCGTGCAATGAATTGAATTGGCTGAAGGAAAATTGAAGGTGTAATGAAAGCAAAGAAGGTTACCTCAGAGTACAACTGGACCTTGATCAGATGGGCCGGTGGCAGATAGAGTTTAATTTAGATCAATGTGAAGTGCTGCATTTTGAAATGGCAAATCAGGACAGGACCTGTATACTTACAAGGTCCTAGGGAGTGTTGCTGAACAAAGAGAACTTGGGGTGCAGGTTCATAGTTCCTTGAAAGTAGAGTTGCATGTAGGTAGGATGGTGAAGAATGCATTTGGTATGTGCTTCTTTATTGGTCAAAGTATTGAGTACAGGAGTTGGGAAGTCGTGTTGTGGCTGTACAGCACATTAGTTAGGCCACTTTTGGAATATTGCATGCAATTCTGGTCTCCCTCCTACCAGAAGAATGTTATGAACTTGAAAGAGTTCAGAAAAGATTTACAGGGATGTTGCCAGGGTTGGAGGATTTGAGTTTTAGGGGGATGCTTAATAGTCTGGGGCTATTTTTCCTGGAGCGTTGGAGGCTGAGGGGTGACCTTACAGAAGTTTTTAAATGATGAGGGGCATGGATATGGTAAATAGACAAGGTCTTTTCCCTGGAGTGGGAGAGTCCAGAACTAGAGGGCATAGGTTTTAGGTGAGAAGGATAAGATTTAAAAGGGCCATAAGGGGCAACGTTTTCACACAGAGGGTGGTGTGTGTATGGAATGAGCTGCCAGAGGAAGTGATGGAGGCTGGTACAATTGCAACATTTAAAAGTCATTTGGATGGGTATATGAATAGGAAGGGTTTAGATTGATTTGGGTCAAGTACTGGCAAATGGAACTAGATTAAGTTAGGATATCTGGTTGGTATGGATGAGTTGCAGTACATCTCTTTGACTCTAAGTCTTCTGTGATGGAGAGCTGAGGAGGATCACATACTGTACAATTCTGACTGTATAGGATTGCAAACTCTTCACCTTTGTGTCTTGCACATTTGTGTTGGGCCATGTTATCATTGAAAGTGGAGATATTCTTGGAGCTTCCTCATCCCATTCATTATTTAATTGTTTGCCACTAGTAGTAGGATATGGAATAACTGAAAAATGTGTTGCTGAAAAAGCGCAACAGGTCAAGCAGCATCCAAGGAGCAGGAGAATCAATGTTTTGGGCATAAGCCCTTCAGGAATGAGGTGGGTGTGCCAAGCAGGTAAGATAAAAGGTAGGGAGGAGGGACTTGGGGGAGGGGCATTGGGAATGCAAGAGGTGGAAGGAGGTTAAGGTGAGGGTGATAGGCCAGAGAGGGGGTGGGGGCGGAGAGGTCGGGAAGAAGATTGCAGGTCAAGAAGGCAGTACTGAGTCCGAAGGTTGGGATTGAGATAAAGTGGGGGGAGGGGAAATGAGGAAGCTGGAGAAATCTACATTCATCCCTTGTGGTTGGAGGGTTCCTAGGCAGAAGATGAGGAGCTCTTCCTCCAGGCGTCGTGTTGCCATGGACTGGTGATGGAGGAGGCCAAGGACCTTCATGTCCTTGGCGGAGTGGGAGGGGGAGTTAAAGTGTTCAACCACAGGGCGGTTGGGTTGGTTGGTACTGGTGTTCCAGAGGTGTTCTCTGAAACGTTCCGCAAGTAGGCAGCCTGTATCCCCAATGTAGAGGAGGCCACATCGGGTGCAGCGGATGCAGGAAATAATGTGTGTGGAGGTGCAGGTGAATTTGTCACGGATATGGAAGTATCCCTTGGGGCCTTGGAGGGAAGTGAGGGGGGGAGATATGGGCGCAAGTTTTGCATTTCTGCGGTTGCAGGGGAAGGTGCTGGGAGTGGAGGTTGGGTTGGTGGGGGGTGTGGACCTGACGAGGGAGCTGTGGAGGCCAGTGGTCTTTCCGGAATGCTGATAGGGGATGGGAGGGAAATATATCCCTGGTGGTGGGGTCTGTTTGGAGGTGGTGGAAATGACGAAGGATGATATGGTGTATCTGGAGGTTGGTGGGGTGGTAGGTGAGGACTAGTGGGGTTCTGTCCTGGTGGCGATGGGAGGAGCGGCGTTCAAAGGTGGAGGAACGGGAAATGGAGGAGATGCAGTGGAGAGCATCATCAACCACGTCTGAGGGGAAATTGCGGTCTTTGAAGAAGGAGGCCATCTGGGTTGTTCGGTATTGGAATTGGTCCTCCTGGAAGCAGATGCGGTGGAGGTGAAGGAATTGGGAATATGGGATGGCATTTTTACAGGGGGCAGGGTGGGAGGAGGTGTAATCTAGGTAGCTGTGAGAGTCGGTCGTTTTATAGTAAATGTCCGTGTTGAGTCGGTCACCCAAGATAGAAATGGAAAAGTCTAGGAAGGGGAGGGAGGAATCTGAGACAGTCCAGGTAAATTTGAGGCCGGGGTGGAAGGTGTTAGTAAAGTGGATGAACTGTTCAACCTCCTCGTGGGAGCATGAGGTAGCGCCAATACAGTCATCGATGTAGTGAAGGAAAAGGTGGGGGATGGTGCCAGTGTAGCTGCGGAAGATGGACTTTTCCACATATCCGGCAACCGCTGCAAAATCTTCTTCCCGACCTCTCCGCCCCCACCCCCTCTCTGGCCTTTCACCCTCACCTTAACCTCCTTCCACCTCTCGCATTCCCAATGCCCCTCCCCCAAGTCCCTCCTTCCTACCTTTTATCTTACCTGCTTGGCACACCTTCCTCATTCCTAAAGAAGGGCTTTTGCCCGAAACGTCGATTCTCCTGCTCCTTGGATGCTGCCTGATCTGCTGCGCTTTTCCAGCAACACATTTTCAGCTCTGATCTCCAGCATCTGCAGTCCTCACTTTCTCCTATGGAATAATTGCACAGCTTTAGTATGATCCATTTGTTATAGTATCTCTTAGCTCCCCCTATAGTGTTGGTGGCAGTATGTCACCTTTTTTGGTATACTTGATGCTGCTCGTAGCGTTCTTTTCCACAGCAATTATTGAACCAGAATTGGACCCCTGGCTTGATGTTAGTGATAGAATGAGTGATTGCAGTTTGACAAGAGGCTGTGATCACAATCTGCTGTTACTGATAGCCCACAGTCTCAAGGTTTGTTTGAAGTTTGATCTGTGAGACCTGTTCTGAATCTATCCCATTTTGCATAGTAGTAGTGCAACACAAAATGATGGAGAGTGTTCTCATTGTGAAGGTGGTACTTCATGTTTGTAAGAAATGAGCATTAGATGTGTGGTCCTTTGTCAGGACGAGTTGCTGATGAAGCCAAATTAATTATGACATTCCACTGCCACAAACTATCTTGCCTGGCCCTTTCTGCCATTAGTACAAAAACAAATTTTAGACTCTCCTGGACTACATTTTTACGAAGGTTGAGTTTTTTTTTGTAGTGGTTATTGCTGCTTTCCCCTTCACCACTAAGCCAAGTCTCACCACTCCCAACTCTCTTTTAACAGTAAAAGTCTTGGGGTGTTCTTTCTGTTAAAGGCATTATATAAGTACAATAATATAAAACTAAAATACTGTAGATACTGGAGATCTAAAATAGAGTCGAAAAGTGCTGGAGAAATTCAGCAAGTCTGATTACATCTGTGGACAGAAAAACGTAGAGATAACATTTTGAGTCCATGACTCCTATCCAATTCCAAAATGTGTCAGTGGGTTCAAAATAGAGGTGAACGACAGGATATTTTCTTATTTGAGTTTTGTAATAAGGTCAAGACCTAAAGGACAAAAAAAACTTGTACAGAAACTCAAGCAAACTGCAAATTACCAATATAAATTTAGTTTTCTGTTTGAGTATTCAATACTACGATGTATAAGCACAAGGTTTGTTTTGAGTTTCATAAGTGAACCTCAGAAATTAGTTTATTTGTGCATCTATTTCCTTTTGTTTTCAAATTTGTGAACAGTCTATATCTTAGCTAGGTCTATGATAGACTCTTAAGATTTGTAAATAGGTTAGAATATTACTGTTTTTAATCTTTTTTTTTGAATTTTAGAAGGTAGTCATCTTCAAATTAGAAAACTTTCACACAGTCCACCTCAAGAAGAGACAATCAGAACCTGTGACACACAGTACACATACCTAAAAGATGGAGATGTATTGGAAACCAAAGGAGCCACACTGAGGTATTTTCTTTTGCCAAAATTGTGCTTTTGAATGAGCAAGTTTCTGACCCTTTTTATATTCATAGAAGCATGCTTATTACATCTGAAAGAAACAACAAAAAAATAGAATTCGCAGTGTAAAAGATAAAATGCAGTACTTAAGTTGAAGTTGAAAGATTCCTAGGAATCTTAATAGACGGCATACTGTGCAGGGTTTGGGGAGAATCAGTGTTAATGGGCATTAATACACTTGAAAAGTTCTCATTTTTTTAATTGCCTCATTTAACTTGTACAGAGGCCTACTTGCAAAAAGATCATTCAGCTCATGTGTACTTTTTTTTTGATCAAGAAATATTTTAAGCATCAAATGTTTTATGAAACCAAAAGGTACAGGAGTATTCCTTCTAACTGCACATAAATGTGAGGTGAAAGTAATTACTCTTAGTCTCAGAATAACATTTGACCCAGTGAGGCATTGAGAATCCCGTGTAGAATCATTCTGTATTGAGATAATGATCTTAATTGGCTGGAGTAGTATTAAGGACAAAGGAAGGTGGCTGCTGTGCAACCTCAGCTCGAGAACATCTTTGCAGAGGTTTCTCAACATAGTGATCTACATCCAGCCACCTTCAGCTGTTTCATCAATGATCTTACTTCCAACACAAGGTCAGAAGTGGAGATGTATATAGATTATTACTATGTTTAGTTCCATTTGCAATTCCTCAGACAATGAAGTAATCTTTGCCTGGATGCAGGAATAAGTGAGGACTGCAGATGCTGGAGATCGGAGCTGGAAATGTGTTGCTGGAAAAGCGCAGCAGGTCAGGCAGCATCCAAGGAACAGGAGAATCGACGTTTCGGGCATCAGCCCGAATCAGGATGCAGGAATTCCTGGACAGTATCCACGTTTGGACTGAAGTACAGGAAGTAAGATTGTCACACAATGGCTGAGAAAGTTTAACCATCTCCACTTGACATTCTAAAGAATGAAGATCATTGAATTCCTTACCTGGGGGTTACTATTGAGCAGAAATGTTATTGGACACACCACATAAATACTGCGTTCATGTTGCAGTAAGTGAATGACTTCTTGAATCCTCAATCTGTCTATTACCTTTAAGACACAAATCAAGAATGCATTGGAATGCAGCCCACCAGCCTGGATAGGTGCAGCCCTAATAACAGCTGCTTGATCAGCACCCTGTCTTGAACATTCAGTATCACTGTGATGAGCAGAATGTGGCTGCAGTTTGTTCCAGATGTGCTGCAGAAACTCAGTAAGATTTCTTATTCTTTGGCAACACCCCACAAATTTGTAATTCCTACCACTATCTACTTGTGTAGCCACAAGAACAGCAACAGGCGTTTGAGAACACCATTGCCTCCAGTTCACACACTGTTCTGATTTTGAATATATCACAGTCCCTTCATCACAGGATCCCTAACCAGCAATCCTGTACAGGTACCTTCATCACACTGACTGCATTAGTTCAAAAAGGGCTGTTTACCATCTTCTGCAGAGCAATTAGGGAGAGGCAATAAATGCTAGTTGGCCAGTGATGCTCCCATCCCATCTTTTAAAACTAGAGACCACTGCAGGACCAGCATTTTATTTATCCTTTTCTTGTTCCTACTTTTGGGCTTTAATCAAGCGAGCTGACATTCCTGAGGCTGAATTGCAACAATCATGTTTGGCATCTACAGTTCACTTGCCAAGTTCAAATGAGACTAAGGTTTTGACATCAGTGATGTTAAATGGTGAGTAAGCCATTGTATTTTATCCATTGATTGGGTCAGTTTTGATATTTAGCAATGATGTTTTACGTATGCAGGGCAGCAAGCAATTAAGCTTTAAAATAATCAAATTAAGTCCTGGGTCCTAATGGATTTGATCCTGTGGTTTAAAAGAAGCAGCTAGTGGGATATTACATAGAACTGTACAGTTCAAGAATGGGCCCTTTGGCACACAATGTTGTGCTGACCATGATGCTAAATTAAGCTAATCCCATCTGCCTGCCCTTGAACCATATCTCTTCATTCCTAGCATATTCATGTGCTTACCTAAAAGTCCCTTAAATGTCCCTATTGTATCTGCCTCCTCCTCCACCACGTCAGCGCGTTGCAAACTCTTACCACTCTGTGTAAAAAAAAACATGCCCCTCACACCTCCTTTGAACTTCCCCCTCTCACCTTAAATACATAACCCCTAGTATTAGAAATTTCAACTCTGAGGAAAAGATTCTGACTGTCACACAGAAGCCTCCACAGTCCACACCAACCCTCCGAAGAGTAACCCACCCAGACCCATTCCCCTTCCCTATACATACCCCTAACTATGGGCAATTTAGCATGGCCAATTCACCTGGCCTGCACATCTTTGGATTGTGAGAGGAAACCGGAGCACCCTGAAGAAACCCACGCAGACACGGGGAGAATGTGCAAACTCCATACAGACAGTCACCTGAGGCTGGAATTGAACCCGGGTCCCTGGCACTGTGAGGCAGCAGTGTTAACCACTGAGTGACCATGCTGCCCACAAATAGTTGTCATAACTATCTAACAGCATTTTAATTGCTGTGAATAGTGCTATGCAACATAGTTTTCTTTTATAAATCAGTGAAAGAAAGACAGCTCAATATTCTGTCAAAATGTTATGTCACAAAACTACAATTTTAAAAACTATATCTGTTGGATGCTACCTCATGACTTGAAGTACTTAATGAAGAGTAAACATTTACATACACAGTAATCTAAGAAAGAAAGAGTAAACTCCTGTTGATATAGAATCTTTTATAAATTCAATTCATCCCAAATGCTGCACAGCCAATGAAGTATTTTTGACGTGCAGTTGCAACTACAGCGGGAAGGATACTAGTCAGTTTGCAAACAGCAAGCTCATCGAAGTGTCCCCTTGAGTTCTGTGCTGCTTCTCTGGAGCAGGGCTTGAACCAAAATGACTTGGAGCTTATTTCCATCAAGGTGATGTTCTAACTTTGCAAGTCATGTTTACTTTTCCAGCAAACCTGAATGTCTTGTTTACATGTTATCAGTATAACAGTTGGAGGGGAGCTAGTAAAAGCAGCTAATCTGATAAAAATAGTTGTTTCATAATAGGTCATTACTATTAAGGTGAGCAAATAGCTAATGAACTGGTCAAATAAATTCACATCAGTAATGGCCCTTGGAGAAAATTACTTTAGTTAGAAGCAAACAAGATAATGTATGTATTTTTTAGGATTATTGAGTTGAAAGATGATGGTTGAAGGCCCACCCTACATTAGCAGCAAATAACGCAGTGAGTAATGTGGAAATATCCCAAAATAGAAGGAGTGACCTTTTCAGACAAAATATTAAACCAAGCCTTCACCTGCTGCCTAATTGGAAGCAGAAGATCCTATAACACTGTTCTGGACTGAGAAATGAAGCATCAAAAATCAATTTAATGCCTGGTTCCAGGAATGAGAAATTTCAATGATACGAATAGTTTGCAAAGTCTTTAGGTTGGATTGTTGAATACCTATATTTTATGAAACTGTCTCTGCTATGTTGATCAAGGTAGTCTTGAATTTGGAAGGCATTTTGTTGTAAGTTACAACATTATTTTTCAAACGTAGCTTTTAAAACTTGTTTACCTCTATCTTAAAGAGATTGGCCAGTTTTGAATTTCTGAAAGAGAACTGTACATGGCAAAGCATTCAAATGTGGCTGTTTTCTGAATTGTGATACAGAGCCTGGAAATCACTGACCTGATGGGAAAAAAAACTCTCATTTGACATCATCACACTAATTCTAACCTCATATTAATGTTTGACTTGGGTGTAGATGTGCAGTTAGTACTAGATCAGTTCCGAATTTGGTATGTAGGATTAGAATTAGCAAAGCTTGATACAGAAGAAAGGCAAAAGACAGAGTCAGAACTTTCCCATTTCCAGTTCGAATTTTGTGTCACAAGATGGGAGACACTCAGTCCACCATGGTTAGCTTAGCTCTGTCTTCTCACTTGCTGGTTATTCTGTTTGGCATGTAAGGAATTCTGTTTGGTAACTTCATCCAATTGACAACTTATTTTTAGGTATGCCTGGTACTGCTCCTTCTGCACTCTCCATTGGACCAGGGTTGATCCGTTGGCTTGATGGTAATGGTTGTGGGGGTTTTGCAAGGCCACGAAGTTACAGATTGTGCTGGGGTACAGTTCTGCTGCTGTTGATGGCCCACAGCACCACATGAGTGCCCAGTCTTGAGTTGCAGATCTATTCAAAATCTGTCCAGTTAGTCCAGTGATACTGCCACACATCATGGAGAGTATTCTCAATGTGAAAGCAAGACTTTGTCTCCACAAGGACTGTGCGGTGGTCACTCTTACAGATACTGTCATGGACAGATGTATCTGCAGCTGGCAGATTGGTGAGGATGGGGTTTGGATCTTTTTCCCTCTTGTTGGCTCCCCCACCAGCTGTTGCAGACCCAGTCTAGAAGGATCCGACCAGTTCAATCAGGAGTACTACTGTCAAGCCACGCTTGGTGGTGGGCATTGAAATCCCACACCCAGAGTACATTTTGCACCCTTGCCACCCTCACTACTGCATCCAGTGTTCAACATGGAGGATTACTGATTCATCAGCTGAGGGAGGATAGTATGTAGTAATTAGCAGGAGGATTCTTTGCCCATGTTTAACCTGAAGCTATGGGACTTGGTGTCCAGAGTCGATATTGAAGACTCCCAAGGCAACTATCTCCCAGCTGTGCCCCACTGTGCCACCACATTGGCTGGGTCTGTCGTGCCATGGGACAGGACAAATGCAGGGATGGTGTTGCTAGTGTCTGGAGCATTGTCTGCAAAATATGGTTCTATGGGTCTGACTGTGTCAGGCTGTTGCTTGATTCTTTTGTGTGAGACAGCTGTCCCAATTTTGGCACTTAGCCCCCAGACATTTATAAGGAGGACTTTGCAGGACTATTTCTGCTGTTGTTTTTTCCTGTGCTGAGGTCAATGCCACATGGTCTGTCCAGTTTCATTTCTTAGTTGAGACTTTGCAGCGATTCATACATCTGATTGATTCAACAACCTTTTTAACTAGGCTTTTGGTCATCTGAACTAGTACCTCCTTTTTGTCATATTTTGTTTCATAATGCTCAGGTAAATTGTCTTGGGATGTTTAATTATGTTGAAAGGTACAACATAAGTATACGTGTTTATGGTTGTAAATGGAGGTTGTCTCTTTTCAAATCTGTTGCTGTTTGTAACTATTCATCCATGAATTCTCTGTTATGAACCAGTGTTCTGTTAGTAGTGCATATAAAGTTCTCTTTAATATGAAAAACAGAATAGCATTCTTGCTTTTACTCCCAGGGTCATTTACACACCAGGACATACTACTGATCACATGGCATTATTGCTGCAAGAGGAAAATGCCATATTTTCTGGAGACTGTATTCTGGGAGAAGGCACAGCAGTATTTGAAGACTTGCACACTTATATGCTGTCTTTGGAAAAGTTGTTGAATATAAATGCTGACTTAATATATCCAGGTAAGTAGATGATTTTAAAATTCTTATGTTTATTGTTCATTGTTTTACTTCCACTGTGATACGCTGCTCACTAACTGATTGATTATAATTCCTCTGTAAAGTTTTCCCTGTATGAAACTAGCTGCACTGCTGAAAGGTTCATACGTATCACCAATGATTGGAATGCTCTGTCATGCAGAGGGCCCTAGGTTGACTGAATCCTTTATTGTCATGTGCATTTAACTTAAAATACAGTGAAAAATGTGTGGCATCACTGCACATAGGCACCATTTGCAATAACTTAGATAAGAACTCTGAAAAAGATAACTTAAAGAAAGAGTCCAAAATTTTCTTCTCTGCTGCTACAGTCCTGCTCTGGGCTTGCCAGCTCAAACCATGCTGCCACCAGACTCCTGCTATCGGCTTCCCAGCCCATGCCATATCGCTGACAGAGTCTGCTCTGGGCTCCCCAGACCACACCACGCGGTAACAAGACTCCCACTCCCAGCTCCCCAGAGCACACCACGCGGAAACAGGAGTCCTGCTTTGGGATTCCTAGCCACACCATGCTGTTACCAGAGGCTCACTCCACATGGAAGCAAGAGTCCCACTTCAGGTTTCAAAGACTAACCGACCAACTCTGCAGTGACGCTGCCTGTGAAGATGCCACTGCCACTCCAGAGCGCATTGAATCTGCCGTCACTTCAAAGAGCTGTCTTTCTCAGTTATGGTTGAGAAATAAAGAACAGGAAGTGGGTAAAAGCACACAAAAAAGGCCCAGACACAGGAACCTGATGCTACCTACTCCACCACTATCTTAGAATTTGGTATCCAAAAGTTAGTGGGCAGGTACACAAGGATTAGGAAAGCTAATGGTTATTGTGTTATTGCTTATTGGAAGAGGAATTGGCAAAAAAACGAAGGAGGCTATGTTTTAATTATGCATAGTATGGGTGAGATGATTTCTAGAGTGCTGTCTACATTGTTAGTTCCCTTATATAAGGAAGATTGTAAATGCACTGGAAGAAGTTCAGAGAAGGTTTATCAGATTGATACCTAGATTGGGTGGGTTGGTTAATTACAGAGTAGGCTCATATCTGCTGTGATTTAGAAGAATAAGAGGCAATTTGATTGAAATATATAAGATCTTGAGAGCTTTTGACCAGGTACATGAGTCTTGTTTTGCCAGAGAATCTAAAACTGGGGATCACTGTTTAATAATAATCTCATTTAAGATGGGGATGAGCAAAATTATTTTGTCACAGAAGATCATGAATCTTTGGAACTTTTCCTCAAGAGGCAATGGAAGCAGACTTGAATATTTGAAAGACATAGATTATTGATAAGTGGTGAAAGATTCTCTAGGGACGTGGGAATGTGGAGTATTCGGATTAGCCATGATCTTATTGAATGGCAGAGTATATCAGAGGGTCTTTCTGGCAGTTTTCTGCTCCTAATTTTTACGTTTATATGTTTGCATTATTTGGTGTAGCACTGAAAATACACACCCCTGTTCTTTCTAATTAAAGGGATCTAATCCAATGTAGCAGTTGTGATGCTGAAATTAGTTTCAGGGCTCATTGATTTGCAAGACAGGAGAAATCAGTAAAGATTCTGGCTCTCACCCTGTATTTGGTTCCACCTAATTGGGGCGTTTTCTATCAGTCAGGCAAGACATGGCATGGTCTTAGCTGTTGTGTTTTCATTGTTCAATAGAATGTATATACTTGTGTTCCCAACACATGGGGAATGAGCCAATCAGGAGTAATACGCCAGGAGAAAATTGAAAACAAAGTGGAAAGAATAAATGAAATGGTTATTAGCCTGAAGTGTTCTCTAATCTATTACGTATGTTAATGTTTTCATCCAGATGGATGCAGTCATCTCAGTAGCCTTTTGGTTATGGTATTTAATTAGGGGTTATGCGATCATTTTAATCAACAGATAACATGGTTTTCAGAGACGTATATTGAACAATGTAATGATAACTTATAAGTAGCATGTTGATCAATTACTTAAGCGATTTATTTCTTTTTCTTCATAACTTCCTGGGTTTTATCTTCGTTTTTCCAATTTTCTCATTGCCCAAGAATGGAAAAGTTGCCAGTTTCCCATCCAAGGCAGACAAGCAGGAGCCTGGAAGAACACAGCAGGTCAGGAAGTGGAGAAGCCAATGTTTTGACTTCTCCACTTGAAACATTGACTTCTCCACTTCCAGATGCTGCCTGGCCTGCTGTGTTCTTCCAGGCTCCTGCTTGTGTGCCTTGGATTCCAGCATCTGCAGTTCTTTTTCTCTAACTCTACCATCCAACAGCCAGTTCCCTCTGGATCATTAAAAAAACACTTGTGTAAAATACTACAATTATAACTGACTCCTGATAATTGCTTGGTAATTGTCTAGTAACTGAAGTGTTTTCAATCTTGTGCTTTATTTAATCTACAAATTATCTTCTCAGATATTAATAACTGGTGCTGTCACCCTGTGGATTCTACATTTCTCCTCAGTAATATTTTTGACACCAGATGTTCAAGCTGTGAAAGTTATCACACAAAACTAAAGAAATCTTCTGCTGATCAACACTCCTCCAACAACCACCTGCGTCACAAATCCAGACTGTTCTATGTTGAACACTATTCGGAGGAAGTAATAAACGACACTGAGCACAATGACCTCTGAGAGTGGGAAGATGAAGTAATCAGGGATTTGAGGGAGGTTGGGAATAATTGAGAGAAGGGTGGTAAAGAGAGAAGGTCAGAAAGGAGGCAGAGGAGGAAATGTAGAAAATAGGACCAGGCATAGACCATTTGGCCCCAGGAGCTTGCTGCACTGTTTAATATGATCAAGGCTAATCATTCAACTGGGCACCCTGTTCCCACTTAGTCCAGCCCCAAGAACTATAACCATCTCCTTCTAAAGAAACATTTAGTGTGTGTTGGCCTCAACCATTTTCTGTTAGCAGAGAATTGTTCAGGCTCATAACTCTCTGGGTGAAGAAATTTCTTTTCATCTCAGTTTTAAATTGTTTATCCTGTATCCTTAGACTGTGAATTCTGCTGCTGGACTCCTTGATCATTGGAATATCCTTCCTGCATTTACCCTGTGTGGTCCTGTTACAATTTTATAGGTTTCTGAGATTCTCCCTCATCCTTTAAGCTTCAGTAAATATAGTCTTAACCAATCCAGTCCGTCTTCATATGTCAATCCTGCCATCCCAGGAATCAGACAGGTTAACCTTTTGTTGTACTCCTTCCATAGCCAGAACATGCTTCTTCTCAAAGGGGACCATTTCTGAACACAATACCCAATGTGTCCTCTCACTCTGTATAATTGTAGCAAGATATCCCTGCTCCTGTCTGCAAATCCTCTCGCTATAAAGGCCAACATACCATTTGCCTTCTTCACTGCCTGCTACACCTGCATGGTTGCTTCCATTGACCTAAGTCTTGTTTTTCAAATGTATTTTTCCCCAATCTATCACTGTTCAAATAATAATCTGACTTCCTGTTTTTGTTATCCATGTTGTACTTCATCTGCCAGGTATTTTCCCACTGACTCAACTTGTTGCTCAACTTGTTGAAATGATACTGAAGCATTTCTGCATCCTCCTCATAATTCATCCTCCCACCTCGCTTTATGTCATTTGAAAACTTGAAGATATTGCATTTATTTACCTCACCAAAATTATTAACGTATCATATGAATAGCTGGGCTCCAAGTGTCGATCGCTGTTGTACCCCACTATTCACTGTCTACCACTCTGAAAAGGACTCACTTTCTCCTGCTATTTGTTTCCAGTCTGCCAACCAGTTCTCTATCCATGTCAGCACACTACCCCTAATCCCATGCACTTTAATTTTAACTACTAATTTCTTAGATGGAATCTCAGAGAAAGCCGACTGTGTGTCCAAGTAAATCACATCTGCTGGTTCAGTCTTGTCAATTCTACTCGTTATAACCTTGAAAAATTCCAGTAGATTTATCAAGCATCATTTCGCTTTCATAAACCTATGCTGACTCTGTCCAATCCTGGGAGAAAGTGAGGACTACTGATGCTGGAGATCAGAGCTGAAAAATGTGTTGCTGGAAAAGTGCAGTAGGTCAGGCAGCATCAAAGGAGCAGGAGAATCGACGTTTCGGGCATAAGAATTTATAGCAAGTTCTGTGTCTTACAATCTTATACTCCACAACCACCTGATGAAGGAACTGCACTCTGAAAGCTTGTGCTTCCAATTAAACCTGTTGGACTGTAACCTGATGTTGCATGATTTTTAAGTTAATACTGATTTCCTTCAGTTCTTCCATCTCATTAGATCCCTGTGTTCCGCAACATTTTTGAGAGGTTATTCATGTCCTACTTTGTGAACACAGTACCAAAGTATATATTTAATTAGCCTGCCATTTCTCTGCTCCTCTTTATTACTTTCTCTGTTTCTGATTGTAAGGAATCTAAAGTTGTTTTCACTGGTGTTTTTCTCTTCAGTTTGTAACTTCCCTTTAAATTAGTCCCCCTCTTAATTAATCCTTCCTCCTCCTTTGAAATGTAAACTCTTCCCAGTCTTCAAGTCTACTGCTTTTTTTGTCCAGGTTAAATGGCCCTTCCTTGGATCTGATACTATCTCTAATTTCTCTTGGTAACCATGGTCAGGCCACCTCTCCCATTTTAGTTTTGACCCAGATGAGACTGAGCAATTGTTGTAGTTCCTCCAAACACTGTTCAAAAAATTACCATTGCCCATCCACCATCATTCCTTTAATGAATGTTCTCCAATTTGCTATAGCTAACTGTCACCCAATTCCTAACCAGGTTCCTTTATTTCGATTCAGGACCCTAGTCTCATAATCAAGTATGGCACTCTCCATCTTAGTGATGAATCCTGTCATATTATGGTTGCTGTTTCTCTAAGGGGCCTTACACAGCTAGATTGCTGATTAATCCTTTATTATTACACCGTCTAAGATAGTCTGTTCCCTAGTTGGTTCCTCAATGTATTGATATCGAAAACTTTCACACTCCAGGAATTCCTCCTTTATAGTATTGATTTGCCCAATCTATGTACAGATTAAAGTTGCTCACACTTACAGCTATATCTTTATTGTTTGCATTTCTAATTTCCAGCCTAATGCCTTTCTCAGCATAACCACTACAGACTCTGTTTATAACCCTCATTGTCGTTTTCTGTCCCTTGATGTTCCACCCATACAGATTCCACTTCACCAGAACTAATATCCTTCCTCACTGTTGTATAAATATTCTCTTTAACCAGCAATGCTACCCCACCTCCTTTTCCTTTTTGGCTGTCCTTCCTAAAAACTAACCAGCCCAGATATTCAGTTCCTGTCCTTTGTCACCCTACAGCCATGTCTCCGTAATCCCAACTACTATATCATACCCATTTATAATTGTTTGCACAACTAATTCATCCACTTTATTGCTAATACCCTGTGCATTAAGACACTGGACCTTAAGGCTTTTTAACATTCTTGGTGCAGTTTGCATTATTGTGCAATGTGGTCCTGTTTGATTCCTGCCCTTGTATCTCTGACTACCATTTTTTCCAATTTCCTAATCTGTCTTTAGTTTTTGCCCTTGTTTCCCTCCGTCTTGATTCTCTGTACACATTCCCATCCTCCTGCCATTTTAATCTAAACCCTCCCAACTGGAGTAGCAAAGGGCAGCACACGCCTGGAGATGAATAAAAATGGGAAAACGGAGAAACAGACTTGCAGTTCTTGTAAAAACTGCTTGGTAATGTTGGTGTAGTTCCAGAAGCTGCTTTTTATATGCATATACAGCTTTGTGGGGAGGTGGAAACTACTTGAACAGATGTTCAGGTTATTGGAGAAGGAACAGCATTTTGCAAAGTGTTCATTTATTGGTGATGTCTTCCCAACTAGCCCTAAGGTTGTTCATTAGTCTGGGACAGGTTGGGTTAGTATGCTGCTAAGTTTTGAAGCTGCAGGCAGTGTTGATTTTTTTTCCCCCTTAATTACAATCTTGAAATCTACTCCCTCCACCACCAATGTTCAATAGCAGCAGGGTACACTGTCTACAAGGTGCACTGCAGAAAATCACCAAACATCATTAAACAGCATCTTTGAAAACCACTTGCATCTAGAAGGACATAGGGCAGTAGATACATGGGAACACCTTCTGCACGTTTCTCTCCAAGCCGCTCACAATCCTGACTTAGAAATCTATCACCATTCCTTCAGTGTCACTGGGTCAAAATTCCCTCCCTCTTATTCCTGCATAACTCTGACACATTAGAATTATCCAGAATCAGCTGAGTAAACTAAAATAATGCAAATACATAAATTTACAGCTGAAGCATTTCATTCAAAGTAAACAAAATGTGTATAATCAACAGTCGTGGATCCAAGTAATCATTCGATGCTTCTCTATGTACAGTTGTTGAACATTTTCTTAAAATATGAACTTGGAGCCTTGAACAAAAAGCTGATACAAAGAAAACATGAAATGAGAGCAAATTAGAAACCAAAAAAATGCAAATTTCATGCACCTGTCTTCCCCAAAGCCATAAGTGCATTTGAATACCTAGAATCAAACTGTTATTTCTTTCACCTGCTTTGCACCTCAGCTTCGAAATGTTGTTCAGATCTGTATTGAACAGAAACAACCATAAGGTATCCAGCCAGATGGAACAATAAACTCAACCATTTAATGTCTTACAGAGAGCTAGTCATCCAAGTCTCCAGTATTCTTGGTTTCTGGATGCCTAATCAAAATGCAGCCATACAAAATCGCTCTTCTTTTGTTCTGTTTTTGTTTTGAATTTCAGGACATGGCCCAGTTGTGCAAGATGCATCTGAAAAAATTCGAGAGTACATAGCTCACAGAAACTTGAGGGAACAACAGATTTTAAAGGTTTTTCAGGAGCATTCAGAGCAATATTTCACCCCAGTGGAACTTGTTAAAAGTGTTTATAAGGTAAACTTTATTTTGGCTTATTTATGATCAAAATTCAGGATAGTATTCTTAATTCATATTCATTATTGACTTTCAAACGGGAACCAGTTAAGCACCTGGAGACAGAAAAATGCACAGTTTCAATGAAAAAGCAGGAAGTGTGACTTACTGATTGACATAGTCACAATAGATCAAGTAGTATCCTGCACCGTTCTATGACTAAATGGATTGAGTTGATAATTGATATCAAATGATACTTATCAGTGTCTTGATAAGTTAGGTTTCCACTGCACTTTCCATTTGTAGACATCATTACAATCTTGGTCGAAGCAAGGTCAGAAGCTGAATACCAGAAGTTCAGGTGAAATAAGAATAGTCAACCGTGATGTCAAGGTTAACATTCAGTTGAGTGTAACACTAAAGAGCCCTAATAAAGGTTAAATCATTGGGGATTAGAGAAAAACTAATCCCAGCACAAAAAAAAGTGATTGTTGTTGAATGCCAGTCATCTCATTCACAGGACATAATGTGTCCAATTGCCTTTAACTGCCCCATCAATGATGTTCCCTGCCACCTACTGTCAGAAAAAGTGCTGTTTATTGACATTAAATTGGAAGGATATTAAATTGACAAGGATTCAGAAGATGTGTTCAGAAGTACCAGGATGTTGCCGGGAATAGAGGGCTTGAGTTATATGGAGAGGCTGGACAGGCTGGGACCTTTTTTCATTGGAGCATAGGAGGTTGAGAGGTGACATTAAAGGTTTATAAGATCATGAGGGGCAAAGATAAGATGAATAGCAAAAGTCGTTTCCCTAGGGTGAGAGAGTTCAAAACAAGGGGGTATATTTTTAAGATGGGGGGAGGGGAGAAAGACTTAAAAGGGACCTGAGGGACATTTTTCCCACACAAAGGGTGGTTCGTATGTGGAGTGACCTGCCAGTGGAAGTGGTAGGTACAGTTACAACATCTAAAAGATATTTGGACAGATAAATGAATAGGTAAGATTTGGAGGGATATGAGCAAAACACAGGTAAGTGGGGTGAGGTTAGCTTGGGAAATTTGGTTGTCATGGACAAGTTGGACTGAAGGGTCTTTTTCCATGCTGTGAGACTCTATGATTTTAGGCATAAAACGTTTTTTTAAAAATAAGTACCTATTGCCGTCAGGAAGATAAAATAATAAGTAGTTTAAAAGTCCCTAGTATCCTTGAGGAGTTAGGTTTTAACCTGAGACCACGGTTGCTTAATCAGCGACTTATATTCTCAGCAAACGAAGTTTGTAGGTATCCTTGAGTTTTCGGTGAGTGGATGTTTCTCTGACCTGCTCTTCACCAAGCATTAACCTTGAAGAAGTTCAGCTATTACAAATCAATGTTTATCCCTCTATGCTTTGTCCAAAAGCAGTTGTCTGAAATACAGCTCATTCCCATGTCTGGTTTCATTTTCTTCAGCTGGATGATCTGCAGGCTGGTTTCACCTGCACAATGTGAAACTTATCTGGAAAAGTGTAACTCACAGGAGAAATGGATCCAAGTTTCAGTGACATTGTGTAATGATATGAGTTTCATCTCAGACAGATTTTTGTTTATTATTGGCTTCAAGAGTTGGTTCAACTTGGGTCAGGTGATCACAGACCATCTTAATTCAGTGCTTTAATGTTTTTTGAAACCATTTTAGTCAATGAAAAGTTCCAGGTTTTAAAATCAGCTGATGAATGTCAAATCTCATAGTCCATTTTTACCATATTGAAACGCAGTACAGTTGCTGAAACCTCCACCATAGTCCTCCTGAAGGTCCCCATTAAGCAGAACCTGAACTGGACAAGCTGGATAAATGCCCCGATTCTGGAACAGATCGAAGCTGTGTAATCTGTGATGAGTGATTCATTTACTCAATCACTGAATTTTAACCTGACTCCCAAAAGTGTACCTAGCACCTGCAAATCAGAACTTATCAGTATTTTGGAATACTTGCCACTTGCTTAATTCCCTCTACTTGCAATGTTGCATCGCTACAGTATGTACTGATCGTAGGATATCCTGGAACAACGCACAAAGGTATCTTTGGCTATATTTTCCAAACTAGCCTAGAAGGATATGGGAAACAATATGTGCAGACCTCACCACCTCCAAGCTAATTAACTTCCTGACTTAGACTTCTATCACCTCTCTTTTGTTATTGTTGGATTGACATCCTGGAGCTGTCTACTTAATATTTGAGGCACTTTCATCAGACAGACTACAGCAGTACAGCAGTTCAAGAAGAAAATCCACCAGTAGTACCTTTTCAAAGACAACTAAGAATGGACAATAAATATTGGCCTCGCCAATTATACTCTCATCTGAACACTAAATCTTGTTAACCTAACACAGGCAATTTGCACTCATCCTTTTTAGATAAAACAGATTTAGTTCAACCTATAGCACTTGGACGCAGTAAGTTCTCTCCAGTGCCCTGGTCAGTATTAATTCCTTAACCAATATAGTAAAAAGTATTATCTGGTTACTGCATTGCTATTTGTTGGGCATCTGGGATCAAGTTGACGACTATTGTTGCTGTATTACTAGGTGCTGAACTTACTGAATGTAAAGAACATTAGGACATCCTGAGGTTGTGAAAGATGCAATAACAATGCAATTTTTAAATTCTTCCTTTGTCAACATGGAACTGGATTTAAATTGCTCAGACTAATCATTTCAAATTAGAAAAATGTTTTTCAAACCATTTTTTAAATAAACGTAATTGTGTTTTCTTAGTAGAATGCAAGATTTAATGTACAATTTCATGTCCAATAGGATACTCCAATACATTTACATAAAGCAGCTGAAGTTAATCTCACCCACCACCTGAAAAAGTTGGGAAAAGAAGGAAAAATAAGTAAGTGTTCTCAACATTGATGACTAAAATACTGGAAACTTGTTCTCGTTACACTAGTGTTCCCAGGATGGGGTAGTTATGAGGTCTATTTAATTTTAGAACTCAGACAGTAACTACCAAACTAAATGATTATTGGGCAAAATCACTGATCCACTAGAAGGATATTGATGACCAATAGTCCTGAGAACCAGTCTGTGTGAATGCGGATAGGTTTGCCTAAATGGAAGATTATGATCTTTCCCTTGATAGTCAAAGTCACAAGGAAACTGGTACTAGAACATGCTTGAATCCTTCTAAGGTTGAAAAGACATACTAAGCTGTTGGATAAAAGCAGGATTTAAGTGATATTTCAAATCCTTTTAGGAGTAAAATAGATGGATAATGACATGGCACATCTGGGATCAAGAGTTCTGTCAGTAAGATGTTAAATGATATTATTCTTTGTCAGTTTCCTCTCTGAACAGGAGCTGGCCATCTTGATAATTTACACTGATACACTTCCGTGCTGTAATATAGCACAAACAAGAGTAAATGGTTCACTAAGTGGCCACAGGTAGTAGCTTAATAGTATTTATGTTCAGTGGAGGAAAAGGCAATTTGTTCCTGGCAAATCCAAAAGTTATTTAACAAAATAACAATGAAAGCAGGAACCTCTTTGTCAATGTAACAGCTCATTATATCACTTCATATGTGTCTGTCACATAACAAATGGAGATTTAACTTGGATTTTAATCGCTTTGCCAGGTTATGTAATTAATGCAAACTAATATTTAACCTCCTTTGGCAATTATTTGAATAAATTTCTTTTTAATGTGCCTAGCTTTGCTGTCAGCTGCCCGTAATATTATGACAGGACTCTACATAGTGCATTGTGGCAGGTTTCCTCAAGGTTCAAAGATTCCACCCATGTAACCATAGGTGCTTTCCAAAAGAGCACAAGAAAGAGGAACAGGAGCCTGGTCCACCATTCTTTCGCTTTTTAGCTGATTCGACATTCGTAATATCTACTTTGCTGCATTTTCTCTATCATCCTGGATTCCCCTGCTGATCATGAATCAATCTATCTCAGTCTTAAGTATACACCAAATCTCTGTTCCTGCAGCTCTATACAGTAAGGAGTTCCAAAGATACCAATCCTCTGAGAGAAGAAATTCCTTCTTATTTTAGTCTTAAATTGGCAGGAAGTGACAATTGTACGTTTGAAGTGGCTCAATTAGCCTCCTGATGGATGATGATTTTGCCAGTTTTCTTACTGCTGACACAATGGCATGGCAGCAGAAAAAGATCAGCTATCTACCTACCCCCCCACCCCCCGCCTCCAAATCTAAACAACAGCCCAAATCCCATAATCCTATCTTCCTAACCTGTGCCTAAAAGGCACAGAAAATTCTGCTTTTCTTTGCAGTCTAATTCAGCCGCATCTAGATTACTGTGTACAGTTCTGGTCACCACATTGGATTGTGGAGAGGGTGCAGAGAAGGTTTATGAGGATGTTGCCTGGTATGGAAGGCACTAGCTATGAAGAGAGGTTGAGTAGGTTAGGATTGTTTTCATTAGAAAAAGAAGATTGAGGGGGGACCTTTACAAAATCATGAAGGGTATAGACAGAGTAGATGGCGATAAGCTTTTTCCCACGGTGAAGGATTCAATAACGAGAGACACGCTTTCAAGGTGAGAGGTGAAAAGTTTAAGAGGGATACACGCGGCAAGTACTTTACACAGAGGGTGGTAGGTTCCTGGAACGCATTGCCAGCAGAGGTGGTAGAGGCAGGCACGGTAAATTCATTTAAGATGTGTCTGGACAGATGCCTGAGTAGGTGGAGAGCAGAGGGATACAGATGCTTAGGAATTGGGCGATAGGTTTAGACAGTACATTTGGAACGGCTCAGGCTTGGAGGGCTGAAGGGCCTGTTACTGGGCTGTAAATTTTCTTTGTTCTCTTTTCTTTTTTCTTTGTTCTGTTTGTAATGCAATAAACTGTTCCATTGATTACTACATCTCCATAATGCAATAGTCCTGTCTCCATCCTCCCCTTCTGCATGCAACAGTACAAATTGCTGACATTCATTACCACCTTAGCAAAAACCAGATCTGCAGACTAAATGATAATAATTACAATCCAGATTGTATGGATATAGCTTCTATTTCATATTATATGTGATTTTTGAATATTAAATCTAATCAGTTTCTTCAGCAGAAGTGAGAGAAGTTGCTGTGACATTATAACCCTTAGACCTGCGATCATCCTTACATAGGTACTTTCTGTTTTGAGACCTGGAAGAGAAAGCTGAAAGCACATATCTCTTTGCATCTGTGGTGGAGAGGTCCCCATCCCAGTTAGTCTGGATGTGCATATGCTCCAGCCATACTGTGCTGTAATGTAGAGAAACCATTGTATCACTGATTTGAATGGTGTACTTTCCTACCATATGTATCACATTTCCAGAGGCTACTTCAGAGTAGCTTCACATCCATTTGATTTGATTTATTAATATCATTTATATCAAGGTACAGTGAAAAGTGTTTTGTGCGTTACAGGCAGATCATACTGTACAAGTGCAGCAGGGTAACAGAATAGAGTACAGGATATAGTGTTACAGATGCTGAGAAGATGCAGAGAGAGATCAAAATTAACACTGAAGAGGTCAATTCATAAGCCTGATAACCGCGGGAAAGTAACTGTTTTTGAATATGTTAGTATGTGCATTCAAACTTTTATATTTTCTGTCTGATGAAAGAGAATTGAAAAGAGTATAACCAGGGTGGGAGGGGTGTATGATTTTGTTGGTTGCTTTCCCGATTCAGCAGGAAGGAAAGATGAAGTTAATGGATGGGAGGATGGTTTGCGTGATGGACTGGATTGTGGTCACAACTCTGTCATTTCTTGCAGTCTTGGGAAGACCACTTGTCAAACCATACTGTCTGGGAAGCCAGGGAGGAGATTGCAGACCCTTTGGCTTTGATCTTTATGTCGTCATTGTCCAGAGGAATACTGCCACAAAAATGGAGGATAGCATATGTTCTTCCCTTGTTCAAGAAGGGGAGCAGAGACAACCCTGGTAATTATAGACCAGTGAGCCTTACTTTGGTTATGGGTAAAGTGTTGGAAAAGGTTATAAGAGATGGGATTTATAATCATCTAGAAAGGAATAAGTTGATTAGTAGTCAATACGGTTTTGTGAAGGGTAGGTCATGCCTCACTAACTTTATTGAGTTCTTCGAGAAGGTGACCAAACAGGTGGATGAAGTAGATGTAGTTGATGTAGTGTATATAGATTTCAGTAAGGCATTTGATACAGTTCCCCATTGTAGGCTATTGCACACAATACGAAGGCATAGGATTGAGGGTGATTTAGTGATTTGGATCATAAATTGGCTAGCTGAAAGAAGACAGAGGGTGGTGGTTGATGGGAAATGTTCAGCCTGGGGTTCAGTTACTAGTGGTGTACCGCAAGGATCTGTTTTGGATCCACTGCTGTTTGTCATTTTTATAAATGATCTGGATGAGAGCATACCAGGCTGGGTTAGTAAATTTGTGGATGACACTTAAGGTCAGTAGAGTTGTGGATCATGCCGAGAATGTTGTAGGTTACAGAGGGACACAGATAAGCTATAGAGCTGATCTGAGAGCTGACAAATAGAGTTTAATGTGGAAAAGTGTGAGGTGATTCACTTTGGAAGAAGTAACAGGAATGCAGAGTACTGGGTTAATGGTAAGAGTCTTGGTAATGTAGATGAACAGAGAGATCTCGTTGTCCTTGTACATAGATCCCTGAAAGTTACCACCCAGGTTGATAGGATTGTTAGGAAGGCATATGGTGTGTTAGCTTTTATTGGTGGAGGGATTGAGTTTCGGAGCCATTAAATCATGCTGCAGCTGTACAAAGTTCTGGTGCGGCTGCATGTGGAGTATTGCATGCAGTTCTGGTCACTGCATTATAGGAAGGATGTGGAAGCTTTGGAAATGGTTTAGAGGTGATTTATTAGGAAGTTGCCTGATATGGAAGGAAGGTCTTAACAAGGAATGGTTGAGGGGACTGAGGCTGCTTACGTTAGAGAGAAGGAGGTTAAAAGGTGACTTAATTGAGACATAAGATAATTAGAGGGTTTGATAGGGTGGACAGTGACCTTTTTTGCTCAGATAATGGCTAGAATGAGGGGACATAGCTTTAAATTGGGGGGTGATGAATATAGGACAGATACCAGAGGCAGTTTCTTTACTCAGAGTAGTAGGGGCTTGGAGAGGCCTGCCTGCAACAGTAGTGGACTCGCCAACTTTAAAGACATTTAAATAGTCATTGGATAGGCATATGGAGGAAAATGGAATAGTGTAGGATAGATGGGCTTCAGATTGGTTCCATAGGTCGGCACAACATTGAAGTCCGAAGGTCCTGTACTACGCTGTAATGCTCTATGATCCATTGAAATAAGATACTTTCTGTGGTGCACCTCCAAATATTTGTAAGTCTTTACAGACATACTGAATTTCCTTAGCCTCCTGAGGAAGTAGAGGTGCTGTTGAGCTTTCTTGACAATAATGTCAGCATGGGTAGATCGGGACAGATTGTTGGTGATCGTCATTTCCAGGAACTTGGTGCTGTTAACCATCTCCACCTCAGCATTGTTGATGCAGATAGGGGCCTGCCCCGACTCTACTTCCTGAAGTCAGTGACCAGCTCCTTTGTTTTGCTGATGTCAATGGAGAGATTATTGTCTTTACATCATGCCACTAAGCACTCTATCTACTTCCTACACACCATCTCGTCATTGTTTAAGATCTGACCTACAACGGTGCAAACTTGTAAATGGAATTGGTGCAGAATTTGGTGACAGTCAAGTGTCTGTGTTGTAAGGAGTATAGTAGAGAGCTGAGTGCGCAGAGTTGAGAGTGTGGTGCTGGAACAGCACAGTAGATCGGGCAGCATCTGAGGAGCAGGAGAATCGACGTTTCGGCCAAGAGCCCTTCATCAGGAATGTCTTGTGGGGCAGCAGTGTTGAGGATTATAGTGGAGGAAGTGTTGCCGCTTGTCCTTATTGCGGTCTGTTGGTCAGGAAGCTGAGAATTCACTTAGAGATGGGAGCAGAGACCTAGGTCCCAGAGTTCAGAATTATGGTGTTGAAGGCAGAACTACAGTCAATAAATAAGTAGGAGCTTGATGTAGGTACCATTGTCATCCAGATGTTCCAGAGATGACTGTAGGGCCAGGGAGATGGTGTTTGTTGTGAACCTGTTGCGCCAGTAGGTGAATTACAAGCCAGCAAGGCAATCTGGGAGGCTGGATTTGATGTGAGCCATGACCAACCTCTTGAAGTACTTCATAATTGTGGATGTCAGAGCCACCAGGCGGTATTCGTTGAGGCACTCTGCATGATCTTCCTTTGGCACTGGGATAATGGTCTTCTTGAAGCAAGCGGGGACTCTAGGCTATAGAAGGAAAGGTTGACGATGTCTATGAATACTCCCACCTGGTCCACGCAGGATCTGAGCGTGTTCAGGACCTGTCGCTTTCCGAGTGTTCACCCTTAAGAAGGTCGACCTAACGTCTGTGGTGGTGACTGAGGGTAAAGGTGCACTCTAGGCTGATGGGACAAGTGACATCGTTTCACTGCCCTTCTGTTCCAAGTGAGTGTGGAATGTGTTGAGCTCATTGGGTAGGGATGTGCTGTTGCCCAAGGTTCTGTTCAACTTCGTTTTGTAGCCTGTTATGCTGTGTAAGCCTTGCCTCACATGATGGGTATCCATGTGGGTTAGTCTGCATCTCAAGCTTAGTTTGCTATTACCTCTCTGCATCCCTGATGGCGCTGCGAAGGTCGTATGGATTTCCTGTGTAGGTCAGGGTCACCTGACTTGAATGCTGCAGCCCTGGACTTCAGTAGGGGGTGGATCTCCCAGTTCATCGATGGTTTTGAGTTGGAAACATTCACATCCTTCTTTTAATAGTAGCGTCTGTGAGCTGGTGTGATGTGTATTTACTTCCCAGCCAATTTCTTTCTCCTCATGTTTCAGTCTCAGTTCCATCTGATCACTTGTGGCTTTCTTTTGGGGATAAAATTCAGAAATCTGAAGTGCAAAGAGACTTGGAAGTTCTAATCCAGGATTCTCTCAAGGTAAACTTTCAGGTTGTGTCAGTGGTCAGGAAGGCAAGTGCAACAATGGCACTTTATTTCGAGAGGACTTGAATATAAACACAGAGATGTACTCCTGAGGCTCTATAAGGCTCTGGTCAGACCACATTTGGAGTATTGTGCACAGTTTTGGGCCCCATATCTCAGGAAGGATGTACTGACCCTGGAGCATGTTCGAGGAGGCTCACGAAAATGGTCCCAGGAATTAACAGCTTAATGTATAAGGAATGTTTGAGGACTCTGGTTCTACATTCGGTATTTAGAAGGATGGGGGGTGGGTCCAGTTGAAACTTACAGAATACTGAATGGCCTGGACAGGCTGGATATTGGAGAGATATTTCCAATGGTTACGAGAGACTCTGATCCAAGGGCACAGCATTAGAATAAAGGGAAGTCCTTTGAGAATGGAGATGAGGAGAAACTTCAGCCAGAAAGTAGTGAATTTATGGAATTCACTATTACAGGAGGCTGTGGAGGCCAGGCCATTGAGTATACTTAAGACTGAGATAGATAGGTTCTTGATTGTCAAAGGGACCAAGGGTTACGGGGAGAAAGTGGGAGATTGAGGTTGAGAAACCTATCAGCCATGCTTGAATGGCTGGGCAGAACTGATGGGCTGAATGGCCTAATTTCTGCTCCTGTGTCTTATAGTCTTTTGAATGAGTGTTGCATGGTTTGGTTTGCAAGCAGCTAAAGTGGTATGGTATCTTGAAAGATGAAGCAGAATCCTATGACAGCCTATAGGATTCCTGATGCCAAAACGTCAATTCTCCTGCTCCTCGGATGCTGCCTGACCTGCTGTGCTTTTCCAGCACCACACTCGACTATAGGTAATAGATGTCATAATAGTTCACCACATTCTGAGGACTTCCCCTTGTACATTTAGAGCATGTCCAGCACTAGTGGCTGCTCTTGTTACTCCAGATTGTCTTGTCCATAAAAAGGAAAGTTTAAATTACAATTTGAATACTGTGAAAACATGCAAAATAAATACAGCCAACATTTCCTCAGGAGGAGCTAAGTCCCAGCATTTAGACTTTGAGGGTCCTAATAATTCATGACAAAGCAGCAGGAGTGCAGTGACACGTTTCTTTGATGCCTTCTCTAAATAGATGGCTCACTGTGCTCTCTACAGCTCTCTCTGAATGCAAGGATGGGAGATCTGCAGAATCATGGGTGACTGCTTCTGAGGCTGCAAGGAGAAATAGGAGAGTCTTCACAAGGGAAGGAAAGAAAAGATAAACATGCATTTATGTCATTTTTTTTCACAATGGCCGAGTATTTCGGAGTACTTTACAGGCAGTGGAGTACTTTTTGAAGTGCAATCACTTCTGTAATGTAGGAAAAGTGGCAGCTAATTTACATTCAGCAGGCTCCTACAAATGTCAGTCTGTTTTTTTGTGATGTTGCTTGATAGGTAAATGTTGGTCAGGATACCAGAAATAACTCCAATAGAACAAAAACCTGCAGATGCTGGAAATCCAAAACAAAAATTGCTGGAGCAACACAAGAAGTCTGGCAGCATCTGTAGGCACAGAGCAGAGTTAGTGCTTAACAAAAAGAAACAAAGAATTGTTTGGAAATCCAAAACAAAAACACCGGGCAATGTGGTGTCTCAATGGCTAGTACTGCAACCTCTCTCACTAGGGACCCAGGTTCGATTCCACCCTTGGGCGACTGTCTGTGTGGAGTTTGCACATTCTCCCCGTGTCTGTGGGTTTCCTCCGGGTGTTCTGATTTCCTCCCACAGTCCAGAATGTGCAGGTTAGGTGGATTGACCATGAGAAATGCAGGATTACAGGGATAGAGTGGGGGGGCGGGGGGGGGGGGGAGATGTGGGTGGGTTGCTCGTCAGACTCGAAGGGCTAAATAGCCTGCATTCACATAATAAGGATTTTATGATGATTCTATGAACTGCTGCAGAAATGCAGCAGGTCTGGCAACATCTTTGGAGAGAATCAGAGTTAAAGCTTCGGCCCATTCTGAAGAAGGGTCACTGGACCCAAAACGTTAACTCTGCTTTCTCTCCACAGATATTGCCAGAACTACAGAGTTTTGCCAGCAATTTCAGAACCATAAATAACTCCCCTGCTTTTATTTAAAAGTCAGAGTATTTCTTTTCCCTGTTGGGGCCAAACAGTACAATAACTTGAACATTTAGGACTTTGATTACTTTCTTTTGGATCATGATTTATATTATTTGTTGTGATGATGAAAATAGCTGAGTAGTGAGCCCTATAGTAGAAGCTAAGATGATGCCATGTTTGATCTCTGATCTGTGCTAGATTGACTGATCATGAGCTCAGTCAACAGTGATAGCTCTACAGTTTACCTTCGTCATTTTGAGGAGGAGACATTTGGTGAGTGTTCCCAGTTCTGATTTGGTAACAGGTGTGTGCAAAGCTGTCACATGGAACCTGCACCACCTAATAAACCTGTTACATGGGAATATCACTTGGGCAAAGTTACTAAAAAAAAACTTCCCTCACATAAGTCTTCATTTCAAGGCATCAATGATTTGGCACTGGAGCAAACACTAGCAGAGAAGGTTTTCAATAAATAGTTTAGAAATGGTACATTCTTTGCTTTGTTTGAGTGATAATTTCAGTGATTATCTTCAGGAAATGATTTAGGGAAGCAATATTTTGTTACTGAATTATGGACAATATTTAAGTCTGCACAGTTCAGCATAGATTCAGTGCAATAATTTTCAGTGTTGTAAACAAAATTAATCAAATCATTTTGTCTTACAGCCCAAGATGATACAACTCATAAATGGAAAAGCAATTTGTAATGCTTCTCCACCCACCTAAATGGATAAAATGGATTTTTGTATCATTTTCAAATAAGTTTACATGGATTTTTAGAGATTTAATTTTGCCTTAAATGCTATATTTGGGTTTTAAAACAAATGCTGGAAATGCTTTCTGTTGAGGGAAAACAGAGGCACATTTCAGATTAGTGATCTTTTGTTAAAACTGTATTCTATTTTGTTGGGTTTAATGTCAGAAAATAAAGTATGCTGCATAATGCGTTGGAGGAGAATTTCCAAAGCAGTTTACTCCCAAAAATTGAGTAAATGACTGAGTTATTTTGTCAAAATTTTCACAAATATAGCGGGGGAATTCTATTAGAAGTTCTACCCCATTGTAGTTTTATAATACTTATTCTGAGTAGTGTTGTAATCTTGTAGTTTGTTACATGACAGATTACAAGTTATTATATCCATTGAGCATCATTCTCATAAGTCTTCAAACTAACAACTATGTAATTAAATCCTTTGTACAATGCATTCCACATTAAATCTGTAAGTACCACATTAAACCTTCAAGTAATCGGTAAAACAAGCTGTGATTTTTTTTCCTTAAATTCTGAATTAAGCAATTTGTAGTATTGACTTAGTGAAACATTAAACTCACCAACAAAAACAGTTGGCTTTTAAAAGATTGAAATTTCAACCAGTCATAGCACTGAGCTTGTTTTGAAAGTAACACTTAATATCACTTTTATTTTTGACCTTGCTGAACATATATATGTATAAATTGCAATCAGTTTGTATTTACTCAGCACTGTTAAAATATCTCTGTTAAAATTGTCGCTTTGCTCAATTGCTGCATTTAAAAGTGATTGCTACTAAAACAAGGTTAAATATATTTATCACAATGATCAGAGGGATGTTGGATTATTAGATGGGTGAATAAAAAGCTCAGCACAACAAAACATGGAGACAAGGTAAAAACAAGTTATAAAATGTGGAAGACCATGTAGAAGGGTGTAGGTTTGCTCACTGAGCTGTAGGTTTGATATCCAGACGTTTCATTACCTGGGTAGGTAACATCATCAGTGGTGACCTCCAAATGACGGCTTCACTTGGAGGTCACCACTGATGATGTTACTTAGCCAGGTAATGAAACGTCTGGATATCAAACCTACAGCTCAGCGAGCAAACCTACACCCTAAACCTCAACCTGGCTACAAAACCTTCATAAACCTTGCGAAAACCATGTAGAAGAATGTTAGAGAAACAGAAAAGAAAACAATAAGAAATGCAAGGAAGAATCAAGATGAACATGTAAAGAAAACATTCTTTGAAACAGGTGAAGAAATTGAGGTCTGGTCTCCTTTGCCAACTGTATGTATTGCTTGTACTGATACTGTACTGCTGCTTTATTATAAACAGTATCACCTTTAGCCTACTATGAGATCATCACACTTGACATGTTACTTTTGTCTACAGCTGTCTGTTTTATTGTTCATAATAGCTATCTGATCTGGTTAACAGAATTGAACCTCCATATTTACACAATGTTTCAATTGTATGGCCATATTTGCAAAGATTTTTCAATCCATTTACTTTATTGAAATATTATTCAAATGTAATTACTTATTTTATGAAATAATGTATGATTGAATGTACACTAAGATATTTTATGAGTCCATTTGGAACTGAAACTGTTCATTTCCAGTGATAGTTAATGAAATTGCTTCAAATCCTAATTATGGCTTATGCCATAACATAATATTTCTGGGGTAAAGGGTTAAATATATTTATAATATATAGCCAACTTGCATTAGTAGTGCCCCAGGAGATTACAGGCAATTACACTCTAGAGAGAGAAGATTCTATGTTCTGTGCTAGATTTAATGATATAAGTAGTTAGAAGTATATTAAAAACATAATATGAACAACAGCCACGATTAAACATTCCCCCTTTATCTTGCTAACAACGTAGTTTCTTCCAACCTCCACTTATAAGAACAAAAGACAAAGCTGTTTCCACCAAAGCAGAGATGGTTGGGTCACTGGGATACCTGGCTTGGTCCTGCGCTGTTCGGTCATTGGGATGTCTGGTTTGGTTCTGTGCTGTGTACAGGTTCCTGTGTACTAATGGTCACATTGCTGGGAAATCTGTAGATTTACTGTCAAGGACTAGGTTTTCAAGAATAGACCCAGATTACCTGGTGTTTCCCCAATTCCAGGCACCGACCAATCATCATGCATATGTTTATTGTTGGTGGGCTGCATTCCCCAGAAAAGGGAAATACATCTGGTTGGTGGCTAGAAGGTAGGGTCGATGAGATGAGTGGAAGGGAGGGGCTGGGAGGGAAGTCGGGTGATGGGAAGGGAGGTCATTTGAAATTGGAGAATTCAGTGTTGAGACCATTGGGCTGTAGGCTGCCCAGGTGGAAGATGAGGTGTTGTTCGTCCAATTTGCAATCTGATTTGAGGTGTTGTTTTGGGAATGTGGGTTCAAATCATGCCATGGTAGAATTTGAATTCAATAAACATCTGGAACTAAGAGCCTAATGATGACCATAAGTACATTGTCAATTGTCAGGAAAACCCCATCTGGTTCAGTAATGTCCTTGAAGGAAGGAAAATCGGTCATCCTTACCTGGTCTGGCCTACATCTGACTCCAGACTCTCAGCAATGTGGTCGACTCTGAGCAGTTAGGGATGGGCAATAAATGCTGGCCCATCCAGAGAGACACACATCCCTGAGTAAGTTTTTAAAAAGACCCCATCACAGTCTATGGAATTTTACTGAAAACCAGTAGACAGCCTATTCTCAGAAATAGAGACAGGGAGGTTGAGGGAGGGAGTGGAAAAATTGGAGGTTAACAAAGTGAGAGAGAGGTGGAAATTAATCACAAATTTTCCAATTCTGGGCAAGCAGGAAGCTTCAGTAATACAGCCGGTCAACACATCATTTGTCTCTGAGTGTGGAGCTGGCTATCCATTAGACACGACATCTGCTGTAGTTATTTTAGGAATCGTTTACAGTCATAATT
Organism: Chiloscyllium punctatum; assembly: GCF_047496795.1. Classification (NCBI taxonomy): domain Eukaryota; kingdom Metazoa; phylum Chordata; class Chondrichthyes; order Orectolobiformes; family Hemiscylliidae; genus Chiloscyllium; species Chiloscyllium punctatum. The sequence goes on from NC_092743.1 coordinate 136,369,763, forward strand.
CTGAAAACCTTCAGCTTTTTTTGCTCAACTGTAAGCCTATACAAAGCAACAGATGATTTAAATATGGCAACATTACAGCCAAATATGACTCTAAACTAATATTTCCAAACTAATATATCAGCAGAAGGTCTAAGACCAAATACAGCAATCTAGGTTTGTTCAATACTCCACATCAGTTGTATGACACTTTGATCTTTTACTATAAATTCTGTGTCCTATGATCCAGCCCCACTAGCTATCTGATGAAGGAGCAGCGCTCCAAAAGCCTGTGCTTACAAATAAACCTGTTGGACTATAACCTAGTGTTGTGATTTTTAACCAAATACTGCACTCAACTAAGATGAACTGACTAGTTACAGACAGGAAACTGAACGTGACCTAATTATAGGTGACTTTTTAACCACACCAGATGTTACATCTCCCTACTGAATCTTGAGACAATAATTGTCATGTTCTAAAATGGGTCACAATGGGCACTCCAGAAGGTGACTCAACATCACCTTCTCATAGACAACGAGGGAAGGGTAATCAATGCTGGCCTAATCCCACAGATGAAGAAAATTTATAGGTTAACTATCTGGATCCACACTGTCCATGTTTCCTTACCTTTGCCAGTGATTAGCAAGAACACAAAATATTTGCTGCCTTCGCAAAAATTGTTCCCATTCTAAAATGTGTGGTCTTACTGGTGAAATTATCCCCTTTCCTTTCTAAGCAATCTGGTGTTTTCTTTTATGGTGTAGAGAGTGGAGTTATACTTGGTCGGTGAGCTCAGTTACTGATCCAGTGCTCACAAGTAGGTTGTTGATCCGAATAGGTGAGGAAATCATTAGTTCCTCCAGTAAACCAATTCAGAAACTTTATCTGCAGATGGACTGTCACTTTTGGGATGGGGTGTTATGAAATTTTGTAGGAGGGAGATTCATGTCTCTTCTAATTCCTGAGCAATCTTGTTTGAACAAAGGTGACTTATAGAGTTATACAGATTGAAACAACTCATCTATGCCAACCAGATACCCCAACCTAATCTAGTCCTATTTGCCAGCACTTGGCCCTTATCCCTCTAAACCATTCCTATTCATTTACCCATCCAGATGCCTTTTCAATGTTATAATTGTCCCAACCTCCACCACTTCTTCTGATGGCTCATTCCATACACACACCACCCTCTGCATGAAAAAGTTGCCCCTCAAGTCCCTTTTTTATCTTTCCCCTCTCAACTTAAATCTATGCCGTATAGTTCTGGACCCCACCCCAGGGAAAAAGACTTTGCCTGTTTATCCTGTCCATGCCCCTCATGATTTTATAAACCTCTATAAGGTCACCCCTCAGCTTCCAATGCTCCATGGAAAACAGTCCTAGCCTATTCAGCTTCTCCTGTAGCTCAAATCCTCCAACCCTGGCAAGATCCTTGTAAATCTTTTCTGAATCCTTTGAAGTTTCACAACATCCTTCTGATAGGAAGGAGACCAGAATTGCACATAATATTCCAAAAGTGACTTATCCGACGTCCTGTACAGCCACAATATGACCACCCTACTCCTATACTCAATGCTTTGACAAACGTTCTTCACTATCCTAACCACCTGCAACTCTACTTTCAAGGAGCTATGAACCTGCACTCCAAGGTCTCTCTTGTTCAGCAACACTTCCTAGGACTTGTTTGGCAGCATCCAGCAACGATCCTTTTAAGGATCATTGATTAGGATATTCAGTACATGGTGCCAGTGGAATTGAGCATACAACTCTGTGGCTAACAGCTTTTCCTGCTGAGCAACAGTTGTCAAATTCTCAAGTAAAATCTGATAAGTGCATCGATAGCTGACGTAAAGGAAACCACTTAAAGATACCAGTTTGTAACTGATGTCATCTTGGGGGCAGTATATCTTCTTGCTTATTTCCGGTAGAATCTTTACACATGTTCAGAATTAATGCCGCACTTCTCTTGTCTTTTTCCTGCTTGTGCTAAAGTTTAAGTAACCATAATATTATGTCAATATTTCTGCAGTGGAAAGTAAAGTGTTGTAGTTCTGAGTAAGTACTTTTCAAAATTCTGATCCCCCAATGAGTCCACTGTAGAAAATAATTAATCAAATGCTGTTCTCCTGCATCTTCTCAGGATGGAAAATAATTCTGGGTAGAAGCTGTCTACTAGTGAATTGATAATGAGCACCAAAAACTAATTTTAGGTAGATTTATATAGCAATTATAACATAGCACCAAGCCATTTGGTTCAACCTACCTATGTTGTTGGTGGTTCTCCATACAGTAATCATGACTGTTCAGTTCTCATATCCCTTTTTTCCTTAACACTCTATTTAATCATCAATGTGGATGTTGTACCTAAGCACTATGTTGTCCACCTTCATACCCCGTGTAAAAATGTTTCTCCTGTTTTCTACACTATACCTCTTACAGTTAACTTTGGATATGACTGAAAATAAATTGTTTCTATTTATTTTGCCTAATTCATTCTTAACTTTAAATACATTAACCAAATCATCCAATGGTCAATGCAAAATCAGACCAATTTTTAAACGTCTTTTTATTTATATTTCTCCATATGCAGCATCATTCTAACGATTCTGTGTTCTCCCCTTTTATTGCCTTATCAGCCTTTCAAAATCATACAATCAAGCTCCAAAATTGTTTACATAGATACTTCTTTGTATCTCGACTTCTTTATTCTGTACTTCCTGTCTATGGAACCTAGTATTACATTAGCTTTATAGCCTTATGATTTAAGTTGTTGCTTTTCATGCCTTGTGAAATTAAATTTGCCAACCTATTATTTAATCCACAGTGTTCTCGAAATTCACTTATTGATTTCTATCCAAATCATGACACCTTACAAGTAGGGAAATTGAATTCAATCCGCTACACTTGCTGCTTAGGCCAACACCATATCAGTGTGCAGTTGCAGTTTCTTTCATTTCTCCGAATTATTCATCCTGGTTTTGTCTCAAGTATTATGATTGTGTGAACAGAAGTACCCAAAACTGAATTTATATTGCGGGATATGGAAGCCAAGGCCACTTTTATTCTTACCCAACTCCAGAAGCAAATGCTTCAGAACTCAGGCAAGTTTGCTCCCCCGAACACAGGAACAAAAAGGTTGATAACATCCCTGCTGCTAATATTAACACAGATTCAGGAGTGAACAAGCAGATTTCTTATAATACGTACCACACAATATATTGATTCACTGAGCTATCAAGTGAAGTTCCTTAAGAGTGAAAAAAAACAAAGAACTGAGGGTACTGGAACATAAACAGAAACAATGTTCAGAAGAAGAGTCACTGGACTTAGAACGTGAATTTTGCTTTCTCTCCACAGATGCTGCCAGACTTGCTGAGCTGCTCCAGCAGAGAAAGAATTCGAGGTTCTCTGGCTCTAAATAGATAGATAAGAGTAGAACTAAAAGAATGTAAACCAAGCTGGGAGATAGTGACAAGTAGCTGGAGGAGCTTAATATGGTCAACCAATTCAAAGACTGAAGGCAGGTTGAGAAGAATGAGATTCATCTATGTCATTTGTGACTTGAATAAGATCAGTTTTGGGACTGCAATGGGGCAGAAAGATTCAGAAGTTAAATGACACCAGGTTGGTGGCCAACAGGTTTATGAATGGACACTGCACAACAATCGCCAGACAGGAATGTTCCCTCCCAGTCGGGGAACAGTTCAGAGGTCGAGGACATTCAGCCTCCGATCTTCAGATAAGCATCCTCCAAGGCAGCCTTCTAGATACACACTAATGCAGAATTACCGAGTAGAAACTGATAGCCAAGTTCTGTACCCATGAAGACAACCTCAACTGTGATCTTGGGTTCATGTTCCACTACATGTGACCCCACCACACTCTTCTGTATTTGTAAGATCTTCCTTACTGCCCTGCTTTGACTTCATTGACTTGATGAATTGTCACAATCTCTCGACCTTAATTAGTTTGTACAGTTTTGGCTTGTTACTTTGGTTAGATCCCCAGCATGTGACTCTTATACCTATCATGTTATTCCAGTCATTTGGTTTGTCTCCAGCCCCACCTTATTTTTAATTTTGGTAATTATCTCTCTGCCTCAATTTATTTAATTTATATCATCCTTTCACTTGCTATTCAGCTGTTAACACTTTACCCACATCTTCATATGTAGATTTGCACAAATATTCCTTTAGAATCTATGAATTAAAGTAAAAGAAAAATTCACAATAATGAAAATAAACAATAAACCTAGGCCCAGAAATTTGGCAAGAATTACACTTCTCCAACTCTGGCAAACTGCCCATCCAAAGAATGTACATTAAATAGCCGAAAAACTGATATCGATACTATTTCACATAGATCTCCAATCAATAGGAGATCAGTAACACCTCCATGGAATTAAGAGTCTCATGATGACTATGAATCCATTGTTGATTGTTGGAAAACCCATCTGGTTTACTAATGTCCTTTAGGGAAAGAAGCTGCCATCCTTACCTGGTCTGGCCTACATGTGACTGCAGACCCACAGCAATGTGGTAGACTCTTAAATGCCCTCTGGACAATTAGGGATGCCAATAAATGCTGGCCTAGCCAATGATGTCCACATCCTGTGAATGAGTAAAGAGAAACAATCCTAAGACTTGCGATTTAACTGCTTTCTTTCCATATACCCTGGGCTTGGACCATTTTAAGTCTTGTCATTGTGTGAGAGATACAGGATAGAAAGCAGAGGAGAGACTTACAGAATGCTGAAAAGGTGCAAGATAACTCTTCTGATGGAAGTTTATGAGAAAGTGTGTAACTGTATGACGACAAAAAATGGAAAGGGACAAGAGTAATTGAAGTAGGACAGAAATAGAAGTGTATTTTTCTACTTGAGCAGTAATACGGGATGCCTATCAGTACACAGGTAGATTATAAACAGGAAAACCAAATTATTTGTAATTCATCCATTCACATTCTAGTGATGTAAATTTATAATTGTTATTTCAACAAGATGTTGTTAGGCAAAGTGATTTGTCACCTTCTTCCTTCAACCCATTGTGTATCCATTGAGATTGAACTCAATTCCATGTCTAGAGCCATTAAATTACATTCCATCATTCACAGACAATATTAAAGTATCAAGGTGACAGAAGTATATATTGTACACTGCTAATTAAAAATAGCAATAGAAATTAATACAAGTTCTGTTCGATCAAAATTCCTTTTGATAAAGCTTTCCTCACATTCTATTTTCTGCTTATTGTTAACTATGATGAATTGTTTACAGTTAATTCGCTGAATATTTTGAGCTTTCATCTATTTCTATGCAAATTCACATTTTTAATATATATTGATTTTAACATTTGTTGTAGCTTTCTTGATTGTAATTTTACAAGTATTCCATTGATCAAGATGCTTCAATATCTTGGGCAATATCTTCAATACCTGAGAAATGCCTTAGTTAGTACTCTGCTCTTGTTATTCTTAAGTTCCAAATGTTGGGTCTGTTAATAATTAATGTTTTCCAATTATTTTCATCCCCCTCATGCAATACCAGAGTGACTATCATAAAGCATTGCAGAGAGGAATATAATTTAACAAATGGGCAGCTATTATTAAAATCTAAATGAAAATAACAGTTATGGTTGGAGGCTTTGCACAGTACTGAACTTCATCCTATTACAAAAGAAGGAAGGGTGCAATCAACAGACAAAAGACAATTCGTGCAGGAGTAGGCCATTCTGCCCTTCGAGGCTGCACCACAATTCAATATGATCATGGCTGATCATCCTTAATCAGTATCCTGTTCCTGCCTTATCTCCATAACCCTTGATTCCACTATCCTTGAGAGCTCTATCCAACTCTTTCTTAAATGAATCCAGAGACTGGGCCTCCACTGGCCTCTAGGGCAGAGCATTCCACACAGCCACCACTCTCTGGGTGAAGAAGTTTCTCCTCATCTCTGTCCTAAATGATCTACCCCATATTTTTAAGATGTGTCCTCTGGTTTGGCACTCATCCATCATGTTTCCTGCCTCCAGAGTGTCCAATCCTTTAATAATCTTATATGTGTCAATCAGATCCCCTCTCAGTCTTCTAAACTCAAGGATATACAAGCCCAGTTGCTCCAGTCTTTCAGCATAAGGTAGTCCCACCATTCCAGGAGTCCCACCATTCCAGGAATTGACCTCGTGAACCTACGCTGCACTCCCTCAATAGCCAGAATGTCTTTCCTCAAATTTGGAGACCAGAACTGCACACATTAGGTGTGGTCTCACCTAATGTGTCTGGTACTGAACATTTGTTTAAGTTTATTTAGTTTCAAAAAGGTCAAAAAGAAACAAAACCAGATTGTGTAAGATTGTACTTTCAACCATCACCCATCCTGATCACAATTTCACATATTTCAAAGATGGGAGCTAACATTGGACTGAATTTTCATTGTAAGACGTTTGCAGAAACGTGCTTGGCTTGTGTTTGATTTAAAAACAATTCAGCATAATGTTAGCCCTTATGAACTGTTTATATTAGTTTTTTTTCCAAAAAAGAAATCAAAACTTAGGAAGCATTGTTAATATATAGACCAAAAGTTTAAAGTACAAAACATTGAACTGCAGGTGCTGGAAATCTGGAACAAAAACAGGAGAGCAGGAGCACCTGTGAAGAGAAATCAGAGTTAACATTTTGAACGATAGAGTCATACAGACCCTTCGATCTAACCAGTCCATGCCAAACATAATCCCATACTGAATTAGTCCTACCCACCTGTTCCTGACCCATATTTTCTATTCTTGTATCTATCCAAATATATCTTAAACATTGTAATTTTACCCATATCCACCACTTCCTCAGAAAGTTCCACACTCGAACCACCCTGTGTGTAAAACACTTGCTCTTCATGTTGTTTTTAAATCTCTCTCCTCTCACCTTAAAAATGTGCCTCCTAATTTTAAAATCTCCCATCCTAGGGAAATGACAACTACCATTAACTCTATCTATACCTCTCATAACTTCATAAACTTTCATCCAATCCATTGAGCCTTCTTCAGAACTGATTGCATCGAGGAGAAAGTGATATTTCTGTTGATGACAGAGGGATGAGGGAAGGAGTGAGTGGACCCGTGGAGATGGTGCACAGAAAGAGAGAGAAAAAAGTGTGGACAGGAAAAGGGGTGATTAATAGTAAGCCAGAGAAGGAGGAAAGCTAGATAGGTGATAACTGGGGACTATGGGTGGGTGAAAATGGGCCAGCTGTGCTGTAAGCAACCCATATCATGATGGGACATAGGGTATGGAAGTGGTCAAAAGACATGGAAGGGTGCAGTCAGACAATTATTAAATTCAATATCAAATCCTGAAAGTTGTATGGTTCCCACATGGAAACTAAAATAATTTAAAAACCATTCAGTGCTAATGTGATTAGGAAAGTCCTCCGAGGATTCATGTGAGTCTGAAGAAAACAAAATACACTAGCTGCATTCCATACAATTTGGAACACAATCCAAGCCTGATATACATTGTAAAAACCGAAAGAACTGTGGATGCCGTAAATCAGAGGAAAAAAAAACCAGAAATTGCTGGATAAGCTCAGCCGGTCTGGCAGCATCTGTGGAGAGAAATCAGAGTTAACGTTTCTGGTCCAATGACCCTTGGATTCTGGATGGGGGTAGTTTCAATGTCCATGACCAAACATGGCTTGGCAGCAGCATAATCGAATGAGCTGGTCGGATCCTGAAGGATATAGCTGCTCAACTGGGTTGGCAGCAGGTAGTGAAGGAACCAAAAAGAGAGAAAAACATACTTGACCTCATCCTTAAAAATCTGCCTGATGCAGATGTATCTGTCCATAACAGTAATGGCACAGTCATAGAGTCATAGAAACAGCATGGAAACAGACCCTTCAGTCCAATTCGTCCACGACAACCAGATATCCTAAATTCATCTAGTCCCATTTGCCAGTATTTGGCCCATATCCTTCTAAACCCTTCCTATTCATATACCCATTCAGGTGCCTTTTAAATTTTGCAACTGTACCAGCCTCCACCACTTTCTCAGGCAACTCATTCTATATATGCACCATCCCCTGCGTGAAAACGTTGACCCTTAGCTCCCTTTTAAATCTTTCCCCTTCACCTTAAACCTATGCCCTCTAGTTTTGGACTCCCCCGCCCCAGGGCAAAGACCTTGTCTATTTACCCTATCTGTACTCGTCGTGATTTTATAAACCTCTGTAAAGTCACCCCTCAGCTACAGGGAAAACATCCCCAGCCTATTCAGCTGCTCCCTATAGCTCAAACTCTCCAACCCTGGCAGTATCTTCGTCAAAATTTTTTTTGAACTTTTCAAGTTTCACAACATTCTTCCTATAGCAGGGAGACCAGAAATGCATGCAATATTCCAAAAATGACCTAACTAATGTCCTGTATAGCCACAATAAGACCTCCCAACTCCTATACTCTGACCAATAAAGGAAAGCTTATCAAACTCCTTCTTCACTATGCTATCTACCTTTGAATCCACTTTCACGGAACTATGAACCTGCACTCCAAGGTCTCTTTATTCAACAACACCCCCCAGGACCTTACCATTAAGTGTATAAGTTCGGCTCTGATTCGCTTTACCAAAATGCAGCACCTCGCATTTATCTAAACTCCATCAGCCACTCCTCAGCTCATTAGCCCATCTGATCAAGATCCTGTTGTGCTCTGAGGTAACCTTCTCAGCTGTCCACTACACGTTCAATTTTGGTATCATCTGCAAACTTATTAATCATACCTATGCACTGGATACCGCAAAGGCTACAGGCCCTGCCAACATCCTGCAATTGTACTGAACCTTTATGCTGCACAACTAGCCATATCATAAGCAGTTACAACACTGGCATTTACCCAACAATGTGGAAAATTGCCCGGGTATGTCCTGCAGACAAAAAAGCCCAATCAATTACCACCCCATTAGTCTACCCTCGATTATCAGTAAAGTAATAGAAGGTGTCATCAACAGTGCTATCAAGCAGCACCTACTCAGTGACATCCAATTTATGGATAAAAACAATGACTGCAGATGCTGGAAACCAGATTCTGGATTAGTGGTGCTGGAAGAGCACAACCGTTCAGGCAGCATCCAAGTAGCTTCAAAATCGACATTTCGGGCAAAAGCCCTTCATCATTTTATTCCTGATGAAGGGCTTTTGCCCGAAACGTCGATTTCAAAGCTACTTGGATGCTGCCTGAACTGCTGTGCTCTTCCAGCACCACTAATCCAGAATCCGACATCCAATTTATGTTACATCCAAATCATCCTTGTGGGGACAAAGTCCCACATTCACACTTAGAATAGTTTTCATTATGTGTGGCAGTATCACTGTGCTAAATGGGACAGACTTGGAACAGATCTAGCAACACAAGACTGGGCATCCATGAAGCACTGTGGGCCATCAACAGCAGAATTGCAATAAAACAAGAAAATTGACAATCAATACACAGGAGAACAGTAGTACTTTAATCCAGAAATAACTGGATTACCACTATAAGAACACTATCTAATTGATACACAGGAAACAACAATATTTAATTTCAGACCCTTTAATCAGAATTTCTACCCTCCGGGTCCCAATGTGTTTTCACCACCCACCTTCCCTCCCTGCCAACTGGGTTGGAACTTTGGGGTCTTGGGAGTTTCTGCTATTCACTGAGAAAAGGCAGTTTTGAAGTGCCTTGTTGCTGATGTTCTTGCTGTTGGTTCTTTTGGATCAGAACAGGCTGTGTCTGGAAGCTCTTGTTCAGGTGAGGCTCTTGGTTTGGCTTCCCTGTTCTTGGTTCTCATTTCGGTACGTGTGGTTCTTAGTTCTGAAACAGCTTTTTGGGGTGGAAGTGTCTGGGGAAGCTGTTCATGCAGAAGTTTGTTGTTGCAAAGGTCATACCCTGGGGAGATCAGGGCTGGCAGCTATATCTAGATGTTCTCTTCTGAAATTAACTGGTTAGAATATGGGTGACTGGGTTTTGATTGAGGTTGAATGTCAAATGTCTCTGTAGGCCCCATACTGTCTGCACTTGGTAGCCCAAGGTGTAAAAACGGTCTCAGGTTAGGGTCTGTTGTGTTGGTTGATTGTTCTTTTAGAGAGGTGATGTAGATTGGGATTCCATGCTGAACAATAGTCCCAGAGAGCACTCTCCATTCTGCTGGTTGTGTTGTGTGTTCGTGCAGAACTCAGTCCAGCTGTCTCCTTTTTCTTTTAAAAGTTTTGAAGAGTCCAGGGTTTTGTCCAGTATTTTAGATATTGGGGATTTTTGTTCAATCCTATGGAGTGCTGGAAGGTAAACCAGGAGAACACCAGGCATACCTCGAAATGAGGTGTCAACTCAGTGAAGCTACCAAACGCATGTGCAAAAGGTCATCGACAAAGCTAAGCAATCCCACAACAAACAGATTAGATCTGTCCTGCTATATTCAGGTGTGATCAAAGGAAGACGATTAAACAACTCACTGGAAGAGAAGGCTGCACAAATATTCCCATCTTCAATGGTGGAGGAGTCCAGCATTTCCCTTCAAAAGATAAGGCTGAAACTTTTGCATCAATCTTCAGCTAGAAGTGCCGAGTAGATGATCCATCTCAGCCTCCTCCAGTGGGGTCCTCCAGCATTGCAGATGCCAGTCTTCAGCCAATTCAAATCATTGCACATGATTTCAAGAAATAATTGGAAACACTGGATACTGCAAAGGCTACAGGCCCTGCCAACATCCTGCAATTGTACTGAACCTTTATGCTGCACAACTAGCCATATCATAAGCCAAGTTGTTCCAGTACAGTTACAACACTGGCATTTACCCAACAATGTGGAAAATTGCCCAGGTATGTCCTGTGGACAAAAAAGCCCAATCAATTACCACCCCATCAGTCTACTCTCGATTATCAGTAAAGTAATAGAAGGTGTCATCAACAGTGCTATCAAGCAGCACCTGCTCAGTGACATCCAATTTAGGTCTCGCCAGGGGCACTCAGCTTCTGATCTCATTAAAGCCTTAGTCCAAACATGGACAAAAGAGCTGAATTCCAGAGGTGAGATGAGAGTGACAGCTCTTGACCTCAAGACTGCATTTGACAGAGTATGACAATAAGAAGCCTGAGCAAAACTGGAGTCAGTAGGTTTCACAGGGCAAACTCTCTGCTGGTTGGAATCATACCTGGCACAAAGGAAGATTGTTGTGGTTGCTGGAGGTCAGACATCTCAGCTTCAGGACATCTCTGCAGGTGTTCCTTAAGGCTATGTCTTTGCCCCAACCATGTCCAGCTGCTTCATCAATGACTTACCCTCCATCACAAGGTCAGAAGTGGGGATGTTTGCTGATGACTACACAACATTCAGCACCATTTGCAGCCCCTCAGATACTGAGCCAGTCCATATCCAAATGAAACAAGACTTGGACAATATCCAGGCTTGAGCTGAAAAATAGCAAGTAATATTAGCGCCATACAAATGCCAGGCAATGACCAACTCCAACAAGACACAATCTAACCACCATCTTTAAACATTCAATGGCATTACCATCACAGAACCCCCCATTATCAATATTCTGGGGGTTACCATCAACCAGAAACTCAACTGAAATTGCCGTTTGAGTGGAAGCTTTAAATACTGGATTAGTGGTGCTGGAAGAGCACAGCAGTTCAGGCAGCATCCAACGAGCAGCGAAATCGACGTTTTGGGCAAAAGCCCTTCCTGCAGCAAGTGACTCACCTCCTGACTCCCCAAAACCTGTCCACCATCTACAATGCACAAGTCAGGAAAGTGACGGAATACTTACCACTTGCTTGGATGAGTGCAGTTTCAACTACTCAAGAAGCTTTAAACCAAGACAAAGCAGCCCATTTAAGTAGCACCACTTCCATAAGCATCCACTCCTTCCACCACTGACATTCAGTAATAGCGATGTGTACTATCTACAAGACACACTGCAGAAATTCACCAAAGATCCTCAGCCAGCATCTCCCAAACACATGACCACATCCACCTAGAAAGACACCACCACCTTCAAGGTCCCCTCCCCACCCCTCCCTATGACACTCACCATCTTGATTGAAAGTTTATTACTGTTGCTTTACTTTCTCTGGGTCAAAATCATACTATTCCCTCCATAACAGCATTGTTCGTCTACTTACAAAACAAGGACTGCAGCTGTTCAATAAGGCAACTCACCACTACTTTTTCAAGGGCAACTGGGGACAGACAATAAATGCCAGTCACACCCACCTCCTGAGTGATTAATTATCTATCTTATCCAGCCCCAGCCCTTTCCAGTTCACTGCAGGAAAACTTCTCTGAACATCAAAAGCCTCCTAGCAGCTGTGTGTGTGGGAGAAAGAGAGGGAGAAACAGACATACAGACAAAGTTGGTAAGGTTTACTGTTTGTTCAAAGTTAAAAATCACATAACGCCAGGTTATAGTCCAACAGGTTTATTTGGAAGCACAACTTTTGGAGTGCTGCTTTTTTGTCGGGTAGGGTCATAGGACACAGAATTTATCGTCAAAGATCAAAGTGTCATACAACTGATGCAGAGTATTGAACAAACCTAGATTGCTGGATTAGTGGTGCTGGAAGAGCACAGCAGTTCAGGCAGCATCCAACGAGCAGTGACCTAGACTGCTGTTAAGTCTTTAATCATTTAGAATGGGGATGCAGGTTTTGATTGACTAATATGTAAATCCAAGAATTGATTTCAAGTCACGATCCCAACCTAAGGTTGTATTAGTATGTAAATAAAAGACATCTCAGCTCACACAATGCATTAAAGGTGTGAAGTTAAGGTTGGGATATAGACAGACTCTGAGTCAGACTGGTTCTATTTCCAAAGTAGGAATTTGTAAAATGTGACATTGGAATCGCGCTGAAAGCAAGTGCTTCCAAATAAACCTGTTGGACTATGACCTGCTGTTGTGTGAGTTTTAACTTTACTGTCTGCTGTCATAGCAAGGACACACAGGACAAAAACCGACCAAGGTCTCTAAGGGGCAGTGTCGTGGGAGGCCACTTGGCGCTGGGCCCGGGGTGGGGCGGGGCTAGCCAGGGCTCCCCCTCCTGTCGACGTGGTGCCGGCTCGGGGCGCCTTTGCCGAGTGGAGCTGAAACTCGCAGCTGTTACTGCTATGGGGCTGCGAAAGAAAAACAAGACACCGCCGGTGCTCAGCCATGAATTTATCATCCAGAACCACGCCGACATCGTGTCCTGTGTCGCCATGGTCTTCTTGCTCGGGCTTATGTTCGAGGTGAGCGGGGTTTGAGCCCGGGCCGGTGATGAGCGGAGAGAGGTTCTAAACGGGGGTACATGGCATTCCGCCTCGGCTTAACCATATCGTCTTTATCAGGGGGCTATCGCGAAGCACCCGAGGGCTTGGAGCCGTTCGGAGGAGACCGGGCCGCTGCCTTGGGGCGCTCTGGGAGTTGTAGTCCTCTTGTGATGTCAGAGACTGGTATCGGTGAGACTGTGGACTACAGCACCCAGAATGCAGTACGCGGTGTGAGTTTCCCAAGGGAGGGGGGGAGGGGCGAGGGGCTCAGTCTTGACCATGACTAGATTGGGTTGACGTGTCCAATTCTGTGCAGTTCTGGGGCTCCTTTATCTTCACTCATCGTTGATAAAGTCACTTTGTAGATTATCTGAATCTGTGCACTTTCTGCTCTTGTTTTAAACTCAGGAAACATTTATAAAATTTGTTTTTATTAGATTAGTGCTGAAGAAGCTCAGCTGGTCTGGCAGGGTCTGTGGAGAGAGAAAGTTAACGTTTTGAGTCAAATATGACCTCAGAACTGGGTAAAAGGGTGGATACTTAATATCTGAACCAAATTGGTTGTGTCTCAAACTAAGTTAGCGAGCCCTTGTGCTTGTCATAACTTTTTATTTCTATCTGTTTGTTCCATTTAGCAATGCTGTGGAGAAAATTTAAAAATCCAACAACACCCAGTTATAGTTCAACGGGTTTATTTGGAAGTACAAGCTTTCAGAGCGTTGCTGCCTCGTCAGGGAGCTAGTGAAATAATCTGATTGGAAGTGGCTGTGGATAAGACAATGCATGGACATATTGGAGAGGGAGTGGGAAGGGGAATTGAAATGAGTGACTGGGAGGTCAGGCTGGCCCTCACTACCTCACCACTCTGCTCCTCTTCCTCTGTAACCCCCTCTCTCTCTCTCCCATGCCCTTATTCGCAGCTCCCCCTACACCCACCTCTATCCCTGAAGAAGGGTTATACCTGAAACATTGACTTCTCCACCTCCTCATGCTGCCTGGCTTGCTATGTTCTTCCAGCGTCTTGCTTGTCTATTCACTGAAACATGGCTGACTTTTGGCTTCGAGTCCACTTTCTCATCTGTTCCACAAATTCCTTGATTCCCTGAGAAATATCTTCTGTATATCAGAATTTTTCTTACTTTTAAGTTTAAAATTAAAATTGCATTCCTGAACCTCCCACACTGCGATTATACTCAACCTGAAGGAAGCCTGCAATTACCAGTATTGGACAACAGGGGTATAATTAAACTTTAAATGTTGACAGGCAAGTTCTATTATAAATTTGGCTGTAAGGACTTTTAGTTTTTGCAATTAAGAGCAACAATTTTTGTATTAAAATAGTGGTCTAAATTTATCTGTGTACCTTGGTTTAATTATTCTCACTTTTTTAAGCTGCTTCACCTGAAGACTACATTTAACTTTTGACATGAAAACCCATAAAAGATTCTGAACATTTTTTCAGAAATGACTTGCATTACGTTTATATATCTCTTTAAACAAAGATATATTCCATGTCAAATTCAAGTTCAATTTCTCTATTCAAAGCCTGCATTGAGTTTTTTTTTCCCCCCAGCTTAGTTGGTTGTTCAACAACTGTTTCTAGTTGTTGAATTGGTTGATCACTGTTAGTCTTTACTAGTTTAATGTCAGAAACCTCAGAGCCTTTTACTGACATCTGTCTGACTTGAGTTCCAAGTCCATTGTCAATCCTGGAACTTTTTTCTAACTGTTTGAACTGGAGCTCAGTTTCCTCCACCAGTTCCAGTCTGACATCATTGTGTGATCATTAGTATTGTTCGTCCTTGTGTTCCTCACACTCTCCCAATCCTTTGGCCTGGAAACCTATGCCATTGTCCTCTGCTGCTAACAACAGCAGTCCTGGAACATTAAATTAAAAACTGAAAGAACTGTGGTGCTGAAATTCAGGAATGAAAATAAAAATTGCTTGAAAAATTCATTCGTGTTCAGTTCTGAAGAAGGGTCACTGCACCCGAGTCATTATGTATTTCTCTCCATAGGTGCTGCCAGACTTGCTGAATTGTTTCCAGCAATATCTGTTTTTGTTTGCCTTGGAACATTTCCTGGCTGTATCATCTTCATTCTAGAGTAAAAGTCTAACTTTATAATCTTCCAGTGGATGTTTTGGCAGTTGTCATTGTTGACCATTGCACTTCTACCACTTTTACATACTTACGAACTAAAAGTCATTGTAGAATGTCATAATCCATGATCTACATTAAAAATTGCACTTGAATAACTGTCATTTATTTCACTGAAATTTATTCACTTTCCATATTTTAGAAACTTAGCACCCCCATCTGAAAAGAATACCACTCATCCTTTTGTGTTTGCAAATTATTTCCCATCTCATCCTTTTTGCCTCCAACTCACTTTTACATGATATCACCTTGCCATGTTTCCCATATTGTAGCAAATTGCTTCAAACTAGTATTCCACCCCACCTCAGCATTGATTCAGCCCCATTAAATAGCAAATCCTCAATAACTATAATATTTTATGACTTCTTGACCCTTTGAACATTTGATAAATTTGACCATACTATCCTATTTTGAGATCTCTCTTCCAGTGTCAAGTTTAGCAGGACTACTCTACTCAATTCTCCTCTTGGCTAGTTGATAGAAGACAGTTCATCTCCAGTTAATGATTTCTATCCTGCCTCTTGCTGTGGAGTCGCTTGAGGACCTATTGAGGAGCTTCCCAAACAATAGGTCATAACTCCTAGTAGGGTCGTCAACTGAAAAGGTTGGGGTTGCATCGGCCTGAACTGAACTTCCAATTCAAACTTCCATCCATTCTATTTTCTTTCCCTAGCCAGTTCATTAAAAGTAACAACCCCGTCTTTTTTCCAGCCTTGCTGTTGCCAAAATACTTATCATTGCTTATTGTACTCCACAATCAATAGTTCCAATGCTCTCCTTGCTGACTTCCATCCTCAGAAAGCCTCAAAACAATCCAAACTTTGCTGTCCAAATTCTGCTAGCTGTATCTTATTCCACTTGATTCACCTTTTGCATTTTAACCTAGATTAGGTCACAGCTGTGCCTCAAGTTTAAAATTCTCACTATGTTTAAATTGCATCTGGAGCTATCTCTCCTATCTCAGTAAAGTTTTCCAGTTCTTCAGCTCTCTGTCACTCCCACACATTCTCCACTATCTCCGATTCTTTCTGAGCAACCTTTATCCAACATTTCTTTACCCCAGTGTCATTGGTAAATTGGGTGTCATAGTTTGACATTCCCTCCTTTAAAGTCTCTCTGTTTCTGTCCCTTTCCCTTTTAAGATGCCCACTGTTTGTCCAGGTTTTCAGTCACTACTCCTGTTATGTGGTATTTATTTTTTTTCAACTATTCCATTAGAACCACCCAGTGATATTTTTCCAATTCACAGTGCTGTATAATTAAAAATTGTTGTTCCTTCAGTATTAATAAAGTTAAAAATCACATAACACCAGGTTATAGTCCAATAGGTTTATTTGGAAGCATTAGCTTTCAAAGCGCTGCTCCTTCATCAGGAAGGAGCAGTGATTCGACAGCTGGTACTTCCAAATAAACCTGTTAAACCATAACCTGGTGTTATGTGATTTTTAACTTTGTACACCCCAGTCCAACACCAGCACTTCCAAATCAGTATTAATATCTCCCATATAGATTATTGCAAAAAAAATGTACTTTTGTTCCTGACAATTGTTTCCCCTGCTTTCTTGAAGATGTAGGATTTGGTTCCACACATCCTTGTTATTTCACCTTAGTGACCAATAACTAACTTCAGTTTATACAGTGTAGATCAGCAGTTGACTGTGGTGTCTAATTCTGACTGTATCTCTTGCCATGCTATGTATATTGACAGATAGAGATCAGTGAGAGATTTGTGGAAGATTTTGTTCTGTCTTAGATTAAAGAAAACACATCAAGCGCTACCCTGATCAGATCATAAGCAATTTTTAACATGCTTCATTCTAGCACTAAGTCTGATCAAAACATAATTTTGTTTATTCACAGGCACACATATAAATTGCTAAAAGAGTAACATTTTGCAGCAATTGTGGAAGATAAATGATTTGACCACTGCACTGTTGATTGGAATTTCTGTAGGGAAAGGTTAAAACAGCCCAGGACCTACTTTGTGCACATTTTCTTGAAATTGATTCATTACCATTGAAAAAGGTCAATTGTTGCATTTTGCCATCTGTTTGGTGGTTGAGATTTGGGCTAGTTTTTTTCTAATTATTAAAATACCATTTTTATTGAAGATGGTTGAGCTAACATTTTAACTTTACTGTTTTGCAGATGACTGCTAAGATAGCTGTTGCTTTCGTCACTCTTCAATACAATGTTACATTGCCTGAAACAGGTATGTTTTCATATACTGTGTAAAATATATTTTCATATTTCATAATACAGTACAGCCTTTAACCTAGTAAAATGTTCCAAAGCACTTTATAAAATGTATGTGACAATGAATTACAAAGAAGAGGACATCAGAGCAGAGGTAGGTTTTAAAGATCATCTTAAAGGAGGGAATAATAAGGATGGAAAGTTTTGGGAGTAAATTCCTGAGCTTAGGGCCTTAACAGCTAAAGGTATCATCATTAATGGAACTTGGAGATTTACAGGGTTGAAAAAGTTTGGAGACAGAGAGGATCAGTGCTGAAGAGTGATTTGAAAATAAAAATAAGTTTAAAATTAACTCATTGGAGGGATCCAAGATGGCGGCGACCCGGCAAGTCTGAGTCTACAGTGCTCCTCCCAAGACTTGGGCAAAGTGGGTCACCCACCACACTCACCAAATCATTTAAAATAGTTTTTTACTTAATGTAATTAGTTGTTTAGTATTGAATTTAAACAATTTAATCTCCAGTAAAAATGACTAGGGGGAAAGGAGTCTACAGTTCTCAGCTTGCAGGAACCCCTCCCCCACCCTCTCCAGCTGTAGCAGAGGCTTCCGCAGCCGCCCCGGGGGACTTACCTACAGTGGCGAGCCTCGTGGAAATCATCTCCAAACTCGAAGTGAAGATTGACGCTTTCATTGAAGGATCCTGAAGCCGATGGGACACCCTTTCGGCTGCGCTGCAAAAGCATGACCGAGACATGAAGGAAATTAAGCGCCGAGTCGGAGGGGTGGAGCTAAAGGCCGCGACCTCCAAAACTACAGCACAATCAGCCGTGGATCGAGCAGCAAGTCCGGACCTCAGAGAAACACATTGACGACCTCGAGAATGGCTTCCACAGCTTTTAAATCTGAAGGCTGGATCAGGCCAGGTAAGGGTGGAATGGGCCTACCCAGTTGCAATACGCGGGCCCGGCTCAAACCAGCGCCCCTGCCCGGTCCTGTTCCGGCTGCAAAGCTACAAGGAGAGGCAGATACTTTTAGAAGCCTCCAGAAATCTTGGAAAAGATCCCCAAGCCATGATCTATAAAGGATCCAATATCATGTTAATCCAGGACTTTTCCCCAGCTCTGGTCCGAAAGAGGAAGGCGTTTGAGGTGAAGAAGTGTTTAAGGGACTTAAATATTCACTACTCCTTGCGCTACCCAACGACGCTGCGCTTTAACCATGAAGGGTCTGTGTATAACTTCAGATCGCCGGAAAAGGCCAAGGAACGTTTGGACTCTGAGATAAATTGTAAGAGTTCATTGGTGTTGGTCTGCTTTCCCCCCATTCCAGTTTACATCCCCCCCCCCCTTTTTTTAATATATTAATCCTCTTCTTTTTATCTTACTGTTTAATATTATCTGGGGGGGGGGGGTGGCGGCGAGAGGGATTTATTTATTTATTTGTCCTCTACTTAACGATTTTTTTCCCCATTTTTTAATTCTCTCTCTCTCTCTCTCTCTCTCTCTCTCTCTCTCTCTCTCTCTCTCTCTCTCTCTCTCTCTCTCTCTCTCTCTCTCTCTCTCTCTCTCTCATATATATATATATTTTACCTCTGTCTCTAGGAGTGGGGTTGTTTTCCCTTGTTATTTTTATTATTATATTTAATTATTACTTGTTGAGGCTGTGATTTTATAGTTACATATGTTTATACATGGTATTAACATTACCAAATATATCCAGGTGTGGGGGTGGGTGGGTAGGGTGCTCACTGTTAACTCTAGCTCTGTAGTATATTTGAATTTTCTTCATCCTATTGAGGAGCACCTGGGTCAAGGGTGGGGCAATGGTTGGGAGAGAATACGATGGACTTTTGGAAAGGAAGTGATGCCCCCTGGGAACAAGGGGGGAAATCTCCATTTAAATACGTTTTTTTAAATTTAGAAATAGTTTTTTATTTTGCTGTTGAGTGTGTATTAGAGAGCCTTTTTTTTGTGAATTTTATATGCACTATGCTCAGGATGTTCTGGATAGGGTTTCCTCTCCCAAGGGGTCTCTGATTTGCCCGGACGATTATGGTTGATCAGTCGGTTAAGTGGTGCACCTGGAATGTCAAGGGGAGTAATTCACCAGTCAAAAAGAAGAAAATATTATCAAACCTCAAGAAAGAAAGGGTTGATATAACTCTCCTACAGGAGGCACCCTTATTGGATAAAAACACTTGAAATTACGACAGGGTGGATTTGATCAGGCCTTTTTTTCTTCTTTTAGCTCAAAAAGCAGAGGAGTTGTTATTCTTATTCGGAAGAATTTCCCTTTCAAAATCCTAAATCAGATAAAAGATGAATCTGGACAATATATTCTGATTAAAGCCCTTATAAATGGAGAGGAATATGGGATTTTAAATTTGTATTGCCCCCCCAGACACATCCTTTTAAATTTATAACGGAAGCCTTCTCAAAATTGATGGCTGTCGGTGCTCGCCATACAATTATAGGGGGAGACTTTAATTGTATTATGGATCCGGAAATAGATAGGATTCCCAAGAGTACTGCAGGTGTATCTTCCAGATCTAGACAATTGGTGGATTTGAACAAAGAATTAGGACTAGTAGATGTAAGGAGGTGCCTTCATCCACAGGGCAGAGATTTTTCTTTTTACTCCAATCCACATATATGTCATATCATAATCGATATGTTCTTTGCCCCCTCGAGTTTTTTAAAATTCCATATCATCCTGTAAAATAGGCAGTACATATGGAAATCAAGGCGAGGAACAATGAGACATTGGCATATGGACCTCTTCCTGATAAAAGATAGTATATTTGTAAAGTACTTCTCTCAAGAATTTAAAACTTTTTTAGAAGTTAATTTGTGTACGGCTAGCAACCCGTCAATGATGTGGGAGACCATCAAAGCTTACACGTGAGGTTTGATCATCTCATACTCAGCGACCCAGAAATAATTAAAGGGAGAACAACAGCGTCTTCTCAAAGCTCGCTTAAAAGCGGCTGAAGCAGCATACGCTGATAGACCTTCTATCATCAAATTACAAAGGATTATGGCCCTTAGGACAGCTCTAAACACTACGCTTACCCAAACGGCTAAGAGGGAAATATTATTTGCAAAACAAAGGTTATATGAATTTGGCAATAAACCTAGTAGGTACTTAGCATTTCTTGCAAAGAAAAAGAAGGCCCCTCAAACTATCACGTCTATCAAGGTAAGTATGGATATTTTGACTCATTATCATAAAAGGATTAACGCAATCTTTAGAAAATTTTATTCTGATTTATATCAATCGCAGGATTGTGAAGATAGGACGAGGAGGATGCAGTCATTTTTTTAAAAACCTGACCTTTCTGGACCTAACTCTGGAACGGGTACTGGTCTTGAATGTTCCCCTAACAGTCCAAGAAATACTTGACGCAATCAGGCAACTTCAGAGCAGTAAGGCACCTGGCCCAGATGGCTTTCAAGCTGAATTTTATAAAGAATTTACAGGAATATTGGCTGGTCCACTTATAGACATGTATAATTATTCATACAGTCAGGGCTGCGATGTTCAATATGGGGACAAATTTTGGATAGCTTCAAGTTTTTATAGAGTCTGCAAAGCTAGCAGAGCTTTGAAATACTTGTATCTTGCAGCCTAAAAAGTGTTAAAGAGAGAATTACTAATGTAAGCTACTAGTCTGCAGAACACTCTGCTATGAATTTTAATTATGGAGTTTTTCTTAGCTGTTTTCTCCCTTCCCCCATCCTTTCTCAAAGCTATTGATTCTTTGTTGATGTTTGGATGTTGGTTTCTACCTGTATTTTACGCACACAGATGGACGGTGAGCATTGGACATTGTTTGACGGAGCTCCGGTGTAAATAAGAGAGCTGAGGTTTATCCTGGCAGCCACACATATGTATTCAGCAGGGATTGATAGAAGTCAGGAACTAGACACTTTGATTTTCTTTTTTGCCCTTTTTCCTAAGGCAACTTTAGCCAACTTGATCTCAACAATTTCAGCTAGACTTTGTGAATTAAATCAGTTTATTTCAACATGTTTTTAATTGAAATAAAGTTCCAAAGTGAAAAAAATGTTAATTATTGTTCTATATTAATATAACGTGAATTCGCTGTAACACAATTGATGAATTGGGGATGCTGTTTGTAAAGTGTGATCTTTTAAAACGTGTGTTAGCTATAATGTAATTATATTGCCAACAGTTTAAGCACTGTTTCTAAAGTGCGATTTTTCTATAATGCGAGGTTACACAAGAATGCAACCATCGTGTTATAGAAGGTCTATCTGTAGGTGTATATCTAGGTTTGATATCTCAATTGTACTGTAGTTAATTTTTTGCAGTTTAATTTCTTTGAGTGTAATGTTAGTGGAAGGATTTCCCAATAGAAAATTGAAAAATTGGTATCCAATACTATTAGCTTTCCACTTCATCATTTTTTTCATTTCCCTTTTGATTTTCATTTTATACTTTTTATGTTTGCACACATTCTTCATTTTTAATTGGTTTCTAACTTAACCTTATCCATGCATCTTAAACCTTATAGTTGTTTATGTTTAATGGAATATTCTGACCCTGGATGTTTACAACATTTTTTTAACTCCTGTCTTGCTCTACAGGTCAACCTACAGATTTCTCTTTTTATTTTAACTCACCTGAGTTAGCTTGCAGTTCACCTTTCTAAAATTTGCTCTAGTGCAATTGATTAGAGATAAAGGGTTGCCTCATGAGGAACAGTTGGACAGGTCTTTGCCTATGGTAAAGACAATGACTGCAGATGCTGAAAATCAAATACTGGATTAGTGGTGCTGGAAGAGCACAGCAGTTCAGGCAGCATCCAGCGAGCAGCGAAATCAATGTTTCGGGCAAAAGCCCTTCATCAGGAATAAAGGCAGTGAGCCTGCAGCATGGAGAGATAAGCTAGAGGAGGGTGGGGGTGGGGAGAGAGTAGCATAGAGTACAATGGGTGAGTGGGGGAGGAGATGAAGGTGATAGGTCAAAGAGAAGAGGGTGGAGTGGATAGGTGGAAAAGAAGATAGGCAGGTCGGACAAGTCAAGGAGACAGTAAGTGAGCTGGAAGTTTGAAACTAGGATGAGGTGGGGGAAGGGGAAATGAGGAAGCTGTTGAAGTCCACATTGATGCCCTGGGGTTGAAGTGTTCCGAGGCGGAAGATGAGGCGTTCTTCCTCCAGGCGTCTGGTGGTGAGGGAGCGGCGATGAAGGAGGCCCAGGACCTCCATGTCCTCGGCAGAGTGGGAGGGGGAGTTGAAATGTTGGGCCACGGGGCGGTTTGGTTGATTGGTGCGGGTGTCTCGGAGATGTTCCCTAAAGCGCTCTGCTAGGAGGCGCCCAGTCTCCCCAATGTGGAGGAGACCACATCGGGAGCAACGGATACAATAAATGATATTGGTGGATGTGCAGGTGAAACTTTGGATGTGGAAGGCTCCTTTAGGGCCTTGGATAGAGGTGAGGGAGGAGGTGTGGGCACAGGTTTTACAGTTCCTGCGGTGGCAGGGGAAAGTGCCAGAATGGGAGGGTGGGTCGTAGGGGGGTGTGGACCTGACCAGGTAGTCACGGAGGGAACGGTCTTTGCGGAAGGCGGAAAGGGGTGGGGAGGGAAATATATCCCTGGTGGTGGGGTCTGTTTGGAGGTGGCGGAAATGTCGGTGGATGATTTGGTTGATGCGAAGGTTTGTAGGGTGGAAGGTGAGCACCAGGGGCGTTCTGTCCTTGTTACGGTTGGAGGGGTGGGGTCTGAGGGCGGAGGTGCGGGATGTGGACGAGATGCGTTGGAGGGCATCTTTAACCACGTGGGAAGGGAAATTGCGGTCTCTAAAGAAGGAGGCCATCTGGTGTGTCCTATGGTGGAACTGGTCCTCCTGGGAGCAGATACGGCGGAGGCGGAGAAATTGGGAATACGGGATGGCATTTTTGCAAGAGATAGGGTGGGAAGAGGTGTTTTGACCTATATCTATTGGAGTTTAGAAGAATTAGGGGTGACCTTATTGAAACCTGGACTTGACAGCATGGTTGTTGAAAGAACGTTTCCCTGTGGGGGAGATGAGGAATAGAGCTCACATCAAGGGGGTCTCCTGTTTAAAAGAGAGATTAGAAGATTTTTTTGAGGGTTTTTTGGCAGTGGAATTCTGTTTCTAAGAGGTTGGGTCATTGAATACTTTGTGACTGAGTTAGATACTTGATGAATAAGGGTATCCGAGGGTATAAGGGGTATACCGGAAAATAGTTGAGGCCATAACCGGATCAGCTGTGATTGCATCAAAGATAAAGCGGGCTTAAAGGGCTAAATGGTCTGGTCCAAATCATTTATTTAAATAATGGAAAGCAGTAGACCCAGCATCGATCCTTTTGGCACAACACTGGTCACAAGCCTTCAATTCAAAAAGCAACCCTCCATACCATTCTCTATACCCTACCTTCAAGCCAATTTTGTACCCAATTGACTAGCTCCCCGGATCCCATGTAATCTAACCTTACTAGGAGAAAGTGAGGACTGCAGATGCTGGAGATCAGAGCTGAAAATGTGTTGCTGGAAAAGCGCAGCAGGTCAGGCAGCATCCAAGGAGCAGGAGAATCGATGTTTCGGGCATGAGTCTGAAGAAGGGCTCATGCCCGAAACGTCGATTAATCTAACCTTACGAACCAATCTATCATGTGGTACCTTGTCAAACGCTTTGCTTAAGTCCGTATAAATGACATTTACCATTCCGCCTTCATTAATCATCTTTGCCACCTCTTTAGGAAGCTCAATTTTATTGAAACAAGGACTGTATGTTCTTTCTATCTGCAAAGAACAGGCCCCATATATACGTATATGTAGCTTCTAGTAATGAGGGTATTAGTGACAATCTGAAAATGGCTGTCAGTATAATTATTGGTAAACAGCATGTGTGAATGAGCTAACTTTACCTGTTACCCACCATTATGACA
Source organism: Chiloscyllium punctatum (assembly GCF_047496795.1). Lineage (NCBI taxonomy): Eukaryota > Metazoa > Chordata > Chondrichthyes > Orectolobiformes > Hemiscylliidae > Chiloscyllium > Chiloscyllium punctatum. Next base: position 136,394,311 of record NC_092743.1, read on the forward strand.
GAACTTACCCTTCAAGGTAATCTTTAGACACAAAATGGCGACTTTTCAAGACCACAAGGCATGGCCCAAGGTCTATTCATGAACTTGCATGATATGTTATTACAATAGTGATAATTTAAAAACATGATTTTGCAACATCTTCTCTGTTAAGCTGTAGATTTTGTCTTTTCTTCCTTTCCAGAATTTGTATATTTTAAAGTAATCAGGGATGCACCTAATATGCTTTATTTTTCATATAAATTTGAGACTTGAGTATCAATAAATCATGAATTCTGTGTTTAATTTCTTAGGTGAAAAGATGGATCAAGCTATTCTTTACCATTATGGCTTTAAGGACTTGGCTACAATTTTCTTTTACACATTGGTTGCTATCATTCTGCATGCCATCTTGCAAGAGTATGTGCTTGATGTGAGTATAGTTATATTTTTCACATCTCTGAATTGATGCATATTTTACGAATGTAAAATGACCATGAATTTCCATTTCAGAAAATCAACAGGCGAATGCACTTTTCAAAAACAAAGCACAGTAAATTCAATGAATCAGGACAACTCAGCGCCTTTTACTTGGCTTCTTTTGTCTGGGGAGCATTTATTCTAGCCTCGGTGTGTATAACATTTATTTTCTGGTTATTAGTTTTACTAAACAGAATTAATTTCTACACTGGACTAAGCAATCACTTTCTCTTATAGGAAAATTATGCATCAAATCCTACTAATTTATGGGAAAGCTATCCACACACATTGATGCCGTGAGTACTTTTTAAAATCCTATAAATGGAAGGAACACAAGTTGAAAAATGTCAGTGCCTCATTCAAGATTAGTCTCTTAAAAATAGTTTATTTTTGTTTTGTTTTAAACTACCCCTTCCAGCATTGACTTATACTGGTGTGTATGGGGAATGCTAATTGTGCTCTTCTAAGGCTATGCTGAGGGGTATATGGCTTGGAGAATTGAAGCTAGTTGTAGTTTCAATGCTGCCCTCTGGAGCACAGCTCATTATTGAATTGAATTAGCTTTATTGTCACATACTCAAAATAAGTACATGAAAAGTGTCCAAGTTGTTTTTTTACAGTGCCATCTTAGATACAAAGATTTCTAGGTAGAGCTGCTTCAGTTACAGTTCTTAGAAAAATAGAGAAGTGAAAAGGCTATTTGCAGATTTGAGGAATAAGTTGCAAAATGGAAAAAGAAAAAAAGTTCACAACGATGGTCTTACAATCCAGTCCATGATGGTATCTGGCTTCCAGCCTGCACTGGACTCTAGACCATGCTGGACTTCACCTCAAGGTTCACAAGGCTGGGAGATCAGTCTGGAATCACCTTGAGACGAGAACTCTACGCTCTGAGGTCATGCTGGGCCAAGGGACTGCCACACCAGGCTGGGAGGGCACCTCATCGTTTTTGTGCTGAGGTCAAAGACTGGAAGGCACTGGGATCAGAGGCCTGGAGGTACCGAGGTCAGATGCCGCGAGACCAAGGAAAAAGAAAATGAGACAAAAAGACAAAAGAGAGAAAAAAGGGAATGGATGGAGTGGATGCATTCCAGCTGAAGTATCCTACTGTGCCACCACTTTGAACATCCTGAGCGCAGAGGTTTAGACATACCTTTGGTTCCAAGGGCTTAGATTATAGTTGTTTATACATATATGACCTTCAACAGAGACCATTAGCGCGCAGGGGACAAATTCAAAGTTCACAGGCAACACAAGAACTTAGAAGCATTGTAAATCATGAGGGAGATTGTTTAAAAACTTCAAAATTAAATTGACAGGTCGATGGAGTTGATGGATGAAGTTCAGTGCAGTGAATTGTGATATGATACATGTACAAAGAACCCTGAGAGACAATATAAATGATATGGCAGTATTCTAAAGGGCTTTGCAGGAGGAGAGACACCTGGGTGTAAATGAGCATAAGCCATTAAAGATGACAGAAAAAGTCTAGAGTTATTAATAATAGAATACAGGAATGGGGAAGCTATGGTTTTATGTTGGACCTCAGCTGGAGTATGGTGTACAGTCTAGGCATCACTCTATATAGGAAGAATGTGAAGATGCTGGCGAGTGTACTGAAGAGATTTACAAGAGTATTCCAGGGATGAGACAATTCCATTCTGAGGAAAGATTGAAGAATTTGGAACTTTTTATTACTTGGAGAGGAAAAGGCTAAGAGGAGAATTGATGGTTTTCACATAGAGTCTGAACAGATTAGATGGGAAGAAACTAATCTCACGCAAAAGGATTGACAACTGGGGGCACAGTTTTGAAGTGTTTTGTAAAAGAAGCAAAGATGATGTGAGAAAATCGTTTCTCGTGCAGTGAGTTGTTAGGCTCTGAATCTATTGAATGCTTATTTAAGTAGATACAATGCAAGATTTCAGGAGAAAGGCAAGAACCTGGCACTGACTTAAAATATTCTGAGAACCAGTGCAGACACAATAGAGCAAAGTGCCTCTTTCTGCACTGTAACAATTCTGTGACTCAGCATTACAGCCATGCTGGATTCCTTGTTTATAGCTGATCCATCGATGCCCCCTTTTCTCTAAATTGGAAGCATTCGGTGGCATTTAGGGGAGCTTGAATGTCTTTCCTCTTCCGTTAGCTGAACAATTTTGCTGTCACCTCAACTGGGATAAGGTAATTCAGACCAGAGACCTTCGGTTTTGTGTAGCTGAATTGCAGCTTCTCTTTACTCACTCATTTAGGGAGTCTATTTTTCTAAAGTTTCACTGTCATCACCCTGGAGGTTACCATCGACAAGAAACCTTGGAACAGCCACTGCGGTTACAAGAGCAGCCCCAAAGACTGGGAATTTGTTGCAAACAACTCCCATCCTAACTCCCCAAAGCTTGTCCAGCACATATAAGACAGAAGTCAGGAGTATGGTGGATCTCACAGTTCATTCTCTGAAGGAGTGTAGCTCCACCAAAACTCAATAAGACTATGTCACTTAAAGGCAGAAGTAGATAGCTCTTGGCTCTCTCATTCACACAGCATTCTGAGGGATGACAGACAGGAAAGTGTGTTTGAGACTACACCCTGCTCAGTTATGATCTTATTGAATGACTAAGCAGGCTTGAATCCTGCTCCTAGCTCTTATGTTCCTAGGCTCAACGCTATCCAGGATAAAGCCACTTGGTCATCACACGATCCGACTTAAAAGCTTCACTCGAACATCACTGGCGGTCTGTAGCAGTTACGAGCCATCTACAGTTATGCTGCAGCAACAGTTCTTCAGCTATCCCTTCCAAATTCATAACCTCGGACACCCAGAAGAATAAGGGCAGTGACGTTTGGGAACAACCCACCTGCAAGTCTCCTCCAGGTCACTGACTCATTCCAATCTGCAACTATGTAGAAAAGTAAGATTTAGATGTAGGCCATTTGGCCCTTTGAATCTGCTCAAGCATTCCATAAGATCATGGCCAGTCTGGTTTTGGTGTCAGCTCCACTTTAATGTCTGCACCCAATTGCCCCTGACTCCTTTGCCTGTCAAAACATCTATTTAGCTCAGCGTTAAATAAATTCTAAAGCCTGTGACTCCACTACTGCCCAGGAAAGAGAATTCTGCTATCTAGCAAACACAAGGGAAAATGTTTCTCCTCATCTGTCTTAAATGTGAGACCTCTTGCTCTTAAACTATGTCCCTTAGTCTACCAAGAAGAAACATTCTCTGGCTTTGTACCCTGCTCACGTTTGCTCAAGGTTTTGTATGTTATACTGAGATGACGTCTTGTCCTTCTAAACAGCAGTGAAAATAGGCATAACCTAGTCAACATTTCACTGTAACAAGTCCTCTGATCTCCTAACCTATCTTGGTCAACAGTGCTCACTGGCTTTAAAGTTTCCTACAAAGAAGCATCATATTGACACTCGCTGACCATACTATCACTTAACGTAATTGTAGCTTACACAATAGACAAAAGGGTTGTACATCCTTTAGAAAAGTGGATGAGAAAATTGAGGGGCCAAAGCAAATTCCAATCTGGATAAATTGATAAACTTACTGGGTGCAGGTCTTTGCATAAGATTATTGCTGCAAGCATAATTTTAACTTACAATTTCTGTTTATTTTAGTTTGTCCAAACATAATGGAACAATAATGTCATAATATCAAATGCAAAATACGAAAGAAAATTTTAGAAGGGAGATTAGTTTCCGAAGCATTACATTTTTGCTGACCAGTGGCAAGACTGCAAGAGGCAAAATGTAATATTGGACAACTTGTAGCTGAGACTGGAGTCATAGAGATGTACAGTACAGAAAAAGACCCTTCGGTCCAACTCGTGCATGCCGATCGGATATCCCAACCCAATCTAGTCCCACCTGCCAGCATCTGGCCTATATCCCTACAAACGCTTCCTATTCATATACCCATCCAGATGCCTTTTAAATATTACAATTGTACCAGCCTCCACCACTTCCTCTGGCAGCTCATTCCATACATGTACCACCCTCTGTGTGGAAAATGTTGCCCCTTGGGTCTCTTTTGTATCTTTCCCCTCTCACCCTAATTGTATGCCCTCTAGTTCTGGACTCCCCCACCCCAGGGAAAAGACTTTGTCTATTTATCCTATCCATGCCCCTCACAATTTTATAAACCTCTATAAGGTCACCTCTCCGCCTCCAAAAACAACCCCAGCCTATTCAACCTCTCCCTATAGCTCAAATCCTCCAACCTTGGCAACATCCTTGTAAATCTTTTCTGAACCCTTTCAAGTTTCACAACATCTTTCCGATAGGAAGGAGACCAGAACTGCATGCAATATTCCAACAGTGGCCTAACCAATGTCCTGTACAGCCGCAACATGACCTCCCAACTCCTGTACTCAATACTCTGACCAATAAAGGAAAGCACACCAAATGCCGCCTTCAGAGGAAGCATTCTGGGTAATCCAAGATGGAGGATGGGAAAAGGTCCTAGCTGGAACAGGCTGCTCCTTTTTTTTTTGAGGTATTTTAGGTGTTGGAGGTGATTTCCTCAAATTCTAGGAGCAGCAATTACTGTTTTATATGCTGTTGCATTGTTTTGTTTTGGACTAGTTTGAATGAATGTAGGAAAGAAACACTCTGTCTCCTCAGCATTAACAAAATTATTATATTTTGCTTTCCAACCAAATTTAGTTCAGGTTTATAGTAAAGGTTTTATTTGATGGTAATGGATAATGTAGAATCCTAGGACACTTGAACTTTGTGTTTTGCCTACTTAATGTTCTCAAATAGTTGTAGGTTTTTTGTGTGTTGAATGGCTTGCATGCTTGTGTTTTGTGCATTTTTTTTGACTTTGTCATAAAACTATACAGCATATTGTTTTGTATTAAATCTGCACTTGTCAATATTTTATTTAAGAGAGATTTTATTCTTTTAGATTTCAGGTGAAATTTTTCTATATTGCGCAGTTGGCTTATTGGCTTCATGCTTTGCCAGAACTTTATTTCCAGAAAACCCGGAAGGTGAGCATGAGGACTCTTGTTTTTTGAGCTGCGGGTGGGAGCACTGAGTGCATTAACAAGGAAGGTTGAGGTAACAAGTGATTTTGCTGTCCCAGTGAAGAGTTACGTGTAGCAGAAACGTTGTAGACTTAATTTCCTGTCCACAGTAATGGCTAATAAAATTCCATAGCTGATGGGTCATTGTAAAACTACCTCTAAATCTACATTGTAGAAACAAACTCCTTTGTAGCTGAGATAGCAAGACTACTGCTTGACATAGTTCTATAGACAAGAAGCATCGGGTTTAAGCTGCAGGTCTGTCACTTCTGTGCGGTTTGCAGATAAAGTTTGTCTTTGAGTTTCTGGGCTACGGAGGGGACCAGAACCCATCAAAGTGAATGTGACCTCTGACCTCTGACAATTTGCTGACGACATTTCAAGTTCCTGGTTCCACCAGGAGCAACAGAGATGTCAAACCAATCAGAATGGAAGTTCTTAAGTCCTGTCAGTACCACCAGGAGCACTGGCCAATGCAGGTACTTCAGGAGACCTACAGATGAAGATGTGTTTCTGTGTTCTGTGTTCCTTCGGGTCAGTCAGGTAAGTCCAGGAAAGGATGGGAAGAGGGCTCATTATGAAGGATGTGGCTCTGTCTTCCCACAGATTACTCCTTTCTTGCTTATGAAGGCCTGAGAAGAAGGGACACCCACCCACAAAAGGCCATAAGCGCTCACCAGGGTTGACCTAGTTTCCCCACATGGTGTGGTTGCTGTCTGTACTTATTGAATATCAGCAGCGGTGGAAAGAGGCCATTAAGTGAACATTTAACACTATCAATTGGTTTCTGGACAGAAAATTTGTCCTCTTCACCACCACCTCTGGATTTAATTGGACAGACAGGCAAGCAGTACAGTCTCTAACCCACACCTTCCTTTCCTATAAATTTCAACTTACCAGCCTAGTTGCAGCGGAAGCATTAAATTCCATCCAAACAGTGGCCAATTGTGAGAGGTATGAGAACAGAAGTAACACTTATGGAACCATCCACCAGTAAAACTTCAGAAGAAAAGAAACTGAGTAGAAGCAGCTTTTACTGCCTGTAAGAAAAGAAGGCCTTTTACAACACTATGCATGTCCTTGCTCCTGTAAAGATCGGTTTCCTTGTGCAGTTTTTGAGTTGGACTTAAGTAGCTGTGTTGGCAGGTTGTCACTGATATTTAAAAGAGCTAAATGGATAGCATACTAATGTACTATGGCCTTGTTACTAAGATAAATCTAGAGATTTATTGCAAATTGTTGATTAAATGTTTTGCAGAAATGGTGCTTTGTAATGAAAGGTCACATTTCAACAAAATTATTTCTTTATATACAAATTAAGAATTACACTGTTGATGTTTTATGATTTTTAATTATTTCTGTTTTCAGGAAGATATTCCCCGACAGCTTGTGTATACCAGTTTGTATATTTTCCACATTGCTGGAGCTTATCTGTTAAAGTAAGTTTTTTTTAAATTTTTAAATTGGTATGATTATGTCACCTAGTTTCATTTATTTTTATTTCCCAAAACACCTTGCAAACATCCCTCTATCTGTGATGCTAAGTGTAGCAGTTGAATTTTATGTATTTGTATTCTTTTTCAAGAACCTTCAAGTCTTGCATTGCATAACCCCTGAGATTAGGAATTTGCTGTACTGTTGAATTTGTTGCTCATGTACAGATGAAATACACTTGCATTGTATATACTGTATTAGTAACTGAGAATCAGGTTCTTAAGGCTGTTCGGAACATTGGTTAGGCCACTGTTGGAATATTGTGTGCAATTCTGGTCTCCTTCCTATCGGAAAGATGTTGTGAAACTTGAAAGGGTTCAGAAAAGATTTACGAGGATTTGAACTATAGGGAGAGGCTGAACAGGCTGGGGCTGTTTTCCCTGGAGCATCGGAGTTGAGGTGTGACCTTATCGAGGTTTACAAAATCATGAGGGGCATGGATAGGGTAAATAGACATGGTCTTTTCCCTGGGGTCAGGGAGTCCAGAACTAGAGGGCATAGATTTAAGGTGAGAGGGGAAAGATATAAAAGAGACCTAAGGGGCAACTTTTTCACGCAGAGGGTGGTACGTGTATGGAATGAGCTGCCAGAGGAAGTGGTGGAGGCTGGTACAATTACAACATTTAAAAGGCATTTGGATGGGTATATGAATGCAAAAGGTTTGGAGGGATATGGGCTGGATGCTGGCAGGTGTGACTAGATTGGGTTGGGATATCTGGTCGGCATGGACGGGTTGGACCGAAGGATCTGTTTCCATGCTGTACATCTCTATGACTGGATAAAATGTTGATCTTTTTAACCTTTGCTGTGAATAGAGAAATGTCTCAGCAAAACTTATAAATGCTATTACCAACTAATATAACACAGATTTTACTGAATGATTTTACAATTTTTCTTTCCAGCCTGAACCGTTTTGGCCTGGTACTTCTGGTGTTGCATTATTTTGTGGAACTTTTGTTTCATGTTTCTCGTCTGTTTTACTTCAGTAATGAAAAGAATGAAAGGGGGTGAGTATATCTAGAATTTCCAGTTGCTTTAAGTGCCTGATTAATGGATAGGTCCAGCAAACATGTAAATTATTCAGTGTTATCCAGATATTCAAAATGAGAATCTTGAAGCTCTCTTCCTTGGATCAAAAGTTTATATGCAAAAGTTGGCCATTACTTGCTGCAGCTTTACTTTGAAAGTTAATTGGGTTGTGGAAAATTTGTGGCATCTTCACTAATACTCCTGAACATTAACCATAGGTCTTCATTTGCTTCTGATTTGTCCTTCAGTATTATTATTTATATTGGAATATGGAATTCCAAAAGCATTGTCAGGTTCCTGATTGATAATTTATAAAAAGAGCCATTGGAGGTGGTGACAAAAGCATTGGATTTTGCAAGTACCACAGTTGTACCTAATCCATTTACCAGTTTAAAGCCATGCAAGTCATTCTGTAATAGGCAATACAAACATTTTGCCACAGGCTTGACTGGACAGAAGTTCAGAACACACACCCTTAACTTTTGGTGTAGTGACAGAGGTTATTCACAATATCAACATCTGTAGCAGTAAACACCAATTTAACTTGCCCAATTATATAGAACGTTAAAATTATGGCTCAAAGCAATTTGGGATGCTTTTTTTGAGACATCAGCCTTCGTGCAGTTGCTTTAGTTTGTATTCTATTTTGTCACCCAGTCAATAACACCAGCATATTTAGTAAACAAAGTCCAAAGCCAATGACATGATTGTGATTCTGCTTCAAACATTGTGAGAACAGGCCATTGAAAGAGGACAGGAGCAACATTAGTCCATAAAATTAATTAATTGTAGAGGATGAAAACCTTCAGAAAAAAATTGAGTTTTGCTACTTAATACCTCTTTTGGCAATTAGGATCACATACTACCTGTAGATGACTTATGTACACTCTCTCGAATGCCTAATTGTAATACATTTGTAAGAAGTGGTAAACTGCATTTGGACAGATCTGAATGTAGGATACCCTTACTTAATCATTGCTCATTGCACAGGCAATTACCTGAGTTACAGGAAATTATTTAAAATGATGGTTGTTTCCTTTGTCATACTGATCATTGCTTTTTAGTTCTTTATGAATTATTGTTGCTAGATGAGGTCAGTGTTAATTTTTGAATGCCATATGATTAATGTCATAAATTCGTATTGTTTATTGTCCACTTTGACTGGATAGCTGTTTGTTATCTAGGAGTCCAATTTTCTACAATCACAGTAGGATTCAAATTTATGTCCAGGTTGAAAGGGAAAAGAGTCTGTCTAAGATAACTATTTTAAACCTAATAAAAAGATAACAATATGGGAATGAAAGCTGAAGTAGTGAAGTGAACTGGTCCACTAGGCTAAGGAATGCAATTGCAGGCATTTAAGGTGATATTTCAGAATACCCAGAATAAGCCTATTCCTAGCATAAGGAAAAATCCCGACTAGGAGTGGCAGATAGTTAAAACCAAGCATTAGCGTATAACTTAGAAGAAGGTGCTTGGAAGTTCAGAATTTGGTCAGAATGTAATGGCAGCAAATAACTAAAAGGTTAATCAGGAGGAAGCAACTTGAGTATGAGAGGAAAGTAACTAGGAATGTGAAGACAGGTGGCAAAACTTCCTACCAGTTCTTTTAAAAAAAAGTAATTGATGTGAGTGGTGGTCCTGTGGAAATAGAGAACAATTAGATGATACAGAAATGGTGAATGGAACAAACATATTTTGCTTGTGACTTCACTCTAGAGCAAATAGAAATAATTCTATAATACCTGTGACATAGGAAGTGTAAAGGAGAGCAAACTTCGTTAAAATATGATCACGTGGGAAGGAGTGTTAGGTAAACTGCGAGCTGACAAGCCTGCAGGTCCAAATGGACTTCATTCTAGGATCTTAAAAGAGATGGATAATGAGATATTAGAAGTGTGGTGTTAATTTTGCAAATTTCACTGAATTCAAGAAAGGTTCCATTGGATTGAAAAGTAACAAAATAGTCCTCCAATCAGGAAGGGAACGAGGCAGGACCTGACCGGTCAGGGCCAGTTAGCTTAACATCTATCATGGGAATCAATCAGGAGAGAGATTATGTGCACATTTAGGAAAACTCAGTGTATTTGGTAAGCATCAGCATGGTTCTGTGAATATGAAATAATGTTTAACTGATTAATTGGAGTTCTTTGGAGGAGCAACATACTGTGGATAAAGGAGAATCTGAACTCTGATTTCCAGAAGACATTTGATAAGGTGCCACATCAAAAATTATTGAGAGAAATGAAAGTGAATGGTATCTGGGCTAACATTGGCATAGATGGAAAATTAGCTGGCAGATTGGCAGAATGTGACAAGTGGAATCATGCAGTGGTCTACTGGCGCCTCTTCGGTTTCCAGCAGTAACTTGGAAGACAGGAGCAAAGGCATGGTAGCTAAATTTATATATGACTCTGAGATAGGAAAATATGTTGTAAAGAACATGTAAGGAGGTTGAAGATGGATATAAATAGGTTGAATGAATGGTCAGAAATCTGTTAGATGATGTGTAATGTGAGATAATTGTGAGGTTGTTAACTTTGGCAGGAAGAGAAAAAGCAGAACAGCGTTTCCTGTAAAAAAAAAAAAAAAAAATTATTTTGTTGCTGCGTGGACCTTGATCAGTGCACAGCCCATCTCGGTGGCCAGGTACATAAGAGGGAGTGTTGATGCAGAGCATTTCTTAAACTGATAATGAGTTTAAACATGGTGTCACTGTTTAAGAAGGGTGGTAAGGACAAGTCAGGGAACTATAGACCAGTGAGCCTGATGTCAGTGGTGGACAAGTTGTTGGAGGGAATCCTGAGGGACAGGATGTACATGTATTTGGAAAGGCAAGGACTGATTAGGGATAGCCAACATGGCTTTGTGCGTGGGAAATCATGTCTCACAAACTTGATTGAGTTTTTTGAGGAAGTAACAAAGAGGATTGAGGGCAGACTGGTAGATGTGATCTATATGGACTTCAGTAAGGCGTTCGCCATGCGAGACTGATTAGCAAGGTTAGATCTCAAGGAATATAGGGAGAACTAGCCATTTGGAAACAGAACTGGCTCAAAGGTAGAAGACAGAGGGTGGTGGTGGACGGTTGTTTTTCAGGCTGGAGGCCTGTGACCAGTGGAGTGCCACAAGGATCGGTGCTGTGCCCTCTACTTTTTGTCGTTTACATAAATGATTTGGATGCGAGCATAAGAGGTAGTTAGTAAGTTTGCAGATGACCACCAAAATTGGAGGTGTAGTGGACAGCAAAGAGGGTTACCTCCGATTACAACAGGATCTGGACCAAATGGGCCAGTGGGCTGCGAAGTGGCAGATGGAGTTTAATTCAGATAAATGCGAGGTGCTGCATTTTGGGAAAGCAAATCTTAGCAGGACTTATACACTTAATGGTAAGCTCCTAGGGAGTGTTGCTGAGTATAGATATCTTGAAGTGCAGGTTCATAGCTCCTTGAAAGTGGATTCGCAGATAGATAGGATAGTGAAGAAGGTGTTTGGTATGCTTTCCTTTATTGGTCAGAGTATTGAGTACAGGAGTTGGGAGGTCATGCTGCAGCTGTACAGACCATTGGTTAGGCCACTGTTGGAATATTGCGTGCATTTCTGGTCGTCGTCTTATCGGGAGAATGTTGTGAAACTTGAAAGGGTCAGAAAAGATTTACAGGGATGTTGCTGGGGTGGAGGATTTGAGCTATAGGGAGAGGCTGAACAGGCTGGGGCTGTTTTCCCTGGAGCGTGGAGGCTGAGGGGTGACCTTTATAGAGATTTACAAAATTACGAGGGGCATGGATAGGGTAAGTAGGCAAAGTCTTTTCCCTGGGGTCGGGGAGTCCAGAACTAGAGGGCATACAGTTAGGGTGAGAGGGGAAAGATATAAAAGAGACCTAAGGGGCAACATTTACCACACAGGGTGGTATGTGTATGGAATGAGCTGCCAGAGGAAGTGGTGGAGGCTGGTTCAATTGCAACATTTAAAAGGCATTTGGATGGGTATATGAATAGAAAAGGTTTGGAGATATGTGGGCCGAGTGCTTGCAGGTGTGACTAGATTGGGTTGGGATATCTGGTCAGCATGGACGGGTTTGACTGAAGGGTCTGTTTCCATGCTGTACATCTCTGACTCTGAGTGCAGAATTCTGAGGTGCAGAGGGAGTTCGATGTTCTAGCGTGTAAGTCACAAAGTATGACTGTCATACCCAATTGAGAAGGCTAATACGATGCAATTCTTTCTTACCAGAAGAAATGGATGTTAAAGTGATATTGTTCTTAATATTAATTTTTACTGATTTAATCCTAGATTCACCCTTTGGGCTTTGTTGTTTGTCGTGGCACGACTGCTTACCCTATCTCTTTCTGTCCTCACATTTGGATTTGGCCTTGCTGGAGCTCAAAATCAAAGTTTGGATTTAACCACCGGAAACTTTAATATCTTGGCTGTGAGGTAAACCATCTTAAATCTATTGGTGCTGAAAGGTATGGTTTCCCTGAGCTTTTGGTCAGGAAAGAACAATATGTTTTAACGTCACTTGTGACATTGCATTTGTGGATCATTTTAAACTCTGACACCCCAAAAATGATCATTGTAATGACTGAATAGATGGCACATTAACATTAAATATTGTTATTTGTTTTTGTGAAGGGGGTAAACAGAAAGGACATGCATAGTCCATCAGATAAAACATGAAATTAAAATTGACATAATGCAAAAATGTTGCCTTCATATTCTTTTAAAATACTGAAAGAGTCTCTTCAGGTATTTGCAATTTGCCTCCCAATTATTATTGTATATTTCTGATACAATTAATAAAAAGTTTTCTCTGACTAAATGGGGAAACGACTTTGCTTGAGCAGTTGGGCACCTAAATGTTCTTGCACCTATCAAGATCATTTGAAGTGAGTGTGGAAGCGTTATGATTCTGTTTACCTTTTATGATATACCATAGATTGTGGTACATAAGATGACCCTATTCTCACCAGAAATCCAGTTTAGGCCTATGCTCTGCTTGTAAGTCACCCCACTTTGTTTCCTGCTACAACATGCTACATTCATAGTAGGAGTTAGCCTTAATTTTTTGCCGCAGAAATGCATGGTTTACTTACCTTTTATGATTTGGCACATGGGATCACGCAAGTGACATGGACTATCATTAGGATTATGTGTGGAAGTTTAAGATCTCTCAGAACAGATAATGTATGGTGAATGACGAATACTGGTAGGTCTTCTTGATTTCCTTACGGAGTCTTTCTGATTACCTTGAGTTTTGTTTTTTGCAGTGCCCAGCTATAGCCTGTATTCTAACTCCTTCCCCACAGGAGATGTCCAGCCAACTAGCCTTCCTGCCCTTCATAAATAGAAGATTTATATTTGTTATTTTTCAGTCTGATTGAACCATATCAAAATCTAGATAATATTCAAAAATGAACACTAACATCTAGTACCTCATTAGTCATCCTGCAGTTCCATCATTCTGCTCAGTACCACATTCTTGGTAATTGGAATTTCAACAAGTTCCTGTCTTCCTTCTCCTGATTTACAACTATTACTGGGATGCTTTTTGTATCTCCTGTAATGGACACGAATAGAAAGTATTTGTTCACTTCATCCACCATTTCCTTATTATCTTCTGTTAGTTTCCCATTCTTTCACTTTAAATGTCAACATCTAGCATTACTCCATTGAGTTAACCGGCCTGTGCGGGGCCAGAGTTACACTAGAAACGTACACAATTAGCTGAATTTGTAAAGTTATTCCCAGCCCTTTCAATGTCCACTGAACTAAATTTAACCATTCACTAGCCATTTTCAATGTAGATTTTCAGCCTCAATTGGAACTATTATATAGCATTTGCATTTCTACCTTTGTGAGATAGGAATGGAAGGAATGAAAATTAAAATACTTAGTTTTCCCAGTTCCCTTCTCCACAGTTTGCAACTGGTGTATGCACTTGCCGTCATTTCTATTGACTTATGCTTCATTAAAGTTTTGAGGAATTGAGCATAAGCCTGCTTCTCAGTTGACAGTGCCACAAAACTACCTGTCTGGTTTGGTTTAGAAATAGTTTTAGCTCTGAGTTACTTAATGAGCCATTGGTAACAGCACTAAGTGGTATAGTTTTAAGCCAAAGAATCATCTGCTATCCTGGCTTGAAAATAAATTGTCATTGGGTCAAGTTATGTAAATCCCTTTGAAACAACACTGTTGGTATACTTATATCACAAGGATGGCAGTGGTTCAGAAAGTTGACTCACCACCACTTAAACTCATTGGGGATGAGCTGTCCTTACTAGTTGATCATTTTGACCTTTTGAAAGAAGTCCCAACATCAGTTACACCAAGTTAACTGGCAATCAGTTTGAGAGATACAATTGCCTTAGGTGGCTCTGAACTAAGTAAGGTGAAAATAGGCCAGAATTCATATTCCTAGCTGTTACATAAGATGTATATCTATCATGTGAAATTGGGAACAATGATGTGTATGCATAGACTCAGTCATGAAGAAGTAAGTACTGCAGGCTTGCCTGTTGAACTGTACTGCAGCAGGAACAGCAATATTATAGGTAGAAGGGAGGAACATTGGAGGATTATTTTACAATCTGTGACCCAACTAATCTTAGAATTGAGTAATCTAAGGCACATATGCTTAAGACAGACTTGTTTTTAGTAAACAATATATATGGAGTTATAAAATTGAAACAGCAGAAATTTAACCACAAATATCATTCTTATATCAATTTCAGAATAAGTGCCCTGGCTGGTATTTGCCTGACACAGGCATATATGATGTGGAAATTCATTAACTTCCAACTCAAGAGGTGGAAAGAACATGCACAAATGCAGGCTCTAAAAAAGAAAGCTACCAATACAAAGAGCAAAGCTACCAAAAAAGAAAATAAAGGTTCGTTTATTTGTTTGAAGAAATCACATGACACCATATTGCAATAATGCAAATCATTTGATCTTATGTTCAACCTTTTGAATATTCTTTTCTCTAACACGTTACAATGGTGTCATACTATGGAGAAAATGGAAAGTGTAAGTTGAGTAAAAGGAAAAAAATGAATATTTCAAGATGAACTCTTTATCTATTATTTCTCAGATTCTGGCAGTCTTCAGATTTACTTCATTTCAGTGTTCATTTCAGATTTGCAGTATTTCTGAGTATTTTGTATCTCTATTCTGCTTTATCTTTATGCTGTGCTTATTATCTTCCTATATTGACACCAATTCTTCTACTTGTAAGAACAACTGTCCCCCACTCAAAGATGCTCAACACTGGCTAAAGCTTTAATGAGAACAGTCATGTGCTATTTCTGAAGGGATTTTGTTTTATTTAAACTATTTATTTGTAAACAATAATATAACCTCAGATGGACAGTAAACTGCATTTATATACCTCAGTTATTTTTCATTTATATTGGCTTCATCACACAAGCAGTTTATCTCTGTGGTTTAACCTGTATTTTACTACCACTATCTGTTTTGTATTGGATCTGATTTTCTGTCTTAATTTATTGTTCAGGTTGGTAATAGTCCAGACTTCTAACTATTTGAAATTGTAAAAATCTCTTCAACTATGGCCTCCACTGAGTTGGAGAATGAAAGTAATACTAACTGGTTTTCCTGTTTTGCAGCTAATGGAGTAAATGGGGTCATCACTTTTGAAGATAGAGACTCTCCACGTGCAAGAAAAGTAAAATCATCTTGAAAATTTGACTACATTGGTACATAACTTGCCAATTTCATGATTTGTTTCCACATTTTAAAAAATCTCCTCAAATGTTACTAATGTGCTGCAACAAGCAACATTTACTTCCAAGTACTTGTGTAATGCTGTACATTGGAAATCCAATAAAATAAAAGGGAAGGGAAAATGGAGGGTGGGCAAGTGACTTTTTATTCAAATAATTCCCGTCTAAGGAATGATTTCTTGAATGGAGACTTTATTTTTGACACTCTTTTTGTAAAATATTGCCCCTTAGCAGCTCCAATGAAATTATGGAGGGGAAGCAACTGGTTTGAGAGCCACTAGCCTTGAGAAACCACATTATGGCTAGGATTCAGATTTCCTAACCTATAGTGTAGTTTCTCAGGTTTGATTGTCTCTGTTGTGATTCTGCAGAGAACCACACTTCCCTGAAAATTTTTGTTTAAGAAATGGTACAACTTCTGGGGATACAGCATGGAATATTTGATAATAGAGGACTGCAGTTGAGGATCTCTCTGCTATTAAGAAACTTGTGGGCGCTAATTTGACAAAAACAAAATATATGCTACAACTTGGGGGTGGTGGGGTAGGGGGAGAGACTTGTTTGGGTGATGCAGTGAACCTGGCTCTCTGAGGAACAGCACTTGCAGCGGACACATTTACAGACATTGCAGGGTGCAGCCCCTAATTTACTGTGATCTGCCCACTAGAAGTGCTAGCGACTGTTCTGGCAAGCTGTGGCCAAGGTCTCACAGCAATTAAATAGAAAAATTAAGAATTTTGCAAGCATAATATAAAACTGTGAGCTGCAAAGTTAGAATCCAGGCAGTGACACATTGTGAAAAATAAAATTTATTTTTAACGTTTTGCTTGTTTTCACCTGTGGTGTGTGTTGAGTTATATTTTGGAAACAAATTCAGCCTGAAGGAAGTGTTATTTTCCCTATGACAGGCTTGATTATATTGCAAATCAGCAACACATCACCTAATTTCTAATTTTAAATGTATGAATTGAGAAACATTCTTGAATTTTATGAGAGTCTTTAATTATTATTGTTCATAGTTGGTAATGGTACTTAAAATAATTTTGAACCTGATTAAGATGTGCATTTTGAAAGCTAAATAGGCTTGTTGGGCCGTTGGATTTAAATAAATGATAGGCTGCTGACCAGAGATTAATTTTCTATGCCTTAATTTGTTGCAATTAGAACTGCAGTATCCTTCTCCATTTAAACTCCTTCTCCTATTTCCGTCAGTTTTATAGCTTTAAAGCCAAACTCTACGTTCTCAGGTTAATTTCGATTGAGGCAGTCTGTGAAGAGACCACTGCAATAAGGATTTTTTTCAAAAAAACTGGCAAATAAATACAACAGAGCTTCAAAGAGGAGAAATGCGTTTTATTTTTTTACTCTAATAAAATACACAGAGGGCTGCCAAATTTTAATAGAAGTTTTATAAAACTTATGGTAGGCCTTAGGCAAAACAACTGATGTAATGGTAGATAATTATGTGACTGTTATTAAAGGGACATTTATTGTACAACATTCTTTTATGTAGGGAATTGCTGATTTCAAAAACTTTGTTTTATAAAACAATTTGGATATATATTAAATTTCATTTTTGATCTGTTACCATTGTTTCTAAACATTCCTAAATGGTTAATGACTAGTGGAGATTATTACAACACATTTTCTTTGTGTAAATTAAGGAATACTCCAATGAATTATATCAATTACTTTCCTACTGGATTGTATAAAATACAATCCTGAATACAGGTTGGTGTGCAACTAACATTTCTGTGCGGGCAAGGAGCTGGAAGTCTAGGATAATTTACAAATAGTTGTGTTTTCCTACAACCCAAAAAGATGACCAATCTTTAAGGCAAAGTTCACTAGGACTGCGTGATACTGTGTCTGTCTCTTCATTTTGAATTGAACTCGAAGGTGACCTTTCTGGTTGTGTTTTCCTGTGTGATATACATTTATTTAGCTGTAACCCATTTAATGATCCAAAGTACAAACTATAATTTGGCATTACATTGACATCTTAGGACTGGCCACGAATGGTTAGGAATGTGGAATTCTATTTTGATGTTGGGACATTGAACAGTTGAAACAAACTTTTTAAAGCAGCTTTTGATTGTGCCTTAACTGTGCTGAACCTGACCTGGGATTAATCATTGCTGTGTAGTCAAAGTGGAAAAATATTCTTCCTCACATCACTGAGCATATAAATTAATCTTACTGCTAAAACCTCCTTGTAAATTATAAATCCAGTTCTGCATTTTGGAATTGAATATCCAGGATTACTACTTCACTTCATGTTTGCTTGGTACCAATTTATTATTTTAGACACTGTCAAACATGCTGGAAAAATATAACCTCTCAGCTAGCAAATGCTGTTGAGTACTAAATAAGATGTGATATTTCTTGTAGAACTAAGATCAAATTTCCATTACGTAGGAGACATGGTTTTAATTTTAGTACATTGTCTGAAATTTATCATTTCTGCTTAAAAGAATCAAAGAAGCCTCTGACTGTAATTGAGCAAATCTGAAGTAAAACTGTCCTTCCTACTTTGTGACTGAACTTGTTTACTTCTTGCAAGACATGTAATCACTTCTTACATTGCTTAAAATTATTTGCTAAGTTGTACAACTATAGAATATAATTTTATTATTTACTTTGTCTGTGTAATGACCTGAGAGAAATAATGACCAATGCACTGTGTAACTCTGCTGAGATTATCATCTCAGTCACTTCCTGTGGAGTGTCGTCAAGTGAAGATATGGAGTTTGATCCTTATAAAGAAGTTAGAGTCAAAGGCAGTAAAGAGAGAGAGAGGACTTTGAGTATTACAGTTTGCTTTCATTGAAGATATTTTAATAAATCAATAATTATTCTCTAATCCATGTCTGCCTCCTCCTGTGGTCCCCAGTGTCTCAAATGGCACTCTTTGGCCATATTGATTTACTCCATGTAGTATCAGGAAATGGTTAAATGTACCCAATATAGCAAAAGCTATGGGCTTTGCCAACATTCCAGCAATAATACTGAATGCTTGTGCTCCAGAATTAGCCCTGCTCCTGGTTACACTGTTGCAGTCCAGATGCAACATCGGCATTTACTCCACAATGTCTCATGCTGGTAGGGAAATTATTGGAAAAGATTCTCAGGGATAAGAATTGTATGCATTTCAAAGTGAGATTGGACGTATTAGCAATAGACAGCATGGTTTTGTGGGGGGAGGTCATCTTTCACTAACTTGTAAAGAGTATTTTGAGGAGATGGAGGGAAAAGTGGTTGATGTTGACTTTAGTAAAACCTTTGACAAGATCCCTTATGGCACACTGATACAAAAGGTGAACTCGCATGGTATCGGGGTGAGCTGGCAAGATGGATACAGAACTGGCTTGGTGATATGAGACAGAGGGTAGTGATGGAAGGATGCTTTTCAGAATGGAGGGTTGTGACTAGTGTTCCACAGGGATCAGTGCTGGAACCTCTGCTGTTTGTGATCTACACAAATGATTTAGAGGAAGACTTAGCTGGTCTAATTAGTAGGTTTGCAGACAATACAAAGATTGGTGGAATTGTGGATGGTGAGGATTGTCAGAGGATACAGTAGAATATAGGAGGTATGGGCAGAATATGGCAGATGGCATTTAATCCGGACAGATGAGGTGATGCATTTTGGAAGGTCAAGTACAGGTGGAAGTAATACCGTGAATGACAGAACCCTTGGGAGTATTGATATGCATAGGGATCCAGGCATGCAAGTCCACAGATCGCTGAAGGTGGCAACACAGATAGGTTTCTAGCAAGCTTGCCTTCATTGGAAGGGGCATTGAGTATAATAATAGACAAGCTATGCTGCAGCTTTATAGAACTTTAGTTTGTCCACATTTGGAATATTGCATACAGTTCTAGTTACCGCACTACCAGAATGATGTAGATGCCTTGGAGAGGGTGCAGAAAATGTTACCAGAATATTGCCTGGTATGGGGGATTTTAGCTGTGAAGAAAGGTTGGATAGACTAGGTTAGTTTTCACTGGAGCACAGAAGGTTTAGGGGTGACCCTGATAGAAGTTTAAAACATCGTGAATGGCATGGATAGAGTGGAAAGTATGAGGCTTTTTCCCAGGGTAGAGGGGTGAATTATTGGTGAAACACAGGTTCAAGGAGTGGGGTGGGGGGATGGAGTTTAAAGGAGATGAGGCATGTTTTTCAGTGGTGAGAGCCTGGAATCTGCTGCAAAGGGAGGTGTTGGAAGCAGACTCAATAGCATTCAAGAAGCACTTGGACAAATACATGAATAGGAAGGGAATAGAGGGACATAGATCCTGTAAGTGAAGACAGTTTTAGTATGGAAGGGCAAAATGTGTTGGTGCAAGTTTGGAGGGTAGGAAGATCTGTTCCTATGCTGTATTGTTCTTGGTGCTTGATGTGGATATTTGCTAAGAGATGTCCTGACTGGATTGGATTTGGCTGTCTTTTGCACCTTCCAGACTCTTGATTACTGCCATCTAAAAGGATAAGAGCGGCAGGTAAATGGGAACACCTCCAAATACACACTATGTTGACTTGTAATTATATCATTGTTCCTTCAGCATTGTTAGGTTTAAATCCTGGCATTGTCTTAATTGCATTGAAGGTCTAATTGCAGTGGTTCAAGAAGGCCACTCACCACCACCACCTCAAGAGCAACTAGAGCTTGGCAATAATAGCAGACCCAGCCAACTGCAACCATGTCCCAACAGAGAATAAGCAAAAAAATACTGCCCTGTTATCCTACTTGCAGTCATCTACATAAGTGATAGCATTATCATCACCTTCAAAAGTGGTACACAAAAATAAATTCCCCAGTGCTCGGTTAGGGTTCCATCTGGGCCACTCAGTTGCAGGTTTTGGTACAAAGGGGGTAATATGTTAAATTCCAGTGATGAAGTAAGAATTAATTGCCTTTAACATTGAAGGCAACATTTGGTTGAGTGACATTAAGAAATTATTACAATGAAGTAGTATTTTCCACTAATCACTATGCTCCTGCCAGTCCAAATTGATGTCCGGGCTACCCTATGATTGAGCAGCAGTATGCATGAATGCCACGTCGAATGCAAGTACCGGGATTAGCTGATCAAACAATGTTCCTTAAATTCTTACCATTCCATGTGATTCTGTCATTAGACAACAATTACTCAATCTTGATTGTGTTAATAACCAAAGGTTTAAGGTAATCCATTAATCTGTTAATGTGGCTCATTTATGCTTCACTGTAAACAGAAGGAAGGACATGGTGAAACTTGAGAGGGTACAGAAAAGATTTACAAGAATGTTGCCAAGATTGGAGCGTTTGAGCAAAAGGAAGAGGCTGAATTGGCTGGAGCAGTTTTCCCAGGCACGTTGGAGACTGAGATGTGACCTTATGGAAGTTTGTAAAATTATGAGAAGCATGGATAGTGTAAATAGAAAAGGTCTTTTCCCTGGGGTGGAGGAATCCAGAACTGGAGGACATAGATTTAGGGTGAGGGGGGAAAAATTGTAAAAGGGACCTAAGAGGCAATGTTTTCAGGGAGGTTGGTGTGTATATGGAATGAGCTGCCAGAGGAAGTGGTGGAGGCTGGTACAATTACAACATTTAAAAGACATTTGGATGGGTTTATGAATAGGAAGGGTTGAGAGGGATATGAGCCAAGTGCTGGCAAATAAATTAATCTAGGATTAATTTAGGATATCTGGTTGGAATGGACAAGTTGGACAGAAAGGTCTGTTTCCATGCTATACATCTATATGACTAATTCCATGTGCATTTTTAGAATTACTAAGGTATTCAGGGAGCTTTTAGTTCTTCATTGCTATCTCCATGCCAACACCCTTTGGCCTTTTTGATTCCACTCACCAATCAATTGGCACCTTTTTTCCTGTAGTATAATTTATAATTGTTTGGAAATACCACATTCTTGTGAATTGTCCTGACAAGGATGTGGATATCAGTAAAGTGTTTGATAAGGTTCTCCATGGTAGGCTATTGCAGAAAATATGGAGGCATGGGATTGAGGGTGATTTGGCGGTTTGGATCAGAACTTGGCTAGCTGAAAGAAGACAAAGTGGTAGTCGATGGGAAATATTCATCATGGGGTTCGATTACTAGGGGTGTGCCGCAAGGATCTGTTTTGGGGCCAATGCTGTTTGACATTTTTATGAATGACCTGGATGAGAGCATCGAAGGATGTGTTAGTAAATTTGCAGATGACACTAAAGTTGGTGGAGTTGCGGACAATGTGGAAGGATGTTGCAGGTTGCAGAGGGACATAGATAAGCTGTGGAGCTGGGCTGAGAGGTGACAAATGGAGTTTAATGTGGAAGAGTGTGAGGTGATTCACTTTGGAAGGAGTAACAGAAATGCAGAGTACTGGGCTAATGGTAAGATGCTTCGTACTGTGGATGAGCAGAGACATTGCAGTGTTTTTAACTTTTAAAAATTTTCTACAGTGAAAAATAAGTGTATAAATCTTTATATTCCACTACTAGGAAGAAAGGAAACACCAGAGTGGCCAGTGACAAGCAGTGCCCTTCTCAGAGGGCAATGCTGCGTGATCAAGCAGTGAAGGGGAAGGAAGGCACGGATTAAGTCAAAATAGAGTTGTAAGGAGAAATAATACACTCCATTCCCTGCGGTGCCCATCTTTCCCTGAAAATCTCGGCTGTTGGTGGACACCATGTGTTCCTTCTCCAGGGACACCTGGGCTCTGACATAAATGCGGAAGAGGGGCAGGCAATCGCACCCCCCTTCCCCTCCACAGCCTGCTGTCTGGATCTATTTATGGCCAATTTGGCTAGGCCCAGGAGCACATCCACAAGAGGATCCTCTGACCTACCCACCCCCCTCCACACTGAGTAGGAGTGTTGGACTGAAGTGCATCAAAAGCAGAGGAGAGGGTTCTCTAGAAAACTAAAAAGGGAGTGCAAGGGCCCATACCCAACCTATACATGGTCCACAGACTCCATAGCACCACACACAAAGCGGTTGGGCTGGGAGTCAGTGAACCATCGCAATCTGCGGTTACAGGGGATTGCCGCGTGCAGCACCCTCCACCCCAGATCCCCAAGAGGACTCCCACATAAACAGCCCTCCACTGGGGATCCCCATCGGCAAATGGGCACGCCAAGGTGTGTCCGGGCGGTGGATGAGGGGAAAAAAGGTGGATGGTGTGCAGCAGCAGTCAATACAGGGCAAAACTAAAACTCCGGAGGCAGTTTAGGTTGTGGGGCACAGGTTCCTGGGAAAGTATGGGACCTTCGGGCCAATGTGAAATTCCGTCCGGGCAGGGGTAAGCGCAGATGGGATTCCACCGCATATCTGAGCATCCTCCAAGTGGTGCACTATGTCGGGTCTGACCACCGCTGTTTTAAGGTGTCGAACGGCAGTGGCCATGAATCTGATGTCTACGGCTGCCCTGCATGCTATATCCTGCGGCAGCGTCCAGCCCAGACCTCCACCACCCAGCAAGTCCCCGACCCTGATCACCCTCACGGCCACGGCCCTCCCTCTGACAGCCACTCGAACCCGCGAGTACAGAGGTGCGGATTCCTGAGCAACAGCTCCTTGACTATAGCTGCTACTCCTGCTAGAGTGTAGGCGCAACGCAATTCAACCATGTTCCAGACAGTGATCAGGTCCTGGTAAAAGACAGGCAGCGTCCTCACAACAACCTCCAAACTATCACGGTTGATGAACAGGAGCTGCATGCCATGGTTGAGGTTATGCCCCTGTCGGGAAAAAATACGTTGCCAGGGCACAACACCTAGGAGGAGGCTCAATGTAAATGTATCGCTGCAAAGCCTGAAGGCAGAAAGTCGCCACCTGGGTGCGGATGCACACCAGCAACTGACCACACTCCTCAATAGGGAGACTCAGGACCTGCGCAAAGACCCAGTGCATTCTTTTGTCCCAGAAGTGAACTAACGTTCTCTGGATGTCAGCGATTAAAACCAGGAGGAGGGACTAAAGGGACCAGCCGGTACCACAGCATAGCAGCCACCAGCTGGTTTATAATCAGTACTCGATTCCTGTAAGACAGCACTCAGAGCAGTCCTGTCCAGCGGCCTAGGCGAGCAGAGACTTTGGCCTTCAGCTCCTACCAGTTCGTCGGCCAGGATTTCTCAGCCGGGCTGAGGTAGACCCCCAGGTAGAGGAGAGGAGTGGTACTCTAGCTGAACCCCCATAACTCCTCCGGCAGAGAGTCCACCCGCTATGGATTGACCAGTAGTCCTGAACACTTGGCTCAGTTAATGCTGGCAGAAGATGCTGAGTACACTCTCTGGTACTCGCACATCCTCTCCATGTCAGCTGGGTCGGTGAACGTGAGGAGCACATTGGCGAGAGGATCACCCCCATGTCTGCACCATGCAGAACCAGCCCCGACAACCTCTTCTGCAAGGGGCATGGGAAAGGCACCATACACAGGGAATACAGCTGGTTGGATGGGGCAGCCTTGCGTACTCCTCTCCCAAAGTGGAGGAGCACCGTCGGGGCACCCGTTTAACTTTAACCAGACACACTGTGGTGGTGTACAAAAGTCTGATCTGGATGACGAACTGCATCCTGAAGCCGAATGCCCATAGAGTCCGGAGCAGATACTCATTATTGACCCTGTTGAACGCCTTCTGGTTGAGAGACAGGAAGGCACTCAGCAGACCAGTCTGTTGACAGAAATGGATCGGGTCCCAGGTCAGATGGACGTTGTTGTGTGTCTTCCAGCCCGGGACCGTGTAGGACTGGTTGGATGAATCATGTGAGCCAGCACGCAAGCTAGACAACACCCTGGTGAAAATTTTGTCATCCGTGTCGAGGAGGCAAACTGAATGCCAGTTCTTCCAAGAATGAAGGTCTCCCTTTGGCAGCAGGATGATGACCGCCCTGCACCAAGAAAGGGGGAACTCTTCGGCAGTAAGACACTCCCCCAGGACCTGTGTGTAGGCGCTCCCCAGGATGTCCCAGAATGCCCTGAAGAACTCCACAATCAGCTCCTCCAGCCCCAGGAGAGATCTTGGTGTTCGTCTTCATAGATCCCTGAAAGTTGCCACCCAGGTTGATAGGGTTGTTAAGAAGGTATATGGTGTGTTAACTTTTATTGGTAGAGGGATTGAGTTTCAGAGCTATGAGGTCATGGTGCAGCTGTACAAAATTCTGGTGCAGCCGTACTTGGAGTATTGTGTACAGTTTTGGTCACCACATTATTGAAAGGATGTGGAAGCATTGGAAAGGGTGCAGAGGAAGTTTACCAGGATGTTGCCTGGTATGGAGGGAGGGTCTTATGAGAAAAGGCTGAGGGACTTGAGGCTGTTTTTGTTAGAGAGAAGAAGGTTAAGAGGTGACTTAATAGAGACATCCAAGATGATCAGAGAATTAGGGTGGACTGCGAGGCCTTTTTGGCTAGCACAAAGGGACACAGCTTTAAATTGAGGGGTGATGGAGGACAGATGTCAGAGGTAGGTTCTTAGAGAGTAGTAAAGGCGTGGAATGTCTTGTCTGCAGTAGACTTGCCAACATTAAGAATATTTAAATGGTCATTGGATAAATATATGGATGACAATGGAATACTGTAGGTTAGATGAGCTTCAGATTGGATTCACAGGTTGGCGCAACATCGAGGGCCAAAGGGCCAGTACTGCGCTGTTATGTTCTACGTTCTAAGAACAGGATGAAAATCTTAAAGCAGTATGTCTTTCTTTTCAGAACGGGTAGAGTTCAGTTGCAATTGTGGCAAAGTTATCCATTGGCTCGAGTTATATCCAACACTAAGAAAGATACTTATTGTTGTTAGAGTTTTCTAAGAAGAACAAATCATCAAATTATATCATCAATGACTTTCCCATCATCATAGAGTAAGAAGTGAGAAAGTTCACTGGTGCTGAACATTCACGATACCTCAGATACAGAAGAAGTTAATGTACTATGTCCATATGCAGTAAGATCGACAGCATTTGGGTTTGGACTAAATCCATAAGTGATATAATATTACTTGGCACTTGTGTGGCAATATTTGCAATAAGAAGAAATCTGTGGTCTCCCCATCACATTCAATGCCATTAACATTGCTGAATCCCAGGTCATTAGATTTGCAGAAAAAAATACTGTTTGGCCCAACTAGTCCATACTGACATTTATGCTACATTCAAGTTTCTCATATATTCTCATCTAAACCTGCCATCCTAAGCCTCTATTCTCTTTCAAATCTTCTCTCAAAGATGTTTTAGTACATTAGAAACAAGAAGCTAACTAAAGAAACGGTGGGATCCAAATTAATATACTATAGAAGGCCACTTTCTTTTTTAAACTATGGACTGAAAATGAAAAAAAAATGGATATTGGATGTAAGTTTGCTCGCTGAGCTGGAAGGTTCATTTTCAGACATCTCACCATACTAGGTAACAATCAGTGAGCCCCTGGTGGAGCATTGGTGTTAGTGACCTGCTTTCTATTTATGTTTAGGTTTTCTTGGGTTGGTAATGCCATTTCCTGTGCAGATGTAAGTTCCTGTCTTTTTCTCGGAGTATGCTAAATGGGGTCCAAGTCAATGTGTTTATTGATAGAGTTCCAGTTGGCTGCATTAGATCCTTATTTCAAGGAGCCACCACACACTGTAGCATAGAGGAACTACGAAGAGCAGAGCAAAATCATCTATACAGCGTATTGAAAAAGAACGGGTACCCAATGAACACAGTCTACCGATTTTTGAGCAACAAACCTAACCAAGCAGACAAAACATGTCCAAAAACCCTAGCCACTCTCCCCTACATCAGACATCTCAGAAATAACTGCCAGACTACTCAGACCCCATGGCATCATGGTAACCCACCAACACACTAAAACAGCAGCTAATGAACTTGAAAGACTGCATACAGACAACCAGCAAAACTAATGTAATTTACAAAATAACTTGCAAGAACTGTGACAAACACTATATTGAACAAGCAGTCAGAAAACTAGCCACCAGGATACATGAACATCAACTAGCTACAAAAAGACATGACCCAATCTCACTAATATCCTTACATACAGATGAGGACAGACACTACTTTGACTGGGACAACATATCCATCCTAGGAGAAGCCAAAAAGAGACACTCATGAGAATTCCTAGAAGTATGGCATTCCAACTGGAACTCTATCAACAAACACATCGACTTGGACTCCATTTACCACTCTCTGAGAAAAAGAACAGGAACTAACATGACCACAGGAAATGATATCACCAACCCAAGGAAACCTAAACATAACTAGAAAGCAGGTCACTAACACCTGTGCTTCACCAGAGGCTCACTGATGATATTATCTAGTATGGTGACAAAACATCTGAAAATGAATCTTCCAGCTCAGCGACCAAACTTACATCCAGAACCTTAACCTGAGCTACAAATCTTCTTGAAACCCGCTAACATGGATATTGCTTTCAAAAGGCAAGACAGTACAAGGAGTTGTTTGCAATTGTGTGAAAAGAAGGCTAGATGGGGTACATGAAACAATGTTAATTTTTGCGGACGTTGAGTCCAGACAAAGTTGAACTATTCATTGTGGGTTCAGGAGAACTTGGTAGAGAAACAAGCTTCTGATTGACCAGGTTCCAGTTTAAACAGACAGAAGGAATCGAACAAATAAAAAGCAGGTAGACAACCTGAAGTTTATTGCATCAATCTCTCCCTGCCTCCCCACCCTCACATGTAAAGTTATCCTCAAGTTTGCTATCATTAGAACAGACAAACTACATACAAAGATGCAGCAAGAAATAGTTGTAAAAGTCAAGAGCCATACTTAAGAATTTTTAAATGTTTTTTGTTTGTTATTGAAGGAGTATGAGGTAGGTTGCTTTTATCCTAAGTAATGAACTTTACATTTCTGTATCGCTGGGAATAGTGGGGCTTGATTTCCAGCATACTGCCCTCGTGTGTCGTGACAACTTACGTGTGTGTGAATGCAAAAGATGTACACACTGTTCTTAACCAAGACTTTGGCTTCACAAAAGGGATGTTGCAGACTTTCTAGATTGATAGTAAGTGTGAAATATTAGATGCAATAAGCACTGCAGGGATTGATCCTTGAAGGTGGATGAAGCATTAAGGCTGAATGGATTGCATTCAGGCTGTTAAAGGAAGCATATAAAGGTAGGTCTGTGGATCATTTACAATCCTCATTAGACACAGGCGTGCTACCAGAGGTTTGAAGGTCTGTGAACATTATACCATTGTCTAAAAAGAGCAGCTGGAGTAGGTCAAATAATTATAGGCCTGGCTGTCTGACTTGAGAATTTGATGAATTATTCAGATCAAGTTTGAGACACAGAATAAATTATCACTTGGAAATATACACAAATAAAATGGAGGCAGCATGATTTTGTTAAAGGAAGGTTGTGTCTTACTAACAGTTGAGTTTTTGAGGAATAAAAAGCGGATTGATAAGGGTATTGCAGTGAATGCTGTCTGTGTGGAATTTAGTAAGGCATTTCACAAGATCACAGAAGTGTTACTGCACAGAAAGAACCACTCAGTCCATTGTGTCTAAACATGTTGTTCAAATGAGCATCATTGGAAATAGGCATTCTCCTCCTTTTCCACCATATCCCTGTACAATATTTTTTATCCAAATAATCATTAATTCTCATCAACCTGTTTGTACCACACTTCCAGACAGTGCATTCCATACTCTATTTGCTCTGATTCTTGATTCATTTATAAATAAGAACAATTTCTCCCTATTTACTCTATCCAGCCCCCTCATGATTTAGAAAATCTCTTATCAAATCTCCCTTTAGCCTTCTCTACAAGTTAAAAAAAAAGTCCCAACTTTAATCTATCATGATAACAGAAATGTCTCTTCCCTGGAACCATTCTTACAAATCACTTAAGCACTCTCTCCAATATTTCCACAATCCTTCCTATATGTGATGCCCAGAACTGTACACAACACATGAGCTCAGGTCTGAATGTATCCTACAAGTTCAGCAACATGTCCTTGCTTTTGTATTCTATTCCCTGTAATAAATAGTGTATAGTTTATTAATTGTTCTCTCAACTTGTCCCATCAAATTCAGCTATCTGCACACCTTTACACCTACATCCCTTTGTTCTTGCACTCATTTTAGAATTGTATCCCCCATTCTATATTGTCTCTCAATGTTCTTCCTACCAAAATGCACCGCTTCACACTCCTCTGCATCAAAACTCATTTACTCTCATCCACCCATTCCACCAACTAATTTAAGTTCTTTTGAAGTTCAACACTTGCCTCGCAATTCACAGTTCCAAATTTTGTGAAATCTACAAACTTTGGGTTTGCTCCCTGCTCACCAAGATCTAGATCATTAGTACTTATAATGAAAAACAAGGGGCCCAATACCCACCCTTAAGGAGGTCCACTACAAACCTTCCAGCCCAAAAAATATCAATGACCATTACTTTGTTTCCTATAGCTCAGTCAATTTTGTATCAATGTTATTTCAAGACCTTTAACTTTCCTCTTATGTCCATTGTGTGGCAATGTATCAAATGTCTTCTAGAAATCCATGTATACCACTGTTACCCTCATTGACACTTTCTTTAACTTCTTCAAAAACCTCCACAACTTAAGTTAAGTACCATTTCCCCTTTAGAAATCCAGACTGACTCTGATCATCTCACATGGCCGACTGGTCCAAAAAGTGAAAGCCCAAAGTTACCAAGAGAATGACAAAATGGATCCAAATTGGCTGGGAGACAGGAAACAATAATTGATTCTAATAGTTGGGAGCATGTGCACTATGGTATCTCTGGAATACTGGGTTATCTCTATCGGCTTATATCAAATAAGTGTCCCTTGCTGATGATAACTGTACCTGTAAAATTCAAAGGTGTTATGGGATAGGACGCCTGACCTGAATAATAAAATGCACAGTGTGGAACTGCATAGCCAGGTATTGCACATCTGTGCACAGACTGATGGGAATTGTGCAATATACATGTTTGTTGTATCAACTATTTAAAGTGAAATTGACATTTTTTATTTGAAGTGTCTTTTGTCTGTAAATTAATGTATAATTGGTTTCAAATGAATTAAAAGGAGTTCATGGTTGATTGACATAACATTCATCAATGCGGTGTTCTACGAGCATACTTGTGGAATTGCTGTCCTTAACTATCAGATGAGAATGTGAAGACTTACTTCTCAAATCACCAAGGCTGTCTTTACCATTCATCATGACAAATGAATACAGCATCTCTGTGAACTGTAATGCATTGACAAAAAATTCATAAATGAAAGATTTGTGATATAAGATTTTGTGAATATGATCACAATTTAAACTGGTAAGCATGTTTTCTACGTTTTCCAATTTTAAAGATTTTAGAATGGAGAGGGACAGTGAGTTGTGACTGCTGGAAAGATTGATGCTCCAAGGGCGTAGAGAATTGCACTATTGGGTGCAGAGCATAACAATTGACTCTCATGGCTTCAGTTTCCATTTGGAAAACCTGAAACTTGCCTCTTGTACCTTTCAACATTCAATTCTGCTGATTGATAGGATAATTATCTCAATGTTTTTCTGCAGAACAGCTAGAGTAGTTAATGAAACCATTGCTGCTTGCTCAATTGACAACTGAATTGTCAAGTTTTTGAAATTCACGTTGGTTTGGAAATGGCCATGAGATGGCAGCAATAGACATTCCACAAACCAAATCCAAGCAATGATGAGCATAACAAATGCCAAAGCAAACTAGAAAACTTAAAAATCATTGCAATTAAAATCTACAGTTGAGGACAGCGTACACAAAATTTAAAGTTGAGTTGCATTTTAATATTTATTTTACACCTATAAATGTGGTCTTGACTGTGCACATAAGAGCAAATATTTTTACTCTTCTATAAATCTTTGTCTTTTTTCCAATAAGTGCCAATTTTCTCCTGTACCTAACTTCTTACAATTTCCTTATGGATTAATGGTCTGGTCACTTGACCAGACAGGTAAGTTAGCAATGAAACCATATATGAATTAAGAATTTTGTAGGTGAATCTTCACTGATCGGATTAAATTAATCAAATTCGGTGAAATTAAATGGAATTAAACTTGTCCTTGCGGTTAAATTAAAATTAAAATAACAGTTTTGTTTTTTTAAAAAATGAAATTACCTGGTGATTTATTATTTAATTCAACCACTAACATTTCAGTTAATACACATTCCCTCTATCAGAGTCTGGAAAACTCTGTAGGTATGTGATAAAATTGAACAAAGAACTATGAATACTAGAGATCTGAAACAAACAAAAACAGAAATTGCTAGAGAAACTCAGCAGGTCTGGCAGCATCACTGCAGAGGAAACAGACATACTGTTGAATCCAGTGACCCGTAGTGCCAATTTATACCCCCCACCCGACCCAAAAACTGATTTCTTCAAGCATACATCTCGTCCATACTGTAGGCTCTCAATAGAGTACTTGCACAGTCATTAAGTAGCTGCATAGTATTTCAGTAGCTTAGACATTTATTTACACCACTGCCTTTGTGCAGGACACAGCAAGTAGATGTCTGAAGTTTTGAAATCCTTTAAGATAGCAGTTTCTTTTTTTTCACTATAATAGTCTGGATTTGATAGAAAAAGTTTGAGAAAGGACTATTATCTTATATATTGGATGCGATATCATTTTCAAAAGCACCACATTGCAAAAAAAGTTAATATTATTTATAATCCTAATGTCCGACATGTAGTTGAAAAAGATGAATAATCTGAAGAAAGCTTTGGATGTCAGGTACAACACCAAGTATACATTCATAACCTACAAATCGTTTTTTGTAAAACTAGCTAGCTATCTGAGACATGTTAATTTACTGTCAGACAGGGTGATCTGCTGGGCGATATGTTTATGTCACTCTATGCACTCTCAAAATTTGCAGATTCTAAAGTTCTTCATTTGCAGGATAAGATGTAACAAAAATAGGGAGTAGACCAGAACTGGAAGAGGTCACAGAGCCCACAAACATTAAGTCCTATAAGATAAGGCTTAAGCGTATCAAAGGATTAGGGGGAAGGTGATGTCAACGGCCCAGAAAAACTCAAAAGATGTTCTTGTCTCCTACTTAATGCCATAGACATAACATCAGCCATGAAAGTAGTGCATGCTGTAAGTATTCTGTGATGAAAGCATTGTTTGAAGGCACTTCTTGAAATCAGAATTCTGATTTATTTCTGTTTTGTAGACCTCTAAATAAACAGTTGGAAAGTATTTCACAAGTTCAAGACATCATTGTGCTTTCAGCCAGTTAAGTACTTTAGGTAGGCGATGTTGAAATGTAGGAAAAGAAGCAGCCAATTTGCACCCAGGAAGGTGTCACAAACGGCATTGAATTAAAAGATACCAGATTATTTGTTTTTAGTGATGTCTGTTGAAGGCTAAGCATCAGCCAGGACACTAAAGTATTTTTCAATTTCACCCCAATTGTCCAGGCTTCAGTTTCAGATTTCTTGGTTCAGCTTTTTCTGTTCTCTTCTCAAATCCCTAGAAGTCTGCATATGTTTCATTTCCTTGTGCTCCTGGACTTCCTGCATCAGAGTTATATTACTTTGTTGGATTACACTGTTCACTTCAGTTGTTATGACTGTTGTAACATTTAATCATTTCATGGTGTAAGGCACAGTAACCTGTTTCAGGCAAGAGCATTACACTCCTCATCCTACTTACCACTGTTAACCTTTAGGACTCTATTTCACTACATTCCTAGCTTCTGACCTTCACCTGGGTATTCAGGTTTCTGTTCAGAACTCAATCTTCTCTAGGTTGAAGTTAATTTCTCTATTGGCATTCAGTTTAACTGTAATCTCCAGCTTCACTGCTTTCTACTGAGTTTGGTTAATCTTTGTTATCAGTTTTTATTCATGCATGGGCTGTTTTCTGCTGCTTAGTGTGAAACTTTTCACTCTATGCTGAGTTACCTCTAATCTACTTCTGTGTGTTTCCATTCTGCTCCCTTGCTGATAAATGATGCCTGTTTTGCTGTTTATTTTGAACATAGAACAGTACAGCACAGTACAGGCCCTTCAGCCCTTGATGTTGTGCCGGCCTTCTATCCTACTCTAAGATCAGACTAACCTACATACCTTTCATTGTACTAACTTCCATGTGCCTATCCAAGAGCCGCTTAAATGTCTCTAATGTATCTGACTCTACTACCACTGCTGGCAGTGCATTCCACGCACCCACCACTCTCTGAGTAAAGAAACTACCTCTGACATCTACCCGAAACCTTCCTCCAATTTCCTTAAAATATCCCTCCTTATGATAGACATTTCCGCCATGAGGAAAGGTCTCTGGCTATCCAGTCTATCTATGCCTCTCAACATCCTGTACACTTCTGTCAAGTCACCTCTCATCCTTCTTAGCTCCAATGCGAAAATCCCTAGCTCCTTCAACCTTTCTTCATAAGACATGCCCTCCAGTCCAGACAGCATCTTCGTAAATCTCCTCTGCACCCTCTCTAAAGCTTTCACATCCTCCTGTAATGAGGCGACCATAATATTCTAGTGTGGTCTAACCAGGACTCTATAGAGCTGCAGCATAACCTCACAGCTCTTAAACTCCATCCTCCACTAATGAAAGCCAACACATCGTAAGCCTTATTAACAACCCTATCAACCTGGGGCGGCAACTTTGAGGGATCTATGGACATGGACCCCAAGATCCTCCTGTTCCTCAATACTGCTAAGAATCCTGCCTTTAACCCTGTATTCTACATTCAAATTCGATTTTCCAAAATGAATCACTTCACACTTTCCCAGATTGAACTCCATCTGCCACTTATCAGCCCAGTTCTGCATCGTCAATGTCTTATTACAGCCTACAACAGCCCTTCACACTATCCACAACTCCACCAACCTCCATGTCATCAGCAAACTTACTAACTCACCCTTCCACGTCTTCATCCAAGCCATTTATAAAAATCACAGAAGATCAGAGATCCGAGAACCTATCCCTGCGGTATGCCACTGGTCACTGAGCTCCCAGCTAAATACTTTCTATCTACCACCACCCTCTGTCTTCTATGGGTCAGACAATTCTGTAACAAGACAGACAGTTTTCCCTGTATCCCATGCCGCCTTACTTTCTGGATGAGCCTACCATGGGGAACCTTACCAAATGCCTCGCTAAAATCCATGTACACCACATCCAGTATTCTACCTTTATCTGTGTGTTTTGTCATATCATCAAATAATTCAATAAGGTTTGTGAGGAATGGCCTACCCCTCAGAAAGCCATGCTGACTTATCTCTAATCAAACTATGGGTTTCCAAGTAATCATAAATCCTGTCTCTCAGAATCCTCACCAATACTTTGCCCACCACTGACATAAAACTGACTGGTTTGTAATTCCCAGGATTATCCCTATTTCCCTTCTTAAGGGAATAACATTTGCCACCCTCCAATCATCTGGCACTATTCCAGTGGACAGTGAGGATGCAAAGATCGTCGCTAAAGGCACTGCAATCTCTTTCCTTGATACATGTAGTAGCCTAGGTTATATCCCATTTGGCCCAGTTGATTTATTTATCCTTATGTTTTTCAAAATTTTCAGCACATCCTCCTTCCAAACATCAACTGTTCGAGCATATCAGTCTGTTTCATGCTGTCCTCAGAAAGGTCTGTCTCAGTTGTGAATACTGAAGCAAAGTATTCATTAAAGACCTCCTCCGACTCCAGGCACAAGTTCCCTTCACTATCCCTGATTGGTCCTACTCTCGCTCTGGCTATCCTCTTGTTCCTCACATAAGTATAGAATGCCTGAGGGTTTTCCTTAATCCCAACTCTAAAGCTTTTTCATGCCCCCTGCTAACTCTCCTAAGACCATTCTTCAGTTCTTTCCTGGCTACCTTGTAACCCTCTGAAGCCCTGTCTGATCCTTGCCTCCTCAACCTTAAGTAAGCTTCCTTCTTCCTCTTGACTTGAATCACCCAAGATTCTTTCAACCTACCATTCCTTCCTTGCCTCAGTGAGACAAACCTGTCCAGCACTATCAGTAAGTGCTTCCTAAACAACTACATTTCTATTGTGCATTTCCCTGAGAACATCTCTTCCCAATTTAGGTGCCCCAGTTCTTGCCTAATAACATTGTAATTCCCCCTCCCCAATTAAATACTTTTCCAGACCTGATGAAGGGGTTTAGCCTGAAATGTTGATTCTCCTGCTTCTTGGATGCTGCCGAACTGGCTGTGCTTTTCCAGCTTCACATACTCAACTCTGATCTCCAGCATCTGCCGTCCTCACTTTCTCCTACTTTCCCAAATCATCTGCACCTATCCCTCTCCATGAGTATAGTAAAGGTTCATGGAGCTGTGATCACTATCACTGAAATGCTCTCCCACTGAGAGATCTGACACCTGGCATGGTTCATTGCCAAGCAGCAAATCCAATATGGCCTCCCCTAGTGTCAGCCTATCTACATATAACATTCTGGACACACCTGATAAAAACTGCACCATCCAAACTATTTGAACTAAGTAGGTTCTAGTCAATATTAGGGAAGTTAAAGTCACCCATGACAACAACCCTGTTCTGCCACCCAGTCTGCTCTTCTGTGTCTCTGTTGCTTTTGGGGGGGCCTGCAGAAAACTCCCAATAAAGTGACTGCTCCTTTCCTGTTTCTGATTTCCACCCATACCGACTCTGTAGACAAATCCTCCGCGACAATCTCCCTTTCTGCAGCTGAGATACTATCCCTGATTAGCAATGCCATTCCTCCACCTCTAATACCTTCCCCCATATTGCTTTTGAAACATTTAAACCCTGGAACATCCAACAACCATTCCTGCCCCTGTGATATCCATGTCTCCGTAATGGCCACAAAATCATAATTCCAAATACTGATTCATGCTCTGAGTTTGTCACCCTTATTCCTAATACTTCTTGCATCACACTTCGATCCATCACACTGGCTGCTCTTTTGCCTTATCAAGTGCCTATCCCTTCTCACAGATTCTCTGCACACTGTATCTGGCTATTCACTATCCACTATCCATTGGCCAAAGTTCAATGGTGCAATATCTTAGCAGGGATGACCGTGGAGGAACAATGGCGGATATTTCTGTGTATAATGCAGAAGTTGCAGGATCAGTTCATTCCTAAAAGGAAGAAAGATCCCAGGAGGAGGCATGGGCGGCCGTGGCTGACGAGGGAAGTTAACAAACATATAAAGTTAAAAGAGAAAAAGTATAACATAACAAAGATAAGTGGGAAAACTGAGGACTAGGAAGCTTTTAAAGAGCAACAGAGGATTACTAAGAAGGAAATACACAGAGGAAAAATGAGGTACGAAGGTAAACTGGCCAATAATATAAAGGAGGATAGTAAAAGCTTTTTTAGGTATGTGCAAGGCAAAAAAATGGTTAGGACTAAAATTGGGCCCTTGAAGACAGAAACAGGGGAATATATTACGGGGAACAAAGAAATAGCAGAAGAATTAAATGGGTACTTCAGATCTGTGTTCACTGGGGAAGACACAAGCAATCTCCCTGAGGTAACAGTGGCTGAAGGACCTGAACTTACGGGAATTTATATTTGCCAGGATTTGCTGTTGGAGAGACTGTTAGGTCTGATGGTTGATAAGTCTCTGAGGCCTGATGGTCTACATCCCAGGGTACTGAAGGAGGTGGCTCGGGAAATCGTGGATGCATTGGTGATTATTTTCCAGAGTTCGATAGATTCGGGGTCGGTTCCTGAGGATTGGAGGGTGGCTAATGTTATACCACTTTTTAAGAAAGGTGGGAGAGAGAAAGCAGGAAATTATAGACCAGTTAATCTGACCTCAGTGGTGCGAAAGATGCTGGAGTCTATTATAAAGGATGAAATTATGGCACATCTGGATAGTAGTAACAGGATAGAACAGAGTCAGCATGGATTTATGAAGGGGAAATCATGCTTGACTAATCTTCTTGAAGTTTTTGAGGATGTAACTCTGAAGATGGACGAGGGAGATCCAGTAGACTTAGTGTACCTGGACTTTCAAAAAGCTTTTGATAAAGTCCCACACAGGAGGTTAGTGAGTAAAATTAGGGCACATGGTATTGGGGGCAAAGTACTAGATTGGATTGAAAATTAGTTGGCTGATAGGAAACAAAGGGTAGTGATAAACGGCTCAATTTAGGAATGGCAGGCAGTGGCCAGTGGGGTACCGCAGGGATCCGTGCTGGGACCGCAGCTTTTTACAATATATGTTAATGATATAGAAGATGGTATCAGCAATAACATTACCAAATTTGCTGATGATACTAAGCTGGGTGGCAGGGTGAAATGTGATGAGGATGTTAGGAGATTACAGGGTGACCTGGACAAATTAGGTGAGTGGGCAGATGCATGGCAGATGCAGTTTAATGTGGATAAATGTATGGTTATCCACTTTGGTGGCAAGAACAGGAAGGCAGATTGCTACCTCAATGAAATCAATTTAGGTGAAGGGGCAGTACAAAGAGATCTGGGTGTTCTTGTACACCAGTCAATGAAGGTAAGCATGCAGGTACAGCAGGTAGTGAAGAAGGCTAATAGCATGTTGGCCTTCATAACAAGAGGAATTGAGTATAGAAGCAAAGAGGTGCTTCTGCAGCTGTACAGGGCCCTGGTGAGACCACACCTGGAGTACTGTGTGCAGTTCTGGTCTCCAAATTTGAGGAAAGACATTCTGGCTATTGAGGGAGTGCAGCGTAGATTCACGAGATCAATTCCTGGAATGGCGGGATTACCTTACAGTGAAAGACTGAAGCGACTGGGCTTGTATACCCTTGAGTTTAGAAGACTGAGAGGGGATCTGAATGAGACATATAAGATTATGAAAGGATTGGACACTCTGGCAGCAGGAAACATGTTTCCGCTGATGGGTGAGTGCCGAACCAGAGGACACAGCTTAAAAATACGGGGTAGACCATTTAGGATAGAGATGAGGAGAAACTTCTTCACCCAGAGAGTGGTGGCTGTGTGGAATGCTCTGCCCCAGAGGGCAGTGGAGGCCCAGTCTCTGGATTCATTTAAGAAAGAGTTGGATAGAGCTCTCAAGGATAGTGGAATCAAGGGTTATGGAGATAAGGCAGGAAGAAGATACTGATTAGGAATGATCAGCCATGATCATATTGAATGGTGGTGCAGGCTCGAAGGGCTGAATGGCCTACTCCTGCACCTATTGTCTATTGTCTATTGTCATCTGATCAATAGCTCAGGTTCCCATCCCCCGCCAATCTAGTTTAAACCCTCCTGAAGAGCTCTAGCAAACTTCCAACCCAGGATATTGGTGCCCTTCCAGTTCAGGTGCAACCTGTCTTTCTTGTACAGGTCCCACCTCCCCCTGAAGGTATCCCAATGATTCACATATATGAAGCCTTCCCTCCTACACCAGCCTTGCAGTTACATGTTCATCTGCACTCGCTCTCTATTCCTAGCCTCACTAGCACATGGTACTGGTACTGTTCTGCTCGTCCTGCCTTCTAACTTCCAATCTAACTCCTTCTATTCTCTTTTCAGGTCGTAATCCCTTTCCCTACTTTTATGTCATTGGTACCAATGCGTATCACAACTTCTGTCTGCTCCCTCTCCCCCTTAAGAATCCTGTAGGCATAATCCATTGCTTCTTGGAGCGGTTTCTTTAACTCATCCTTCAGGTCTCCACCATCACTTTCTATGTCAACTTTCATGTCTGATCTTGTGTGCTCATTGATTTACAGTCCCACTCCTTCACCTGTACCGATTCAGTAAATGTACCTAAAATAAATCTTCAGAGGCTGGCTTCCCACAAATCACCCTTTATTTATAAATTCTTAGCCTTTCAAACAGCACTGCCTCTCAGAGTCAAGCATTTGGGGGTCCAATATCCCTGACATTCATCTCTTTATGTCAACCAGGCCTCCCTGAGTGGACCAGACTAACAGCCTAATTAGGGAACTCATATTCTCTGAGGTCCAGCTGGCTGATCTTGTTACAATTCCTGCAGCAACTGTTTCTGCCCTCTGGTTCCCAGTATCAATACAACTACTCAGTATACCACTCATCAATGTATACTGCTCATCTAAGGGACTACATATATCTGAACTCCTGAATCAACCCCTGTTGATTTCCCACTTCTCTGTTCTCACTGGAAAGCCTTGAGCATTAATTCACTGTTATTCAGTCCTTGAAATAGCTCCTGAATGTACTCTCTCCAAGCCTGGACATTATTAATGCTCTGAACTGACCTCAGCCTGTTTGTAAGTCAACTTCATCCCATCATTTGAGAACAGACTTTAATTTTGTTTTTTTTATATTGGTCTACTCCCTGACCTCTGTTACAGTCAGAACATGCCTGTTCTAACTTCACCTGCACCTTTGTAACATGAATTCCCTCGATATTTTGTTTCTAATTTTGTTACAGCCCTAAATCCATTAATATCAGCTTTCTCCTCTTGGGCCATGTATTCCTGCCATGCTTTCAGGTACTTTATTCTTCCAATGATTACCAAACCCATGACAACTCCATACCTTCTACTGTTCTGATCAGGTTAGAATCCCATCTGAGAAGGTTACAGTTACACTGCACTTTTCTTTATATTCCCCAAAAGGTTTGAGCCCCAAACGCTGTTAAATAAGAGCCTACTGTTTCAGGGACAAGGTACTGGCATGGATAGTGGATTGGGTGACTGGCAGAAGGCAGAGAGTAAGGATGAAAGAGTCTTTTTCAGGATAGTAGCTGATGACTAGTAGAGTTCCACAAGAGTCTGTGTTGAGACCAAAACTATTCACGTTATACATGAATGATCTTGATGAAGGAACTGAGGGCATTGTTGCTAAGTTTGCAGATGAATTAAAGGTAATTGGAGGGGCAGGTAGTGTTGAGGAAGCGGGGAGGCTGGAGAAAGACTTGGAGAAGCTAGGAGAATGGGCAGAGATAGAGTACAATTTGGAAAGTGTGAGGTTATGCACTTTGGTAGGAAGAGTAGAGGCATTGACTATTTTCTAAATGGGAAAGGCTTCTGAAATCTGAAGTTCAAAAGGCACATGGGAGTGCTAGTTCAGAACTAATGCAATGTTATTATTCATTTCAAGAAAGCTAGAATACAAGAGCAGAAACATAGTACTGAAGCTGTATAAAGCTCTGGTCATACCACATTTCAGTATTGTGAGCATCTAAGCAAGGTTGTGTTGATGGGAAGGTGTCCAGGGGATGAAGGACTTGTCATGTGAGGAGCAGTTGAGGTCTCTGACTCTGTACTCTACATGGTTTAGAAGGATGAGGGGGAAAATCACATTGAAACTTACAGAATACTGAGAGGCCTGGATAGAGTGGATGTGAAGAAGATGTTTCGATAAGCAGGAGAGTCTAGCACCCGAGGACACAATCTCAGAGTAAAGGGACACCCTTTAGAACTGAGATGAGAAGAAATTTCTTCAACTGGAGGTGATTAATCTGTGGAATTTATTGCCGTGGAGGGCTGTGGAGGCAAAGTCGTGAAGTGTATTTAATACAGAGACTTATAGGTTCTTGATTAGTAAGGGATCAAGGCTTACAGGGAGAAAGTAGAAAAATGGGCTTGAGAAAGATATCAGTCATGATTGTGTAGTAGAGCAGACTATGGGCCGAATGGCGTATATCCAATGTCTTATGGTCTAATTATACAGATAAATTTTTAAAATATAAACCACTAAATTAACCTGGAGCAGTGTTTTTTGGAGCAATAAGATGGTGCTATTTTCTGGGTCTGTAGATTGTGAAGGAACAAAGATTAGTAGAATGATGTGTGCTCTTCCTGTTGGATGTGGGAGTTTAGGGAGAGTTTCCTAGTTACTGATGATTATCTCTGTAGCAGATTTAGAACTGAACTGGGGAGGAACTTCTTCAACCAGAGAGTTGTGAATCTATGGAATTCCCTGCCCAGTGAAATAGTTGAGGCTGCCCTCAGTAAATGCTAAGCTAAGGTAGATTTTTTTTCAACATTAAAGGACTTAAGTGTAATGGTGAGAGGGTGAGTAAGTGGAGCTGAGTCCATGAAAAGATCAGCCATGATCTTATTGAATGGCAGAGCAGGCTCAAAGGGCCAGATGGCCTGCTCCTAGTTCTTATGTTCATATTTTCAAATCTTTTACATGACTGTGCATTGTTAAATTATTACAAAAGTTTGCATTTTTCATAATGATCCTGGTGAAGTTGAATATTTAAATATCAAAGTTTATTTTTACACATTTGGAAATTAACCATTGAAACAAATCATTGCCTGTCAATTACGAAGAAAGGGAGGTATGTCATACATTGAAATTGCATTGTGCAATTTGTCCACTTAAAATCACCACACTCACATGCCAGCAAAGCAGCAGAGTGGTTAGCACTGCTGCCTCACAGTGCCAGGGACCTGGGTTCAATTCCAGACTTGCATAACTGTCTGTGTGGAGTTTGCATGTATCTGTGTGGGTTTCTGCTCTGGTTTTCTTTCACAGTCCCAAGATAAGAAGGATGGGTGGATTGGCCATGCTAAATTGTCCAGGGTTATGCAGGGTAGGTGGATTCGCACGGTTAAAAATAAAGTGTTTGGGATTATGGAGATGAGAGGGATCTGGGTGGGATACTCTTCAGAGTAGATGGGTTGAATGGCCTTTTCCTGCAATGTAGAGATCCTATGAACACAGAGAATAAAAATAGTCCATGTTTAACTACTTGTGCAATTTAGATTCTGAATGCTTCTTACTGAATGTTACTTTTTCTTGTCAGGTACTTCCAAATTGCCAAATCACATACTATGCTCTCAGTCCAATGGTCTGATATCATCTCTGTGACTTTGCAACTTTAAGTACAAATTTAGAACCTCCTTTCAATGTTTTTTTCCTTCCCAATCCGACATCTGCTCCATACTCTAACATTAATTTTATCCTCTCCATTTGCGAAGACAGATGCAAAGTACTTGTTGAAAAATTAGGAGAAAGTGAGGACCGCAGATGCTGGAGATCAATATCACGGCGGCAGTTAGAAATGAAGTAGTCAAGGGCGGGTAGACAGGCTAGCACGGGGTGTCCAGGACAATGTCACGGCAGCAGTTAGAAATAACCTGTTGTGCCTGATCTGCTGTGCTTTTTCGGCACCACACTCTCGTTGAACAACTGT
This sequence comes from Chiloscyllium punctatum, assembly GCF_047496795.1. Lineage (NCBI taxonomy): Eukaryota > Metazoa > Chordata > Chondrichthyes > Orectolobiformes > Hemiscylliidae > Chiloscyllium > Chiloscyllium punctatum. Next base: position 136,436,154 of record NC_092743.1, read on the forward strand.
CATGCTTTTTGCCTCTAAAAGATAATATTTTGTACTTAATCAGCCCCACCATTCCTTTAACTATCATTTTATTTGTTGTACCTTTAAAAAGGAATTTACAGTTGTTGCAGCATTTCCACCTGTACCACCTCCAATCTGGTCTATTGTATTTGCTGCACCCAATGTGCCTACTCTACATTGCAGAAACCAAATGCAGACTGGGTGACTGCTTTGCAGAACAGCTCCAGTCTGTACACTAGCATGACCCTGACATTCCCTTAGCCGGTTATTTTAACACAGCATCTGCTTGCATGCCCACTCGTCTGTCCTCAGCATGTGGCAATGCTTCAGCAAATCACAGCACAAACTGGAGGAACAACATTTCATTTTTAGACTTGGCACTTTACAGCTTTCTGGCCTTAATATAGAGTTCAACAGATTGTGAACTCAGATTGTGAACTCACTCCCATCCCTTCCCTTTCCTTTAGCTTTACTTGTTGCATTCACTGTCACTATATCCTCTCTTCCCCTCCCTCCACTGCAATAGGATTGTCTGTTCTTTCCAGTCTGACAGGAAAGACACCATTGTTCTGCCATTCTCACATTCCGAGCACTTAATCTGAACTATTAACATTCTTTCTCACCAGTATTCCCCATCCCACCCCACCCCCCAATACTATAGCATAAATCTGCCCCCTCCACATTTCACATCCGCTCTGATGAAGAGTCATCTAGACCGGAAACCTTAGCTTGATCTCTCTCCGTGGATGCTGCCTGACCCACTGTGATTTCCACCATTTGTTTTCAATTTAAAAAAGATTGGCAGGCACTTTCCCCTGCCACTGCAGGAATTGCAAAACCTGCACCCACACCTCCCCCCTCACCTCCCGTCCAAGGCCCCAAAGGAGCCTTCCACATCCATCAGAGTTTAACCTGCACTTCCAAACATGTCATTTACTATATCAGTTTATCCGAAGTGGTCTCTTCTATATTAGGGAGACAGGACATCTACTTGCAGAGTGCTACAGAGGACATCTCTGGGACACCCGCACCAACCAACCCCACCGCTGAACACTTCAACTCCCCCTCTCACTCTGCCAAGGACATGCAGGTCCCAGGCCTCCTCCATCGCCAAACTCTAACCACCCCACGCCAGGAGGAAGAACGCCTCATCTTCCACCTTGGGACCATTCAACCCCAATGCATCAATGAGGATTTCATCAGTTTCCTCATTTCCCCTCCCCCCACCTTATCCCAGTTCCTACCTTCCAACTGGGCACCGCCCTCATGACTTGTCTTACCTGTCCAAGTTCCCTCCCACATTTCTGCTCCACCCTCCCCTCCAACCTATCATCATTACCCCCACCTCCATCTATCTATCACTCTCTCAGGTACCTTCCCCCTAGACCCTCCCCCCACCCAGTTACCTCTCAGCTTACAAGCCTCATTCCTGATGAAGGGCTCTTGCCCGAAACGCGATTCTCCTGCTCCTCAGATGCTTCCCGACCTGCTGTACTTTTCCAGCACCACACTCTTGACTCTAATCTCCACCATCTGCAGTCCTCACTTTCTCCTAGATTCCCCTTTATGTTAGCTACTAATTTTAGTGATCCTTAGTTACCATTGTCCCAAAGAGAAAATGATTAAGTTTGTCTGGTAATTAATATTTGATACATTTTGCCCTGTTGACGAATAGGATTTACCGACGCCTTTTAGTTTGTAATGAGACTGAGGCAACATCACTGTGGAAACATCACTGTCCAGCAGGTTGTATGCATGTTAAATTCCTGCAGATGGCACTCCACCACATGCTACCCAGAGAAATAGAGCCTTTGAAAAGCTATACCTTCGCCATTTCCAGGGACTCATCAACTGGGTTTGCGCAAAGATCTGCGTGAGCAAGAGCAGCTTAGTTATCAAGGTCAGTGCCACCACATCTGCCTTGCATGGTATCTTTTATGTTTTATTTCCTTGCTTAAAAAAAATTGTTTTAATTGTAGCAATCAAAATTCCTGGTACCAAATATTCAAAAAAGACATAAATATAACATTTAAAAAAAACAAACTCAGTTGTCAGAAATCCAGAGTGAAATTCCATATCAAAATTAGTCCTGTAATAACTCCCGCCATTTGACTTGTAAAAAAGTAACGAGCTAAAAGGTCCTACCGTGCCTGGCCTTACACACCTATTGCAGTATATGGGGTGGGGAATCCCTGATTTCAGCAAGTGCTTTACTAAAAGGTGACCTGCTGAATTCTTAACAAGCTGAAGATCTGAAGAAAGGGATTTTTGCCCAACATTCTGTCACTTGCTTGCTTATTCTACAGCAGTCAGGCTAATCCCACTGGTTGAAAAATATACCAGAATATCAAAGCAATTCATGTCTAACGACTTCCCTATTATCCATCACTAATGAGGAAGCTTTTCCCATGCGTCTTCATATTGCTTGACTTCAAGTACTCGTGGTTGATAATTACCAGTTTTCCTGAGAGTATTGCAAGTATAAGTATTTGATGTTTAAGACATTCTCAGAAATTTCTCTTCTTAAAGATTTATGATGCATCAAATTTATCTGTAGAACATATTAAGAAGAAATTAAAAGGAAATAAGTTCTTTCAAATCCTTTATGAACATTGTTGTTATCTAAATGTTGTTTCTTCCAGTCAGAACATATTTTATGTAAGCCATGTACATTCTCATATACTGGCATATTTAATTAAAATAACAAAAGATTTCCCTTCGTGTGTACCTTAGCACTATTACCTCACAGCACTTTGCACCTGGCTTCAGTTCCAGCCTCGGGCGACAGTCTGTGTGGAATTTGCACATTCTCCCAGTGTCTGTGTGGGTTTCCTTCCATAGTCCAAAGATGTTTAGGTGACGTGAATTGGTCATGCTAAATTTTCCATGGTGTTCAGGGATGTGGAAGTTAGGTATATTAGTCAGGGGAACTGCAGAGTAATAGGGTAGGGGAATGGCTCTGGGTGGGTTACTCTTCGGAGGATCGGTATGGACTTGTTGGGCCAAATGACCTGTTCGCACACTGTAAGGATTCTATGATTCTGTATGATGTTGTGGAAACAACAATGATTCCAGTGGTATTGCAACAAAATAGACAAGGCTGTATTGGCGATGATTTAGTAAAGACATGATCAACCACTTCCAGAGATGGTTTTACCTGTTTCAATGGAAGGAAAACAATGTTGCTGGGAGAGACAGTGACATAGTGGTCATGTCTCAGGATTAGTATTCTAGAAGACAAGGATAATACTGTTAGGCCACGGACTCAAATACCATCACAGCAGTGGTGGAATTTGAATTCAAACAATTAGTAAATTCAATGTTTTCATTTAGAGTCATAGAGATGTATAGCATGGAAACAGACCCTTCGGTCCAACTCATCCATGCCGACCAGATATCCCAACCCAATCTAGTCCCATATTCCACCAGCTGGCCCATATCCCTCCAAATCCTTCCTATTCATACACCCTTCCAGATGGCTTTTAAATGTTGCAATTGTACCAGCCTCCACCACTTCTTCTGGCAGCTTATTCCATACAGGTATCACCCTCTGAGTGAAAACGTTGCCCCTTAGGTCTCTTTTATATCTTTCCCCTCTCACCCTAAACCTATGGCCTCTAGTTCTGGACTCGCCCATCCCAGGGAAAAAGACTGTCTATTTATCTTATCCATGCCCCTCATAATTTTATAAACCTCTATAAGGTCACCCCTCAGCCTCTGACGCTCCAGGGAAAACAACCTATTCAACCTCACCCCATAGCTCAAATCCTCCAACCCTGGCAACATCCTTGTAAATCTTTTTTGAATCCTTTAAAGTTTCACAACATCATTCCGATAGGAAGGAAACCAGAATTTTTAGAAATTCTGGAATTGACTAAATTGACTAAAGGTCTAAATTGAGTAAGTAAAAACAATGACTGCAGATGCTGGAAACCAGATTCTGGATTAGTGGTGCTGGAAGAGCACAGCAGTTCAGGCAGCATCCAAGGAGCAGCGAAATCGACATTTCGGTCAAAAGCCCTTCTGTTATTTCATGGATAACCGCATATATAACTCTTGCAAAGTATGGACATTTACATCAATATATGAAAATTGATGTATTTTCTAGTTTAATTAAGAACCATTTTTGTCATGGTCTACTGTCTCAGCTTGTCCCGATTATTCTACTGTTTGCTAGGGTCGGGCTTTAATGTTGCTCATTTCCAGCTATATATCAAGATTCACCTTATTTGCATGATATGTGTTTATATTAGACATGATTCATACTTTCTGTTTGGCACATAGTGGTTAGGAGACAGGAATTTGTTTACTGTTACAGATCAATTCCCTTCAAGAGAATTGAAATAGTTCCAAGGAGGTAGGTCTCCCATCACTTAGGTGCACTGAACATGGGCTCTGACTAGCTAAGAGCCAAGCCCTAGAATGAGGAGAATCTCTGTGACTCCTGTCTCAGCCAGGGCTCCTTGATAGCACCCAGATTAACAACTGCAATCAAGAATCTCATGGTTAATGAGATCCATTTGACACTCTTCCAATCCGGTCCGGTTCCTCTGACTCTGACGTGGATGGTGTGAAGCCAACCATAGCATTTATCTTGAAACCAGAGCTTCTCTTCTTTAGACTGCATCTATTTCAGACTCTGAGATTTCTTCAACACTAGATGGAGGGGGGAAACAACTCATGGTTTCTGACAACCTTTCTGGCTGTCCTGAGGAGGTAGGTATGTTTCACTCTTGCTCCGTTGCAAGGTAGCAGCTTTCAGGTGATCTGCATGCTTGTTCAGGATTGCCTCACCTCCCCGAACTTGGTATATCATGGGACCTGACCTTACATTGACCTTGCCTCATACCCATGCAGGGCCATTCCCACGGTTTTGACAACAAACTTCATTTCCTGAAGTAAACGGTCTCTCTCGCTCAGAGAAGGCATGTGGCTGGCATTGATGTTCCTGTAGCCGTTTCACACCCCCACAAGGTCAGAGAATATCTTCCCATCAGTAACTCTGCTGGACCTGCCTCTGTAGCTGTGTGAGGGGTGGTCCAATAATCAAACAGGAACCAGGACACTTTTGTATCGAGTGAAACTATAGGCTGTTTCTTTAAGTCAGCCTTCAATGTTTGGACTGCTCTTTCTGCCAGATCATTGGATGATGGATGGTATGGAGCTGTCTGAACAAGCCGAATGCCATTCACCTTAACCTCATCAAAAATCCCAATGTAGATTCTCCTTGTTCTTGAACTGCTGAATAAAATTGATAACATCTCAGAATTAGGGGAGGTTTGGGATCGTAATATTCCTTAGCTAAATCTGTCAACTCTTGAGAGGTTTTAGTATCTGGTGCCTCAGAGAAAGTTAGGCACCTAATAACTAAAAATGCTGGGAGTCTGCAAGCAGTCAGAAGAATTATTTGTTGCTTTTCATCTACTCCAATGTCATTTGTTTGGAAAAAGTAATGCATTCTTTCCCAATACTAGGCCCAGTCTTTGACAGCAGGATCAAATGAGTCAAGCTTTCCAAATAAAGGCATGATGCCAGAAATGTTTACCCAAACTCAAAGATGACAATTGCGAGTGAATTTAATTCACGGATGTACTGTGTTCTCTTTCTGTGACTGAAATGACTCCAAGGAATCAAGTAGCCCATCACCAAGACATCCTTTAATTATGTATGCACAATACACAGACTCTGACCAGCCAGCTCAGAGCCAGTGCCTAGAGTGAGGAGACTCTGAATCTCCTATTTATTAATTTTATTAAACAATTCACAGTTTATAAAACAATTAACATTAACAGCTGTATGCAGAGAAACAGCAATTTTACAAGGGAGAGGAGCAGCAAAGCCAGGCCCCAAACCCTACCATTCAACCAGTTTTCAGGGAAATGAGGACAAACCTCAAATCCCAGTTTCGATCATTACAAACAGTAACAATGACATTTGTACAGAAAAGGCAATTACATAAAAAAACAGTGCATACAGTACAGACCCCCAGCAACCTAGCAAGCCCCCCCCCCCGTCCCTCCCACCTTCCGACCACTCTAAGGCAGCCCACCCCTATGCCCCTTTCAGCTTTTGGTCCACCCCATGCCCCTTCCGGTTCCCAGTCCGCCCTGACACACCTTCCGACCACCTCTAGGACAGCCCGTCCTGCTTCCCCAAACCCCCCCAGGATGACAGCGATCATTTTCCGGCTTCCCTAACTGCCCTTCACACCTTCTAGCCACCTCTAGGGCAGCCCGCCCCAGTAAGTGTCTGGGGCGACAGCGCTGAGGACAGTCTACCCGCCTTCCGGCTCTCGCCCACCCCGATGCGCCATCCGGCTGGTGGACTGCCCTGACACACCTTCAGGCCACCTCTAGGACAGCCCGTCCCCTTCCCTGGGACAACAACGCACAGGGCAGCTCACAAGCCTTCTGGATCTCAGCCTGCCTGTATGAACCGTCTGGCTCTCAGCTGCTCTGACACATCCTCCGAGCACCTCTAGGACAGCCCATCCCGATTACCCCTTCTCAGGACAACCGTGCTCAGAACAGCCTACCCACCTTCTGGCTCTCGAGGCGACCGGCATTGGAGTGGCCTACCCACCCTCCGGCTTTCGGGACAGCCTACCAACCTTCAGGTTCACAGGATGGCCTGCCCACCCTCCGGCTCTCGGGGTGACAACTTTCAGGAACGACCTATGAGCCTCCCAGCTCACAGCAAAGCTTGCGAGACCCAGGGACACAAGAGAGTGGAGGGTTCCTAGGCGGAAGATGAGTCGCTCTTCCTACAGGCATCATGTTGCCATGGTCTGGCGATGGAGGAGGCCAAGGACCTGCATGTCCTTGGCGGAGTGGGAGGGGGAATTAAAGCGTTCAGCCACGGGGCGGTTGGGTTGGTTGGTGCGGGTGTCCAAGAGGTGTTCTCTGAAACGTTCCGCAAGTAGGCGGCCTGTCTCCCATTGTATAGGAGGCCATTGGGGAGACAGGCCGCCTACTACGGATCGTTTCAGAGAACACCTCTGGGAAACCCACACCAACCAACCCAACCGCCCTGTGGCTGAACACTTTAATTCCCCCTCTCACTCTGCCAAGGACATGAAGGTCCTTGGCCTCCTCCATCACCAGTCCATGGCAACACGACGCCTGGAGGAAGAGCGACTCATCTTCCACCTAGGAAGCCTCCAACCATAAGCGATGAATGCAGATTTCTCCAGCTTCCTCATTTCCCCTCCCCCCACCTTTTCTCAGTCCCAACCCTCAGACTCAGCACCGCCTTCTTGACCTGCAATCTTCTTCCCGACCTCTCCACCCCCACCCCCTTTCCGGCCTATCACCCTCACCTTAACCTCCTGCCACCTATCGCATTCCCAACGCCCCTCCCCCAAGTCCCTCCTCCCTACCTTTTATCTTAGCCTGCTTGGCACATCTTCCTCATTCCTTATGCCCAAAACGTCGATTTTCCTTCTCCTTTGATGCTGCCTGACCTGCTGCACTTTTCCAGCAACACATTTTTAAGCTCTGATCCACAGCATCTGCAGTCCTCACTTTCTCCTAGTTGATTTTTATACAAGAGAGTGCAAGTGATAACCCCACCAAGTAACATGACAGCTGAAAATGTGTTGCTGGAAAAGCACAGCAGGTCAGGCAGCATCCAAGGAGCAGGAGAATCGACGTTTTGGGCATGAGCCCTTCTTCAGGAATGAGGAAAGTGTATCCAGCAGGCTAAGATAAAAGGTAGGGAGGAGGGACTTGGGGGAGGGGTGTTGGAAATGCGATAGGTGGAAGGAGGTCAAGGTGAGGGTGATAGCCCGGAGTGGGGGTGGGGGCAGAGAGGTCAGGAAGAAGATTGCAGGTTAGGAAGGCGGTGCTGAGTTCGAGGGATTTGACTGAGACAAGATGGGGGGAGGGGAAATGAGGAAACTGGAGAAATCTGAGTTCATCCCTTGTGGTTGGAGGGTTCCTAGGCGGAAGATGAGGCACTCTTCTTCCAACCATCGTGTTGCTATGGTCTGGCGATGGAGGAGTCCAAGGACCTGCATGTCCTTGGTGGAGTGGGAGGGGGAGTTGAAGTGTTGAGCCACGGGGTGGTTGGGTTGGTCGGTCCGGGTGTCCCAGAGGTGTTCTCTGAAACATCCACAAGTAGGCGACCTGTCTCCCCAATATAGAGGAGGCCACATCGGGTGCAGCGGATGCAATAAATGATGTGTGTAGAGGTGCAGGTGAATTTGGGCAGATATGGAAGGATCCCTTGGGGCCTTGAAGGAAAGTGAGGGGGAAGGTGTGGGCGCAAGTTTTACATTTCTTGCAGTTGCAGGGGAAGGTGCCGGGAGTGGAGGTTGGGTTGGTGGGGGGTGTGGACCTGTCGAGGGAGTCACGGAGGGAGCAGACTTTTTGGAACACTGATAGGGGAGGGGAGGGAAATATGTCCCTGATGGTGGGGTCTGTTTGGAGGTGGCGGAAATGTCGACAGATGATACAATGTATATGGAGGTTGGTGGGGTGGTAGGTGAGGACCAGTGGGGTTCTGTCCTGGTGGCGATTGGAGGGACAGGGCTCAAGGGCGGAGGAGCGGGAAGTGGAGGAGATGTGGTGGAGGGCCCCGTCGATCACATCTGGGGGGAAATTGCGGCCTTTGACGAAAGAGGCCATCTGGGTTATACGGTATTGGACCTGGTCCACCTGGGAGCAGATGCGGTGGAGACAAAGGAATTGGGAATATGGGATGGCGTTTTTACAGGGGGCAGGGTGGGAGGAGGTGTAGTCTAGGTAGCTGTGGGAGTCGGTCGGTTTATAGTAAATGTCCGTGTTGATTCGGTCGCCCGAGATAGAAATAGAAAGGTCTAGGAAGGGGAGGGAGGAGTCTGAGACGGTTCAGGTGAATTTGAGGTCGGGTTGGAAGGTGTTGGTAAAGTGGATGAACTATTCAACCTCCTCGTGGGAGCACGAGTCCATCTTCCGCAGCTACACTGGCACCACCCCCCACCTTTTCCTCCGCTACATCGATTCCCCCTTAGTCCAAGTAACATGACAGTCAATTACCAACAAACAGTGTCCTTTCTGCTACACAGAGTCCAAAACCATAAACAGTTGTCAGGGAAAACAGCCCCAGCCTGTTCAGCCTCTACCTGTAGCTCTGATCCTCCAACCCTGGCAACATCCTTGTAAATCTTTTCTGAACCCTTTCAAGTTTCACAACATCTTTCCGATAGGAAGGAGACCAGAATTGCATGCAATATTCCAACAGTGGCCTAACCAATGTTCTTTACAGCTGCAACATGACCTCTCGACTCCTATACTCAATACTCTGACCAATATAGGAAAGCATACCAAACGCTTTCTTCACTATCCTATCTACCTGTGACTCTACTTTCAAGGAGCTACGAACCTGCACTCCAAGGTCTCTTTGTTCAGCAACACTCCCTAGGACCTTACCATTAAGTGCATAAGTCCTGCTAAGATTTGCTTTCCCAAAATGCAGCACCTTGCATTCATCTGAATTAAACTCCATCTGCCATTTCTCAGCCCATTGGCCCATCTGGTCCAGATCCTGTTTTAATCTGAGGTAACCTTCTTCGCTGTCCACCACATCTCCAGTTTTGGTGTCATCTGCAAACTTACTAACTGTACCTCTTATGCTCGTGGTGGGAGAACCTGATTCCTGAACTGATTGAACCAGGCTGAGGGGTGACCTTATAGGGGTTTACAAAATTATGAGGGGCATGGATAGGTAAATAGACAAGTCTTTTCCCTGGGGTCGGGGAGTCCAGAACTAGAGGGCATAGGTTTCGGATGAGAGGGGAAAGATAAAAGAGACCTAAGGGCAACTTTTTCACGCAGAGGGTGGTACGTGTATGGAATGAGCTGCCAGGGGAAGTGGGGGATGCTGGTACAATTGTAACATTTAAGAGGTATTTGGATGGGTACACGAATAGGAAGGGTTTGGAGGGATATGGGCCAGGTGCTGGCAAGTGGGACTAGATTGGGTTGGAATATCTGGTTGGCATGGACGGGTTGGACCCGTCTGTTTCCATGCTGTACATCTCTATGACTATGACTACAGCAGTAACACACTGTAGCACCAGCCAGCTTAGCTTACAGCCAGTGCCTAGAGTGAGGAGACTGTGAATCTCCTATTTATATTTGTCAACTAGGGCTCTCTGATTGAACCCAAATCAAGGATCTCATAGTCAATAAGATCCATCGGGCGCTCTTGTAATTCCAATCATTACAATCATGTAGGCGAGTTTTTTTTAAAGGATTCTTGATACAGGTGTCCAGAAATATATTAATAAGTGGTTGTGGTAGCAATGGGGTACTAACTCTGGGGAAGCCTTGGGGATTATGCTGAACAGAGTGAGGCAGAGGAGGGTTATCTGTTTCTCTGTTCAATTAATGACATCAGCAAAAGGAAATGACAGATCACTAACCATTTCAATGGTAATGGCACAGATCAGAGGAAAAGCAGATCAAGCAACCACACCATGACCTCACTTGAATGCAGCACAGTTATTAAATGACAGAATCTCATATAGTGTGGAAGCATGCCATTCAGCCCAACAAGTCCATACCAAACCTCTGAAGAGCATCTGTTCCAAACCCACCCTCCCCACCCCACCCCACCCCCCAACCAAGCCTAACCCTGCACTTCCAACAAGTGATCTACCAAGCCTGCATATCCTTGGACACTATGGACAAGTTAGCATAGCCAATCCACATAGCCTGCCCACCTTTGGACTGTGGGAGGAAACTGGAGCACCCGGAGGAAACCCACAGAAACCCATGCAGACACAGGGTGAACATGCAAACTCCACACAAACAGTTGCGTGAGGGTGAAATCGAACCTGCGTCCCTGGTGCTGTGAGGTAGCAGTACTAACCACTAAGCTACCGTGAACTGTTAATGGCATGAACTGTTCCATCCTGTTGCATTTCCTTTCTGTAGGTGGTCAGTTTTCCATGGTTGTCCATTAGGCAACATTCATTTCCTGACAGTTCTCTTTTGCCGGCATCATCTCTTTGCAATTCTTTTCATGTATAGCACTTAAATAGCCGCATTTGCCTTCCTACAGCTATTGATATTACCAGGACAGGGGAGTTGGGGGGCAGGGGGGTGGGGGGGATGTCAGGGCACAAAATGGATGCCTGGGGTTCTAGGGTGTCCATTGTACTTGGGTTAGGTGCAGGACCACTGTGCCTGGGTTGGGAATCAAGAGTAGAGTAATGGGCCAGGGTCAGAAGAAGCACTGATGCCTGTGATTTTTATTCCTGCTATTGGATATCACCCTTTGTCAGGTAGTATCTTGTACCTCGTGCTGCCAAAATCGATTACACAGTGCAACCCACTAGTTTTTCAGAAGACTACATTAACAGCATGGAGACAGTGGGAATAGGAGGACTAGCAAACTGCATTTTCTCTCACTCTTAAAGAATCCCTTCTTTTACCTGATGTTAGAGAACTGCATCCCTCCAATTCCCCACCACCACCACCACGACCCAGTAATGCACTCTGCTCCCAGCAACCCATCCAGGAAGCATCAGTGAAGCAGGAAAGAATTCCATGGATTCACTACCTTCTGAGCTAAGAAATTCCTCATTTTTTTTCAAGTGGGCGACCACTTACTCTGAGATAACGCACTCTGGTCCTAGACTCCTCCACAAAAAGAAGCAGGAAAGAATTCCATGGATTCACTACCTTCTGAGCTAAGAAATTCCACATTTTTTTTCAAGTGGGCGACCACTTACTCTGAGATAACGCACTCTGGTCCTAGACTCCTCCACAAAAAGAAACAACCTTTCAGTCCCTTGACACTAAGGCTACATTTGACTGAGTGTGGCATCAACAACCCTTGACAAAACTGGAGTCAATGGGAAGCAGGATGAAAACTCTTCAGTGATAAGAGTCATACCTGACTCAAAGGAAGTCAGACCCAATGGTTGTCAGAAGTCAGTTATCTGAGTAAGCTCCAGGACACCTCGGGGAAGAGTGCTATTTTCATCTTCAGCTGTTTATTAATTATCTCAAGTATCTTACAAAGTCAAAGTGGGGATGTCCGCTCATGATTGCACAACATTCAGTAACTCCAATATCTCCTTGATATTGAAGCAGTCCATATGTAAATGCAGCAAAACTTGGACAATATTCAGGCTGGGATGGCAAGTAATATTCAGATGGTCAAAATGCCAGGTAATGACCACCTCCAACAAGAGAGAATGTAAACACCATCTCTCAACATTCAATGGCTTTACCATCACTGAATCCTCCACTATCAACATCCTGGGGGTTACCATTGACCAGAAACTGAATTGGACTAGTCATAGGGGAGGCACCGTAGCTTAGTGGTTAGCACTACTGCCTCACAGCACCAGGGACTCTGGTTCAATTTCACATTCGGGCGACTGTGTGTGAACTTTGCACATTCACCTTGTGTCTGTGTGGATCCCCTCTGGGTGCTCTGGTTTCCTCCGACAGTCCAAACATTGTGCAGGTTAGGTGGAATAGCCATGCGAAATTGCTTGATATGTGCAAGGATGTGCAGGTTTTGTGGATTAGCCATGGGAAATTCAGGGTTATAGGAATGGAGTGGGTCTGGGTGGGATGCTCTTTGGAGGGTTGGTGTGGACTCGATGGGCTGAATGACCTGCTCCCACACTGTAGTGATTCTATTATTCCATGATATAAATACAGTGGCTACAAGAGCAAGTCAAGGCTAGGAATCCTGCAGTGAGTAACTCACTTCCTGATTCCCCACAGTCTGTCTACCATCTACATAGCATAATTCAGGAATGTGATGAATTACTCCCCACTTGCCTCAAAATCCATAATGTGCCCACCTCATCCCCACCCAGCCAGGATAGGTTCATTTACATTAATAATCATCCATATAAAAGTACAGCTTCTGGTCCCTCCAAGGAGGTCAGGAAACAAAATTGGAGCATACAGGATGGAGGGTAATATACTGGCATAGATTAAAAATTAGTTGTCTGAAAAGAAAACAGCGTAGAAGAAAACGAATCATTCTCAGGTTGGCAGACTGTCACTGGTGGAGTACTGTAGGAAATTAATATTTGGATTCCAGCTGCTCACAATCTATATCAATTTGAAAATCACACAACACCAGGTTAGAGTCTAACAGGTTTAATTGGTAGCACGAGCTTTCGGAGCGCCGCTCCTTCATCAGATGGTTGATCACCTGAGCAGCGCTCCAAAAGCTAGTACTTCCAATTAAACCTGTTGGACTATAACCTGGTGCTGTTTGATTTTTAACTTGGTAAACCCCAATCCAACACCGGCATGTCCAAATCATGTATGTCAATTTGAATGTGGGAACCAAACATAGTTTTCATGTTACACAAACCTAAGTGAAAATGATAACGTTGAAGACAATCCAAAGAAGCTCCAAGGGGACTTTGACAGGATGAGTTTGTGAGCATGGATGTATTATAATGTGGGTAAAGCTGTCCAGTTTGGTAGGAAGGCTAATATTTCTTAAATGGTAGGACTTTGAAAAGTGTTGATGTCCAAAGGGACCAGGGTGTCCTTGCACGCAAGTCATTTAAAGCAAACATGCAGCAAGAAATTAGGAAGGCAAATTTTTTTTTAGATTAGATTACTTACAGTGTGGAAACAGGCCCTTCGGCCCAACAAGTCCACACCGCCCCCGCTGAAGCGTAACCCACCCATACCCCTACATCTACATCTACCCCTTACCTAACACTACGGGCAATTTAGCATGGCCAATTCACCTGACCTGCACATCTTTGGACTGTGGGAGGAAACCGGAGCACCCGGAGGAAACCCACGCAGACACGGGGAGAACATGCAAACTCCACACAGTCAGTCGCCTGAGGCGGGAATTGAACCCGGGTCTCCGGCGCTGCGAGGCAGCAGTGCTAACCACTGTGCCACCGTGCCGCCCAAATTGTATGTTGGCTTTTTATCAAAAGGATTCGAGTACAGCAGTGAAGATTTTGATTATGTAGAGTCTTAGTGAGACTGCTCCTGAAGTATTATGTGCAGCTTTAGTTCCCTTACCGAAGGTAGGATGTATATTCGAAAGTAGGATGCCAAGGAGGTTCACCAGATGGCAGGATTGTCCTATAAAGAGAGACTGAGGAGCCTGAACCTGTATTCTCTAGAATTTATAAGAACCTTACACAATTTTTAAAAACTCGACAGGGTGGATGCAGAAAGATAATTTCCCATAGTTAGGGGTTTCAAAAACCAGGAACACAGTTTCAGAATTTGGAGACACTATTTAGGATTGATGAGGAGAAATTCTTCATTCAGAGGGTAGCGATCATTGGAATTCTCTGAGTATCTACCATCCTCTGGGCAGAAATTGACTATGTTCAAGCCAAAGATGAATAAATTTCTGTATACTGTTGACATCAAGGGATATGAGGATAGCACAGGAAACAGGTGTTGACTTAGATTATCAGCTACAAATGTGAACAGTGGAGCAGGCTAGAAGGACCAAATAGACCATTCCTATTTTGCTATGTTGTCACATCTTTGTAAACTTATCACTACTTTTGCTTAAACATCATCATTGTTTAACTAGGTCTTTCTGATGAACTCCCCTCCAGAAAGGATCTCAGTCTTTTTAAAAAAATGTTCCTGATATTACAAGCATTCATGTATGGAACTTTGAGATAAATTTATTTTCCCACATCCATAAAGTCATGTGTTAACTTATTTTATCATGATTTGTTTATTTCCTTTTTTCTCAGTACCTATTGTATTTCTTTTGTTACTCTTTTCTTGGTATGTTGACTAATCCCTCATTCTCTCTAATGCTCTTGTGATTTCTTCTTACATTGTCCTTTCTCATCCCGCGATCTTCATGTTAACTTGAATAGGATTACTAAAGAAAAAGGTAATTGAGCAGTTTACTCTAATGGGGTCCTGAACAGATGGTCAGTGCACATATAGCAAACGAATAAAATTAAAAACCATGAATCAGAAATGTGCAAAACAGGTGTAATTCAACATTGAGGCCTCTTGATTTGCTAACTCCGGAGACTATAGGACTTGTCGATGTTTTAAAACAGACATGGTTTCTATGCACCTTGTCCTGATGTAGCTTCAATTTTGCAACCCTAGTTAACAGCTTTGCTGCTGTGGTCATATATTTCTTAAAAGCTGAGTGCAAAAACTGGAGAAAGAAAGGCAGTCAATAGAAAATCACCTTTCATTGGTATATTCATAAACATATTTCAATTATATTTTAATGCATTATTTGCTCTGATTCTTAATATATATCCCTTCTTAACAACAGAATCCCATGCTACCTTAATTAGAGACTCATTTTGTTAAATGTTGTAACACAAACATTTAGAATGTATATGAATCATACTAATGTCATGAGCTTAGGGTAAAACACTGTATGAATATGTGCTTAAAACTGCTCCTTCTGTTTTTGGATATCGGATTCTTCCTTCCCCAAATATTAACAATTCACATGAATAGTTTACATTTAAAGACCAATGAAAACAATAAATTTTATCTGGAAATCTACTGTCCAATTAAACCTGTCCTTGATGACTTACCATAGGTCTCAGTTGCAACATAACGCCATTTTAAAATTGTCATCCATGTGAGTAAATGTTTCACAGCCTCACGCCAGCCTGACAATCCCCCCACCCCAAATAAACAATAAGATATGACATTTCTCTGACCCTGGACTTGTGTAACACTCTGCCCTAAAGTTGATAATTATGTTTACAGCTTTCCCAGTCAAGACTGTAATTTCCTCCCTAATCCTCTCCACCTCAAAGTTTTCTTTAAGACCTCTTTAAACGTTAACTCATCGCCTCCTACAACATCCTTCACCAGCTTATCATCTACTTTTCTCTAATTATGTCTCTGAAGTGCCTTGAGATATTTTTGTACCTTTAAAAATGCTAAACACAAATGCAAATTAAGCCTGAAAAATTCCCCTCCTCTACATTTCATAGTACCAATGTAGAAGTTTCTAAAGGCTGAATCTCGTTACTTGTTTGCAAATCTATTTGTGTCCACATTACTTATGTACATGACTCCTAATAGGACATGAACAATCTTTGTTTCTGAAGAGACATCTGAATCCCAAAGTGTAACTGTATAATACATAAAATTCTCATCCTACTATTTAAATACTTTCATGGCCTTGGAACTTCCTATTATTGTAACATTCTCCAGCACTACAGCCTGAACTCTCTGTTCCTTGGGCTCTAGCTTTTGGGGTAAACTGGGTGAAGATGTTTTCTAAACTGCATCCAGCCTGACATTCACCTACATCAGCCTGCAGTTTGATCCGTCTCCTGGGACATCCACAGGATCCCAACATCAGTGGTTGGCTACAGACTTATAATCACAGGAGCCTTCATTATTCAAACATTGTGGTGACCGTTGGGTGTTTTCACTGTGATTGGCAAACTGCACAGTCCTGTGGCATTTGGGGCAGTGGGTGAGGGTAGACTCACATGTACTGAAGCCAGAAATGTCGATGAATTTAAAACTAGTTTGCCTGGTTGGGGGGTGGTGGGGAGGAATGCCAATCTGCTGTTAGGACCTGTCACATTGCACAGCCCCACTCATACTTGTTGATTTCAACACTAGGGGGTACTTTTTTTAAGGCGAGAGGAGAGAGTTTTAAAAAAGACATGAAGGGGCAATTGTTTTTATACACAGGGTGGTTTGCATGTGGAATGAACTTCCTGAAGTGGTGGGCACAATTACAACGTTTAAAAACATTTGGATTAGTACATGAATAGGAAAGATGTGGGCCAGGAGCAGGCGAGTGGGATGAGTTTAATTTGGGATTATGGTTGGCATGAACTAGATGGACCAAAGGGGCTGTTTCCATGCTGTATAACTCTGAGTACAAGGCACTTCATCCTGCTCTGAAACAGAGCATTTGTACTTATTTGGCAATGAATTTAATTGGAGTAAGGTACCTTATCTGGTGACTATTTCCCTAAAATGACAACCGAGCATAGACGTTCACTTTTTTCTCATTGTTTGGTCACACCAATAGTTTGGCCACTTTTGAATTTTCCACACTCCCAAGCTATCAGTCACAAGCTAAATCAACAAACTAAATAGAGAGAACCTTATACAGGTTATGGAGACATCATGGCCCGATTAGAGGGGAATGAGAAAACAAAGAGAAAAAAATATTGTTGGAGAAACTCAGCAGCATCTATATGGAGGTAAAGTGAGAGAGGGACAGCAGAGTGAAAGCTTTTAGGGTCCAGAACAGGAGGAATGGTGTCAGTCATAAAACAGAAAGAGGACAGTTTTCAAGGAAAGACAGTTCCACACAGCTGACACCTTTCCTGATAGGTGACAAAGGTTTTATTTATTTATTGGGAAGGTGAGGGCTTTTTGTATTTCTGCATGGGACTTTTCATCAGGGCTTGTAAAGAGAAGAAAAATGAAAAGGAGGAAGAAGAGCAAAAAAGAAAGAAGAGAAAAAAGGGAAAAAGGAACGGGGGGGGGAGGAAGGTGAGGGGAAAAAAAGAGAAAAAATGGAAAGAGAGGAAAAGAGAAAGAGGGAAAAGAGGAAAGAAGGAAAAAGAGAGGAAAAGAGAAAAAGGAGGAAAGAAAAAAGGAGGAAAGAGAAAGGGAGGAAGGGAAAGAGGAAAGAGAGAGGGAAAGAGGAAAGAAGAAAATGAGGAAAAGAGGAAGAAGGAAAGAGGAAAGAAAAAAGAGGAAAAGAAAAAGGGAAAGAGGAAAAGAAAAAGGGAAAGAGGAAAGAAGAGAGGAAAAGAGGGAAAAACAAAGGGAAAAGAGGAAAGAAAAGAAAGGAAAAGAGGAAAGAAAAGAAAGGAAAAGAGAAAAAAGAAAGGGAAAAAGAGGAAAGAAAACAAGAGAAAAAAGAAACAACGAATAAAACCAAAGAAGGAAACAAGGAAGAAAAGGAAAAGAGGGGGAGAGAGAGGCAAAAAAAGGAAAAGAGGAGCATGTTCCGTCGACGTTGTTGTTGTTGTCGTCGTTTCCCGATCGGTCGGTCTGCCGGGCGGCTCCATGGCCGTCCCGCCTCCTCCCCCCTACCCCACCCCCCTGTCACTGTCTGTGTGTGTCCCTCCCCCCCTCCGCTCTCTCGGTTGTGGGAAGTTGCCATTTAAATACACACGGAGCATCATGGCGGACAGTTGGGAGAGTCCCTCTTCACAGACGAAGGTCAGCCCGACGGTGAAGCGCTGCTCCTGCTGACCGACCCACCGGCCGCCCGTTTCCAACCGGTGAGTCGGCAGCCTCCCGGTAAATCGGGCCGGACAGCTGATCCTGTGTGTGTGTGTTTTTTTTGTTGTTGCTTTTAATGTTTAAAAATAATGACATATGTGCATAAAAAAATATTATTATTACCTGGGGCTGAGAAAGACGGGGAGGGGAGAGGAGGAGGAGGCGGCGGCGGCGTGGGTCCGTTCGGACAACAGTTGGCCTGGGGTCGGGCGGGGAGGTGCTCTCGTGCAGCCGGTTTCACTGCTCCCCCCCGCAATAAAAGAAAGTGAGGGGGTCGGGGGGGGTTCTAGAAGCTTCCAAGTCGGCGCTCCGACTGGAACTCTCCAGAGGGTAAGAGAACCTCCCCCTCCTCAAACCCCTCAACTTCTCCGTCGAGGTGACTAAAGTGTGTTTGTTTTTTTTTTCGGGGGGAAAAAAAGACCTGCAATGTCCTGCGTGTCGTGGATGTTACTCTTGCGCGCGCGCGTGTTTTTTTTTTGTTTTTTTTTCAATTATTATTGTTAACTGGCTGTTCAGGGGCTAGGAGCCGCTGCCGAGAGGGAGGGAGCCGCTTGGTTTCTCTTTTTAATTGGGTTAAGAATTTCTCCAAAATGCGAGATTTTGCTTTTGGTTTCTCAACCTAACTTCAACGGAAACGTCCGGCGCGCCGTTGATGGGTGGCCAGTCCGACCAGTCTGAAAGCCTCCGCTGCTTCGGCGCGGCGGTCTCGGCCAATCGCCACTGACGGTGCTGGGGAGAGGGCGGGGCAAGACTTCTACCCCCCCCCCCAGTTTGAAGTTCGGTTGCGCTGTCACTGGTTCATCAACAGTAGTGATAAACACCATGAGCTGTGTGCCCAGTGCGCAGGCGCCTCGACCATATTCGCACTGCCTTTCGGGAGATGTAGTTTGGCAGGGTGGTTTCCTCCCCGCGCATGTGTTGCCGATTGGCGACGCTGGACTACAGCTCCCAAGTACGCTAGTTGTTGGGGAGGGTGTGATTATCCCCGACACATCCATCTCCGAGTTCCCCCCTGTTCTTTCTCTATCAGCTTGCCAACCCCCATTCCATCTGTCTCAGACCCTCTCTCTCTCTCTCTCTTTAGCTCCCGACCAGTCTGCCCCGTTGCCTCTCATTCCCTCCCAACTCCCTCTGTCTTCCTTATACCTCCCCTCTCCCAGCTCCCTTTCTCTCTTCTCCCGTCCCTCAGATCCTGTCACCTCTTAATCCTCTCCTCTCTGAGCCCCCACTTCTCAACCCCCCCCCTCCTATACCTTGCTCTCTTTCTTTCCTGTCCACCTACTTCTCAACCCCTCCAAACCTAGCTCCTTTTCTCCCCTCCTGTACCCAAGACCCCCACCCCTCAAATCCCCCACACCCCTCCTCTCCCCTCACTCAGCTCCCTTTTCAGTAGCCTCTTGTCCCCTAGTCTCCCTTTCCCCAGACCCCCTACCTCTCAACATCCTCCCTCAGCTCCCTTTGCCGTCTCCTCTTGCACCCCAGGCCGACCCCTCGAAGCGCACCCTGCTTCACATCTCACCCACTGCAACCCCCCCCCCCCCCCCCCCCCCCCCCGATACAACAGTGATTTTAAAACTGGGAATAATGGCAGATTCTGGGCAACTTGAAAATAACTAATCCTGGTCAATCTACATTCAGCAGCGTAAAGCTTCTTTAATTCCTCCTTTTTATCATATGTCCACCAGGCACCACATTTTTATTTGTTGTTGAAGTTTTTTGGGGGTTTCTTTTGCTCCTTCATCAGTGTGGTGGCTAGTGTTCAGAAACGAGAAGTGGAAAAGCATTGGGGATCGATTGCAGAAAGGCTGCGAAGATGTTATTGCAAACTTTCTGTCCCTTTCTCCTTTTTTCACATTGCAATTTAGAAGTGTTTTTTTTATTGCTGATATAAAAGAAATGTTTCTCAAATGTGATTGATTTTGACTTTGTTTGGGTCCACAATTATGTTTAATTGTTCAGAATTAGCCATTGAACTGTCAATGCAATGCAGAACAGGCCTGACAAGTCTGTGCTGATTCCTAATACTTGCTTACTGCCCATGCGTGATTTCAATCCCTCTGTTAGCCACCCATTTGCACTTCTGTCAAGATATGCCTTAAACATAGCTAATATGCCAGCTTCCACCACCACCTCCAGCAGTGCATTATAGGCACTCTTATTTATTTGAGAGATTTTGGGCATCATTGGCTGACCAGCATTTTTTGCCTGTCCGAGTTGCACTTGAGAAGCTACTGGTGAGCTGCCTTCTTGAACCACTGCAGTCCACCTGCTGTGGGTTGACCCACAATGCCCTTTTAGGGAGGGAAGACCAGGAATTTGATCCAGTGACGGTGCAGGAAAGACAATATATTTCCAAGTTAGGATGATGAATGGCTTGGAGGGGAACTTGAAGGTGGTAGTTTTTTTTTCATGTATCTGCTACCCTTGTCCTTCTAGTTGGAAGTAGTCGTGGGTTTGGAGGATGCTGTCCAAAACACCTTTTAAATTTCTGCAGTGCATCTTGTAGATAGTGCACACTGCTGTGACCCACCCATGCAGAAAATTTTGATACTGTGGCTTGGATCTTAGTTTAGGTTTAAAAAAAAATAAAGGTGATCTAAGTAGCTGTAGTGACTGACTTCTCCTTATTCATGAATTAATTTTGCACAGGCCAGAGATTTATTTTGGGCTGGTACTGTTTTTGATTGGCTTCATCAATGCTGTAATTACCAGCTAAACTGTCAGGGGGTTCTCCCTGGAGAATTTACTAAAGCTATAATTATTCAGGACCCATTTTATTATTGCTTAGATTAGGGGAAAAATTGGTTTACCTAGCTACCTTGCACGCACTTTTAACACGTTAATAGCCATAGATCATTTTCAAAATAGCCATTAATTTTTTAATGCTACCAAATATGTCAGTACCCTGTACCTTCATTCTTTCACCCACTCGTTGAAACAAATTTTCTAAAATTTGTAACTTTAAATGTGTATCCTGCTTAACAAATATGACTGACGTAATTATTTCTGGTACTGAAATGTTCTATATTGATGAAAATCAGAAATTGCTGTTCCTAAGCCCCTTTTGGAGGATGACACCCCAGATAGATACTCTTTCCTCAACTCATTCCTGAACTCCCTTCATTTGCTTTACATCTTTCCTGTCAATGTTTGTACAGAAATTGAGCAAGTACTTCAGATGCAGTTCCACATGACATATTCGGTTGCATTGCTAACTTTAGTTTCTCTCCATTTGTGAATGTTGAACTCTAGGCTTAATTGAACTACCTATATACTCGTTTGCCTCAATCGTGATCATCTTTCTTTATAAACTATACTTTTACCTCTGACTAATATTGTGACTTTTATCTTTTTTTTTCCTGTTGATCAGATATATCTAGATATCTCTTTGGTTTGCTCCCAGTTTTGTCAACCATAAATTTAATTAGCTTGATCAATATTCCATTTCTGTATGTAATAGTAACTCCAACACTTGACCCTTGGGACTGCATCAATGATTAGTTTTCATTCTGACATGTGACTCTTTGTTGCCCAGTTGTCAGCTACAGTTCAGAGTTAACATTCTTGCCTGTAGATTGTGTTGCAGGTTCATAAAACCTGTCTCCTTGAACAAGCTATTGGTTACATGTCTTAATGTTTCTGTCTTTGGTTAGGTGTCTGACTTTGTTTCTCCATCTGTGATGTATTATGTGTAGTTTTACTATGTTAAGTTTCTGTGTAAATTTAATTAGTTATCAGAGATGCCATTTGTTGAATGAGACATTTCAGCAAGCTCCAACTGAGTCTCCGTTGGATGCAAAAGACCCAAGGCTCTCATTTGAAGATAAGCAAGAGGTTTGGTATAGACCAGGCCAGACTACCTCAAAGCATTTCAAGAAAGTAGCTCAGACCCTAACTTTGCTAATTGTTTTAAACAGGGATAGCACGGATATTGCAGGAGTGATGTAGTTGGTCAAACCACTTAGTTTTAAGCTAAACAATTTACTTACAAGATTGCCAAATGAAACACAAACAAAAGAGAACAGAATATAGAGTAACTTATCTGAAACCCAACCAGTTATACTAAATGAATGATGCTGTTCCCAATACTTGCAACAATTCTCATTAAGCCCCCCTTGGTTCAAAAGGTAAAATCAAACACAGGGTTTTTGAGGTGAGAACTCAGTGAGAGAGTATACCAGCCAGGACCTGCTTCTTTGGGTCCAGTGGCTTCACAACACCACTGTTTGCTAAACAAACCAAACCAGAGAAAGCTGAGCTGGGAGAACTGACCACTTCCCTTTCGTTGTACAAGTGATTTAAAAAAAAAACTTGAAAGCCTTTTGCCTGAGGCACTATCCGTTAGCTATAATCAAACTGGCCTTAAAACAAGGTTTCCTTTTTTTGAAACATGACAAGAACATCTGTACAACAAAAAGTACTTTCTTGGATGTAAAATGCTTTAGGATGCTCTGAGACCATGAAAGTCCTCAAAAAGGAACTCATTTGCTACCGTTCTGTGTGAATTATTCAGTCATTTGCGGTTATGCAAAATGTCGTCTTGAAAATCAAGATTAACCTAGCTTGATCCATTTAGCTGTTTAACCTCCTTAGAACAGTCAATTCTCCCAAGCATAACTTGGTTTCTTATGATGTGTCCTTTTTCAAATGAGATCTTATTTAATCCATCATTATCTCCCAAACTTACTGAAGAGATTTTCAGTCCTCTCAACAATTCCTCCAACAGCTGTAAAGGAACTTGTCAGCCTGAATCCTATTTACCTTCAGTTTCAGAGTAAAATCTACAAGGCTTTCCAATCCCTTTCATTGTGCAGTGCTTTCTGTTGTACAGAACCTTGTTCAGATCCTGCCTGTACTGGTATGGTACAGATCAGCTGTTGTCAAATAGTGGCTGGCACTTGTTCCTGTGTTTCTTTCAGAAATAGTTCTTGGGAGGTGGGCTGCCAGCTTATTTATCCATCTTAAGTTGCCTCCAGAAGTACGCTTTCTAAAATATGGAACAGTACAATTAATAGTAGGTCTATTTAGAATACAGTTTCGAGTCAGCCAGGCTAGGGTCAATTATAGGCTTGATTTGGTTATGTTTGGTAGCTATCTTTCCCGGATGATGCGAGTGTACCCGTTGGGTTTTAATGGAAGTCCAATACTTGTGTCCACTTCATCAATCACATATTTGTGTTGTAAATTTAGTGTGAAAACTGTTATTGAAGTTCCTATTCTGCAGTGATTGGGTTTGAACCCCTGTTTTGTGTGTTCTGCAATTTGTTGCACATTTTTTTTCCCTCCCTTACTGTTTCCACTTTCTTTCGTCCGGAATTTTTTTGTTACTTTGTTTCAAGGATAGGGTCTCTGTCAATTTTTGGAAAAGATTTTTAATAAGCCCCAATTGTTTCTTTATAGCATTTCATTCTTAGCATCTGCTCACCTGAAATGTAAATTTATAGACCAATTGAAAAATCATAATTCGGTTGTGACAATTCAAGTGTCCCTCTACCCTGGTCCATTCCTGCTCCACTGCCTGCATTCCCACGGCATCTTCTCATGCAATTGTAGAAGATGCAATGCCTGACTGTGTACTCAATTCCTCCTCCTTATCCAAAGCCCCAGACACAACTTCCTGGTGAGGCAGTGATTTCCCTGCACTTCACTCTATTCATTCATCACAATGTAGTTTCCTGTATACTAGGAAACAAAACACAGTCACCTGTAAAATGTCCCTTAGCTTCCAGTTGCCTGCCACTTTAATACAGGAGGTAAAAACAATGACTGCAGATGCTGGAAAGCAAATACTGGATTAGTGGTGCTTGAAGAGCACAGCAGTTCAGGCAGCATCCAACGAGCAGCTCCCAGTTCCACCATAGTACACACCAGATGGCCTCCTTCTTTAGAGACTGCAATTTCCCTTCCCACGTGGTTAAAGATGCTCTCCAACGCATCTAGTCCACATCCCGCACCTCTGCCCTCAAACCCCACCCCTCCAACCGTAACAAGAACAGAACGCCCCTGGTGCTCACCTTCCACCCTACAAACCTTCGCATAAACCAAATCATCCGCCGACATTTCCGCCAAAAAGACCCCACCACCAGGGATATATTTCCCTCCCCACCCCTTTTCCGCCTTCCGCAAAGACCGTTCCCTCCGCGCGACTACCTGGTCAGGTCCACACCCCCCTACGACCCACTCTCCCATTCTGGCACTTTCCCCTGCCACCGCAGGAACTGTAAAACCTGCGCCCACACCTCCTCCCTCACCTCTATCCAAGGTCGTAAAGGAGCCTTCCACATCCATCAAAGTTTTACCTACGCATCCACTAATATCACTTATTGTATCCGTTGCTCCCGATGTGGTCTCCTCTACATTGGGGAGACTGGGTGCCTCCTAGCAGAGCGCTTTAGGGAACATCTCCGAGACACCCGCACCAATCAACCAAACCGCCCCGTGGCCCAACATTTCAACTCCCCCTCCCACTCTGCCGAGGACATGGAGGTCCTGGGCCTCACCACCAGACGCCTGGAGGAAGAACGCCTCATCTTCCGCCTCGGAACACTTCAACCCCAGGGCATCAATGTGGACTTCAACGGCTTCCTCATTTCCCCTTCCCCCACCTCACCCTAGTTCTAAACTTCCAGCTCAGCACTGTCTCCTTGACTTGTCCGGACTTGTCGAACCTGCCTATCTCCTTTTCCACCTATCCACTCCACCCTCTCCTCCTTGACCTATCACCTTCATCTCCTCCCCCACTCACCCATTGTACTCTATGCTACTCTCTCCCCACCCCAACCCTCCTCTAGCTTATCTCTCCATGCTTCAGGCTCACTGCCTTTATTCCTGATGAAGGGCTTTTGCCCGAAACATCGATTTCGCTGCTCGTTGGATGCTGCCTGAACTGCTGTGCTCTTCCAGCACCAATAATCCAGTATATGCCACATTAATACACCCATTGCATTGCCTTGTCAACATTTCGTTCTCTGGTCTGCTATTTTGCTCCAGGCAAAGCTTAATGCATGCAAGATGAACAGTACCTGATCTTCCACCTCGGTACCTTGCTGCCTTCAAGATTCAACAGAGTCTAACAATAACCACCTGTGTTCGTTAGCCTGCAACCTACACCCTTAGATCCTGTTTTGTATGGGTTGCTCCCCAGTACAGTCGACCCATTTTCAAGCACTTCTCGTTAGCATTCTCTATCTCTCTTGGCTTGTCATTTAGCTTTTTAAAAAAATTTTCTTATCCCTTTTGCTCCATTCTTTTCTCTGGGTTCCATCTCACTGCACTCTGTTTACCTGCACCCCGCCGCCGCCGCCTTGCTACCTTGTCATCAGCATAAATGCCACTTGATTTTGTTCTGACAAAGGGTCTCTGAACTCAGTGTTAACTTTGTTTGTCGTTCTACACGCTGCCAGACTTGCTGAGTTTCTCCAGCACTTTGATTTTGTTTCGGATACTCAGTATCTGCAGATCTTGATTAGTTAATGTGGGGTGAAGTTCCACTAATGGAAGAAATTAACTTTGAAACTGCATTAATTATGTTTTTATTTGAGCTGCAAGTGAGTTTTTTTTTCCCACTTGGTATGTTGTATTCTGTGGATGACAGGCTACTTGGAAACTTATTCCAAGGCTTCCAGCAATGTTGCATTGTAATAAGATTGATGTATCTGATTTGTGTTGACTCTTTCTCCTATTTTTCTTTCTGTTCCATAGTAAAATATTGTTTTCAGTTTTCCTCTCCCTCTCCCTTTTTATATATTCAAAGTCGGAAATGTAGCAGAGGGATCATAGGTGAAATTGACTTTTTAAAATTTATTTATCTAACTTTTTTTTTCTCTGATCAACTTTTTGGTAGATATTGTAATAATGTAACAGTATTTTCTGTAACGTGCATTCTTTTTGTGTTGCTGTTAACAGAACAGTTGGATTACCGTGTAGTTTTTCTATATCTGAAAGGCATATTCCCTTTTATATGGACTTCAGGACCTAATGTATAAGAAGCTATTATTTTGTCAAGCAGGCAGAAATGCTGAATCTTTTTCCTCTTGAAGGAAATTACTTATTTACCCTTAGCGCTGAATCTAGAAATTGTGGGAGTTATTTGCTCTTCGTAAGTTAAGAAAATAGACTAGTACTAAACAGCAAACTATATGTACCACCTTTTGGCTTGACTTTGGGCGGGTGATTTTTAAAGATACACAGGTCTCAGCTTCAAGGTCTATCTGATCTTATTTTCCTGTCTTTCCTCCTTATTTTTCAACACTTCCTGAAACTCACCTCCTTTCCTGGCTGCCACTTCATCAGATATATTAAAAGCCCTTGTGCCAGTTGGAAAAGTTCCTATTAATACACCAGGCATGGTTCCACAATCTACAAGCCCAGTTTGTTACATTGTGCTATAATTATAAATGTTTATTTTAATGTGGGTAATGCCGGTTATATTTACTGAAGAAAATGGGATTAGCCAACGCTTACAATACTTAAATCAGAAGTTTTTCCAGAGTGCTTGTGTACTATTTGTAACTATTTAGTACAATTCTTCACTTATGAATCTTTTTACCTTTTTTACTTCTGAATTCTGCGATAAGCTGAAAGAAAGCAGTTATGTAACGTGGACGCGTTTCTGGTATTTTCTAATTTTCCCTTGTGCTGCTGGATAATTCCCTGCTTTGGTGACCTCACAGCCAGCTTCAGCAGTGGCATCCTGTAGTCGGTCCATAAACCCAGACTGCCATGGAGGAAACAAAAGATCAACTTTGTCCTAACTTTTTGTCTCAGTTGGTCCTTTTTATAATTTCTGTAACTAAAATGGTGCTGAATTGTAAAGGACAATAAATTGCTATTCTGTTTTATTACAGTTTGTCAAAGTACTGTGCTGGGTTGGGAAAAGGAACACTGTTTTAACAATACTGCAATTGGGTGGATTGAGTGATAAATTTAAGATTTCGATTAGTACAAGAATATTTTTATGTGGCATAATGTGGAAAGCAGCAGTAAAATGAAGAATTGAGTAACGTAGGAAACATGGTAGTTAATATGCAATCAACAAAGTCCTGGCCTAGTGGTATTATCGCTGGGCTGTTAATTCAATGCTCAGTATTCCACTATGAATCCTGCCATGACAGATGGTGGAATGTGAATCCAATTTAAAAAAAACTGGAATAAAAAGTCTAATGATGACTGTGAATTGTTGATTGTTGGAAAAACCCATCTCCTTCCTTAAGGGAAGGAAACTGGTGTCCCTACCTGATCTGACTTCAGACTCTAAGACCCACAGCAATGTGGCTGACTCTTACCTGCCCTATGGGCAATAAATGCTGGCCGAACTATTGACACCCACACTATGTGAATGTTTTTTAAAAAAAAGACCATGACCAGTGATTGTTTTGCAGTTTTGGATGTGAGGTAAATATTAGAAAGAACTTGGGGAAGAGCTCTGATTTTCTTCAAAATAGTGCTTCAGGTGTTTTAACATCCAACTGTTTTAATGTCTCATTTGAAAGTTAGCTGGTTTGACACTCTGGAGCTCTGCAGTCAATCTAAATTTTGTGCTTGAGTTTCAGGAGTGAAATTTGAAACCACAAACTTCTAATTCTGATGCATGAGGGATATCACTGAGCCTTGGCACCATGGCACAGAGTGTAGTGTGGGAAAGGTACAAAACCAATGAAACAAAATGCTTTTTCCAGAATAATTAAATTGAACTTTGAACTTATTGCTGAAATATAATTCTTTACTGATTTTAAACCTCAATGTATGTGTCGATGTATGTTTGCTATATAATTATTCAGAACTCAGGCAAGCAGCTGAACAACGAACTTTGATTATTATTTTAGAATGTGCTGCACGATTTTAAATGTCCCAAAGCCTTAGCTTGCCTCTGTATTTATCATGTTTATCTTTCTAATTTAAGTGCATTTCTGCTTTTACTCCCATCAGAACAGATAGTGTAGATTCGCATGCCCAGAAATAAGTAGTACAATTTCATAGAAATATCATAGAATATTTCCTTCAGAGATTTATTGTAAATGTGAGAAAGTTTAGATTTTTCAAAAAACTTATTGCATATGAAAATTGTAAGAAAATACAGCTAAATGCAATAATTGTGTTTAATGATCAGATCACTGAGATACTTAAAGTAAATTGGCAGTTTTACTGCAGAGCTTTATTTACTGTGCTGTTCCTTGAATTTCCATAACTATTATATATAGTGGTGTAGTTTACAAAATAGACTTTGCCAGTCATGAAAGTTTTCAAATAAAAGCAAAGTACTGCGAATACTGGAGATTTTAAATAAAAATTGAGAATGTTGGAGAAACTTAGCATTTTGGAGCGAGAAACCAGTTAATATTTTGAATTGAACAAGACTTTTCATCAGAGCCTCTTTATGGTTCAAAAATAACTGTTTTTCTCTGTCTGACCTGAATTTTCCCAACATTTTCTGGATTTATTATGGAAGTTTTCAACCTTGCATAGTGGTGCAAAATCAAGAGGTTCTGCACTTATGGCTTTCACCAAGATTTGTAAATGCAATGTAGCTCCCATTTCAGTTTAGAATTATTGGGAGAACCATCACTTTTGACAAAAAAAAACTTTTTGGATGGGTGTAGAATATGAAGTAGCACCACTGAAAGAAGAGTGGAGGTATCCTAAATAATGTTTATCCCTCATCCGACACCACCAAAAACAGATTACTCATCTTGATGCTGTTTGTAGATTGTGTATTTCAAAATTAGTTTATTCAGAATACAACGTTCTGAGATGCCCTTAGGCCAGGTGAGGTGTGAGATAAATTGGATTTTTTTTGCACTGTGTAAAATCATCATGAACTGTCTGAGACTCAGTAGCAGTAGATCTGTCTGGTGAGAGCTGAAACACAAACATCAGAATGGCACCTTGTTCACTGAGTCTAGACTGATTCTGTTTCTGTAGCATTGGAGTATTGTGATCAGGTTTACTTTTCTAGGCTGTTAAGGAGATGAAAATCAGCTAGGGTTCCCGTTCCTCTCAGCAGTACAATGGTGCCTACCCATATGATGATGTGAGGATAGGATCAGGCACAAGTTTGTCTTCTTCCTCCACCCCCAA
Source organism: Chiloscyllium punctatum (assembly GCF_047496795.1). Lineage (NCBI taxonomy): Eukaryota > Metazoa > Chordata > Chondrichthyes > Orectolobiformes > Hemiscylliidae > Chiloscyllium > Chiloscyllium punctatum. Next base: position 136,465,436 of record NC_092743.1, read on the forward strand.
TAAAGTGTCTGTTTGGTGCATCGTCAAAACTAAGTAAAACTGCTGAGGTTCTGCATCACTGTCTTTGTGAATTCCAAGAAAATTAAGGTGGGCTTCGGGTGAGGAAGAAAGAACACCTTGGAGTTGCAATCTTTTGGAGTTTAAAGAATTTATGGCAGTTCATCATGACTACACTGTGAGAGATGTCACCATTGATTCAAAATGTTAACTCTCTGTCCCTCACCAGAGATGTTGCTTGACCTGCCGAGAATTTTCAGCATGCTTTGTTTTAATTTGAGTTTTCCAGCATCTGCAATAATTTGCTTTTATATCTAGTGATATTGTTGCCATGATGCATCCAATCATGGAATCTTCCAGCCCAGGAGGGCAGAAGTGCTTTGGCCCATCATGCCTGAGTCAATTCTTTGAAGGAGCTATTCAGTGAGTCCAGCCACCTCTATTTTTGTTTCAGGTCCCCTCCTCATCCCTGCAAATATTTCTCTTCCATAAATTTATCCAATTTCCTTTTTTTTTTGAAAGGTAGTATTGAATTTACTTTCACCAACGCATTTAAGCAGCACATTCCAGATCATCATAACTGTTTCACAAAAATAGTTCCCATTTTCCCTCTGGTACCCATGGAACTACAAACACCACTCCAGTACTTCAGCCAAGTATCTTCTCAGTTCGCTTGCTTTGATAAACTAGCTTAGCCATTGAGGAGGACCCCGAATGAATGAATAATTGTGTACAGGTTTCAGAGCTGGTATTCAAAAACTTGAGGGCAGGACAAAAATAAACCAATGCTGCTTACATTCCTGCCTTTGAATCACGTATATAAAACAGTTTCAGTGGCATAACAATCCATTGTTCTGTGACTTATTACTCACCACTGAAACAACAATGTTTAATCTACATGAAGCTTATTGTGTAATTAAGTGCTAATGGAGTCAGGTGCCTGTTGACTGTTGCTTGGTGGAATGTTGCTGTTAGCATAATATAGCAAAGTTCATCAATCGCAATATTGTAAAAATATTCATGTGACTAAAACGCATAGTATGTGAAACTGGGATTTGTATGGCTTTAAAGTTTTAAAAAACGAAAATGGTGAGCTTGTTGGCAAATTTTGTAAAAACAGTGACTTGCTGAGATGTAGTTTCACACATCCAATTACCTTCCGACACCGCAATCAAATAGCTTTTTTTACTGGTGTTTTTGGTCAGTTTATCAGCAAATCATTTAACTAGAGAGTAAATTTACAAAGGACATCTCTAGAAAATCAGTGAACAGGAGCCCAAGTTAATATTTGACATTTTTTAACTCTGTTGCTCCTCCACCCCCACCTCTGAGTTAAGGGTGCTGAAACTAGTTGTAATGTTCAAACTGTGACTTGAGCAAAGAGCAGCTAACTCTGTGTGGACTGACAGTCACAGGTCTTTTTGTTGTGTTTCCATGTGTTGTACCTTTTGTTAATTGGATCAACCAAACAAATGTGGCTTTAGACATGGTACATCATTAATTTGTACTAATTATTCACCAGAAGTTATTGTCGTCTTGTTGTTACGTCTTAGGGTTTGGTATTTGTGATGGGAAGAGGAAGAAAAGATGGGAGTAATTCCACCATTTTAAAACTCCCATCAGAAGGGAATTATGCTCACAGGAAACTTGGATTCTCCACCCTATGCTCCCATGAATTTAGCTGTTTGGGCAGATTGTAAAAATGTGCTATAGTGACCAAGCTTCAGAAGTCCTATAATTTTGTTTTGGGATTGCCTGAGGTTGTGTGAAACACAAGACTTTTTTTTTTATTGATTTCTCAGAAAAATGCATATGGTAGCCCACTAATTACTAATCAGTTTGTTCGGAAAAAACAGAAGTTTTTGGAACATTTAAAATGTAGCAGTAACTACAATTCATGCTAACATTTAATTGAGTTATTTTAAAATCTCATCTCATCCCATGACCATATTTGCTACTTGCCATACATTCCATAATAAGTGATGTTTAAGCTGCTCAGTTTGTTTGTAGTAAAAACTGGATTAGTGGTGCTGGAAGAGCACAGTAGTTCAGGTGCTGACTGAGCCACTCAGTGTGCTAGAGCCTAAAATCAGAGTATCCTTTAAAGGTGAATGTAAATACTTTGATTTTTGGGAATGTCAGAGTGCCTGGGTGAGCTACCTCATTTGGTGGAGAGATCTTAAGCTATCTGTAGAGCTATATCCTCTTTTTTTTTTTATTGACTAATGTGTGCTGTGAGGTGTAATCAAATAGATATTTTGAAGAAATAAAATTAGGTTGAGCCACGTGAACATTCATTAAATGTAAACAAATTAGAAATCTACGATGGAATTTAATTAATATTGCATGCAGTTCTGGTCTCCTTCCTATCGGAAAGATGTTGTGAAACTTGAAAGGGTTCAGAAAAGATTTACAAGAGTGTTGCCAGAGTTGGTGGATCTGAGCTACAGGGAGAGGCTAAACAGGCTGGGGCTGTTTTCCCTGGAGCGCGGAGGCTGAGGGGTGACCTTATAGAGGTTTACAAAATTGAGGAGCATGGATAGGATAAATAGAGAAAGTCTTTCCCCTGGGGATCGGGGAGTCCAGAACTAGAAGGCATAGATTTATGGTGAGAGGGGAAAGATATAAAAGAGACATAAGGGGCAACTTTTTCACGCAGAGGGTGGTACGTGTATGGAATGAGCTACCAGAGAAATGGTGGAGGCTGGTACAATTGCAACATTTAAAAGGCATTTGGATGGGTATATGAATAGGAAGGGTTTGGAAGGATATGGGCCGGGTGCTGGCAGGTGGGACTAGATTGGGTTGGGCTATCTGGTCAGCATGGATGGGTTGGACCGAAGGATCTGTTTCCATGCTCTACGTCTCTGACTCTACATTGTAATTGAATAACACTTAAGTATCAAAAGATTGCTGTTACTATCCTGGATGAATTCAGCTAGTGTGGACAACTAAAGACCATTGAGCCAATTCTATGTAATTGCTTTTGCTAATATAAGTGGTAGCATTGCTGTTTTTGGTACACTTCTTGTCTGCCACAAAGAACTGCCATGTATTAGCTGGCTCACCTTTCATTCCCAGCTAATACATGGTTACTCCTTTGGGCCAGCATGGTGATTCAGTGGTTAACACTGCAACTCTCAGTGCCAGGGACATGGGTTCGATTCCAGCCTTGGGTGACTCTGTATGGAGTTGGTTGTGAGAGTTCTTGCTGGGTGCTCCAGTTTTTTCCCACTGTCCAAAGATGTGCAGATTAGGTGGACTGGCCATGCTAGATTGCCTGTAGCGGTGGGACGTGCAGGCTAGGTGGATTTGCCTGGGTAGTAAATGCGCAGTTACATGGATAGAGTAGGGGGTTTGGTTTGGTTGGGATCCTCTTTAGGGATTTGGTGCAGACCTGATAGACGGGATGATCTCTTTCTGCTCGTAGGGATTCTATGATTCTGTGCTTCTGTGTCAGACATTGTGGTACTGGGATACAGAGGACAAAGAACAATACAGCACAGGAACAGGTCCTTTGGCATTCCAAGCCTGACATATTTTGCCCTTCCATACTAAAAATTGTCTTTACTTGCAGGATCCGTATCCCTGTATTCCCTTCCTGTTCATGGATACCTGGGTTGATGCCATATAGCCTCAGCATTACCATTTTCTTGTCAAGCAGGATTTTGTTTATTGTGGCTTTTAAATTTTCTGCAAGATAGCCAAGCTTTATTTAATTTTCTAATAACTATACTTCTCATTCACTTGAGGATGAGGCTGAATGCTTTGTTGGGGTAAGGAAATAATCTAAGAGGTACCGTGTGAAAAATGTAACCTTGCAGTATGATTTCTCTTTGGGATGAGGAAGCAATTGGATAACAAATGGTTGGCATGTTGCACAAAAGTAACTTTTTTAAAATTCTGTGCAAATAAACACGTTTCATGAAGTAGGACCCTTTTTAAAAGAAGGTTTATCAAGTTAACCAACAGTTAACTAGACTGTCTATATTGGCACCAATTTTTACAGGACTAAGCAAACTACCCTGATGATGCCAATGGGGACTGGTGCTGTGAGGTCAATACGGAGCCTTTCAGATTTCTGCCTAAGGGCATCTGTACAAGATATGGTGGATGTTACATACTTTCCAAAGACATTGAGGAAGTATGTAATGTAACGTAATCTAATATGTCAGGATTGACTGCTTTTATATACTTGAATGTTATCAATTTGGTATTGAAAGTGTAATTCTAATGCTAAATTGGCATTAAATAATAAAGTTAAATAACTGAGAATTTACCAAAGTATTTCTTCTTTTTAAGACAAAAAGAAACTTTTTAACTGGAGAAAAACCTCTTAAACTACAGGGATTGAAATTATTTCTCTAAATGCTGTATTAGGAAAATGGTCCTTTTTTTGTACCATCTGTCACTCCACTTGACGCCTCAGTCAAAGTCACTAACAGCTAATTCAATTCTTACAGCTCACAGCTGCAGAATCTAACGGGACCGATTAGCACTGTTAACACTTCATCACATCTCACACTTCATCACGTTGCACACAATAAAGTGGCTGAGTTGTAGCAATCAAACTCATTAACCTGTTCAAACATAATGTTCTCTTGCAGCAGATGTATAAACCTGTTTTACTTACATATGAAACTGAAACATGGTGGCTCAGTGGTTAGCACTGCTGCCTCACTGCTCCAGGCACCCAGGTTCGATTCTAGCCTTGTATGTGTGGAGTTGGCATGTTCTCCCCATTTCCTCCCACAATCCAAAAATGTGCAGGTTAGGTGAATTAGACATGCTAAATTGCTCAAAGTGTTCAGGGATGTACAGGTTAGGTGCATCAGTCAGGGGTAAATGTAGAGGAATGGGTTTCGGTGGGTTACTGTTCGGAGAGTCAGTGTAGACTTGTTGGTCCAAATGACCTGTTTCCACACTGTAGGGATTCTCAGTTTCTATGGACTGAGTTTGCATAGGGTTTATAATGGAGATGCATATACAAAGAAGGAAGGCAGAAGTGCTGGCCTTCAAGAGGAAATTCATTCCAGACAAATGGACTGCTAAGCTCTCTGTCTCTCACTTAATTTATTTTCTCCATCCTCCTCTCTTTCTCCCCCCACCTTCCACCCTCCCCGTCTCTCAAATGTGCACCTCCATTTTTTTTTCCCTATGCTGTTTCTAGCATTTTCAGATTTTTTGATTTCCAACATCTCTCAAAGTCGCACAACTTGGAAACGGACCCTTCAGCCCAAATTGTCAATGCCGACCAGGTTTCCTGAACTTGTTAATCTTGCTTTTTGTGTACCTTCTTTGCAGCCATAACTTTGTATTCCTTGCTCTCTTCAATCATGCTCTGATCTTTGTATGTAATGATCTTCTTGTAGAATACGCAAAACAAAACTTTTCACTGTACCAAGATACATGTGACAATAAATCAAATCAGACCAAATTGAAGTAGTCCCATTTGCCTGCATTTGGCCCAAATCCCTCTAAACTTCTCCCCTCCATGTATCTGTCCAAATGTCTTTTAAATGTTGTACTTGTACTTTCCTGTACCAATTCCTCTCGTGGCGTGTTCCATATATATGTAAAAGTTGCCCCTCAGGCCCTTCTTAAATCTTTTACCTTCGCCTTATACCCTCTACTTTTGGACTCCCCTACCCTAATGTCCTTTAAATTTTTTTTGCACCCATTCCAGTTTAATAACCTCCTTCCTACAGCAGGGTGACCAGATGTGTAAGCAATACTCCAGATGCTGCCTTACCAATGTCTTGTACAGCTGCAGCATGATGTCCCAACTCCTATACTCAGTGCTCTAACCGATGAAGGCATTTGGCATGCTTTCCTTCACCCTGTCTATTTGTGATGCCACTTTCAAGGAACTAGGGAATTGCACCCCTAGATCTCTGTTTGACAACACTCCCCAGGGCCCTACCATAAGCTGTATAGGTCCTGCCCTGGTTTGGTTTACCAAAAGGCATCACCTCACAATTATCTAAATTGAACTCCATATGCCATTTCTTACCCAATGAGCCCAGTTGATCAAGATCCTGTTGTACTTCTAAATAACATTTTTTCCACTGTTTGCTACACCACGAACTTTGTCATCCACCAACTTACTAACCATGATCAACTTTTGATTAGTGTTTTTAAATAGTTGTGAACAACAAATTTTAAAGCTACTCTTCTTCCACTAATGGTAAAGAAGACTTCCTGAGGAGAATTTCTAGTGCGTTTAATTGTGATAGCACCGTGCTACTCTGTTGTGGGATTGAATCTCTGGTGTTTGCCTCCAGGGCAAGTTTTACAATCGTGACTGGTGCTTCCTTGTTGCCCAGACAGGAGGTTGTCAGCTTTCCCAGGGGGAAACAACATTTTGAGAAGATGTTCACTCCATGCTATCATATTGTCTAGTTAGAATGACATTGCTGCAGGCCTGGATGCACCTTATTTTATAGTTTTAAGCAAGGGAATAGTACACATGCTTTTGAAATTATCTTTTATTTCTGAAGCAAGTTAAATGTTTGCAAGTCTGTAAATCTTGCAATTGTGTAAAAAAATTAGATGGAAATTATGTATTAAAATGTTGTGAAGAATGTTCTCATTTAAATAGTAATCTGTTTTAATGACTTTCTTCTTTTCCACTTGGAGGTGCTGATTACTTTTGACTAGTGACTTCAATCACTGATATCCATGTGACATCTTGTGTTTTGTGAGCGTACACTGAAGTTCTGCCTAAAACTTGTCTAACCAATTTATTTATGAAGTATCTTTTAGACTTGTTCATTATAATTTTGTTTTATGACATTATCCAAGCTAAGTTCTGCTCACATTTTCAATGCTGTGTTCAAATTGCTAACAGATGCTAACTACTTGAGCTAGTTTGGCATAGAGTTTATTCAAATAAAAGTTGTACTGGGATAGAAGTTTGAAGTTTATTCGGATCATCAGATTCTCTCTATATAGGGTTCGTAACATACTGATTTATTTATGGGGCGTGGTTGTCCCTGACATGATTTGATCACCCTCTAATTTACACAAACATACCAAGTGAAATACCAACTTGAATTGTTGCAGCCAGTGTTGATTTCGGTATTTCAAGTGTTGTGAAATACAGTTCCAGGATTTTGACCCAGCAACCATGAAGGATTGATGGTTTGATTTCCAGTCTGAATACTGAGATTTGGGAAAACTTGCAGGTATGGAAATTGTCATAGAATTGTACAATGTTTACAGCGTGGAAGTAGTCCATTCAGCCCGTTCAGTACACCCCCTGCCCAATGAGCATCCCAACCAGACCCACATCTCTACCTCATCCCTGTAACCCTGCACTTTTCATGGCTAATCCAACTAGCCTGCACATCTTTGGACCGTGGGAGGAAACTGGAACATCCGGAGGAAACCCATACAGACATTGTGTGGAGTTTACACATTCTCTATCACGTAAGGCTGGAATTGAACCCCGGTCCCTGTGAGGCAGCAGTGCTACTCATTGAGCCATCAGTCTGGTGCTGACAGACACCATGCTGTCAGAGAAACCTTGGTGAGTTGCTGCAATTCATCTTCCAAATGATATGCAGTACACGTCAGTGGCGGAAGGTGATGAATATTAGTAGTGGTGGCTGGAGTGTGATTGAAATGGGTTGCTTCATCTTGTTTGGTGAACTCTAATTACTGGAGCTGCACTCATGTAGGTAAATAGAATATTTTCCATCAAGTTCCTGATTTCTGCCTTGTAGGAAGTGGACAGGTTTTGAAAAGTTGGGAGATGGGGCTAACTCATTAACTTCTGGTCAATGGTAAGTTCATGGTGGGAGTTCAGCAATGGTAAATCTGTTGAATATCAAAGGGTGATGGTGTGAATCCCTCTTATTGGAGATGGTAATTTTCTGGTATTGCTACTTATCAGTGAGTATTGTGGTATGGTCAATGGTCTAATTATAAGAAAATCTCAGCCCAAGTCTAAATGGTGCATGCATGGATTTGAGATGTTAAGAATGGAAGTGAATACTCTAATGATCAATGAATATCCACAGTTCTGATGTTGTGATGGACAATTGGTCATTGAAGCAGCTGAAGTTATTGGGCATAGGAGGCTTACCCTGAGTATGCCCTGCTGCTGATTTGATTGACCGCCAGCCACTGCAGTAATTTTCCTTTGTATCAAATGTTTCCAACCAGTGGAGAATTTTGTCCTCTACTCCCATTGACTTACGATTTTACTTGGTCACACTTGGCCATGTGCTGTCTTTATTGTTAGGCAGGTATTCATGCATTTTTCTAGAGTTCATTTCTTCTGCCCATGCTTGGGCTAAAGTGATTTTGAGGTCGGGAGATAATGGACCTCTCAGAACCAAGTGGAACATTTTGTGAGCAGAATGTGTTGTCAAGTAGCTGTTATTTGTCAGCACTGCCGATGCCACCTTTCATCACTTCCATCTCTGGGTAGTGATTGGTCAAATAGAATTTGACTGGATTTTTGTGGGAAGGGCATGTCTAGGCTATTCCTCACTGTTGGGTAGATGCTCGTGTTGCAGCTGTACTGGACTAGCTAGTTCTGGAGCATAAATCTTCGATATTGGTATGATGATGTGGGGGTGACCCATTGGTCCTTTTATCATGTGGTGTAACTTGAATTGTTTGCTAATGGAGGGACCTCAGGAATCTTCAGTGATGGATCCGTTTTTAGGAATAGTATTGTTCAAACACAGAAAATTCTGAAGAGTTGAGGTAGGGTAGATGCAGAAAGGATCTTCCCATCTATCTAGAACCAGAAAGCAATCTTAAAATAACAACAGGAATGCTGTTCAGGACGAAGCTAAAAAAGGTGGTGTATGTTCAAGTTGTGTATTGGTACATACTCATGACGTCAAGGGAAATGGGAGAGCTTAATAATGTAGCATTAAGGTCATGAGCTAAATGGTGGAACAGGTTTCATGGGCTAATGGGTGCTACTCTTGCTCCTATATTTCCTATGTTTGTTTTTTTTCCCCCTGTTTTTAATGTGGATTCATTTGGGCTGTAGGTGTCACTGGCTAGGCCAGCACCTATTATCAATTTCTAATTGCCCCTGAGAAAATAGTGATGAACTACTTTTTGAATTGCTGCTATTGTATTGTAGGTACACTCAGTTATTAGAGAGGGAGTTTCAGGATTTTGATACAATAACAGTGAAGAAACAGTGATCTAGTTCCAAATCGAGATTGGAATTTAAGCTGGTGGTGTTTGACTTGTTGCCTTTTTCCTTGTTGGAGGAGATTCTAGTTTTGGAAGGTGCTGTCAAGAGCCTTGGTGAATTGTTGCAATGCATCTTGAACATGGTGCACACTGCTACTACTGTGCGTAAGTGGTGAAGGTCGGAAGTGTTAGATATGGTGCCAATCAAGGAGAAAGTATGTCGCTTAATGTCATTGAGCTTTTGAGTGTTGGAATTGCACTTGTCCAGATAACGTTCCATCACACCGCGGGCTTGTGTGTTGTACATGGTGGGTGGGCACTGGGGAGAGACTGCACGTACGGAATTTCTGGTGGAGGATGCTTCATTCATATCCTTCACAGTTGTGCTAGCCTCCTACACTTTGAGCGTGGGGTATTTATGGTATTGCATCCTCCAGTTAATTGTTTCATTGTCTGCCATTTTCACAACTGGATGTGACAGGACTTCGGAGGTATTATCTGATCAGTTTGTTCTCCTAGATGATTTAGTTTTGTCGATTGCATGTTCCTTCAGGTGGTCTTTTGACATCAAAGCTAGCACGTGATCTAGTATGGTATAAGGAGCTTGAGGAGTGGTTCGATAGTCAGACTTGCAGTAGTAGACTAAGTCAGTGACTTGAACCTTCCTTTTAGCACTCAGGTTGCTAAGGTTTGACAGAGCAGAAACAGTCAAAGAAAGGATTGAGAGGTGGTTGAGATGGGGAATAAGTGTCATCGTGCGTTTGAAATAACTTTTGCAATTTTATTTTAAATTAAAAATCACACAACGCCAGGTTATAGTCCAACAGGTTTAATTGGAAGCAAAAGAGAAAATCTCAGTAGGTCTAGCAGCATCTGTAAGGAGAGAAAAGAGCTGACAGTTTGAGTCTAACTGTCAAAAGGTCAGTTAGACTTGAACCATCAGCTCTTTTCTCTCCTTACAGATGCTACCAGACCTGCTGAGATTTCCCAGCATTTTCTCTTTTGGTTTCAGATTCCAGCATCCGCAATAATGTGCTTTTAATTGGAAGCACTAGCTTTTGGAGCGCTGCTCCGAATTTAACTTTAAATTTGTGGTTTACAGTTATTGTAGTTATGAACATTTTGAAGGCAGTAATCGATGCTTCCATGGAAATTTGAATTTTGAATTGAAGTTATTTTGTATAATAATCAAGCAGATGAAATTTTTAAACAGTAAAGGTATTTTCCGAAAGCTGTGCTTCAAGTGACCTCATCTGCAGTGATGTAATGGTATTTCTGTTTGTTTACATTGCAGGAAAAGCCTGCAAACTACTATTCGCTGATGATATGAGGCTTTGTCATTCTGTCCATTGAGATCATCATCGTGTTTGTAGATTCTCCCTGGAGTTAACGGGATTAGAAAGCAGGCAGTGATGTCAGTATCAAAAGGGGAATGAATAGTATTTCTGACGGGCAATGGTTGTGAAATGATATATCAACAGTATTTGAATCTTCTGATAAATCCTTGAAACACAGAATGCAAAGATTACTGAAGGTATATATCAAATTTATTAGTCTGAAATGTATAGTTGTTGCTTAACTTAAGACAGTTGAATTTTTAGATCAGTGCTGGAGTAAACTTTTGTTGCCAAGTCAGTCTCTGCTCCAGTTTGACTATCTTGCATTGTTGGACTTTGTGGTCAGTGCCGTTTGTTTAGTCTGCAAATCAAATCTGTTGACTGCTGTTTACTCCTAAACAATGCACACATTTCACTACAATTCTCAAGTTAATTTACTTGAAATGCTTCTTGAATTCAATTTTGTTTACTCAATCTGAGTACAATTTGCTTACTTGTGCAAACAGCTTCAAAGACAACTGCAGTGACTGTAGACTGAAATTTAACTCTGGATTTTCCAACAATGTGGTGATATTTATCTTGAAAAGACCTTTTCTGTATGCCCTTTCTCCTGCTGTGATGGCTGCTAAAGAGAATGCATTTTGTGTGAATGTGATCTGTGCTTGTTCCACCTTGTAATGTGCATATGCAATCTATCCTGTAACATTATTATTGTATCAGGCCTGTCTGGTATAGCTGATTGGCCATTGGAATTGTATTTAGTAGAGTTTTGTGCTATCTTTGCTGTTGAAATGCCCCTCCCAATAATTCATACAGGAAATTCTTAGCTCAGCAGTAAATAGATTTTATGATGGCGTTACACAAAGGGGAGGAGGGTAGTGTTTGGTCACTTGAGTCTTGTATCCTTCTCATATCTAAGTATAGGATCCTGGCTAAATGTGTAAAGTAAAATTGATGTTCTCTGTATGTAATAAACCATTGGGTCAAAAACATAACTGTTTTCCTTGCTGCTTGTGCACAATAAAAGTATACGAAACAAAGACAGTTTATTTTATACTTCATTTATGTATAGTATTAAATCACAATGAAATAAAGGATTGATTAAATTGCAGAAGGCATATTAAAAAGCATGGGAAGTCAATATATCTTTAATTTAGATTGATGAGTCTCTGTAAACAATGCTAGCTGCAGCCTGTAAACAGTGACTCGAGTCCCTGGCATTGGGGTCAAGAGCAGGTTACTGACACGGAGATCTTGCAACTTCAATACAATTTGATATATTTACAGATGCAGGCTTTTTTAAATGTGACATTTATCAGACTAAATGAAATCCACGTTTTTGAAAGGTTTATGTGAATTTGGTTTCTTCTGTGTATAATAATGGAATAATCTTGCTCTCCATTTAAGTATCAGTGGTTGAGGCACTGATCCTTTGTCCTTTTATAACATTCATCATCTCTGTCAGGTGGCCTGTCTTTTTCGCTATTGTGTACTCTGTGAAAATGCCTCTGCATGGATCAGAAAACTCCTCCTCTTGAATCCATTGTCTTCTGATCACACTCACCAGTCCAACTGTTCACCTCCAGTATGTTTGCCGATCCAACATTCTTTCTCATGGTCAGACCCTGCAACATGGTTTGTTCTTGAAGTAATTTGCATTAAAATCTGTGTGTGACCTCTGTTTGGCATTCTTTTTTCTAACATTTGCCTTGCAAAGACTTTATGTGTTCACTTTAAAGGAGTGCTGATGTTAGATTTTTGATCACCTTTAATACTGTTTTTGATTATCAACAACTTTTAGATTTTTACATTTTACTTTTAATTATCAAAGGCTTTTGGAAGTTATATTTGCTATTGTAGGACAATAATCCTACTGTGTCATTTTCTTTAAAATGTTACAGGGGCTAGAGGTGACTACTGCAAAGTATAAGATCAGTACCAAGAATGTGAATTTTATGGCATTCTTATGGGAAGCTACTTCTGGACTTTACAAAGTGCAAAGGATGCAACCAGCCATGATTTTAAAGGGGGAAGAGAGATAAGAAGCTAAATTTGTGCTTTCAAAGGATTAGCTTTTTCAAAAATGCTCTTGAAGGCAAGTAGAGAGAAAGTGGTTTCGGGAGTGAATTCTGAAGAGCAGGTGTATATTGACTGAAAATATAACACTTTTTCAGCAGGTTTGTGATTTTTTTTTCTCATCCCCATGAATTTGAGAGATTCATGAGTAGCATTCATGGATTAAGATAATAGCTGAGCATTTGTTTCTATGCCGAATGTTGTTGTTTTAGTTGTTTTGGGTATCTTTTGGAACAGAGGTATCACTCTTGTGGCTATGCCTTGTAACTTCAGCACGATTTTGAACTGGTAGGATCCTAAAGTAGATCTGGAATCCTGTTGAAAGGAAAGATCTTAGTTGGGAGTTAGTTTATTGTGCATAAGAAAAGCTTGATCTACCAGATTTGTAACAGATAATGTGTTCTAAATGTGTTCTCACCTCATGGATTTATATCAGTAAGTAGATTACTAAAAAAAAGGTACACCTTGTAAGTGGGTCAACAACCTCCTCCATTGCTTTGCTTTGATGACAGAGTGGACTTGATGGGGCATTAATTAGCTGTGTTGGATTTGTCCTGCTCCTTGTGGACAGAAGGACATTTATTTAAATGACGTCAGTAGAGAAAGGGTATAATTATTAGGGAAGATGAATAGATGAGGCCTTTTTCTCCATTTTTAAAAAAAAGTTGACATGTCAAATTTATGATATCAAAGTGACAGGCTGGGCATAAAGGTGGTGGTTTCACAGGCTGGAAAACCTAAAGCAAAGTCATAAATATAATGATAGTCACTAATAAACGCAATGAACAATTTAAGAGAAACTTCTTTAAATCAGTCATTAAAATGTGAAGGTGTGGAGACATTTAGATTTAGTTATGGGAATAAGTATATGGAAGAAAGGACTGAAGATTATATCAGTATGGGAAGTCTCATTCCATATTGCTACGTGAAGCAGAAACACAAGAACAGACTACTTGGGGTTCTTCTGCACTGCAAAGTACTCACAAATGACCAGCAAGCTATTTAGTGATAGCAAATTGCTTGCTATTTAAGAAGGTTTAGCACTACAACTTGGATGCAACTAAGGATGGACAATAAATGTTGTCTTGTCATATCAAGAAAATGAATCCCTTTCAAAAGGTACAAGCTGTGGGACTGATCAACATTGATCAGGTGCAAAATTTTCAGAGGTTGGTGTGTGTATGGAATGAGCTGCCAGAGGAAGTAGTGGAGGCCGATACAACTACATCATTTAAAAAGCATCTGGATGGGTATATGAATAGGATGGGTTTAGAGGGATATGGACTAAATGGGACTAGATCAGTTTAGGATAACTAGTTGGTGCAGTTGGATCGAAGGATCTGTTTCTGTGCTGTACAACTATGACTGTACATGGAGATATTTGTTGTTAATTGTGCAGTGTTCAGCACTTTTTCAAGGCATCTTCAATATTTAAAGCAGTCCACGTCTCTAAAGCCGGGAAAAAAAATTCAGGCTTGGGCTGATGAGTGGCACATAAATCTCTCTCCTTAAGGTGCCAAGCAATAACCATTTCCAGCAACTTGATTCAGATTCTCAAACTGGCATTGTTTCCATTTCAAGTAGTGTTTTCTGGATTATGAATATACCAACATAGCCCATCACATTGCTACATAACTAAAATATTGAACATACCTCGAAGATTAATTGAACTTTCATCTCAATGCTGCTCTGGGATCTTGCTGGGTGTGCAATAGCTATTGGAGTTTCTCGCAAGTTAGCTACTGCGCTGAATGAAAATGAGTCAGTGGGTTGGATTTTCCAAGGAGCGGAAATCACACCAGTTGCCACTCGGCTCATTTTTTAAAAAACCAATAGGGAGAGCTCCACATTTCTGACAGGTGATTCTGATCGGGGATCCTCCGATCTGACAGGTGATTCTGATCGGGGATCCTCAGAAATGCATCACCACACTTTCACTCTGGCGGATCTTTTGTAGCACAGAACAGTTAGGGAAAGGCAAACCACATCCCCTTTTCACAGTCAGCTGCTGTACTTTGTGATTCTGGACCTTTTTATATTTCAATCAGCCACGTTCTGTCAAATAACTGAAAAAGGTAATGTTGCCATAATCCTATAGGAACCATAGGGCTGCTCTTACTAAAGAGAGGTTACCTGGTTATGGTTTAAACTGAGGGTTGCACGTGTAAAGCAACGGGACGGGCAAAACAAGGGAGCCTGCCATGGAAACTTCAGCTGCTGCAGGAATTGAACCCACACTGTTGGCATCACTCTGCATTGGAAACCAGCTGTCTATTCAACTGAGGTAACTGAGTCCATTCGGAGTGCATATACATCATTCATCAGGTTTTGTAGCAATCACCGTTCAACATCCAGGTTATTCCACAAATTAATCAGATTTATTCACCATATGTTCTTGATACCTCTGCTATTGGATGGATGTGGAAATATCATTTTATGATGCTGTTTGTTTGCAAACATATAAATAGATCAACAATATATTGAAAATCACTGGATAGATTTTAACAAAATCTAGTACTTGTCTATGTATGGCCTAAAGAAGAGTTGACTATGTCCAGTTCCGGAACATTCTAACTCCTCAACCTTGATTGACTTTTTTTAAAAATGTACCCTATGTGGTTTGTCTGTTTTAAAATAACATAGGTTATCTTTTATTCTGCTGTAGTGGAATTTATCTCTCTCAATATGAGCAGAACTTTCAGACCAGTTGTTGGATGTGGGTTTGTCTTAAGCTGCCTCTGAGAGATGATTTGGAGATAACAATGTTGGACTGGGGTAAACAAAGTTTAAAAATCACACAACACCAGGTTATAGTCCAACAGGTTTAATTGGAAGCACACTAGCTTTCGGAGTGCCGCCCCTTCATCAGGTGGTGAAAGCTAGTGTGCTTCCAATTAAATCTGTTGAACTATAACCTGGTGTTTGATTTTTTTTTAACTTTGAGATGAAAGTGCTTAAAAAATACTTTTTTTTTACTTTTGAGCGCAGTCACTATACATGGGAAAAACTTCTCGAAGATTTGTGTAGCATCCAGATATGCACTTCGGTCCATTGTGTCCAACCGTTCATCAAGCACGTACATACTCAAATTGTATTTTCTGGACCTTGGCCCGTAGTCTTATGGTGTTTCAGGTGTTAATCTGAATACTTATTAAATGTTGAAATTCCTGGTCTACCCTTCTGAAGCATTGAGTTGTTCCAGACACCTTCGCACTCTGGGTGGAAAAAAAGTTCTCAAATTATCTTGCACCTATCTCGAATCGATATTCCCTGGTTATTGACTCTTTTTTTTTTATTATTAAAGAGTGATTTTTCTTCATTTCGCCCTTTTATCAATACCCTTTCTACTTCCAATCAGGTCCTTCTCTGCCCTAAGGCAAACAACCCAAGTCCACGTAGTCCTTCTTAGCAGAAGTGTTCCCGTCTGGCGACATCTTGGTAAACTCCTCTATGTGCTCTATAGTTCAAATTTTGTCTGCATGTCCACTTTCTAATGAGTTATGTGAGCAGGATCTCATTAATGGATTAGAAGAAGGGAAACAAAATTATGTTGAATCCAATTGTAATACCTCTTGGGGCTGGCTAACTCGATGTTGACTGGTCGTTTGAAAGCAGCTACACTTTGCATTATACGTTCCAACCTATATAATACAATAGGAAAACTGCCTGGTAGAGTCACCTGGTCCTTTTGTTATTTGTGATGGTAGGGGAGAACAGCCCAGTCATGATGTAAAATGTCCCAAAATACTTCATGTAGTGGGTTTGGCAGACTTGGGATCATTAGCTGGTGCATAGTTCAAAAGACATTCTTGGGTCAGTTTTGATATGTAGAAAAAGGTTGTGAAACATAGACCTAGCAATGAAATTCAGGAGTATAGAGTCCTGGACAACCGGAATTGTTTGGTGGCAAAGCACTTTGTGGCTGGGTGGCGGGAGCAGTGTGGAATGCATAGAATTTGGAAGGTGACCATATTGCTGCTTATAAGACTGGAAGGAGTCCGAGATGGGGGGGGATAGTAAGATCAAGGAGGAATTGATTATCAAGGCATTTGAAATGGGTATGCTGAGGGAGACAGTGAGCTGATGAATACTAGTAGAGTTGTGAGAAGGGTGCAAATCTACAAAGGATTACGTAGACTAAATGAGTGAACAAAAGTTAGACAGATGGAGAACACCATGAGGGAAATGTGGGGGTGTCCACTTTTTGTTAGATATTCTGCTTTGTAATTCTAATTGCATGGAAAATGATGGGGAAAAAGTTAGAGGGTGATGGCTCAGCAGAGGAAATTAAAGTTTCCAGAGCAAGTAATAGGACAGTGTGTGGAAAGGCTCTAACTTCCATCACAGCAGGTAACGGACAACGAGGATAGTCAATGCAGGACTGATGGTGTTGTATTTAAATACAGGCAGCATACAAACCAAGGTAAGTGAGTCTGCAGTGCAGATTGAATTGACAGATATCACAGAGACATGGCTGCAGGAGGATCAGGGCTGGGAACTAAATATCCAAAGATACATGTCCTATTGAAAGGGCAGACAGATGGCCAGGGAGGGTGGGGTTGTCTTGTAAGTAAGAAATGAAATTAAATAGATGATAAAGTAATATAGAGCAAAGGTGTAGAATCTTGATGTAGAAAAAACATATAAGAAAGACACTATAACGGTAATCAGAGAGGACCTCAATATGCAGGTGGTCTGGAAAAATCTGATTGGTAGCAGATCCCAAGAAAAGTAATTTGTGGAATGTCTACCATGATGTGGAGGTGCTGGTGTTGAACTGGGGTGGACAAAGTCAAAAATCATACAACACCAGGTTATAGTCCAACAGGCCTATTTGGAAGTACTAGGTTTTGGAGTGCTGCTCCTTCATTGAGTAGCTGTGGAGCAGGATCATAAGACAATTTTATTGCAAAAGGTCTGTGTCATGCAGCTGCATCAGTATATTGCTGTTTAAGTCTTTCATCTTTTAGAATGGGTTGCAGGTTTTGTTTCATTAATATATAAATCCCAGAATTTCTTTCCAGTCACATTCTTGAGATAACTTGAGGTTATATATATATTAAAAAAGACATCTTAGCTCACAATGCATTAAAGATGTGAGGTTAGAGTCTGTCTGTATCCCAATCTTGAGCCAGACCTATTCTATTTCCAAAGTAGGAATTTATAAAATGTTATATGGATTGACTGTCTGCAGATTGTGTGCTTTTTGAACAAAATAGAATGTATCTGCAATTACAATTCTGCAAATGCAAGTTCACCCCATAAACCTGTGTGTGCATGTGATGGGTTTTTTTCTTTGGAGCAGCTTGAGGTAACAGGCAATTATGCATTTGATCTGGAATTAGGCAGACTTGGTTAGGGAGCTGTAGGTGAAGGAACCTTTTTTTAAGAGGCAGTGACTGTAATATGATAGACTTCACCCTACAGTTTGAGGGGGAGAAGCTGGAATCTGATATAATAGTATTATGACTAAAGGCGTGAGGGAGGTGTGAGCCAGATTGGAAGGGGACTCTGAAAGGAAAGACCATGGAACAGCAATATACAACATGAGGACTGATGTTTTGCTTTGGATAAGCAAGAAGTGTGCACCTCCTTGAGAAACATTTAATGGGCTGTCGAGTTGAGAACACAGATATGGTTTTTTGCTGCATGGAATGTCGACACTTGCTGGGTAAAGTTGATTTAACGTGAAATACATGTTGTTTTGTACTCTGCAATTCATTTGTGCATGTTTTCTTTGTACCTTTTTTAAAATTTTTGACAGATTGCTATGTACAGTTGGATATTTTGGATTTGTAATACTTGTCCTTGCCCATTCTGGAATTGTATGAATAAGCTTTTATTTTTTTGATTAGTTGGTTGTCTCCTCTGCATGCAAACTGTACACAAGTGTTTTGCAGAGAGAAAGCTCAGCTTGGCTTGCAGTGTAGGTTGAGCCAAGATTTATAGAACATTACAGCACTCCAGGCTCTTCGGCCCTCTGGTTCCACAGGTCAGTGCAGCAATCTGAAGCCTATCTATCCTGCACTTTTCCATTTTCATCCATATATTTATCCATTGAAATGCCCTTAAATTTGGTGAGTCTACTACTGTTGCAGGCAGTGTATTCCATGCCTCTTCTACCCTATGTGTAAAGAAACTACCTCTGACACCTGTCCTATATCTATCACCCCTCCAATTTAAAGCTACGTTCCCTCATGTTAGCCATCACTGTCCGAGGAAAAAGGGTGAGCAGTGTGAGCCTATCTAATCCTTTGATTAGAATCCTTCTGCCATTTGTGGGGTTAATTGCTGAAATGTAGCTCCTCCTGTTCCAATGATGAACCGTGGTGGCTGGGAAATCACCAGCGACCCCTAGGATCATCTAAACATGGTTAATTTAGGTTTGAGGTTTGTTTAGCACATTGGCACCAACGATCTAGGTAGGAGGAGGGCTGAGGATGTTAGACAGACTTTCAGGGAGCTAGGTTGGAAGCTCAGAGTTAGAATAAACAGTTGTCTCTGGTTTGTTACCCGTGCCACGTGATAGAGAGTCAAGGAATAGGGAGAGAGAACAGATAAATGTGTGGCTACAGGGATGGTGCAGGAGGGAGGGATTCCAGTATCTGGATAACTGGGGTTCTTTCTGGGGAAGGTGGGACCTCTATAAACAGGATGGTCTACACCTGAACCTGAGGGGCACCAGTATCCTTGGGGGGAGGTTTGCTAGTACTCTTGGGGGGCAGGGGGGGGTTTAAACTAACTCTGCAGGGGCATGGGAACCTAGACTGTAGCTTTAGGGTGCAGGACGTGGAGTGTAGGGAGGTTAGGAACATGGCATCAATCTCAAAGGAGGGTGCCTGTAAACAGGAAAGTGGCTTGAAGTGTGTATACTCCAATGCAAGAAGTATACGAAATAAGGTAGGTGAACTTGCAGCGTGGGTTGGTACCTGGGATTTTGATGTTGTGGCTATTACAGAGACATGGGTAGAACAGGGACAGAATTGGCTGTTGCAGGTTCCAGGGTTTAAATGTTTTAGTAGGGTCAGAGGTGGGGGTAAAAGAGGGGGAGGTGTGGGATTGCTCGTCAAAGATAGTATTACAGCGGTGGAAAGGACGATGGATGAAGACTCTCCATTTTGAGGTAGTTTGGGCTGAGGTTAGGAATAGGAAAGGTGAGGTCACCCTGTTAGGAGTTTTCTACAGGCCTCCTAATAGTCCGAGAGACGTAGAAGAAAGGATTGCAAGGATGATTCAGGAGGCGAGTGAAAGTAATAGGGTGGTTGTTATGGGGGACTTATAGCTTTCCCAGTCAATATCAGGAAAGTTAAACTCGTTCGTTAGATGGGTCGGTGTTTGTCCAATGTGTGCAGGAGGGTTTCCTGACACCAATATGTAGACGGGCCAACAAGAGGTGAGGCCATACTGGATTTGGTTCTGGGTAACGAACCAGGCCAGGTGTTAGAATTGGAGGTAGGTGAGCACTTTGGGGACAGTGACCACACCTCGGTGACTTTTACTCTAGTGATGGAGAGGGATAAGTGTGCGTTGCAGGGCAAGAGTTACAGCTGGGGGCAGGGAAATTATGATGTGGTGAGGCACGACTTGGGATGCGTGCCTTAGAAAAGTAGGCTTCAAGGCAAGGGTGCAATTGATATGTGGAGCTTGTTCAAGGAGCAACTATTGAGTGTCCTTGATAAGTATGTACCTGTCAGGCAGGGAGGAAAGGGTCGTGTGAGGGAGCCGTGGTTTAATAAGGAATTGGAATCCCTTGTTAAAGGGAAGAGAGCGGCCTATGTAAAGGTGAGGCGTGAAGGTTCAATTGGGACGATTGAGAGTTATAAGGTAGCCAGGAAGGATCTGAAGAGAGAGCTAAGAGCAGCAAGGAGGGGACATGAAAAGTCCTTAGTTGGTAGGATTAGGGAAAACCCAAAGGCTTTTTATAGGTATGTCAGGAATAAAAGAATGACTATGGTAGGAATTGGTCCAGTCAAGGATAGCAGTGGGAAGTTGCGTGTGGAGGCTGAAGAGATTGGGGAGACACTGAATGAATACTTTTCGTCAGAATTCACTCAGGAACAGGACATTTTTGCCAATGTGAATACTGAGTCGCAATTGATTAGAATGGACGGCTTTGAGGTATGTAGGGAAGAGGTGTTGGAAGTTCTGGAAAGGATGAAAATAGATAAGTCCCCTGGGCCTGATGGCATTTATCCTAGGATTCTCTGGAAAGCAAGGGAGGAGATTGCAGAGCCATTGGTCTTGATTTTTATGTCCTCGTTGTCTATAGGAATAGTGCCAGAAGACTGTAGGATAGCAAATGTGGTTCCCTTGTTCAAGAAGGGGAGTAGGGATAACCCTAGTAACTATAGGCCAGTGAGCCTATAGTTCTGTTGTGGGCAAAGTCTTAGAGAGAATTGTAAGGGATAGGATTTATGAACATCTGGATAGGAATAATGTGATCAAGGATAGTCAGCATGGTTTTGTGAAGGGCAGATCATGCCTCACAAACCTCATTGAATTCTTTGAGAAGGTGACTAGGTGGATGAGGATAAAGCGGTATATGTGGTGTATATGGATTTTAGTCAGGCGTTTGATAAGGTTCCCCATGGTAGGCTACTGCAAAAAATACGGAGGTATGGCATTGAGGGTGAGTTGGAGGTTTGGATTAGGAATCGGCTGGCTGGAAGAAGAGAGGGTAGTAGTTGATGGTAAAGGTTCATCTTGGAGTGCAGTTGCTAGCGGTGTTCTGCAAGGATCTGTTTTGGGACCATTGCTGTTTGTCATTTTTATAAATGACCTGGAGGAGGGACTAGAAGGTTGGGTGAGCAAGTTTGCGGATGATACAAAAGTCAGTGGAGTTGTTGACAGTGAGGAAGGATGTGTCAGGTTACAGCAGGATATAGATAAGCTGCAGAGCTGGGCAGAAAGGTGGCAAATGGAGTTCAATGTGGGTAAGTGTGAGGTGATTCACTTTGGTATGAGTAACAAAAAGATGGGGTACTGGGCTAATGGTGGGATACTTGGTAGTGTGGATGAGCAGAGGGATCTTGGTGCCCATGTACACAGATCTCTGAAAGTTGCCACCCAGGTAAATCGTGCGGTGAAGAAGGCATATGGAGTACTGTCTTGTATTGGTAGAGGAATTGAGCTCCGGAGTCCTGAGGTCATGTTGCAGTTGTATAAGACTCTGGTGCGGCCGCATCTGTAGTATTGTGTGCAGTTTTGGTCGCCATACTATAGGAAGGATGTGGAGGCACGGGAACGGGTGCAGAGGAGGTTTACCAGGATATTGCCTGGTATGGTAGGAAGATCGTATGAGGAAAGGCTGAGGCACTTGGGGCTGTTTTCATTGGAGAAACGAAGGTTTAGGGGTGACTTGATAGAGGTGTACAAGATGATTAGGGGTTTGGATAGGGTTGACCATGAGAACCTTTTTTCCACATATGGAGTCAGCTATTATGAGGGGGGCATAGCTTTAAATTAAGGGGTGATAGGTATAGGACAGATGTTAGGGGTAGATTCTTTACTCAGCGAGTCATGAGTTCATGGAATACCCTGCCAGGAGCAGTGGTGCACTCTCCCTCTTTATGGGCATTTAAACTGGCATTGGATAGGCATATGGAGGATAGTGGGCTGGTGTAGGTTAGGTGTGCTTGGATCGGCACAACATCGAGGGCCAAAGGGCCTGTACTGCACTGTATTTTTCTATGTTCTAGGTCCTTGAGCTGATTCTGACTCCCTGCATTGAATGTGCTCTCACATTTGACTTAATCCTATGGAGAAAGACTTTATTTCTCTCACTTGTCTTTCATCCTAAATGTTGAGTCATTAATCGTCCATTAAGTAACAGGAGAATTTGAGCACTCTTACTGAACAACAGATGCTATGGGGTCCATTTAAGCAATATGATGAGTAATACAACAAATGTCACTACATGGCAGACACATGCACTGTTGATTTTGCTAGCAGTTTTGTGTAGCTTTAGCAACTGCTTGTCCCACAATAGTAAAGTTTAAATTTCTTTGTCTACTGTAAATCTTGCATCTGCCTTCAGAATGATGGAAAAACTGATACAAGACAACTTGTCATACACCAAACGCTTAGCATTGTACTTTGAAATGTAGAATATTATGTAACAGGATTACTTATTAATGAGGCATGTAATGCTTAATTAATGTAAACACCTTGCAAATAATTCATAGGTAGTGTAAAAAATGCTGTTGCAGTCCTTTTCTCACTACAAAATACAGAATATCATATTTCTCTTCCTCCATGTGACACCACAGCTTGGCCTTTTGAGATTTACTGCAATACAGCAGTATGAACAGTTCAGTCAGCTCCAGGCAACTTTCCACCATGCTCTGGTATTAAAAGCTGGCTTATTGTATGCATGATTTGAAAACTATGCCAGTGGTTGCAGATATTTAAAAAAAAATGAAGGGTCTGTCTGCAAAACAAGTCATTACCCAAAGGAGAGTAGTGGTATTATTGAAGAAAAATCTCTGTTTAGAACAAAACCCTCAACAAATACAAAACTTCTTGTGCACTGTTGAGTGACTTTGCATGCCAGTCTTCAAAAACTTGTGTTTCTTTCTATATAAATGTAAACATTTTTGGTATCTTCATTTTATGATATCAACACCATCAACAACTTACTTATTTGTCTTTACGCAAAAAGCCACCCATAACACTTTTCTTTTCAGTTTTAAAACAAATTATGACACCCAGCCACATGAGGTATTGAGTCAGATGACCAAAACGTTGATTGAAGTCATATATTTTAAGATGCCTCTAACAAAGAAAGCTGGGTGGAGAGTTTTAGGGCCAAAGCAAATGGCAACCAATGGTGATGCATTTAAAATAGAGGCTGTTTTAAGTAGCCAAAATTAGATGAACACGTACTGCAGAAGGATCCAGGATTGGAAGAGGTTAAAGATAAGGATGAGTGAGTCCCATGATTTTAAGAACCAGGCTATAGATTCCAACAGCAGGAATTGCCTGACTGGGAGTCAGTGTAAGTCAGAATACAACGTGAAAATCAAGGTTATGGATTTATGGTTCAAATGGAAGTTAGCAAACGTGATTTAATGATCATTCAAGCAATGGCCACAATTCCGACCAGTGCTGGAACTGAATGTTCAAGTACGTATAAAGGTAGGGCAAAAAAGAACAGGAGCAGAGGCAGGTTTATGATAAAGAGGAGATCAATACATTAGTGACAGGATTTTGGATTGGAAGATCAACATGTAGAAATGGATTAGATGGTGCTAAGAAACAGCAAGGGGAGTGAGCATTGTTAAAAGCTGCTTTAGGCCACCAAGCAGTAGGGTATGCCAGGAGGTTAGAGATCCATGAAACTAGGGTGATGCACTA
The DNA here is from genome assembly GCF_047496795.1 of Chiloscyllium punctatum. Classification (NCBI taxonomy): domain Eukaryota; kingdom Metazoa; phylum Chordata; class Chondrichthyes; order Orectolobiformes; family Hemiscylliidae; genus Chiloscyllium; species Chiloscyllium punctatum. The sequence goes on from NC_092743.1 coordinate 136,489,366, forward strand.
ATCATGGGGGTCTTGATCTGCATCTAACCTAGGTAAGAATAGAGTGGTGCTGGAAAAGTACAACAGGTCAGGCAGCATCTGAGGAGCAGAAAAATCGATGTTTCAGACAGGAGCCCTTCATCAGGAATGATGGGCTCCTGTCTGAAATGTCGATTTACCTGCTCCTTGGAAGCTGCCTGACCTGCTGTGCTTTTCAAGTACCACTCTAATCTTGACTTTGATTTCTCGCATCTGCAGTCCTTACTTTTGCTCTGTAAAATAGATAAACCTAATACTGTAGAGTGAGAATTGTTCAAATGCATATAGGATGCTTTTCTACGAAAGATGTTGAGCCAAATAGAGAATGGTCTGCTTTAGATCTCCTCCTGTTGTGCAGTGAGAAGAGATTAATTAATAATCTCACTGTGCTCCACAAACTCCTTTGCAATGACCATAATATGATGGAATTTTATATTAAGTCTGAAAATGAAGTAATTAAATTCAAAACTAGAATCTTTAAATCTAAACAAAAGAAATTTGAGGTATGAGGAGCAGATTAGCTGTGGAATTATGGGAGATTACATGAAACAATATGACAGTAGTTAGGCAAGAAGGACCATTTAAAGAAATAGGACATGACTTACAATGAAGTTGCACTCTTTTAGAGACGCAAAAATCCAGCAACCTAGGCGATTGAAACGTGGTATTAGATCAAAGGAAGAGGTTCATGAAGTTACCCAAATAAAAATGGTCTTCTCAAAGATAAGGAGCATTTTAGAATTTAGCAAAAGAGAATCCAGAAAGTGATGAAAGTAGAATATGAAAGTAAATGAGCAAGAAGCACAAGTTTGTAAATGCCACTTTAGGTTTTAATAAAGGTTTGTAATATATTGCCATAATTTGGGAATGTGAGGTTTGAAGTAGAGGTAAATGGATTTTTGATAGTTCTGTGGAGATGATTTGTTTACTTTGAGGTCAGGAAGTCATTTTTGAACACTAAGTTCACCTTCTTTCCAAGAAAGCATGGAACTTGAGATGCTAGGAGTGAATTGATGAAATTGTTTCGCATTTGAACTTTTATGATATACAAGACAGTCCAGGGAGCACAATCTGGATTCTGTGGAGAAGATCTATTTCATACGTGAAGAAGAGATGTTTATTTTCTGGTAGTCCAGGCATTCGGAGCTGTTCAGTCTTGAAGCTGTTTAAGTAGGCAGATATTTTCTTAAAGTTCAGTTAGGGAAAGTGTATTGCTGGGAAAAGGGTTGAATTTTTCATTTTGTCCTTTTTTAAGATTTTTTCTAAATTTTTTTTAATGTAATGTATTTTGTTTTTTCTAAATATTCAGTTATACTATCCTGTATACAAATAATAGGATTGGGCAGATTTTTAACAGGGAAATTGTTTTCTACCAGTAGAATAGGTAGCAGGGAATAAACAATTGTAGGTAGTTGCAATTTCAGAATGCTTTTGATAAAGTCCTATTCCAGAGGATAGTAAAGAAATTTAGAGCACATAGGATTGGGAGTAATATACTGGCTGGTTGTGACTAGTAGAGTGCCACAAAGATCAGTGCTTGGGCCCCAGTTATTAATAACTTTATCACTGGTTCAGTTGTGAGGACCAAATTGTAATATTTCCAAGTTTGATGACACAAAACGAAATATGCAAAGAGTTGAGGTGAATTTAGACAGGTTAAGTGTGTGAGTAAGAACATTGAATATAATGTGGAAAAATGAGACATTATCCACTTTGGTAGAAAAACAAAGTACTGTGTATCTCTTAAATGGTCATAAATTGCGAAGTGTTGATATTGAAAGCTAGCCAGTGCAGCAAGCAATTAGAGGGCAAATGGTTTGTTGGCCTTCATCACAAGGGCATTTAGTACAGCAGTAAAGATTCCTTGTGGAGTTGTATCCTGCCTGGGTGACACTAGGAATACTTTGCAGTTTTGGTCTCCTTACCTAAGGAAGCATGTACTAGTCATAGAAACAGTATATTGGGGGTTCACCAGACTGATCCATGGGTTGGTGCAGCTGTCCTTTGAGGAGAGATGGAGGAGACTGGGTTGATATCCTCTAGAGTTTAGGAGAATGAGTGATGTTCTTGCAGAGTTTGGCATGATAGGTGGAGGAAGGATGTTTCCCTTGGCTGGGGGATCTGGAGCATGGGGACATAGCCTCAGAATGAGAGGCAGAACATTTAGGACTGAGATGAATAATTTAGTTGGGGGTGTGGTGAATGTTTGTTTGTTTGTTTGTTATCCTCTGCCCTGAGGGCTGTGGAATTTTAATCATTTAAATATTACAAAAATAAATCATGTTTCTTGATTGCTAAAAATATCAAGGGATATGGAATTGTGGGTTCTCAGGTAGAAGAACCACCATAATCTAATTGAATCAAGGAGCAGACTGGAGAGACCAAATGATCTACTTCTGTTCCTGTAGTTCCCATTTCTATGAATAGTCCTGGGTGAGAGTTAGAAGACTGACAGCAAATTTTGAATGAACAAGTTTTTCTTGAGGGTAAAATGTGGTGGACAAGCCAGGCATGTAATGGAATGGTCAAGACTGAAAGTCATTAGAGTTTCAGCAGATGAACTAAAGCAGAAGCTGGTTGGATGATAGAGTTAAAAATATGTGACCAAAACCAGAAATTGCTGGAAATGGTCAGCAGGTATGTCAATATCTCAGAAGAGAAATCCAGAGTTAACACTTCAGGTCCAGTGACCGTTCCTCAGAACTCTTCCGAGGAAAGGTTACTGGACCTGAAATGTTAACTCTGATTTCTCTTCACAGATGTTGCTGTATCTGCTGACCATTCCCAGCAATTTCTGGTTTTTGTTTGCAGTTCTTTCAGTTTTTATGGAAATGTGTGGTCTTAGTAGTTTGAATGTGTAATCAGAAGATCACCTCTGACAGTGAGATTGTAAATAGACTAGTTTAGAGTCTCCAGGAGAGGGATGGAGTTTTTAAATTCTTGCATGGGACATGGACTTTGTAATAAATATTGGCCTTTTCAGCATTCTTTAATTGTCCTTGAACTGAGTGGCTTGCTGGAAGGTAGTGAAGAGTCAGCCGTATCTGAGAATCTGGAGTCTCATGATGTTGTGGGCATTTGTTCTCATCTCACCTTTGGAATGAAGCTCTTTGGTCCATGTTTGGACTGAGTCAGTTAAGAGAGACTAATCATGCCTAGGTCATGTGGTTTGCAGATAAGACTAAAAACAGTGGCTTCAGACTTCCCAAGATTTAATTGAATCTTAAATTAAGAGTTCCTCAACAGTAGAGTCGTCGAGAGGTGGCACTGGATATTGTCTGCACGTATACAAAAACATGCTTTGTTGTCTGATGTTCTGAGGGACATCATTACGGATGGAGCATTACAACCCATAATAGTTAAAAGGTAGAGTAACCACAGTCTTAGTAGACCATATCGCTTCCCTCTCTTTAGAGAGAGACAACTGGTAAAGGTTAAACCTGAGATTCAAAGTGCCTCCGGCAAGGGGAGAGATTGAGAAGGAGAATCCTTCATGGTATCATCAGTTCTCACACCAGTTGAGGTTAAGTTCTCCTCTTTTTCCTGAGTCCTTACACACTTGATGCAACTGCAACATGCCAACTTGTGTGAACAAGCAAAATCTTAGAAAGCACAGTACAGTACAAACTGTGGAGAAACCCTAAACATCCATGGTTGTGAGGAGTGTCCAGGAAAGCGCTCTCTGAACAAAGGAAGCAGTCCTTCCTTTATACAAAATCTGTACATCACTATTAGTAATGTCCACCAAGGCAACACCCCCAGCCACTCCCTCACAGTCATATGCCACTCTATACAATGCTGTGATCATCTTACCTCCAGAAACTATGTAATATAAATCATCCCTTAATAGCCAGATCTGGTATGAATTATATTTTTTTAAACTACAGGGAGTAGTCAGAATTCCATCCGTAACGTTCTAACTGACTTCTGAATACACGATGATGCAAATGGCTCTGAATGACAATGTGAATTCACTTACATTCTATCTGGGGAACAGAGATCCCACCCTACCTCCTGGGGCATTCAATTTCCTGCAGGTCAGCAGAGTAAATTTAACTCTCTTTAATATCACATTGAGCCCACACTGTTAGCGTCACTCTGCATCACAAACCAGCTGTCCAGCCAACTGAGCTAGTTTAACGTTTTCTTTATTGACAACCTTTTATACTGAAAAGAACTGTAATGTTGGATTTTCAACTTATTTGTTTATGTTGTACTTTTCACCTAAGACTTTGTACCTAGGTATCTTGTACCTAAGATTGTGCCGTGAATGGCAACAGTATACACTTTTCACTGTATTCTTGTATCCCTGTACTTGAATACACGTGACAATAGAACCTCATTCGAATACTCTCTAAAGTGAGAACTTTGAACTTTCGATGCTTCTAATAATTTGCAGGTTTCTCACCAAATGCTCCTGGCCAAGACATTTCACAAACTAAATTTTTACACTGTGCTTTCCCTGAACTCCCCTAAATTTTTAAAGGGGGAAAAATGAAACTTGCATCTGATTCCAATCAAGTTCTCTCCAAACTACCCTAAATCATTTTAAGCTTGGGATATTAAAATCAATCCTTGAGTACCCTGAACCAAAAATAAGCCAGTGGTGTTCAGAGTTTACCCCACCTGTCACACCATGTCAGAAAAATAGTCTTCCATTAACACTCCAAGGGGCCTCTGTTTTCTCTCATGTTGGGTTCGGTCAGTATTCTGGAAAACAGTCTGACCTAGTTAGCTCTTCAGAAAAGAAACCAAACCAAATGTCACTGTTTTAAAATCCAAACTCTTAAAATGATGACACTGGTCATTTTGTAATAACTTGCATTTCGTTAGCGCGAATTTACTGTAATGCAGTTGACGAATTGGGGACATTATTTCTGAAGTGTGCACTTTTAAAATGTGTGTCAGCTGTAACACAGTTGCATTGTCAACACTGTTTCTAAAGCGTGATTTTTCTATAATGTAGGGTTGCACAAGAATGCAACCATCGCGTTTATAGAAGAACTGCCTATATATGTATAAAGAAATCTGATATCTTTCATCACAACTTGTATCTTGAAAAAAAATCTCTGCAGTTACATGACTGAATCCTGTACATAATACTTCAGTACGATAAAAATGGACAGAATAAAAACTTAGATTTAACAATGGTAAGTGCTGATAAATGCTTGAAGCGTGTCGAGTAGAAAGAAAACAAAATGCTGTTTCTTTATATGATGCATATTCTGTAGTTGAAAAACAAGTATCGCAGGTTTTGAACCTTGCACAACATTTTGGCAGTGGAAACTGCTTTGAGGTCAACTAACTTTTAAAGAACAATTTTGAGCAATTTTTTAACATTGGAATCATGTAGATACGCTGAACTCAGTATGTTTTCATTGAAGGAATATTGTGAATTATAGATAAAAATTAAAATCTCCCAAAATGCAGTGACAGTGTTACAATGCGTGTGAATGTGTTCATTTTTCAAATTTTTCACGAGAGTATGAGTTTATACAAGTGTGATTTAAACTTGGGTTGGGTTGACTTATGAATTGTTATTTAAAGATGACTGGCATAGAATTACTTGGAATACTTTGTGTTGGCTTGATTCTATAGTAGCACACCTGCCTGAGATGTGAAGTTAAAAATCACACAACACTAGGTTATAGTCCAGCAGGTTTATTTGGAAGCATTAGCATTTGGAGTGCTGCTCCTTCATCAAGTAGCTAGTGGGTCAGGGCCTCCTATCCCATCTGAAATATGAAGATCATGGGATCTTCTCCAATAGGATTTGAGTCGTTCAGTGTTTAAGGTGTGTTGTGCTGTATTATCAGAGGTGCTTTGTTTCAATCCAGTATTTCACTGAGTTCATGTAGCCATAAAGGATCTAGTTGCACAATTTGAAAAAAGACTGAGGCAATTTCCTGGTGTCCAGCATTCCATAGCCACCACCATGTGTTAACTGGTAATTTATCTTCTTTTGTTTTGCTGGATCTTGGTTGCAAGTTGTGCTGCTGCGTTTGGCTACAGAGCAAGAGTTTATTTAAAAAGCAGGTTCGGGTGATCAGAGGATTTGATAGGTTCACAATAAATGCAACTTTTAAAAATATTATCCATGGCTTCAGAAAACATGTGAAGTACTAGAATTGTATTTTAAAAATATTCTAAAGCATCAGTGCACAGTGGTATTTAACTTGACAGTGATTGGTGCAGTTACTGTCGACTGTGTAAGCATTGCATAAATCCAGTATCAGAGGCTCACCTGTTGTTGAAGTGTGACACTCTGGAAAAGTAGTGTCACATCAGTTTGTTTCAGCCAATTTGAGCTTTGACACCAGAGTTATATAAAAGTACGATTTTTCACACAACACTAAACTGGTAGTGGTGACTGTACTGTCAAGCTGGGAGCCCTGACCTACTTCAACACATTCAGTGGTGAGGAACATTTTAATGATTTGGATGAATATCTGAGGTACCACATTCAAGTTAAACATAAAACATTCCAAGATGCTTCACATGATCATTACTTGAATAAACTGAAGAAGGCTCCTACCTCTGTCATGCGCTACTAACACATTGTTATTACAATTACACAGCTCTTTTTTTTCTTCTTGAGACACTTGTCTTCCTAATTGATGCTTTGTAACCACAGAGCTGAAAAATAAGTCTTCATAACTACGTAGCTGTGGTCTGGTGTATTTTATAGGAAAAGCAAAACTTTTTGTAAGCATGTAATTTTTTTCTACATCAATTACAAGGAGGCATGCACAGGTATGTTAAAATCCTTGAGGAGAAAGTGAGGACTGCGGATGCTGGAGATCAGAGCTGAAAATGTGTTGCTGGAAAAGCGCAGCAGGTCAGGCAGCATTGTTGCTGGAAAAGCACAGCAGGTCAGGCAGATTCTCCTGTTCCTTGGATGCTGCCTGACCTGCTGTGCTTTTCCAGCAACACATTTTCAGCGATGTTAAAATCCTTGTCCAGGAGATAAAGAAGTTTATTGATGACCCATTGTGAGCTTATAAATTGGGCATTGACCAGAACATAAGTGAAGAACCACCGCTGTCTCCAGAATGCGGGTGCCTTACTTGGAACATAACCTGGTGTTTTGAAAGACCTTAATTGCCAGCAAGGAATTTGAGAAAAAGTTTGATTCGCATGCAGCTACCCAGATAAAGAGAGATTCCATCCTGACTCATCAAGAAGAAATGGGTCTTCAAGCAAAAAGATCTTGAAAAGGCTGGTTGTTTGAATCAGAATCATGCAGCCCTTTGGCCCACCATGTGTATGCCAACCAACAAACATCAAACTGCACTAATCCCATTTAACTGCACTTGGTCCTGAGCCTGCTTTGCCCTGGCATTTTAAGAGCTCACCCAGATGCTTAAATGTTGCAAGAGTACTTGCCTCCACCACCCCCTCAGACAGCATATTCCATTTATCTACCTTCTGGATGAAAACATGTTTTGTCCGATTTCCTGTAAACCATTTGCTTCTTACTTTAAACTTGTGCCCTCTGGTCTGCCATGGGGAAGAGATTCTTATGAATATATTTGGTTATGACATTTTTTTTTAAACATGAACTTCTGTATCACACAAGACACTTAAGGCTTCTACTAATCCAATAAACTGTTGGGAATACGCTGCTCAGTGATAAATGCCATCATAGTAGCTGTGGCAAACCTTAACATTCTAAAGCAATCTATGATATTCCAGATAAAATGACTTGCAACATACATTTTTACAAAATATATGCAGATAAAATCAACGTATCCCCCAATGTTAACTAATCTGGATTCTGGGATATTTTTCAAGATCTGTATCTTTGCCAAAAACTAATCTGTGCAAAGCAACTGGGCTATAAAATAAATTACCCTCCCTGTGGAACTATACGTCAGGAATTCTCATTTGCTCCATATCTTGCTCAGTCTCACTCAATATCTGCCTGCATTAACAACACCACTCATTCCACTGTCAAATTCACTTCAGAAATCATCGCTGCAACTGGATCTGAATTCATTTGTTTGCCAATTCTGTGTCCGTTGCTGCTGAAACAGCAGTATACTGTATTTTTTATGGGACTTTCTTCTTTAGTACTCTTTGTATCTAACTTGGATGGCTGGTCTGCAAAGCAGAATTATGCCAACAGTGTGGGTTCAATTCCTGCACTGGCTGAACTTGCTATGAAGGATTCTTCTTCTCAACCTCTTCCCCCTAACCTGACGTGAGGTAACCCTCGTGTTGATCTCCCTCTCCCTCCCTCTCTCGAATACAACGACCTGTTTTAATATTATCTGCAATTTTTTGTTAAACCTTATTTGTAAGGGACCTTTTTAATAGTAATATTGTAATAAAGTAATGTTTAACCTGTTCAGCAGCAGAGCTTTTTGTTTACTCAAATCATACAAATTAAAGGGAGGCTGAATAAGCAATTTTAGTCAATGGTTCATTGATCATGCTGGGAATGTACTTGGTGATCATGACATTTTTAGCAGAACTTTCATTTCACTCAATGTTTCAAAATACTAATCCAATAAACTGCTCTAAAAACACTGCTCGCATTTTGAAGTGGCGATAAATTCCATCGCTGCAGCTGAGGCAAACCATAACATTCTAAAACAGTATTATTATTTTCCAAATAAAATGACTTGCAGTATTTTTGTATTTTAAAAAAAAAATTCACCATATGTCCCAATGTTAACTGATCCTGAAAAAAAAATACCAAGATCTCTAGATCTGTATCTTTGCCAAAAACTAAGTTTCCTTAGTCTACTCCTTTTTTATCTGTATACCAGGTTTTGTTGAAGTCCGACCATTAATTTGAGATGTATCGTTTACAGACTAACTGGGGTTAAAAACATCCTGATTGAAGGTAAATAAGACACAAAGCTACATGTGATATTAATGATAAAGGTTGGGCAAAGAGGCTTTAAGGATTATCATAAGGATGAAAGGGAAGTAGCTTGTGAGGTGTATAGAGGGATTGCTGTATTTAGGATGTGGGTATCGATTGCAAATATGAATCATGTTGGTAATATGTCCAGGACGATCGAGCACTCCTGCAGTTTCTATTCCTTACAAGTCAATTTCATTTTTTGCCAATGTTTTAGGAATGTTATTTTCATTAGTTTGTAGCTTTGGCTATGGTAAAGAATTAAAATTGTAAGAACAAATTTTAAGGGAAAAGTACTTCTGTTTTCTATTTGGTGGAGTTGTATATTGTCAGTGCAAAAGATGTTTCTAGCAATTGGTATGTGGTTCAAACTGGTTTGTGCTGCTGAAAGGCGCCAAGCCCCTTTTGTGTTTTTGTTTAAAAACAGAATGGCTGTCTTTTCATAGACCAGAGTGTGAAGCATTGGCATGTTCAAGATTTTTTTGTTTGCTTCAATTCACCCGAATTTATACTCTATAAAAATTGCACAAATAACTGACAACACATTGGAGGATAGATCTGAAGAGACAACCAGAGGACTTAGTCCAAATGTGTCAATTTAATTTTGCTCCTCTTGTAGTTACAAATGTTTCCCTTTTTTTTTGTTTTTATTCTTTTTAACCTGTACAGCTTTCAGTTTCAGTCTGACTGAAACAAACTGGAACTGGCTTTCTAGATTATATATAAAACTTAAGTACTTGGAGTAGATGGAAATGACGTGCATGTATTGGCATGTACAGTAAGACCAGATAGAAGCAGTAAACCACTTCACGTAATTCCATGGATAATCAGGGTGATGGATCTCCCACTTTGCAGCCTCTGCATAAAGCAGGGTCAGAAGGTTAGAGGTTGACTCGTGTGTAATTGAAGTAAATGGCGCTTTGGAGTTAATTGTGTATTGGCTGAATTTGCAGGTGGAATATTAGCAGAGCTTCAAGTTAATAGTACCGTGAGTTCCCACTGGCTTTAATAGATGCAGCATTGTCTTTGTGACTGCTAAATCCTCTAAATTTTTCAGTCACATGATTGTGATGTGCTTATTATGTTGTGCTAAGCAACTGATCATATGCTTGTAGAGAGCTGCACTGTTGGGGGTAGAAATCATTCAGCTGGATAGCAGGAAATAAATGCTTGCCCTCATTTAAATTCCAGCTATTCCATCTGTGACTCAATGATACCAAGTGCACAACCAGGTTGTTAATTCATAGCAATCTAAATTGATGTCCAGAAACTGTATAATTATCTTAATTCTATTCCTTATGATCTTTGAAATTAAATGTAGTGCAGACACTTTCCACTTGGCCTAAAAGTGCTATAAGTGCCAAAGTAATAAAATTACCTTTATGATCACCTTTATAACATGCACAAGAAAATTTATCATCCCACTAATTTTGACCTCCATTACCGTCCTCTTGCTAAAATGGTTTGTTAAAACTTTGACATTAACACTGAAAATAGCAAACACTAACACTTAAATATATCTATGGTGAATGTTCATTTCAGTTATAAACCGAACTGATCAAGTCATTCTGGATTTACAGAAAACAAACCAACAAAGTTCCTTCTAAGATAAAGCTCTATTCCATGATGCAGTTGGTTGTTTATGCTGGAAAAGAATACATTTAACAACAACTTTTTAACCAGTTTGGAAATAGCATTGTTTTCAAGATATGTTGCAAGTATTTTAGAAACTTGCACATACCTTTTTTAAATGTTGCTCATTGAAGGTTATGTCATTCCAATTTTCAGTTAAAATTCAAACTGCTGTTTTCTGGAAGAATAAAGGTGAAATGTTGAAGCATGCAAATAAAATATTTGCGCTTTCCCTGGTGTTAAATTTAAAGCTGTGGACATGTGTAAGCATGATGATATTAGTTGGGATAATCTTTGCTGTATGCTGTCTAATTCACTAAACTACTCCCTGCCCCAAATTCCTCAATTTAAAAAAAATGTAAAAACGCTAATTTAAAGAAGGGCTGTGGTGCTGTGGCCATGATTGTTCATGGCTGATCTGATGTGACAGGGAAAAAAGCGAGGACTGCAGATGCTGGAGATCAGAGCTGAAAATGTGTTGCTGGAAAAGCACAGCAGGTCAGGTAGCATCCAAGGAGCAGGAGAATTGACGTTTTGGGCATAAGCTCTTCTTCAGGAAGATCTGATGTGACTTCAACTCCACTTTCTGATTCATACAATCCCTACAATGTTAAAGCAGGCCATTTGGCCTGTTTGAGTCCACACTGATGCTCCATAGAGCATTCACCCAATCCCATTTAACCCTGCTTTTCCCATGGCTAATCCACCTAAACTGCACATCTTTGGACTGTTGGTGGAAACTAGAGCATCCAGAGGAAACCCACAGAGACAAAGGGTGAAAGTTGCCCAAGGGTGAATTCCGAACTGTAGTGACCCTTTTTAGAGAGGAAATTACTCCTAATTGTTGTCTTAAATGGGAGATCCCTTATTATGAAACTGTCATATATTTCTCGATTCCACCAAGCAAGGAAACATTGTCACAGCATCTAACCTGTCAAGTCCCCTCAGAATCATCATTTTCAATAAAATTGCCTTTTGCTCTTTAATGCCAATAAGTATAGGCCAAATTAGCTCAATCTTCCCTTCACTGAAATCAATTCTGAATTGCCTCCAATACAAAAGTATGTGCTTCAAACAAGGAAACCAAAGCAGTATGACTTTATCTGTCCTGTACAATTGGAGCAAGACTTTTAGTTCAATATCTCTCCCTCTCCCTCTCCCTCTCTCTTTCCTGCCTCCCCCCACTGCAATAAACACAACATTCCATTTGCTTTCCTAATAATGTACTGTAAACAACATGGTAACTTTCTTGTGACTTGTTTCTGAGGACATCCAGATCATTTTGTACTACATATTGTAATCTCTCTATATACTATCCTGCGTTTCTGGTATTCATATCTTGCATTGTTCCACCTTTATGGTCTATTTTTGCTAATTTTATTTTCCCATGGATGTTTATTTATAAAATACATAAATACAATTTGTTGGCTGACTCTGCATCATTTTTGTACAATGTTAAAAATCTCAATACCAGTGACGCTTCGAAAGCTAATGCTTCCAGTGAAACCTGTTGGACTATAACCTGGTGGTGTGATTTTTAACTTTGTACACCCCAGTCCAACACTGGCATCTCCAAATCATCTTTGTATGTTTTCATACCTACTTCACATTTCAGGTGACAGCAGTGTACTTGGTCCCTTCATCCAATCTACTAAGATCAGTTATAAATGTGAAATCCCAGCACCAATTCCTGTGGTACCTCACTAGGTGCAGGCTGTGAAACTGGAAAAAACCCATTTAGCACAACTGTCTCTCACTGTTAGCTAGCCCATCCCTTAACGACGAAGTGATATTGACCCTCCCCCTGTTTAAACTTTGGCATTTGCATCTCTAAATGCATTGGTCAATTGATCACTGATGACATTCTTTCTCAGTCTCATGTATGCACACCATCCTTGTACATTTTGTGTTCCCTCCTTTAAGACTACAAATACCAATTATAAAGAAAAGCTAGTATTACATCATGCAAAATCTCAGGGTAACTTTTGAAGTGTAGTGTTGTTTTATGGAAAAATATAGAAGCTAACTTGTACATAGCAATGAAATGAATTACCATATAATCCTGTTTTGTTGGAGATACCTCAAGGACACGGAGAATTCTCCCCCCCCCCCCCCCCCAACCAAAGCCTTTTGAAAAGTATTGTCAGATTTTATTTAACATCTATTTGAACTAGGAGCCAACTCCTTGACTTAATGTTAAAATAGCATTGAAGATGTTGCAGCACACTTTTGAGTGGGCACCAGAGCCCATTTGTTTTTAAGTCACAGTCAAGTTCCCCTGCCACAAATTCTGCTCCCTAACCACCAGCACCATCCCTTGCCTTGACTGTTCTGGGAGGAATGGAATTGAACATTGTGGAGACTGAACCAGGTTATTGGCAACTTTTTGAGTCTTGTCCAACCTCGAGCTGAGTGTTTGATGCCATATCCTGCCAATTGGGACGATTGCCTGCATCGTGTTGCTGAGTCCTTCACTCACCTATTATTTGCTTATCTATGCTACTTAATTCTGTGATCTGCCTGTATTGCTTGCAAGACAAAGCCTTTCACTGTGCTTCGGTATACGTAACAATAAATTCAACTCCAATTCAAACCTGCTGAAATATGAATTTATATCTTTCAAGTCAGTCCATTCAACTGCTTTCCTGGTTGATCTTTCACCTGTCAGCTGCCTTTTATCAAATTTTCTGGATGTATTCTAATTCGCACCAATGCCTTTCACCCATCCCTATCTGCTTACTGACCTATGCTGCCAGTGTCTAAAATTCTTCTGATTCTTGTTTGCAAATCCGTCACTGCTCCCTCATGTCACTCTGATTGTGAATTTGGCTCTAGCCATAATTCCTACACCATGTACGTGCATACAAAAAGAAATGAGCCCTGTGTCGTATGAATAATTTTGACCTCTTGTGTGCTCCTGAAATTAATCAGCCCTCTATTAGCACCCCTCTCTGTCTTCTGTGGTTGATATCCTAAGATCTGAAAAGCCACCTCGTGGCATCCTTTTAACACCATCTACAAAACACATGCTGTGATCATCACCTGTCCAAACATCTCCTTATGCAGTTCAATGGCCAATCCTATTTCATTGGGTAATGGAGGGGCGAGAGAATTATCAGTCTTGTGAATGAACTCTAAACTTGAGCAAAGATAATGCAGCAAAGTAGAATTAATGTTGTTGAATAAAATGTTGATTTGAAAACTGACAATTCTGCAGGCCCAAGTCTTTTATGTAAATATTGCGGTTGGTTTCATGGGCACTCATTGAGTTAAAGATTTCCTCTATATGCTGTGAGATTTACTTTCAGCTAGTTTGGAATTGTATTTCTATACAAGTGGAGCAGTGCTTTTTTTATGTGCAGCAAATTCACAAAAAAACATTTTGTTGAACGGAACTAATAGGGAAACTAAATTTAGCAAGTTTTGAGAAGATTTGTCGCTCGGGTTGAGTGACAATCTGGATGTAGGTTTGCTCGCTGAGCTGGAAGGTTTGGTTTCTCTGAATTTGCTGAACCTTCCAGCTTAGCGAGCAAACCTACATCCAGGGAAAGTAAATTTATTTGGTATCCACAAGTATTTTATCATACAACAGTAAATGTAGAGATTGGTTTAAGAAAATGTGTGGGTCGGAGGGTTTGAGCTATAGTGAGGCTGAATGGTCTGCGGCTGTTATCCTTGGAGTGTTGGAGGCTATGGGGTGACCTTATAGAGGTTTATAAAATCATGAGGTCTTTTCCCTGGGGTGAGGGAGCCCAGAACTGAAGGGCAGAGGTCTAGGGTGAGAGGGGAAAGATATATAAGGATCAACTCTTTCCACACACAGCAGTGCGTATATGGAATGAGCTGCAAGAGGAAATGGTGTAGGTTTAGGCAATTACAACATTTATATGAATAGGGAGGGTTGAGAGGGATATGGGCTAAGTATTGGCAAATGGGGCTAGATTTAATTTAGGATATCTGGTCAGCATGGATGAGTTGGACTGAAGGGTCTGTTTCCATGCTGTAGATCTGTATGACTCTTTTGTTTTGAAGGTATGTAATGCAGAGTTTTGAAATTGGAAAGAGGAGGAATAAAGAAATTTAAAACTGCAGCTGAAAGAGAAAGGAGGAAAATTGAGAATATTCATGCAGAAAACAATTTTTAGTTAAAGGCTGAAGTGGAGGACTGTAATCAAATCAATTAAATATGAAGAGGGAAAAGGCTTGGGTATTATGGTCAGCCTAGAGAAAAGAAATGGTAAGCAATTTTGTTTTATTAACAATAAAGGTTAATATTGCAATAAAAAACTATGGGCAGAAACTGTGGGAATTGGAAGTAATTATTTTACAAAATTTTAGATTAGCAGTGTTATGATAGACATTAAGAGGAACATCATCCATGTGGAATATATTTAGGAGGGCTGGAAAAGAAATGTAATTTAGAAAACAAAAGAAATTATGATGTGGCAACAATATTGTCCACAAGATGCAGTGCATAAATTCATTAAAGCTCCTCGGACAACACCTTCCAAACCCATGAATACCCATCTAGAAGAAGGGCAGCAGATACATGGGAACACCACACCACCTTCCCGTCCAAGCCTGACTTGGAAATATTTTGCCGTTCTTTGTGTCGCTGGGTCAAAATCCTGGAGTTCCCTCCCTAAGGGTATTATGGGTCTACCTACTGCAAATGCATTGGTTAAAGAAGGCAGCTCACAGCCACCTTCTCGAGGGCAACTAGGGCCGAGCAGTAAATGCTGGCTCAGTCAGTGATGTCAATGCTTCATGAGTGAATTAAAAAAAAATTGGTTAAAGCAGGGGATATATTCTTCAAGGAAGGTTGACGTGTACAGGCAGAATAAATATATATTTGGGAATTTGGAGGTTTAAAAAAAGGTTGTTATAGTCAGAATGTATTACAGATTTTCCAATTGTGCAAAAGAAATGTAAGAAATGTTGTGGTTCTGTTCGCCGAGCTGGGAATTTGTCTTGCAAACGTTTCGTCCCCTGTCGAGGTGACATCCTGACTGAGGATCCAGGATGGGTCCAGGATGGCACTCATCCACAGACTCTATCAACAAACACATCGACCTGGACCCAATGTACCGGCCACTGCAGTGGACAGCTGGAACTGACAACCGGAAGCAGCAGAGACAGGCCACTATAAATGCTGGAGGAAACAGCACAGAAGCGCTTCACAGGAGGCTCCCAAGCACTGAGGATGTCACCTAGACAGGGGACGAAACGTTTGCAAGACAAATTCCCAGCTCGGCGAACAGAACCACAACAACGAGCACCCGAGCTACAAATCTTCTACCAAACTTTGAAAATGTAAGAAATTTTGGCAGATTAGGAAGATGAGTAGGGATATCTATTATTTTGGAATACTTGTAATTTATCCATCATTTTGGATAGTGCATGGAGAAAGAGATGCCAAATTCTGAACTACTTCCTTGGCTGGTGTGTTAGCTAAACTTTTTCAGGGTGGAGCTGTTGCTAGATCTCAATGAGCAATATAATACTTCAATAGATAAGAACATAAGAACAAGGAGCCAGGAGTAGGCCATTCAGGCCCTCGAGCCTGCTCTATGACTGACTTCATCTCAACCTCAACTTGATTTTCCTGCCTACTCTCTGTAACCCTTCAAACCATTACTAATTAAAACTCTATCTCCTCCTCCTTGAAACTACCCTGTGCTGGAACTCTGGGTTTTACCTTGAGGTGAGCTTTACCTTTTTTATAAACCCTTAAAGACCTCAGTATGTATAATTTAGACTCTTGCTTCAGAATGAAAGCTGACACTTTATGGAAGGTCATATCCTAAAGAACTAACATTGTATCCTCTGCCAAAGTAACATGAACTTAAACAGGTAAGATTGGATCCTTTGTGTTTTAAAAAAAATGCATAAAAAATGCACTTCCTTTTAAAAGTTATGATGGATGAGCAGTTTTGTTTTATGTAGTTGAGTGCTCAAGAATGAGTGATCATAAACCTAACAGATCCAGAAAAGTGTGTAGGGAAGTCATATTCACATTGCAAGACAGTGGAACTCACTTCTAGAGTTAATGGTAGAGATCAGAAGCTACATAGCATTGAAAACTGGATTTAATGGGTAGATGATAGCAACGGGGTGTGGGTGGGGTGCAGGTGAAGAGATTGAATCTAATTGCTTGTGTGGAGGATTAAACAGGTTGGACTGAACTACTTGACTTGTGTTGTAACTGCATTTCAGTGTTACAAGAATATTTTGCGAACATAACAAATAAATTTTGAGGAACAGCAGCAGACTATTTTGAGCCTGTTTTTCCCCATTCAGTCAGATGACTGATCCGTGACTTGACTCCATACACCTGCCTTTGATCCATAACCCTTAACAAAAATTTAAGCAAAGGTATTATCTAATCTCAGATTTAAAAATGATACTGCATCCGCTGCTGTTTGTGGAAGACTGTTCCAAACATCTGCAACTCTTTCTGTTTGGAAGTACTTCTTAACATCTATGCTGAACAGTCTGGCATTTGTTCTTAGCTTATCTCCCAAGGTTCAAGAATCCGCAACCATTGATAGTAGTTTATCTTTTGTCCTATCTTTTGTCCTATCTTTTGTTGACATCTTGAAGACTTTTGATCAGATCACTCCATAACTGTCTAAATTCTAGATCTTGGTACTGGTGAATTAAAAGTATACAGTTGCTCAGCTTAAGGGCTGCACAGTCTGGAGCAACCTGAAACATTTTAAAGATCCTGGATAAAGGATCATACATTTACATTTTTGTTGATGTCTGGTTTGAGCTTTGCAATGCTGATGTTGTATCAAAATGTTGAACTTGCATTCAACCAAAAAAGTGCATAGTTTTATAGGCAGGCAAATAATCAACTTGTCAATAGCTCTAACGTTTTATATCCAGACTGTTGATGGTAGTTCATGATGCATTTAAAAGGAAAGAGCAGACATTCATGTCTCTGAATATAGAACCCTTTGGGATACTTCGATGAATTACTTCTTTTGAAGCGTGCTCACTGCTTTTTGGAGGTCAGTTGATGAAATTTGTAAAGCTCTGTTTCATAAGCCAGCACCTTGAAAAGCAAAGGAATTATTTTTGGTGCATCACTATGCCATCGGTGCCTGACTTGACAGCTTCCCTTTCAAGTACTCAACCATCCTTCTTTGCTTCTGAGTTTGGAACTGCATCAAGTTCCATTTCACTCCTCATCAGTAAATGCAGCAAATTTGGCGCAAATTAATTGTAGCAAGCTGCAGTTCACTATGTCTTGCATGTTTGTCGTTGTCACCTTCTTGTTACCCGCCTTCCAAATGTCAAGCTTTTCCAGAAAAAGAGAAAAGCAAATGAGCTACTTTGACTTGAAGAGGCAGTATAAAAAGAGCTTGCTTCACATAGTGTGGTGATGCTCAGTGCAATTTATATTAAAAAAAAGTGGCATTTAAAAAATCTTTTGCAATTTCAATACCTCCAGTGTTTTGTGCTGATGTGTTACTTTTGAGAATAGTGATGTAGGAAGTGAAGTAACTAAATTGTAACAAGCAATGCGATAGCTAACTGGATGATTATTTTCAGTATTGCTGATTGAGAGAGAACTACTGTGTGCTCCTTTTTAAAATAGGGCAATGAATTCTTTTATCATCTTTAGAGGACAGGACTGTTTTCCGTCACATCCCAAAGCCGACAGGCTGAAGAGTGTAGCATTCCCTACTGGCATGGCAGCCTGGATTGTATGTTAAATCATCTATAATCAGGCTTTAACCATAACATTCTGACTTGATAATGCTATTGTTAACCCAATGCAGACATCTCAAAGACAAAGTTCATCATTGTGAGCCTGAATTCTGTCGTATTGTCAGCTTTGCATCATGTTTCTTTTTGGACATCCGTATGGTCATTTCTTTCTCATTGTTTCCAGTGTGGTTATCTTTAGGTGTCCCTCATCTGTCCACAGTAAGCTGGGTGTAGGGCCATCTCTCTGCTCTGTAGAGAGGCATAGCATCTTTCGTACAATTAAGTGGTTTACTAGAATCACACAGCTGCTGCTTACGGACACTTAAGTCACACAGGAATACCACAGCATTCTGGGATAGTTGCCAGGCCTTTTATTTCCTTCCTGTTTTTCTTTCTATCAGCATTTATCTGCCTGTCTGTCTTGTTTTTTTTTTAAAGCACACCTCCACTTCACTTACTGCCTCCTTTTAATCTCCATTTCTATTCATCACCCCTCATCGTTTTGTATGGCTTTTTTTTTCTCTGTTTCCTTGTTAATCCTATTTCACTTCTCACTTGTCACCCTCACCGGTGCTGTTCCCCTCCCACTGTTGAAATTCCGTGCCTTATGCAAGTTCCTACCTTAACTCATTATTTTCTTGTATTTCATACCTGAAGATCTTGCTCAGTTATTTTCCTTTTAGTCATAAAACTGCTTAGTGCTGAGAGAAAGAAGGCACTAGTGCAGTAGACCGGATGCAACTTAACAGTAACTAATCCAAACAACTGAGAATTTGTGAAAATCCTTTAAATCAAAGACCTAATCACAGTACTGTTTTTATAATTCAGAGTATAAGTAGGAGATTGTATGGAGGATACCACCAAATTGAAGGGAGTTGGCGAAGATTGATATGTTCCTGTGATGTGGTCAATGCAGCAATACTTCCTGAGGTGGTGACGATGCTGCTTCTCAAAACATAAGTTTTTGTGATGTCCTCAAGATTGTCAGGAACTGAACTAAATCAAACCAGTGATGATGGGACTGTGGTATATATCAAGGTTAAACTGCTACCTGATGTGGAAGGGAACTTGATATATTTTTATGATCTTCCTGCTCTCATTCTCCATAGCAATACTCATAACTGTTGAAGTAAGCTTTGTAGTTGTACATATTGCAGCTAGAGTTCCTAAGAGGGGCGGATATTGAGTCTGTGTGGTCTTGGCACCTGATCAAACAGATTGCTTCGCTTTGTCTTGAAGATTGTGGTTGCACCTATCCAAGCAAGTTGCAAGTATTCATCACATTACTGATTTGAACCTTTTTTTGGGTACAGACTTTGTGGTGGTGTGGTGTTAGTCAGTCATTGCATGTTGCCTGGTCTCTGCCTTGCACTCAGTTATGGGGGTTACACAACCAGCCTGATTTAAATGCTGATGTGCTCCAAATGGCTTTTGATTTAGATTTAGATTACTTAATGTGGAAATATACCCTTCGGCCCAACAAGTCCACACTGACCTGCCAAAGCCAATCCCCCTACATTTACCCCTTCATCTAACATGGGCAATTTAGCATGGCCAGTTCACCTAACCTGGGAGGAAACCGGAGCACCCGGAGGAAACCCACGCAGACAAGGGGAGAATGTGCAAACTCCACGCAGATAGTTGCCTGAGATGGGAATTGAACCTGGGGCTTTGACACTGTGAGGCAGCAGTGTTAACCACTGTGCCACTGTGCTCCTCATTAAAATTATGGATTTCTGGGTTAATTCTATTCGTTCCATTAGCATGGCTAATTCACCTGACCTGCACGTTTTTGGACTGTGGGAGGAAACGGGAGCACCCAGAGGAAACCCACGCAGACACAGGGAGAATGTGCAAACTCCACGCAGACAGTTGCCCGAGATGGGAATTGAACTCTGGTCCCTGGTATGGTGAGGCAGCAGTGCTAACCACTGAGCCACCATGCTGAGATGTTACTGTGATTATTGTTAACATTTGCAGGGACGTGGTTGGGAATGAACAGTGTCTTGTGCAAATGTAACCTGCCACTTGGCAGCCTGAATTTGAATGGTATCCAGGTCCTGCTGTAGGCTAGCGTGACCTTTTTTTATTAATTGGAGCAGTTGTGTATATAGGAGCTGAGCATGTGTAGAATTGTTGGCGAACTGATTTGCCTCCATGCATCCTGACCATCGATCTTAGTATGTTTCCAGCCTTTCGAGTTTTCCATTTGTGTTTTGCTTGGGATTCATGGTGCTTTCTCGATTTTTTTTTTGAGGTAATTCGGGCAGCAGCAATTAATAAAAGCAAGTTTGAGATTTCTAATATGTCTACAAAATACCATTGTAATAACAATAAGTTCATGAAGCCAGTGAATAGATTAACTGAAACCTAAAAATAAATGGTTAAGTAACAATGAAGTGTTAATGTAAAATGCTACACTTCAGAGTAATACGGTCTTGTATCTAAAAGCACTGACTTTTAATACTGCAGTTATGTAGATGCTAAAGCCAATGGATTTCACAGAATTGTTATCGTGCAGAGGGAGGCCATTTAGCCTGTTGTACCTGCAACAGTTCCTCATTTACATAGTGCCAATCTCCTTGCCTTTTTCCCCATACCCTTGCATACTCCTTTTAAATAACCATCCAGTGCCCTCTTGAATGCTCCAAATTTTCTTCAGAACCATTTCAAAACCGGAGTGTGTTTATCATGGTAGATACCGAAACTCTAGATTTGAGGTGGTCAGCCAAGATTGATTTGAATCTTTACAACTTTTTAATTCTGAGAAATTCAGACCTATAAATAACTTTTGCAAACAGACCTTTTTGGTTTGTTAATTAGCATGCATATAAGTGCTATCTGAGATTTGCTTTGAAAACGTGTAGACGATCCTTTTAAAATAACTTCTTTTTTTTCTTTAAATTTTCTCTAAATGCCTTTCATTATTGAACTCTAATCCAGATTTATGCTGTTTTGAAATTAACTATGATGTCCAATCTTTTCTGCTAATTTCTATGAATGTTGAAGCATTTTCAGAGAGCCTGAGACTGCATAGTCCATTTGTTTAAAGCTTGCCCATGTTTTGAATTATGATAACTTTGGGCTGGGAAATTATGGGTTTATATTGCTGAATTCTTCACAGCAGCTGTGCAGGGGCCAAGAGACTTTGTCCTTTTAACACAATGAGCAAAATGGAATTTGGAGAGGAATTCCCCATAGGCTGTTTTGTGTCCTTCTTACTGGTTAGATAGTTGGTAATCATGACCTTTCAAAAGGAACATGTTTACTCTTTATTTATCTTGCATATCAAAGAGACAAATCCTATTTACTTTTTGAATTAATGATAGTCAATCTTGGTCTTTCTCTTTTGTTTGCTGAAATTTACAGCTGTCTCAATTTTCTGTCTTTTGCTTAATCACCGAAACAAACATGCACAAGCACGCGCGCGCACACATACAAGTTGCATCTCTTTAACTAGTTTTGCCACTTTGTCCCCTTCCATCTTGCTGCCTTCTGAAGGCAATGGCCGAGTCTACACCTTAGATTAGATTAGATTACTTAGTGTGGAAACAGGCCCTTCGGCCCAACAAGTCCACACCGCCCCGCTGAAGTGTAACCCACCCATACCCCTACATCTACATCTACCCCTTACCTAACACTATGGGCAATTTAGCAATGGCCAATTCACCTGACCTGCACATCTTTTGGACTGTGGGAGGAAACCGGAGCACCCGGAGGAAACCCACGCAGACACTGGAGAACGTGCAAACTCCACACAGTCAGTCGCCTGAGGCGGGAATTGAACCCGGGTCTCTGGCGCTGTGAGGCAGCAGTGCTAACCACTGTGCCACCGTGCCGCCCACTATGCCACCGTGCTGCCCACGGTGCTAGATCAAATTGCATGTTATAGGTAAATTGGTGGGCGATTGTTGTTGTTTTGCCACTTCCAGTAGTGCCAGTGTGTACAATCTTAAAAACGTCGGCAAATTTCTTACACGGGTGGTTCGACTGTGGAATGAACTTCCCGTGGATGTGGTACAATTACAGCCTTTAAAAGACATTTGGGTAGGTACATGAATAAGAAACATTTAGAGGGATATGGGCCAAAGGGATTATGTTCAGCATGGACTGGTTGGACGAAGGGTCTGTTTCCGTGCTGTATGAATCTACAACAACAAATTAGACTTCTAATTTGTTTTAACTTGACACCCAACAGTTTGATTATCTGCAGCTGTAGCTTAAAAAACACTCAACCCTAGATGCATTTTTTTTAAACTGCGGTTTGTTAATGTCTATATGGCTACATTTCTCCTCTGGCCATTTTGTGTAGGGTTTTGAAGAGTTTTTGTAAAACCAGGTTACAATTTTTTTCTTGAATTTTTTTTTGTCCAGCTTGTGTTAGAGCACAACTAGGAATTTGACTAGCCCTGGGGATGCCACATGTTGAACATAGGTGACAACATGTAAACCATGTGTTGTATATAAATTACCAATTATGTTTTGTTCCAACCATCATTTGCTGCTGCCTAGAGATGAGGCCTTTTAATTGGTGTTTTTTAAATCAAAGTAGTTTAATTTGTTGGAGCTATTGGCTTTTCTAATTCTTTTGTACTCTGGCTTCATTTGAAAACCTGGCTTGCACAGACTTGAATATGTTGTAAACTTGCGGAAGGTGTAAATCAGTGTTAAAATGGAGCATTGAAAAATAGTGAACTTTCATACTGTTGTCAAGTTTCAATAAACAAACTCCTTCCATTGAGCAATAAATAATATTGAGACTAGAGCAAGTTATTGAGGATACAATACAGCATGTCTTTTTTTTGAACAAGAATGATGATGTCTTGTCCCTGTAAATGTTCCCTTCACAAAAGGAAATAAAACTCAGCACATCACCTTAACATGGACTGTTTCAGTATTAAAACAGAACAGAACACCCACAGCTGAGATGCCTGAACCTTTTCTAGCAAAACAAAACATGTGTAAACTCAGCATGATATTTGAGTGTTATATTTGCGAAGCAGACAAAAAAAACAATTTTGAGTATTTTTCTGATGTGGACCCAGATTTTTTTTCTCTTTTTTTTATTTAGGCAATACGAGCTTTGTTGGCTGGGTCCACATTTACTACCCATCCCTAATTGTCTTGTGAAGGGGGTTAGTGATCTGCCTGTTTTGAACTGTTGCAGTCCTTGTGACGTAGGGACACCCACCATATTATTTAAGAAATTCCAAGATTTTAAATCAACAGTACTGAAGGGATGGCGATAAATTTCCAAGTTTCCATTTGCGAGAGATGTTTGGATAATCTCCAACAATCTTCTAGAAAGAAAGGTGATGGGAAGTGTCTGGCCAAAGGTTCATTTTAGCTGATTTTTTGAATACCAATTTGTGTAAAATAATTTGACACTCATAGCTTTTTATTTGTGTACAGTATTGGGCAGACATGATTGTTTAAATTGTGTTCCTCCAGTATTTCCTCCAGCAGAGTAAATAGTGTAGGTCAAGAAGACTGTGATCTTGTAACAATGTTGTGCCATGAAAGCTGGTTTAAAACGCTTTTTTTTGTTCAAGTGAATATAACCCAATAATTAGAGTCAGGCCATTGAAGAGAAGTATAGAACTTTGCCTGTTCAAAATCCGTGAATGTGAGCTGAATTAATCATTTTAAAATCTAAAATCTGTATGCTTTCCAAGCTAAGGATGTAAAATATGAAAAGACATGGAATCGGGTCAAATGAATGATGTTGATATACAGATCAACCATGATTTCCAGTGAATGTCTCAGTGACCTACTCTTGTTCTTCTGCATTTTTCTTGCTGTTGCTATCAGACATGCAACATGTGTCTTTTGCAGTAATTTGAAAGACCGACAGTAGTATTGCCCATTTAACCATCAGTATATCAGGAACCACAAGCTTAGTTTATGTAATCTCTCCTTGTAATCTAACCCTTAGAGCCTTGGTAACATTCTGGTGAATTGGCACTCTCCTAAAGCCAACATAAGCCTTTCTACAGAACAATGCCTGGAATTCTTTTCAGTACTCCTTTCAATTGAAGATTCAAATTCTGTTAGGTTCTTCTGATTAGTTTTTGTATCTGACTACATCTTGGTGATTTTGGACAAGTACCCTTGAAGCTGTTAGTATTTCTAGGTTTTGTACTTAAGTCTTCCTGTAGTCTGGTCCAAATTGAATTTGAAAAGTATGGTACTTATGCCAGACCTGTATTGAACCTTGGGCAGACCATACCAATGTAGATGTAGAGAAATTGAAGAGGGAGCAGAGAGGGTTTACACATATGTTGTCAGTAATGTATGGGTATGGTTCAGGAAGGGATTGAATGGGTCTACGGTCTTCACTTTTTAGGAAATAAATCTTTATATCCAGTCAGTCATCATTTTAAAGAGAGATTTCTGCTTGTGGAAGAGCTTATCAAGAGACTATAAATATGAAAGTCATCAAGAAATCCAATAGGAAATTCAGAAGAAACCTTTTCATCTTAATGTCAAGAATGTTGAACCCTGACCATTGCTGTCAACACTTCTTATTATACCACCAACCTTTATGCAAGCAAATGGTTTGAATGTAGAGCTTTTTATTCTGTTATCCAAGTAATTAATAAATGTAGTGACTAGTTAAGGTCCTGGCAGAGATCATGGTGGAACTGTCCTAATTACCTGCTTTCATTTAAAGTACATGACCATACAGTTGTGATAAAGGACACCTAACCAATCTACCTATCGGATCAGAAGGGTGAAAACAGCAACACGTGCACTCACTCATACATTCTCTCTCTCTCTCTCTCACACTCACGCTCTTTCTCGTACGCACGCACATACACACATACATACTGCGCGCGCACGCATATACACACGCACACGCACTTCTCACGAAATAGTAAGAAAGTTATGCTTGCTTAAATTAATTAATTGAGAGCTGGAATTTTAAAATAAAATGTATTCTTGCTGTTTGTTTCTATCATTGCTTTGTTAATTACCTCATTTATTCTTTGTTTATATTATAAGCTATGGATATCTTTATATAGTTGCACTTATTTTTAAGAAGTGAATTACGATGAAATTACTCCATAATGAGCTGTTTTGCTTTAAACTCATAGGAAGCTGTTGCTGTACAATGCAGCGAGATAGAAATGGATGTGCTTGACTGAACTTAATAAAGCACAAGCCTCATGCTGCCAGTCGTTCGTAATGAAAGCAGGTAGTGTAGTTTAGAGTCCATTTCCTCTTGCTTTGTGAGGAAAAGCTTATGAGGCAACACGTGATTGGCAATTAGCCTGGTGTGCCTTGGCAAGCAGAACTGGCTTAAAATCAGCAGAATTCAAAGGGAAAAATAAGTTTAACAGATGCGTAGTGCTCAACATGTGAAGCATAACTTCTTGGTTGTGGGTTATTGGCAGGTCAAAGTCATTGGAACAGTGAAGGAAGGATACATGTCTGTTTTTGTTAAAATTCATTTAATGCCATTCTTCATTCACTTTTTTTGGCGTTTAATTTTTTTTGTAAATTAGAACCAATTAAAGTAAATCTGACATTTTAACAAATGGGACACATCAACAATTTCTCTCTCAGCTTATTAATGGCACTAATTATTTTTTTAAGTCTTTCTGGGAAAGAAAATTTAAATTTTGCTTCTGGTAAGAGTGAGTGAGTATTATCACTTCCTAGGCTGGCACTGGATCAGCATTTATCTCCTGTCCCTAGTTGCCCTTGAAGGTGAAGATGAGCAGCTTTTGAAGCATTGATATCCATTTGGTGTCAGGACACAATGCAGTTATTTGATTCATTATTGTTATAAAACATGATGAAAAGTGTTGTGTAGTGTCGCCATGCTCTGGCGCCATCTTAAAACACAAGAATAAAAGTGGAAAAATTTAAAAAAATGAACTTCAGTGCTTCTTGTTAAGTGCTCCGTGATTGTCAATGGGCTGGCCAGGCACAAGTCCCCTTCGCCAGGTCGCTAGAAGGAAAGTCACCACTCTTCAGAAGTATCTTACCTCCACCAATGCTCTCGCCACAGATGCTGCTGGGTACCATATTGGCCCAAATTCTCCTCTGCTGCAGCAGTCATGAATTGGCATTTGGACCGCCTTGTCAAAG
Source organism: Chiloscyllium punctatum (assembly GCF_047496795.1). Lineage (NCBI taxonomy): Eukaryota > Metazoa > Chordata > Chondrichthyes > Orectolobiformes > Hemiscylliidae > Chiloscyllium > Chiloscyllium punctatum. Next base: position 136,515,704 of record NC_092743.1, read on the forward strand.
CAGAAACCACCAGGAGCCCAAATTCTCCTCTGCTGCTACAAGTCCATGCTGGGCTCACTCGCTGCTGTTGCTGCAACAAATCTCTTTAACAAGAGCTAAGAAAGATTAAAAAGGGGCAAAGAAGGAAAAGGAGAAGAGGATGGAGTGAATGAGCCCTGATCTCTGAAGCCCTATTCCACCATCATCTCGCCCGAAGTTCCGGAAGCTAGGGACAGAGTTCGGGGTTTTGACCCAACGACATTGAAGGAGTGGTGATATATTTCCAAATCCGGATCGTGAATGGCTTGGCGGGAAAGTTTTTTTTGTAGCTGATATTTTTCCCATCTGCCTGCTGACCTTACCTTCCAGATTGAAGTCGTTGTGGGTTTGGAAGGTGGTTCACAAATCTTTGGTGAATTTCTGCAGCGCATTGTGTCGATGCTACTGAGTGTCAGGGTGGACGGAGTGAACGTTTGCGGAGGTGCTGCCAGTGAGGCTGGCTGCTTTGTCCAGGATGGAGTCCAAGGTGTTGGAGCTGCACCCATCCAAGCACGGTGTATTGTGGAGCATACCTGTGCATAACTGCAGCAAAGAGATTTTACTTCAACTGAGGAATGGAGCTCTTTAGAAAGCTGTTTTAAAGAGATGGATTTAGGTGGGCTTTACCAAATGGCAGCTGCTTGTGTAGGATTCTTTTGATGACTGACTTCGCATCTTTAAATTTGTTTCAGTAAACAGGCAGAGGGTGATGGATGGAATTTGATGAGAGAGGGGATACGAGCATGAGGGTTTTTGATTAAGCTCCGGTTTATCGTGGGCGAAAGATGGATTGCAGTGGAATAGCCAAAGTCACCAAGTCTTCAGTGTTTGTTTCTGCAGCAGATGAACGGAGGCAAGGGTGGAGTCGGACAAAGCTATGTAGGTGAACTTGGATATGGTGACAATGGATAAGTTGTCTAAAGTTCCTCTTAGGATCAACTAGGATATTGAGGTAACAAACAGGACGAGGGAGAGAATACATTGAGGGCATGGAATCAAAGATAGTTTTGATTATTCTTCAACTTAGTTGAAATTTCTGCTGATCTGGCATTATGTTGGTCAGCAATGTGAATTCTGGGCAGTGGAGAGGGTGGAAATGTTAAGGTAGAATTAAGAGTCTTCTGCATGTATGTGGAACTGGTGTGTACTGTAGAAAAAAAGTATAGTCCCTTACTATTTGGATTTCCTTGTGACAGTAATTGCAGGGCCTGTGCTGATGGTCAAATATCGTAGAATAAAGGATATTGCCAGGGTTGTAGGGAGAGGCTGAATAAGATGGAGCTATTTTCCCTGGAGCACTGGAGACTGAGGGGTGATCTTCTTGAAGTTTTATAAAATAATGACTGGTGTGGATAGGGTGAATAGTCAATGTCTTTTCCTCATGGTAGGGGAATTCAGAACTAGAGGGCATAGGTATAGGGTGAGGGGAAAAGATTGAAAAGGGACATAAGGGGCAACTCTTTCACACAGAGGGTGGTGTGTGAATGGAATGAGCTGCCAGAAGTAGTGGTGGAGGCTGGTACAATTACAACATTTAAAGGGTATCTGGATGGATAGGTGAATAGGAAGAGTTTTTAGAGGGATATGGGCCAAATGCTCGCAAATAGAACTAGATTAATTTAGGAAGGCATGGGTGATTTGAACCAAAGGGTATGTTTTTGTGTGCTGTGCAGCTCTGACTGTGTAATTTCCAATTCCCCCACCCCCATTTCATTGTTTGCTGTTTCATACACACTGTAAGGTTTGTTTTTTTTAAACTGCATAAGACTTTGAAAGTTTTGCAGAAGCTTCTGCAAATAACATTATTCAAAGAACGCAGATTAGCTTCAGATCAAGGTTGAGGGCAGAGTTCATTGGTGGATAACTTTATATTGAGTATTCGAAATGGGTTTTATATATTTTAAACATTCTGAAGGCTGTAGCAAGATTTCTGTCCCAAAAATAATGCATAAGACATTGGAGCAGAAGTCGGTTTATTCAGCCCATCAAGTCAGTTCTGCCTTTCACTGAGATTATGGCTGATCTGAAAATCCTCATACCCATTTTCATGATTAGATTAGATTAGATTACGTACAGTGTGGAAACAGGCCCTTCGGCCCAACAAGTCCACACCGCCCCGCCGAAGAGTAACCCACCCATACCCCTACATCTACATCTACCCCTTACCTAGGACTACAGGCAATTTAGCATAGCCAATTCACCTGCCCTGCACATCTTTGGACTGTGGGAGGAAACTGGAGCACCCGGAGGAAACCCACGCAGACACGGAGAGAACGTGCAAACTCCACACAGTCAGTCGCCTGAGGCGGGAATTGAACCCGGGTCTCTGGCGCTGTGAGGCAGCATTGCTAACCACTGTGCCACCGTGCCGCTCTTTCCTCTTAACCTTCGATTCCCTTACTGATTTTTAAAAATTCTCTCTCTCTCAACCTTGAATGTACTGAACAAACCTCAAATTTACTCTCCTCCTGAGAGAAGGAATTCTTCTTATTTCTGTCTTAAGTGTATAACCTTTATTCTGACATTATGCCCTCTGGTCCATCTTGCATCTACCACATCCCGTCCTGAGAATCCTGTATGTTTCAATAATGTTATATCTCATTTCCTACATTCCACGGAATATAGCCCAATTTACTCAACTTCTGCTAATAAGACTCTCTTGGTATCAGGCTAGTGAATGAAGACCGTTCAGAGAACAGTATCATTATAACTCCCCTTTGATAAGAGGGCCAAAACTGTTCTCAGGATTCCAGTTATGGTCTGATTAGTGCCTTGTACCATTTTAGGAAAACCTTCCTACTTTTATAATCCATTCCCTTTGAAATAAGGGCCAGCAATCCATTTGCCTTCCAGATTAGCATCCAAGTTCCACAGGTAGCTTTTTATGATTCAAAACAAAGACTCCCAAATCTCTCTGTTCTGTAACTTTATACAGTCTTTCTCTGTTTTAAATAATATTCAGTTCCTCTGTTATACAGTCAGAGATGTACAGCATGGAAACAGACCCTTCGGTCCAACCTGTTCATGCTGACCAGATATCCCAAGCCAATCTAGTCCCACCTGCCAGCACCCGGTCCATATCCCTCCAAACCCTTCCTATTCATATACCCATCCAAATGCCTCTTAAATGTTGCAATTGTACCAGCCTCCACCACATCCTCTCGCAGCTCATTCCATACACATACCACCCTCTGTGTGAAAAAGTTGCCCCTTAGGTCTCTTTTATATCTTTCCACTCTCCCCCTAAACCTATGCCTTCTAGTTCTGGACTCCCACACCCCAGAGAAAAGGCTTTGTCTATTTATCCTATCCATGCCCCTCATGATTTTGTAAACCTCTAAGGTCACCCCATAGCCTCGCTTCAGGGAAAACCGTCCCAGCCTGTTCAGCCTCTCCCTATAGCTCAAATTCTCCAATGCTTGCAACAGCCTTGTAAATCTTTTCTGAACCCTTTCAAGTTTCATAACATCTTTTTGATAGGAAGGAGACCAGAATTGCATGCAATATTCCAGCAGTGGCCTAACCAATGTCCTGTACAGCTGCAACATGACCTCCCAACTCCTGTACTCAATACTCTGACCAATAAAGGAAAGCATACCAAATGCCGCCTTCACTATCCTATCTACCTGCAACTCCACGTTCAAGGAGCCTATCAACCTGCACTCCAAGGTCTCTTTGTTCAGCAACACTCCCTAGCATCTTATCATTATCTGAATTAAACTCCATCTGCCACTGCTCAGCCCATTGGCCCATCTGGTCCAGATCCTGTTGTAATCTGAGGTAACCCTCTTCGCTGTCTACTACACCTCCAATTTTGGTGTCATCTGCAAACTTACTAACTGTACCTCTTATGCTCGCATCCAAATCATTTATGTAAATGACAAAAAGTAGAGGGCCCAGCACTGATCCTTGTGGCACTCCACTGGTCATAGGCCTCCAGTCTGAAAACCAACCCTCCAGCACCACCTTTGAGCCAGTTCTGTATCCAAATGGCTAGTTCTCCCTGTATTCCGTGAGATCTAACCTTGCTAATCAGTCTCTCATGGGGAACCTTGTCGAACGCCTTACTGAAGTCCATATAGATCACATCTACTGCTCTGCCCTCATCAATCATCTTTGTTACTTCTTCAAAAAACTCAATCAAGTTTGTGAGACATGATTTCCCACAAATATCTCAGCAAGAGGCCCAGCAATCACTTCTCTAGCTTCCCACAGAGTTCTCAGGTACTCTTTCTGATTAAGTTCATAATCTCGCATTTCTCCACACTTATATTTCATCTGCCAGGTTATTGTAGTCAGTAGTGCTTTTTACTTCAATTAGGCTACTTCCCATTCAGATTTTAGACTGAAAATTATCTGATGATCCTCATGAATGGTTGATCTAGATATTTTCTAATCGGCCTGTTCAGAGATACCCTAACACACCTCTGGTGCAAGTGGGACTCGAGCCCAGGCCGTCAGACTCCGAAGTAAGAACTCACCACTACACAATCACCTTTGTAACAGTAAGTAATGTTTACATGTTCACCATTGGGCTGGCTCCTTATTCCTGATTTTATTGAATCATCATCAGCAGCAGCCAGGGTCACATTAGAGCCCATGTTCCCCAGTACATCGGGTTGGATTCTGGATTACTAGTCCAGTCATATTACCATTATGCCACCACACTCTCTCTCTTAATGAAGGGGAATGAAACCAATTTAATTTACTGACCTATGCCGTGACTCCTTCAGTTGGTTTTTGTTCAATAGAAATGGCTCAATTATGTCACCAATGCAATGACCGTCAGTCTGTCATTGGAATCACATTTTAATTTGCATGTCACTTTTTTTTCCTGTTTGAATTCACTTTCTGGTTAGTATGAGATTTCAACCATGATCTGGAAAAGATTTTAAATACTCACCTTTTTGTTGAAGGTGTAATTGCTCAATGTAGCATACTTAATTTAGTAGTTTACACAAATATTTTCCTTCATCTGAGAGTTACGTTTTGTGAATCTGCTGGCAAGATTCGATGTTTGGCTGTTGCAAGAAACATGGTGAGCTCGCTTTCATTCTTGTTTGACAGAGAACTAAATTTATCTATTTTTAGGAAATCATCTTTCCTGTCTTTCGATCTCTCTCTTAAGTAGAAAAAGGATTCAACAGCAGTTTTGTTTAACCTCTCCTCCGGAACATAGTGAGTCATGACAGGCAACTGTTCCATTTGCACAGGCAACTCTCGCACTCTCTCCCTCTGTGTGTCTCGGTCTCTCATCACTCAAATAGCAATGTGAGCATTAACTAGAGAGTTGGCAAGTTATTTGTCTGTGTTTGTGGGCACATCAAGTGATCCTATCCTTGTTTATCTAATGCTCCTGTTCTGCCGGGGGTCATTTGATAATGATTAACATTTAAGATTGTGGCCAGTTGCAGTGCACCTACCATATCACATGCCTGGGTTGAGAGCTGAATCTGGGATTTCCCAAACTGAGGTTCAGAAATTCATCCTCAAGAGAGTTCCCTGGAGCCAGTAAGTTTATTCAAAGAGTAAGTCATTTTGTCTGTCAAGAGTTGTCTAAATGCTTCAGTTGGAAAGAATATATTTCAGTCTTAACATGTTAAACTGTTCTGATTTTGTTTCTGTCAGTTCCTCTGCCAGTTTCAATTTCTTGATAATCAACATGTTTCTAGTTAAGTTGTTGCCATGTACTTCGCCCTGTTTTTGATCTTTTTGGATCAAAATATTTTGTCATTTGATATCAAAATGACAAATTATAGCAAATGCAGAGCTTTGATACTGTTCTAAATTTTTAAAAATATTAATCAAGAGTTTCCTAAGGCAACTGATTTCACTGAATATAGCGTGCAAGTTATCCAAATCTATCTTCTGTGAAACAAACTAGTAGGATTGGGAATGGGAAGAACCTTTCAATACTGCTTTGTTTTCTTCCTTTGACTGTACCATAGTTTTTAATTCCTAACTGTTTGGAAATGATTTAGTGTATAATCTGGCCGTTAGTGTCTTTGTGTCCTCTTTTATCGTTGTAAGTGAATCAAATCAGTACTTGAAGAAATTCACAGATGCAGAACCTATCAGTATTTCAAAAATATGAGTAAGGTTAACCAATCTTAATATTTTGTTAAAACACAAAGTAGGAAACGCAGTAATTAGTAACTTTCTCCTTTATTTTGTTTCATGGTTCATGTTCTCCATTGGTAAAATAAACCATTTTAAGCTTTTATGCTATTTGCATTTAGGATACATAATTACATAATTTTTGTTTTTATTAATCTGGTTGAATCTGGGCTTTGGGAAGTTTCGATGTGTGAGCAGAGCAGTGAGAAGCATTTAGCAATGTCAGGGCGTGCTTGATGGTGGAAGAAATCTGGGAACTTGGAAGTGGTTATTCCAAAAATGTCCCCTTTTTTTTTGACACGTATTTCACTCCAGTTGTGAGCACTGCTTTGACTTTGTTCTTGTAAGAGGCATCTTGGAAGTTCTTGGTCTGGCTTCAGAGGATCTTCGTTTTAAAGCCAGTCTCACTAGAAATTCAAGAATGAACCAGTTTGTATGACCTCACCAGGTGCCTGAATTGTTTTTGACTGAACTAGAGAATTTCCTGAGTGGCAGAGGTGAAAATGTTTGCTGCAGAACCCTTTATCCATTGGCACTTCCTTTCAAAAAACCGGAGGATTTGACAGGGTGGATGCTGCTGGTTTTTTTTCTTTTGGGGAAACTAGAAATAGAAGAAACGATTTAAAATTAAGTTGTTTCCTATTTTAAGACAGATATCCCTTTTTGTTTTAATGTGAGGCTTGTGTAATGGGATGCTATCCTTTTTCCAAAGAATGGTTGAAGTGGCCCGAGCTTATTGGGGTAGGTGGGAATTGGGAACTGAGGCCACAGTCAGATCAACCATGAACCAACTGAATGGTAGAACAGGCTAGGGTACAGAATGAGGTAAAAACAATGACTGCAGATGCTGGAAACCAGATTCTGGATTAGTGGTGCTGGAAGAGCACAGCAGTTCCAGGCAGCATCCAAGGAGCTTCGAAATCGACGTTTCGGGCAAAAGCCCTTCATCAGGAATAAAGGCAGTGAGCCTGAAGCGTGGAGAGATAAGCTAGAGGAGGGTGGGGGTGGGGAGAAAGTAGCATAGAGTACAATGGGTGAGTGGGGGAGGAGATGAAGGTGATAGGTCAAGGAGGAGAGGGTGGAGTGGATAGGTGGAAAAGGAGGTAGGCAGGTAGGACAAGTCCGGGCAAGTCAAGGGGACAGTGCTGAGCTGGAAGTTTAGAACTAAGGTGAGGTGGGGGAAGGGGAAATGAGGAAGCTGTTGAAGTCCACATTGATGCCCTGGGGTTGAGGTGTTCCGAGGCGGAAGATGAGGCGTTCTTCCTCCAGGCGTCTGGTGGTGAGGGAGCGGCGGTGAAGGAGGCCCAGGACCTCCATGTCCTCGGCAGAGTGGGAGGGGGAGTTGAAATGTAGGGCCACGGGGCGGTGTGGTTGATTGGTGCGGGTGTCCCGGAGATGTTCCCTAAAGCGCTCTGCTAGGAGGCGCCCAGTTTCCCCAATGTAGAGGAGACCGCATCGGGAGCAACGGATACAATAAATGATATTGGTGGATGCGCAGGTAAAACTTTGGACGTGGAAGGCTCCTTTTAGGGCCTTGGATAGAGGTGAGGGAGGAGGTGTGGGCATAGGTTTTACAGTTCCTGCGGTGGCAGGGGAAAGAACCAGGATGGGAGGGTGGGTTGTTTGGGGGCGTGGACCTGACCAGGTAGTCACGGAGAGAATGGTCTTTGCGGAAGGCGGAAAGGGGTGGGGAGGGGAATATATCCCTGGTGGTGGGGTCTGTTTGGAGGTGGCGGAAATGTCAGCGGATGATTTGGTTTATGTGAAGGGTGGAAGGTGAGCACCAGGGGCGTTCTGTCCTTGTTATGGTTGGAGGGGTGGGGTCTGAGGGCGGAGGTGCGGGATGTATCTGCTCCCAGGAGGACCAGTTCCACCACAGAACACGCCAGATGGCCTCCTTCTTTAGAGACTGCAATTTCCCTTCCCACATGGTTAAAGATACCCTCCAACGCATGTCATCTACTTCCCGCACCTTTTGCCCGAAATGTCGGTTTCAAAGCTCTTTGGATGCTGCCTGAACTGCTGTGCTCTTCCAGCACCACTAATCCAGAATAGGGTATAGAATGATCTATTCCTGATCCTTTTTTTTTTAAATGTAATTTTGTATGAGATTTGAAACTTTCACAGGATACATTATTATTTCTGACAGTTATAAACCCCAAATCTGGCCAGATAAAGACACTCCCTCATGTTAGTGCTGGATGCAGGCACAAACTGCTCAAAGCCATCAAATTTTGTTTTGGGTGGATATTTTCTCCAGAACCAATGTAGGAAAATGGCTGGAAGCATCCTTCATTTTTCTTATTCTGTTGAGTTTTTTTGCAGAGTTTTTTTTATTATTGCCTATCCAGTCACTTTGGCATTAAGAGGAGTAATGGCACCTCGAACCATATACCTCACCACATTTGTCTCTAATGCTGGTGTATTAGGATTTAAGCTATAAGCTCTCTTTCACGCTGCTCATCATGCTGACTGAAAAATATATCACCGTTCTGTCAGTGTCACTGGGTTATAATCCCTAATGATATTGTGGATGTACCTACCCCAAATGGAATGCAGCTGGTCAAGAAAACAGCTCGCCACTGCTTTCTCGAGAGTTACTAGGGATGGGCAATGAATGCTGGCCCGGCCAGTATCGTCCATATCCCATGACAGAATTTTTTAAAACGTGATCTGAAAAAACAGGTGTGCGTGCAAAATGCTTGTTGAGCAAATGGCTGCTAACATCACTATTTTTAGAAATTTACTTGGTAATTCAAAAGAGTGCTAGTGATTTGAAAATGGTCCTTCTAATAAGCTGGTCAGACTTAATGAAAGAAATCAAATTTTATCAGCTTGATTGTTTTTCATCCGTGATGGTGAGGCATCGTTATTAAATAAAAATTAATGCTCTTATATACGTCACTGCACTTTGAGGGTGGAGGCAGTGGCCTAGTGGACTGTTAATCCAGAGACCCAGGTAATGTTCTGGGGAGAAAATGAGTTGCTGGAAAAGTGCAGCAGGTCAGGCCGCATCCAAGGACCAGGAGAATCGACGTTTCGGGCATGAGCCCTTCTTTAACATCGATTCTCCTGCTCCTTGGATGCTGCCTGACCTGCGCTTTTCCAGCAACACATTTTCAGCTCTGATCTCCAGCATCTGCAGTCCTCACTTTCTCCTAATGTTCTGGGGACCTAGGTTTGAAGCCTGCCACAGCAGATGGTGGAATTTGAATTCAATAAATATTTGGAATTAGAGTCTAATGATGACCATGACTCCATTGTCGATTGTCAGAAAAAACCCCTCTGGTTCACTAATGTTCTTTAGGGAAGGAAATTGCAGTCCTTACTGGGTCTGACGTACATGTGACTCCAGGCCCACAATAGTATGGTTCACTCTTAACTACTCTCTTGGCAATAAGAGGCAGGCAATAAATGCTGGCCTTGTCGGCGATACCCTCATCTCGTGAATGAATAATTTTAAAAACAATCTAGGTGTTAATCATGATGAATGATTGATTGAAAAATCATTAGATGGGCAAAGATCTACTGGTCAATCCAAGTGTACCAAGTAATTGAGATGCCTTTTGTAACTGTTTTCTTAAACAACTTGGAATTATGTAGAATCCTTTTTTAAAATGTCCCAGAGCATTGCATAAGAACAGTTTTATAAAGCAAAATTTGAAACTAAGCCACATAAGGCAATGTTAGGGTCTATATCGTTTTGAGGATTAAAGGAAAGAACAATAGAGCGGAGGAAAGACTTAAGGAGGGAATTAGAGAATGTAAGTTTTTGACAGTTGAAGGCAAGGCCCGCACTGGTAGAACAACTAAAACTGGGGAATGTCAAGAGGCCAGAATTAGGTGAGTGCAGACATTGCAGAGGATTGTGGATTGGAGGAGATTACGCAGTTAGGTCATGAAAAAATAGAAAATAAGGATGAAAATTTTAAAATTGAATCATTTGTCAGAGGAAGTGGTGGAGGCTGGTATAATTGCAACATTTTAAGTGGCATTTGGACGGGTATATGAATAACAAGGGTTTGGAGGGATATGGGCCGGGTGCTGGCAGGTGGGCCTAGATTGGGTTGGGATATCTGGTCAGCATGGACAGGTTGGACTGAAGGGTCTGTTTCCATGCTGTACATCCCTATGACTTTATTTCATGCTGGGAGTCAGTATAGATCATTGAGCACCAGGCTGATATGTGAACGCCATGTTCGAGTTAGGAGGTCGGCTGCAGATTTACAGATGGCCCCCAGGTTATGGGAGGCTGGCTAGCCGTAAAATAGTCTTGTCTAAAAGTAACAAAAGATTTCAGCTGCTGAGTAACTGATGCAGAACTGGAATCAGATAGATAGATAGTATTTGAGATAGAAATAGGCAGCCTTACTGATAGAACAAAATATGATTTAGAAACTTATCCTTGGGTCAAACATAACACCAAAAGCATGAACAGTGTGGTTTGTCGATCTTGGGTAGTTGCCCAGGATGGCAGCAAAGGAAACTGAATTTGTAATGGGGCTGAAGACCATGGCTTTGGCTTTCCTGTGTTTAGTCACATGGAAATTGGGATGTTCATCAATGCTTAGTATGGATAAAAGTGTTGCAAATTAGTATGCTTCATTCATGGTAAAATCCAATGGAATGAGTTACTAGCAGGTTTACATGGTAGTAACAGATGAAGTAATGGCTGAAAAAGTGTTCATATCTAGGTTCACGTTGGAAATTAGGTTTCCTAGAACATGTCCAATGTTAAAATAACTGCCGTCATACTGAGAACTGGCCTGCTCTGTTTAAATTGACAGATGGGAAAGAGTAATGAGTCATGGTCAGTACTGCTCTTGTATGCTGTTTTCTTTCCTTCTAGGCATGCAAATACATTCACATTTATATCTTTCTTGATTTTTGCTTTCTGTTCCTGGGTTCACAGTAAAAATGCTTTTTCCACTATGCAGAACAGTATTAATTTGTGAGATGTAATTTGGTCCTTATTTTAAATGACATATCAATATTTGAATAAAAGACTTTGATTTTAGAATTTTTAATATATAGTGAATGAATATCAAAACTTCAAGAATTTTGCAAAATACTTTAGTAGGATTGATTTTGGAGCATGGGAGTTAGATACACCTAAAGAGCTTTCAGACAATTCTGAAAACACTAATCTTTAAGGCCATAAGAAATAGGAACAGGCTGCTCCACCATTATGTCTACTTTCCTGCCCTTTCTCTGTAACCCTTGATTCCCCTACTGATCAAAAATCTGATCAAAAATATACACAGCTATCTGTGGCAAGGAGATTCCGAGACACTCCACCCTCTGAAAGAAGATATTTCTCTTAATCTTAGTCTCAAATTGGCACCCCTTTTATTCTGAGACTATCCTCTCTGTCTGTTCCTAGACTCTGTCATGAAAGAAAATATCCTCTTGGCATTTACCATGTCTAGCCTCTGAAGAATCCGGTGTATGTTAAGTCACATGACACCAATCCAAAGGTTTATTTGAAATCCCAAGCTTCTGGCACGTTACCCCTTTTTCACCTGAAGATTAGCATCTGCAAGCTCTTTAGTACCTGGCATTGTGTGACCTTTGACCTTGTCCACCCCAGTCCAGCACTGTCACCTCCACACCAATTGCCATGAAGGCGGTGGTAATCCGGTGCCTTGAATTGTCCTTGGGTTTTTTTTTAAACTTCCTGCTGATGACCACATTAGCTCAGTTACCTGAATGGCTGGTTTGCAATGCAGTGTGATGCCAACAACATGAGTACAACTCCAGCTCTGGCTGAGATTACCGGAAAGGACTCTCATTCTCTATCTCTCTCATCACCTTGAGCAGTGGTGACCCTCAGGTTAAGTCACCACCAGTCATCTCTCTGAGAGAGTGGCCCTATGCCTGGTAAGGCAATGGTGAATTTACCTTCTCATGCTTACAGTAAACCTCTTCCAGCTGCAGGTATAATATTCCTTCATACTGAACGTCACTTAGGGAGGACATCAATGTAGTAATAATACAGGGCCTCCTCTTAGTAGGGGACTTCAGTGCCCATCATTGAAAGTGGTCAGTGGCAGCACAATGATTGAACTAGCTGAGTCCTAAAGCTTCTTGACTGGCCTTCTGTAAGGGAAGCAACAAGAGGGAAGTACATACTTTGCCTTGACCTTTTTCCTCAAGATACACCTGTCACTGACTTACCTGTCCAAGGTGATAGGATAAGTAGGAGTGATCACTACACAGTCCTTGTGGAAACTAAGTCCCACCTTCAAATTGAGAAATCCTTCCCCACTGCACTAAATGAAATAGACACCCAACAGATCTAGTTGCTTCATGCTGGGCTTCCAGAATGCCCTGTAGGTCAACAGAATTATAATCACACTCAAACTCTAATGCCATGGCTGGCGTAACTCCATTCTACCATTCCTGTCAGCCCAGGGTATCTAATGTGACTCCATCTTATACTGCTGGCATGACTTCCTGCACTTAAAATATACCTAAAAATGAGATATCAAGGTGTTGATGCCAAGCACCATACAGTGTCTGTGGTAGAGCTGGGCAGTACCTTAGCCAATGGATCACAGGGTCTGGAGGCAGTGTTGAGGACTTCTGCCAAATGTATACCATGGTGCTGCTATCTCTGCTGGGTCTGTGGCATTGGAACAGAATATTGTCGGGGATGATGGTAGTATTGGGGACATCGTATGGAAGGTTTCATTTTCAGTGAGTATGCCTGTGTCAGGCTGTTGCTTAACTTGTCTGTGAGACAGCTTTAGAGTCTGTGGTGCTGGAAAGCACAGCAGGTTAGGTAGCATCCAAGGAGTAGGAAAAACAATGTTTCGGGCATAAGCCTTTCACCAGGAATCAGTTTTAAGCCCGAAACGTTGATTAGACAATAGGTAGGCCATTCTGCCCTTTGAGGCTGCACCACTATTCAATATGATCATGGCTGATCATCCTTAATCAGTATCCTGTTCCTGCCTTAACTCCATAACCCTTGATTTCACTATCCATGAGAGCTCTATCCAACTCTTTCTTAAATGAATCTAGAGAATGGGCCTCCACTGCCCTCTGGGGCAGAGCATTCCACACAGCCACCACTCTCTGGGTGAAGAAGTTTCTCCTCATCTCTCTCCTAAATGGTCTACCCCGTATTTTTAAGCTGTGTCCTCTGATTCTCCTACTCCTCATCTGCTGCCTGACATGCTATGCTTTTCCAGCATCAGCTGTCTCTGCTTTCTCCCTGAGAGACAGCTTTCCCAATTTTGGTACTAGCTCCCAAACTTTTGGAAGGTGAACTTTTCAGGACTAACTGGGCCAAGTTTGCCATTGATTCTGGTTCATAAATTGAGGCCAGGTGATTTATCTCGTTTCATTGCTGCTTTTTTGAGTCTCAAATAGTTGCTGGGCCATTCCAGAGCATGGTTAAACGTCAATCACATTGCAGTAGATCAGACCAGGGACAGAGGGTTTTCTTTCCCTGAAGGACATTGGTGAACCAGATAGGTTACAACACTGATTTTTGGGATTATATTTTCATTCCAGATTTTGAAAAATAATTAAAATTCCATCATCCCTAGGGCATTATCTGTGTGTCCAGTTACTAGTTTAGTGATACCACAATACCATTACCCACTGCCATCCCCATCTTCCTCAAAATAAATTTTGCATCTTGGTGTGATGTAGAGCTCCTATAATATAAACTTGCAAAATATCTAATGTAGGTTGTTTTAATTTTTGTAAATTATGGGCCACTAGTAACAGCAATTTTCCAGTAGAAGTTCAAGTAGCCTACTTAATTTTAATGCATCAGGTCTGGTTGAAAATTGTTACGTCTTCACAAAGTCTAGTTTGTCTATCCCCATCCTCAACATTTCTTCACTTTTGATTCCTGCCAATTTCTGATGAACGATCTAGAAATTGAGGAATATTAGAAATCAATGTTTGAACGCTGCCAAGCTACAATTGACTTCTGGTGTCAAAATAAGAACAATTTTTCTCTTCTGAGGGTGACCTTGTTAGTGGCAGATAGGAGCTAAAGGAATTGCAGTGGCGATTAGAACAAAAAGGTAATTACACTGATAAAATTTTTAAAAAGCTGTGGATGCTGGAAATCTGAAACCAAAACAGAAATTGCTAGAGAAACTCAGCAGATCTGGCAGCATCTACGGAGAGAGAAAGCAGAGCTAATATTTTGGGTCCAGTGACCCTTCAGAACTGGATGATTTCATTTCATTTTTAACATTGCATGAAATCTGTTGCATGTCTGTACGAATTGATTTTAGCTGATGTGTTTTTTTTATAAAATTATTTTTTGTGTCCAACTGCTCGCTCATTTGTAAGTTGTAATGTGTGACTTTGCTCGTTCTGTCATGATAGAAGTTAATGAAGAAAGTTCCTTATTTAAAACTTACAAGTGCCTACATTTCAAACTTACATTAGAAAAGTTGCTCAAGCTGGAGCTCTTTATATTCCAAGCTTCTGTAAATATTTTGTACTTTATTTATTTAGAAAACAAACTGCTTTCAAGTCAATATTTAACTGATCATGAATTATTTCAACTGTATTAAATATATTTATTTCATGTAAATTATGCATATAAAAGATTGTAATCTAACAAGTATATTGATTATTTTAATGTATTATAGTCCTGTAAACCCTAAGATATAGCTATTAAATTAGATGGTTGCGAGGTGTGTTTATGGAGACATAGTGTACTTGAATTCCACAATATTAAAAACAACTTGGTTAACTTCAGTTGAAACACTAGCCCCAGTGTTTGTGCTGAGTTGCATTGAATTCCTAGATTTGTAATTAAATCAGAAATGTTTATCAAGAGTACCACTTCATGGTCTTGGACAAATCCTGTGACCCTCCAAAACAACATTGATATTTTACAAACTTTGGAGTGTATTTGTAAATTATGTGAGGAGTAATATTGTGTGTCTCTCAGTGATTGATTTTTGATTGGAAGTCTGGAATGAAGGTGTAGAGTTGAAACTTTTCAGCCAGCATTTTGCTATGCTTATAAAGTTAGTGTGAATCTTGCTATTCTGTCCAAACTATAGAAAACCCTTGGGGCAATTGATGGAAAGAGAAGCAGTAGCTAAATAACTCGCATACCAATTTAAACACATTGTATGTGTTTAAATTTTAGATTGCAGTTTGTAACTTCGGGTTGGAAATAGCTCATTGATTAAAATGATTAATGTTTCAAGGAGCTTTATCGAAGTATTTTAGATCAGATAGAAGCCAAAAGTAAAATGCCTGGGCACTGTGCAGCTTTTTTTATTAGCAAATAATTATTTCTGTACTATTGATCACTGTGTCCTGGATTGTAGAAATCTCTGCATTGGTTGCAGGATTTGTCTTGCAAATAAACTGTATATTTGATTTCTGTTACTACTTGTGTTCAGTATGTCCATGAATTATTGATTCAGTTAACACTATTCTAACAATATTTTCTGAAGTTTAACTATGTCCCACCCCTTCTAAGAACATTATTCTGATGTCCAAATAATTTCCAGTAGAAACAATAGATTTTGAAGAGTTCAATTTTCCTTTCTCTTGCCTAAATGCATTAACTGTCTTGTCTTTAGAAGTTAACTATCTGCAATTTGGAAGTATTTAGTAATGAAGGGATCAGAATCCTGGCCAGTTAATGTAAATAGAAGGTTGCTGTAGTTAGTAGTGCTATACCAAGTTACTAGGTCTCTGGTGATAGGAGTGAGTTGCAGGAAGTATGGATCTGCAACATACAGGCAAGATTAGACCAGACAACTCTGCCTTCAGCCCAGTCCATCCTAATCTCTGTCAAGACAGGTCATAGGACATTTTTTTAACTCTCCCTCTGTGTTGCCTGGTACAACTGCTGCAAGTGACCATGAGCGAATCAGACTTCATAGTGCTGTTGCCTTGGGTACATATCATTCTAATCCTCACCTTCTGGACTCAAATGTTACAAGTGGTAATTTAACCAAAATGTTGGGAATACTTGGTGTGTCAAGTTAGAAATGGGGATTAAACTTCTCAATGCTTCTTTCATGATATTGACCAAACATATTCTGGATTAGTGGTGCTGGAAGAGCACAGCAGTTCAGGCAGCATCCAAGGAGCTTCGAAATCGACGTTTCGGGCAAAAGCCCTTCATCAGGAATCTTCCAGCACCACTAATCCAGAATCTGGTTTCCAGCATTTGCAGTCGTTGACCAAACATAGGCAATTGGGACTAGTTTAGTTTAGGAAACTTTTATAGGCATGGACAAGTTGGACGGAAGGATCTGTTTCTGTGCTGTATGACTCTATAACTTAGTTATGTTCTACCTTTAGTGCCTATTACTCCTGCCTTGTCAAACATACTATCCAGTGTTTGGAGGCTGTTGTTAATATTCTTTGGCTAACAATAGGAAAACTGAACCCCGAGTTGATCTGGTTTCCAACTGCTTAGTCAGTGTCCATGGAAAGTGAGAGAATTCTCGTATTTCTCCCGCATCCAAACATTACATCAGTGTAGAATGAATTGTAGAATTATTGCCTTGGTTAACTTCAGACTCTCTAGTTTAAGTCTCTTTGCCCCTTTGAAATGAAATTAATCAAGAAGTTTGAACATTTCCTGTGTTACAGTAGTTGGCCATGGTGGAAAACACTGTTTTGGCTGTGAGGCATATTCTCATGGATTGTGTTGATGAAAAGTGCAATACAAATGAACTGAGCATTCATTGGATCTGAATTCTTCTAACTTCTCTAGTGTGTGAAATATTTTCAAAATGTTGCAATTTAAAGAGAATTTTATGTCTACTTTTTATCCATCCTTTTGATTTTTGAAGTTTTTTCAATGATTTCATTTTGTTTTAATGGTCAGTGGTAGGAGGCTGTTTTATTTTTAATGGCAGGTGTATGTAAGGCTATCACAATGAAACTAGATCCTGATGACCTCTGCCCAACATTAGCCATTTGCAGTGACTGAGCATCTTGCTGCCTTATTTATGGATCCAAGAGGTTTGCTGCAGTATTTTACCTTGGGAATGGATGACTGCATGAGACTTCATTGACCCCCTTACAATTCAACACTTTTAAAGCAAATGTTCTTTTTCAGTTTGTGCTTTTTGGAAGCTGCGTCGGAGAGAATTTGCATGTGGAAAGAGCTTTTCTGCTTAGTTCTTGGTTTGTTTTTCTTTTTCCCCACCGAAAAGAGCTAAACAGTAGCAGTAAAATGTTGGATCCATGCTGAAAAAAAAATGCTTTCCTCCTCCTCCTCCTCCTCCTCTGGCACGTGCCCTGTCTGTGTCTCTCTAGGTTTAATTATGATCATGTTACATCATGCTTGGGAAGAAATTATAACAACTGCAGTGAGAGTACCTCAGGAGATTTGAAAATGTATGTCCCTACTCATCAGCCTACCAGAAGCTGTAAACACTCAATTTGTGTTTTCTTCAAGTTGTACATTGATGACAAAATTTTACAAATGACTAGAATATCTACTTGTTTGAATTTAGGAAAATCTTCCATATTAACAGGGAATGAGACTGAAGTTTCTAGAGACTTTCTGCTGGCTTGAATCTGGAGTAGAATTCAGTGGATACCAGAACTTTGCTACAGGCACTGAAGCTACTAAATTTTTGATTAGCCTTGCTGTATTTGGGGGAAATCTGGAAATTGTTGATTGCTCTGAGCCTGGTATTTTCATGAGTGCTGAATGGCTAGGCAGATTTGCAGTAACCATATTTGCTTCTGTTAGTGACCCTGCTGCTATTTTCCCTGGCGTTCTGTAATCTGACACCGCAGCCAGATGTTGAGATGGAGTTTAAACTTTCTAGACTCTTTAGACTAATGAGTACACAAAGACTTTGTGCAGTGCATTGCAAGCTTGGTCTAACATTTCAATAACTTTTTTTAATTTTTAAACTTTTAATCAAAATTCACATTACATCCTTATGAAGATATGCAATTAAATGTCAAACAAAACCTGTAAAATGGTATCAACAACTTCTGACACTAAGCAGAAAGCTAAACACAATTATCTTTAAAAACCTGGATTTAGTTTGGAGTCTGAATGAATAAACAAGTCGGACACAATTTAAACCCTTTTTTTTGTAGGACTGCATCTTCTGAAACATTTGTCCCATGGGAGTTGTATTTTCATTTTGAGCTATTTCCTAAATCAAAAGTCAAGAATTGCCTGCACCCAAGGACAGTAACATTTAGAAATTAAAGTTGAATTGGTTGTGCTGTTTTTTTTGGCACTTATCTACCACAGGGGTGCACACATTTTTGGATGTATCCAGCTTTCACCTTTGTAACTCTCTTGTTTTCCTTTGTCGTGTATCTAACTTCAATGCAATCCTATTTTATGGATGACTTCTCAAGCTGATTAGGCCAAACTTCCATCATATCACTTTACACCATACCTTTATCTGTTTACGGTCAACCGGTAACAAATTTGCATAACAGCATTTAGCATGAGAACATCTGCCAGGATACTTCATGGTGGTGTAATTAGAAATAAATGGACTCTAAACCTGAGATTAGGAGACCTGACCAAAGCCTTTTGGAAGAGATGAGTTTTGAGCAGGAATTCTAAGATGAGAGATAGAAAGATAGATGAAGGAAAGGTTTGGAGTATGAACCTGCCTAATTGAAGTCCAGCTACGAATGGGGCAGGGCTGATACACTTAATGGTAGAGTCCTGGGAAGTGTTGCTGAACAAAGAGACTTTGGAGTGCAGGTTCATAGTTCCTCAAAAGTGGAGTTGCAGGTGGACAGGATAGTGAAGAAAGTGTTTAGTATGCTTATGTTCTTTTGGTCAGTGCAATTGAGTGTAGGGGTTGGGAAGTCATGTTGCGGCCATGCAGGACATTGGGTAGGCCACTTTTGGAATATTTCCTGAAGAAGGGCTTCTGCCCAAAACGTCGATCCTCCTGCTCCTTGGATGCTGCCTGACCTGCTGCGCTTTTCCATCATAAGCTGTTCATCAGGAATGTCTTATCAGGAAGAGCTTTTGCTCAATGTCTACATTCCTGTTCCTTAAATGTTGCCTAACTGGCTGTGCTTTTCTAGCACCACACTCTTTCTTTGACTCTGACCTCTATTTGTAAGTTAATTCCAGTTGAATACTGCTCAAGTGATAACCATGAAGATGTTGATTGTGCTCCTACTGAGCATTGTTGATGGAGGGAGTGGGTATGATGCCATTACAGTAGCCTGGCTTTGGCTTGGGTGGTTCAAGTCTCTGCAATGTCGTTGGAGTTGCACACATCCAGACAAGTGAACAGTATTCCATCACACTCCTGACTTGTGCCTCGTACGTGGTGGACAGGCTTTGGGGATTCAGGAGGTGAGTTACTCACAATATTCTTAGCCCCTGTTCTGCTCTTGTAGCCTGTGTGTGTGTGTGTGTGTGTGTTGCTCGCAAATCCAGTTGAGTTTCTGGTCAGTGATTAACTCCCAGGTTGTTGTTAGTGGAGGATACAGTAATGGTGACACCATTTGAATGTCAAGGAATTGTGGTTAGATTGTCTTTTATGGTGATGGTCATTGTCTGGCATTTGTGTGGTGTGAATGATACTTGCCACATGTCAGCTGAAGCATTGATATAGTCCAGATTGTGTTGCATTTGAACATGGACTGCTTCAGTTGGGTTCTTGCTTCCAGTTAGTTTGCTTTGTCATGTTTCTGTCAATATTTGAGATAAAGATTAACTCCTTATCTCTTCATAACAAAGTTGTAGTTTTGGTTATGGAAAGGCAAGAGAAGGATGCCTCACTTCTCTGCTTGGATATGCTCCACTTCTTCAGTTAGCAATCTGTTTTCAAAAAGACCTTATAGAAATGTTTGTATTTTAACGGTAGGTAATCTCCATAGTCATACATAGCATGGATACAGACCCTTTGGTCTAACTCGTCCATTTTACCAAGCTTGCCAAACTAAATTAGATCCATTTGTCTGTGTTTGACCCGTATCCCTTGAAACCTTTCCTATTTGTGTACCTAACGAAATGTCTTTTAAATATTGTAACTGTGTAGCATCTATCACTTCCTCTGGCAGTTCATTCCACACACATACCACCCTTTTGTGTGAAAGTGGTCCTTTTTAAATCTTTCTCCCTTCACCTTAAAATTATGCCTTCTAATTTTGAAATGTCTGACAATAGGGAAAAGACTTTTATTATTCATCTTTATCAATGCCCCTTGTAATTTTCATAAACCTCCTTGAAGGTCACCCCTCAATCTCCGATACTCCAGGGGAAAAAGGTCCCAGCCTATCTAGTCTCTCCTTATAACTCCAACCCACATTGAGCAGGAACCTGTATAATCAATAATTTGACTTTTGAATGGATGTGAAACCAAATAAAAACCACAAAGGTGCAAGGCTCAGCAATATGCTGTGTAGCATAGCTGATGTATGAACACCTGAGTTGTATTTGTGTGGACTGGATTTGCATGCTGCCTTTCAGACGTGGGATTGAAATTGATCTAGAATGATGAATAAAGGTTTTCCTCTTGTTAACATTCTAGATTTTTACTGTGAAACCTGGGCTGAGGCCCACTATACACAACACCACTGCATCTACAATTCCTCCTCTGCCAGTTCATTCCATAGACCACTGAGGAAAAAGCTGGCCCCCAGGCCCCTTTTGAAAACAGTAAGAGTGATGAGGTGAAACAAAGTAATATTGATCTAATATTGTTAATATGTTGGAAGCAGGCAGCTCATTTAAAAAAAAAAAATGGATCAGTTTGTGAATTCTTAACATACAGCTGTCTACAAATGGATGATGATTTGGCAATTTCTCTTGGACAGATGTCAGAAGTGAAAAATTCACATTTGTTTTTGACATTGAAGTTAAGGCACCTTTTTAGGGATGAGTTTACCTCCTTGAACACACTGCATTGATCTGCACTTCACATCTTATCTTGATTTCTGTGGTCATCTAGCAAATAAAATTATCAGATCACTGGACTGCATTGGAGCTTCCTCAGCAGTGTATCATGGGTATGACACATTTACAGGGTGTTTTCAGTTTTATACCTTCATTCAGATCTGTGTTTATATGTTGCAAAACCACTTGAAACTACATTACTCTTGCAGTATCTTCGGTTTCCGTAACTGCTGTAGAAATTGTCAATGTGTATTTTTTTTTGCTGGAAATCATTATCAAACCTTCAGCAGAACCGCACACAGTATTGTGAACACAGACCTGCAGACATTGGAAGTCTGAAACCAAAACAGAAAGTGGCAAAACTCAGCAGCATCTGTTGAGAGAAAAACAATGTTGATGTTTCAAGTCCAGTGACCCTGACTCTGTTTTCTCGGTATAGGGTACAGTTGCAGTGTTCGAAAGACATTTGGATCATACGTGAACAAGAAATGTTTGGAGGGATATGGGCCAAAAGCAGGCAAATGGGACTAGTTTAGTTTGGAATTATGGTCAACACGGACTGGTTGGACCAAATGGCTGTTTGTGCTGTATGAGTCGATGACTCTATGACCAGGACTCTGAAAGCTGCCAGACTTGCTGCATTCACCAGCGCACTCTCTCGCTCCTTATTTCACACATTATGATCTTCCCCAATGGAAGAATTGATATTAATCCTGTCATTCTGTTATTGTCCCATTTAATATTTCTGTTGATTTCCACAATACAATCTAATGTCTGCTTCAATAACCAGTTGTCATATGAGTCCTTTAAGTTTCTAGCATTTGTTAATTTAATATTAATGCTAGATTTGCGGCACTTTTATTTTAAACTAGAAGCACTTTTGGTGTTCTGGACTCAATTTAAAAATGTTGACCTTTTTTATTAGATTTCTTGCATAGATTTCACTGCGCCACAAGATACCTAAGTAATTCTTCTAAGTCTCGTCTCTATTTTGCACAATTCGTTGACTTCACCATGCCAAAACTGGACTATGAGCCTCCAACAGTCAGCTAACCTACATATAGTATGAATTCATCATTGCCTTTAGTAATCACCCTACTATGTTAAAGCCCAGAATTCTATTTTGCCCCTTGGATGACTTTTTCTGGGAGTAAGTTTGACTTTGAGAGATAACATGTGTATCTTTCAATCGATTTTTAATTTTTTTTTGTTTTATTCTCTTTCTCAAATTTCAATTTGAATTGATCAATGTAAACTAGAACTCCTACATATCTGCCTGTCCCTCACTTACTGATCCTGTGCTCTTCTTTGTTTTCCATTGCTTGCTGATCCAGCTTCTATATCTATTACTCTAGTATCCAAAATAATTTGTTTAATGGGACATCCCAACAAAAATTGCTTGGATCCAGTACAATTAACATCTTACCCATCTGAGAAACCTCCTTTTAATGGTTCTTTTGCTTTCTACCTTTTTGACCTTCCATCTATTCTATACTTTATCTTTTAGCATTATAGGCCTTGATCTTCCAGAAGCCCCTTCTGTGCTTTTTCAAGTGCTCAAATATATTGATTTGAATACATTCCTTTTGTTTTCAGCCTCACCAAATTTACTTAATCAAGCACTGCTGCTTTTTGCAAATCTATCTTGACTGTCCTTGATTACTGACGTTTCTATAAATAGTGTCTCGTATAATGATCTTAAACAGTTTTCAAATACGATCATGACACCTTATTGATATATTGCTATCTAGATTAATTTTTTTCCTCGATCAGATATACTCACATTTGGTACAAGTTGTGACAAATCTACTGTTTGGGAAAAGGTTTTGGCAGCACATGTTTAGTGTCTTTGCTATTTCTTCCCTAAGTCTGCCTCTTGAGTGTAGGTCACCTTGGTCTGTTGATGGCATATGGCAATAAGACAAAGGAGCAGAAGTAGGCCATTCAGCCACTGAGCTTGTTCTGCCATTCAAAATGATCATGGCCGATCTGATAACCCTCAACTCCACTTTCCTGCCTTTTCCACACAACTCCTAATTCCGTTACTGATTTAAAAACACTGTCTGTTTATCTGTCTCAGCCTTGAATATACTTAATGATCCAACCTCAATAGCTCTCTTTTGATAAAGAACTCCAAAGATTCACTGCCCCTCCGTGAAGAAGTTCCTCCTGATTGCAGTCTAAGAATGCCACCCTTTCTTCCACCTGGCCTTAGACACACTCACATGGGGAAACAACTCTTCTGCATCTCGATATAAAGCTCCCTAAGAATCTTGTATATCTTGCTAAGGTCATCTTGATCCCTTAAATTCTAAAGATTATAGTTGCATCCTACTCAAAGTTTCCTAAGATGGTCCCTCCATACCTGGTATTTCAGCCTAGTGAACTTTCTCTGGATTGTCATCAATGCCAGTATATTTTTTTTTGGATAAGGGGCCCAAAACTGTTCAGAGTATCAGTATTCATGGAAGATAAGTCACCCACTTATACAGCATCTTTCCTGATCTTAGGGACTCCCAAAGCACAAAATAAGATGTGAATTTATTTTGACTGGCATTGACTTGATGGGCCAAAACCAGTACAGACAGTTAGTGATTGACGATGAAGTAGACATGCTTTGCAGACCAGCAGTTTGCACGTTTCATCTTTTTTACTCTTTTTGTGAAAGTATGCTATGATTTACTTTAATCTGCTTTTATGTGGTGTTGGTTGATTTTGTTTATTTGCAGTGTCTCTTACCATTCTTGTTCATTCTTTTGGTGGGGAGAGGGGAGTGGAGAGGAATACTATAGGATCATTTAAGCCAGCTAAACAAACAGCCCATCAGTTTAATATCTCTTCAGAGATGGGACACTTTTGCACCATGCAGAACTCCCTTGCAACTACATTAACTGTTAACCTAGGGCACCTACTTTTGTCCTGCAACTTTATAACTCTGATTTAATTTGGATGGAACTATGACCACTTGAACCAAACTAAACATCGACCCAAATGGCCTTATGTTCATTTCTTTTTATAATATTTAGTCATGGGCTCTTGTAGTGTACTAGTTGTATCCCTCCCTCTGACTCAGGAGGCCTGGGTACAAGACCCACCTGCTCTAGAAATGTAATAACATCTCTTAACAGGCTGATTGGAAAATATCTGCCATACTTAGTCACCTTTTTAATTGTCATCTATAGAGGCTTGTGCTTTTTAATGTAGAAAAGTCCAATGTGTAAATTTAACTTTGTTATAATTTAGGAAATCCTTTTATACATTTACTGAATAATAGTGACGATGTTTTAAGGTATTGCTTTGTTTGCAAATCATATATTTAGTTAACATAAATTTTTGCTTCATTAACTGTAATTTATCAGTCATGTTTTGTTGCGTGTCCCTATATGCATTTATTGAAAGTCTACAATTAGTGTTTCTTCAAATGTTTGTCACTACTGGAACACTTAGTTAAAATGAGTTTGGTAAGCAGTTTACTTCCATTGTATTTTCCTGTTTGTATATCTGGATAGTATTTTAGCATTGCTTACTGAGTAGCATTGGCATATATAAGTAACAAGTGCAAGCTTGTGTACCATGGGACTAGAAGTCTTGAGCCATTTTCGTTTTCAAAAAATATATTACTTTTTATAGCATTCAGAAGAATCCTGCTGCAAATTTTCTTTAGTTCACCAATTGAATTAAAGCCTTGCAGTGTTAGCAATATTCTGTGGCAATCATTCGACAGGATGCGGTTCTGATTGAATAAATTATTCTGGTTTGCTCTTCTATGAAATTTTGCACATTTGGATCGAGGATTGATGTAGGCAACTGCATTCTGGTTTTGAAGCATCAAATGTATTTATCATCCATCATTATAAAGCATCACACTTACTGTCATAAATGTTTAGGTTTAATGTCACGTTATTTTCCATTTGTAGTTCTGTGTTCATTTCTAAGCATGGCAGACGAATAGGGAGAACTATTATAACCATTAGTAATTTGTTTACTCTAAGGCATTCACTTAACTAAATTAGATGATATTTGGAATTTGTCAAATGGAATTTTTGGAAATTTTTCCACAAACTAGAATTTGCCTTGCAGCAGATTTTGCTATGTTAATATTATCATGTGACAGTGTTTAACTAGAGAGACCATGGCACAGTGGTAATGTCACTAAACTAGAACCAGAACCACAGTCTGATGATCTGGAGACATTGTGTTCAAGTCCCACCGTGGCAATTGGTGAAATTGGAATTCACTGGAAATATGAAATTCAAAGTCTGAAGATGACCACCAAATCGTTTTCAGGAAAACGTCCCATCTGGTTCACTATTGTCATTTGGGAAAAGAAACTGATTTCCTTACCTTGACTAACCTACATGTGACTCCAGACTCCAGTAATGTGGTTGACTCTTAACTGCCCTTTGGACAATAAATGCTAGCTGAGCCAGAAATGCCCACATCCTGTGAACAAAATTTTTTTTTGTAAGAAAGTGTCCGAGGCTAGCTACCCATGGGTGCTTTTATCAACTATCTTCCCTCCATCATAAGGTCAGAAGTTGGGATATTCGTTAATGATTACAGTGTACAGCATCATCTGCAGTGTCTCAGATAGAGAAGCAGTTCAAGACTTTGACACCATCCATGCTTGAGTCAATGAATGGCAAGGAACACTTGGGCCATGTGAAGCAATGACCATCTTAAATGAGGGAATCTAATCCACTCTACCACCTAATTTGATATTCAATGACATTACCACTATCAATGTCTTTAACCAGAAACTGACCTGGATCCACCGTCCAAATAGTGCAGTGATAAGAGCAGACCAGGGTTTGAAATTTTGCAGTAACTCTGATCTCACCATTGCCTGTCCATCATCTACAAAGCACCAGTTAGGAATGTGATGTAATTTCTCTTCAGCTTGCAAACATCCTGGACAAAGACCACTTGATTGATACCCTATCTCTATTTTGAATCTTCACTATTTTCACCATTGCATAGTTGCAGCAGTATGTACCAGCACCAACTCTCAAATGTTCCTTAGATGACATCTTCAACCTCTAGCACCTGGTAGAATGAAGGTAACAGATGCATGGAAACATCACTACCTGCAAAAGCTTCTCTGTATGCCACATGCTGTCCAAACGTGGAACAATATCATTGTTGCTTCAATGTTAATTAAAATCCTGGAACTCCCTTCCTAACAGCAGTGAGATTGCTCCTGCATCTCAAAGACTGCAGCAGTTCAAGAATGCAGCCTATCTTCACTTTCACGAGAACAATTCAGGATGCTCAATAAATACTGACCTACCCAGTGATGCCCTCATTCTCTTGAATGAATGAAAAAAACTATTTCAGATTTTGCATTTATAAGTTGTCTAGCTATCATAAGTCAGGGGGTCTTAATTGAAGTATCTACAGTCATGACTTTCAAAATGAAAAATTGGCAAAATGCATTAATCAAAAAGGGGAAATTGAAAAATCAAATAAAATGCAATTGTTACATTTAAAGTTTTTGCATTTGACACCTTGAGTCCTGAAATATGTTTTCTTTTAACATGGCAAAAATGTTAGGAGTTATACCATAAAGTTGATGGCATTTTCTTTTAATGGGTTTTAATTGGCGACCGGTATCTGATCTGAAGCTTGAAACTTATGCTCGTGTAGATTCTCAGGCCTTTCACTGTCTGCCAAAGAATTGTTTAGAGTATTTAGGTGACTACTCTCAGACCCATGTCTGTAACCACAAGAAATGTTTGATCACTTTCAGAGCCGGTCAATATTTTGGAGTCCTCCTGTCTGTTTTATTATGAGAAAAGTTATTGGAAGTAATACTCCTACTTCTCCCACACCCACCCAAAAATTTCAGAGAAGTTAAAATAATTCTAGATTTGTTCATGGAGTTTTCTTTTCTGAGCTAATTTTCAAAGCAAACTGCATGATATGCCAGCCCAAATAACTCGAAAGTCAAACGAACGAGAGCCTAATAAAGGTTCAAGTTAGCAAGTGAGAATTGAGCATATTAATTAATTTCATTTGACCACATCTGGTGGGAACTATCTAGGTGATTACCAGAAAAACAAAAAAAGGCTGTTGTGGTGCAGGGACAGTGTACCTACGTCTGAACCAGAGGCCTGAGTTCAAGTCCCACTTGTTCCAGAGGTGTGTCATGACATTTCTGAACAGATTAGTTAGGAGATACCAATTTTTAAAAAAGAGTAAAGCTTTGATGGTCGATATTCAGAGGTGCATGTTTCTAATGTATATAATCTATAAGTAAAAGCTTGAATGTGTGTAAATACTGGGCTTCAGTTTTAGTCTTCAGTGCCTGACTTTCTAAATTTGAACAGTCTATTATTTTGTAATGTACTCTTCAAGTTGTTACAACAGCATTTCATGTATTCTACATAGAACGTGTTATTTATGTTTGCTCACAAATATAAAAACTGAAAAATATTTGTTTATCTAGTAGGAAGTTACACCATTTTTCAAGTTTTGCAGAATATTGAATAAAGTCCTGTTGTACATATTATTTAAGCAGTGCATTTTAGTGATGTTTGTGCTATTGTTGATTTCCGAAAGAAAGATTCAATTTTGCTTTTTTTCAAGTTGAATGTGACTTTTTGTACCAATTGGCAAAACCAACCTAACAGCCACTTCAAAATGACCATGTATGTAGAAATCCATGCATTATCTAACTAATGAGTCAAAATTATTTCTCTAGAGTCTTTTCCAAGTGCTATATTGTATCTGCAAATTTCTTGTGCATCTAATGAAGTCTTAGTCGTCTTACATGTCCCTCTGTCACTTGCAGAAGGGAATAATAGGTTTTGTAACTCCCCCATGTTGAAATAAAGCCAGAAGTTACGCAACACCAGGTTGTAATCCAACAGGTTTATTTGAAATCTCAAACTTTCGATGTGCTGCTCCATCATCATCTTTGGAAAGCTTGTGATTTCAGATAAGCCGGTTGGACTATAACCTGGTGACATGTGACTTATGACCTTGTTCACCTCGGTCCAACACCAGCACCTCCACAAGATGTTAGGTAGTACATAATCATACAAGATTGATTTTTTTTTTGTATATGAAGAAAATGTATCCAAAATTCCTGTCTAGTGAACAGGTATTTCCCAATCAGTCTGTTCAGAGATGTTATTGTACATCTCTAGAGCCAGTGGGAATTAACTTCAGGGCCCCTGGTCTAGAGGTAGGAACGCTATCACTGCACCACAATACCTCCCTCTAATCATCAGAAATGATTTTGAAAATTGCTTCCTCTGACCAGCTTTCAAGAGACCTGTGACATTGTGGTCAAAACACTTTTTTAAATGTTCCATTGAAAATATGACTGCAGTAACTGTATCCATTTTATTTAATACTCAAATTGAGTGCTGAAGAAAATGCCTAAAAGCCTACTTATACTTTAATGGACACATTTTATGGCAGCTGTACTTAAGTTTGTGGGCAAATATGTTTCAAATTCAGTTGTTGATAAAGCTTCCCTTCTAGGTCTTGCCAAACTGAAGGTTAATCTTTGAAGTATAAGCCTTTAATCTAAAATGCTGTTTCATCACCAAAAACATTTGTGCTTAGAATAGAGTATGAACATTCTTCCAAATTATTCTTAACAAAGTATAATCTGAAGATCCCAAGTACTGAATGGTTGTTTCTGCGACATGGTTATTGATTCAGAATAAAATTTGCCATCTTTTGCAACTTCCCTTTTTTTTGAAGAAAAGAAAGCACCAGTGAAAAGTAATAACAGATCACCATCTAACAGAATGAGACTGAAAAATTCTAGTTGAGATTTAATGTTGAAAATATCAGTTTTTAAAATTATAGTTGTTGCATGATATGACTTAGTTTTAAAGTTATACTTTAGTTCCATCTGCCAGCATTTGGCCCATACCCTTCCAAATCCTTCCTATTGATATACTCATCAAGATGCCTTTTTAAATGTTATAATTGAAGCCACCTCTACCACTATTTTTTTTGTGTGAAAACAAAACAAACAACAGCTTATTATTCTTGTATGTTGATATGTGAAGTATGTAGTGCCAGTTCCTTAATTGCCTTATCACTGTTCATTTTCAGGAGTTCGTTTTCTGTAGCAGATGCTATCATTATTGCCTGGCCTTCCTTCTGGCAATATAAACATTTCATTGCAGGATAGGGAAATGTCCACAACTATAAAAACCAAATACTGTGGAGGTGGGAAAAGTTCCTTCAAAGATATTGATCAAAGGATATTGCAACAACCAACTGTGTGTTTTTATGTAGTATGATTTAGCCCATTATATGTGCCGAAAAGATGTCTCAAAGTGCTTCACTGGAGTGTTGGCAGATTAGAACTGGTAATCAGAGGCTTGGCCCAACTGGCAGCTTTCAGTAAATGACATGGAGGAGAGAGATTGAAATTGCAGAGTTTCGGTAGGTAAAGGGGTGAAGAACTGGAGAAGCACCAAGATCTAGGAGTTGCATGGCTGCAGGAGGTTAGAAAAAAGATGGAGTGATTTTAACATAAAGATGAACATTGCTACTTCAAGGCATTGGCTGACTCACCAAGAGCCAATGTTGGTTACTGATGGGTGAATAGTTCAAATTGGATTATAAATAAGAGTACATATAGCAAAGGCCAATTTTGCCAGTATTAGGCAAGAACTTTCGAAAGCTGATTGGGGGCAGACGTTCGCAGGTAAAGGTACGGCTAGAAAATGGGAAGCCTTCAGAAATGAGATGAGAATCCAGAGAGAGAATATTCCTGTCAGGGTGAAAGGAAAGGCTTGTAGGTATAGGGAATGCTGGATGACTAAAGAAATTGAGGGTTTGGTTAAGAAAAAGAAGGAGGCATGTGTCAGGTATAGACAGGCTAGATCGAGTGAATCCTTAGTATAAAGGCAGTAGGAGTATACGTAAGAGGGAAATCAGGATGGCAAAAAGGGGACATGAGATAGCTTTGGCAAATAGAATTAAGGAGAATCCAAAGGGTTTTTACAAATATATTAAGGACAAAAGGGTAACTAGGGAGAGAATAGGGCCTCTCAGATCAACAAGGTGGCATATGTATGGAGCCGCAGCAAACTGGTGAGATACTAAATGAGTATTCTGCATCAGTATTTACTGTGGAAAAGGATATGGAAGATATAGAATGTAGGGAAATAGTTGGTGACACCTTGCAAAATGTCTGTATTACAGAGGAGGAAGTGCTGGATGTCTTGAAAAGCATAAAGGTGGATAAATCCCCAGGACCTGATCAGGTGTACCCTCGAACTCTGTGGGAAGCTAAAGAAGTGATTGCTGGGCCTCTTGCTGGGATATTTGTATCATCGATAGTCACAGGTGAGGTGCTGGAAGACTGGAGGTTGACAAACGTGATGCCACTGTTTAAGAAGGGTAGTAATGACAAGCCAGGGAACTATAGACCAGTGAGCCTGACTTCCATAGTGGGCACGGTGTTGGAGGGAATCCTGAAGGATAGGATGTACATTTATTTGGAAAGGCAAGGACTGATTAGGGATAGTCGACATGGCTTTATGCGTGGGAAACCAAGTCTCATGAACTTGATTGAGTCTTTTGAAGAGATAACAAAGAGGATTGATGAGGGCAGAATGATAGATGTGATCTATATGGACTTCAGTAAGGCGTTCAACCAGGTTCCCAATGGGAGACTGGTTAGCAAGGTTCAATCTCATGGAATACAGGGAGAATTGGCTCAAAGGTAGAGGACAGAGGGTGGTGGTGGAGGGTTGTTTTTCAGACTGGAGGCCTGTGACCAGGGCAGTGCCACAAGGATCGATGCTGGATCCTCTACTTCGTCATTTACATAAACGATTTGGATGCGAGCATAAGAGGTACAGTTAGTAAGTTTGCAGATGACACCAAAATTGGAGGTGTAGTTGACTGCGAAGAGGGTTACCTCAGATTACAACAGGAGCTTGACCAAATGAGCCAATGGGCTGAGAAGTGGCAGATGGAGTTTAATTTAGATAAATGCGAGGTGCTGCATTTTGGGAAAGCGAATCTTAGCAGGACTTATACACTTAATGGTAAGGTTCTAGGGAGTGTTGCTGAACAAAGAGACCTTGGAGTGCAGGTTCATAGCCCCTTGAAAGAGAAGTCAAGGTATATAGGATAGTGAAGGCGGCATTTGGTATGCTTTCTTTTATTGGTCAGAGTGTTGATTACAGGACAGTGGTTAAGCCACTGTTGGAATATTGCATGCAATTCTGGTCTCCTTCCTACCGGAAGGATGTTGTGAAACTTGAAAGGGTTCAGAAAAGATTTACAAGGATGTTGCCAGGGTTGGAGGATTTGAGCTTTAGGGAGAGGTTGAATAGGCTGGGGCTGTTTTCCCTGGAGCATCGGAGGCTGAGGGGTGACCCTCATGAGTTTACAAAATTGAGGGGCATGGATAGGATAAATAGACAAAGTCTTTTCCCTGGGGTGGGGGAGTCCAGAACTAGAGGGCATAAGTTTAGGGTGAGAGGGGAAAGATATAAAAGAGACCTAAGGGGCAACTTGTTCACGCAGAGGGTGGTACGTGTATGGAATGAGCTGCCAGTGGAAGTGGTGGCTGGTACAATTGCAACATTTAAAAGGTATCGGGATGGATATATGAATAGGAAGGATTTGGAGGGATATGGGCCAGGTGCAGGCAGGTGGGATATCTGGTCGGCATGGATGAGTTGGACCAAAGGGTCTGTTTCCATGTTGTACATCTGACTGTATGTCTCAAGTTGTCTGATTGGTCTCTGAGTAACTGAACAGTTTCTGGGTATGAATGATGTAAGGAGAAGCTTTCAGACTGTTAGAAGGGAAGGTTGTGTATGCCTCTACACTAAAATACCTGAAACATTCAGCCAGTTATTTTCTCCCAATTGTAAGCTGATGCCTTGACTCGTAACTAAGAGACTTTTATAGTTTGTGTATCAATCGCTGTGTGCCTCTTGCAAAGAAGTGAAAGAGCCTGAGAAAAGAAATTGAAAACCAGGAAGCCTTGCAAGTCAACGTACCCTGCAGACTGGTGTTTTGAACGGTTTCCCAGTTTCCTTCCCTTTCACCAATAAAACTATTTATTTTGTTCTTTTTCTGTTTTAAGAAGGTTAGAAATTCAACTAGTAGGGTTGTATGTTAATAGTTTGTAGTGTTTTACTTGTGCTTGTAATTTAGTTGTTTGCAATAAACTGTAGTTCTTAAGTGTGGGAAACTGGTTGGTGTTTTCTGTTAACTTTATTCCAGCAAGTGAAGTACATCTGGGACTCTGCATGCTTTGATTAAATTATTAACTTTTCTGGCCACCCCAAGGAAAGTATGGCTTGAGAATGAGCTGACTTTTCTAAATGCATGGTAACAAATAAATATCTATACTTATGTTCCTAGTAGGAATTAACAAGTAACTTACAATGTTTAACTTAAATGCACAAAAATGGATTGCATCCCATTAACCATGGTGAGTTTTAAGTACTGGGAAGCACAGCCATTTGTGGGAGTCTTATCTTTTCCCCTGTCCAACTGATTGTGAATGGAAATGTTTGAGAGGCCAGTAGTCTGCTCTCTGATAAATATCAAATTTATGTTCTGAAAATGCAGATTTTGCTGGAGTATATTTGTGTTCTAAAGTTAAATGCCAAAATGAATTTTAGTACAGTCTAAGGTTTTATGAGAAGAATCCACTTAACATCTGTACTAAGTTTTAAGTTCTCTTATATTTCATCCCAACCGATATTTAAAGCAGGATCTGCTTCTGCTGGTGAATACATATTTGTCTACATTTAGCTTTTCTATTAATTAGTATTTTTCCAAAGACTGCTTTTAATTATCTTCAGTGGTCACATTCTTGTGATATTGGCAGATCATGGAAAACATTTATTGTAAAACCAACTGCCTTCTCCCCACCTGAAAAGTATTATAACGTGGAGGTGGTGGCATACTGGTATCATCACTGGGCTAGCAATCCACAGCAAATGCTCTGGGGACACTGGTTGAATCCCACATAAGCCGATGGTGAAATTTGAACTTAATGAATAAATCTTGATTTAAAAGCTGGTCTACTGGTGAATGTGAAACCATTGTCGATCATTGCAAGAATGCATCTGATTCACTTTTTTTTAAGGGAAGGAATCCTTGCCTGGTCTGGCATACGTGTGATTCTAAGTCAACCACAAAGTAGTTGACTCTTGTATGCCCTACCAAGCCACTCAATTGTATTTGACTCCTACAAAGATAAAAGATATGGAACTGGCTAAACAAATGCTGTAGACCAAGGCACTGGAAATGATAACAATACAAATGGCCCCTGCAAAGTCCTCCTTAGTAACATCTGGGGGCTTCTGCCAAAATTTAGAGCTGACTCACAGGCTAGTCAAGCAACATCCTGATGAAGTCTACTTATGAATTCATTAATGTCCCTTTTTGAGAGGTGGCTGAACAGTAGTATACATTTAGGGATTAGTTGCTCTGAGAATCCTCAGCGTTGATTCTGGACCCATGACATATGGTTAAATATCAACAAGGAAACTTTTCATTGATGGCTATCTTGCTTAACCCTGACCCTGCATTTCACTGATTTATTTTGGGCAGTTCTGAAGAAGAGTTGTACTGGACTCAACATTAACTCCATTTCTCTTTGTACAGACGCTACCAAACCTGCTGAGATTCTCTAGTGTTTTTTTTAAAATTTCAGACTTTTAGCATCTGCAGTACTTTATTTCAAATTCAGTAATTGGCAGGGGTTGAATTTGCCCTGCTTTTCATGCATAGGACATATATTGGCATCTTTCCACATTTTCTTATGGCTTCCAGTTTGTAGCAGTACTGGAAGAGTTTAACTTTGGGCATAACTAGTTGTATAATACAAGTTTTCAGTACAGTTGCTGGAATGTTGTGAAGGCTATAGTCTTTTCAGTATCCAGTGTCTTCACCTGTTTCTAGTTAGCACATGGAGAGAATTGAATGGGTATAAGATTGGTATTTGTGGTACTGGGGCCTTGAGAAGAGGTAGAGTTGATCATCCTGTTTGGCTTAAAAACAGATGCAAATTCTTCAACCTTTTCTTTATATTGATATACTGCATCCATTATTGAATGTTGAGATGTTCATGTATTTGGAAAGGCAAGGACTGATTAGGGATAGTCAACATGACTTTGTGCATGGGAAATCATGTCTCACAAACCTGATTGAGTTTTTTGAAGTAACAGAGGATTGATGAGGGCAGAGCGGTAGACGTGATCTATATGGATTTCAGTAAGGCGTTTGACAAGGTTCCCTATGGGAGACTGATTAACAAGATTAGATCTCGTGGAATACTGGGAGAATGAGCCATTTGGGTACAGAACCAGCTCAAAGGTAGAAGACAGAGGGTGGTGTTGGAGGGTTGTTTTTTCAGACTGGAGGCCTGTGACCAGTAGAGTGCCATGAGGATCAATGCTAAGTTCACTACTTTTCATCATTTTTATATAAATGATTTGGATGTAAGCATAAGAGGTGTAGTTAGTAAGTTTGCAGATGACACCAAAATTGGAGGTGTAGTGGATAGTGAAGAAGGTTACCTCCAGATTATAACCGGAGTTTGATCAAATGGGCCAATAGGGCAAGGTTGAACAGGCTGGGGCTGTATTCACATGGAGCGTTAGAGGCTGAGGGGTGACCTTAGAGGTTTACAAAATTATGAGGGGCATGGATAGGATAAATAGAGAAAGTCTTTTCCCTGGGGTGGGGGAGTCCAGAACTAGGGTGAGAGGGGAAAGATATAAAAGAGACCTACGGGGCAACTTGTTCACGCAGAGGGTGGTACGTGTATGGAATGACCTGCCAGAGGAAGTGGTGGAGGCTAGTACAATTGCAACATTTAAGACATTTGGATGGGTATACGAATAGGAACGGTTTGAAGGGATATGGGCCGGGTGCTGGCAGGTGGAACTAGATTGGGTTGGGATATCTGGTTGGCATGGACGAGTTGGACCAAAGGGTCTGCTTCTGTCTTGTACATTTCTTGTAATCTGAGGTAACCCTCTTTGCTGTCCACCACACCTCCAATTTTGGTGTCATCTGCAAACTTACTAACTGTACCTCTTATGCTCGCATCCAAATCATTTATGTAAATGACAAAAAGTAGACGGCCCGGCACCGATCCTTGTGGCACTCCACTAGTCACAGGCCTCCAGTCTGAAAACCAACCCTCCTCCACCACCCTCTGTCTTCTACCTTTGGGCCAGTTCTGTATCGAAATGGCTAGTTCTCCCTGTATTCCATGAAATCTGACCTTGCTAATCAGTCTCCCATGGGGATCTTTGTCCAATGCCTTACTGAAGTCCATATAAGATCACATCTATTGCTCTGCCCTCATCAATCTTTGTTACTACTTCAAAAAACTCAATAAAGCTTGTGAGACATGATTTTCCCACGCACAAAGCCATGTTGACTATCCCAAATCAGTCCTTGCCTTTCCAAATACATGTATATCCTGTCCCTCAGAATTCCCTCCAACAACTTGCCCACCACTGAGGTCCAGGCTCACCGGTCTATAGTTCCCTGGCTTGTCCTTACCACCTTTCTTAAACAGTGGCACCACGTTTGCCAACCTCCAGTCTTCCGGCACCTCACCTGTGACTATCGATGTTACAAATATCTCAGCAAGAGGTCCAGCAATCACTTCTCTAGCTTTCCACAGAGTTATCGGGTACACCTGATCAGGTCCTGGGGATTTATCCACCTTTTAACCGTTTTCAAGACATCCAGCACTTCCTCCTCTGTAATCTGGACATTTTGCAAGATGTCACCATCTATTTCCCTACAGTCTATATCTTCCATATCCTTTTCCACAGTAAATACTAATGCAAAATATTCATTTAGTTTCTCCCCCCATTTTCTGTGGCTCCACAAAGGCCGCCTTGCTGATCTTTGAGGGGCCCTATTCTCTCCCTAGCTACCCTTTTGTCCTTAATATATTTGTAAAACCCCTTTGGATTCTCCTTTTAATTCTATTTGCCAAAGCTATCTCATGTCCCTGTTTTGCCCTCCTGATTTCCCTCTTAAGTATACTCCTACTTCCTTTATACTCTTCTAAGGATTCACTCGATCTATCCTATCTGTACCTGACATATGCTTCCTTTTTCTTAACCCTCAATTTCTTTAGTCATCCAGCATTCCCTATACCGACCAGCCTTCCCTTTCATCCTGACAGGAATATACTTTCTCTTCATCACCTCTGGCCATGGCAGACGTCTGTCTCATTTAGCACAGCACTGTTCATGATGGAGACCAGCCTTAATGTGAAAGTGGGACTTGATCTCCACAAGGACTATGCGATGGTCACTCCTACCAATGCTATCATGGTGAATGCATCTACAACCTGCTTCACCCTCCATCTGTCTCCAGCTTCCTGGTTGGAAAAAGAATCAACACTTTGCCTGCAAAGGTGGAAAGCTATTGGGCTCAGCTCACTAAGGAAACCTATTATCAGACAGTGAAGTTGAAGCAAATTAGGTTTATCCTTTTTGTTGGCTACCCTATCATCTGCCGTTGAACTAGTCAAGTAACGTTTGGCCTCTGCCAGTAACGGTAATACTGAGGGGTGGGGTGTAGGTTTGCTCGCTGAGCTGTAGGTTTGATATCCAGACATTTCATTACCTGGCTAGGTAACATCATCAGTGGTGACCTCCAAGTGAAGCGAAGCTGTTGTCTCCTGCTTTCTATTTATATCTTTCTCCTGAATGGGGTTCCTGGGGTTTGTGGTGATGTCATTTCTGTTCGTTTTCTGAGGGGTTGATAGATGGCATCTAGATCTATGTGTTTGTCTATGGTGTTGTGGTTGGAGTGCCAGGCCTCTAGGAATTCTCTGGCATGCCTTTGCTTAGGCAGTCCCAGGATAGATGTGTTGCCCCAGTCGAAATGTTGGCTTTTTTCATTCGTGTGTAGGGCTACGAGGGAGAGGGGGTCGGGTCTTTTTGTGGCTAGGTGTGGTAATACTGAGTCCGTTGAGATGGTTGACATTGAAGTCCCCTGTCTACAGTGTATTCTGTGCCCTTGTCACACTCTATGCTTCTCACAACTGGTGTTTGATATGGAAGTACTGATTTAACTATAAAGATTTTAGATTCAGTCAAGATCTCCATCCACGTGACTGACTAAGAATGTCTGTGCGTGATGTATGTTTGGGCTACTAAAGAAATTTTGAAAAGTTCCTCGTAAGATTAACAATTAAAATAAGTTGCCTTTGAAAACTTCTCAGAGCAACCTGGAGCACTTTGTGTGAATTTAGTACTTTTGAATTGACTGTCCTTAATCTCAGATTTGTAATTGATTTTTGAACAGCAATGTGAGGCTGGTTGAGAGAGAAATATTGGCAGAGACACTGGGGAGATCTCACCTGTGTTGCTGTCATTGAAAGTCATGCTCGGCCTATTTTCACACTGCTGCTTTTGTGGCCTGATTGCAGTTTATGTGCCAGTGGAGGACCTATTGTAGGTAGGTCTGGCCTACTTCCTTATTTGGAGGAAGTATGATTTGAGCTGGGTTTTGCAAAATACATTTTTTTGCCCCAGTAATGGGTAAAGCAGTTTATTTGCATTGTTGGAGGCCTGTAATATATAAAATATACAGGTGATTTTTGTTTGTTTTCCATAAAACCTTTAACTAATCAGTTGCAGCATTCTTGCACTGAACGCGAGCCCCAGTTAATATTCATATAAAGTTGCACGTATCGAATACCTTTTCTAAAAACCAGGCTACTTCATGACTTTTTTTTTCTGAACATTATTTAATATTCTACATATTGAACTAATTTGAGTGCAGATCAGGAAGAAGAGTCCCTAAGATCATATTGCTAATATTAGATTTTAATAGTTATGTAACTTCAATTATGTTATCTGAATTGCCAGAGCTGGTACTCTGCATCATAACATTTGTATGCAGGGAAGTAAGTGTGTGTGTGTGTGTGTGTGTGTGTGTGTGTGTTGCTTGGAATTCGGTTAAAATTGCAGTCTGTGTACTGTGCACGAGGTGTAAATTTAACATCGTAGTTCAGTCGAAATCCGGGAGAAGGTGCAGTCAAAGTCGTAGTTATCCAGCATGGAAAAGGACCCTTTTTGTCCAACTAGTCCACTGCAACAGTCCTACTTGCCTGTATTTGGCACATATCCCTCCAAACCTTTCCTATTTCTGTACTTATCTGTCTAAAAACAAAGTTGCCCATCATGTCCCTTTTTAAAACTTTCTACTCGTACCTTAAAAATTTGCCCCACAGTTTTGAACTCAGCCATCTGAGGGAAAAGATATTTGTTGTTCACCTAATCTATCTATGTTCCTCATGGTTTTATGAACTTCTGTAAGGTCACCCCTCAACCTCTACACTCCAGTGAGAAATGTTCCAGCCTTTCCAGTCTGTTTGTATATCTCAAACTCTTCATTCCTGGCAACATCTGGTAAATCTTTTCTGAACCCTTTCCAGTTTAATAATATCCTTCTTATAACAGGGTGATCAGAACTGCTCACAGTACTCCAGAAGAAGCCTCGCTCATGTTCTGTCCAACCCCAACATGATATCCCAACTCCTATACCAATTGTCTGAGCAATGAAGGCACTCCTTCTAACTTGTCTTAACCATCCCCTCTACCTTTGACGCAAATGTCAAAGAATTATGTACTTGAACCCCTAGGTCTGTCTGTTCTACAACACTATCCAGGGTCCTACCATTAATTGTAAAAGTCCCACTCTTGTTTATTTTGCCAAAATGCTACACCTTAGACTTAGATAATTAAGCTCTATCTGACACTTGTCAGCTCATTGAACCAATCGATCAAGGTCTCTTTATAATATTAGCTAACTTTCTTCACTGTCCACTCTACACAATTTTGGTGTCATCCACAAACTTACTAAACATGCCTTCTATATTCTCATCTAAGTCCTGAAAATAAATGATAGGCAAAAAGTGGACCCAGTACCGATCCATGTGGAACCCCACTGGTCACAGGGCTCCAGTCTGGGGGAGAAAAACAACCCTCTGTCTCCTCCTATCAAGCCAATTTTGTATCCAATTGGCAAGCTCACCCCAACTCCCATATAATCTAACTTTACCAATTAGTCTACTACACGGATCCTTGTCAAAGGCTTTACAAAAGTCTGTATAAGCAACGTCTACCACTTTTTTTTGGTGTAGAAGTTCAAATGTCATTTAGTGATAGTTTGTCACCATATTATAGTTTGGATCTTGTGTTGCAGTTCTCAAATAGATTAAATGTTGACTATGATGTTTTAACATAAAAATGTTAAAGCATATTTTACTTAAATATTTTTAAAATAAGCCGTAAAAATGTCAGTTTAACTTTTTTTTTGCTTCTCAATGGGAAGTGATAAGGTTAACAACTCTTAGATGTTGACATCATGATTGCTGGTACATTTGAGTAACAGAATGCAAGAAACATAGTTTCTATCCATTGGGAAAATTCTTTTTGTGCTGTCATGAGAAGCAGATTTTGAAAAGAAAATCAGTGTTTGATTTAATTTTTAAGGGTTTATGCAGATAGAATCTTACTGCAATGGAGCATTCATGTTTGATCATGTATACCTTTCTGTGAAGTAGAATAAAAGAGTGAGGTGCTCTACTTTAACCCCCTAAACTGAACATCTCTTCCTAATACAGTGGTTTGATATATGTGTTTTACACCACATTCATGTTTATAGCCTAAAATTTAATTAATTTACTAGTTTAGATTTTGAGGAGTGATATGCTCTGAAATGTTTAGGAAATGTATAAACTTACCTAACCTGTGAGCCTTCAGAGTTAATAGTAATGATTTTCCTGCTCTCAGCCCTAGATTCATTCACAGATGAGCTTCCTGCCTTGAAAAGAGATGTTTTTCCAGTTTAGCAACTTCGTATCACCTCAAATAACATTCTAATGTTTTGATTTCACAAATCCCATGATGGTATAATTTTGTGCAATTTGTCTTCAGTGCTGGGTCCAAAGGTGTGAATCATTATTGCAATAATTAAACCATTGTAGTATGACACAAGTATAGAATCTGAGTGAAGGAATGGTGTGGAAATGTTCAACTTTGATAAATATTGTTTTTTTTCGTAGAGTCGAGAGGAATATGTCTGAAAATTGTCAATCATATTGGAACAGAAATGCCTTAAGGGTGTTGTTGGAGTAAAGCCAAGGTAAGTTTAAAATCTTGATTTTTTTTTTCCCCAGATGATTTTAACTTCTATTTTATTGTAAGATTCTGTAAATCCCACTTTAGAAATAGAACCAGTCTGACTCAAGACTCACACCTTTGAGGCATTGTCTGAGTTGAGATGACACATTTTGTCAGAAAACCTGACGTTGTCTTGAGAATGTGACTTAAAAGGAGTTTTGGGATTTACATATTAACAAAGAGACTAGCAAAACCATCCGAAAAGATGAAAGTCTCTTGATCTAAGTTTGTTTAATATATTTCAGCTGCATGACACTCTAACCTTCTGCTATAAATGTTGTGTTGTATGGACCTGCTCCATGACCGCCTGATGAAGAAGCAGCGCTTCAAAAGCTAGTGCCTCCAAATAAATTTGTTAGGCTATAACCTGGTGTCATTTTTAACTTTTGTCCATTGCAGTCCAACGCTGTTTCCTCCAAATCAGTTATATTTTATGGTATTCCAGATTGTTTGGGCTGCATAAGGCCTGTAGTGTAGTAGAAAGAAAGAGCTTGTTGTGTGTGCATATATAAACCGCCTTTCACATCT
Organism: Chiloscyllium punctatum; assembly: GCF_047496795.1. Lineage (NCBI taxonomy): Eukaryota > Metazoa > Chordata > Chondrichthyes > Orectolobiformes > Hemiscylliidae > Chiloscyllium > Chiloscyllium punctatum. Next base: position 136,556,399 of record NC_092743.1, read on the forward strand.
ATAAAACATCCAACTGTGCGTTGCAGCTAATGAAGTACTTCATGATGGAGGAAAACATGGCAAATCTTGAGACTAACAAAGTTATATCAATGTATCAAGAATTCATTCTATTTTAGTGATACTGGGTATGGTAGAAAGGTTGGCTAGGACACAATGAGAACTCACTTGGAAAAGTGCTGTGGGAACTTTCACATTCATCAGAAAAAGCAGGCAGAGCTTCTGGTTTAACACCTCATGCACAAGATGGCCCCTCTCACAGTGGGACACTTGTTTAACACTACACTGAATCTGGGTAATGTTGTTTCTTTTCTTTTGTGGAAGCATGGAAGCACTCAAATTTACATTTTTATAATGTGCTTTATCATTATAGGATGTTTTGGCTGAAAATTTTCCTCTTAAATTCTATGTTGCTTATAATTTTCAAATTTAAAATGTCAGCACACTTGATTACAAAAACTCATCTGATTTTTGTATTGTAACTTAACAGAAGTTTATACATATAATTTAATAGATGGGTGATGTTTTAGGCCATAATACTGCTTTTAACTCTCAATTATAATTTGTTATATTAGTTAACAGGATTTTTTTAAGGTATTTGCAAAAGCAGCCATTGGAATTTTCAAGTACTTGGCTGTTTGAGGCTAAGAGGACGTATCTGATTAGCAAGTCAAAAGGATTTGTGTAGCTTGCTTGTCAGCTATCATTGGATAGATGACAGAGGAGATAAGCTACCGGTTGCCTCCCTCTAAGTGCTTTGGTTTACTTCACTTCAGTAGTGACTGGTTTAAGGTTCTGGATTAGTGATGCTGGAAGAGCACAGCAGTTCAGGCAGCATCCGAGGAGCAGTAAAATTGACGTTTTGGGCAAAAGCCCTTCATCAGGAATGGGTGCTGCCTGAACTGCTGTGCTCTTCCAGCACCACTAATCCAGAATCTGGTTTCCAGCATCTGCATTCATTGTTTTTACCTAGCTGGTTTAAGGTGGTTTGTTTGCCGATGACTTTGTACTTGCTTCTGAGGCTGGAACTGGAGGTATTCTTCCCATTGGACTTTAAAAAGACAGGAATGAAGGTAATATTAACTTTACTTCTTTAACAGCAGTCAGTAGAAATCTAGCTAAAAAGCATTCAGCATTGGATTTCTTGGCAAAGGCCCATTTCATCACATCTTTTTGCGTAGTAGTCATTTTCTTCCCTGTTTGTCTAAAGATTGCAATTCAACATAAACTAATAAATAATGACTTGAATTCCAAAGGGAGAAATCCTCACTATGAAGCTTGAAATCCTTTTGGAATTGATTATTATAATTATCAGGCTAAATCATTATATTGTACACACTGGAAACTTATTTATTGTGAGCATTAGAATTTGACTCAGAATTTCTACCCTTGTTACAATTCAAAAACAGCTACTCCCAATGTCTGACTTTTGTTTATTCTTGGCTAAGCAACTACTTCACCTTGGGGCAAAGTAAAATTGGCAGGGAGTAAGACTCCACACTGCAAAGTCTGCCTCCTGTTGGCTTACAGTAACTGGTTTTCAAAGCAGTTGTGGGGATGTCCAGGTGGTTTTGCCATCTGGGCTAAAATGAGACCAGATGGAGAAGTGAGAGAAAGAGAACAAAAATCTAAGAAACAAAGCAGTACCTTCAGATATTTGCAAATGCATAAAAAAGGACAGTGTTTCGTTGTAATATTTGGTGCTTGTGTGTTTTTTTAATGCTGTTTTATATACCTGGCATCAGGAAAAGGTTCCTTACGCCCATGAAATTTTACCTTTTCGTGTTTCCACAAATTGCAGCTCAAAAAGAGTAAAAGGATAGCACCTGTCAGTAGAATCTATTTGATTTACTGACTGACAAAGTGACAGGGCTAATAGGTGTATAGTAATAGGTTTCAGCTTTCGATGGAAATGCATTCAAGAAAGCCAAAAAAAATTAACTAGTTTTCTGCATGATCCATTTTGAATTGTTTGCACATAAGTCACTAAATGGTAGAAATGAAGTGTTTATCCAGTTTGTCTGTGCGTGTGCGCACGTGCACATGCATGATACATGCCTGCTTCCCTCCTTTTGGATTGTGTAAATGGTCAAATTGATCAGTCACAACCTTTCCCAGTCCCTTTTTGTATGCAGCATTCCCATGGCCTTTTATTACTGGTGAGAGATGCCTTATCAAGTCGCACATCAGTGAAATATATTGTCCAGCAGGCTTTCCTTGTTTACCTACGCACACAGAATTCAGCTAATTTAGGGTAAATCTTTCTGATCTATTTAGTTTCGTGTCACACTGGACTTCTCTGCACAATCCATTTTGCCATCAATTACCAAGTTAAATGACAGGTTGAATATTGCAATGAAATGTAAAATTTTATTAAATAAGATTTTATTCTGTAATTGAGATTTTCTGCCCTAATCACTTATCACAAAAAAAAGTGAGCTGTTTTGGTAAAACCTTCCTTGGTCTCTGCACCTTTTATGAAGGTGCTTTTCTGTTAATGAGAGCCATTTACGTTAAAAGTTTTATTTGATCAATCATCTCACTTGCTTTTACTGCATGATTGAGACCAGCGAATGTTAAGCACGTGATGTATTGTTGTTTGGAAGAAAGTTTGTCGCTTAAAAAGACAAAGATATTTATTCTTCTGAGCCATTTTCCCCCTAAAGTGAAACCTGTCAGTTGGAAAAACCTTCCAGCAATTGGGATTGTACTTGCTGTGCAGCAAGGAGGACGGTCCAGATTATTTGAGGCAAATTTGAGGTTTTTTTCGCACCATTTTGGGTCCCAGTTCCAAGCAAGAGTCCCATATTCAGGTTTACATGTCCATGGCTGATTATGGAATCAGCAAATGTTTTGGCTGTGACTGTGAAAGATCAAGAACCTTGAAGGACAATCTTTCCCTTGGGAAGAGGATTTTAAGCACCTGTGAGAAAGTGAACAGGAAACATCGCTTATTCTTTATTCTAGTCACTTGCTCATTGAACTTAAATGTGACGCTGTTGGGAATAACTGAAGATGACAACTTTTACAAGCAGAAGGTATGGAATTAACTGCTAGAAGAAGTGGTGGAGACTGGTATGATTGCAACATTTAAAAGACATCTGAATGTCTATATGAATAGAAAGGGTTTAGAGGGATATGGGCCGAATGTTGGCAAATGGGACTGGATTTATTTAGGATCTCTGGTCAGTATGGATGAGTTGGACTGAAGGGTGTTTCCATGCTGTGTGTTTCCATGCTGTGTGTATCTGATTCTATGAAAGTCTGACACTACAACTCAAGGCAAATGGAGGGAGCCAGCTTCTGAGTAGGTTACTGTGAGGGCATCATTATTGACCCCTCTGTAACAAGGCAGGAGTAGGGTAATTTGCTAATGTTTGTACAGTATTCAATTTCATTCACAACTCCTCCAATGATGGAACAGTTCACACCAAATTTGAGGTGTTTCTAGATGTCTTCTAGACTTGTGATATTCTGCCTGGTACTTGTGTGGTGTGAATGTTACCTGCCCCTTGTCAGTGCAATCCTTGATGTTGTCCAGATCTTGTTGCATTTGAAGATGGACTGTTTTACTATCTGAAGAGTTGCAAATGGAGCTTAACATGGTGCAGTTATCGGTGAACATCCCCACTTCTGACCTTTTGAGGGAAGATTGTTAATGAAGCAGCTGAAGGTGGTCGGTCCTTGGACACTACCCTGAGGAACTCTGCAGGGAGTATTGGAGCTGAGATGACTGACCTCCAACAACTGCAATCATCCTCCTATGCACCAGGTATGACTCCAAACAGTGGAGAGTATGCCCCTAATTCCTATTGGCTCCTGGGAGGGGGGGGGGGGGGGGTGTGGAATCCCCAGCATCGCAGACTTTGTAGGATTTCACTGGAAAGTTTCCCCTACGATTGGAATTCTTCAAATGTATCCAGTGAAATTGGAAGGCTCTGTTGCAGTAAGCAAATCGTTACTCAGGAAAATTATGATGATTAAAACTAACTGACCCCTGATTTATCTCCCCCACGCTGAACTGCATCACCTTGAGCTGAAGCCCTTCCCCCACCCTCAACTTGCTGATCTTCCTTTATTTCCAGGACAGAACAAAGCCCCTTTACCTGAGACCTGACAGTGTCTTCCCTGAACCTCTCCCACCCAGACCGTGGCAGCCACGTTCCTCAACTAAACCGTCACTCAACTTGCCCCCTTCATCCTACCCGGCTGGCACTATACCCTCACCTCAGAACAGTGCAGCCGAAAGGATTCTTGGTTTGCATTCTCCTGACTGGCGTGTACAATCAGGAATATGTCAGAATAAAAATATGATTCTGACTGCATTTCTGAAGGAGCTCTGATCTGAAACTCCTGAACACAAAAACCCTTTTGTCACATAAGAGGAATGGAGAGACAAGTTACAGGAGATTGTCACTTCTTGGAACAGTGGGTCCTAGGCTGTGGTGCAGAGGTGCCAGTGTTGGACAAAATCAAAAGTCACATGACACCCAGGCTATCGTCCAACAAGCTTATTTAGTCATGATTTGGAGATACCGGTGTTGGACTGGGGTGTACAAAGTTAAAAATCTCACAACACCAGGTTATAGTCCAACAGGTTTAATTGGAAGCACACTAGCTTTCGGAGCAGTGCTCCTTCAGATGATATTACCTGATGAAGGAGCGTCGCTCTGAAAGCTAGTGTGCTTCCAATTACACCTGTTGGACTATAACCTGGTGTTGTGCGGTTTTTAAGCTTATTTAGAGTCGCAAGCTTTCTGTGCGCTGCTCCTTTGTCACTTCACCTGAAAGCTGGAGGAACTCAGCAGTTTGGTGGATGTATGTGACTCTTCCTTGAACTATTAGCTTACTTTCTCTCTACTTGGATGCTGTCAGATTTGCTGAATTTCTCCAGTGCTTTCTTTTTAATTCAGACCTCCAGCATCTGCAGTACTTTTATTTCCCAGTTTATAGACCCTTGGATCAATGTTTCATTTGAAAGAAAGTATTTTCAACAGTGAAGCATCCTGCATTTTACATCTGGGCTTCAAGTGGTAATTCTTTGTTACAGTATGGTTCTTAAGTTCTAGTTATATTTTAGTTTTTCACTGTGAACCCTGTTGTCATTGGCAGGCTGTTTGGCTGCAGGGTAGACAAGCAGGAGGCTGGAAGAACACAGCAAGCCAGGCAGCATCAGGAGTTGGAGGAGTTGATGTTTCGGGTGTAAGGGGAGCTGTGAATGAAGGTGGGGAGGGGGTGTGCGTTGGCGCGCGGGGTGGTAGTGGTGAAGTTGTGATAGGTGAACACAAGTAGAGGTAGCCGGTAGGATCTGGTTGGTTGGGAGGAAAGAATCAAGTTGGTAGCTGGAAGGAAGGGTCGGTCAGAGGAATGGAAGGGAGGGGTAGGGACTGGGGTGATGGAAAGTAGGCTATTTGAAATTAGAGCACTCCATGTTGAGTTCTTCGGGCTGTAGGCTGCCGAGGCTGAAGATGAGGGTGTTGTTACTCCAATTTGTGGTCTGATTGTGTGGCAGTGTGCGAGGCCAAGGATGACCATGTTGGAAGGGGGATGGTGCTGTGGCAATGGAGGACCATCACAAGTGATCTTGATTCTGTTAAACATCAAATGTTAACAGGTTGATTGTTAGCATTAGTAAATTGGAATTCTTTTTCCTTTTTTATAATCCAGTGCTGAAATCTCTGTATCAGTACTTTTCTTGACCAGCTGATGAAGTATTTTCTGGATAGACTGTGAACCATTTGATGGGACCCTGTATTGAGTGGCTTAATTCTTAAGTTACTGATTAAAGTTATATAATCAGGAGCACTGAATTGCTAGTAATCGTCATGTCAATTATGTTGTCTGTTGCAATTTCACCTTTAATTACACTTTGACTGAAAATATCATTGGTAATTGGGATTTTCAGCTCCAACAGCATCTCTTCCCTTTTTTGTTTGACTTGGTCAGAAAGTTTTTTTGTTGCCGCCTCCACCTATCCGTAAACCCAATTATCTTTAGCTTTTTGATGCTATTAACCTTTTTTTGTTTTTACTTCTGTTTTTGCTTTAGTTTAAACCATTTTAAGTGCGGAATATTCTCTGTTGGATAGAACATTGAAATTTGTAGTAATTTTTCAAGTAATGCCAGCTTCATCTTTAGATGTTGGAAGTTGTTATTGAAGATATTAAGACAGGACACTTTGAATTTTTCTAAGTAATCAGAAAAAATCAACATAGTTTTGTGTTCAACTAATTTATTGAAATTCTTTGAAGCAGTAATGTGTGTGGCTAAAGGATAACGGCTGGATGTACTACATACGTTTCCAGAAGGCATTTGATAAGGTGTCAGCTTATTGCGGAACATTTAAGTTCATGGTATAAAGTGTAACATTGGTTTGAATAGAAAAATTGCTAGAGAGTAGGCAGAGATGGTTTGTCTTCTGGTTAATAACATGCGAGGAGTAGTCTGCCACAGATTAGTGATGAGGCATCAACTATTTACAATCTCTATCAATGGCTTGAATGGAGGGATGGAAGGATTGTTTGCTAAGTTTGCTAACCACCCAAATAAATGGGAGATAAGGATAGATAAAGTGATTTTGAAAAGAGCTGGCAAATGGAAACAGCAAATTTTGTTTTAATGGCAAGTTATGAATCAGCATTCACGATAAACCGGCAAAAGTTATATTCCTAAAATGTTGGAAACTTACTGTATTATCATCTCCGCGATATCAGTAATCAGTTGATGCTGCAAATGAGAAGACTGTCTGCTGGTAAGTTTTTTATATTTAAGGCAAAGTTGTGTTATTTAATTGATTTATGCTGTTGATAACATATAACAGTGATGTGTATCCCCCTGCATTACATTTCTCTCACTTAATGTGTGTCTTTCTATTGATTTATATGGCCCTCTTGATCAAACAGAATATTAGACCAGCTGGCATATTCCTGGTCCCACAGGCGCCTGTTAATAAAGTGTTTGCTGTATAATGTGGGAAAGTTTGAAATTGTTCACTATGTCAAGAAGCTTTCTTTTAAATAGCATATTATCTAAATGGGCAGAGGGATCTGGGTGTCCTGGTGCATGAATCACAAAAGGTTAGTATACAGATAGAGCAAGGAATTAGGCAAGTGAAAATAGGGTTACTGCTTATTATGAGAATCGAATGTAAAAGTTAGGGACGTTATGTTTCAGTTGTACGGTGTAGTGTGTGACTACATCTGGAGCTTTGTTATAGTATTGGTCTCCCTATTTAAGGAAGGATGTAGATGTATTGGAAGCAGTTGAAAGACACTCTAGTATACTGAGATGTGGCTTTTACATGTTGCCTTATGAAAAAAGGGTGGACTCATTAAGTTGTATCTTTTTGGAACTTAGGAGAGGATGTGGCAACTAGATTGACGTATATAAGATCCTAAGGGGCCTGAAAACAACAAATGTTGGCGATCCCAACAATCGGGCAGCATCCATGGAGAGAGAGCAAGCTAACGTTTTGAATCGAGGTGATGTGATAATTGTGTACCAACTACTTGTGATTGGGAAAGAGTGATGCCACCAATCCTCCTCCTGCAAGTCTAAGAGGCTGTTTGGCAGTCTCTAGTGGAGGATGTTCTAGCAGAAGAGGTTTTTGTCTTGGTAACAGGATTTTTCTTAATTTTTCAGTAACTATACAGGTTACATAAACAGTTGAGCATGTTGACTGTTACTAATGAGGTAAGGAAACATGCATCCATCAGATGACTATCTCCGCATGTCTGGAACTGCCAAGTGACCAATGGTTGTTTTATATCAATGGGCAGAACTTCAGCCTAGTTCATAAATTAACCCTGTCCGATCTGCTAACCTACACTACAGGGTCACTGAACTACCTATTTAAAATTGAAATAAGAATTTCTTTTTATTTATTTATTTATCTATCTATTTATCTTCTGCTTCTCAAAAGGTGGTGGAAGCAGAAACTTGGAGTATTTAATAGAGGGTTGATAAAACTGGGGAAAGAAAGTGAATGGATTATATGCCCACTCTCTTCCCCCCCCGATAACCTATCAGCCATGATTGTACTGAATGGCGGCGAAGGGGCCACCTATTGCTCCTAGTATGTGTTCGTGTGGCGCCTTGAGGAATTCGGATGTGCTATTTCAAATTGTGAACTTTTGCACAAAATAGTTCAGAGAAAAGCAAAGTTGCATTGTCAATTTCATTATAACACCAGCCAGGATTATTGTTTTTCCTATTAGCGCTTGCTTTAGCTTTGCTTGATCAATTCTTTTTGTCAATTGACTTCTTCTATTTTCCAGTCTATAAAACACAGCCTTTTATTGTTGTTCCCACTCTTTCTTCTTTTACTTGTGTAAAACCTGTTGCATCTCTAGCTCTGTTAAAAGGTCATAGACCTGAAACATTAATTGTATTTATTGTTCCTCAGATGTTGCCTGACCTGTGAAATATTTCCAGCATTTTCCATTTTCATTTCAGAGTTCCAGCATCTATGATGTTTTGCTTCCATATCCCTGCAGTAGTCCTTACTTTGTTTAAGCAGAATCTTTCCTTGCTGAAATATTTTGAGCTTGTCATTTTTCAAAGCGTTCTACTATATTGACTATTACTTCAGCTCTTTCAAAAGCGTTTCTTGTTTCAAAAACATAACTCCCTTTCATGGTCCTAAAAATGGTAGTTTTTATCAGAGTTTTTTTCTGTTTTGTCCTTGGGAGACCCACACTAGAGATTTGATCTGTTTCTTTATTTGCAAGGTGGGAGATCTTTGGAACTGTTTTCCACAGTGGCAGTGGATTCAGGATCACATGTTAGTTTTAAATCTAAGATAGATACAGTTTTGTTAAGCCAGTGTATTAAGGGATAAGGGCCAAAGGCAGGTACAGTATATGGTGTTAGGCCTCAAGTTAGCCATGATCTCAATTAATGGTGGAACAGTCAGGAGGGGCTGAACGGCCGCCTCCTATTCCTATGTTCCTCTGATCTTGTCATCAGTTATAGGTTTGCTGGAGTTTTTATATGGGTTTGTTATTGAGGGGTGTAACCTGCCTGCATAGGTCAGCAGCCATGGTGATGAGCTTAGAATCATGAGCTTCATAGAGTCCTCAGATGGAAGAGATTTTAATGGACGTTTTAAAATGTAGAAAAAGATCATTCTACATGTCGGCAAATGGAAAGAAAATGAGAGGTTTTGCACTTTGGCAGGAAGAACAGAAGAACTGAAATTATTAATCTGGTGAAAGATTGTGAAAAGCTGCAGTAGATTGTAGTTTGTGGTCAAGGTGCATGAACCGTAAAAAGCTAGAAACCAAAGTAATGAGTGTTGCCCGCTACATTCAATTCCCTTTGAAATAAAAACAGGGAAACATTTATACAAGCTACTCCTCTTTCCACTGTTTGAATAATGTGAACAGTTTGGGGCACCTTTTCTTGGGAAAAATATATAGGTGTTTGAGGCTGATACCACGCTGTGGAAGGATTTTCTTATGAGGAGAGGTTAAATAGGTTGGGTTTGTATTAATTGGAGTTTAGAAGAATGAGAGTTTAGAAGAATTTGCTGAAAAATATAAGAATCTTAAGGGGTTTGACAGTGAAACTGTGGAGAGCTTATTTCCATCTGTGGGAGAATGCAGGACCAGAGACCAGAATCTGAGTAAAGAGCTGCCTATTTAAGGCCGGTGACAAGGAATTTTTTTGAGAGTGGTAAGTCTGTAGAGTTCTTTACCACAGATGGCTGTCCAGGCTGGGTCATTAAATATATTAAAGCTTGAGAGATAAGGCTTTTTTAATCATTAAGGGAATTGAGCCTGATGGGGATAAATCAGGAAAGTGGAGACTGTGACTATCATATCAGCCGTGATTTCATTTAAATTTGGAACAGATTTGATGGGCTGAATGGCCTACTTCTGTTACGTCTGATGGTCTTGCAAGTAGATTAAATTATGTTTAATAAGAAGTATAATATTGGTATATCTGGAATGAGAATCCTAATGCCTGGCAACCCTGATTAGAACACATGATGTAGACCTGGATACCAACAACAGCTGGGACTTGGGGGCAGGTTCAAACCAGATTCTAGGAGAGGGGCATGTCAAGAAACTTTGGTTATCATACACGTAAATCTGCTATAATGCGTCTTTTGTTAATGTGAATGGTTGCAATGTGACTAAATGAATAGGGAATGCTTTTTCTAAAGCACAAACTTTTAAAGTGTGCGGCTATGACTCGATTACATCGCCAAAACTTTAAGTATGCTTGTATTGTGCAATATTTGGATAGCACAGAGTCGCACAGGAATGCAACTACCACATAATTGCAGAACTATCTGTATTGGACGAATGTGGAAAGAGGTATGCAGCACTGGATAGTCAAGTCAGTGAATACAATATGAAGTGTGCAAAGCCCTGAGAGCAGGTGTTAGAACAGAGTTTGGTCAAGTGAATGATGCAGGGCCAGGAGCAGCAGCAATATGGTAAATGAGAGCACGGCTGTGAAAAGACTAGCCAATAAAGGGGCCATCGTGGATATTCAATGAAAGACCATTTCTGCTGGTGATCACATGCTGCACAGATCGTTCTGCTAGAACATGCATTTCGTCGGCACGAATTGGCTATAATGCGACTGACAAATTGTGGAGGCTGCTTGGATAATGCAGACTTTCTACTGAAGGACTGTAGTGATTTTCTATTAGTGATCCTCCTACAGAGGAACACAACTGTCGCGTTATAGCAGAACGACCTGTACAGGAAAACTAAGTCACAAGATTCTCAGTGGAAGAGCCAATGAAGGAAGTATCTTGAACTCTGTGATATTAGATCTTGGGATTTTTCTTTAAAAGTGTTCATTATAGTACTCAGGCCCATGATTTTGAGATGCTTCAAAACTGACCTGTCTGTCACAAAGTCAAAAGTGTTCACTACAGTGTTCAGCACCATTAGCAATACCTCCATACTGAAGAAGTCCTTGTTCAAATGCAGTAAGAACTGGACAACTTTCAGGATTGGGCTGCCAAGTGGCAAATAAGATTTGCTCCTTTAGAATTGCTATTCAATGACCATCTAACCCATTTCTTCTTGACATTCAATATTATTACCATCACTGATTTGAGGGGGGAGGGGGGTTTGCGTTTGGGTGAGATATTCTTCAGCAAGTTGGTGTAGACTCAGTGGGCTAAATGGCATGCTTCCATGCTGTAGGGATTCTATGATTCTCTTCTATGATATCACTGTTCCTTCACTGGATGCGAATCCTGGAGCTTGTTACACTGTGGGTGTAACTAAATTACATGGACTGCTGCAGTTCCAAATAGCTGGCAAATCGCTATCTTCCCTAGGAATGGAGAGTCTAGCCTTGCCAGCATTGCTCACATCCTATGAACAAATATGTTTCCTAAAAAAAAATGCTCTTGAAGCGAAACCAGAAGCGAAAATACTGAACTGATGGAGACCATGCAGTTGCCGCCTTGACGCCAAGCAGAAATGTGATCAGTTCCCCAAAATGCCTTTAACTGAAGTTGGCAGTTGTGGGTTATGTGGAGCCGATGAAATGTGAGAGACAGAAAATGAATCCATGTGTATGTACACGAGTGTATGCACATGTCATTATGTCCTCAAAAGTGTTATGTTGGCTAATTTATGGAATCTGGGCCCACAGCACTGGGATTGCCTTTCTCGCTATTGTGGTGTTTTTCTTTTAAGCCACACCTCAAAACTTGAGTTCTTTGACTAAGCTTTTGGTCGTTTGCCAAAATATTTCATGTTTGATGTTGCACTTTGTTTTATATTGTTTCTGTAAAGCACCTTGGGAGGTTTTATGATATTACACATGCTATGCAATTTGATGCTGAGGTCTAATGATCAAACTACCGGGAGGGACTTGTGTCTTCCATGCCATCCCCTATCTGTAGTTGTTTCTGTGATTCCACATTAAAGAAAATTACTGCAGAAGTTAGCTTCACTATGCAATCATTGCCCCACGCCTTTTTTTACACACTAACATTTTGCCCTTACTGGCTTTAGTAATTCACACAATCATTCTCTGGAATGATTGTATTTAATTAGATGGCACTTGAGAAATTTGAGGCCCTTTTTTTGTAGTCAGGAAGTGTGAATGTCATGGGGGTTAATGAACGACATCAATGAGGTTGAGAAGGTAGGTGTCAGGTGTAATACAGTCAACACTATGTAGTGGTACCAGGTGGTGGTCACCTGCTATTTAATACTTCGCTGCTAGTTAACACCTCGCTATTCCATTTGCTGAGTAAAATGTCAGCTAAGGCAGCTGAGCCAAAGTGGTAGTTATGACTAAAAACATGAAGACTTGGACACTAAGCACAAATAAATAAATCATTTGCACACTGTAGTTATATAAACTGACTTGTAGCACTTCCCTTTACTACATCATATTGAACACAAAAATAAGAATCTTTGAACCTTCACATCTGGAAAGAGCCCTAGTTTCTCAGAACTAAATCTAAAAATTCTTGATGCGATTTTATGAAATATAAATTCTTTCTAAATTGGCAAAGCTAAAGCCATTGCTTTCCATATTCTATTCATGGTAACAACCTGAGATTAGATCAGTCTGTTCACCACCTTCATATCATATTGCATCCTACAATGAATTTGCAGCCTATTCAGGTTGTGGTGCAACTGCTTATTTTAATCTGTGGAACATTTGCTGAATACACACTCCTGTCTTGGATGTGCTGCTGCTTTTTAAAAAAACTCATTCATACCTTTTGATACCTCTAGAGCTGACTATTTAGTTATACTCCTGGCTGGCCTCCCACATTCTACCCTCCAGAGTAATTCAAGACTCTGTCCATATCTTTATTAGCACCAATTCCTTTTTGTCTGCCTGCTGACCCACAGTAACTCCTGATGAAAAGGTGTTGTGATTTTCAGATTTCCATTTATGTATTCCTCTATGTCCTTGGCCTCCTGAATCCCTCAAATCTCCTCCCTCCCCACACGCCTCAAAGATATCTGCTCTCTTCGAATTCTGGCCTCATGTGCTTCCCTAATTTTAGTTGCTCCACTTTTCAGTTGCCACAGCCCTAAGCTCTGAAATTAATTCCCTGGAAACCTCTACCTCACTTCTCTCCTTCAGATCACTCTGTGAAACCTACCTTTCACCTTAGTCTTTTGATCATCTGATTAATGTCACTTGGTATAGTTTGGTGTCATCTTTTGTTTCGTAATAATCTTGTGAAGTGCCCTGGGATGCTTTTATTATGATAAGGATTACACAAGCACATTTTTGTTCTGCTTTCTTATTGATTGTTTTGATGGGTGAAATTATTTTCTTTCATTCTCGGCAAGTTTCCTACTAGTTTCTTTTAACTGTCGCACAGGACATCTGAGGACCTTGTGCAGTAGCACTTCAGAAATGGAAAATAAAGGGTCCCTGTGTGATCAGCATACACTGAAGCTCCCAGTGGCTGTGCAACTTGGAAGGAACATTGACTCTCGGTTCTATTTTCTTTTTATATTGGTTTCGTGATTTCTGACCCTTCTCTTTCCTCTAAGATATTTTTAAACCATGCTCACTTCCAGTCTAGAAGAGTACAGTGCTTACAGCAGGATGCTGTTCATGCAGGCTGTCTACAGCAGCAACTTGCTTATTCCCTCTCCATTGCCTTTTTGCAGTTGTTTTTCATCTTCGGGCAATTGTAACGATATTTGATTTCGTGATTCATGTGTTTAAAGTGTAAATGGAGATTGAAAGTGTTAAATATGAAATAATAACTGCATCTCCTCAGAGGCTGGTAAACAGACCTAAAGGAATTGCAGTTCAATGATCAGGGTATATTTGTTGAATAAGATCAGAGTTGAAAGTGGGAAAACAGTAGGTGGTCTCCTTGAGTTTTCTTAAGTGACCTGGTGCATATCGTTGTCTTCATAAGGGCATTAATTTAGTTATATGAATAACAGATCAAAAAAAGTTTAAAAGCAATGGGCAAACAAATTTAAAGTATCCATATACTTTTCAGATCAAAGAATAGGTTGGACCTGGAAAACAATTAGTTTAGTAAGTATTTTGAGCTTTTTTGTTTTTATTACAATTTATACTTGGTCCTTAGCTGATCTTGCTGGCCCAGACGTTTTCATGCAGATTGGTATCCTCTCTGCCCAATTCCTTTCTCCAGACTCCATTGGCGCTAGGCAGGTTGAGTTTAGAATGTGGGGCTGGAAAAGCACAGCAGGTTATGCATCATCAGAGGAGCAGGACAATTGACGTTTTGGGCAAGAGCCCTTTATCAGGAATGAGGTTTGTGATCAGGGGGTGTAGAGAGATAAATAGGAGAGGGGTGGGCCCGAGGGGAAGGTAGCTGAGAGTGTGATTGGTAGATGGAAGTGGGGGTAACGGTGATAGGTCAGAGAAGAGGGTGGAACAGATAGGTGGGAAGGACAGGTAGGACTGGTCATGAGGGCACTACTGAGTTGCAAGGTTGGAACTGAGATAAGGTTTGGGGGGGCGGGGGTGTGTGGAGAAGAGAGAAATGAGGCAATTAATGAAGTCCACATTGATGCCGTGTGGTTGGAGGATCCCAAGGTGGAAGATGAAGTGTTCTTCTTCTTGGCGTCAGGTGGTTAGGGTGTGGTAGTGGAGGAGGTCCAGACCTACATGTCCTTGACAAAGTGGGAGGTGTATTTGAATGTGGGGCAGTGGGGTTAATTGGTGCAGGCGTCCCAGAGATGTTCTCTAAAGTGTTCTGCAAATAGGTGTCCTGTCTCCCCAATGTAGAGGAGACCGCATTGGGAGCAATGAATAGAGTAAATGGCATATGGAAGTGCAGGTAAAACTCTGGATGTGGAAGGCTCCTTTTGGGGTCTTGGATGGAGGTGCGGAGGTGGGTGTGGGCGCAGGTTCTACAATTCCTGCGATGGCAGGGGAAGTTGCTAGGAGGGGAGGGGGGGCTGGCGGGGGGTATGGACCTAACAAGGGAGTCGTGGAGGGAATGGTCTTTATGGAAAGTGGATAGAGGTGGGGGAGGGAAATGTGGTGGGGAGGGTGGTGGCGTCTATTTGTAGATAGCAGAAATGGCATAGGATGATACGATTTATGCGGAGGTTAGTGGAGTGGAAGGTGAAGACTGTTGTGGTGGGGGGGTGGGGTTCTGTCTTTGCTGTGGTTGGAGGGGTGGGGTTTGAGGGCGGGAAGTGGATGAGATGCACTGGAGAGCATCATCAACCACTTGGGAGGGGAAATTGCAGTCTGTTTGATGGAACTGGTCCTCCTGGGAGCAGATGCAGTGGAAGGGGAGGAATAGGGGATAACGTTTTTACAGGTGGCAGGATGGGAGGAGGTGTAATCCAGATGGCTGTGGGAGTCAGTAGGCTGTCGAAGATGTCCATGTTGAGTCGGTCCCCGTTGGAGATATGGAATATCTCTCTTACTGCTTCTCTTCCCCTGCCACCCCACTGTAACATCACTACCAACTAACCTCAATTTCAACTTGAATGGCTTATTGTATCATGGGGTTTTTCAGTTTTCCCATCCCATGTGCAGTCCTTGCAGTTGTCAACACAGCCACAAGAACCTCTGACCTGTTGCACCATTGCAAGGCCTGAGTGTTCTCTATTACAACCTTCTGGCTCCTCATACTTGCCCCAGTTTTCATGACACATCCCCATCTCTGACCACAAACCTGAAGTACTTAACATGAGAAGTGTGACTGCGAACTGTTTCCATATAACTTTCATAAAACCAAGAACTATAGATGCTAGAAATCTGAACAAAAACAAAAATTGTTGGAGAAACTCAGTAGGTGTAGTAGCATCTGTGGAGAGAAAGCAGATTTAACATTTTGGATACGGTGATTCTTGTTCAGAGCTGATAGTAGCCAGGAAAAGCTGGTAATATATGTTGAAGACAGGCTGGGTGGGGTAACGGAACAAGCAATAGTCAGAAACAGAGTGCAGAGGAAGAGGGAGACACACATAGCTGGGCAGACAAAGAGATTGATAATGAAAGAAGAGCTGCTAAGGGGATCATCAGTAGATGGCAGTGGGCTGATTGTGCTGAAAACAGCCCCATGTCGTGACAGACCCGGAGGCCTGGGACTTGGCAAAGGAGATGGAAAGTGGTCCTCTGGCATTCTTGGAATTATCGTATATACTTGTGTAAAAGTCGACCCCTGTTTTTTTTTGGCCAAAAAATCTTGTATTTTCCATATATCTCGTGCAAAAGTTGACCCTACTATATCATATTATAAAAGCAAATCACTGCGGATGCTGGAATCTGAAACCAAAAGAGAAAATGCTGGAAAATCTCAGCAGGTCTGGCAGCATCTGTAAGGAGAGAAAAGAGCTAACGTTTTGAGTCTAACTGACTTTGTCAAAGCTATATCGTATTATAAACCTCTTACAAAAGAAACTGTTCTCGTTAACCCACTTAAACAAAATTGCATTCATTCAAACCGATTACTCTTTGCTTACTATATTGCGTCTCTATTTATTATTTTATTCATTCATTCATTCACAACTTGACTTAGTCGAGAGTGTGATGCTGGAAAAGCACAGGTCAGGCAAGGAACAGGAGAATCAATGTTTCACACACAAGTCCTTCATCAGGATGACTCTACTTAACTCATTTGGTTTACTACAGCATGTTTTGGTTCGTTCGTTTGTTCGGTATTAATTCTATTGGTACTTATTGCACTTAGTCCACTATACATCCAAAAGTTAATATCATTAAAAAGTTAATATTTTACTTGTGCCAATATATTTGAAGGTTGCAGTCTACAGGGCCTGTGTCCTTAGCATACTGCTTTATGGCAGGGAGACCTGGAACCTCTATTACAGAGAAGAGCAGCATCTCCATGCCTTCCACCTTCATAGCCTGAGATGCATCCTGGACATCAATTGGATTGACCAAGTCACCAACAATGAAGTCATGGCCTGCGCCCGGATACCCTGCATCTTCACCCTGCTCCAATGATGCTGTCTCCACTGGCTGGCCATGTAAGGCACGTGTTAAATGGGAGGATCCTGAAAGACCTGCAGTACGGGGAACTGGCCTCCGGCAAGAGAACACAAGGGCGGCCTCATCTTTGTTTCAAAGATGTCTGCAATAGAGGCATGAAGTCACTGAACAGGAGTGTCGAGAGGTGGGAGAACATTTCAAGTGATCGCTCTCGCTGGAGGCTGGAATTACGCAGAGGTCTGAAAAGAGGCGATGAGAAGCTGAGGCTTGCTGCTGAAGAAAAGAGCACCCACTGATAAAACAGTACCAGGACAACACCAGAGGACAGCGCCTTCAAGTGCAGTCACTGCAGCCGAGACTGCCACTCTTGTGTGGGCCTCTACAGCCACGATAGACGCTGCTCTACCAACAAAGATTGACGCAAGGCTTTCCAGGCACCGATCCATGGTCTCACGAGACTAATGGATGCCAGTAGATATCACTGAATAAAAGTGAGACATATTAGCTATATCTATCTTTAATTCTTCAACAAATTTGTTAATATTGATGAGGTTCATTAAATACGAGAGTAACTAGGAAGGAAGTGGAAGAATTTGGCAGGAAAGTTCAAGACGTTTACACATTCAGAATTTCAAAAATGTTTCATTTTAAGTGTGCCATTATACCAGGCCATGACTATGTTGAACAATGAGTTTTTGCAGGATTTCAATGAATCTTTGACATGTAAAATTTTCAGACAAGTACATATAAGTAAAATTTCCCAACAGTAATTCATTCTTGTTTCTCTAGCTTTTATCCAGTAATTACATTTACCGTAAGTCATTGTGTTTTTCTTTACCCGGAATTAGTTAAACGATCAAATTGACTTCTGCTAATAATATGGTATTTTGCACTGCAGCATGAATTTCAGCCCCTTAAAACTAGTGCCTGTATAATAGTCCACCCCATAAATTGAACATTTTGAAAATAGTCTGAAAAATTCAACTTTTTTACATGTGTATCTACGGTGTTGAATGATGTTGAGCCCTGAGGAACAAAGGGTCTCCAAGCAGAAAATGAGATGCTGTTCTTCCAGCAAGCATAAATCCTTGCTGGGAGCACTGTTGTAGGCCTGAGACACCAACAGTGGCCAGGGGACATGGTGGTGAGTTGATGTGGCAGGCAACTGGAAGTTCCGTCATTTTTACAGATTGAGGTAGACATTCTGTAAAGCAGTTGCCCAGTCTACATTTTCCCCTCTCCAACGTAGAGGAGACCACATTGTGAACAGTAGATTCGATTGAATGAAGCAAGGTTAGACCTCATGGAATATGGGGACTTGACTACAGAACTGGCTCAAAGGTGAAAGACGAAAGGTGGTGATGGTGGAAGGTTGCTTTTCAGAATGGAGGCCTGTGAGCAATGGAATGCCACAAAGATCAGTGCTGGGTCCACTGCTTTTTATAATTTATGTAAATTATTTGGATGTGAGCTTAAGCGGTATAGTTAGTCAGTTTGGAGATGCAGTGGACAGTGAAGAAGGTTATCCCAGAGTACAATGGGATCTTGATCAGATGGGCCAATGGGCCGAGGAGTGGCAGGTGGGATTTAATTTAGATAATGCAAGCTGCATTTTGGAAAGGCAAATCTGAGCAGGGCTTATACACTTAATGGTAAGGTCCTAGGGAGTGTTGCTGAACAAAGAGACCTTGGAGTGCAGGTTCATAGCTCCTTGAAAGTGGAGTCACAAATAGAAAGGATAGTGAAGGAGGTGTTTGGTATGTTTTTCCTTTATTGGTCAGAGCATTGAGTATAGGAGTTGGATGTCATGTTGCAGCTGTCCAGGATGTTAGTTAGGCCACTTCTGGAATATTGTGTGCAGTTCTGGCCTCCTTCCTTTCAGAAGGATGTTGTGAAACTTGACAGGGTTCAGAAAAGATTTACAAGGATGTTGCCAGGGTTGGAGGATTTGAGTTATATAATTATAGCATTTAAAAGGCAACTGGAAGGGTATATGAATAGGAAGAGCTAGAAGGATATGGGCCAAGTGCTGGCAAATGCGACTAGATTAGGTTAGGATATCTGGTTGGTATGGATGAGTTGAACTGAAGGGACTATTTCCTTGTTTTATATCTCTGACTCTAAGTGCAGGTAAATCACTGCTTCACCTGGAAAGTACATCTACAGCCTTGAATATTGAGGAGGGAGGAAGTAAATGAGGTGTCCTACCTTCTGTAATTACGTAGGAAGGTGCCAAGAAGCTGTGGGGAGGTGATAGGAGTGAAGGAGGATGGACCAGGTAGTCCTGGAGATAAGTTTCTGTGGAATGCTGTTGAGAGAGGAGGGGAGTGTGTATTTGCCACCATCTTCAATGTTTGCAGCTATAAATGTAATATTTATATCTCTTTTTGGTTCTAGTTTAAATGACTATCTGCGTTTAGAGGGAGGAAAAATCCTTAATCTATAGTCATTATTTGATTACTTAACTAATGCCTCAGGACTTTAGCTATGTTATTCTACTGTGTATCATACACTTTCTTGTAGTAATTGTGGTTGTGTAAACACAAATAGAACTGCACCTTTTCCCCAGTGCACTGAATTTGCGTACTCACCAAATTCCTAAGTATCCTGTTGAACGTATGCTTGTGACAGTTGGTATCTGTGTGCTTTTATGTGGCTGCAATGAACTTTATTCTCTCAAACCCTTTTTGCTCCTGTTTCCTAGTGCCAATTGTTCTGTATATACAACAATTTGTTCACAATTAGTCAACAATCAACTGTAGAGGATTATCTAGCTAACATGATTGAATTCAATATATTTGTGAAGAAGTGCAAGTCACAAATCAAGGGTTTAAATTTAATTATTACTGACTTTAAAGGAATGAGGCAGAAGCGGCAGGCAATAGATTGACCTGAACTAGTAAATGATAAAACTGCAGAGAAAAGGTATAATAGACTGAACTGTTGCTTGTTACAACACAAAACTGTGTATTCCAAAAGGACATGAGCTCTGCTGCTGCAGTTGTGCATCCTTAGACAACAAATGAAATAAGTTTATAAAGCGCAGTATAAATGCAAAGCACAGTGTTGGTCTTATGAACAAGATAAGATTCCATGAGTGCAAAGGATCCCAAAGAAAATAGCAATGGCTCCAAAAAGAAAATGTGAATAAAAAGACGAAACCCTCGTGCAGATACAATAGTCATGTTCTGTTGTGAAAGACTTGGTTGCATAGATTGATGGGCAAAACGTGGTACTGCTCTTAGAGAATTAAAGGTTTGATAAGGGTGCTCAGAATCAGGAGTTTTAGGCAGTGCTAATACAGAGAACACTGATTTAAAGTGATTGGCAAAAGAATCAAACGTGACTCTCAAAAAAAGCCTTTTAACTTTGTGAAAGTGGTTAGGATCTGGGATCTGTTGAAATCCCAGCTGATGTTATTAGTGAACCAGTCAGATCCTTGACTGAAATCTGGCTTATTTATTATTTAACAAGGTAGTCTCCACTGAAACACAAACCTATAATGCTGTATATTTAGTTTTAACAATAAACAGAAGTTTACTACATAAAATAAATAAGGTAAAATAGAATAAGCCAAGATAATAACCTACAACACAATTCGAAAGATTTTGAAATCTGGTAAAATATATTCCCATGTGTCCCAACACTGCCATATTATAGTATTCAAACATCAGAGGATTTACTTCTCTCTCTCATCTATAAGTTTAACTTGCCCGTTTCTTTCAGTTCCCAGTTTGGAGAAGTTTGCTGGCATCATCTTTGATTAGTCATACAGCTGAGTTTAAGACTTCCTCAATTTCAAATAATCCCTTCAGAGTTCTAGTCAAACACCTCTGGTCTGGAACTTTCAAACTAAAATCTTTCCATTGTGGGAACTTATTTCAAAATTATTCTGGACTATCGCCTTTGTTAGATATTAGATTAGATTAGATTAGATTACTTACAGTGTGGAAACAGGCCCTTTGGCCCAACAAGTCCACACCGCCCCGCCAAAGCGCAACCCACCCATACCCCTACATCTACCCCTTACCTAACACTACGGGCAATTTAGCATGGCCAATTAACCTGACCTGCACATCTTTGGACTGTGGGAGGAAACCGGAGCACCCGGAGGAAACCCACGCAGACACGGGGAGAACGTGCAAACTCCACACAGTCAGTCGCCTGAGGTGGGAATTGAACCCGGGTCTCTGGCGCTGTGAGGCAGCAGTGCTAACCACTGTGCCACCGTGCCGCCCCAGTTTATTCTGAACGTCTGACTTCTACCGGGACCTCTGCAACTGAGCAAGAAAAGCCTTCCGAGCTGTCCTTTCAGACAGCCGGCAAGGACAGTTTGAACTTTCTCTGTGTTCTGTAACCATTCTATGATGTTCAATATGGGTGAAGTATTGAACCATCATCTAGAGAGCCAAGAAAGATAAATGCAAATATTCTCTATGTGAGCAACAAAAGAAGTTTGGTTGCACCTGTAATCGAGGCGAACAGAATGTTATATTTTTATTAATGGAGTGGAAATACAAAAGAGAGGACACTTGGTTTCATTTCTACAAAGCTGCAATTTTGTTTAGTTCTGTGTGCACTATCTCTTGGGAATGATCCATTGACTTTCCAAGCTGTGCATCACTGATTCACCAGACCAGTGCTTGGCCGGAAGGAATAAATTCCGAGGATTAGATGTAGAGATGAGATGCCCTACAGTGTGGAAACAGGCCATTCGACCCAACAAGTCCACACCGTCTCTGGAGAGTAACCCACCCAGACCCATTTCCCTCTGACTAACCCACCTAGGTTTCTCAGACCCATTCTTCTGCTTTCTCTCCGTAATTCTTGATCGCCTTGACGGTCAAGAACCTATCAATCTCCATCTTAAATATACTCAAGTAACTTGGCCTCCACAGCCTTCTGAGTATACAACTGTAAGGCAAAACTGATCCAAGGGGCTGAATGCCCAACTGCTATTCTGTCTTAGTTTGGTTGTTGCCTCCACCTGAATTGTTTTCATTGCCAATAGTGTGATGTCCTGAATGCCTGTTGTATGATGTAATCTTGGCATTCCTGCACAACTTTGTCTTCTCTTTTGACCCTAATGGATGCCCATGCTGTTCCTTTTCTTAGTAACTCACTTTGTCTATGAGGGCCACTTCCTGGAATCTTCAAATCAATAAGCACTTGATTTTGGGATGAGGCGTAATCACACAGGATTCAAACTGTGATTTTGAACTACCTACAATCCAGTAACTGAGCTATTTCAGTTTTTGGAGATTTTGAGTGTCTCAGATATTTGGAGCTGGGAAAGTAAGGCAGACATTGCTGGAAGGTGACATTGTCCCAGGCATTTACTGTAAACTGGTTTTAGAATTTGCATTTTAGTCATCTTCAAAGAGCTGTCTCCATTTCCTACCTCTGCAAACAGAATACACATTTTTATGATGCATTAGTATGGGACAGAAAACAACTTTTGAGACATTGCCCACAGTGACAGTATTTCAGCCCCAAACTGAGATATGTAACAGAACAGAAATGAGCCAGCAGCTTTGTGTTCCTGTTCCCAAGTTAACATTTAACTGTTTAGTTTATCTTGTCTTCAGTCTAACATCCAACATGCATCACTTAATATCTCACATTGTTACAGTTCTGCCGTTTCATCAGACTGCCCATATCTAAACTGTCCCTATCTAAAACTCCAGGGCAGGTAGAGAATGGGGTTAGATGCAGAGTAAACCTCTCGCTACACTGCAGCTTTTCAAACCCCAGGCCATGTTCAGCTTGGGGTTAGACATTGATGAAATCACCCACTTCCCCCATCCAGTCCCCATCAAACACACTCAGGGTAGCTCCATCACTGGGCTAGGTACAGAGTATGTGTATCTCTACACTTTCTCTATCTACATCTCCCAGAGAATGGGGAGAATGGGGTTAGATGCAGTGTAAAGCTCGCTACACTGTTCCTATCAAACACTCTCTCTCAGTACAGGGACAGCACAAGGTTAGGTAAAAAGTTAGGCAGCATTGTAGACAGTGCAGATGTTACCTTAAAATTACAAAGGGATATTGATAAGACTAGGTGAATGGGCAAAGCTATTTTTGGAGTTTAGTGTAAGCAAGTGTGTGGTTATCAGGTTGGAGCACAAAGGAGGTTGAGAAGAATTATCCTGGACAGTGGCTCAGTGGTTAGCACTGCTGCCTCAGCCCCAGGGACCCAGATTCTATTCCAGCCTCTGATGACCACCTGTGTGGAGTTTGCACATTCTCTCCATGTCTGCGTAGGTTTCCTATGGACGCTCTGGTTTTCTCCCACAGACCAAAGATGTGCAGGTTCGGTTAATTGACCGTAGTGTTCAGGAATGTGTAGGTTAGGTGCATTAGTGAGGGGTAAATATAAAGTATGAGGATAGGAGAATGGGTAAAATGGCCTGCTTCCACACTGTAGGGATTTTATGATTCTAAATGAAATCAAGCTAACAAACATCCTAGATTTGCAATAGCAGGTAGAGACCCTTCCTGTCTAGGTGCTCATCCTTCTCCTATATTGCCAAAAGCTTTAATTATTTTTCCTTGCTTTTTCTTGAATGGCCACTACCACTACCCCCCCCCCCCCCCCCCAAAAACCACTAAGTTACTAGACACTTAACCACTTGAATAGGTCTTTGTCACCTCTGCCTCTTCCTCAGGGCTGAATGCTCCACTCTTCAGTCAGTTTTTAATTTCACTGGTGTCTTGCTGTTCAATTTAGTGTTACACAGAACTCTTCAAACCATCATTATTTAACTACTGACTTTGTTTTGTCAAAACTGAACTCAAGCATAACTAAGTGACAGCGGAACTTACTGTCATAAAATTTATATTCTAAACTTTGGCTCAGTTCATCAAAGCCACAGTGGTATGTATTTTCATGCATTTCCTTAATTGTTGGAGGAGCCATTCCAGAAGTATCTCTTGTCTTCAGGTGAAGTTTATAATCTTTGTAAGAAGGACTTTGTGAAAATTTGTTGAAGATCAGCTGCAGTAAAGTAGTATTAGAAAAATGTGATTTCTTGGTGCTGAAGACTGCAGTCTTGAACGTTTGTTTTTTATAAACTTAATTGAGTACATTATGATCATTACCACAAATGTCCCTTAATCAGTAGCTTATGAAAGTTATGTTGACATTTCTAGTTTTCCATATGTTTCAGTCAGTTACAGTTAGGTCTTTGCCATCTGCTTATAAGTAGTTGTTAATTACCTCCCTAACGTAGTTAATAGTTTCCACAAGTATGTGGAAAACATTGACTGAAACCTGTTTATAGTATATGAATAAAATGATCAGTTCTGGGAACACTGTTTTGGTTATAAATGTACAGTATTGAGATGCTTCACTGGTAATTCAGTATTACTGAGCAATGGGCAGTATGCCCTTTTCATATTCCTACCATATGTGTTATTTTATGAGGAAGCCACAATGCACAAGCATCTTAGTGATTTATGAGAATGTCATGATTGAGGCCAGTATCCCACTCTGCAGTATCCTGTATATTAAAAATAACAAATGGAATTTTAATGTTTGGACTGTAGCTGGTGCTTGGATAGAAACAGGAAGTGAAAATCTATTAAAGCAAAATGGAAGAAGTTGACAGCGAAAGAGCCAATTTGCTTCAAAATTTGCAGATGCTTAAATTGACAGTTCCAGTGTCGCTTTTGTATTTCAGTCACATGAGATTAATGCGCTACCTCCTTCCATTCCCCATTACCACCATCTTCCATTATTCCCCTCCCCATTCGCAAACACCACCACCATCACAAAAAGAAATTTACAACAGGGTCATTTTGACATTGGATTAGTTGGGGGAGGGGGAACTATTTCAAGAATCCAACTCTAATCGCACTTACCCAAGCAGCAATGTAAAACTTCAGAAATTACGTCCCAGCATTTTGATTTTTTTTTCTGCCTTATTTCACATTGTAACACTTGAGCATAACTGCTTTTTTTGAATAAAAGGATACAATACAATTAAAGTTAGACCAGTTAGTGAAATTATTAAAATACTTTTTACAGCATCAGTGGCAAAAGTCTGAATCACGTTTGCCCTGAACTATGATGAATGCTGAGTTAATTAAAGTTAAGCCTGAAATTGAAAACATTTGTAATAGTTAAATATATCTATAGCAATGCAACAAAGAACAAGTTAAATGTAATAAGGCAGTGATAAAGAATTTTAATTATCCAGATATTAACTGGAATAGTTAGTGTACAAGGTAAGAAAGGGTCAAAGTTCTTAAATTGCATCGAGGAGAACCTTTTAACCTAATGTGTAGAAAGCTCACCAAGAAAGGCAGTTCTGAACTTTAATAAATAAGTAATTATCCAAGGCTGGTAGAAGGCACATCAGAAGGAGCAGCATTTTGGTGATAGTAACAATAACTCAGTTAGATTTAGGAAAGTTATAGAAAAGGATGTGGATGGGTCAGGGATAAGTGTTCTAAACTGGTAAGGCTAATTTTACCACTTTGATTTGGTTAAAGTGGTCTTGGAGCAGCTGGTGTCAGATAAAACTATGTCAGAGGAGTACAAGGCACTTAAGGAGAAAATTAAAGGCAAACATGTTCTCACAGAGACAAAAGATGGGACAACACTGAATGTCTAGTGACATAAAGATGAGGATTTAAGCTACTGTGACATTAATCCTGGAGAAGTATAAAAAGTGCCAGGGGATCTTAAAAGAGAAATTTGAAGAAGATTGCATAAGAAAACATTGACAAGTAAGGAAAACCAAAGAGTTTTAAAAAATATATATAAAGACAGAGAATGATAGGAACCATAGAAGTTAACCTGTTGTAGACCTGGAAGACATGGACACAATGGAAAAGGGCAACAGAAGCAGTGTGGGAGATGGGATATTAGAAGAAATTAACATAGAAACAGAAAGTAAGACCATAAGACATTAGAACAGAAATTAGGCCATTCAGTCATGGCTGATAAGTTTCTCAAGCCCATTCTCCTGCTCTCTCCCCGTAACCCTTTGACCCCCTTGATACTCAAGAACCTATCTATCTTTATCTTGAATATTCTCAAATGTCCTGGCCTGTATAGCCTTCTGTGACAATGAATTCGATTGGTTCACCACTCTCTCTGGCTGAAGAAGTTTCTCCTTATCTCAGTTCTAAAAGGCCTTCCCTTTCCTCTAAGTGGCTGGTTTAACTAGAAGACAGATAAAATGTATCCAGTGCCTTTTTGAGGTAGACAAAAAAGACTATATTAGGCTCTTGGCAGTGATTTTCAAATCCTTTCTGACCACAGGTGAGTTTCCAAAGAGCTGGAGGACTGCTAAAAATTCATTTATTTAAAAAGTGAGAAATGTGCATAGAGGAGGGAAAGACCAGGAAATTGTAAGCAAGTAGGCCTAATTTTGGTGGTGAGGAAGACATAGTGGAGGTATTTCAGAATGTACTGGATTCTGGAGGATTTAGGGATTGGATAAGGTGCCCCTATTCACGGAGGGAGACTGAAAGCAGGAGACTATAAGCCAAGTAGCCTGATATCTGTTGGACAACTGCGAGAGTCCATTACTAAGTAAGAAATAACAAGACATTTTGAAAAGCTTAACAGTCAAACCGGGTCAGCAAGGTTTTGTGAAAAGGCAGTCATGTTTGACAAGTTTGCTGGAGTTCTTTGAGAAAGCAGCAAACAGAGTTCATCAAGGAGTACCAGTAGATGAAGTGTTTACAATTCCAGAAGTCACTTGAAAAAGAATCGTGCAAAATCTTATTGGGGTTAATATATAGCATGGGTTGAAGATTGGTTCATTTTTTAAAAAGTGTCTGATTAATGGTATCACTAGTGGGGTGCTACAAGGGCCAGTTCTAGGGTCTCGATTATTTACAGTTCTTGTGCTAATGACTTGAAAGAGAGTGCAGAGTGCAATGTATCCAAGTTTGCTGCTGTTACAAAATGGGTGGGAGTGCATGTTGTGAGGAGGCTATGAGAAATCTACATGGGGATACAGACAAATTGTGTGTAGACAAAGCCTTGACAGCTGCCATTTAGTTTGAAATAGCAGAGAGTTGAGGGCTGTGTGGAGCTGACAGTTAAAAGAGCATTTGAACTTTGGAGTAGTGTTGGGGCAACACTAACATGCTCTTAGTGTTGGGGCAGACTTGAGAGGTTGAATGGCCTATTCTATTCCTCCTCCTCTTTCTTATGTTCTTGAGTTACTAAAATTCAGAAGGACAAATTGTCTCCATAGCTTTGAGAAGATAACCAGTAGTGTTGATGAGGTTAATGCATTTGCTGAAGTCTATTTTAACAAGACTTTTGTTAAGGCAAACAGATCAAAAAGTAGGCGCCTATCGGATCCAACTTCAATCCTAAGCAAAGTAGCATTTTAGATCTAAAATTGGTTGAGAGGCAGCACACAGTATTGATAGAAGGATGTGTCTGTACCAGATGTCTGTTTACAGTGGGGTTCTGCAGGCTTCAATGCTGGGGAGCTTGTTGATTGTCATGGACACTGATAATTTTGGCTTTACATGTTGAGGGTATAACCCAGAAGTTTGCAGATGATGTGAAAGTTGGTAGAGTGATAAATCATGAGGATAGCCATAAACTGCAGGAGGATACCAACAGACTGGGCAAAGCATTAGCAACTGGAATTCAACTCTTGAAAAATGAAAGGTAGCACACTTAAGACTAACAAGGCAAGGAATTGCACTGTGAATGTAGGACCTTGGAAGGTACTGCACATCAGAGGATCTTGGTCTATCCACAGATCTCTGAAGATAGCAGGGCAGGTTACTAAGTTGCAGAGGGCAGATGAGATACATGCATGAAGCATAAAATATAATAGTAAGGAGGATATGCTGAAACTATGAAACTGTTAATGTCAGAACTGATGGTAGACAAGAAAATGTTGGTTTATATGCAGAAGATAGGATGGGAAGGTGTGGGGAAGGAGTAAACGATAGGTGGGGATGGAGCCCTCAGAGAATGAAGAACAATTAGGTGGACAAAGGAGTGGGTAGCAAATAGAACATAGAACAATACAGCACAGAACAGGCCCTTCGGCCCACGATGTTGTGCCGAACTTCTAACCTAGATTAAGCACCCATCCATGTACCTATCCAAATGCCGCTTAAAGGTCGCCAATGATTCTGACTCTACCACTCCCACAGGCAGCGCATTCCATGCCCCCACTACTCTCTGGGTAAAGAACCCACCCCTGACATCTCCCCTATACCTTCCACCCTTCACCTTAAATTTATGTCCCCTTGTAACACTCTGTTGTACCCGGGGAAAAAGTTTCTGACTGTCTACTCTATCTATTCCCCTGATCATCTTATAAACCTCTATCAAGTCACCCCTCATCCTTCGCCGTTCCAACGAGAAAAGGCCGAGAACTCTCAACCTATCCTCGTACGACCTATTCTCCATTCCAGGCAACATCCTGGTAAATCTTCTCTGCACCCTCTCCAAAGCTTTCACATCTTTCCTAAAGTGAGGCGACCAGAACTGCACACAGTACTCCAACTGTGGCCTAACCAAAGTCCTGTACAGCTGCAACATCACTTCACGACTCTTGAATTCAATCCCTCTGCTAATGAACGATAATACTCCATAGGCCTTCTTACAAACTCTATCCACCTGAGTGGCAACCTTCAAAGATCTATGTACATAGACCCCAAGATCCCTCTGTTCCTCCACCTGACCAAGAACCCTACCATTAACCCTGTATTCCGCATTCTTATTTGTTCTTCCAAAATGGACAACCTCACACTTGGCAGGGTTGAACTCCATCTGCCACTCCTCAGCCCAGCTCTGCATCATATCTAAGTCCCTCCTGCAGCCGACAACAGCCCTCCTCACTGTCCACAACTCCACCTATCTTCGTATCATCTGCAAATTTACTGACCCACCCTTCGACTCCCTCATCTAAGTCATTAATAAAAATTACAAACAGCAGAGGACCCAGAACTGAACCCTGCAGAACTCCACTTGTAACTGGGCTCCAGGCTTAATATTTACCATCTGCCACCACTCTCTGCCTTCGACCGGTTAGCCAGTTTTCTATCCAATTGGCCAAATTTCCCTCTATCCCATGCCTCCTGAATTTCCGCATAAGCCTACCATGGGGAACCTTATCAAATGCCTTACTAAAATCCATGTACACTACATCCACTGCTCTACCCTCATCCACATGCTTGGTCACCTCCTCGAAGAATTCAATAAGACTTGTAAGGCAAGATCTACCCCTCACAAATCCGTGCTGGCTGTCCCTAATCAAGCAGTGTCTTTCCAGATACTCGTAAATCCTATCCCTCAGTACCCTTTCCATTACTTTGCCTACCACAGAAGTAAGACTAACTGGCCTGTAATTCCCGGGGTTATCCCTATTCCCTTTTTTGAACAGGGGCACAACATTCGCTACTCTCCAGTCCCCTGGTACCACCCCCGTTGCCAGTGAAGACGAGAAGATCAATGCCAACGGTACTGCAATTTCCTCTCTTGCTTCCCACATAATCCTAGGATATATCCCGTCAGGCCCGGGGGACTTGTCTATCCTCAAGTTGTTCAAAATGTCCAACACATCTTCCTTCCTAACAGGTATCTCTTCTAGCTTAACAGTCCGTTTCACACTCTCCTCTTCAACAATACGGTCCCTCTCGTTCGTAAATACTGAAGAGAAGTACTTGTTCAAGACCTCTCCTATCTCTTCCGACTCAATACACAGTCTCCCACTACTGTCCTTGATCGGACCTACCCTCGTTCTCGTCATTCTCAGGTTTCTCACATACGCATAAAATGCCTTGGTGTTATCCTTGATCCTATCCGCCAAGGATTTTTCATGCCCTCTCTTAGCTCTCCTAATCCCTTTCTTCAGGTCCCTTCTGGCTATCCTGTATCCCTCCACTGCTCTGTCTGAACCCTGTTTCCTCAACCTTATGTAAGCCTCCTTCTTCCTCTTTACTAGACATTCAACCTCCCTCGTCAACCAAGGCTCCCTCACACGACCATTTCTTTCCTGCCTGATCGGTACATACATATCAAGGGCACGTCGTATCTGCTCCTTGAAAAAGTTCCACATTTCCACCACATCCTTCCCTGACAGCCTATGCTCCCAACGTATGCTCCTCAAATCCTGTCTTACAGTATCGTAATTTCCCTTCCCCCAATTGTACAATCTACCTTGTTGTGCGCACCTATCTCTCTCCATAACCAAGGTGAAAGTCACAGAATTGTGGTCACCATCACCAAAATGTTCACCCACTAACAAGCCCACCACTTGTCCCGGTTCATTACCGAGTACCAAATCCAGTATGGCCTCCCCTCTGGTTGGACACTCTACATACTGCGTTAGAAAAGCTTCCTGGACACACTGCACAAACACCGCCCCATCCAATCTACTTGATCTAAAGAGCTTCCAATCAATATTTGGGAAGTTGAAGTCGCCCATGACTACGACCCTGTGGCTTCTGCACCTTTCCAAAATTTGTTTCCCAATCTGTTTCTCCACGTCTCTGCTGCTATTGGGGGGCCTATAATAAACACCCAACAAGGTGACTGCACCTTTCTTATTTCTGACTTCAGCCCATACTACCTCCAGAGGCAGATCCCCCTCAAACTTCCTTTCTGCAGCCGTTATACCATTTCTAATTAGCAATGCCACCCCCCCCCTCCTTTTTTACCACCCTCCCTAATCTTACTGAAACATCTGAGTGCGAGCAGCAGCTAAGGTAAGACTGTTTGTTTTAAAAGTACTTACCGGTAGCGGGCAGCGGTGGTTTTTTTTTTCACTCTCTCTTCACAGAAAGAGCGGGAGCAGTAGGGGGAAGTGACGACGACCAGAGAGGCAGCCGAGACCCGGAAGCAGGTAGAGCGTAAGCTTACCTGGGTAGGTTTGTTTCCCCTTTAAAAGCGTGCAGCTGAAGAACCCGAGGCACTACGGAGGTAGTGCCTCCCTCCCGCCCTCCTCCTCTAACCTAATAATAAGATCCGTTGTGGTAAGGAGGTAAGTGCCGAATTTTGCTTGTTGTATTCTTTAGACCCAGTTTTTTTAAATAAAGGTTAGCTTTAGAGGGATGGCAGTGAAGGCAGTGCAATGTTCCTCCTGCAACATGTATGAGGTGAGGGATGCCATGGACATCCCTGCTGATTACACTTGCAGGAAGTGCACCCATCTCCAGCTCCTCCAAGACCGTGTTAGGGAACTGGAGCTGGAGTTGGATGAACTTCGGATCATTCGGGAGGCAGAGGGGGTCATAGATCGGAGCTATAGGGAAGTAGTAACTCCAAAGATGGCAGATAGATGGGTGACAGTGAGGGGGACTGGGAGGAAGCAGCCAGTGCAGGGACCCCCTGTGGTCGTTCCCCTCAAGAACAAGTATACCGTTTTGGATACTTGTGGGGGGGACGACTTACCAGGGGTAAGTAACGGGGCTCAGGCCTCTGGCACGGAGCCTGTCCCCGCTACTCAGAAGGGAAGGGTGGAGAAGAGCAGAGCAATAATAATTGGGGACTCGATAGTTCGGGGCACAGATAGGCGGTTTTGTGGGAACGAGAGAGACTCACGTTTGGTATGTTGCCTCCCAGGTGCAAGGGTACGTGATGTCTCTGATCGTGTTTTCCGGGTCCTTAAGGGGGAGGGGGAGCAGCCTGAAGTCGTGGTCCATATTGGCACCAATGACATAGGTAGGAGTGCTGAGGATGTTAGACAGGCTTTTAGGGAGCTAGGTTGGAAGCTCAGAGTTAGAACGAACAGAGTTGTTGTCTCTGGTTTGTTACCCGTGCCACGTGATAGAGAGTCGAGGAATAGGGAGAGAGAAGAGTTAAATGCGTGGCTACAGGGATGGTGCAGGAGGGAGGGATTTCGGTATTTGGATAACTGGGGTTCTTTCTGGGGAAGGTGGGACCTCTATAGACAGGATGGTCTGCACCTGAACCTGAGGGGCACCAGTATCCTTGGGGGGAGGTTTGCTAGTGCTCTTGGGGGGGGTTTAAACTAACTCTGCAGGGGCATGGGAACCCAGACTGTAACTTTAGGGTGCAGGACCTGGAGTGTAGGGAGGGTAGGAATATGGTATCAATCTTAAAGGATCGTGCCTGTAAACAGAAGAGTGGCTTGAAGTGTGTATACTTTAATGCCAGAAGTATACGAAATAAGGTAGGTGAACTCGCAGCGTGGGTTGGTACCTGGGACTTCGATGTTGTGGCTATTACGGAGACATGGCTAGATCAGGGACAGGATTGGCTGTTGCAGGTTCCAGGGTTTAAATGTTTTAGTAGGGTCAGAGGTGGGGGTAAAAGAGGGGGGTGTGTGGCTTTGCTTGTCAAAGATAGTATTACAGCGGTGGAAAGGAAGATGGACAAAGATTTGCCATCTGAGGTAGTTTGGGTTGAGGTTAGGAATAGGAGAGGTGAGGTCACCCTGTTAGGAGTCTTTTACAGGCCTCCTAATAGTCCTAGAATCGTTGAAGAAAGGATTGCGAAGATGATTCAGGAGAAGAGTGACAGTAATAGGGTGATTGTTATGGGAGACTTTAACTTTCCTGATATTGATTGGGAAAGCTATAGCTCAAGTTCGTTAGATGGGTCAGTGTTTGTGCAATGTGTGCAGGAGAGTTTCCTGACACAATATGTAGATAAGCCAACAAGAGGTGAGGCCATACTGGATTTGGTTCTGGGTAACGAACCAGGCCAGGTATTAGAACTAGAGGTAGGTGAGCACTTTGGGGACAGTGACCACAATTCGGTGATTTTTACTCTAGTGATGGAGAGGGATAAGTGTGTACTACAGGGCAAGAGTTATAGCTGGGGGCAGGGAAATTATGATGCGTTGAGGCATGACTTAGGATGTGTGGATTGGAAAAGTAGATTCCAAGGCAAGAGCGTAATTGATATGTGGAACTTGTTCAAGGAGCAACTATTGAGTGTCCTTGATAAGTACGTACCTATCAGGCAGGGAGGAAAGGGTCGTGTGAAGGAGCCGTGGTTTAATAAGGAGTTGGAATCCCTTGTTAAATGGAAGAGGGCGGCCTTTGTAAAGATGAGGCGTGAAGGTTCAATAGGGGCGATTGAGAGTTATAAGGTAGCCCGGAAGGACCTGAAGAGAGAGCTAAGAGCAGCAAGGAGGGGACATGAAAGGTCCTTAGTTGGTAGGATTAGGGAAAACCCTAAGGCTTTCTATAGGTATGTTAGGAATAAAAGAATGACTAGGGAAGGAATAGGTCCAATCAAGGATAGTAATGGGAAGTTGCGTGTGGAGGCTGAAGAGATTGGGGAGGCGCTGAATGAATACTTTTCGTCAGTATTCACTCAGGAACAGGACATTGTTGTCGATATGAATACTGAGGCACGAATAAGTAGAATGGATGGCTTTGAGATATGTAGAGAAGAGGTGTTGGAAATTCTGGCAAGGGTGAAAATAGATAAGTCCCCTGGGCCTGATTGCATTTATCCTAGGATTCTCTGGGAAGCAAGGGAGGAGATTGCAGAGCCATTGGCCTTGATTTTTGTGTCCTCTTTGTCTACAGGAGTAGTGCCAGAGGACTGGAGGCTAGCAAACGTGGTTCCCTTGTTCAAGAAGGGGAGTAGGGATAATCCTAGTAACTATAGGCCAGTGAGTCTCACTTCTGTTGTGGGCAAAGTCTTAGAGAGAATTATAAGGGATAGGATTTATGCACATCTGGATAAGAATGATGTGATCAAGGATAGTCAGCATGGTTTTGTGAAGGGCAGGTCGTGCCTCACAAACCTTATTGAATTCTTTGAGAAGGTGACGAAGGAGGTAGATGAGGGGAAAGCGGTAGATGTAGTATATATGGATTTTAGTAAGGCGTTTGATAAGGTCCCCCATGGTAGGCTACTGCAGAAAATACAGAGATATGGCATTGAGGGTGAGTTGGAGGTTTGGATTAGGAATTGGCTCTCTGGAAGAAGACAGAGGGTAGTAGTTGATGGCAAAGATTCATCTTGGAGTGCCGTCACTAGTGGTGTTCCGCAAGGATCTGTTTTGGGACCATTGCTGTTTGTCATTTTTATAAATGACCTGGAGGAAGGGTTAGAAGGTTGGGTGAGCAAGTTTGCGGATGATACGAAAGTCGGAGGAGTTGTAGACAGTGAGGAAGGATATGGCAGGTTACAGCGGGATATAGAGAAGCTGCAGAGCTGGGCAGAAAGGTGGCAAATGGAGTTCAATGTAGCTAAGTGTGAAGTGATTCACTTTGGTAAGAGTAATAAAAAGATGGATTACTGGGCTAATGGTAGACTACTTGGTAGTGTGGAAGAGCAGAGGGATCTTGGTGTCCATGTACACAGATCTCTGAAAGTTGCCACCCAGGTAAATAGTGCAGTGAAGAAGGCATATGGCGTACTGGCTTTTATTGGTAGAGGAATTGAGTTCCGGAGTCCTGAGGTCATGCTGCAGTTGTATAAGACTCTGGTGCGGCCGCTTCTGGAATATTGTGTGCAGTTTTGGTCGCCATACTATAGGAAGGATGTGGAGGCACTGGAACGGGTGCAGAGGAAGTTTACCAGGATGTTGCCTGGCATGGTAGGAAGATCCTATGAGGAAAGGCTGAGGCACTTGGGGTTGTTTTCTTTGGAGAAAAGAAGGTTTAGGGGTGATTTGATAGAGGTGTACAAGATGATTAGGGGGTTAGATAGGGTTGACAGTGAGAACCTTTTTCCGCGTATGGAGTCAGCTATTACAAGGGGGCATAGCTTTAAATTAAGGGGGGGTAGATATAGGACTGATGTTAGGGGTAGGTTCTTCACTCAGCGAGTCGTAAGATCATGGAATGCCCTGCCAGTAGCAGTAGTGGACTCTCCCTCTTTATGGGTATTTAAGCGGGCATTGGATAGGTATATGGAGGATAGTGGGTTAGTGTAGGTTAGGTGGGCTTTGATCGGCGCAACATCGAGGGCCGAAGGGCCTGTACTGCGCTGTATTGTTCTATGTTCTATCTGTAACCAGGAACCTCCAACAGCCATTCCTGTCCCTCATCTATCCATGTTTCCATGATGGCCACAACATCGTAGTCCCAGGTACCGATCCACGCCTTAAGTTCACCCACCTTATTTCCGATACTCCTTGCGTTGAAGTATATGCACTTGAGCCCATCTCTGGCTAGGAGAGTGAATAGCTATTAATGGAGACTGTTAGCAACTAACAATGTGCAAGGTCTGATAGCAGACAATGTGGTAACAAGGCCTGGTGTGTGGGGCTTGGGGTAAGGACATGGGAGAAGCTCAAGTGCTAAAGTTGCTGAACTCGATCGATATTGTGACCATAAGGCAACAGGGTCCAGAAGCAGAAATGCGGCGCTGTTCTTCCAGCTTATGGTGAATGTCACTGGAGCACTGCAGTAAGCCTGAGACAGATGTTGGCCAGGGAACAGGGTAATGTGGTGAATTATTGAATGTATTTTTATTTTGGGTGAAATTTTGATGTTGCTAGTCTGCACACACTTAAGGTATTAGGTAAGGTACAGTTGACAGCATTCTTGTCTCTGAACCCAAGGTTGTGGTTTCAGGTCCCATTCCAGCTGTAATACTGGCGAGGAACTGTTAAACTGAGGTATGTCTGCCATCTCTGGTGCATGTACAAGATCCTCTAACACCAGGTTATAGTCCAACAGGTTTAATTGGAAGCACACTAGCTTTCGGAGCGACGCTTCTTCATCAGGTGATCCTTCACCTGATGAAAGCTAGTGTGCTTCCAATTAAAACTGTTGGACTATGACCTGGTGTTGTGAGATTTTTAACTTTTGTACATCCCAGTCCAACACCAGCATCTCCAAATCAAGGTCCTATAAAGTTGTTTTGAAAAAAAGCAGGTGAGTTATTGTGTGTGAAGTTTATTCTTTAGTCAGCATCACAAAATCAGGTTATCTGGTCATCATAACATTACCTTTTCACTTGGCATTTTCTGTGTGGAAAATTGACTCCTGCGGTTTCCTACCTTATACCAGCAACTCCATTTCAAAAGTACTTCTTCCATTAGCTGTAAATTTTGTTGAGAGGTTTGGTGGTAATGGAAAGTGCTGTACCAGTGCACTGCGTTTTTTTTAACCGAAATATAATCTCAAATATTCATTCATAGGGTGTAGGTATCATTGGCACTTATAGTCCATACCTAATTGCTTTTGAGAAGTTAATGGTGATCCAGCTTAAGCAGTGGTTGTGAAAGTACTTTTAAAGTGCAATAGGAAGGGTATTCCAGTGTTTATACCTGGCAATGCTACAGGAGCGGTGATGTGTTTCATGACATAGTGTGCAATGTGGAACTTGCTTTCTTAGTGTTAGTGGTTGCAGATTTGAGAGTAGCTGGGAAGTTGCTGTCGATGGTGTACACTGAAATAATTTGAAAGGAACCTGTTTTTCAGAGTGCCAGCAATTCGGGTCTAGCCTGCATCATGAACTCTCACTGGACCTCCCCTCTCTTTGCCTCCCCCTACCTTCACATGCTCACACCCCTCGCTTGCTCCCCTCAGGAGAGTAACATGTTACACATGGATCTACTGATTTAAATATTTATTCCATCATTGAAGTGATGTCCATTGCTACCCTTCTGCCTTTTATATTTCCACAGTCTGCTGATCCTTACAGTGGAGCCTGTTCTGTAATACTAATACACAGATCCTGATTTGTTTTTGTTCTGTTACAATGTGAGCCACAGATACATTTTCCCAGAAAATGTTATTTTATCAAATAATCCATGTCAATCCTACGTTTGTGTAATTTCCAAGTTGAAAGGATGTATTCTTTTACAATTTCTTTCAAATATAAAGTTTTAAGAAAAGGGTTAAAAGTCAGCTTGGTGTGATCTGTAATTAAGTATACACCCTGGACTGGAATTTCCGTGATATTTGCATCCAGATGCACACTTTTGCTTGCCTGTAAAAACCAATTTGCACAATTTTGAACATACATTCTAACAAAGTTATCTGCTGACTGATGTGATAAATGATCATTGAATACGTTGAAACTTTTAATATTTAAAATTCAAAAAGGTAATCTACCAGGATTGAGTGCAAGATCATTTATTTTCTTAAATAGTAACTTAAAAGCTTTGACATGTGCAGGAACAACAATGCAGCTTAGAGCGAGCATTGGTTAAAGTTCTCTAAAATGATTTTGACCCATTTTGAGTTTGTGTGCTCCAATAAGATTGTGCGGATATTCGGCTATAATTTGACTTTGGCAAAACGGGTGTGATCCTGGTTGTCTCCAGGAAGGAAACTTTAGTTCCTAATGTTTATTTTCCAAGAATAGAAGTCTATAATCCAGTAATGGATTTGTAATCTGATACATTGCTGCTCGTCTAATTTATTACACTGTTTGGAAGAGCATTCCCAGAGAATTCTAAATCTGGAATTGACTCTGCTTCTGTAGTGTGAAAATGCCTTAGAAGAAATAAAATTTGTAACTGAAAGGAATGCTGTTGAAATTTTTAAAGTTATTCTTTTGGACGCGAGAATTAAACATTTCAGAAGGAAAAAGAATTTGAACTTGTGTGGTATCTCTGAAAATTTCCAGATGTTGCAAAACAACATTTTGCAGCCAATGAAGTGCGTTAAATGTATGGAAATGTAACAGTGAGCCTGTATAGAGCAAAATACCGCAAATAATAATGAGATAACGACCGCAAATCCTGTTCTTAGTGATATTGATAGCAAGATGACTATCGACAGGGCCCAGGGGAGTGATCTCCTGATCTGCTTTGAATAGCATCTCAAGATTTCCTAAGTTCATCCAGGGATGGCAGTGTTATTCAAAATACTTCTCCGGCAGCTTAGCACACCTTCACCATTGCTTTGAAATGTTGTCCTCTCTTTTGTGAGCCTGAGTTTCGAATGTGTGTGATCGAATCTGAGAAATGCATTTTTTTTTTTGAAACAGATCCCAATTGATAAAGAAAGCTGACCCTCCTAGTTGCTAAGAAACCAAAGACAAGAACTGAAGCTAAAACCTCCAGGTGAAATTAGAGAGTGGCAGAGCTGTCTGAGCTTGGCCAGCTAATGATGAGTCCAGTGGTGCAGTACAGGCATGTTGAATAAGAATAATCCAGCAGCTGGAAACAAGCAAATATGAAATTGCTGAAGCGGTTTCTGTTTCTTAAAGATAAAATTGTCAATCCACGCTAGCCCCACACATGCTGTTTTGATGAACTCGTATGTGTGGAACTCCGGTTATGTATTGCTGTAAAGGCAAAAATCAGGCTACATTCTTTCTGATTTGATTTATTCCTGTCACATGTACCTAGATATAGTGAAAAGCATTTTTTTTGTTTTACATGCAGTACAGGCAGATCATAACATACAAAGATCAAAGGGTGATTGAACAGAGTGAGAATACATTCCAGAAGAGGAGGAGCTGAAATGTTTGAGGAAGACCAAATTGTGAAAGTTCTGAAGAAGGGTCACTGGACCTGAAGCATTAACTCTGCCTTTTCTCCACAGTTGCTGGTGGACTTGCTTGAGTTTTCACAGCAATTTCTGTTTTTGATTGTGAAAGAACTTGTAACTTGTAACTGATTTCGAAGCTCCTTGGATGCTGCCTGAACTGCGGTGCTCTTCCAGCACCACTAATCCAGAATTGTAACTGAATTTGCTGACCCAGATGCTGACTAGGTTGCTGAACCAATTCATACTTCTCCGGTAGAACTGAGAACACAGGTAAACCTTAACATATTTTGCAGTTGCATTAATGTTTCATTCTGAAAACTGGTTTAATATTTTGGGCTATTGTTTGGAAGAAAATGAGCCAGGAAACTGTTTTGAAATGGCTTTAGGAGTCACCTGATCTCTCAAATGTGATTGAGTTTTTTGAAGAAGTAACGAAGAATTGATGAGAGCAGAGCAGAGCAGTGGAAGTGATCTATATGGGCTTTCAGTAAGGTGTTCGACAAGGCACCCCACGGGAAACTGGTTAGCAAGGTTAGATCTCATGGAATACAGGAACAACTAGCCATTTGGATATAGAACTGGCTCGAAGGTAGAAGACCAGGGTGGTGGTGGAGGGTTGTTTTTCAGACTGGAGGCCTGTGACCAGTGGAGTGCCACAAGGATCGGTGCTGGGTCCACTATTTTTCGTCATTTATATAAATGATTTGGATATGAACATAAGAGGTATAGTTAGTAAGTTTGCAGATGACACCAAAATTGGAGGTGTAGTGGACAGTGAAGGAGATTACCTCAGATTACAACAGGATCTGGATCAGATGGACCAATGGGCTAAGAAGTGGCAGATGGAGTTTAATTTAGATAAATGTGAGGTGTTGCATTTTGGGA
Source organism: Chiloscyllium punctatum (assembly GCF_047496795.1). Taxonomy (NCBI): domain Eukaryota; kingdom Metazoa; phylum Chordata; class Chondrichthyes; order Orectolobiformes; family Hemiscylliidae; genus Chiloscyllium; species Chiloscyllium punctatum. The sequence continues at coordinate 136,595,558 of NC_092743.1, forward strand.
AAGCAAATCTTAGCAGGATTTATATATTTAGTGGTACGGTCCAAGGGAGCATTGTTGAACAAAGAGACCTTGGAGTGCTGGTTCATAGCTCCTTGAAAGTGGAGTCGCAGGTAGATAGGATAGTGAAGAAGGTGTTTGGTATGCTTTCCTTTATTGGTCAGAGTGTTGAATACAGGAGTTGAGAGGTCATGTTGCAACTGTACAGGATATTGGTTAGGCCACTTTTGAAATATTGCGTGCAGTTCTGGTCTCCTTCCTATTGGAAGGATGTTGTGAAACTTGAAAGGGTTCAGAAAAGATTTACAAGGATGTTGCCAGAGTTGGAGGATTTGAGCTATAGGGTGAGGTTGAACAGGCTGGGGCTGTTTTTTTTCTCTGGAGCATCAGAAGCTGAGGGGTGATCTTATAGAGGTTTATAAATCATGAAGGGTATGGATGGGGTAAATAGACAAGGTTTTTTTTCCCCTGGGGTGGGGGGAGTCTAGAACTAGAAGGCATATACTTAGGGTAAAATGGGAAAGATATAAAACACTCCTAAGGGCAACCTATTCACTCAGCAGTTGTTACGTATATGGGCTGGGTGCTGGCACGTTGGAGTAGATTGTGTTGGGATATCTGGTCAGCATAGACGAATTGGTCCATGGTCTTTCTCCATGCTGTACATCTGTATGACTCTATCTACAAATTGGCCAAGCTCTATAGGGAATTGCAAATTAGAGGTTTGATCAATAGCGATAAGGAACTGATGTGCATTGTGATAGTGGAAACTGATGATATGTAATAGGCAACTCAACTGCTGGAGCAACCAGGGACAAAAGTAGATGGTTAAGAAGATAGATGGTAATTTAGTGTTTGCTTCGACTCTTGTACAGTAAAAGAAAATCTGTTTCAAAATTGAGGAATTTTGGTGTTTCATTCTTTTAGTAACCAAGTGGAATGTTGGTTTTTTCCAGCGTTTTTGTTTAAAAACACTAATTTTACTGGTCTGTGACTGAGCTTGTAACAAGTATGACCTGAACCGCAGAGCTTATGGACTTAGGTGAGAGTGCTGCAAATGAGCCAAAGCTGGACCTGCCTGTGGGGGTTAAGGTTTCCATTTGGAACGAAAGCTGCTGACAGATGAACAATCCATTTTTTTTCAAGAATATCAGCAAGATGATATTTAGCTACTCAATAAAATTTATGCCAAATTTGTTGTAAATTTCCTATGCTTTTGCAAAGGGCTTGTGGAAGATTTGCTTCCTTTAATACTAATGACTGCATCTATCTCTGAAGCACAGAAACTGTGACCTAGAAGCAAGCATGTGTAAACTTGGAAATAGCCAAGAAGAGAACGCCGGTCCCATGGCAAGATGCAGTGGCATGCTGTTTAGAGGCAGTGGCGACAGCTGGTGTCACCAAGGTAGAGGGAACGGAGAAAGTTGATCAGTTTTGAAAATAAATTATTATTATTTGAAGTTATGTTGAGCTGCTGTTTTGTTGGTCCTGCTTTTCAATTTTCTTCCATAGCCCTGTGAATTTTCCATTTCTGGTGTCAATTAGTTGCAAAGCCAGAATTGAATCTACCTCCGTTATCCTGTTAGTGCCTTTCAGACTCTCAAGGATGTAATGTCTTGAGTTTGCTAATTCTCTGACTTAACCACTTTTTAAAGAAAGGTCAGAAGTTTGTTACCATGTCGCTTTTCGATCTTTAGCCTATGACCTTTTTAATTCTTGATCCTTCTACCAATGAAAATAGTTTCTCTTCTTTGTCTGGAGCCCTCTCTAATCTGGCCATCTCAAATTTCTACTCCTCTGAGGAAAACAGTGCCAGCTTTTACAAACTGTCCATGTACTGAAGTTGAGGATTATTGGATCAATCATGATCTTGTTGAATATTGGAACAGATGGATGGGCTGAATGACCTTTCGTTCCAATGTTATTGAGTCACGGAAACAGACCCTTCAGTCCATACCTACCAAATTAGAGTCCCATTTGCCAGCATTTGGCCCATGTCCCTCTAAACCCGCTGTGCACAACTGCAGCTAATTCAGTATACACCAGGAATAGAGTTCGAACCATTCTCCTGTTCTTTGGAAAAATGAGATGAGACATTAAAATAGATATCAATTTAATATATACCCTTGTGTTAATATAATTTCTTAATAGCTGAGTAACCTGATTTCGTAGTAAATAATGACAGAGGGTGTTAGTAGTTTCTGCTGTTTGTTCTCAATGTTTCATTGTAATGCAAAAAATAATTAGCGATTTGTAAAATGTGATTTGTTGCTGCTGCCCTTTAAATGGGACAGCTTGTAATTTTATTTAAGTTGAAGATGTTGAAATCACATGATTTGTTTCAACCAATGAAGATGTAATTTTGACTCCACAGGTTATTGTGCCTGCTTGATATCTGGTCTGGTTTAGTTGTTTCTGGATAAATTCAAACCATTCTTGACTAGGTCGCTTCATTGTGTGCGCTTTGTTTCTTTTTTTGTTTTTGGAGAAATTTATTCCAGCATTCTTACTGTGTAATCAGAAACTTTAAGATGAAATACCATATGCTGTTTACTGCGTGATGAAATGGGTGAGTCTTGCTCTTAATAACAGCCTAGCTCTGTCAAATGAGGACCTGTTAAAATCCACTGTTGTATTGCAAAGACAAAAGGATGCATCAAATGCCTGTGTATTCTTAACCAGTACTATAAATTACACAAGTGTGCAATTGAACTTCCTATTAAGTCTGTAAAATGTTTGCATTAGTGTATTCATAATTGTGTGCATTAAATGTTGAAAGCTGATTAAAGCAAAAGGCTGTGCTTTAATCTTGTATTCTAGTGGAAAATCTGCTACAATTTTATTTACCACTTATGAAATGAACCTGATGAAATAATTGGTTTAAAATGCGCAGGCAGTGACTGAGGTCTTGCTTTTAAAATTGTGCATATGATCTTTTGAATCTTTCCTACAGAATAGTATATGTAGTCAGGTATACCTAACGGTTATTGTCTGATTTTTGCCAATTAAGGTTGCTAAAATTCAAAAACACCACCTGCCAGTGAATTTTTTTTTAAACCAAAAGTGTGAAAATAAATTCATGAATTGCTACTTTTTAAAAACACAATCTTTGATTGAGTGGTTGTTGTAAGATTTTCATTTATCTAAAGTACAGATGGTCAATAAATTGGAGATCATCAAAATTATTAATTTAAGATCTGTTTGTCATAGTAATGCACCAGACGTGATGACTCATTTGAAATCGCTGATATTCACTGAACCCCTTCCTGTGCTTTGCTAGCACACAGGTGTATTATGAATATGATGGTGCTATGTTATTTTCTCACCACCACTGCAGCCAGGATTTGCGTTCTTTTAAAGATTAACTTGTAGGCTAATGGATGAATCATATTGCAGCTCCTTAATTATTATATGATAACAAATTTGCAAATGGTGACTTGCACTTGAACAGATATGAAATACATCTTGGTTTTCTCTGCAGTGGTATACAGATCAATTTTTCACCTGTATACAAATAATGCATTCTCCTATGATTTTCTTATCATAACCTCTTTTTCAAACGTAATGATTCTTAGTGGGATGCCATTTGTAACCAGAAGTCCCCTCGTACCTTGTCTAAGTGTCATTCTTGTTGTACAGATTTTGTCACTGACTGCCCTCAGGCTCATGGGTTTCTACCCTTACTGACACCAGAGTTTAAGTCTGACAGTTTTCTGGTTTGCATGATGTTTGCTGCAGTGCATATATTTTCCCATTATGCAATTCAAGGAGAAGGATAAGAACAGTCATATAAGCTGGAAATCTAAAGTCACTGGTGAAGTCAAATGTTATTGTTTTATGGTTAGCAGTTATGTCACAACTAATTAGACATTTTGCACAAAAATGCAAGTTGCACTCTTTAAATGACGGTAGAGGTTATATTGAGAGAGTACACACAGTTGTGAACAGTCCTGTTAACAAGGTACCAAGCCTGCTTGTGACAGCTGATGCATTTCACTTGTTTCTGAGGTAAGTCCAGAAATTTTGATTTTCTGAAGGTGAAATGTGCAGTACAGTTATACAACCAAAAAGTGGCACGATCTGTTAATACTGAGGAGAATATTTTAACACTACTGCAATGAACTGGTTTGTAATTGTAATTGGGCACCAGTGAATGATGTCTAGTCATGTAAACCATGCTCTGATGAAGGATAGTGGTTTTTAATATTTATTTTCTCACCTTTATTCATTTAAAACTACTTATGTGGAATTCCTCTTGCAATCATAATTGAAAAATACAGTTCTTCCAGGTTATTGATGGGAGAAAATTCAAGATGTCACTGTTTTAACAATGGTTTTTTAATACTTAAATTATGATGGTGATTGTTGAGATTAAATATTAGCGGATTAGTTTTGTCTTCTATCTTGAATGGTAGAATCTGAATCCTATATGTATTATTTACATTTGTGATGGTAAAGGATAATTTTCAGTTACCTACAAGCAAATAGCTAAGCAACTAACCTTGGGAATTAGCTACATAGCTTTTCCTCAATATGTGGTGAAGTGTTCCTGTATTGCATTCACTTTGCTTTCCATTGCTGGCTGCATTGCCTCTGTGTTTATGTGAGAAGTACAATATATTCTGCAAATTCCATCTAATAAGATTATCTGAAGAATAAGAATTAAGACAACTATTGGAAAATTGCTCCTTGATGGTCTGTTGCTTGAAATTTAATATTGTGGACAATTATTAGGATGTTTCTGCATGTGTTAGAAAGTCATTGCTATCCATTTGCAGACTAATGTGTTATCTCACAGTGCCAATCCCAGTGGCATCTTGAAGCGTCTGGGATAAAAAATTCATGAGGATGATCAGCTTTCAGTCAGTGAATATAATCTGGCTTTTTGGATCTGACTAATGCATCCATTTTTGAGCCATTAAAGGAAAGTAAATATCAGAAGAGTAGCTCAAATGTGAGTAATTGGAGCGGAAGCATTTGTTTACTTTTGAAGTTGGACCGCTAGATTGGTTCCTGTCCATTGTAAAATGGTAGCAGAGAATGTTACTTTCAAGAAAACCCACCAAAACTGAGAGTGCTACGTTCCTTTTGGTTTTGTAGTTTTGTTAAGATCGTAGAATGAAATCCCTACAATGCAGAAGCAGGCTATTGGGCCCATGAAGTTGATACCAACCCCTTAAGGGCATACCACCCAGACCCCCACCCCATATCCTATCCACGTAACCCTTCATTTCCAATGGCTAATCTACCTAGTCTGCATGTCCCTCGACATTGGGCAATTTTCCATGGCCAGTCCACCTAACCTGTACATCTTTGGACTGTGGGAGGAAACCAGAGCGCCCAGAGGAAACCCACACAGACATGAGGAGAATGTGCAACTCTGCACAGACAGTTGCGCGAGGGTGGAATTGAATCTGGGTCTCTGGTGCTGTGACATAGTAGTGCTGACCACTGAGCCACTGTGCTATCCCTGAGCTAACATGTTCGCTAGTAGATACAAAAGATGAGCTAGCAACTTAATACTAGTAAACAAAATGTTTTAATATTTCCGCAGTGCAGCGTGTACTTACGAATTTTCACCAATGGCTTGAAACGGATAAAATTTAGCAAACGTAGAGTTTGACTATTATGTAATGTATGGGGCTTCACGTTTATAATGATCCACTTACTTGATTCAATTAGATAGGCAGTAGGAATGGTACAATTTATCTCATTGACTCTTGAAGGAGAAAATCAACTACGATTTGCATTCATGGACTCTTACCTCCTGGATATTCACATCAGTTATTGCGGATTTGGGACAACATGCAGTGAATTATACCTCTTTGCCCTTTCACGAAAAAATAGCTTACTAGCATCTATTGGTGATTTCAAACATTGGTATTAGAGCTATTAGTGTCATAGTTGTCATGGAGTAGCTTGAGCAACGACTTGCAATGTTTGTGTTTGCTGTAAAATACAGTAATCTGGAAGATGCTGTTCAATTTGACCACCTCCTTTGTACATGGTTATGCCAGTATCTCACCAAAACACTTGGCCCTGAATCAAAGTGAGTTGTGAAATTGTGATGCCTAAATCATGAATACAAGAAAAGAAACTACTTTATTCAAATTCAAGTGAATTTTTAATCATGGTGCATGTAAATATTACTGCCAAACAATATCAATATCTATCTCGCTCTCGCACTGAAAATTTATTTAAGCAAAAGTGAGCTTCCATTCCTTCAGAATTAAATATTGTAGGAAAGTTATTTTAAAATCAATATTCTTAACTTTCTGATTCTTAATATTCTCTGTTCCATTTGTCTGGTCCTCCTTATTTCACTTGTAGTTCATGACCTTAGCTGAAAAATGTGTTGCTGGAAAAGCGCAGCAGGTCAGGCAGCATCCAAGGAGCAGGAGAGTCGACGTTTTGGGCATAAGCCCATCTTCAGGAATGAGGAAGGTGTGCCAAGCAGGCTAAGGTAAAAGGTAGGGAGGAGGGACTTGGGGGAGGGGTGTTGGGAATGCGATAGGTAGAAGGTGAGGGTGGTAGGCCGGAGGGGGGGTGGGCGCGGAGAGGTCGGGAAGAAGATTGCAGGTCAAGAAGGCGGTGCTGAGTCTGAGGGTTGGGACTGAGATAAGGTGGGGGAGGGGAAATGAGGAAGCTGGAGAAATCTGCATTCGTCCCTTGTGGTTGGCGGGTTCCTAGGCAGAAGATGAGGTGCTCTTCCTCCAGGCGGCGTGTTGCCATGGTCTGGCGATGGAGGAGTCCAAGGACCTGCATGTCCTTGGCAGAGTAAGGGGGAGGGGGGGGAGGGGGGGTTAAAGTGTTCTGCCTCGGGGCGTTTGGGTTGGTGTTCTCTGAAACGTTCTGCAAGTAGGCGGCCTGTCTCCCCAATATAGAGGAAGCCACATCTGGTGCAGCGGATGCAGTAAATGATTGGTGTGGAGGTGCAAGTGAATTTATGACAGATATGGAAGGATCCCTTGGGGCCTTGGAGGGAAGTGAGAAGGGCGGTGTGGGTGCAAGTTTTGCACACCCGCACCAACCAACCCAACCGCCTGGAGGAAGAGCACCTCATCTTCTGCCTAGGAACCCTCCAACCACAAGGGATGAATGCAGATTTCTCCAGCTTCCTCATTTCCCTTTTCCCCCCACCCCCCCCCCCCCCCCCCCCCCCACCTTATCAGTCCTAACCTTAGGACTCAGCACCGCCGCCTTGACCTGCAATCATCATCCCGACCTCTCCGGCCTATCACCCTCACCTTAACCTTCTACCTATCGCATTCCCAACACCCCCAAGTCCCTCCTCCCTACCTTTTTATCTTAGCCTGCTTGGCACACCTTCCTCATTCCTGAAGAAGGACTTATGCCCGAAACATCGATTCTCCTGTTCCTTGGATGCTGCCTGACCTGCGCTTTTCCAGCAACACATTTTTCAGCTCTGATCTCCAGCATCGGCAGTCCTCATTTTCTCCTAGTTCATGATTTTACTTTGGATTAAAGTCAACTATAAGGCATTGAGAAAATGGCAAACATTACTTATTCCTCTTCTGTTTCACACTGCCCCTCCCTGAACCTACCTTTTTCATGCGCCACTGATTAAGGAATTTACATGAGACAACACTTTAACCATCACACCAACAAAACACTGGCTGTTAAGTGACAAAAATGACTCCTGGACCTCTGATTTTGTGATATGCTATCCAGATTTTTAAATTTAAGATGAGAATCAATTTAGAAATTTATTCAACAGAAATATTATACTTTTTTATTTCTTGTTTTTAGAGTGCAAAAGACTACAGTTTTACTAGTTTTTAGAAGTTGGACATTAAAATATATTGTTGTATTTCCTAAATAGATGTGGTTATTATCGATGTATGCTGTTAATGTTTGCTCAAGATATATTTACGATTGTGCAATTATTGAATGATTAGTAATTCTGCAGTATCTTCTTTAACGTAATAAGATGGGATAAAAAGTTGTGTGTTTTTATTCATGGGATACCGGCATCACTGGGTGGGTCCGCACTTAACGTCCTTCCCTAACTGTTCTTGAGAAGGTCGCAGTGAAGTGCTGGATTCCTTTCTGGAGGGGATTCCAAAAGTTCAATCTTGTGAATGCAGGAACTTTTCCAAGTCAGGGAATGTGTACAGCTTGGTAGGGGACAGTGTTCCCATGCATCTGCTGCCTTTATGGTATCTAAATGGAAGAGGTAATGGGTTTGGAGGGTACTCTTGAAGGAGAGTCCTAGAGATGTACAGCACGGAAACAGACCCTTCAGTCCAACCCGTCCATGCTGACCAGACATCCCAACCCAATCTAGTCCCACCTGTCAGCACCCGGCCCATATCCCTCCAAACCCTTCCTGTTCATATGCCCATCCAAATGTCCCTTAAATGTTGCAATTGTACCAGCCTCCACCACATCCTCTCGCAGCTCATTCCATACACGTACCACCCTGTGTGAAAACGTTGCCCTTTAGGTCTCTTTTTATATCTTTTCCATTTCACCCTAAATCCATGCCCTCTAGTTCTGGACTCCCCAACCCCAGGGAAAAGACTTTGTCTATTTATCCTATCCACACAATGCCACAACTAGAACCGGTAATACCGATTTAAATCATGACAGCCACACTAGGCAAACAGAAGACCTCTAAGGTCACCCCTCCGCCTCTGACGCTTCAGGGAAAACAGCCCCAGCCTGTTCAGCCTCTCACTGTAGCTCAGATCCTCTAATCTTGGCAACATCCTTGTAAATCTTTTCTGAACCCTTTCAAGTTTCACAACATCTTTCCGATAGGAAGGAGACTAGAATTGCACGCATTATTCCAGCAGTGGCCTAACCAATGTCCTGTACAGCCGCAACATAACCTCCCAACTCCTGTGCTCAATACTCTGACCAATAAAGGAAAGCATACCAAACGCCTCCTTTACTATCCTATCTACCTGCGACTCCACTTTCAAGGAGCTATGAACCTGCACTCCAAGGTGTCTCTGTTCAGCAACACTCCCTAGGAGCTGACCATTAAGTGTATAAGTCCTGCTAAGATTTGCTTTCCCAAAATGCAACACCTCTCATTCATCTGAATTAAACTCCATCTGCCACTTCTCAGCCCATTGGTCCATCTGGTCGAGATCCTGTTGTAATCTGAGGTAACCCTCTTCACTGTCTACTACATCTCCAATTTTGGTGTCATCTGCAAACTTACTAACTGTACCTCTTATGCTCGCATCCAAATCATTATGTAAATGACAAAAAGTAGAGGACCCAGCACCGATCCTTGTGGCATTCCACTGGTCACAGGCCTCCAGTCTGAAAACCGACCCTCCTCCACCACCCTCTGTCTTCTACCTTTTGAGCCAGTTCTGTATCCAAATGGCTAGTTCTCCCTTTATTCCATGAGATCTAATCTTGCTAATCAGTCTCCCATGGGGAACCTTGTCGAACACCTTACTGAAGTCCATATAGATCACATCTTCTGCTCTGCCCTCATCAACCTTTGGAGACTTGATGAGATACCATTGCCACTAACTAGAAGATGCAATGTATGTACTGTGAATTGGTGATAAAGGAAATAAATGTTGATGGTGGTGAATGGGGTACTAATCAAACCATCTGCATTGTCCTGGATGCTGTCAAATTTCTTGCATGTTGTTGGAGATGCACTAATCCAGGCAAGTGAAGAGCATGCCATTATGTCTTGTAGTTGGTGGATGGGTTGAGAAATCAGGAGGTTTCTCTATCCTAGCCTCTCTCTGTCTCTTGTAGCCACAGTAATTATATGGCTGTGTCAGAGACATTAATGTCATTGGCCATCGTGGGGGAATGCCTACATTCTTTTTTGTTGGAGATAGATATGTTGGTGTTTTGTGTGTTGTGAATGTCACTTGCCACTTAGTAGGCCTAGGTGTTATCCAGGGCTTGCTACATATGGACATGGATTGCTTTCAAACCTGTTGAGTGGTTTGACAGTAAACATCTCACTTCTGACCCTGTAATGGAAAGAAGATCAATGATGAAGCAGCTGCAGATAGTTGGGTTAAGGGCACTAACTTGAGGAAATGACTAACCTCCAGCAACCATCTTTCTTTGGGCCAGGTATACCTCCAACTAGAAGCGTGTTTTCACCCTGTTTCTCATCAGTTCCAGTTTTACTCTAACTTCTTACATGCCTTTAGTTGGTCAGATGTTGCATTCCCTTTACCTCTGGGGTTCAGCTCTTCCTGAAGAAGGGCTTATGCCTGAAACGTCGATTGTCCTGTTCCTTGGATGCTACCTGACCTGCTGCGCTTTTCCAGCAACACATTTTCAGTTTCGGTTCAGCTCTTCTGTCAATGTTTAGACCAAGGCTACAACAAAGTCAGGAACTGAGTGACTTTGGTGGAACGTAACTTGTGCATTTCCATTTAGTCTATTGCTGATGAGGTCCCACTTGACAGCATGATTGACAACCCCTTTCATTGTTCCTATTCCTACCAAAAAATTAAGCATTATTTATAGAGTACAGAATGGTTCAAATGAAGAACAAGACCATTTTGACCAATTTTGTCTGTGCTGAACCTCTGAAGAAGCAATTCACCTAGTGCCCTCTCTTTACCTTTCCCTGCATGTTCTACTTTTTCAAAGTGTTCCAGTTCCCTTTTGAAAACCTCAATTGAGCCTGCCATCCCCATACACTTAGGCAGTGCATTCTAGATTCTAACCACTTAGTGCACAAAAATGTTTTCCCTCGTGTTGTCATTGTGGCTTTTGCCAATCATCTTAAATCAGTGGGTCTCATTCAACACTTAAACCGCTCCCACTCCCACCCCCACCCCAATAACTCTGCATGGGATTTTTACCACGTGTAATCCACTAACCTACACATCCCAAACACTCTGGGGAAATTTTTAGCATGGTCAAACCACCTAAGTTGCACATCTCTTTGACTGTTGGAGAAACCCACTCCAACACGGAGATAATATGTAAGCTCCACACACGGTTACCCAAAGCTGGTTTCAAACCCATGCCCCTGACACTGAAGTAGCAGTGCTACACCATGCTGCCTTGGAATTCATCGAATTCTGTTTGTGGAACTTATATGGTGGTGTTGGCAATTAGTTGGAGGATGTGATATTAAAGCTGGATGATGTAAAAGATAATGACCAAATTCTTCCAGTCAGCAACAGTGGCTGAAGCACATGCTGCTGACTTTATTTAAACTTCCAGCTCCAGCTTGTGTCCATGGAGGAGCAGACTGATGACATATTATAGGTATAACGTCCTTTTTAATTATGGACCAGTGGTATGCCCCTTGATGTCTGTTCTTGATTCATTGTACTTCGGTATTTTTAAATGAACCTGTATTTGTTATATTTCTGTCTGTCTTGTCTTCCTCCCAAATCCACCACCATAAATCCCTAATACTGTTCACCTGTTTGGAGCGCTATTGATAACAAGGATGTTGGATGCCTTCAGCATTATCCACTGAGTGGCTGTTAACTATTGATGTTTTGTTAAATTTTTAGGCCTTCCTAATACAGCTGTCACTAGGTCCTAAGTCTAAGAGTATCCTGGGCTAAATTTCTTGTATGTTTCAGGAATAAAGACCAATACTAAGGTCAGTGTCAAAGACGTTCAAAAGCATTAAACAGTTGCCTGTTGGAAGTTTGAACTTGCTCAGTAACAAGCACAAGTGTGGAACTTTGGACTTCCTCAGAGTCCTGAGGCTTGACTGATTACTGCATCCATCAGAAAATCCAGGCCAACATATATTGAGAAGTTGATCTGTTATAGAATACCTACAGTGTGGAAGCAGGCCATTCAGCCCATTGAATCCACACCACCCCTCCATAGAGTACTCGTGCATATCAAACCCCCAATCCTATCCCTGAAATCCTGCATTTCCAGTGACTAACCCACCTAACCTGAAAACATCTCTGGATACTATAGGCAATTTAGCATGGCCAATCCACCTAACCTGCACATTTTTGGGCTGGGGAAGAAACCAGAGCACCCAGCAGAAACCCATGCAGATACAGAGAGAGCATGCAAACTCTACATAGGCACCCGTCCAAGGGTGGAATTGGCCACAGTGTGACTCATGAAAAATTGAGTATTTATTAGCCTACCAGTCGGATTGGTAACACAAAACTTGTCTCCGATTTTGAATTTTGGAACTGTAGTTAAGTGTGATGAGATGTGATCGTGCAAAGTTTGTATCAGTGAGAACAAAAAAAGTTGTTTGGGCTTTCAGTAGGGCCCTTTCATTGAAGTATGATTGCACAAGAATGCATGTAAGCCTAAGACAATGGGATAGGTAATTTTTTTTAAAAGCTTGGATAAAGAGAGATATTTAGGAGCTGGAAGTGTTTTTGGAGTGAATTTCCGCACAGGTACCTTTTGGTGATGAAAGATAAAATGTTGGAGTAAAGGGAGGCAGGGATTTATGAGAGACTAGAATTGAAAGCATTCTTAAGATCTTGTTGTAGGTTTGGTGATGGTTGGTTGACTGAATGGAGAGGCACTTGGATTTGATTGGAATAACTAACAACAAGTAGGCAGGGTGGAAACAGTGATTTTAAATTGGACCATCAAAAGCCAACGACATAAGAATTGATGAATGAATTGAGCCTGTGTATAAGAGAGATTATAGAGACCAGAATTTTGGATGAACTGCAATTTAAACTGCAGGCTGGGATGTCAACCAGGAGAGTTTGAAAAATTGATTCTGGAGCTGATAAAGGCACACGTGAGGTGAAGCGGGGTGGAGGTAGCTGAAGTACAGGCAATCTTTTGAAGAACCCATCAAATTTGATGTTCAGCTCGACATTGATTAGGAGAGCTATGATGAGTGTTATGTTATGCCAGCTGTTTTTGTATAGCATTCAATCAGGATGTTATAATATACTTTATCTGCAGCTTGAGTTTTATTCCATTTCAAAGTGAAATTGTACACTGGGTGGCACGGTGGCAGCGTGGCTAGCACTGCTGCCTCACAGCACCAGAGACCTGGGTTCAATTCCTGCCTCAGGCAACTGTCTGTGTGGAGTTTGCACATTCTCCGTGTCTCTGTGGGTTTCCTCCGGGTGGTCCGGTTTCCTCCCACAGTCCAAAAATGTGCAGGTTAGGTGAATTGGCCATGCTAAATTGCCCGTGGTGTTAGGTGAAGGGGAATGGGTCTCGGTGGGTTGCTCTTTGGAGGGTCAGTGTGGGCTCGTTGGGCCGAAGGGCCTGTTTCCACACTGTAAGTAATCTTTAAAAAAAGTCTGCCCCCTCTCGAGGCTGTATTGATCTAGATAGACATGAGGACACATTATTGAAATATCTACAATTAACTGGTGCCAAATTGCCAATGTTGCTTGAGTCAGCAGGCACCCATTGAGCACAATGGCAAAAAGTGAAACCGAACACTTTGGTGTTACAGAAAGTATATTTTAGTAGGCCATAAAGAACACCTTATGCTCTTGCTTTCTATATCTAATGTAGGGGGGGGTGTCTAACAGTCAGTGGGCAGCTTGATTGCTAAATTCAAAGCATGGACCATTCCCCCTTCCAAAATAAATTGAAACTTAACCTGCTGAAGCATGTAATTTATTCTGATGACATGTACGCCAAAGAGGTTACTTTTGAGTAAACGTCTTGTTGTCCAATCTTGATAGATAGCAAGAAGAAACTTTGAGCTTAATTGGAAACCTTCCAACTACTTTGAATAATGTTTTCCAGTACTGTAGTAGGAATCTCATTCATCTGTTGGAGTGTTGCAATTCTTTTGCTTTTATAAAAAAGGAAGTTTAAATGTCAACTAATGTCATTTGAAGAAATTGTACAACTGCTGAATTGTACAAGATTGCACACAAACTGAGTTTTTGCTACTTCTGCAAGCATAGCATGATTTAAATTTACTCATTGCTACATTTCTAGTAATCACTAGAAATGTGTTTGGAAAGCAATGGCTATTTTTCATAAATTTTAGGAAATTGCTTAACTGAATGAGAGCAAATCACTCAACACTTTTTTTGTTTTGTCAACTGTGAAATAATTGCAAAAGAAAGTTAATTGAAGTTATAGCCTTGGATTGTATTTTCAGTCTTGTATTTTTCCTTTCAACAGCAATTGAGGGTATTGCAGCTTAAGAGCATTTCAGAGCTCTTGGGGAGGTTCAAAATGCAGAAGTTTAACCACTGAAAATTGAAGGAATTGAAATTTTAAACTTTCTACATTTCTTTGAACAGTTGAGAGCCAGGTTTTTGATTTGGAATTTCTTTTCCCCTGGTACTGTACTAATAAACATCCATTGGTTAAATAATCGCTGCTGTTGAATGTCGGAGGTTTTTTCTTTCACAATGCATAAAATTGAAGCATTATGAATGGAATAAATAAATGGGTTGTTTATGTTCTGGAATAAAATAAGCTGTTTTCTCAGTGATACTTGCTTTTGTGTTGTGCCATTATGAAGTTTTTGAATACTTGTGAGCATCTTTTTAGGCTGTCTAATTCACGCTATAGTGGCTATGCATTATAGTTACAGGACTTTAAAAGCTGACTATGTAGGTTTGGCATTGTTGTACTTTAGAAGATACATACAAGGGCAAAGCAGCAGCTGTTGTATGAAAAAATGATAGGAGAAGAAATGTACTGAGTGTTTGGGCAATAATTATTGATTCTTGAATTATCATTGTCAAGGGACTCTTGCCATAAAATTTGAATTGGTTGAATGTTCATAACACTAAAAAATGTGGACTCTGATGTTTATTTTGTGATTTTAGCAACAAACGTGTAAAAATGTTGCATATGTAATTTATCGATGTGCAATGACAACACTAATATAGAGGATTTGCATTAAAAATTAGCACAATGGTTTCAGGGAGATGAGTTAATTGATCTATGTCTCCGAATTGACAGGCAAAAGCAGGAACTCTAAAGGAACTGCCTATTACTCCTTAATTTTAAAATTGACCAACAATTGATGGTGTTCTGAAGGAGATAGCCAAGGAGATTGTAAAGGCATTGAAGGTAATCTTTCAGGACTCGCTGGAGACAGGGAGGACCCTGGGTCTGGAAAATGACTAATGTATCACACTAGTTTAAGAAGGGAAGGAGGTAGAAGACAGAAAATTTTATAGACCGGTTAGCCTGACCTTAGTCATTGGTACAGTTTCAGAGTTCATTCTTAGGGATGAGGTTATGAATACTGACTTAGTCTTATTTTACCATGCATTTCTAAGTCACACTTCATCAAGGGGAGGACATGCCTGACAAATCTGTTAGAATTCTTTTGAGGAGGTGACTGGCAAGTTAGACAATAGAGAGCCAGTGGGCGTAAGTTATTGGATTTCCAGAAGGCCTTTACCTCCGTAAAACCATTGTGCTAATTTTTGATGCAGCATCCTCTTTGCTAAGGTGTTGCACAGAAGGTTGCTAAAAATGATCAGCGCCCATGTTGTTACAGGGAAACTACTGGCATAGATAGAGGATTACCAGAATGGTAGAAAGCAGAGAGTGTGGGTAAAGGGCTCTTTTTTTCAGGATGGCAATCAGTGGCTCATGGAGTTCCATGGGGGTCAGCGTTGGGACCACACCTATTCACATTCCACATTAACAAGGCGGATGAAGGAATGGCAAACAGTGTTACTGAGTTTGTAGATGTCACAAAACAGGTGGAGTAACAAGATAGTGTTGAAGTGGGGAGTATTGCTGGACATCTGAGTGCATCTGGGAAAATTAATCAGTGAAATTCACAAATGATCTTGGAGGAACCTGTTTGGGAGAAGTCACATCTCACAAACTGAATATTTTTAAGTGTGCCCTTACAATAAGTCTGCAGTAGTGAGTAGAGTGGGTTCTTTCTTGATCATGTTTTATTGAGATATGCCTCTTGATTAAACTTAAACATATAAGCCATAAATATTAGGTTAGCCTGCAGCAGTGTTTTATAGAGGAATGAGACAGTGCTATTTTCTGGGTCTATAGATTGAAAGAAGCAAAAATGGCCTTTAGTAGAGTGATTGCTCTTCTTGTCAGACGTGGGAGTTTAGGGAGACTTTGTTTTACTGAGGATTATATCAGCAATAAATACCATTGGTTGCGAATCGTATCAGGTCGAATGGATTAGAGAGACTGTTAGAGGCAATGAGGAGTGAAAAAGAGCAAGGGTGTGATGGAGGGCAGTTTATTGGAAGGGAGAAAAGTTGCAGATACAGTCACATAGATGGGTTAACTCCAGGAAATGTAAGAGAGATAGGCAGGAGTCTTCTGTGGCTATCCCCATTTCAAACAAGTATGTTGTTTTGGAAAATGTAGGTGGTGATGGATTCTCAGAGGAATGTAGCACGGACAGCCAAGTTTCTGGTAGAGACTAGCTCCAATGCAATGAGGGTATGTCGGGTTCCAAAAGATTAATTGTGTTCGGCGACTCTCTAGTCTGAGGCACAGACCGACGCTTCTGTGGCCAACAGCGAAATATCAAAATGTGTTGCCTCCCTGGTGCCAGAATCAAGGATGCCTCCGAGGGTGAAGAATGTTTTCAAGAGGGAGCGGGACCAGCAGGAGGTGATTGTACACATTGGTACTAACGACATCGGAAGGGAAAGGGATAAGATTCTGAAGGAAAATATCGACAGTTAGGCACAATTTTAAAAAGGTGATCCTCGAGTAGTAATATTATCTGGGTTACTCCTGGTGCTGTGAGCTAGTGAGGGCAGGAATATGAGGATAGAGCAGATTAATGCATGGCTGAGGAGCTGGTGTACGGGAAAAGGATTCACATTTTTGAATCATTGGAATCTCTTCTGGGTTAGAGGTGACCTGTACAGAGAGGACGGATTGCACCTGACTTGGAAGGGGGCTAATATACTGGCAGGGAGATTCGCTCGAGCTGCTCAGGAGGATTTAAACTAGTAAGGTGGAGAGATAGTGAGGAAAGAGATCAACCTGAGAGTGGTACAGTTGAGAAAAGAAGCGAGTCAAACAGGCAGGGACAAAGCAGAACAAAATTGATAAATTAAACTGCATTTATTTCAATGCAAGTGGCCTAGCAAGGAAGGCACATGAACACCAGGCATGATTAGGAACATGGGACTGGGATATCATAGTAATTACAGAAATGTGGCTCCATGATGGACAGGACTGGCAGCTTATTGTTCCAGGGTACAAATGCTACATGAAGGACAGAAAGGGAAGCAAGAGAGGAGGGGGGAGTGTTGTTCTTGATAAAGGGATAGCATTACAGCTGTAGTGTGGCAGGATATTCCAGGAAATAGATCCAGGGAAGTTATTTGGATGTAACTGACAGATAAGGGATGATAACCTTGTTAGGATTGTATTATAGACCTCCTAATAGTCAGAGGGAAATTGAGAAACAAATTTGTAAGGAGATCTCCATTATCTGTAAGAATGATAGGGTGGTTATGGAACATAGAACAGTACAGCGCAGAACAGGCCCTTCAGCCCACGATGTTGTGCCGACCATTGATCCTCATGTAAGGTAAACCTAATGTATGAACCCTCAAATTTCTGTGACCATACGCATGTCCAGCAGTCTCTTAAATATTCCCAATGCCCTCGCTTCCACAACTGCTGCTGGCAACGCATTCCACGCACATTCAACTCTCTCTGCGTAAAGAATCCGCCTCTGACATCCCCTCTATACTTTCTGCCAAACAGCTTAAAACTCTGACCCTATGTTAACAATTTCTGCCCTGAGAAAAAGTGTCTAGCTATCAACTCTATCTATGCCCCTCATTATCTTGTACACCGCAATTAGGTCCCCTCTCTTCCTCCTTTTTTCAAATGAAAAAGTCTGAGCTCGGTCAACTTCTCTTCATAAGATAAGCCCTCTATTCCAGGCAGCATCCTGAAAAACATCCTCTGAACTGTCTCCAAAGCATCCACATCTTTCTTTATAATAGGGCGACCAGAACTGGACGCAGTATTCCAAGTGCGGTCTAACCAAAGTTTTATAGAGCTGCAACACGACCGCACGACTCTTAAACTCAATCCCCCTGTTAATGAAAGCCAAAACACCATATGCTTGCTTAACAACCCTGTCCACTTGGATGGCCATTTTAAGGGATCTATGTACCTGCACACTAAGATCCCTCTGTTCCTCCACACTGCCAAGAATCCTGTACTCAACTTTCAAGTTTGACCTTCCAAAATGCATCACCTTGCATTTATCCAGGTTGAACTCCATCTGCCACCTCTCAGCCCATCTCTGCATCCTGTCAATGTCCCGTTGCAGCCTACAACAGTCCTCTATACTGTCAACGACACCTCCGACCTTTGTGTCATCTGCAAACTTGCTAACCCATCCTTCAATCTCCTCTTCATCCAAGTCTTTTAATAAAAATTGCAAAGAGTAGAGGCCCAAGAACAGAGCCCTGTGGAACACCACTCACCACTGACTTCCAGGCAGAATACTTTCCTTGTCAACAGTAAGGTTGACGAGTCGCCAGGGCCAGACCAGATTTGTCTTCTGTATCCAGACAGCTAAATTTCACTGTATCCCATTCTTTCTGACAGAGCCTACCATGGGGAACCTTATCAAATGCCTTGATGAAGTCCACATACACCACATCCACTGCTCAACCCTCATCAACTTGTCTAGTAACATCCTCAAAGAACTCAATAAGATTTGTGAACCATGACCTGCCCCTCTCAAAGCCGTGCTGACTGCATTTAATCAAGCCATGCTCTTCCAGATGGTCATAAATTCTATCCCTCAGAATCCTTCCTAACATCTTGCAGATGACAGACGTGAGACTGACTGTCTGTAATTGCCAGGGATTTCCCTATTTCCTTTCTTGAAGAGAGGAATTACATTTGCCTCCCTCCAGTCCTCGGGTACAACGCCGATGGAGAGCGAGAATGCAAAGATCTTCGCAAACGGCAAAGCAATCCCATTTCTTGCTTCCCAAAGCAGCCGAGGACAAATCTGGTCTGGCCCTGGCGACTTGTCAACCTTAATGTTTGTCAAAATTTTCAGCACATCAGCTTCCTCAATCTCTCTCCGTTCCAGCATGTTTACCTGTTCCTCAATGGTTTCATTCACTACAAGGTCCTTTTCTTTAGTAAAGACAGAAGCAAAAAACTCATTTTGGGCTTCCCCTACCACCTCAGACTCTATACACTAGTTCCCTATGCTATCCCTGATCGGCCCTCCTCTCTCTTTGATCATTTTCTTATTCCTCACAAGTGTAAAATGCATTTGGATTCTCGCTAATCCTTCCTGCCAAACCTTTCTTGTGCACCTTCCTGGCTCTCCTCAGACCATTTTGAGCTCCTTCCTCGCCCGCCTGTAATCCTCTAGAGATGAGCAAGACCCTTGCTTTCTCCACCTTACATAAGCTGCTGCCTTTCTTTTGACGAGAAGCTCCTCTGCTCTCGTCATCCAAAGTTCCTTTTATCTTGCCTGTCTCAGAGGAACGCATTTATGCATCACTCGCAACAACTGTTCCTTAAACAGTCTCCATGTCTATAGTGCCCTTTCCATGGAACAATTGCTCCCAGTCCATGCTTCCCAACTCGCGTCTGATAGCATCATAGTTTCCTCTTCCCCAATTAAATATCCTCCCATTGTGCCTGCTTCTCTCCTTCTCCATAGCTATGTAGAATGTGAGGCATTGTGGTCACTATCACCAAAACGCTCTCCCACCATAAGATCTGATACCTGCCCCGGCTCATTGCTGAGCACCAAGTCTAGAATGGCCTCTCCCCTCGTCGGCCTGTCAACTTACTGAGTTAGGAAACCCTCCTGAACACACCTTACAAAAACAGCTCCATTCAAATCTTCTGCTCGAAGGAGGTTCCAATCAATATTGGGAAAGTTAAAGTCACCCATTACAACAACCCTACTACGTCCACACTTTTCCAAAATCTGCCGACCTATGTTTTCTTCCATCTCCCTGCTGCTTTTGGGGGGCCTGTAGTAAACCCCTAATGAGGTGACTGCTCCCTTGCTGTTCCTAATTTCCACCCATACTGACTCGGTAGGCAGATCTTCCTCGACAATGGAAGCTTCTGTAGCTGTGATACCCTCTCTGATTAGTAGTGCTACACCCCCTCCTCTTTCCTCCTCTTCCCCCCCCCCCCCCCCCCCCCCCCCCCCCACCCAATTCTTTTTAAATGCTCTAAACCCTGGAACATCCAGCAACCATTCCTGCCCCTGAGAAACCCATGTCTGTTATGGCCACAACATCATAGCACCAGGTACTGATCCATGCTCTAAGTTCGTCACTTTTATTCCTGATACTCCTTGCGTTAAAGCAAACACACTTTAACTGATACCTTGGTTCCTTGCCAGGAAAATCCTTCCCACTAGCTGGTCTACCTCTTGCTACTGCCTCAGCTCCATCAACTCTCATCTCCGGTATACAGCTCAGGTTCCCACCCCCCCTGCCATACTAGTTTAAACCCTCTCGAACTACTCGTGCAAAACTTCCACCCAGGACATTGGTCCCCTTCCAGTTCAGATGCAACCCGTCCATCTTGTACAGGTCCCACCTTCCCCAGAAGGCATCCCAATTATCTACATATCTGAAGCCCTCCCTCCTTCACCAGCTGCGCAGCCACGTGTTAAACTGCGCCCGCTCCCTATTCCTCGCCTCGTTATCTCATGGCACCGGTAGTAAACTATAGAAGACTACTCTGTTCTTCCTGCTTTGCAGCTTCCATCCTAACTCCCTGAAATCACTTTTTATATCTTTGATCCTTTTCCTGGCTTTATCATTAGTGCCAATATGTAACAAGATTTCTGGCTGTTCGCCCTCCCCTTTTAGAACCTTATACACCCGATCGGAGACGTCCTGGACCCTGGCACCAGGGAGGCAACATACCTTCCGGGAATCCCGATCCTGACCACAAAATCTCTTGTCGATTCCCCTAACTATCGAGTCCCCTACCACGAGTACTTTCTATTCTGCCCCCTTCCCTTCTTTGCCACAGTGTCAGGCTCAGTGCCAGAGAACTGACTGCTATGGCTTTCCTCTAGTAGGTCATTCTCTTCTCTCTTTTCCCCCCACCCCCCCCCCCCCCCACCCCCTTATTGCTGAGGGGAATGTCCACAGGGGATCTCTGCACTGTCTGACTGTCCCCTTTCTTCCCCCTAACCGTAACCCATTTATCCTTATCCTGAGCCTTAGGAGTGACCAACTCCCGGTAACTCCTCTCAATTACCCCCTCAGCCTCCCGAATGATCCATAGTTCATCCAGCTCCAGCTCCAATTCCCTAACATGGTTTCAAGGAGCTGGAGTTGGGTGCACTTCCCACAGACGTAGCCAGCGGAGACATGTGCCATGTCTCCCACCTGCCACATTCTGCAGGAGGAGCAAGCAACTGCCCTAGCATCCATACCCGACTTATCTGAACACCCACTCAGTACTAAAGTAGAAAGCTTAGTTCAAGTTGCTATAAAAGTTAATAACAAACTTATATCCAATAGAGGAAGTTTAGAATGAAAGTTACCTTATTAACTAGGTTAGAGGAGGAGGGCGGGTGGGAGACTCTACTTTAGTACAGTCTCTGCTTTAGCCGCCTTGCTGATATATATGGTCACTGCTTTCCTTCCCGGCTGACCCTCTGGTCCTCGTCACTTCACCCGCTGCTCCCGCTCCTTCTGTGAAAGGGAAAACACCGCTGTCCGCTACCGATAAGTAATGTTTTAAAAACTGCCTTACCTTAGCTGCAGTCTTCCGGGTTTGTCTTATCTCCGCTGCTGCTCACGCTCAAAATGACTATTGGCAATTGATTTGTATCATCAATAGTCACATAAGGTGCTGTAAGTCTGGAGGTTGGATAACATGGTGTTACTGTGTAGCAAAGGTAGTAAGGACAAGTCAGGGAACTGTAGACGAGTGATCCTGACGTCAGTGATGGGCAAATTGTTGGAGGGAATCCTGTGGGACAGGATGTACATGTATTTGGAAAGGCAAGGACTGATTAGGGATAGTCAACATGTCTTTGTGCGTGGGAAATCATGTCTCTCAAACTTGATTGAGTTTTTTGAAGAAGTAACAAAGAAGATTGATGAGGGCAGAGCAGTGGACGTGATTTATATGGACTTCAGTAAGGCGTTCGACAAGGTTACCCATGGGAGACTGATTAGCAAGGTTAGATGTCATGGAATACAGGGAGAATGCAGCCATTTGGATACCGAACTGGCTCAAAGGTAGAAGACAGAGGGTGGTGGTGGAGGGTTGGTTTTCAGACTGGAGCCGGTGACCAGTGGAGTGTCACCAGGATCGGTGCTGGGTCCACTACTTTTCATCATTGATATAAATGATTTGAATGTGAGCATAAGGGGTTTGGTATGTTAGTTTGCAGGTGACACCAAAATTGGATGTGTAGTGGACAGCGAAGAAGGTTACCTCACATTACAACAGAATGGGCTGAAAAGTGGCAGATGGAGTTTAATATAGATAAATGTGAGATGCTGCATTTTGGGAAAGCAAATCTTAGGATGTATACACTTGATGGTAATATCCGAGGGAACGTTGTTGAACAAAGAGACCTTGGAGTGCAGGTTCATAGCTCCTTGAAAGTAAAGTCGCAGGAAGATAGGATAGTGAAGAATGCGCTTGGTATGCTTTATTGGTCACAGTACTGAGTACAGGAGTTAGGACGTCATGTTGCAGATGTACAGGACATTGGTTTGGCCACTTTGGGAATATTGCGTGCAATACTGGTCTCCTTCCTATTGGAAAGATATTGTGAAATTTGAATGGGTTCAGAAAAAATGTACAAGGATGTTGCCAGGGTTGGAGGATTTGAGCTATAAGGCGAGGTTGAATAGGCTGGGGCTGTTTTCCCTGAAGCGTCAGAGGCTGAGGAGTGACCTTTTTATAGAGGTTTATAAAATCATGAGGGGTATGGATAGGTAAAATAGACAAAGTCTCTTCCCTGGGGTGGGGGAGCTGAGACCTACGGAGCATAGGTTTAACGTGAGAGGGGAAAGATCTAAAAGAGACGTAAGGAACAAATATTTCACGGAGGTTGGTATGTGTATGGAATGAGCTGCCAGAGCAGGTGGTGAAGGCTAGTACAATTGTATCATTTAAAAGGCATCTGGATGGTTATATGAATAGGAAGGGTTTGAAGGGATATGGGCTGGGTGCTGGCTAGTGGGACTAGATTGGGTTGGGATATCTGGTTGGCATGGACGAGTTGGACAGAAGGATCTGTTTCCGTGCTGTACATCTCTGACTCTATGACCGTTTTGAAGAGTGGACAACTAATTGGTAGGTGGTCTGATGTTACCTACTTTGGTAGGAAGAATAGAGGCGTAGATTATTTTCTGAATCGGGGATGACTTCAGATATCTGAAGCATGAAGGGACTTGTGAATCTTTTTAAAGTTTACATACAGGTTCATTTGGCAGTTAGGAGGGCAAGTGCAATGTTATGATTTGGAGTTGGTATTCATTTCAAGAGTGTTAGAACACAAGAGCAGACACATATTGCTGAGGTTTTGGTCAGACTGCATTTGGAACATTGTGAGCAGTTTTGGGCCCCCTATCCAAGGAAGGATGTGCGAGCATTGGAGGGAGTCCAGTGCAGGTTTGCAAGAATAATCCCAGGATGCAGAGCTTGTTATGAGTGGTTGAGTACTTTTTTTTTCTCTAATCGAGCGTTGAGAAGGATGAGGGGTAGTCTGATTGATTGAAACTTAGAGAATACTGAGAGGCCTGGATAGAGTGGACGTGGAGAAGAAGTTTCCACAGGTTGGAGAGACCAGGCCCAGGATACAGCCTCAGAGTGAAGGGACGACCTTTTAGAATCTCATCAGTTAGAGGGTGGTGAATCTGTGGAACTCACTGGCACAGTACCTTAGGGAAACAAATCATTGAGTGTATTTGAGAGAGAGAGAGACAGATTTTTGATTAATGAAGAGACCAAGAGTTACAGGGAGAAGACAGGAGACTGGGGTCGAGGAAATATTTCAGCCTTGATCGAATGGTGGAGCAGACTTTGGGCCGAATGGCCTAATTCTGCTTCTATATCTTATGGTGTTGCAAAAATTCATGGGATCTATCTAAATGGAGGCCTGTTAATATATTCATCTATGGTGAGAAACTGAATAATTTCATCTACTCAAAATCATTTTAACAAGAAGTTGACACTGAAGAATATTGAGAGCAGCTCTCTGTACTTGAGAAAAGTCAAAACAGCTGTTGAGTTGTGAAATAAATCAACAATACCATTTAGATGTCTCATTCTGGAAATGTCTGAAATTTGTTTCATTCGTCTTATGTTCTCGTTTCTAAATTTTAAAAAAATTACATTTCTTAGTTTCAGCACCAAGTAACATATTTTTTCTTTTGGTGGGATGTTACTTGGTGCCTCCCCTACGCATTAACAGCACTGAGGTGGAATGAGTGAAGAGTGTCAAGCTCCTGGGAGTTGTCATTCACAACAAGCTTTCTTGGACTCTTCATGTAGACTCACTGGTTATAAAAGGAAATTTGGCGTGATGGAGCATACCCTTGCAAACTTTTTATAGGTGCGCCATCGAGAGCATTCTATCTGGATGTATCACGACCTGGTATGGCACCTGTACCATTCAAGATCGAAGACGGTTACAGAGAGTGGTGAACTTGGCCCAGATAATCACAAAGGCCAACCTCCCATCTATAGAATCCATCTACCAGGCCCGCTGTCAAGGAAAGGCAGCCAGCATTCTCAAAGATCCGTCCTATCCTGAAAATGTTTTTCTACCCCCTCTTCCATAGGGGAGAAGGTACAGAAGCCTGAACACGTGCACCAGCTGATTTCACAACGGTTTCTACCCTACTGTTGTTAGAATACTGAATCAACTCTCAAACTCTTAACATTCGCCTGTACCTGTGTTTGTGTTTTTGCCGATTGTTTACCTATTATTTACATATCGATGCTACTTAACTCTGTGATCTGCCTGTATTGCTCGCAAGACAAAGCTTTTCACTGTGCCTCGATACATGTGCCAACAAATTCAATTCAATTCATTTAAACTCTGATTTGTTTTAATTTATTTGTT
The DNA here is from genome assembly GCF_047496795.1 of Chiloscyllium punctatum. NCBI lineage: Eukaryota > Metazoa > Chordata > Chondrichthyes > Orectolobiformes > Hemiscylliidae > Chiloscyllium > Chiloscyllium punctatum. Next base: position 136,620,528 of record NC_092743.1, read on the forward strand.
CATACTTGTTATACATTTCTATTTAATATGATAAATGGGGCTATAGCACTTGTATAATTATACATTCAGCGCCTCATTGTCACTGATCAAGTTATTCTGTCGGAGCAAAATTAGAAATTGCCAGAACAACCGTGCAGGTAAGGCAGCATTTGTGGAGAGAAAGCAGAGATAATGTTTTGAGTCCAGTGACCTTCTGGCAAAATATGTTGGGTAGAGTTTAAACATGACGGTCCATAGTGTGAAAGGTTGTCCTGTTGTTTTTTTTTTGATGTTCTTGTCTGATTGTGAGGAAAAAGTCATGTTTGCATCTAAAATGTTTTAACTAGATGGCTGAAGGAAAGGAGGATTGAGGAATAATGGCTACAGGAACAGCCCTAAGCAGCCAGTGCTCTGTCATTTGAGTTCTCCACTTGGTTTTCATGCTGACATACCTGTCATTGGCCTGCTGTGTTCCTGAAGTGAATGTTGACCCTCACAGCTAGAACACCTTTTTCTTTTTAATCCCAAAGCATTTTATAGGTATTAGATTAGATTAGATTAGATTAGATGGCACAGTGGTTAGCAGTGCTGCCTCACAGTGCCAGAGACCTGGGTTCAATTCCTGCCTCAGGCGACTGACTGTGTGGAGTTTGCACATTCTCCCTGTGTCTGCGTGGGTTTCCTCCGGGTGCTCCGGTTTCCTCCCACAGTCCAAAAGTGTGCAGGTTAGGTGAATTGGCCATTCTAAATTGCCCGTAGTGTTAGGTGAAGGGGTAAAAGTAGGGGAATGGGTCTGGGTGGGTGCGCTTCGGGTCGTGTGGACTTGTTGTGCCGAAGGGCCTATTTCCACACTGTAAGTAATCTAATCTAAACACCTCAGTAAGGGAATATGTGATGAATGGTGGGACTCTGGGAAGTACCAAGGATAGGAAGGACCTTGGTGTGCATATGTGCCAGTCCCTTAAGGTATGAGGACAAGTGAATAAGATGGTTAAGAATGTATGTGGTAGTTTTGCCTTTTAGTTGGAAGCATAGAGTTTAAAAATAGGAAGATTATGCTGGAACTGTGCAAAAAGGTCACAGCTTGAGTATTGTGTATTCTGGAATCGGTATTATAGGAAGGATGTGATCGCACTGGAAAAGTTACAGACAAGATTTACAGAATGTTGCCTGGCTGGAGAGTTTGTTACAAAGAGAAATTGGATAAATTGGAATTGTTCACCTTAGAGCAGGGGAGATTGAGAAGGGACATGGTTGTATTAAATTGAGGGGCGTAGATGGTGGGAAGGATCAGTGCCTGGGAGGCAACCTCCAGGTAAGGGGCAGAAAGTTTAGAGGAAAAACTGTCTCCAGGAGGGTGGCGGGAATCTGGAACTCACTGCCTTTAAGTGTTGCAGCAACCCTCATAACATGTAAAGAAGTATTTAGATGTCATCGCAAGTGCAAAAAGCATAATTGGGCCAAGTGCTGAAAAATGGGACAAGAAAAATGGGACATGGTTGGTTTTGACCAGAATTGGCACAATTGGCTAAAGTGCCCCTTTTCTGTTCTGTGGATTTCTATGACTGACTTTCAGTTAGGCATTCTTTCTGCCTTCGGGACTCTATGTTGAGATCAACTGTTTCATACCATAACTCTGTCCCCCATTTTTGTATCTTATTTTTACTTGTTTCAGTTGTTTCTTTCAGCACACGTGTACGAGGTTAGTATTTGTTTTTTTGGTCCTTCCCACTCCCCTTGTTCCATTCTTCCACGCTTTTCTCTCCACCCCACCCTGCACCTCAAACCCCCACCTCCTCAAAATTATTAATTCTCAATTTTACATTATTGTAGGAAATATTAAACAATGGAATGTTACAACCTGAAGCATTAACTCTTATTTCTCTCACTGAACATACTAAGTTTTTTTAATCCTCCGCCCGCCAATGTTTCTGCTTTTATTATACAGATTTGGATTGCTATTTGTATGGAGAATGCCCAATGTAATTTGGGTGGTTCCATCAATTTGATTGAGCTGCAAATCTGTGAAATTAAATGCTGCATTTCCTTACAAACAACTATAACCAGCGGTTTCTTCAAAAACAGTTGATTTGGATCTGTACAGCCTGTATTCAAGATGTTTTTGAGACAGTCTATGAAACTATCACTTGGAATGTCTGAGGGTTGTTATGCTAAAAGGAAAGGTCGGTTGGCTGTTTCACGATGCAGAGTGATGCCGACAACACTGGTTCAAGTCCCAGACTAGCAGATGTTACCACGAAGGACTCTTCTCAACCTCACCTGAGCTATGGTAACCCTCCAAATTAAAACACCTCCCTATTATCTCTCAGTAATGAGAGAGCAGCTGTGTGTTCTGATAAGACAATGATTGGCTACTTTACCCTAAACGACTAAACCTATTTTGGTTGAAGAGAAAATATTTTTTATGCTGATGGGTATTACAATAGACCCCCAAATAGTATGAAGATAGAGTAAGTCCAGAGGTAAATTTTGGAGGAATGGAAAACTATAACACATTCTCCCCGTGTCTGCGTGGGTTTCCTCCGGGTGCTCCGGTTTCCTCCCACACTCCAAAGATGTGCAGGTCAGGTGAATTGGCCAATCTAAATTGCCCGTAGTGTTAGGTAAGGGGTAAATGTAGGGGTATGGGTGGGTTGCGCTTCGGCGGGGCGGTGTGGACTTGTTGGGCCGAAGGGCCTGTTTCCACTCTGTAAGTAATCTAATCTAATCTAATCTAATAAAGCAGCAATCGTACAGGACTTTGTCATGTAGCAACTTTCGATCAATATTCCTTGCCCAATAGGAAGGGCAAAGTGTTTGATCGTGCATTTTATCTTACCTCTGTGTTTTGTTTAAAAGTAGCTGTCATTGGACTTATCGTTGCACAAAAGAGTTGAAAAGAAAGTAAATGTACCCAACTGGGAGTGAGCACATTTTGATTGCCTTGAGAAGGATCTGGTAGAAAAAGGACAGGTGGACTGGAAATACATTATCCAACAAAACGGTATATGAACAACAGGTCATTAGATGGAAACAATCTGATTAAAAACAAACCTATTACCATCAGGAGGAAAGATGCTCTTCCAAAGCTAGAACTCCCTGGACGGCAAAGGTAGCTAAGAATTAAATAGACAAAGGAGGTCCTTGATAAATACAAGCTATAAAGTACAATAGAAAACTAGGCAATGAAGAGTGCAGGGGTCTTGTAATATAATGTAAGAAACAGACCTGCTTAAATGTAAAAGCAAACCCAGAAATCTTTTATAAACAAGTAGGAAGTAAGGTGATACTTGAAGGAATGGTGGAGCCACTTAGGGACTAATAAAGACAATCTTTTGGGAGCATTAGGCATAGGATATTATGAGTACAAACGATGGATTTGTTAAATGCACATCATTTTTGATAAGTAATAGAGGTATTTAATGAAGAAGTGGTCATTAGTGTAAATGGTCTTCATATGGATTAAATAATGTTGATAAAGTCCCACAAAATGGATGTATTCAGAAAATAGAAGTGAAACCAGGATACATAATTGGCATAGGGGTAGGAAGCCAAGTACTGGGGAAAGATTATTTTGCTAAGTGGTATACAGTGGAAGACCCACAGAAATCAACATTAAGACTATTGCTTTAGACAGTGTAAAATGATGTGAATGATCATAAGGAATATGTGGAGAAAGTGAGGACTGCAGATGGTGGAGATCAGTCGAGTCTGGTGTAGAAAAGCACAGCCAGTCAGGCAGCATCTGAGGAGCAGGAGAATCAATATTTTGGGCATAAGCTCTTCATCAGGAATGAGGCTGGTGAACCAAGGGAGTAGAGAGAGAAATCACAAGGAATATGCTTTTTTAAATTGCGAAAAGAATGCTAGACATCAGGAGGATTTAAAATAAAAACAGAATTGCTGATCAAACTTGCTGGAAACTCTTAAGACTGAGCAAGAGGCATCAGACTCTGTTCTCTTTGCTTTCTTTCTGCAGATGCTGTGAGACCTGCTGAGTTTCACCAGCAATTTCTGTTTTTGTCTCAGACCTCCAGCATCTGTTTCAAAAGGATTTAATTTGGTAAAATGGGTATATCCAATTTAAAGTGGCAGTGTAAATTGATCCAGTTTGAAAGGAACTACATGGAGAGGCCGTATAATTGAAGGAGGTTGGAGAGCAAAAGGGACTTAAGTGCACATATGTACAACCTTTTGAAACTAGGGGGTAAATTGAGAAAACTTCAGAAAGTTTATGGATCCTTTCCTTTATAAGCATTATAAAAACAAGTAAGTCATGAAAACCTTTTGACAAACTTTTGGGTAGATTAGGGTGGAGTAATGTTCACAATTCTAGGCATCCCACTTTGGGTGGGATCTGAAGGCCTTGGAGAGGTTCAGAGGAGGTTTACCACAAGATGCCGAAAGTGAGAGAATTAGTTGTGGAGAAATTTGGATTATTGTTCTTGCAGCAAAGAAGGTTAACTAGAAGCCTAAAGGAATTTCAAAATTAATTGAGCTTTGGATAAGGCAAGTGGGGTGAAATTGTTTCCTTTGGCAGGTGGGTCAGTAAGCTGAGGTTATGCATTTAAAATAATTGATGCAAGAAAGTAGTGAATTATTTTCACACAGAACATTGTGGAGATCTGGAGCACGACTTGAAAGGGCAGTGGAATCATCAGGTTCCATTTTTAAAAAATTCCAAAGATAGTTTGACATGTACTTGAAAGTAATTAATTTGCAGGAAAATGGGGAAAAGTTGGGATGTGGGACTAAATTGGACCGCACTTTCAAAGAGCTGATACAGGCATGACAGCTTGAATGCCCTCCTTTAATACTGTAAGGGTTTACAATTCCTTAGGAGAAATTGCTGACTCAACTTGTCAGGCATGATGGCCGTAACTTGCTTTCAGAGAACTTCATGTGTTGAAACCAAGCTCAGAATGGGAGGCATTCTTTAAAAAGAAATAAGCAGGTGAGAAAAGAAAGTTCATGAATGAAGTTAAAACTCTCCGATATATAATTTAAGAAGAAATAATTCTGCAAAGTGAGAGATCTTGTGTTTTGCTCTTAAGAATGAGGTGAAGTTTATTTAATGTAAGCATACTTATCTCTCCACCGCTTTATTAACCTTTTATTAAGATTTGCACATTAAACCGAAAGGAGAATTAATTATCAGTGGTATTGTTAAGATCTCTGTTGAGAAAGGCAACTTGAAAAGATAGATGTGGAGGAGAGGATTGGCAAAATGATTCTAGATAGGAGTAAAAGGAACAAAGAGGTCTTTTATGGGGTCTTTAACTGCCCCAACAGTGACTGGAAATGCTATAGCTCTAGTACGTTGGATGGATCAATTTTTGTCCAATGTGTGCAGGAGGGTTTCCTGACACAGTATGTCAAAGGACGGACAAGAGAAGAGGCCACACACCTGATCTGGTACTTTGTAATGAACCAGGCTAGGTGTTTGATTTAGTGGTAGGTGAGAACTTTGGAGACAGTGACCATAATTCAATTACATTTAGTTTACCAATGGCTAGGGATAGGCACGTGCCACAGGGCAAGAACTACAGATGGGGGAAGGGCAATTATAATGTGATTAGGCAAGACTTCAGAGGTGTAGAGTAGGATAGCAAAATGCAGGGGATGGGGACAACCAAAATGTGGTGCTGGTTTAAGGAACAGCTATTGTGTGTCCTTGATTAGTATGTCCCTATTAGGTAGGGAGGAAGTGATCAGGTAAGGGAACCATGGTTTACGAAAGAAATTGCATCTCTTGTTAAGTGGAAGAGGGAGGCTTAAGTGATGTTGAGACGAGATGGTTCAGATAAGGTGATGGAGAGCTACAGATTAGCTAGGAAGGATTTAAAGAGAGAGTTAAGAGGGGCCAAGAGGGTTTGTGAGCAGTCTTTAGCAAATAGAATAAAGGAGAATCCTAAAGCTTTTCTATAGGTATGTGAGGAATAAAAGGATGATTTAGGGTAGGGATAGGGCCAATCAAAGACAGAAGTGGGAAGTTGTGTGGAGATGTGAGCGGTGCTAAATGAATATATCTCATCTGTTTTCACTCAGGAAAAGGAGAATATTGTGGAGGACAAGACTGAGATATGGGCTATTAGACTAGAAAGATCTGAGGTTAGTAAGGAGGAGATATTGTCAATTCCAGAAATGGGCTGGATGAGATTTATCTGAGGACTCTTTGGAAGCTAGGGAGGAGATGGCAGAGCCTTTGGTCTTGATCTTTCAGTCATCATTGTCTACTGATTTAGTACCAGAGAACTGGAGGATTGCAAATGTGCCCTTGTTCAAGAAGGGCAGTAGAGATGACCCAAGTAATTATAGACCAGTGAGCCTTACGTCTGTTGTAGGAAAAATTTTGGAAAGGATTGTAAGAAAGGATTTAGCAAGCAACAGTTTGATTGGAGGTAGTCAACATGGTTTGGTCAAGGGCAGGTTGTGTCTCACAAATCTCATTTGAGTTTTTTGAGAAGGTGACCAAGCATGTAGATGAGGTTAGGGCTGTTGATGTGATGTACATGGACTTCAGTAAAGCCTTTGATAAGGTTCCACATGGTAGGCTTTTAGAGAAAATACGGAGGCATGGGATTGAGGGTGAGTTAGCAGTTTGGATTAGAAAGTGGCTTTCTGTAAGAAGGCAGCAAGTGGTGGTTGATGGAAAATATTCAGCTTGGAGTACGGTTACTGGTGGTGTGCCACGAGGGTCTATTTTGTGACCACTGCCGTTTGTCATTTTTATAAATGACTTGGACGCAGGCATAGGTGGATGGGTTAGTAAGTTTGCAGATGACACCAGTCAGAATAGTGGACAGTGTGGAAGAATGTTGCAATTTGCAGGGGTTTTTGATAAACCGAATTGGGCTGAGAGGTGGCAAATGGAGTTCAATGCAGCTAAATGTGAGTTGATTCACTTTGGTAAGAATAACAGGAAGGCAGATTACTGGGTCAATGGAATGATTCTTGGTAGTGTGGATGCGCCGAGGGATGTTGGTGTCCATGTACATCCCTGAAAGTTGCCACCCAGGTGGATAGTGCTGTTAATAAAGCGTATGGTTTAAGTTTTTTTTATTAGGAGAGGGATTGAGTTTCAGAGCCATGATGTCATGCTGCAACTGTACAAAACGCTAGCGTGGCCTCACTTGGAATATTGTGTACAGTTCTGGTTGCCCCATTACAGGAATGATGTTGGAAGCATTGGAAAAGGTGCAGAGGAGATTTACCAGGATGTTGCCTGGTCTGGAGGGAAGGTCGTATAGCGTAAAGGCTTGAGGGACTTGGGTCTGTTCTCATTGGAGAGAAGAAGGCTGTGAGGGGATTTGATAGAGACATACAAGATGATCAGAGGATTAGATAGGATGGACAGTGTGCGTCTTTTTCCTAGGATGATGACGTCAGCTTGTATGAGGGGGCATAGCTGCAAATTGAGGGGTGGTCGATGTCAGAGGCAGGTTCTTTACTCAGTGGTAAGGGCATTCCATGCCCTGCCTGCCAATGCAGTTAACTCAGTCACATTAGCAGCATTTAAACAGTCCTTGGATAAGCACATGGATGATAATAGGCTTAGATTAGTTCACAGGTCGGTGCAACATTGACAGCTGAAGGGCTTGTTCTGCACTGTTGTTCTATGAACTTCTCATTAACTTGCTGAAGGGGTTTTTGCTTTTTGAAAAGGTGAACTGCAACTTACCACGCTAGGTGAAACTGGGTACATGACAGGCATTGGGTATCTTTATAAGGGAAGCTAAGAAACCATGAACAGCTACCTCAAATGTTCAAGGTTGCTGCTTTACATTAGGCAGTGAAACTGAGTACGGAAAGAAAATTACAACAGAATCTTGAAAATGCTGGAAATACTTAGCAGCTCAGATCTGATCTTTCAAGAGGGAAGCAGAGCTCGTGTCTCAAAGTGAGGATCCTTGGCTGGAACTGAAATTGCTTATTGATGCAACAGGCTTCAAGAAAGGCTTTTAAAGTTTGCTGTGGTCTTGTGGCTAGGACTTGCCATTTTTATGGTCATTTACTAGGATTGTTTCCTGGTTAGGGAATAAAGATTTATTGCAGTATGTAATGTTGTGGCTATCTTGTCATTCTTGTGTGCCAAAGGTCCTCACTTTGAAATCTAACAGCAGTGTCTGAAGGTTGGTTAGCTCAGAAAGCTGGACAGTAATGTTGGAGAATGCAGGGTCATTCCTCAACCTGGCTGTGACAAGTGCAAGGTCACCAGCCCCCTTGTCTTGTCCCATACTTAATGTGGAGGAGTGACCCTCAAGCTTTGTCCAATTACCTTTCTTGAATGGAGACCGATGCCTATGCACCGTAGTGGACTAGAAGATAATTCTTGTACCACTAAGTGAGGCAGAAAGAAACGTGGAGGGGAAAAGTAAGCAAAAAGGAAGATCGGTGCTAGCCTGGGAGACAGAAGCGATCAAATATCAAAACAACTAGTGGCGTGAAGCAAGAAGAGATGTTAATGGGGCAGTTAAAGAAACAGATTCTGGACGGAGCATAAATGTGAAAAACAAAATTGCCAACAGCAGCTCAGAGTTGCAAGAGTCTTACAGCACTGAGGCAGGCCCTTTTGGCCAAACTGGTCCATGCTGACCAAGATGTCGATCCACGCTAACCCCATTTCCCTGCACTTAGCCTATATCCTTCTAAACCTTTCCTATCCATGTATTTGTCCAAATACATTTTAGATGTTGTTAATGTACTTGCCTCAACTACTTCGGCTGGGAGCTCATTCCATATATGTACCACCCTCTGTACAAAAGTTCCCTTTTATTCTTTCCATTCTCACCTTAAACTGATGCTGTCTTGTCCTTGATTCTCCAACCCTGGGAAAAAGCCTGAATGCATTTTAAGGCTCCTGCTTTAAAAATAAGAGAGGAGACAGTGTATTTCCTGAAATTGTTGAACTGGATGCCTTGGAAGCCTGTTAAACATGCAGTTATAAGGTGAGGCTATGTCATTTACTACAATATGAGACCGAACAGAGGGATTGAAGTGGGAAATTTAAAGAATCTGATCAGAAGCTCAGGATAATAATTGTGGACTGAAGAGAGGCGGTCTGCAAAGCAGCAATTCCGTCTTTGTTTGATCTTTCTAATGCAGATGAGATCACATGGTGAGCAACATATTAAACTTGTTAATTTGTACAATTACAACTTTGCTGGTGCCATGGTGTTGGGAATGCTAAGTGCGACAGGGTGATCTGTTGAATGACGAAGGTGAGGAGATGGCATGTGAGGAGAAAGGCACCTTATTATAATTGGATTGGTGGTGGAAAGTGAGAGCAAAAGTTAGGAAATGAAATGGATGTACTGAGGAACCTTGATTATCTGGCATTGGATTATCCAAATATCAAATTATCCGACAAGGTGGCATGGTCCTGATGCTTGGCTGAACTGTTATCTGGCATTTGATTATCCAGAATTCAATTAACCGAGAGAAATATTCCCCGCCTGTGTCCTTCAGATAATAGAGGTTCCTCTGCAGTTGCAGACTCTGCCAATCAATCCAAGTGGTACGCAGGTAAGGGAAATTGGAACTGGCACCAATGGAAACTAGCATAGTCAAATTAAATGCAGTGGAGGCAGGGACCCTCAGAGGTGAGTCCTACAAGTAACAAGGCGTGTGGAAGTGTAGGCTAAATACTGTAGGCATTAATGAATTATAGTGAATAAATTAAATTGAAATACTTCAATATTGCCTCGCAAGATCAGCTAGTAAGTACCAAGTTTATTGTCTTATCGGTTTTGATTTAAGATGTGGTGGAGGCTGGTACAATTGCAACGTTTAAGAGGCATTTGGATGGGTATATGAATAGGAAGAGTTTGGAGTGATATGGGCCAGGTGCTGGCAGGTGGGACTAGATTGGGTTGGGATATCTGGTCGGCATGGACGGGTTGGACAGAAGGGTCTGTTTCCATGCTGTACATCTGTGACTCAGTTTTAATTATCAACTGAAGATGAATATCTGATTTTGTTGGTTTGTTCTTGTCAGTCAGTGTAAACTGGTGTCTGGTGAGATGCTATAGTTGAAACGTGAATGAGGAGTGTAATTAGTTCTTCAAGCTTTTGAGAACCTCAGCCCAGTATAGTCCATGCAATTACATTCATTTATGTATAGTCCATGCATTTCCACAATCAAGTTTTTGAGGACAAAGTTTATATTTCCTTCAAAATCTGATTTTCAGGTTCACTCTATTTGAGATCTCCACTCGATGAGCATTAACTCTTATTTTAGAAATCATAAGTTCAGCTTTATTCACAGAAATAAGACTTGCGACTTTATTTGTAACCAGATTATTAATGTAATGCAAAGACGTTTTAAAATGTAAACAGATCTATACACACTGCAACCATACATCTGGAATGCTTGAGACCACTTCTGGATTTTTGGAATTTTCTGGATTACAGGATGGTGAAATATCTAAGCCTAATATGTGAACTGGAAATGCCATCGACAAAACCTTGTAAATCAGTAATAAACATTTGTTTTATTTATCCAAATACAAACCTTTCATGGTTCTACTGTTAAACTGCTGTACTGAGGGGGAAAGATATAATAGGGACCTTTTTTCTCTGAGGGTTGTGCGTGTATGAAATGTCAGAGGAAGCAGTGGAAGCTTGTACAATTGCAACGTTTTAAAAGGGACCTGAATGGGTATATAAATTGGAAGGATTTGGAGAGAAATGGACCAAATGCTGATAACTGAGACTAGATTAGTTTAGGATATCTAGTCAGCATGACGAATTGGACCCAAGGATGTGTTTCCATGCTGTACATCTCTATTACTCTATGACTAAGTGATGACTATAACTTTGAAGGAATGAGTATTTGAGATAGCTGAAAACTGGAGTAAAGCACCAAAATATTGGGATACAAACATCAACAAACCAAAAAGCCCATTTATGTGTTTAGCTTGAGTGAAAGTGAATTGTTTTTGAGTACCTACACTCGAGTGCCTAAGATGGAAATATAAAAAGGGGAGCTAAACAACAGATTAGGCCTACTTGGAGTAACTGGAAAAATTGCAGTGAGCTGTTCTGAAAGGAAGAATCTCCAAGAAAGTTTGAGACTGCCCTTGTTGTGCAGTGTACTTATGCAACATCCGAAGTGATGAGCTGTCAATTTGGAGTTGGATATGCAGGGCAAGGAGAACCAACAAAATTTTAACCAGCACTCTGTATCTGTGTGTTGAGGGGAGTGTCGGTGAATATTGAGTGTAGCTGAGATTGAACTGGCATTGTCATCTGTTCGAGAGGAAGTGTGGTGAGACAAATGATGAGAGATGGGACTGCAAGGAAGAAGGTGAAGAGGCAGTTTTAAGACCACGTGAAAAGATGCAATGCTGCAAGACTTGAGCACAGCACCGTTGGAAGAAGAATCTGTGACTGACAGGAAATAGCAATGTGTGACCAACCAGTATAGTGATCACCCCAAGACAAATGGTAGAATCTGAAAGTAAAACAGGTTGAGGAGAATGCTATTCAAAACATGTCAGGCAAATGTTGTTTCCCACCAGTATGCAGTATTCTGGAACTGGGGAGGTTCCAATATACTCAATCTTAAAGAAATAAGAGACTTGTTTATTACAATGCATTTCATGAAAATGGACATCCCAATGCACTTTTAAAATGAGGTGATTTCACTGCTTCAATATAGCAATGTTCTAAGAATTTGCAGGGAGATGCTTGTCAAATTAGAAATAAAAACAAATTGCTGGAAAAACTGAGCAAGCCTGACAGCATGTTTGAAGAGAAATCAGAGTTAATGTTTGAGCTCTGGTGATCCTTCCTCAGAACTGAACCTGAAGTGTTAATTGTGATTTCGCTGCATGCTGCCAGTCCTGCAGAGGTTTTCCAGCAATTTCTGATTTACAGCATCTGCAGTTCTTTCGGTTTTACTTGTCAAACTAGGGTCATTTTGGGAAGAGTTATAGAAAACCTGAGCTATCAAAGTTTGAGAAACAGATAGAATTTAAAGAAATCATCAATGAGTAAAACATAAATTCAGGTTAATTTTGTTTGGAGTTGCGTCAACAAAATATTAAGTTTGTGGTAAAATACCAGCATATGTCCCACTGTTCATCAATGTGTGGCTCTTCTGAGTAAATTGCCCACTGGATACATATTTATTGTGTGCAATTTTGAGCCCGATATCTCAGGAAGGATGTACTGGCCCTAGAACGTGAAAATGGTTTCAGGAATGAACAGCTTAACATATGAGGAACATTTAAGGACTCTGGGTCTATACCTGGTGTTTAGAAGGATATGGAGGGATCTAATTGAAACTTGCAGAATACTGAATGGCCTGGACAGAGTGGATGTTAGGAAGATATTCTGCGTTGGTAGGAGAGACTAGGACCCGAGGCCACAGCCTTAGACTAAGGGAGACCTTTCAGAACAGAGATTAGGAAAAAAATTATTCAGCGAGAGGGTGGTAAATGTGGAACTCACTGCCTGTGAAGGCCAGGTCGGTCCTCTTTTTTTTTAAGACTGAGATAGATAGGTTCTTGATTGTCAAAGCAGTCAAGGGTTACGGAGAAAGCGAGGGAGTGGGGTTGAGAAACTTATCAGCTACAATTGAGTAGCAGAGCAGACTCGATGGACTGAATAGTCTAATTTTTGGTCCTATGTGTTAGGGTCTAATACTGTATACTCTGCATTTGGCAATATATTAATGCAATGTGCAAATGCAGCACACTTTCTGTCAATTGTTCGTGCTATTGTTCTTGTTATCAGGCTACTTTGAGAATTATAGGGTCTGCCTCCGTGCTGAGACTCTTCGGTCCAACCAGTCCATGCCGAACATAATCCCAAACTAAATTAGTCTCGTCTGTCTGCTCCTGGCCCTTATCCCTCCAAACCTTTCTTATTCATGTACTTATCCAAATGTCTTAAGTGTTGTAACTATGCCCACATTCAACACCACCTCAGCAGGTTCATTCCACATGCGAACCACCCTCTGTGTAAAATGATTTACACCTTGTGTCTTTTTTAAATTACTCACCTCTCGCCTTAAAAATATGCCCCCCAGTCTTGTCTTTTCCCTCGGATGGGGGATTTCAAATAACACACTAACACTATCCCTACCCTCATTATTTTATAAACTTCTATTAAATAGTCTCTCAATGCTCCAGTGAAAAAAGCCCCAGACTGTCCAGCCTTTCTTTTTAATTCAAGCCTTCTGTACCTGGCAGCATACTGAAGTCTTTTCTGAACCCTCTGCAGTCTGATAATATTGTTCTTCTATCTGGGCACCAGAACAGGACACCATATTCTTGAAGAAGCCTCCCAAAATACCAACATTTGGCATGGAGCATTTTTCAAGGTTATCTCAAAATAACTTGCATTGGGAAACTCAGAAGAATTCATCAGGCATTATTTCCCAAACAAACTGCGTTGGGAGGCCCAAACCCAACTAAGACTGTAACTGATACAAATTAATGAAACCTTTTTCCTGTTTCTGCTGATACCCTTAGGCACTGATTTCCTTTGCTCAATCCAAGGTTACGGTGAGTGGGCACACAGCATTAAATTCTCCATGCCAAATTTTGTATGATTGCTACAGGACAAAAGGACATGAGACCAAAACTAACTCCATACAACAAAATAAACAGATGTCCATAAGAAGAATGTGTTTTCCTGTACGATACCGAGCAAATGCTCAGGTGTTGAGTTTGTTGTCAGTAAAGTACACGTTCAGAGCCATGTGTTTTGGGGACAGGTTAGATCGGTTGCATCCCGAGGTTTAGTAGACTCAGAGTCCTGCTTGGTTAGTTAGGTCTTATTAACAAGATTGGGGTTCTTCCTTGAAACTACAGAGAATCCTTGATGGCTTGGGTCATAATCCTGGAACTCCCTTCCTAACAGCCTTGTAGATATTTCTACGCATCAAGGACTACAGTATTTCAACGAGCCACATACCACCAGGAATTAGGAATGGGCAACCAATGGTAGCTGTGGTAATCTCCATATCTTAAGAGCAATTTTTAAAAAAAACTTGTTTGTTAGGAAACTGTTGAAAATTCCCATAGTGCCAGAGCTTCAAATGAAGTCTGTACGCTTGCCGTTTCATCTGACATGTCTTCACCCAAACGTTTCCTGAGAGAAGTGTTCAATTTTTCATTCTGGAGAGACTTTTCATAATTTGCATTGGCGCCTGAATAAAGTTACACGTTGCTTGAAGGTTGCATTCTTTACTTGTAGGTCCAGGAGGCAAAGACTTGTTGCTGCAGGAATTAAAAATTTTAAATTCTCTATACTGTCCAACTGCTGTTTGAAAAATTGTCTGGGCGTGATAAGAATGCAGCATCATATCTTTCTGACAGTATGTGGCGATCATGGCTTGTGGAATAATTTTAGCAACATTTCCAGCTCCAAGAGGAAATCTTTAGTTTGGAGGCTGCAATTTTGTTCACTTGTAGAAAGTTGGAGCACTTTGGCCGCTGAGAGGTGGAAATTGAGGAGATTCCTTGGAACGATCTTTCCCTGTGACAGACAGTGGGAGACAGTCCTGTAGTTACTGCAATCAAGTCTTGTTGCCCTCCTTTAACGTAGCCACAGTCATACAATTCTTAGGAAATTCACCAAAGATCCTCAGACAGCACCTTTTCAAAGGCACAAAACATTTCCATCTAGAAGGGCAAGGGGAGCAGGTACATTGGAACACCACCTGCAGGTTCCCCTGCAAGTCACTCACCATCCTGACTTGGAACTATATTGCTGTTCCTTTGCTGTCACTGGGTCAAACTTCTTGAATTCCCTCCCTAAGGTCAACCCACAGCAGGTGGATTGCAGTGGGTCAAGAAGGCAGCTCACCACCACTTTTTCAAAAATCCTTCGTGTGCACTGCTTTTTCCAGCTGAGGGATATGAATTATTTGAAGGAGATCCTGGGATTGATGAGAGAAACGAGAGGAAAATATGTTCTGAATAAAGGTCACTTGACCGTAAATGTTAACTCTGATTTCTCATCACAGATGCTGCCGGACTTGCTAAGCTTTTCCAGCAATTTCTGTTTTTGTTTCTGATTTAGTGTCTGCAGCTCTTTCAGTTTTTAAGAGGCAAATCTGTTTCATTTCCTGTAAAGGTTCTACTTTTTTTTTGCATTAGTTCAGTGTCAGAATTTTCAAAAATCACAATGCTAAGAAATCTATAAAGATCGTGTTAATTTCCCTGGTTTATAGAGTACATGTTTTCCTCCAGAATTGTTGAAGTTCAGAGAATTAATTTGCGGAACTGTGAAAATCAAGGTTAAAATACACATGGTTGCTGCTTCTAGGAACTGTTTATGCACCGTGCAAACCTAGGATGTAGTTAAATTCATTTTTTGTGTCATGAGTCCCCTCCTGATGGGTGACAACAGACAAAGATGCTTCATTTTACTGGGATCTGCTAGCATACTATGTATTGATCAATATCTTTATTTACTTTGCTGTGGGAGAAGTTCCTTTTTTAAAATTTAATGTAGCTTCTTTATCCCAGCTACTTCATTTTCAAAAGGATTTCTTTTAAAAGGCAAGCCAGTACAGTGGAGTAGCTGCTTTTGAGCAGATATGTGATTGCATGTCTTTAAGCCACCTATCTCTCTTTTTAGCATGCTGCTGTGGTTATGGAGAAAGCTGAATCAAAGCAGTTTGTAAAAAGTTAAATGTTAGTCCATGATTTGTCCACTAACTTGTCTTGTGTTGTCTCAGGATTTGGCTGGATTTAGAATGCTTCATTTCTACCTTCCTGCTTTGTTTTCTTTCCATTTGGGCTGAGGTTCATGTTCTTGAATCAATCCCAATGTATTTAATTCTTATGTTTTTTGTCTTTTCCTGCTTGTTACATAATTTCCAATGTGAATACTTCAAAACCATGGGCATTGTTTTAAGTCAGATGTCCAAGAAGTAATCTGTACAACCAAAAATGCCATTAAATCTCATTTTGAACTAGTTGATAGAGTTTCTCCCAGTTCCTAGCTTCTGCACTTATGTTCCTACAATACCATTAAAGACTCTTGGCCCGGGGAGTTGCACTTGTGGGGATCTCTCATTTTCATGTAATTCTCTGTAGCTCACTCATTATTACATGTATCCAGTAGCCAATGCCCAAATTCTTGGTGTTGCTACATTAGTTAAACAGCTGAGAGAATGTATATGTAGTGTACTTGGACTTCTGTGAGAAACTGAAGTCCTCAAAGAAAGCAAGAATGCAGAATCAGCTGACAATGGTGTGGGTTTGTGATTTCCTCCACTTGAGCATCAAAGTATTGCGAAAAAGGACACCGAAACTGGATAAATGACAAAATGCCTTTTGCACCAAGTTTCTAAGGTTCTATGGCACCTCTGCCACCATTAAGGCTGTAAAGTAGGGAAACATCTGAGGCATTTGATTCCTCAAGTATTGGTAGAGCAAACAAAAATGAAATGATTTCATTTTATCATGGCACAATGCAAAGGGCCTTGTACATATTAGTGAGCGTGCAGATTGTTAGCACTGAGAGTAGACAAATGCTCTACTTCCTCTGCATTATGGGTTTTAAGCTAAAATTACTTTTTCCAGTTAGCACAAGGACCGGTTAAATAACTCACCAATTTCAAGATTTAAATAAATAGATCTATAAACTGGGTTTCTTGATAAACACAATTTTGTGTTTATGATGAAACCAAAACTTTAGTTAATTATTACACCTCTATTGATTAACATGCATGGGCAGTCATGTAGAAGTATAAATACTTCTCCTGCTAAATACCCCAAACGCACACATGCTAGCATATTGTAGTACAGTCTGTCTCCAGGAAAAGAGAGAGAGTTTCTCTGCAGAAATTGGCCAAAACATTTATTTTTCAGAAAGCCAATGGGTCGTCTTTGTAGTCAAAAAGATAAAGCACAAGATATTCTGGAGTTTGTATTTCTGATGTTTCAATGTGTTGTGTTGTCAAGTCACTCGTCATGCACAGTTGAAGCTGAAGTCTTACAAGCATACCTTCCTCTGGAAACACAATGTTTATGTTCTTGTAATCACGCTTTGATGAAAGAACTAATATGTTTCACCCTGGACAGGTGTAAAGAGTCATGATTTCAAGATACTGGTGTTGGACTGGGGTGTACAAAGTTAAAAATCACACAACACCAGGTTATAGTCCAACAGGTTTAATTGGAAGCACTAGCTTTTGGAGCACCGCTCCTTCACCTGATGAAGGAGCAACACTCAAAGCTAGTGCTTCCAATTAAACCTGTTGGGCTATAACCTGATGTTGTGATTTTTAACTTTAAAGGTGTACAGAGGGTTTTCAGAAATGGAAGCAGTTGACTTGGTAGCCTATTCTTAACTGTTTGTTCTTACAACTGAGCCAATTAATCTAGATTAAGTCCTCTAAGCAATATTTGAAATAAAGCATTGTCGTAATGCTGTATATTTGTTGCATATACATAGAAAGGACAAGGCCATAATAGACATACATTGGCATAAAATACCTGTATGTAGAACTAGTACTCAATGTGACAAATGAAGTTCAAGTCATCAATTATATTGATAGTCACACCACCTAGCTTGAGAAGGTTCTTATGAAAAACAGGGACCTTAAAGTTGGTTGATTTTTGAGCAGTTTCTATTTTCCTTATGGATTGTGTTGGCACTAATTTGTTCATTATCAAGGTTAAAACATTGGTTATTACTTTCGCTCAGACCACACATTCTTTCCTGCTTGCTGCTTCTGTACTTGTTAATGTGAACAATACCCAGAAATCAAAAAAGTAGCAAATAGCAGAATGACAATGGAATTTTGTAACATATGACAGTTTCATTCTGGGAAATGTTCATAAGATTTAATGTTTCTCAGTCACTTGTTGATTTCAAAGCATTTGGAAACATTTTATTATTGTTGAAGTTTGCTCAAAGCTGTCTGAAGGCTGTGTCCATCAACATGATTGACATGAATTAAAACTGAGAGAGTAATCAACTTGACGTGCACACTGCTCTCTACTCCCAACATCTATTGTCATCATTTGCTTTTACTGTCACAATTTATTTCTCTTCATTATTCTTATTAATCACTATTCTCATTAATCTCATTACATTCAATTTATTTCAAACATGTATTTTGTAGTGTTTGCTGTGTTGTAAGGTATTTCTGCTTAATGTGAATGCGGGGAGGGGGGTTGGGATGGAAGTTGGGGAGGGAAAATGTTGCATGCAATACTGAGAATGATTGAGTATCGGTCCTTGGGTGAGAAATGAATGTAGTAGAGAGATAATGGATAGTAGCAGATAGAAGACTTTGCCACTTAGCATTGTGGGGTACAGAAGGTCATTGGTACGCTTAAAGCTGTAGACCATTCAGTCCATCAGATCTGCTCCATTGTTCAGTTCATGGCTGATCTGATATCCATCAACTCCACTTTCCTGCCTTTTCCCCTATAACCCTTGATTCCCTGACTGACTGATTTAAAATTCAGTCTGCCTCAGCTTTGAATGAACTTGATCACCCAGCCTTAACAGCCCTCCATGATTAATAATTCTACCCTCCAAGGAAAGAAACTCGCTGGACCTAGATTCTCCCACCAAGGGAAATGACCTCTATGCATCTACTCTGTCAAGCCTCTGATAAACTTTATATGTTTCATAAGATTGTACCATATTCTTCTAAACGCCGCAATTAGTACAGTCCCAACCTACTCAGTTTCTAAGAAAGTTGCTCCATACCTGTGATCATCCAAGTGAACCTTCTCTGGACTGCCTTTGTTGCAATTATGCTTTTCCTTAAAGGAACCCAAAATTATTGATGGTATTCCAACTGTGGTCTGAGGAGTGCCTTGTACAGTTTTAGCAGGACCTCTCTATTTTTATACTTTTTCTTTCCTTCTTCCTTCCCATTTCCCATTCCTTCCATTCTGTATTGCTGGGCATTCATCCAGTCTGTGAATACTGCACTGACCTGGATGGAATTGTGTTGCGGTCTTTTGCTGGTCCTCTGGAAAGAATGCAGTGCAACTTTGCACCCACTTTATCCCCAACTAGTTATAAATTGGTTACTGAGTCCTAAATATTGACCAACAGGATCAATAACTCTGTTGAAAATGTGATCATCTTTGGTATAGAGAAACATCTTATTAAAGAAAAGAGTAGGAGTAGGCTGTTCAGCCCTTGAGTCTGATCCACCATTCAATATGAATATGGCTGATCACAGAGTGATGACTGAAATTGTATATGAATATGGACTAGCAGCAGTGAGTATAGTCCTGTTGAATTTCCTGCATTTGCTAAACCAGTCCAGGGAACCTTTTGACATAATTGACATGCATCTTGTGTTTCGTTAACAATGTCTCTGTCTCTGTCACCATCTCAAGGAGCAATAATACACTGCCAAGCCCGATAGTCAAAAAAACTACAAGGCATCAGGTATTTATAATTGAAAAAAGTTGAGTTCTTTTGTAAAGTGCTAATTGAGACATCTCTCTCAACTTTAGCTGCTTACATGTCCCCAAGATGAGTGGAATGGGTGAAAATTCCTCCGACTCTGCGAGATTAGATTCGAGAAAACGCAAGGAATCACCATGTGACCACCCACGACCAAGGTAAGATCAATAGTCTGTTTTTTTTTCTCTAAAGGGCATGTCATATACGGAAATGAAGTTCATGACTCCTTTTTTAAAATTGCATTTGTTATACATAATAATAAGCGTGTAATTTTTACTTTGCTGGGTTCTTGTTTCAATATTTAGAGTCTATAGTTCTAAGTGGGCTAAGGATATGACCTGATCAGAGGACAAGAACTGGATCTTTTGATGTGCAATGGCACTGCAGTTTACTTGTTAACATTTTTATACCCTTGATTCAGTTTTGTCCCTACCAAAGTCTGCATGGACATTTCTCTGGCAGTACCCAGTGGATTCTAATCTGGTGCAGATATCTAGGTTCAATGTTTGTTCTATTTCCTTTCTCTCACACCTGCCCCTTCTCAAGTCCAGGTACAGCGAAGCCAAATAGTCACTTGAAATCTTCCAGTTGTGTTTGGCGCAGTTACTTGACCAGTTGCATGTTAGAATTTTCTTTTCATAAGTCCTAAAACCCTGCTGGTGGCAGTACTCTATCTGGTAAAGTGGCTGCATGAATAAAACTGGATCATTAACCTGTTGTCTGGATTTTGTCACCAGTGGCGAAGCAAGGTCACCACTGACCTTGAAGAAAGCCATCAATAAAAGATGTAGCAATATCTGTGGGAGCAATTTCCTCTTTAACAATGGCCACTTAAATCTGGTGCCACAGTCCAGGCAGAGATGGGAGGCGGTATTAGAGAGCTGGCGCTCAGCCTCAGCAGTGTAGATGTCAGTCCACCAGATGACAGCGCAACCATTGTTGTCAGAGTTGGATCTGAGAGCGCAGAGGACAGTCAGTTAAGAGGAACATAGGTTCAAACTGGTAAGGGGGGGGGCAGAGAAATTATGGCAGCCAATGTCCTGTTAACAGTTCTCAATGAGCAGGTAGAGTGCAGGTAGAAGGTCAGAGGGAGAGGTTGAGGTGGAGGTAGTGTTGAAGGTGGGTGAAGCAAAAGAACTCCTATCCAAAGAAGTAGATATGAAGGCATAGTTGATGGAAGAACAGTTCATCGTCATGTTGTGCCCGAAATTCTTTGAGATGGGTGTGCTGATGGATAAAACTTAGACTTTTGCTGAGTGCAGAACATTCAGCGTTGGAGAGCAGAAAGTTAAGGAAGAATAAATACCTGACAAGAGGTGGACTATTGGAAGGAAGAAGATTCATTGGATCCAAAAGTTAACTGTTTTCTTCCCATTGCCAGACCTGCTGAGTTTCTCCTAAAATTTGGGGGTTTTTTTGTCAGATTTCTAGCATCCGCAGTTCTTTGTTTTATGAACAAACTTGAAATTATATTTTTAAAATATGGATGTTTTAATTATAGAAAAATTGACATTCCATCAGTGTACAGTTAGCTGTTCAGTGAGTGGTTTAGCGGTTATAAGAAGTTATCACGCAACAAAAGCAGTTGCACCTAACTTCAGGTGCAACCTTTTTTCCTTTGGTGTTTAGAGTGAAACTTAGTGGGGTTGAAATGGAAGTTCTCGTCAATTCATGATTGGAATTGTGGGAATCTTTTATTGAGGAAAATAGACTCCATTATGGCACAGTCTGAATCTCCTTATTCTATGCTTCCAAAGTTACTGTCAGTTTTCAGTGGAATAATTATGGCAAGCACTGACAGTTCTGCTGTCATTGTCACAATAAAATCCAGACCAGCATAAGTAATCAGTCTGTGATAATAGAAAATATGTGAGAAATGCACCATTAAGGATGTGGACAGGGTGAGGATGGTATCTAGATGAGAGTTGTGTATGTGAATGTAATTACCAAAAGAAATTTTGAAAAAGGTGCTAAAAGCATAAATTCAGCTCCTCTGATATGATGTAGTAACCATTAGAGTTCTGTTCCAAGTTGGACTTTGTGAGGAGCTATATATTCCAGCCTGTAGATTCTTCAGAATGGAGAGGAAAATTGGAGAAAGAAAACAAGTAGCAATGTTGTTCAGACAGTCGCAACAGAAAAAGCGAAAACATTTAGTAAGGGTAGTACGGTTCAAATAGTATCAATTGATGTATGAAACGATAAAGGATTTGATAATCTAGTCAAGTTGTCTACAGATTTCCTGACAATAGTAATTTTTAAATTCATTCATGGAATGAGGGCATTGCTGGCTGGACCAGCATTTATTACCTATCCCTAATAGCCCAGAGGGCAGTTAAGATTCAATCACATTGCTGTGTATTGGAATTACGTGGAGGCCAGACCAGATAAGGATGGCAGTTTCCTTCCCTAAAGGATGTTAGTGAACTAGATGCTGTTTCCTGATAATCGACTCTTGATTCCAGATTCTTTAAAATTGAATTTGCTTTCCACCATCTGCCATCGGCAGGATCTGGGTCCACAGAACATTTGTGTGGGTCTCGCAATTAATAGTCCAGTGATTCATACCACTAGGCCTCCCCCACCAGTGTAGCGGAAAATCTATAAATATAGAAAACAAGAAAGCATATAACAGGCAGTGTGGTTATAATACATTTTAAGTTTCAGATGGACTAGAAGAAACAATAGTTCAAGCCGGAAAAACCTATTTCTGGAATTTATTCAGCACACTCTTGGAAATAATGTCTTAGAACCAACAAGGGGGAAGACCATTCTAGATTTTAGTGATGAGGTACAAACCAAAATTAATTAATCTAAATGAAATACACCCTATAAATAGTGACCATGATGCAACTGTTAATTTTATATCTGCTTTGCAAAGACAAAACTGAGACTTACTGACTTAAAAGGGATGAGAAATAAATTGACCACGTTTGAATGAATGAAGCACCTAATTGGTAAATCTATGAACAATATTTAAATATTGAAATGTTCAAGGAAGTGTTTGGTGTTGTACAAAGCCAGTGTGCACATCAAAAAATAAAAAGCTATAGCTGTTTTGTAAAAAAAAAAGTGCGGTTAAAATAGCACGTATCAACACAGTTTGCACGGCTGAGAGAAAGTGGAAATGTCTCAAACTGGGATAATCTTTGAAAACAAAGGAATGCATGAAGTATAAACAGATATTTAAAAACTTGGTTAAAAAGAACGGGGCTAAGTTAGAATCATCTTCTAAACATATTAAGAAAAAACTGGTCAATGAGAATATGAATGCATTAAAGATAATTAGACTCTATGGATAATGAGGAAAAGGAAGATGTGTTATAACAGTACTTTTCTACCAGTTTTTTTACAGTAAAGCAAAGGACTACAGTTGATACAAGCAATAAATGAGTCAAAGGGTAGAATTCATTGATTTATTGTTTAAAGATGGTAATTGAGAAAATAATAGGCTTTAAGATGAACAAATCTCTAGGACCTGATTATTTTAAACCTGGGTATTAGTAAAAACTTAGTCATTGTCACACTTACAGAAGTCAAACTCTGTGCGTGAGCTCTGTGCTGACCCAATGTCACAGAATTGATGGAAGGAAGTAGCACTGCTGGAGGTGTGAATAGTGGAGTACGGGGCTCTGAGATCTGAATTGCTTTGATCCCACATTGACAGTGTTATTAGGGTCAGAGGGAGATGCAGCAGGAGTCCTGGGTGTGCAACCTCCCCATTCCAAGATGGGTTCAGGTACCCCTGGCTGTATGACAGCGATTGGAGAGGACAGATGTGCTAGCTCTCCCATGTGCAGGAATGTGCTGATAGCAGCAGCATGTGTACAGACACGCCTACAGCCTGTTGTAAGCTTTGTCTATATCTCCCAGGGGCATTTTACCACTAGGGTAACCACTTCAGTTAACCAAATGAAATGGGCAGGGAAGTGGGGGTGGATTTACCATAATTTTCTCAATTTTCTGGAATGAGAAGTGGGCAAATTACATTAAATATATTTAAAACTTAAAGTAATGGCTATATTGTGTTACAGTGAAAATAGAAATTCTGGATAAAATGCAAAAGGGTTTACACAAATTGTACCTAAACAGAGGGGGTTTGGAAAAGTTGAATTGTCTGGGGCTCTTCTCTTGAGAAAAAGACTTGACAGGTGATCTGACTGAACATCTTCATCATTTTAGAGGTTTCTTAGAGTGGATATAGAGAGTGTTTTCACCTGTGTGGCGGGTTTAAACCAAGGTCCATCCACAGAAGATAATTGCTAATGATTCGATAAAGGAAATCAGGCAACCTTTTTTATAGTTTGAATTATGAGACTATGGAACCTGCCACTGTTTGGAGCGATTGAGATTGATGCATTTAATGGGAACATAAGAGAAAAAGAGTGGAGGAATTGCTAAGATTCCATGAAATGAAAGGAAGTGTCTGTATGAATGTGGACATATTGCACCAAATGTTCTGTCTCAATTCTGTTAACTTTTAACTCCTGTGGGTCAAGAATTGTGTTCTTAGCTTGGAAAATTGTAAACACACTCAATTATTTAAAAAGGAAGAGAGGATCAGAGCTGGAAAAATCCTGATTTGTTAGTTACACTGCCAGACATCAATTGTGGGTATGTTATTGGAATCTTTTATTGGTGACTGAGTTTCCGACCAACTCTGAGCTGGTCAAAAAGAGTTGACATGGATTTTTGAGGGGTAAACCTATATTTTACTAATCTATTTGAATTTTTCTGAAGTTGCTAAGAATTAAAAACTGAATGTCCACCAATACTGCTCGCATTGTCATACTCATGCAGACATGGAGGTATTGTAGATTTCTTTAAAAACTCTCCTCTTTCTTACAAGTGGAATGTAAGGGATGTAATTTAGCTGCTGAATGGTCACTTTTGTAGCTGCAAGATGATTTAAAATTTCTGGAAATTTCCAAAAAGGATTAGAATGGATTATAAAAACCAGATACTGTTGGATGGTGGAAGTCTGAAATTAAAACTGAAAATGCTGGAGAAAGTCAGCAGGTGTGGCAGCACCATGACAATAAAGCAGATATTTCGTGTCCAGTGACCCTTTTTCAGAATTGTTGTTTAATTGATGTGACAATAGAGCTTGCTTGGGGGACGTGTGTAAACAAAACCTACAGCTGGCGATGTTTGAATTGACGAGACACGAACGGGGGTGACTGGATGCCAGCAGGAGCTTGGGGACATCAACCTTAGCAAAATTACATCATGCTGACTCCAGACAGAAGGGAAACAGACTTGTGGATTTTAGTCATAGAAGCATAGGAGGAGGAGTAGGCCATTCATCCCCTTGAGCCTGCTCTGCCAGTTGAAATGTATCCCAGCTGATCGAGCACAATATCCTAATCCCACCCTCCTTCCGTATACCTTTAGCCACAAAAGTTTTATCTACTTCCTTCTTGAAAACACAATGTTTTGGCCTCAACCATTTTGTGTGATAGTGAATTCCACAGCCTCACCATTATTTGGGTGAAGAAATCCTTCCTAATCTCAGTCCTCCTAGATTATTCCTTATCCTTAAACTATGACCCCTGATTCTGGACTCCCCTGCCAATGGGAACCCATCTAGCCCCTGTCAGAATTTTACAGGTAGTTCTTCTATAATGCGATGGTTGTATTTTTATGCAACCCCACATTATAGAAAAATCACACTTTAGGGTCAGCACTTAGTGTTGGTGGTGTATTAGCATTAGAAGCCAACATGTGTCTTAATAGTGTGCACTTTAAGAACGGTGTCCTTAATTTGTCAATTGCATTACAGCTAATTTGCGTTATCAAAGTGCGCGTTCTAGCAGAATGGCTTGTATAGATTTTTGAAATTGGCCCCTCATTCTTCTAAACTTTTAATGAATGCAATTGACTCAGTCTCTCCTCATACATCAGTCTTGTCACCCCATGAATCAATTTGGTAAAGTTTTTGTTGAACTCCCTTCATGGCAAGAACATCCTTCCTTGGATAAGGAGACTGAAAGTGCACACAATATTGCAGATGTGGCCTCACCAATGCCCTGTATAATTGCAGCAAGGCATCCTTGTTCCTCTTGAAATCTCTTGCGATGAAGGCAAACATAAATTTTGCTGCCTTTACTGCCTGATGCACCTTTTGCATTTACTTTCAGTAACTTGTGAATGAGGGCACCCAGCACTCATTGAACATTTCCACTCTGTTTACGGCCATCCAAATAATTTTCTGCCATTCTTGCTATCAGAGTGGATAGCCTCACATTTATCCACATCATGTCACATCTATCAAGCGTCTAACCACTCAGTTAGCCTATCCAAATCACATTGCAACATTTCTGCATCCTCCTCCTAGCTTACCTTTCCACCCAGCTTTGTCATCTGCTAATCTTGGAAGAGTATATTTAGTTCCCTCATCTACATTATTAACATATACAGAGGAACCTCGATTACTTGAAGGACAAGGGTGGGGTGTATTTTGTTCGGTTAATTGAATTCCAGGTAATTGAATGTCGGTTAACCTACTTTAGCCAAGCATCTGCACCTTGCAATCCTGCTGGATAATCCGGTATTCAGATAATAGATGCCGGATAGAGGTTCCTCTGTATTGTGATTATTACAGATTAGATTACTTAGTGTGGAAACAGGCCCTTCGGCCCAACAAGTCCACACCGACCCGCCGAAGCACAACCCACCCATACCCTTACATTTACCCCTTACCTAACACTACGGGCAATTTAGCATGGTCAATTCACCTGACCTGCACATCTTTGGACTGTGGGAGGAAACCCACGCAGACACGGGGAGAACGTGCAAACTCCACACAGTCAGTCGCCTGAGGCAGGAATTGAACCCGGGTCTCCGGCGCTGTGAGGCAACAGTGCTAACCACTGTGCCACCGTGCCGCCCACATTATCTGTGTTCCACGTATTGAATTTGTTCTTTCTTTGTTTCCTGCCTGCTAACCAATTTTATATTTGTCTCAAATCATGACCCCCAATCCCAACTGCTTTAATTTTACAGATGAATCCCTTATGTGGGGCTTTGTCAAAGCCTTCTGAGAATCCTAAGTAAACCACGTCTACTGGCAACCCCAGATTAACTCTACTAGGTGCATCCTCAAAGATTATCCAGTAGATTTGTCAATCATGATTTCATTTTTAGAAATCCATGTGGTCTGTTCTACTGTTTTCTAAGTGCTTTGCTTTAAAATCTAGCATCCTCCCCACCACTGACTTGAGACTAACTGGTCTATAATTCCCTGTTTTCTTTCTACCTCCTTTTTTAAATAGCAGGGTTATATTTGGTGTTATCCAATCTGTTGAAGCAGTTCCAGAGTCTGAAGAATCTTGAAAGGTGACCACTAATGCATCCACTATTTCTAGGGCTACTGCTTTAAGTACTCTGGGTTGAAGATTACCAGGCCCTGGGCAATTAAAGGGCTCAAGAGATATGGAAAGGAAGTGGTAATGGGATACTGAAATTGCATGATCAGCCATGATCATATAAGATGGCGGTGCAGGCTTGAAGGCCCAAATGGTCTTGTCATCCTATTTTGTTTTGTTTCTGTTTGTATCAATCTTCAATCCCATCAATGAGTTTTCTCTTCCATCTATAACAATTAGTGTCTGGAAGGTACTTTATTAGATTTTGCTGAAGAGATTATTAGCAAAAATGAAAACTCATGTGTATTTGGTTGAACAGAAGGAGACAAAGTAATAATTAATGAGGTAGACTTGATTGGGGAATTTTAAGGTGAAGAAACCTTTTAGCGGGCAGTGACCGTCTTATGATAGAATTTTCCCTACAATTTGAGGAGGAGAGGCTGGCATCATAATGGTATTACAACTGAGTAAAGGTAACTACAAAGACATGAGGGAGGAGCTGGCCTGAGTTGATTGTAAGTGGAGTCTAGCAGGGAAGGCAGTGGTGCAGTAATGGCAGGAGTTTCTGGGTCAAATTCAAGGAGGCACAGCAGAAAATTATCCCAAGGAAGGAAGAAGAAGCATATTGAAGGGGGGATAAGGCAACCATGGTTGACTAGGAAAGTCTGGGACAGCGTAAAGACAAAACAAAAACCATACTGTGAGATGAAGATCAGTGGGAAACTAGAGGATTAGGAAGCCTTTAAAAACCAGAGGACAACTTAAAAAACATTTAAGGGGTCAGATGGCTAGTGATATGAGGAGATTGCAAGAGTTTTTAAAAAATATATAAAAGGTAAGAGAGAAGCAAGAGTGGCATTGGCCCACTAGAAAATGAACCTGAAGAAATAGTAACAGGGAGCTGAGAAATGGTGGAGGCACTGAATAGATCCTTTGCATCAGTCTTCGTGGTGGAAGGCACCAGTACATACCAGAACTTTAAAGACATTCAGGGGACAGAGGTGAGTGTAGTGGCCATCACTAAGGAGAGATTGCTGGGAAACTGAAAGATGTGAAGGTGGACCAGATAGACTACACCCCAGAATTGTAAGGGAGATGGCTGAGGAAATTATTGAGGCAATGGTGTTGAATTTTCAGGAATCACTCGAAATAGGGAGGATTCTAGAGAATTGGAAAATGGCCAATGGTTAAGAAGGGAGCGAAGCAGAAGACAGGAAATTACAGGCCAGTTAGCCTGACCTCCATCCTTGATAAGATTTTAGAGTCTGTTATTAAGGATGACATTGCAGGGTATTTAGGAGTGCCTGGTAAAATAGGACTGAGTCAACAAGGTTTAGTCAATGTCTGCTTGAATTCTTTGAGGGAGTGACCGACAAATTAGATAAAGGAGAGACAGTGGACATGATCTGTTTGGATTTCCAGAAGGCCTTTGATAGGGTGCTGCACAGCAGGCTGCTAAATAAGATAGCCCTGGGTATTAGTAAAGGCCTGGGCAGAATGGACAAGATGATGTTTCCATTATTAGGACCTGAGGGCATAGCCTCAGATGTGGAGGAATTTCTTCATGTAGATGATGGTGAATCTGTGGTATTCATTGATGCATAGTGCTGTAGTCACCAGTTCATTGAGTGTTTTTAGGACAGAGCTAGAAAGTTCCTGATTAGTAAGGGGATCGGGGCAGTGGGGAAGAGGCAGGAGAACAGGGTTGAGAAATGTATCGGTAATGATAGAATGGTGGAGCAGACCCGATGGTCCAAATGGCCTAATTCTGCTCCGATAGCTCATGGTCTTCTGGTAATACACTTTTCATTTAAGAAGGACAAAATGAAATATTTTGAATAATGAATAGCAATTGTGGAGGAGTGCAATAAGTTGAATGCTGCGAGACATACATTTCTGATAGAAACAGAAGCAGGGGTAGACTGTTTGGCCCTTCAAGTGTATTTTGTCTTTAATTCTGATCATGGCTGATCATCTAACTCAATAGCCTGTTTTCACCACCTCTTCCCCCCCCAAACATATCGTTTGATTCCCCTTTGCCTTAAATACTATATCAAACTCTTCCTCAAAATCATACAATGTTTTGGCTTCAATTACTTTCTGAAGTGGTGAATTCCACAGGCTTGCCCTCTCTGGGTGAAGGAATTTCTCCTCATCTAAGTTGTAAATGGTTTCCCTCATATCCTTAGACTGTGACCCCTAGTTCTGGACTTTTCCACCATTTGGAAATACTCTTCCAGCATCTACCCTGAGTAGTCCTGTTAGAATTTTATAGGCTTCTATGAGATCCTGCCTCCTCCTGAACTCGAGAGAATGTAATCTCAACCTCTCCTCATATGTCAATCCTGCCATCCCAGGGATCAATTTGGTAACCATTTGCTGCAATCCCTGTATAGCAAGAACATCCTTTCTCGGATAAGGAAATCCAAATTGCACATAAAATTCCAATTGTGGCCTCACCAAAGTCTTGTATAATTGTAGCAAGTTATCCTTGTCCCTGTTTGAATTTAAAACTGTTTTGTTTTGAAGGCTAATATATAATTTGTCTTTTTTTAAACACCAACTGTATCTGCATGCTTAACTTCACTGACTGGTGTACAAGGATACCCATGTCTCATTGCACATTGCCCCCTCATTTTATAGACCTTCAGATAATTATCTGCCGCCCTGTTTATTTGCTACCAAAAGTGGATAAACTCACATTTATGAAACTTGACATGTCTATCAAAGGCTTTTTTCAAGTCTGTCAAAGATTATCAGTAAAGCTGACAAACCTTTGGCCTTTTCTCAATGGGTTGGAGTACAAAAATGAGGTGGCTATGCTTGTATAGAGCAATAGTCCAACTCCGTCTCTGATATTGTTAGTTTTCTGCACTGAGCTTCAGGAAGCATATGTTGGCACTGGGGATGGCGTGGTTTTGGTTCAGCAAAATGGTAATGCTGCTAAAAGCTTAATTGTAGGGGCCAGTTCTGTGAACTTGGATTACATTCCCTCAAGATTATAAAGTGTTTAAAATGATTCAATGTACATAAGTAGGGTAGTTACTTCCTCTGGTGGGGAAATCTGTAAAAATAGGGCACGGTCTTAACATTAGCCATTAGGTAATTCAGGAAGTAAATTAGGTAGCCATTTTCTGCACCGATGGCAGTGAAACGTGATCTCTTCCCTGAAAAGTGATAAACATTGAGCCATTTGAAATTTTCTTACCTGGCAAGGGCATAGAGTTGGATTAATGGTAGGTAATGCCGGTGAGGTACATAGGGGCGGCACGGTGGCACAGTGGTTAGCACTGCTGCCTCACAGCGCCAGAGACCAGGGTTCAATTCCCGCCTCAGGCGACTGACTGTGTGGAGTTTGCACGTTCTCCCCGTGTCTGCGTGGGTTTCCTCCAGGTGCTCCGGTTTCCTCCCACTGTCCAAAGATGTGCAGGTCAGGTGAATTGGCCATGTTAAATTGCCCGTAGTGTTAGGTAAGGGGTAGATGTAGGGGTATGGGTGGGTTGCGCTTCGGTGGGGCGGTGTGGACTTGTTGGGCCGAAGGGCCTGTTTCCACACTGTAAGTAATCTAATCTAATCTAATCCAACCAAGTTGAATGGTGGAACCGGATTTTGGGGGCGGGCGGGGGCGGTCTCTGGCCTACACCTTCCATAATAATTTGGCCACCAAAAAAAATGTAAACAGTTCAGCTTTTTTTTTTAACTTTTAGCTTGTGCTTCAGATTATTGGAAATCAATTTATGACTACTTTTGCGCTGAAACGTATACAATTGATGATGAAAAACAGTATATGTTAATTTTATTTTTATTTATTACTTTGGGTAAAACATTCTTGCAATCTGAGAATGTGTAGCTATCCCTTTGCAATCTTGTTTGTATTGATGGAACTGCAATAACACCACTATTTAAATTGCTTACATCTAATAGAGCAAAAATTTCTTTTTCATTTCTAGCACTTAGTATTGATGCTTTTGTGTTTCAACAGCCCTAAACGCAGCACTGAGAAACGTCATCGGGAGCAAGAGAATAAATATATCGAAGAACTTGCTGAGCTGATATTTGCTAATTTTAATGATATTGACAACTTCAATGTAAAACCAGACAAATGTGCAATCTTAAAAGAAACTGTGAAACGAATCCGTCATATAAAAGAGCAGGGTAAGTTGCTTAATGCATACAATTATCAAGTTGAATATTATTAACATAAAGTACAAATGATGTGTTGTGTTCAGTTAATCAAGTTCTAATGGCCAACATGCATTGATTACTGTTCCAATATCTTAATAGCTATACTCCTGCTGAACTTGGTCGACTTAGTATTTCATTTCTGGGACTTGTTATTATGACTTCAGGATCATTAAAGATGAAAGGAATGCAGACGAGAGTGAACAAAGTGAAAGTTCAACTTTAGTCTCAGCAATATAGATCAAATCCTTGAAGTTTATCTTTGTAAGGCTGCACTTTTAGATGTAATTGCATGGATTTTAAGAAGACCTTTGATATTGTGGCCCATAATAAAAGTTGAATAAAGTTCAAGCATGTGGAATTGGGGCAGAATGAAATGGCAGCAACGATTGCTCAGTTGGCTTCATGACAAAGCTAAGAATAAGAATAAAGGGTAGACATTCAGAGGTTTAGAAGGTAGGAAGTGGTGTTCCATAAGGATCAATGCTGGGATGACAACTGGTTACCATTTGTATACTACATGGCTTTTGGAATCAAAAATACAAATTCTAAATTTGTGGATGACACCAAATTGGGAGAGGGATATTCAATACAGAGGAGGGCTGAAACAAATTAGAAGAGGACGTTAAACTAACTGAATGAGAAAATAATTGGCAAATATAGCTCAACAGAAACAAGTGAGGTGCGAATTTTGTAATGAAGAATAAGGAAGTTTAACAAGTCCTTTTTCTTTTAAACAAAATGCCAAATGGCAAGCCAAGCAATAATTTTTGAGATGAATTGAGAAGTAATAGAAAAATCTATTGAGCTAGTGTTCAGTGGAGAGGGTGCAGAGCAGATTTTCAATGATATCAGAAATGCATGAGTTTACATGTGAGGAAAGGAATTGGTAGGTTGTATCCCTTCTGTCTGCTCTAACCTTATCCCTTTTGCAGTTGTCACAAGTAAGTAGTATTGGCCTGGGGTCGACTGACATTTCTCCTCTCTACCTTGCCATCTAGTAGTTTCTTTTGTCATCAGCTTTTTCTACCTTCCCAATTGGTTTGTTCCATTATTGATCGAAAACAGTGAAGGTGATTGAAGCAAAAGGTATTGATAGGGAAAAATAGACTAGCTTTTATGGGAGAATGGAAAGCATAGTTTCGGTTGATTTTTGACAAAAGAGGAGAGAATGGTTGAATGGAGCAGAAACCATGGCATTGAAAAGTTGGGCCTGTTACTTTGTCATATATCCTGACTAATCTGCCTGGGAGCATATGGACTTGGTAACTTCAACAATAGCTTGGGATGTCATCATAAGTATCAATATTTGGGGAGAAAATGTGGATACAGTTAGGTTGATTAATCTCATGAGTGTAAGTCCTATAAGTCATTACATTTCAGTGAAGATGGAAGGCATCACTTACCAGAGGCTGCTTAAATGCAATAACTTCAATTGTGATCTAATCGAACTATAGCAGCAGTGAAAGTCAGCATTCCTCCCACCGTGTTATGATAGTTTCACTTCTTTCATGTGTAAATCACAAAACGTTTTTTTTAAAAAAGTTACTTTCTCAGGTTAACTTGTAACAACTGGTGGCAGCACGATAATCTAGAACATTACAACACAGTACAGGCCCTTCGGCCCTCGATGTTGCGCTGACCTGTCATACCAATCTGAAGCCCATCTAACCTACACTGTTCCATGTATGTCCATATGCTTGTCCAGTGACGACTTAAATGTACTTATAGTTGGCAAATTTACTACCGTTGCAGGCAAAGCATTCCATACCCTTGCTACTCTCTGAGTAAAGAAGCTACCTCTGACATCTGTCCTATATCTATCGCCCCTCAATTTAAAGCTATGTCCCCTCGTGCTCGCCGTCACCATACTTGGAAAAAAGCTCTCCCTGTCAACCCTATCTAACCCTCTGATTATCTTATATGTCTCTATTAAGCCATCTCTCAACCTTCTTCTCTCTAACGAAAACAGCCTCAAGGCCCTCAGCCTTTCCTCATAAGACCTTCCCTCCATACCAGGCAACATCCTAGTAAATCTCCTCTGCACCCTTTCCAAAGCTTCCACATCCTTCTTATAATGCGGTGACCAGAACTGTACACAATACTCCAAGTGCGGCCGCACCAAAGTTTTGTACAGCTGCAGCATAACCTCATGGTTCCGGAACTTGATCCCTCTAATAATAAAAGCTAAAACAGTGTATGCCTTCTTAACAACCCTGTCAACCTGGGTGGCAACTTTCAAAGATCTGTGTACGTGGACACCAATCTCTCTGTTCATCTGCACTACCAAGAATCTTACCATTAGCCCAGTACTTTGCATTCCGGTTACTCCGACCAAAGTGAATCACCTCATGCTTATCCGCATTAAACTCCATTTGCTACCTCTCAGCCCAGATCTGCAGCTTATCTATGTTTCTCTTTAACCTACAACATCCTTCATCACTATCCACTGACCTGAATCGTCTGCAAATTTACTAATCCACCCTTCTACGCCCTCATCCTGGTCATTTATAAAAATGACGAACAGCAGTGGACCCAACACCGACCGTTGCAGTACACCACTAGTAAATGGACTCCAGGATGAACATTTCCCATCAACCACCACCCTCGTCTTCTTTCAACAAGCCAATCACTGATCCAAACTGCTATATCTCCCACAATCCCATTCCTCCGCATTTTGTACAATAGCCTACTGTGGGGGACCTTATCAAACGCCTTGCTGAAATCCATGTACACCACATCAACAGGTTTACTCTCATCTACCTGTTTGGTCACCTTCTCAAAGAACTCAATAAGGTTTGTGAGGCACGACCTACCCTTCACAAAACCATGCTGACTATCCCTAACCAAATTATTCTTTTCTAGATGATTATAAACCCTATCTCTTATAACCTTTTCCGATACTTTACCAACAACTGAATTACCAGGGTTGTCTCTACTCCCCTTCTTGAACAGGGGAACCACATTTGCATTCCTCCAGTCTTGCACTATTCCTGCAGACAGTAACGATTTAAAGATCAATGCCAAAGGCTCAGCAATCTCCTCCCTGGCATCCTAGGATAAATCCCATCTGGCCCAGGGGACTGATCTATTTTCTCACACTGCAGGATTTCCAATACCTCTTCCTTGTGAACCTCAATCCCACCTAGTCTAGTAGCCTGTATCTCCGCATTGTCCTCTGCAACATTGTCGTTTTCTAGAGTGAATACTGTCGAAAAATATTCATTTTGTGCTTCCCCTCTCTCCTCTGACTCCACACACATCTTCCCATTACTATCCTTGATTGGCCCTAATCTTGCTCTCGTCATTCTTTTATTCCTTAAATACCAAAAGAAAGCCTTTGGGTTTACCCTGATCCTATCTGCCAACAACTTCTCATGTCTCCTCCTGGCTCTTCTGAGCTCTCTCTTTAGGTCTTTCCTGGCTACCTTGTAACCCTCAAGCGCCCTACCTGAGTCTTCACATCTCCTCATCCTAACATAAGCCGCCGCCTTCCTCTTGACCAGAGATTCCACTTCCTTCGTAAACCACGGCTCCCGCGCTCTACAGCTTCCTCCCTGCCTGACAGGTACATACTTATCTGGGACACACAGGAGCTTTTCCTTGAATAAGCTCCACATTTCTAATGTGCCCATCCCCTGCAGTTTCCTTCCCCATCCTATGCTTCCTAAATCTTGCCTAATCACATTGTAATTGCCTTTCCCCCAGCTGTAACTCTTGCCCAGTGGTATACACCTATCCCTTTCTATCACTAAAGTAAACATAGCAGAATTGTGATCGCTATCCCCAAAGTGCTCACCCACTTCCAAGTCTAACACCTGGCCGGGCTCATTACCCAGTACCAAATCTAATGTGGCTTTGCCCCTTGTTGGCCTGTCTACATACTGTGTCAGGAAGCCCTCCTGCACACACTGGACAAAAGCTGACCCATCTATACTCGTATTATAGTGTTTGCAGTCAATATTTGGAAAGTTGAAGTCCCCCATGACAACTACCCTGTCTCTCTCACTCCTATCGAGAATCATCTTTGCTATCCTTTCCTGTACATCTCTGGAACTATTCAGTGGCCTATAGAAAACTCCCAACAGAGTGACTCTCCTTTCCTGTTTCTAACCTCAGTCCATACTACCTCAGTTGATGAGTCCCCAAACATCCTTTCTGCAACTGTAATACTGTCCTTGACCAACAATGCCACACCTCCCCCTCTTTTGCCATCTTCTCTGTTCTTGCTGAAACATCTAAACCCTAGAACCTGCAACAACCATTCCTGTCCCTGCTCTATCCATGTCTCTGAAATGGCCACAACATTGAAGTCCCATTGAAGGTGTTAGCCTCCTGTGTGCTGTTGTCTGTGCCATAATGTTTAGACTGATTCCAATCTAAAAAGTGAGTTAACAGAGTCTTACATGGATTCATGCAGTTTTTGAGCAAAGTACAATGTAACTCTGCAAGTACAAATTCACCCCATAAGCATAATATAGGTGTCTGTCTGTTTCTGAGATGGGGAGTTGTGAGTGTGAGAGTGCATTTTTGTGTGTATGTGAGTGTAAAGTGTCTACGTTTGTGAGAGGGGGTGTGTGTGTGCGTGTGCGCGTGCCTGGGGTGAGGGTCTGAGTGTCTTCCCAGTTGGGGAATGCTTCAGTGGTCAAGGACATTCGAACTTTGACCTTTGGGTGACCAACCTCCAAGGCAGACTTCGGGACAGGCAGCAGCAAAAACTGGCTGAGCGGAGCTTGATAGCTATGTTCCATATCCATAAGGAAGGCCTCAATCGGGACCTTGGGTTCATGTCACACTACAGGTGACCACCATTGCACTATACACTGTTGTAAACGCACTCTCTCAGTCTCTCCTACATACGCGCGCACACCCACGTGCATCCTCTCACAGACTTAGACCACTTTACTTGCACGCACACACACACACACATACACACACCCCTGCCTTTGTCTCTCACAGACACTCACAACCCCCCCACCCCAGGCATGCGCACACGCACCTACCTACCGACAGACACACTCCCACACTCACATGTCCCCTCTCACCTATTTAGACACTTGTGTATATACACACGCGCTCTTGCTCTCCTCTCTTGCTCTCGTGTTCTCTCTCGCTCAACTCCCCATCCCAGACAGACAGATGTGCATGTGCACGCACATACGTTTGTTTATGGGGTGAATTTGTACTTGGTCTAAGCATTATGGCACAGACAGGGAACACGGGGCTAACGCCTTCAACATATTATCTGCGCTGCCCCCAATTGTTATAGTTAACCTGAGAATGTAACTTTTGAAAAAAAAAATTTTGTGATTTACATATGAAAAAAGTGAAACTATCATAGTCATTCTAATAGATGAAAGACTCAACAATCAAGGTACTTTTCAGTGTATAATTTCAGTTACATCACACTGTAAACTTTTGCTATAAATTCTGTGTCTTACAATTGTTTACCCCACAACCACTTGATGAAGGAGCAGCACTCCAAAAGCTAGTGTTTCCAATTAAACCTGTTGGACTATAACCTGGTATTGTGGGATTTTTAACTTTGTACACCCCAGTCCAACACCGGCATCTCCAAATCACAATCCATATAATGTACCTTAATTTTACTTATTTAATGCTTTTTATTCCAGTTGTGTTTTTTCATAATATTCTCATGTTTTGGCTTGTTTTAAATTAATTTTCATAGTAAGAACTGTGGTTACTGTAGACTGCAGAAATTTTAATTGCCTCTTATCAAAATTAGCCGTCTGTATTTATATTTTTATGACTGGGAAATCAAGGCCAAGGTCCAGAATGCAGATTCCAAGACTAAAATAAGTGAAATAAAAAGACCAGGAAAATGAGCAGTATTTAGGCAGGTAGTACCAAGTTTTCTTAATCAGTATCCTGTTCCTGCCTTATCTCCATAACCCTTGATTCCACTATCCTTGAGAGCTCTATTCAACTCTTTCTTAAATGAATCCAGAGACTGGGCTTTTCACTGCCCTCTGGGGCAGAGCATTCCACACAGCCACCACTCTGGGTGAAGAAATTTCTCCTCATCTCTGTCCTAAATGGTCTACCCCGTATTTTTAAGCTGTGTCCTCTGGTTTGGCACTCGCCCATCAGCGGAAGCATGTTTCCTGCCTCCAAAGTGTCCAATCCTTTAATAATCTTGTCTTACAATCAGATCTCCTCTGTCTTCTAAACTCAAGGGTATATAAGCCCAGTCGCTCCAGTCTTTCAGCGTAATATAGTCCCGCCATTCCAGGAATTGACCTCGTGAACCTATGCTGCACTCCCTCAATAGCCAGAATGTCTTTCCTCAAATTTGGAGACCAGAACTGCGCACAGTACTCCAGGTGTGGTCTCACCAGGGCCCTGTACAGCTGCAGAAGAACCTCTTTGCTTCTATACTCAATCCCTCTTGTTATGAAGGCTAGCATGCTATTAGCCTACTTCACTACCTGCTGTACCTGCATGCTTGCCTTCATTGACTGGTGTATAAGAACACCCAGATCTCTTTGTACTGCCCCTTTACCTAAGTGGAATCAATTTAGGTTGTAATCTGCCTTCCTGTTCTTGCCACCAAAGTGGATAACCATACATTAATCCACATTAAACTGCATCTGCCATGCACCTGACCACTCACCTAACCTGTCCAGGTCACCCTGTAATCTCCTAACATCCTCCTCACATTTCACCCTGCCACCCAGCTTAGTATCATCAGCAAATTTTGCTGATGTTATTACTAATACCATCTTTTATATCATTAATATATATTGTAAAAAGCTGCGGTCCCAGTACTGATCCCTGCGGTACCCCACTGGTCACTGCCTGCCATTCTGAAATGTAGCTGTTTATCACTACTCTTTGTTTCCTGTCAGCCAACCAACTTTCAATCCAAGTTAGTACTTTGCCCCCAATACCATACGCCCTAATTTTGCTCCCTAACCTCCTATGTGGGATTTTATCAAAAGCTTGCTGAAAGTCCAGGTACACTACATCTACTGGATCTCCCTCGTCCATCTTCAGAGTTACATCCTCAAAAACTTCCAGAAGATTAGTCAAGCATGATTTACCCTTCATAAATCCATGCTGACTCTGTCCTATCCTGTTACGACTATCCAGATGTGTCGTAATTGCATCCTTTATAATAGACTCCAGCATCTTTCGCACCACTGAGGTCAGATTAACTGGTCTATAATTTCCTGCTTTCTCTCTCCCACCTTTCTTAAAATGTGGTACAACATTAGCCACCCTCCAATCCGTAGGAACTGGTCCCGAATCTATCGAACTCTGGAAAATAATCACCAATGCATCCACGATTTCTCGAGCCACCTCCTACAGTACCCTGGGATATAGACCATCAGGCCCCGGGGACTTATTAACCTTCAGACCTAACAGTCTCTCCAACACCAATTCCTGGCAAATGTAAATTCCCATAAGTTCAGGTCCTTCAGCCACTGTTACCTCTGAGAGATTGCTTGTGTCTTCCTCACTGAACACAGATCTGAAGTACCAATTCAATTCTTCTGCCATTTCTTTGTTCCCTGTAATATATTCCCCTGTTTCTGTCTTCAAGGCCCCAATTTTAGTCTTAACCATTTTTTTGCCTTTCATATACCTAAAAAGCTTTTACTATCCTCCTTTTATATTTTTGGCCAGTTTACCTTATTTTTTCTCTGCGCACTTCCTTCTTAGTAATCCTCTGTTCTTTAAAAGCTTCCCAGTCCTCCATTTTCCCACTTATCTTTGCTATGTTATACTTTTTCACCTTTTAACTTTATATGTTTGTTAACTTCCCTTGTCAGCCACGGCCACCCATGCCTCCTCCTAGGATCTATCTTCCTTTTTGGAATGAATTGATCCTGCATCTTCTGCATTATACACAGAAATATCTGCCATTGTTCCTCCACTGTCATCCCTGCTAAGGTATTGCACCATTGAACTTTGGCCAGCTCCTCCCTCATAACTCCCTTTTATTCAACAGAAATATTGTCACTTCCGATTGTACCCTCTCCCTCTCAAATTGCAGATTGACGCTTATTGTATTATGGTCACTACTTCCCAGTAGCTCCTTCACTTCAAGGTCCCTGATCAATTCTGGTTCGTTGCACAATACCAGATCCAGAATTGCCTTCTCCCTGGTAGGCTCCAGCACCAGCTGTTCTAAGAATCCATCTCTGAGGCACTCCACAAAGTCTCTTTCTTGAGGTCCAATACCATCCTGATTCTCCCAGTCTACCTGCATGTTGAAATCCCCCATAACAACTGTAGCAACATCCTTGCAACAGGAAATTTCACCTCCTGATTTAACTTCCATCCGACATCCAGACTACTGTTTGGGGGCCTGTAGATAACTCCCAAGAGGGTCTTTTTACCCTTAGAGTTTCTCAGCTGTATCCATACTGACTCTACATCCCCTGATTCTGGGCCCCCCCGCGCAAGGGACTGAATATCATCCCATACCAACATAGCCACCCCACAAATTGATCGAGGAAGAAGTTGAAGCATGTGAATAAGCAAATGATTGATTCTCTCCTGTGTCTCTGTACACTATTTTCTTTGTGCACAAGTTGTGTGTTGTTTGCTAGGCTGACACCTTTTGCCCACTTCTAATTTCTTCTAGAGAAGGTATTGGTAAGATACCTCCTTCAATTGCTGTAGTCTTTCGGGTGTAGACACACCCATGTACTGATAGGTAGGGAGCTGCAGGATTTTGACCCAGCAGCATGGTGATATAATTCCAAATCAGGATATTTGTGACTTGGAGAGGAACTTGCAAATGATGGTGATTCCATGCATCTGCTCACCATGTCCTAAGTTTGGAAGATGCTATCAGAAGAGCTGTGGGGACTTATTACAGTGCATCTTGTAGATGGTACACATTGCTGCCATTGTGGGAACGGAGTGAATGTTGAATGTGGTGCCCGTCAAGCAGACTGCTTTTGCCTGGATGATTTCAAACTGTGTGAGAGTTGTTGGAGCTGCACTCATTCAGGCAATTGGGGAGTATTCCATCATACTTCTGACCTGTTTGGATAGTGGATAGGTTTTGGCAAAACTGGCATTGCTTGCCTTAGAATTCCTAGCATCTAACTTGCTGCTCTTTCCAGTATATTTATATCTCTGAACCTGCTTGGTTTCTGATCCATGATAATGCCCAGGACATAGATGGGGAGAAGCCAATCATAGTAATGCCTTTGAATATCAACACAAGGTTCTTGGGTTCTCACTCATTAGAAATAGTCATTGCCTGGCATGATGAAATTATCAGATTCCCAAAATTAAGAAAAGATTTACAAGGATGTTGCCAGGTTTGGAGGGTTTGACCTTTAGGGAGAGCCTGAAATAGGCTAGGGCTATTTTCCCTGGAGCATCAGAGGCTGAGGGATGACCTTTATAGAGGTTTATAAAAACATGCAGGGCATGTATATGGTAAATAGACAAGATTTTTCCCTGGGATGGGTGAGTGCAAAACTAGAGTGCATAGAGGGGAAAGATATCAAAGGAACGTGAGGGGGTAACTCTTTTATACTGATGGTGTGTGTATGGAATGAGCTGCCAGAGGAGGTGGTGAAGGCATTTGGATATATATGCCTCTAAATCTATATATGAGAGACATATGGACTAAATGCTGGCAAATGGCGCTAGATTTATATAGGATATCTGGTCAGCACGGATGAGTTGGACACAAGGATCTGTTTTCATGCTGTATATCTCTGCCTTTAAGAACCTTGCCTCACTGCACTCCGACAAAGCTGTATAGGCCATCGGTGGTTGAATTGTCTTTGAGTTTTCTTGATGAGAAGAGAGGAATATGAAATCTGAGGTAATTGGTCATTGAAAGTGGAATATAAAAAATCGTTGTCCCTCTAGAATGATCTTGCCAATCTGGAAGGAATTGAATGTGATGAGGGTCTGTAGTTCCTAAGCATCTCCTTACAGCCTGTCTTAAATACAGACACCCATTTTGGGATGACAGTGACTGTGGTTACTACTGCCTCACAACAGTAGGGACCTGGGTTTGATTCCAGCCTTGGGCGACTGTATGTGTGGAGTTTGCACGTTCTCCCTGTGTCTGCATGGGTTTCTTCCAAGTGCTTTAGTTTCCTTCCACAGTCCAAAGATGTGCAGGTTAGGTGGATTGGCCATGCTAAATTTCCCTCTAATGTCCAGGCATGTGCAGGAAAGGTGGATTAGTCATGGGAAATGTAAGGATACCGGGATGGGATAGATCTGGTGTTGGATGCTCTTTGGAAGTTCGATGTGGAGTTGATGGGCCGAATGGCCTGCTTCCATACTGTAGAGATTCTGTGAAATGGGATATTGCTGATATAATCTGATTTGATGCTGGATGTTGAGCCCTGTTGTCCACTTAGCCTGCTGCTTTATGCTTTATGGTGCTGAAGTGAGTTGTGTGTTTAAAATTAGACCGTATGAATTACTTGGAGAAAGGGATGTCAAGGACAGGAACTTTGCAGCTATTGCATTGCTAAAACATTGCAACAATGTTGTGGAGCATCAGAAAAGCAGGAGTTGGACTGGGTCCTGGAAAAGTTGGCAAAACAAGAACTTTATTCTCATAGATGAATATGACAAAAATAAAGGTGGGCAGATAATGAGGTTACGTGGGGAAGCAACTTACAGACTACAGATATTAGAATCGAAACCTTGGCAGAAAACCTCCGACAAGAATAAGGTCCAGTGGGTGGAGTATTTTGTCTAAGAGGGCAAAGGGTGTGCAGAAAGGGCAAGAATCGTGAGAATAAGCAAGTTATTTGAATGAAATAAAACACTAGTTTCGAAGTTTAAAATGCATACCACTGCAGATGTGTCAATTTTATTATCTCCGTCAACAAATAATTTATGACCAGTACTGTGTATTGATTTGAGGTCTGTTAAAGCTTTAATTCAGTGTAAATTGGTGATAGATGTATAAACCTCTTTAGTTGCACAGTTAATCTCTAACTGGTAAAAGCTACTGTAATGACTGCATTGCTGCATTTGAAATGCGACATGTTATCCCTTCACTTGTTCAAGAAGAATCCTCCCTTCTATCGCAATTGCTGAAACAGCTTTGTTGGATGAAACTGACTTCTCATCCCTGGCTTGATGTGCTAATAAGTTAAACTATGTTTATCCACACTGTGAACTTTGCCTCCAAATGTGAGGTATTCAAAGTATAATGATGACGGTTAAATTAATACGATCATATGAAGAGTAACTGGCAGAGACCAGCATTCCCAAGATACATGGTAGTCTGAAAAATAATGCACGCTTTTTTAAAAAAAAGATTTGAGCCTCTGTTCAGTAAAATGAACAAAGGTGGGCTCTTCGGTAAGGACCTCTGGTTCACCCAGCCAGTCCCAGTCTTGTGCGATCCTATAAATACACACACTCCACCTAACTTCAATTTCCCACTTCAGCACTCCGCATCACTCACTCATTTCATTTGCAATTTTATGAAATTATTTAACAAATGGATACCTGGTAAACAATTGTTACTCCTTTAGTACCAATGGACCACAATTGACATATCTGCACTATTTCTTATGCATGGATACAACACCAAACGGTTTGTTTTGAAGAGGGCTA
This sequence comes from Chiloscyllium punctatum, assembly GCF_047496795.1. Lineage (NCBI taxonomy): Eukaryota > Metazoa > Chordata > Chondrichthyes > Orectolobiformes > Hemiscylliidae > Chiloscyllium > Chiloscyllium punctatum. The sequence continues at coordinate 136,663,043 of NC_092743.1, forward strand.
AAAGGTGAATATGAGGCAGAAGGGGCAAGTTTAAAAGTCAAATATGGGTTGGTTAATGAAAGACACAATAGAGGAAGTGTTTTAAATGGTGAAGAGAACTGAATAGGGAGGGTAGGGCTCTAGTGGCTAAGTGAGAGATCGTTGATAGAGATAAGAATTGAAAAATAGGAAGAAGCTTGCTGTTAGTAAAATGGCGATGATGTGTGGGAGTTTGAAAACTAGGCCAGAATTTAAATACATTTTGTGGGGAAGATGAAATGAGGTGTGTGGCTTGGTGTGTACGAACTGCCAAAAATTGGGAGAAGATACGTAATGTGAGGGCAGTTGAGGAGTTGGGTTGTAGATTTTGTTGAAGCTTGTGGTGGAATATGGAACGGAAGCTGGCAAGGAGACAGTAAATCCTGTTTTAATAGAATAAACCGAGAACGTTTGGTACAAGGACTTCATGTCTGACCAATGAGCTGGTGCCATCAGTGACTTGTGGCCAGTGGTTTTGGTAGAGCCAAGTGTAGTCTGTTCACTGATATGGAAGCTAGCCTTCTACTTCAACGTAGTGACTCCCAATCTGTAACTCTGTACAGCAGCATGTAATGACCTCTCAGCAAAACTAAACCTTATCATTGGCCCATGCTTGATGATTCACAGAAGAGTCTTTCTGTTCCTCTTCTATTGGGCATTGTTCAAACTGTTCGATGCATGTATAATTAGTGAGCCACCACTACTGCCTCTTATCATTCCTCGATACTTCAGGAGCAAGACAAAGTAAGCTGCAGAAAGCATGTTTACAAAATTGCCTACAAAATGTCCTGACATTTCAGAGCTCTGTAGTAAGATCAAGGGTGATATTTATTAAAGCTGAAAATGTGTTGCTGGAAAAGTGCAACAGGTAAGGCAGCATCCAAGGAGCAGGAGAATTGACGTTTCGGGCATGAGCCCTTCTTCAGGAATCATGCCCTGAAGAAGGGCTCATGCCTGAAACATCGATTTTTTTTTTTTTCCTGCTTCTTGGATGCTGCCTGACCTGCTGCGCTTTTCCAGCAACACATTTTTCAGCTCTGATCTCCAGCCTCTGCAGTCCTCACTTTCTCCTGATATTTATTAAATCCTATTTCTTGATAAAATTCACAAAAAGTTAGCTTATCTGATACTTTGAGAAGTAGGATGTTTGACTGAGAGTTATGTATTTTCTCAACAGATTTCTGTCAGAATGGGTAGAAGCAGCCATTGATCTATGCATTGCTTTCCAATAGAGACTTCAGTCAATTGGAAGCTGTTATTCTGCCTGCAGTAAGTTTGCTTTGGGCTCATGACCATGACATCCGAAACATCCAGGGTGGTTGATTGGTTTGAGGCGAAAAACAGTCAAGAGCTCACTAAAAGATTCAGGTGGGAGGGGAGAAATTAGGAAGGCAATTGGCATGATAATTGTGTAAATTACATTGAATGTTCATTGGTGGATGATTTGGGAGAGACAGGAATAAGTGTCACATTGGGCTCCTTAAAACATGCATAATATGAATTTTAGGAAAACCAGGGCAAGTTCAGGAAGAAATTGGGGCCCCATTCTGATAAGGGAGAAAATTGGTGATGCAGTGCACTTGGCTGTACTAACCTCTTACATTTCTTGTGAAAGGCTGAGGAAGAACAAAAATGAAAGCACTGAAGTCTAAATAACGCAGTCCAAATGCACACTTGTTTGGACATTGTAGTGCTAGTTTTAGGTTTTATAAAAAGTTTCAGTAACTCTCAAAACTTGTGTAAACTGGTCTTTTATGGAGTGGTGATGGTCTGAAGGTTGGGTGCAATCCAAAAATTGAGATTTTTGTTTAAACCCAAGATCTGATGGCACTTGGAGACCAGGTCCTCTTGCTGAAGCATACACTTTTGAGTTGGTTAGTACTTAGAACACAATGGGGCTGTCTGAGTCTGAGCTCCGAAGCAGTGGGCTTTGCATGGGAAATAACATTTCCATTGTTATTTATGGTGTCTGGTCCTTCCTGGAATACTGTTTTGCTCCAGTCTATTTTGTCCTTTGCTTTTGGTTATTCCGATCTGGATTCACCTAAATTTTAGGTAACTCAATTTAGTTGTTGCAGGTTTAATCAATGTAATTACTTTAAGATTTCATTCTTGTTTGCCCTATAGGCCAATTGAATATTTCCAGCATTTTCTGTCCTTGATTGCTCACCAAATCTGTTTATAAATTTCAAAGGGATTTGAACAATTTGATTGCTCAAACTTGTTTATTCGGCAATAGCTTTATGTTGTATTTCTGAGTGATGGTGCACAGTTCTGTTAGCTTTTTTACTAGTTGAATTTTGACTGCTTCCTGGTTATCACCTTGCAATCTGGACACGGCCATTATGTTGACATTATGGCAGCTTCATTCAGCAAGGAAGAACATATACTTTATTTCTCTTCCTTCTGAGTTAAATAGTTTTTTAAAAGTCCATTTAAGGAGGAAGAGAATCCAGAAACTAACCATTGATTCCATCATCCTTCCGCTGAGGTCTGAGAGACTCCGGCATTGTACTTGACCCTGAAACATGTCACGTCTCAATAACTTCCACCAGAAGTTCCATCTCCATAACATCACTTGTCCCTTATCACTACATTAACTATACTGTTCCTGAAATTGTCATTAATTCTTTAGTTATCTCTAAGCTTCAGCATTTTCTGTGCTCTCGCGAATAGCCTCCATCATCCCTTGGAGGTCAGCCCAATACAATTAGACAATGTTTGCTACTGTCCAGTAAGTGGAGAACAGTGGTTTGAAGAGTACTAAATTTGGGGCACGGTGGAATTCAGAGCTGCTGAATTCAGCCTTTCTTTTAAGACTCCTGTAGCTGGGGAATGTCCTTCAGTATCTAAGCTATAAAACTGCCATTTGCTATTACTCTTTAATTACCTTTTATAATTGTATTCACTATTTAGTTTATCAAATAATTAAGGCTGGATAGACCTGGCAAGATAGCTGATATGCTGTAACAACAGCATGATAGAGTTCATAGAAAGGATGTGTGCATCACTTACCAGGTGAGTGTTTATTACCCATTCCTAACTGACATGGAGGAGGTGATATTGAGCTGTCTTCTTGAACAATGGTCACCCATGATACTCTTGGGAAGAGCGTACCAGACAATTTGAGCTGGTGTCAGTGAAGGAACAGCAGTACAGTTCAAACCCAAGGTGGTGTGTGGCTGGAAGGGGATCTTTGTGGGAGTGGTGTTCTCATTGCATCTACTGCCCTTATCCTAAGTAGTAGATTTGTGCATTTGAAAGGTGCTGCTGAAGAAATCTTGGTAGTTACTATAATGCATCTTACAGATGGTACATACTGCTGCTACTGTGTTGGTGGTGAAGGAAATGAAATGTGGAAGGTGGTTGTTTGGGTGCCAGTCAAGTGGTGTTAAGCTTCCTGAGTATTGCACACATCCAGGCAAGTTTGGAGTGGACTGCTGACTTGCCGTGGAGATGGTGGTCAGGCTTTGGGGAAACAGGAGGTGGCTTCTTTGCCGCAGAATGTGTAACTTCTGACCTGCTCTTATACCATAGTGTTAATATGGTTGGTCAAGTTCTGTTTCTGGTCAGTGGTAATCCCCTTGCTATTGAGAGTGGAAATTCAAGATGGTAACGCCATTTAATGTCAAGGAGAAATAATCAGATTCTCTCTTGTTACAACTGGTCCATTACATGGCACTTGTGTTGCACAAATGTTACTACTTGCCACTTGTCGGTTGTTTAGATCTTGCTACATGTGGACACTGACCGCTTCAGGTTAGAAATATCGCAATGGTGTTGAACATGACAGACGATTATTAGCAAGAATCATTATTTTTGACCTTATGATGGAGGGGTGTACTTGAGGGTCATGAAGTAACTACATTACCCGATACTCTGGAAAATAGTCCAGTTATGACCTGTGCACAAAAGTCCTTCCCAACAACTTAATAGCCTGTCTGCCTACTTTTGGTCTCTTTGAAAATGATGGAAGGCTTCACTGACCATGCCTCACATTCAGAGTAATAACCTGCTAAGTGGTAGTCAGTTTGAGTTCTTCCAGGGCCATTCAACTTTATTACAACCTTAGTTCAAATAAGCTCAAAGAGCTGAATTCCACAGGGGAAATAAAAGTGTGGCATTAGGGCAGCATTTGACTGTGTGGCATTAAGGAGCCTGAGCAAAGCTGAAGTCAGGTTGGGGGAACTCTCCACTAAGATAAATTAAAATGTGCAGGGGCAATTTGAGCTTCCTGCTGTGTCAGTAGCATCTTTCACAACAAACCATGCCACATGGTGACCTGAGGACATCCAAGATTATGCCATTGGCGCGTGGATTTCTTATCTCTAGACAGAACTTTCAATGCACAGAGCTACCAGAGTGCTGACTGTGATGCGGGGCAATCCTAGGTGTAATTGTATAGACTCATTCTCTCTTTGAGGCAATTGTCCTGTGCCCCTAGTGGTTTGCTGCTGGGACACTATATATTTTTAAAATATGATTTGAATCTTGATTTCTGCAGATGTGTGCACACTGTCCACCCTGCCCCTTAGAGGTTTCCCAAGAACACCTCCAATCCCCCGACACCATACCTATGCTGTCCTAAAGTTACAATTAACAACCTCCTATTTTTGAAGGGATTTCGTCAGCAGAATAACTTGACTTGTTATAAGAAATGAATTAATGGAGGGTATTTGTTAATACTTGTATAGAAGGTAAATAAGGAATTTTCAGAAATAGTGACATTAGACATCCAGGAGAGAGAGAGACCACAAATATCAAATGCAAGATGTGTGTGAACCTCGATGAACTGCAAGCAAACTCAGGATGAAATTAACAACTTTCGTTTACAAACTGCCTTTTATCAACTCTGGATGCTCCAGTAGCACTATCACCATTCTCCTTTTAAACAGTGCCATAGGTTTTGAAAGAGCAGCTCCAGCTGTACTGAATTGTCATTGCAAATTATATTTTTAAAACCACAGTGTAAACTGTGGTGTTGGTCAGGTTGTGTTTCGAATCCTGTGTCCATTTCTGGTTGTTGAGAAATCAAGTGCAGAAGGGAATGCAGAGAAGAGCCCAAAGGCTAATCTTTGGAATCGGGGCCCAGGTTTTGCAGAGTGATTGGAGAGACTTGATTCTGTGAACAATATCAGATGGGCTTTAATATAGTGATAAATGAAATCCTTACACATAATTACAGGGATTCTACAATTCTGTGACATGGCAAAAATTGGTTAGGAGTTGGACATAATTTCAAACTAGCAATTTTGTTACTGGTGTTAATGCAGGCAGTGTTAAACGTGAAAAGTCTGAAACAATGCAGCAATCTGAGTTAGAAGGCTATTCTGGATGGAGAAGTTAAGATAATGTTCACGTCTATAAGTATCATGACAGCTCAAGGAAAGGCACGGCACAATATTGTTGAAAAGAAGAGCTTGATTAATATCATAGCAGCTATGGCTGGCACAATGTGGATCTTTGTTCTCTCCTTGCACCCAGTTAAGTGTAAACACTGAGGAAATGTGCAGCTGTGGTGTTTAATATGCACTGCAGGAAATTTCAGCAGCACTGAAATATAGTGCATTAATGTTGAAAAGATAAACACATTGGGAGAGCACAGGAAGGGTCTTGTGTTTTTCTGGGAGTAGAAGGCTTTCTAATGAATATAAATGCCCCTGGTTTCATGGAGCCATATGGTGGTTTTTCTAATTTTAGTATGTTGCAGATGTATAACTGGCTTGTTTTTTTTTGTGTTCCATGCCCTATATGATGATTGCCAGAGTTGCTGACCTGAACATTTTTCTTTAAACAGCATTATGCATGCAGTGTTGATTTTGCTCCCTTATTGCTGAAAGTCAGATATTGAATAGGTTCATTTGAAAGTAATTATGATGTTTTTGCAGCATCAATTTGGTTTGCATAAAATGTTCCATAGCTCATTAAGGAAGTATGATTGTACCATAAATAAGTTATTTAATATTTTGTCTATTATGTTAAGTTCAGACAATTTTGAAGAGATATACCTGATTCTTGGAGGTGAACCCCTCTAGATGTGTACTCTGATGGAGGGGAACATTAGCACCAAGAGATCTGCTGGGTGGATTGAATAAACTAATAATGAAGTGACAAAAAAAGACAATGAAAGACAGGTTTCCTTTTAAAGGAAAGATGCCTGTGTCTTGTGGCAATCATTAATTGGTCTGAAAAGAATAGTGTATTAATTGCCTGAGGGAAATAGTGGTGCAGGAATACTTATTGTGCATTGCAAATCTGGCAGGGTTTATTTTAAGTATTATTCAGAAACCATCCTATTGAGATCTTGCACCATGAATATTACACCATCACTGTTCAAGCCACCTGCCAGAATTGTGTGCAAAAAGCAATCTTTTCCTGTATATGTTTATGTCATGTGTTATGCCTGTGAGAGGTATGATTGCTAAATGATTTTTTTGTTGTCCAGCTGTGTGACTCAGTTACTTAAATTGAATATGAAAGAAGATTTGATGTATTGTTGCATGGGCTGCAAAAATTTGTATATGATATGTAGTTTGAGCATTTCATTTTGAGCTCTGACTTCTTAGAAATGAAAGTATAAATTGGTATTTGCTTTTTTGAAAACAGATTTTGGATTAACAAATATGAAAATGATGCCCATGTTTTCAGTTCAGTGTAATTCAAGCTCCGTGTTGAAGATATAGTTTAAAATTGCATAATAATTTGCTATAATTTATATTTTGAATTGGCAGCATAGTCTAATCTGTGCGTAACGTTTTAAACTCTTCTGCCAATAACCTACTGAAGAGATCGTGAGAAATTTACATTATTTTAGGCTTTCAGCTGTGCCTTCCATTCCTACTGGATATAAAATCTGAGTAAAAGTGAAGACCAGCTCTTCTGAGAGAGTAATTGGCACGTTGTTTAACTGAATTCTATCCAACATGGTCAGCTTGCAGGCAGAGCTGCTGCTGCTCCTGTTGGTGTAATTATAAACAAGGTCTCTTAAGACACTGCCATAATCCCAGTGGAAAGGCATATTCAGCAGGAAGAAGTGAGCCTCCCTTCTGGCAGGCTGTTGGAAATGACCAGGTTGCGTCTGCTTTGAGCCAGATTGCATCATGCACTTCGAATGAATCTTGCTTTTGCTTCATGCTGCTTAAGAAATTAATATTCAGAATGGCGCACGCAGCAGCTGTTCAAGATGAAGTTCGGATCTAAGCTGAAGGAGGTTATATGGGAAGATATGTCTACCCATTTTTCTTCCTTAACACGTGAGGCAGTTTCAGACTAAGTGATATCGGGTATTTTTAAATTATGTGCCATGTAGCACATGTTTTGAAATATTTGACTTGTAATGATCTTTTCACCATTTTTTATAAACTACAATGAGGATGAAATTAGATTCGTTACAGTATGGAAACAGGCCCTTCGGCCCAACAAGTCCACACCAACCCTCCAAACAGTAACCCACCCAGACCCATTCCCTTATCCTATATTTACCCCTGACTAATTGCACCTAACACTAGGGGCAATTTAGCATGGCCAATTCACCTGACCTGCACATCTTTGGATTGTGGGGGGGAAACCGGAGCACCTGGAGGAAACCCCTGCAGACTCTGGGAGAATGTGCAAACACCACACACGGTCACCCGAGGCGGGAACTGAACCCAGGTCCTGGCTCTGTGAGGCAGCAGTGCTAACCACTGAGCTACCGTGCTGCCCCATAGTTGCTCATCTTTGTAATTGACTAAAGTTTAAGCCAAAATGTTTGTAAAGTTGATAACTAAAATTTAGTATACAGATGGTCCAACTCAATATTGCTTCTTGGACTAAAACAATGTTCAGTACCTTAGTCTTTGGGAACAGTTGTTAAAACTAGTGTGCAAATGAAATGTTTAATATAATTAGAGTTTCAATTTATTATTTTTTCAACTTGTCACAAGTGCTTGCATTGACTGAGAAAGAACAATTAATCCCTTTTTAAATATTACAGTTAAATTGTGGAAAGCTGTATGGAGAAGACTAATATCAGAATGTGGTGATTGTTTGTGTTATACAATACAAAATATATACACAAAATAATAGACATGAAGTTCTAAATTTGACAATAACGCAGATTTAGAAAATAATCATCCCATCAGTCTGAGCATGGCTCAAACTTGAATGAAGTGAAGAAAGGATTTCTTTAAATGTTGCATCTCATTGTATGTATCTCATGGCACATATGTACAGTGAAGTGTAGTGGCAATTACACAGGATTCTGTTGTATTTTCTGACTTCCACGAAATGTGTCTTTGCATTTTAATTTTTAAAAGCCATCTTCCTAGAATTATTTTAAATTTGTAGCTGTTACTTATATCAGTTTGTTGAACTTTTGTTGGCCAAAACATTAATGATGAATCTGCACAAAGCTTTTAGTTGGAGTTTCATATTTAGCATCATCTTGTGTCTTGAACTAATTTAAATAATACTAATGGATGCAAAAATACCATACCCCTCAAGAGGATGACATGTTCAATTATCCTCATCTTTCAAATTTTTTTCCGATGGGTTCTCTTTCAATTTGTCGTCTTTGTGCCTTTTAAATTATATGAAGAAAAGCATTCAATTTTTGTTTCTTTTTTGCTTGGCCGCACTGCCCATTGGCTTTTCTTAGACTTGTGGTGATGACACTCAACATTGAAAGATGAGATCATTTGGTCTGTGCAAGCTCCCTGCAAGAGCAGCTTCGTTATTCCCATTTTGCTTTCATTTCTCCATAGCCCTGATTTTTCTTTGCATGATTTTCTAATTCTATATAGAAAGCAATTATCTGATCTGCTACATTCTCAACACAAGACATGCCAGTCATCTTTTTTAAGATTTCTGTAATGTCTCCATTCCTTTTAATATTGCATTGATTTGGAATTCTTCTTTTATTCTTGTAGAGCTATTCTGAGACTGAACATAACAATGTGTGAGATGGATATGTACAGCAAGGAGAAGGGACAAAATCAGGGCGCAGCACCATAAAGACGGTGGGGAAGGTGTTGGTCAGTGAAGATTGAGAGAGCATTGGAGAAAGTAGCTGAGAAGAGATTGAGATAATATGGTCATCTGCAGGGGGAAGAGAAAGAGAGAACAAATTGCTGGGGAAAGTGATTGGATACTGGATGTGAGGACAAACAGAAGGAGGTGGTCTGTTGGAAAGATATGAAGAAGAGAGACCAGAGTCCAGTGAGTCATAGTCATGTTGCATGGAAACTGACCCTCTGGTCCAACCAGTCCAAGCTGACCATAACCCCAAACTAAATTAATTTCACCTGCCTGTGCATGTCCCATATCTCTCCAAACATTTCTTGTTCACATAATTGTCCAAATATCTTTTAAATATTGTAACTGAACCCGCATCCACCACTTTCTCTGGAAACGCAATCCCCACACAAACATTCTGTTTTTTTTAAAAAAGTTGTCCCTCATGTCTTTTTTAGAATCTTTCTCCTCTCATCTTCAAAGTATGCACCCTAGTCTTGAAATCCCCCATCTTAGGAAAAAGGACCCTTGCTATTCACCTCATGATGTTATAAGCCCCCTTTAAGGTCACTCCTCCACCTCCTACAGTCCAGTGGAAAAAGTCCCAGCCTATTCAAATTCTCATAAACTCCAGCCCTAATAAATCTCTTCTGAGCCCTCTCCAGCTTATTAATATTTTTGATGTAACAGAGCAACCAGAACTGGTCACAATACTGCAGAAGGGGCCTCACCACCATACTGTACAGCCTCAACATAACATCCTATACTCAAACGTCTGAGCAATGGAGGCAAGAATGCTAAACTTCTTCCTTAACTACCTTGTCTACCTGTGGTGCCAACTTTAAAAAAAATCTTATGTATCTGAAACCTAGGTGTCTCTGTTCTACTACACCACCCAAGACCCTAATTTCAATTGTAGAAGTTTTAACCCCTTCCCCGGTGACTTTTTTTTTTGGAGAAAACGTCTCATTTTCAGACAAATTTTTTAATTGCTTTTTTATAGTATTTTTAATGCTGATTATGGAAATAACTTGTTTTTATCTATTTCCAATATTTTTCTTGAAATTTTATTTTGAATATACCATTTTAGGCAAAAGAAAATTGGTCTTTCAAGTAGTTCATCTTTCGACCAGTTCATTTCTTGATCTGGCATTTTCACAATACCCCCCAGCATTTTCAAGGCAAAAAAACACACAAATTTATGCCTTCGTTGCAGGGCGCCACATACAATCTCTTTCTCCAGCTTGTTCAGCAAAGTGATTAGTTTCGTCCACAACTCGATCAATAATTCTGCTGTCACATAAAAGACTAAAAAAATCCAAAGGAGTCATATCAGCGGTGTCTTGATCAATTGATATTCCAGGATTTCCAGTGAATGGGAAGTGTGATGGTGGAGGAAGCATGCATTCTTCCGACACCACATGTCAACACCAAATTTGTTCCTCCTCCTCTTCCTCCCTCCCTCCCTCTCTCCCTCGAGAATAGCCATTATCAGACTAGCTTGCACCCTCATCTGATGTATCCAAGGTTCTAATAGAAGGTGCATACTCATTGTCATCTTCTGAGCTCGACATCTGGGCGTAATCCGTAAAACAAAAAAAAAACGAATGACAGTGTGTGCCCAAAAGCGGTGCATCGACGCTTCTTGCAATGCCTGAGGCGGAAGAGACACAGCTACCAGACGTATGAGTCACCGAGTATACTCGTTTCTAGCTGAGAAGGGCCCAGAAATGCCGAGAATTGATGTATATACTCGTCTATGCTGTTTTTGAAATTTATATGTTTTGGGTGAGTTTACTCGTCGCACTCTGAAAAAGACAAATTGGGTGAAGATAAGTTAACTCGTCTTTGCCAGGTAAGGGATTAACCTTGTTTGTTTATCAAAATGCAATACCTTGCTTTATTCAAATTAAATCCCATCTGGGATTGGAATAGGATGGATGAAGAAGAATGATCAACGAGCGCTATGGCAACCCAAGAAAATCCGTAGCAAGGAAGATACAAAAAGCTGTTATCAGTAAAGGTGACCATTAAATGGTCAGGTTATCATTGAAAACCCAACTGATTCACTAGTTTTCCTTTTAACCCAATAAAATTTAAAGTCCTTGCTGATTTGATTTATTGTGACGTGTGCCTAAGTACGGTGGTAAGTTTTTTATTTTGTGAGCAGTACAGGGCAGATCATAGCAAACAAGGGCATACAAATCATAGGGTGCTTAAACGGAGCAAGGCACCCAAGGTTATAACTGCATAGGAAGTGTACAAAGCCAGATCACATTGAATATGAAATTAGAGATGTCCATTCAGCAACCTAACAACAGCAGGGGAGAAACTGTTCTTGAACCTGTTGGGGTGGGTGTGTGTGTGTTTTTTTCAAGCTTCTGAATCGTCTGCCTGACAGAAGAGGTTGAAAGAGAGTATTACCAGGGTGTGAGGGTTCTTTGACATGGTAATGATGTTAGTGGCAATCCCTCACCTCCCTCACTGTTTTCTGAAGAGTGCAAGCACTCAGTTGTATCAAATAGTTTGCGGTGGTCAAAGAAGATCTGGTGCCACCACCTCAGTGATGTAGATCAGGCGATAAATACTTGCCCATCCAGTCATCCCCATTTTTTGGAGTATTAGTCAAAGAAAGAAGAAGAAACTTATTGCTTGAAACGTCACCTCAATGCCAGTTGAGATTGGGCTTCAGCAGGTGACTGTGAAAGGTGGGAGCAGCGGCAGCCAGAAAAGGGACCAGATGGCCAGTGAAGCAGGCAACAGTGCTGGAGAGGGAATGGCAATAAATATTAATTGTGTTAACATAGAAAAGATTTGTAATGTAAACATTGATAAAATAAAGCAAAGTAACATGAAAAGATTTTTTACCAACAGGAAATTTTAACGTGCTTGAGATTTCTATTAATCATTAGTTTATAACGTGTTTATAATCGTTATGATTTGAGCTAATGTTATTAGCCAAATGTCTGAAATTTGGCTAGATTGTACTGTTTACAGAAACAAGTATGTGATACTGCAGATTTGGTTTAATCAATAAAAGTTTCATATACAAATGAAATGAAAATAAAATTAAATAAACCAAACTATGTAACATGGTTAAATAAAGGCAATATTTAAAATAAAATCTACTTATCCCAACATCATCACAGTTCAGTACTCAAACACTAGTGAGTTCCCTTCATTCTGATATCTACAGGTTTGTCTTAACCGTTTCTTTACTTTTCCTATTTTGATAGTTTGGCCTCTTTCTTGATTGGTCTCACAACTCAGCTTAGACTTCCACAGCTTCAAATAACCCTTGCAGAATTCTAGCCAAATTTCGGTACTGGAACTTAATCTTGCACTGAGGTAACCTACTTCCTATCTGTTATGAACTAACTCCTTCCTTGAGGAACAGCTGATTCTTTCTTCTAAGCAGGACTTCTTCAAACTGAAAACCAAACTTTCCAATTTATGGGGTTTTTCACTTAACTGTGTAACAAAATAAAATGTTGAATCCTGATCCTTCTGACCAGAAAGCAAGCTACTGCACTTCAATGTTTACTTTGTACACCTGTAAAGCAACCCAGGGCCTGTTATTGGGAATGCAGGGGGAGGCACTTTCAAACTTCTTTTTTAAAATTCATGGTTCCGGAAATGTTGGCAAGTTGATCATCGGATGCTGAGGGCTAACCTTATAGAAGTTTATAAAATCATGAGGGGCACAGATCGGGTAAATAGACAAAGTCTTTTCCCTGGCGTGGGGGAGTCCAGAGCTAGAGGGCATAGGTTTAGAGTGAGAGGAGAAAGATATTAAAGAGACCCAAGAGGCAGCTTTTTCCACAGAGTGGTGCATGTATGGAATGAGCTACTAGAGGAAGTGGTGGAGGCTGGTACAATTGCACCATTTAAAAGGCACCTGGATGGGTATATGAATAGGAAGGGTTTGGAGGGATGTGGGTCGGGTGCTGGTAGGTGGGACTAGATTGAGTTGGGATATCTGGTTGGCATGGACAAGTTGGACCATAGGGTCTGTTTCCATGCTGTTCATCTGTATGACCCTATGACATAGACCAAAACCCACATGCCACAAGTTCCAAATTGAAATTTTAAAATAAATGAGATTTAAAATGTATATAAATCTCACACTTTCTATCATAATATCTAACTCTGTATTTGCACACTCTGAATTCCAGTATCAACGGTGTTTAGTATGACAACTGCAATTACACTGTCAGTTGCTTCGGTACCTGCGGATATTTAACCAATACATATAAGGAGGGAGAGAAGTCCATAGAGCTGTTATTTTGAAGGAATTAAATACAAAACCTGAAAGACTGGGCAATTTTGTTGGGTGAAAATACTGAGATTACCGTTGCATCACATTATGGAGAGTGGCCAGCCCAAATTCTGATTTAAGATGCAGTGATTAGCTGCCCTTTATCTCCCTGTGATTAAGTATTAGTTTGAGTAAATAACCAAGGAAGAGCTGGAAACTTTACACCAAAATTGTTGAATGAAACATGCCTATGCACATCAGTTGTCCCATAGTGAATTCCATCTTTTAGATTCCTGCAGGCCATTAACACTGAAGATTCAGTCAATCCTTCTGCGTTCTGAGTGAGCCATATTTATTGGAAAGACAGTCGACATTTTGTATTATTTTGCTCCTTTAAATAAGCAATTACGTCTGACTTCTTTCAACCCTTCCACTTATTCGCAGTGATAAGGTTTCTTGCAGTCGGAAGAAAACAAAAGTCTGCCGACGGTTTAGAAGCTGCGGCTGCCTTGCTGCCCCATTAGCCCTGTCTTTTGTCAGAATAGAATATGTAGAGATTCAATTGATTTCTTTATTCCTCGGTGAGTTAGAATTGCATTAGACTGGAAGGATAATCCTTTAATTGGACAGCTAAACGTAATTAGCAATGTGAAGTATTAGAGCTATATAGTATTATTTTGTCAGTGAGAAACCGTTTGGAAGACTTAATCTGGAATGCAGCAAAATTTTGAATATTATTTGTTCCATATTCCTGTTCAGAGGTTAGTCGTCTGAGCTGTATTTACACTTCCGTTTAAAAATAAGTGTGAAGCAGTTTCATGGTTAACTCAGAGCTTTGACAATCTGTTGCAATAATTTACACTTGTTTTGCAGAAAAGGCTGCTGCAAACGAAGATGTGCAAAAGGCTGATGTGTCCTCTACAGGCCAAGGTGTCATTGACAAGGATGCACTTGGACCAATGATGCTCGAGGTCAGTTTAGAACCAAGAAGACAAGAAAATTGGTTTCAATTTTCTATTTTAATTGTTGTAATTTTAAAGGTTTGGAATTTCCGCTATAAACGCATTAATGTTCCTGATGAGATCTATGTTGAAGTTGTAAATTGCCCCAACATTTTTTAAAATCATATTTACATATAAGAGGGCATGAACAATTAGCCAAAGAAAATGTGGAACTTTGTCATTATCCAACAGTTAATCTTCATACGTAAGCAAAGATTTAGAGTTGAAGACTCAAGCTGTCCTTTATACAATTTGAACTCCAGAGGCTAAGGTTTAGACCATATGCTCAATAAGCCATCTTGGGTGAAAGTTGTACTTCAATTATTTTTCTATTCATTCATGGGATGAGCGTGTTGCTGGCTAGGCCAGCATTTATTGCCATCCCTAATTGACCAGAAGGCAGTTAAGTCAACCGCAATGCTGTCGGTTTGGAGTCACACATAGACCAGACCAGATAAGAATGGCAACTTCCTTCACTAAACAACATTAGCGAACCAGGTGGGATTTTCCGACAATCAACAATGGATTCACGGTCATCATGTAGACTCTTAATTCTAGGTATTTATTGAATTCGAATTCAAATTCTACCATCTGCCATGGTGGGATTCAGACCTGGGACTCCAGAACATTACCTGGGTCTCTAGATTAACAGTCTAGTGATTATACCACTAGGCTATTGCCTCCCCAATTATGCCAGTTATGCTAGTACTTGGTGTAATTTGCGTTTGATGATCCTCGATTCTTTTATTCTAGTTTTGATAATTTTACATGTTTGGCACTCAGCACAACCTAATGAGTATCGCAGGTCAACATTTTTAAGAAAATGTAACCCTGAAGCTTATAGCTTATAATGTAATTTATTCTGCTGTAATGAAATGCATTCAGAGATACAGGACATACCATATAGGTTTCAGTGGAAGTTTTTTTTAAGTTACCAAATTTATGATTTTGCATTCTGTTGCACCAAAGGTTTTGCAGAAAAATTTACACTTGTTCAAAGCTGGTATAAAGTCATAAAGCGCAAGTCTTGGCCTTTTATAGGAGCATTGATATACATGATAGAATGTGTTAACAGGTTTTGCTGAATTGATCAAAAGATAGGACAAAAATAATCAGTTTTAGCAATAAAATGATAACGTTAACTTTGACTAAATTCTCTTGATCTTTCATGCTGGAAACAGTCTTCAAAACTGCAGTAAGGGTTCTCGGGAGTCCCTAAATGACCATGTGGTTTCATTGCCCATAAAGCAACATAATACACGCAATGTCAGAAATTCAAATTTCTCTTTAATATTGTTGATTTAATGGCAAAGTTGTAACATACATGTAGCAAAGAGAAAGTTGAAGATCTGAGCTTTGATTCTTAGTTTATGCTGACTAAACTTACTTTGCTGAGGACAATAGTTATTTGGTACAGTTGACAGGAAAGTCTTTGGTAAAAAGTGACCTCTATTGTGAAAGTGCATCTGAGTTGTTCACTGAACATAAGATTTGATTCAGTTGTAACGTCTCTTTAGTCAGATGCATTTCTGATGGTAATTCTGTTATGCACATGGAAACTGAGGACTGAGTAAGACAGTAGGGTGATATTGGCATGCAGTACTTTCCCTCTTGTTCTTATTTTGTCAACAGTCTCATTTTTCATTGAGTGCAGCAACTTGCATCTACATGATCACTTTAACATAAGGAAATGTTACAAAGTGCCATGCAAGTATGTTATCAAATAAAATTTGACACCAAGTTAAAAGCTTGGTCAACGAGCGGTGTTAAGAGACTTAAGAGATTTTTAAAAACTAATCCCAAAGGCTAGGGCTCAGACATTTGAAGGCATGGCGCCAACAATGAATGGATTATGTCAGAAAGCACAAAAGGCCAGATTTGAAGGTCTTGGTATATTGGATGGCTGAAGGAGGTAACCGATATGTGAAGCCATGAAGAGATTTGCAATGAAGGATGGGAATTTTGCATTTGGTGCATTGCTGGACTGGAAGCCAATGACCGTGACGTCTCGGGGTTGGTGTGAATTGGGATGCAGACATTAAACCTCAACTCATTCATGACCATGGAGGAGAAAGTGAGAACTGCAGATGCTGGAGATCAGAGCTGAAAATGTGTTGCTGGAAAAGCGCGGCAGGTCAGGCAGCATCCAAGGAACAGGAGAATCGACATTTCGGGCATAAGGGCTTATGCCCGAAACGTCGATTCTCCTGTTCCTTGGATGCTGCCTTACCTGCTGCGCTTTTCCAGCAACACATTTTCAGCTCATTCATGACCATACAGTGGGTAGAAATTGGAAGTCTAGCCAGATTTGTGTTGCAACCATTGAAAATAGAGGTAACAAAAATGTAGAAAGGGAGGCATCAGCACGTGGGCAGATTCAAGGATAGCAGTAGTGGGTTAGGCAATCTCTTGCCAAGAGAGGGGGTGTGGAGCTGAAAGCTTGGCTCAGGATCATATAGGAGACCAAGGTTGGAAATAATCTGGTTTAATTTCAGTGGCTGGAGGAAGAAGTGACCTAGGCAATGATGAGTGCTGAAGGTTCGTTGGCTTAAGGTTGCCAATAGTTATAATTTCTGCCGATCCATTGCTGGATATCAGATAACTATGACCAGTTTTGGAGAGCTCAAGATCCGAGGTGAAGAAGTAGAACTAGCTATCATCAGACATGTAGAACCTTAAGTTATATTTTCAGTTGATATTGCTAAGGGACAGCATTTTTAGATCAGAAATAAACGATGGATCTTTGGGAAACTTCTGAAATGATAATGCTGGAGCAAGTGATCCTCTGGCTGTGACTGGACAGCTTGGAATGGAACTGTATGATGACAGTCCTGCTAAGCTAGGTAATGGAGGTTTATAGGAAGATAGGAGCAAGAATAGGCCATTCGGCCTCTCGTTAAGTTTGATTCCGGAGGGCCATAGGGGTGCTTGCTCGTTAGAGAGAGGACTAGTTTCAGGCCAAAAAGGTGAAAGAGAGATAAAGAATCAATGATGATCCGAGATCAGTTTTTCCCAAAATAATTGATGCTCAAAAAGTGTTGGCTTCTTCCTGGGCATGGTTCAGTAAGCAGCAGCTTGTCGATCTTGCCGAAATGGCTACTGCCAATTTGTGCCGTTTTTGCATATTGCAGAACATTTGACCATAGGAACATAAATCTAAATTGAAACTTGTGCTTCTATTAAATTCTATACTGGGCAGCTGTGATGTCCACACAGGCGTGTCAGTTGGACAGAGATAATAATCAACAGAGGAAGCCATGGGATTTACTCCACTATAGTCCAGCTTTTTCTATTGGGCTGTAGTCTCAATCTGTTACTTTTGTAATCTATATGATTCAATTATCTTGGTTTTTTCTTTCATTAGTAGCTAATGTAACCTCACTGTCTGTTAATACGTAGTCATTAATCAGATCAAAGGAGTTATTCTTGATTGAGATTACTATGTCAGTTTTGGCCTCAAATGCTTGGTAATATAGAGGCCCAGGAAGGGTTTTGAGGTTATTGCAAGGACCTTGGTTATGACACGTTAAACGTGCCTGCAGAATTTCATGTTCCTTCTCAAAGCAAGTTTGTTGGCAGTAGCGTCCTGCTGCCTTCCTGTTGCAGCCCATTTATTGTAGTAAGAAGAATCACTCTGCCCATTCCTAACACCCCAGTTGAAGCCCTTCAGTTCACTTGGCGGTGGGTCAGGCTTGCAGCAAGGGAAACCCTAAAAAGCTACACCTGCAAGGTTACTTGCAAGGAGTGGGAATGGGTCCCTTGCTCACATGATTGTAGCATCAGGAAGGAAGTCTGGCTGGGAACCAAGGAATGAAGTGCTGTCAGGGAGAAAGTGAAGACTGCAGATGCTGGAGATCAGAGTCAAGAAATGTGGCGCTAGAAAAGAATGGCAGGTCAGGCAGCATCAGAGGATGAAGGGCTTATGCCCAAATCGCCAATTCTCTTGCTCCTCTGATGCTGCCTGACCCGCTGTGCTTTTCCAGCGCCACATTTTTCGACAATGAAGTGCTGTCAGTTAATCACTGACAGGCAGAGCTTTTTCTCCTTCCCCAATGCCAGCTCAGTTGTTTCAATTTTGGAGAAAACCCATTGCTAGCCAGTTGTGCCTAAATGCCATTTAATTTATTGGGCCTTCACAAAAAGAAGTGAGACCGGCTCCATGGGGCTCGAAAGCTGATGGGCAAGACTCCTGACCTGCCCCTTTAAATATCACCTGTCAAGTCTGGCCTTGATTCGCTTTTCTAAAAAAAATAAATTGACTTTGGAGACATTTGGTTTAGCTGGAGGAATCGTACTGCTTGAGTTAGATCAAGACGAGCACCAAGAGGCACGGTGGCTCAGTGGTTAGCATTGCTGCCTTACCGTGCCAAGGACCCGGATTTGTTTCCACCCACTGGTGACTGTATGAAGTTTGTGTGTTCTCCTTATGTCTGCATGGGTTTCCTCCCACAGTCCAAAGATGTTAGGTGGATTAGCCATGCAAATTGTCCATACTGTCCGGGTATGTGCAGGCTAGGTGGCGTAGCCATGGGAAATGCAGGGTTACAGGGCTGGGGTGAGGGATTGATCTTAGTGAGATGCTCTTCTGAGGGACAGTGTGGATTCAATGGGCCAAATGATCTGCTTCCATGCTGTAGGGATTCTGTGTTTCTAAGAGACTTAGTGAGATTTGAGAAGATTTGTAGCTCGGGTTGCGATTTTAGATATATTTGCTCGCATAGCTAGAAGGTTAGAACATAGAACATAGAACAATACAGCACAGAACAGGCCCTTCGGCCCACGATGTTGTGCCGAACTTCTATCCTAGATTAAGCACCCATCCATGTACCTATCCAAATGCCGCTTAAAGGTCGCCAATGAATCTGACTCTACCACTCCCACGGGCAGCGTATTCCATGCCCCCACCACTCTCTGGGTAAAGAACCCACCCCTGACATCTCCCCTGACATGTCCCCTTGTAACACTCTGTTGTACCTGGGGAAAAAGTTTCTGACTGTCTACTCTATCTATTCCTCTGATCATCTTATAAACCTCTATCAAGTCACCCCTCATCCTTCGCCGTTCCAACGAGAAAAGGCCGAGAACTCTCAACCTATCCTTGTACGACCTACTCTCCATTTCAGGCAACATCCTGGTAAATCTTCTCTGCACCCTCTCCAAAGCTTCCACATCTTTCCTAAAGTGAGGCGACCAGAACTGCACACAGTACTCCAACTGTGGCCTAACCAAAGTCCTGTACAGCTGCAACATCACTTCACGACTCTTGAATTCAATCCCTCTGCTAATGAACGATAATACTCCATAGGCCTTCTTACAAACTCTATCCACCTGAGTGGCAACCTTCAAAGATCTATGTACATAGACCCCAAGATCCCTCTGTTCCTCCACCTGACCAAGAACCCTACCATTAACCCTGTATTCCGCATTCTTATTTGTTCTTCCAAAATGGACAACCTCACACTTGGCAGGGTTGAACTCCATCTGCCACTCCTCAGCCCAGCTCTGCATCATATCTAAGTCCCTCTGCAGCCGACAACAGCCCTCCTCACTGTCCACAACTCCACCTATCTTCGTATCATCTGCAAATTTACTGACCCACCCTTCGACTCCCTCATCTAAGTCATTAATAAAATGATTAATTTCAGTAGTGATAGACCCAACCCCACAACTAGAGAACAGAATCACTACTCAAAAAAAGTCAAATCTGGAGAAATAAATAAAACCAACTTCCAAAAAAATGAAACCGGACGGATTGGACAACCATGCTTCTACGAATTACCCAAAATTCACAAACCAGGAGCCCCCTCAGACCCATAGTCTCACTACCTGGGAAAAAAAACTTTTAGATATTGGCCAAGGAGCTAGACCAAACACTAAAATACTCTGTAGAAGGCTCTCACTACTCCATCCGCTCCACCCAAGAATTCCTGAAGACCATCAAAGACACCAAGATAGAAGAGGATGAAATGATGGTCTCCTTTGATGTAACAGCCCTGTTCACATCCATCA
The DNA here is from genome assembly GCF_047496795.1 of Chiloscyllium punctatum. NCBI lineage: Eukaryota > Metazoa > Chordata > Chondrichthyes > Orectolobiformes > Hemiscylliidae > Chiloscyllium > Chiloscyllium punctatum. Next base: position 136,683,323 of record NC_092743.1, read on the forward strand.
ATATCAACCTGGCCAAGGAAACACTGACTACACTATTAGAAGAACCAAAGACACATACACCAAACACCACCAACTTTATCAGCAAGGACGGTATCGTCAAGCTAGTGGGCCAATACCTTACCACTCACTTCACCTTCAATAACAAAACCTACAGACAAACCAATGGAACACCCATGGGATCCCCAATGTCAGGGTTCTTAGCAGAGACTATGCAGAGACTCGAACAAACAGCTCTACCAACCATCCAACCCAATCTTTGGGTCTGCTATTTGGATGGCACCTTTGTCATCTCTAAACGAAACAAATTAGAGGAAACCTTCAAAGCCATCAATAATATCCTTACTGGTAAAGTTCACTAAGGAGGAGGAAAACAACAACAAACTGCCATTCCTAGATGTCGCAGTTGAGCAAACAACCAATGGAAAACTTCAAACCAGTGTCTAAGGGAAAACAACACACACTGACCAAATGCTGAACTACAGAAGCAATCATTCCCGACATCTCCAAATGAAGCTACATTAAAACATTATTTTAATGAGCCACCACACACTGCAGCGCAGAGGAAAACCACCTATACAGTGTATTCAAAAAGAACGGGTACCCAGTGAACACAGTCTGCCGATTTTTCAGCAACAAACCCAAACAAGTAAACAAAATACGTCCAGAAACCCTAGCCATTCTCTCTCTCTTCTTTCTCTTCCCACCCCCGCCCCCAATTTAAAAGACATCTTGGAAATAACTGTCAGACTACTCAGATCCCTTGGCATCATGGTAGCCCACGAACCCATCAATACACTCAAAGAGCAGCTCATGAACTTGAAAGACCCAGTGAAAACTAACCTTCCAGTTCAGTGAGCAGACCTACATCCTGTTAAGTGTATGAGTAGCTTCGATGTTGAGAGGTTTATTTCTATGGAGGGGCATTACCTTTGCAGCAAGTTGATGGGTTAAGCAACATTTGTGAATTTGCACAATTTCAAAAGGTTGCTTAGATATTGGGCAATGTGACTTCTCGATGTCATGTCTCCAAGTTTGAATCACCTCTGGGAATTTTCCTGTTTTTTTTGTTCTCCCCTGGATTTGCTCAGGTTTTCTGTTTTTCACGTTTCTCAGGACATTATATGGTTGCTGCTGTGTGAACCATCATGCTTAGTTACACCATGATGCTATGGCTTGTTTGCATCACTTTCTAAGTTTGTATGTTTACATTGACCATAGACCATAAGAAATAGGAATAGGAGGAGGCTGTTCAAGCCTGCTCCGCCATTCAATGGAATCCTGACTTAGCCAACATTTCTCATACCCAGTTTCCTTCCCTTTTTCCATAACAAAGATGCAAGTCCAATATCGATCTATTGAGCAGCATGTATAAGAAACTGTAACCCCCCGCCAGCTCCCTTTCACTTTGCTTCTGTGTTTATTTCTTAGTGAGCTACAATTCTGTGGGCACAGGGTTCCTCATCCAAATGATTGTTCCTCACTTGAGCCTAGATGATGCAGATCAGCAAAGCATCCAATAATAGCAAAACTGATCCTGGCTTGCTCTGTATTGATGTGAACACTTATAGCAGCAAGCGTTAAGTGGTACCCTGAAATCAGAATCCAGCTATCCCATTCAACTCTGCATCACTCAGTGCAGTATTGTGAACACTGAGGGTGCAGGACCTCTAACTTGAGCTAAGATAATCTAACGCAGTCTAGGTTGGGGATGGATTCCAGCATTGTCATGGTCTGCATGGCTCAAATGCTAACTGCTTGAACTAGCTGAGTCAAGAAGTCCTCCTTATTGATAAGACTGCCATTTAATTGTGAAACTTTGTTTTCTATGTGCAACAGTCACCTATTGTGAAGAGGGGAGGTAGTGAGAGCTAGATTGGCAGTAATCAGTAATCTCGGGCTAATGTTCCGGACGTGTATTCAAATCCTACCATGATGGTGAAATTTGAATTCTGTAAGCTAAGTCTGGAATTAAAGGCTAGTGCAATGGCAACTATGCAACCAATCTGGTTCACTAATGTCCTTCAGGGAAAACAAGTCTTAAATCATTCATTTTAATTTAATTCATTATTGTCTGTATTTAGCAAAGAAGTAGAGTGTAAAGTATAACATGTCGGCATGCTCCGGTGCCGTTTTGAATTACAGAAGATATTAAGGATATATAGAATATAACTAAAAACAGTTGTTCTTCCTTTCTTGTGCTCTGCTTGACATTGGAGGGATGGTCTCCAATGGAGTAAAAACAATGACTGCAGATGCTGGAAACCAGATTCTGGATTAGTGGTGCTGGAAGAGCACACAGTTCAGGCAGCATCCAAATAGCTTCGATGGAACTGAAAGAGCTGCTGATATTTGAAAGCAATTCTCTCAACTAACCATGAACTTTAGCAGAATGAAGCATCATCTCAGTGTACTGGGAGAATGCACTAGCTGTTGAGTTTGAACACTATTGATATTGTAGTATTTATTCTTTGCAGGCTTTGGATGGATTCTTTTTTGTGGTCAATCTTGAAGGACATATAGTGTTTGTTTCTGAGAATGTGACCCAGTACCTGAAATACAACCAGGAAGAGCTTATCAACTCCAGTGTATACAGCATACTACACGTTGGTGACCATGCAGAATTTGTGCGAAATCTTTTGCCCAAGTCTCTTGGTAAGGTTCTATTTTGTACCTCTACCTATGTGCAAAAGCAATCCGTGTTATCAATGAAAACTGGCAATGAAACTTCAGTGGTGCCCTTGCTATTATCTAGTGAAATACCTTCTGATGGGAAGCAGGTTTGCAATGTGACTTTCTAAATACTCCTTGTGGCACAGGAGTACGGCCCTGGGCTCCACAAAACAAAACACGTGGTGTTGTGAATCACTGACCTACCACCTTATCCAACCAGCTTGTTCCTACTTTGACCAACCATCATGCTACACCATGTGCCTGTTCAGAGTGTGACTTAGAATAGAACAATAGAACAATACAGCACAGAACAGGCCCTTCGGCCCACGATGTTGTGCCGAACTTCTATCCTAGATTAAGCACCCATCCATGTACCTATCCAAATGCCGCTTAAAGGTCGCCAATGAATCTGACTCTACCACTCCCACGGGCAGCGCATTCCATGCCCCCACCACTCTCTGGGTGAAGAACCCACCCCTGACATCTCCCCTATACCTTCCACCCTTCACCTTAAATTTATGTCCCCTTGTAACACTCTGTTGTACCTGGGGAAAAAGTTTCTGACTGTCTACTCTATCTATCTTCTTGTGGGGTCATTCTGATCAAGGCAAAACTTTGACGTTGCTGATCTAATGAGTGGACAGCTGGCTTACTCTGCCAGTTAAATATGCCAATGCTGTGTGTCTCATTAATGGCAAATAAAGTGAACCAACAAATCAAAATATTACCGTTTTACATAGGAATATAGCAGTTAAGAGCAGGAGTACTCAATTGTATACCTAACGTCTTTGATTTAGTTTTGATTTTGGTTTGATTTTTATTGTCACAAGTCGTCAGTGGCTCAATGTACCGTGATGCAGTTTAAAAAAAAAGAGTACTCCTTCGGCCCTCTTACCCTGCTCTGCCATTTGATAAGATCATGGCTGATCCGATGGTGGCCTCAGCTCCACGTTCCAACTTATCCCTGATCACCATTGACTCCCTTGTTAATCAAGAATCTGTCTACCTCCTGTCTTAAAGTATTCAATGACCTCACTACTTCTGTTCTCTGGAAAGAGAGTTCCAAAGGCTAATGACCCTCTGAAAACAAAAAAAAAGCTTCCCCATCTTAAATGGGAGACCCCTGATTATTTTTTTTAAACTTTTGCACTTTTATCAGTTCATGCCTCAGCATAAAATTGCCAGATGAAATGTATTCAATTTGTTTACATTTCTTCCAATAACGTGAGAAAATGGGTTACTCGTAAATTCAAATATGCATGATGGAAAGGCAGTTTGAGCATTGTAATTAAATGAATAAACAGTGTAACATGCAATGAAACTTTTCAGTAGTATGCAACTTGAGCAAAAGAGATTATGCGTTTGTTCTTGCAGTGTTAAGAAATGTTTTTCCTATTTAAAAGTGACTGTGCAAAACGTTACATTTTCCAGTGAATGGGGTGCCTTGGTCCAATGAAACTCCAAGACGGAACAGTCACACTTTCAACTGTCGTATGTTGGTTAAACCACCTGGTGACACTGAAGAGGAAGGGCATGATAACCAGGAAGCACCTCAGAAATATGAAACTATGCAGTGTTTTGCTGTATCTCAACCAAAGTCCATAAAAGAAGAGGGCGAAGGTAAGCTTTCAAACTCTTGTGGAACCCTACCATCAGTATTAGAAATACCCAACATTTGAATATTTGTAAATGCATTACAACCCTCTCTCATTGCCTCCCATGCTGGTATAGACTTGTAGGGCATAAGTTTCAGCCAATCATTCTTGTATTGCAAGTGCGTGCTGATAAATGCAATCATTGTCCAACAAGTCTGTTTCTCCACAGAAGGGAAAGAATATTAAACTTGCATACCAACTAATGAGTGAATCACAACATATTTGTGGTAGTTTGGGGTCAGTCTCCCTGGTTGGCCTCTGGGCAGTGAGTTGCACATAACAAAGGATGCCTTTGAGTAGGAAAAAGGATGAACTAGTGTTTTTTTTAAAAAAAGCTGGATTAACTTAGAAAAATTTAAGTCTTGAAACTAGACTGTTTTAAATGCAATTTAATATTTTAAAAGCAAAATATTCTTTTGGTGCCCGTAGTTGTGAAAGAAGCAGTTTACTGAAATCTTCCCTCCATTTTATTCCACTTTATGCTGAAGAGTTACTCAACCATATTGCATATCTGACATTATAAATGCTACTAGATCATCTGTAGTAAACAGCATGAAAATCAGTTGTAGAACACTTGACCTAAAATCCTACTGACATTTTTGCATCATGAAGTATAGAGATCCATTGCTATTTCTCCCTGAATTGCCTTTAAGACAATCATTTTAAAAATACTACACAAAAAGAAATTACTTTGTTCAAACTTAATTTAAGGCTTTATTTTTCAATCCTATTCCCAAATCAAAAAACCAAGTTTCAAATTAAAATGTTAGTTGATTTAATTTAAGTGTAGTGTAAATATTCACTGTCATAATAACAAATTATAGTTTAGTTTTAATAAAAAAATCCAAAGCTCAAAAGTGCTGCAAAAATATTGATATGATGAGATTGTATTTAGAAATGTCATGTCAATTAAGATGGATACTGATTGCAAAGTGAACTTAAATTTATATAAATACAAAGCAGATTCAGCAATGTCTGTAATGAGAAGGAACCCTAACAAATTGGCTATTTAATTTCGCATTATTTCAAATGTAGATTAAAAAGAGAAATATATTCTCTGATTCTAAAATTAGAATACTTAATGTATTTTTAATGTACAAACTCATTAATCTGCAGTAAAGTAACTGTTATTGAGTTCCCATATGAGTTTCTCGTTGATAGTGGCAGTTCATACAAACACATGGGTAATGACTCATGTACATGGATAAAGACCCTCTGGTCTGTTCCTCCCAATGTGATATCCTGTGTATTATATTTATTTGTTTCAGTGATTGTTATAATCTCTTCCAACCTCATTCATCAGGCAGAAGATATTAAGCTCAAACCAACAGATTCAAGAACAGCTTCTTCCTTGCTGTTATTAGACTGCTAAATGGACCCCTCAAATTTAAAATCTAATGTTGATCTTGTTTCTTGTGCACCTTCTTTGCAGCTGTAACTCTGTATTCCTCGCTCTGTTCAATCACCCAATGATCCTTGTATGGTATGATCTGTCTGTACTACATGCAAAACAAAACTTTTCACTATACTAGGTATATGTGACGATAATAAATCCAAATCAAATCATCATTTTCATTTGCAATATCTTGAAATAAATATAACAAAATACCTATTTAGATTAATTGGTGCTTGGTAAATTATGCTGTTGCTTTAGAGCCAGTAGACTGTAATTTATAAATCAACAGTATCCTTATACAGCAACAGATCTCTGCTTTGTTTGATTATTGCAAATCAGTGGATACAGAAGGAGAACGTTTTAAAAATAAATCATAGATTGGGAATTAAAAGGCAGTATAGAAGAAAAATGGTTTTAGGACCATATAAAATTATGAAGGGAATAGATAAGGTAGAAGTAGAGACGATGTTTCCACTGGTGGGTTAAACTAGGACAAGAGGGCATAACTTCAAAATAAAGGGGGCAGATTTAGGACTGAATTGAGCAGGAACTTCTTCTTCACCCAGAGAATTCCCTGCCCAGTGAAGTAATTGAGGCTTCCTCAGTGTTCTTAAAGCAAAGATAATTTTTTGAGCAGTAAAGGAATTAAGGGTTATGATGAGAGAGGGTGGGTAAGTGGAGCTAAGGCCATGAAAAGATCAACCAAGATCTTATTGAATAGCAGAGCAGGCTCAAGGAGCCAGGTGGCCTGCTCCTGCTCCTAGTTCTTAAAGCTGTGAAGGTGGAAAGAACTGAATTGAGAAGGTAGGACTCTCTCGCTATTGAGTCTCTCATATAGCTAGTGTTAAGAAGTGAAAAATAGTAAGAAACTTGGTCTTTGTAGGGGGCATGTGGAAATTTGAGAACATCACCACAATTTCAGTCAACTTCCTGAGAATAGTGGGTTGCTGTGAGCCGTTAATGTTTAGAAATCGCCAAAGTTTAAAAGTTGTTGCATCGCAAGTGAGGAAATGGTTTGCAGACCTGATTGAAGTTTGTAAAGCAGTGGAAAAGAGACTGTGTGTTTTGGAAACAGTTGAATTATTTAAATTTGGTAACAATAGTGTTAATTAGGATTTTTAAGTGGAGGCAGGAACCAAGAAGAATTTTCCTATTTTTACCGCGTTAAGAAAGAAAATTTTAACTCTAGGACTTCATGTCTGACAAATAGTTTTGATATTGTCAGCGGCCTTTGCATAAATGGTATTAATAAAGCTAAATGTGATGGCGCATACATCTAGAAACTAATCTTTTGCTTCTGGATCATGCCACAAAGAATGTTTTTCCTCTACAAGTATGTTTGGAACCTGGAGAGAGCAGTATTAGAAGTGGATTCTATGGGGAAAGCAACAAACAAGAAGCTAGAGGAGAATGAGAAGAGAAGAAATATGATGGTCACAGGCTCACAGAATGTAATTTATGACTTTGACAGTGTAGTGTTAGGTGGACACTAGATTGGAAGGATGTTGCTAAAGAGAAGTGAGAATGCAGTTCCAAGGTAATTGAGTTCCAGGATTCCGGTGAGTATGGAAAAGTTGGAGATGAGGCAAGTGGTGGAGAATGAAGAAAAATAGCTTGATAACTTCAGTAGGGAGAGGTGATTCTTGATGGAAGTAGGTCTCTGCTGGAAGATAGAGATGAAATGGGAGAGCATGGGTAATAGGCTTTTAAGAAGGGTTACGAACTCATTAAGAAATAGGCAGGAGGAAGAGAAGCAATGGAGCACTGCAACGATTTTGTTTTAATTCACTTGGGGGATGTGGGGAACACTAGTTGGGCCAACATTTATTGCCCATCCTTTAGTTACCCTTTTGAGATGGTGGTGGTGAGTTGCCACCTTGAACTGCTGCAGTCCCTGTGCTGTATGTTGACCCACCATACCGTTTGGGAGGGAATTCCAGGTTTTTGACCCAATTGCAGTGAAGGAATGGTGATGTACTTCCAAGTCAGGATGTTGAGTGGATTGGAGGGGACTTGCAGATGGTAATGTTCCCATGTCTTTTCAGATGGAAGCAGTTGTGGGTTTGGAAGGTGCTGTCTAAGGATCTTTGGTGAATTTCTTTGATGTAAAGTAATCTGTGAATCGCTGTCATTTTGACCCGTGAATTAGGAGCAGCAGTGAATGGTAGGGCCTTGAGTGTAGTGGACCAGAGGAACCTTGGCGTTCAGGTGCATGAAAGTGAAGGAGGCTTTTGGCACACTCTCCATCAGTCAGGGCATTAAGTATAGAAGTTGGGAAGTTATGTTGCAGTTGTACAAGATATTCTAAAGGAACAAATAAAAATAATAAGGTGGCATGAATTCATGGAAGAAGCAAGTGGGTTGTTGGGAAGCCCCTATGTGAAACGCTTTAGTCTCTCTGATAGATGTGAAACTGAAACCTGGCCCTGATCTTTGACTCGTGAGAACAAGATTCAAACCATCATAGAGATCGCTATAAAGGCAGCCTCTATCTACTGACCCTGAAGGTGTATTTTGAAAAGTCAGTTTCTAATCCATTGTACAGAATTGCTCCTAATTTGCAATCTCGAAACACAATGGTTAGTGTGGTAAATGACATGTCAAACTTGGAGCAGTTAAGTATGTTCAAGGAAGCTATGACTGAATTATGTTTAACCAAGTTAGAGTTTTACATAAACCTGTACAAACTGAATAAAGTTAAAAAATCATGCAACACCAGGTTACTGTCCAGCAGGTTTATTTGGAAGCATTAGCTTTCCAAGCACTGCTTTTTCATCAGGTGGTTGTGGAAGAAGGAGCAGTGCTTCCAAATAAACCTGTTGGACTGGTGTTGTGTGATTTTTAACTTTGTACACCCCAGTCCAACATTACCATCTCCGCATTGTACACTGAATCTAGGCATGCCTTATGTGAGAAGTTCCATTCCCCAGTGCTTATATCCCTTTGTTTTACCCAAGAATTTCTTAAATAAATGCAAGTGTGTCCAAGAAAATAGTTGGCCTGTCACAACTGAAATCAATACACTGTGAAATGCTTAGTTTGTTTTCCAATAGGTCTTTCTCCGCTCCCCACCCCCACCCCCCACACCCACTCCTTTTCCGAATCGCTACAGAAGAGGAAGCTGCCTATTTTAAATATGTTCTCTAACAAACAAATGTAGAGCTGTCGGTTCACCAATAACTCCGCGTCAACGTTTGTAAAACCTGGCAAAGATACCAGAGTCTTGACTGCCATTACTGATGTTTGTGAATGACCCAACTAAGATGAGAGGCATTTACAATTATTTTGCTGATTCCAGATGTGTCTTATCCAGTGCCAAAATATCTGTTTATTGAATCATGCAGAGCATCTGCTTTGAAGGATAAGATCATACCCAAGGGACCAGATTGAACACAGCTCCTAGCACTCATCACTTCGTGATGACTGCTCTACTCCACTTATCTTTTTATAATATTGGCAGAGTGAGGGATCTGATGGAACTTGGATGATGTGTGTATCTGAAACTAATAATTGCTTCAGAAGCAACTGGTTGAAAATGCTTTCTATATTTGTGTGAAAAATCTATCCGATTCCAAACAACATTATAATATTTAAATGGAATGTTTTTCTTTCTTCAGATTTGCAGTCCTGCCTGATCTGTGTTGCAAGGAGAGTCCCTATAAAGGAAAGACCACAATTTGCTAACACTGAAAGCTTTACGACAAGACATGATTTAACAGGTAAAGGAATGCAACTGCATTTTTAATTTCAAAGTTTGCCTTTGTGAAAGATTTGACTAATATTCTTTTTTTTTTTAACTCCCCCTCTGGAAAAACCTTAGGCAAACTAATATCTCTAGATATAAATGCATTACGTGCATCAATGAAACCAGGTTGGGAAGACTTGGTGCGAAGGTGTATTCAAAGATTTCACCTGCAAAATGACAAAGAGATTGCATTTGCTAAGAGGCATCATCATGAAGGTAAGGCATTTTGTAAAAAGGAGCCTATAAGTTGAGAAAATGCTAAAAATGCATGGCAGATCCATCAGAGTTTGAAAAGCAAAAGGATAGATGAACAAAGCAACCTTAGCCAGAACATCTGCAACTGAAATGTTAATCCAGATTCTGCTTTCCATTTGTTAATGAGTTTGTCAGAGTTCCAGCATTTGAGTTTTTCCCTCTCCGGTAAAGCACTGTGTAAAATGTGTACATTGGAAAATGCATGATTAATTTTCCTAGTTTTCCTTACTAAAACCCCTCAGCTGAAAGCTTTACTATTCTGTATCAATCTTGACTGCAGGGGCTATTACGATACCACCCCCCGCCCCCCCAATATTCCACCCACTGCCATTGCCATCAACACCACAACCTAGTTTCTTGGCACAGGCATACTGTTGCCATTCTACCTAATATTGTCTCAACCATAACTCATCTGGCAACACTCTTGTCTCTGAATTAGCAGGTTGTAGAAATGTGGCCCAATACAAGACTCCAGTGCAAGCTTAAGTCCAAGAATCCAATACAGCACTGAGGGAGTTCTGCACTGTTGAAGGTGTTATCTTTCAAATGAGGTGCTGAACCAAGATGCATTTGCCTTCCCAGTTGCACTGGCATTATTTCACAGAAAAGTCTGGTAGAGAACTCCAGTGTTCTAGCCAATATTTATATGTCGTATCTATTCATAGTCATACAGCATGGAAGCAGACTTAAGTCCAACCAGTCCATGCTAACCATAATCCCAAACTAAACTAGTCCCACCTGCATGCATTTGGCCCATATCTCTCCAAAACGTTCTTATTCTTGTACTTATCCAGTATGGCCTGCTGCATTTCCTACATTACAGCATTGACTATGTTTTGTTAATATTTCATTGGTTGTAAAGTACTCCTAAAATATTGGGTGATTGTGAAAGTCTCCATTGAAATCCGGGCTTTCCTCATCTTAAAGATTAATTGACACACATTAGGACATGAACCTGCATTTTTCTAGGCCTGTGAAGGTAATTAAGCAAATCAATGAAGGGTCTTCTGGCACAGTAGTAATGTCTCTGCCTCTGGGCCAGAAAGTCTGGTTCAGGTGCCACCCACCGTGGAGGTGTGTCAGAGCATGTCTGAACAGGTTATTAACATCTTATAAATTCAATGAAGACGTCCGAATTGAAATCCCACCTGTTCCAGGCGTGCCACAGCATGTCTGAGCAAATTGATTAAAAATATCTGTAACCTTAATGAACCGTGCAGGAAGCTAATAAGCATGTTTTCTTTAAATATAATTGATGAAAAACGTTTAGAGAATTGTCTGCTCCAGTGTATGCAAAGATGTTGCATTTTTTAATCAGATGGCTACTTTTAGCACAACCTTTCAAATAGAGTGCTGCAAAGATAGTCGAGATGGAAGTTGTGAATGTTATGAAGGTAATAGGCCAGAAGGTTTCCTGATTTTTAGGGAGTTACTGATAAGTCAAGACTCTGCTGGCAAGTATTAATTTACTTAGAATGAGAGGAGAAATTCCTTTTTCCTTCTACTGACAGCTGCTGGATAGCATGCTTGTGACTTTGAGCTTAACCTATTGACATGTAGTGGTCACTGAGTGAGCTACTAAAGTGTGATGATGATCAATAGAATGGTATCCCAGCGTAAGTCAGTACTTTGATTAGAAAAGAGATTTTTTTTTTGAAAAGCAATATACCTGATATTTCAAACACTTTTAGGACAAATTATGTGCTACTTTTCTTTCCTCAAATTCTCTGAATTATAGTGTTGAGGCTTGGACAGGCTCTGAGTCCTGTGTATCGGTTTTCATTGTCTGACGGCACGATGGTTGCAGCACAAACGAGGAGCAGGCTTATGCGCACTTCAAATACCAATGAGCCTCAATTTATCATGTCACTGCATGTTGTTCAAAGGTAAGCAAAAAAAATTCCTTCATGTTAATTAGAACTATTTATATTTCCGGATCAGTTTCAAAATCAAACTTACTGTTTAAAGTATGTTTAGGCATTGAAATTAAAATATGGCAGTAACACCAGAAGGAGCTAATATGATGCTTTTGTTTTTGTGTATTATGTTGTGTCAGAGCCACATTTTTTGAGTTTTATTATTGGCATCATAAGCATAGTTGCATCGCCTAAAATCCAGATTGTACCTTGTACCTACTCAGTGTCCAGTTTAGCTGAATGATGTAGGCATAATGGCTTCAGATTTGAAGACTTAGCCTCAGACTCAAGATTAAAAAAGTAGGGCTGAATTTTACTTTTCCTGTAGAGACAGGCTTAGGGGCGGGGTGGGGGAGAATGTGGAAGAGTTGGCAAAATGAAGGGGGAAGTATAGGAAGGCATGCCCATTGCTTTCCCAGAAGCATGCCACAATGAGAAGGATGAGGAAGATGGCAACTCACCCAGCTGCCTGTCTGGCCATTTGAGTTGCCGCCTTCCCTGATTTTCCCCATGTCAGTAAGGGAGCTGCTGGAGTAGCAATGGCTGCTCCTTTTGCTGCTGAAAACCCCCTGTTTCCTTTGGGAGAAAATTGATTAGCTGAGAAGTGAGGGCCTCCAATCATTCCAGGACTTCCACTGGACTCTGACTTACATGGGAAGGCCTGCCGAAATTTCATCCTGTTGGGCAGTTTGGAGGGCATTTCTCTGAAATCAGGCCTTCAGAAATGGAAATCACACCCAGAAAGGCTGGATATCACATGTGCATGTGTGTGTCAGATCCTGAGGCTGGGAGTATACCCACTGTCCCAACGACCAAGGTAAATGTGGGATGCAGGCAGGGTAGGGAAGGCATTACCCAATTGGGGATGATGGAGGGGCTGTGGGAAAGCTGTGCCTTACTGCAGGGAGGCTATGGGATCACTCTCACTGGCGACTCCTGCCTTTTGTCCAGTTTCTCAATGGTGCACAAATGAGTGCAGATTGCCCATGTGACGTTTTACCACTCTCTTGGATCCACACCTTTTCATCTCACCTGGAGCTGCAATAATTGTGCAGGCAGGAATAGGCTCTTAAATAATCATGAATCACCATAGAGTCATAGAGATGTACAGCATGGAAACAGACCCTTCGGTCAAACCCATCCATGCTGACCAGATATATGGGACTGGAAGGTTGCTGGGTGGGAAGGCCCTACCTCAATGTATTCAGTAAGCAGCAGAAAGTTGGTGGGGATCTTGCACACACAGATGTTTCCCACCTTCCGGCCTCTGTGGCCAGAACACTCTGCCTTAATTCTACACCATTAAGATGTAACATTTTAACTTTGATGTTTTTAGCTTTCTGCACAGACCTTTTAATTTTGTTACCTTTTGAGCTAAATTTTGATCAAAATCGATGTGAAGACTATCATCTTTATTTCTTTGCAAGATGCATCTGTGATGCATTCCAATATTGGTTTAAATGATGAAAATGTGAAATATCCGAGTACTGTGGTCATAACTCGGTCAAATATTTAAAAATGCAAACACCTCTTTGTAAAAGAACTTTGATTTTAGTGGCATGCATGCCACATCTTCGTTTCAGTTGTATAACTTGTATATTTTGTTGAAAACTACAGAGAACAAAATGTTTGTGGGATGAATCAGGAAGCAACTGGACAAGGAATGGTGAAGCCAATGAATCCAAGTTCCAGTAGCCCAGCCATGGCAGGGGTTTCTGCTGCAGCAACTGGCCAGGAGATGACGATGAGCAACAATACAAGCTTCTCCATGAATGGCCTGAAGGAGCAAACGGGCATGGGACAGATGCCAGGAAACAGGTTTGTTACAGGTGGAATGAACCATGTATCGGGCATGCAAGCAGCCACTCCTCAGGGTAGTAACTATGCACTCAAAATGAACAGCCCATCAAGAAGTAGCCCTGGTGTAACTGTGGGGCAGCAGACTTCCATGCTTTCTCCAAGGCATCGTGGAAGTCCTGGAATGGTTGGAAGCCCTCGCATCTCAGCTAACCAGTTTTCTCCCATAGGAAACATGCATTCTCCAGTGGGAGTTTGCAGCAGCACAGGGAATAGCCATAGCTACTCCAGCAACTCCCTTAATGCACTTCAAGCCCTGAGTGAAGGCCATGGGGTATCACCTGAACTGAAAGTGGTGACTTCACAAAATTCTCCGGGAGGTATCAGTTCTTCATTGGTTAAAAAGGGGAGCATGGATTCCAAAGATTCTTTTGGATTGTTGAGTGAGCAAGTCCAACCAGAGAACGCAACTGGACAGTCGGACAGTGGACTTTCTGGGGAGCAGAAAGAAAACAGTGAAAGTAATTTAAATCCATTTGGTGGTGGAGAAAGGACTGATGGGCAAAGCAAGGGGCATGACGGCAAAGGCCACACAAAACTCTTACAATTGCTGATCACTAAATCTGATCAAATGGAATCTTCCCCTTTGCCAAGTGCCACTGGGGATTTGGTTAAGGACTCCACAGGAAATTCGTCAGGACTACTGTCTACTTCAGCGGTGACATCATCCACAACCAACACCTCCTCTTCACACGGGCCCTCACTGAAAGAAAAACATAAAATTTTGCACAGACTTCTGCAGGACAGCACCTCTCCTGTCGACTTGGCAAAGCTGACAGCTGAGGCCACAGGTAAAGAACCCAACCAGGACACGAGCAGTTCAGTTCCTGGTGCAGAAGTAACTGTTAAACAGGAGCAAATGAGCCCTAAGAAGAAAGAAAATGCACTACTTCGTTATTTACTGGATAAGGATGATACAAGTATGCATAATATTAAGCCTAAACTAGAACGGCTGGATAGCAAGTTAGATTCCTGCATGAGCACTAAAACAGTCATGAAGTCTGAGAAGGAAATTAACTTTGAGCCATCTGAACAGGTGAGTGTGACTGTTTATATGTTTCAATATTTAAATATGGTAGTGAGAAATTTCTTGGTAATTTTATTTGGATTTGGGGTTAATGGATAATACTTGTGTTAAAATGAGAAATCTTATGAGCCATTTCATACATGCTTTGTACAATTCAGCCAAGTCATTTAATTGCTATCAAGTGTTTGGATGGAGGAGGTGGTATTTTATGCCCCTTTGTGGTTGGCAAGGAGTAGTTTCTTCAGGTTTAAAGTGGGTTTTGTTGTAGAGAAGTGACAAGGCTCCTGAACTGCCAGAGATCAGAAGGCTTCTTGCTATATTGTTCACTAGCCCTTCAGCTGACAACCAATCATAAGGTGGTTGGCAGGCAGAAGGCCTTTGTCACTGATGACTGGCATCTAGTCTTTAAACCAATCAACTTAGTTACTGGCAGAATATCAATTTATACACACCCTTGGCTCCAACTTTTCTGCACTTTCTCCTATCACTGCTAAAAACAGCAGCTTCACAAATAGTCCTTAAAATGAGGATCCATCTACTTTCTTTTACAAAAAACTCCAGTAATTGTGATTGTAACAAGGTCAGTCAGGTGGACCTCATAGAATGTGAGTTCACTAATTGGACCAGATTAACAGCCCCAATCAGCAAGCCTTGACTGACAGTGTGAACAGGATGCCTGTCATTCCTCTCTTTATCTGAGCGCTGTCTCTGAGGGAGCTGGATCAGTGTCAAAGACTCTCCACATTTAACTAAAGGGTGACTTGGTGATGGGATACTGGCCTCTGTGGTGTTATGTCAGTGATGAGGAGAGAAAAGCACATTCCAGAAGAAATTTGCAGTTGTTGGTTTTGAGTTGAGGTAAGCATTTCTGGCATCATGCCCTTCTTTGGAAAGTTGGACCCTGCCATCAAAGACTGGGTCCAGTATGTGGAAAGAATGCACTATTTCTTCTGGGCAAATGACATTGGGACAGATAAAAAGCAGCAAGTAGTTTTCCTGACAGCGTGTGGGCCTGCACACTTTTCAGTTATTGGGAGCATAACCTTCCCTGAGGCAGAAGATACTAAAATCTTTCAAGAGTTGGCAGATATAGTTAAGCAAAACTAAAAACCCAAGCAGCCTCTAATTCTGAGACACTATCAATTTTATTTGGCAATTGGAGAACCAGGGGAATCTGTTTGGGGAATTTTGACTAGGTTAAAATGGCTGGCAGAGGCATGTGACTTTGTTTTAACCTATAATGAGATGCTGAGACATTGTTTGGTATGTGGGATTAATAGTGTAACCATGCAAAAGCACCTATTAGCTGAAGCCCAACTGGACTTCAAGCTTTGTCATTGAAAAATGTGATAAGTGGAGCATGTGATTTTCAGGGCATTCCGATAGAAGCAGGCACCCTCGCCAATCTGACTGAACTTGGGGGACACCACTTGAGTGAAGGTAATTGCATAACCTCACTCAGGACATACCCTGAACAGACAGGTCAACGCACAGCAAAACCCCAAAACAAAGCCAAGCCTCACTAAATGGTTAAAATCTTCTTAAGGTTTGCCAACAAGCCGTTGTAGTTGCTGCAGGACTTGAGACAGCAAAGAGTCCCAGTATACTTAAAATGAGTTAGAGAACTCCATAGCCCGGTATCCAGGAAAGTGTGCACCCTGGAAAGTCCAGCTACATCTGGTTTGGAACAGTTAAATTGCTTAGCAACATCCATATCAGAACCAACCAAAATAAATGTCTGGTTAAATGGTCACCCGGTTCTGATGGAGGTTGATACTGGTGCGGCTGTATCAATGATTGCAGAACCAGTTTTTCACAAAAGTCAATCTGGACTCCAACCCTTCAGTTTTTATAAGACCTTGGCTAGACTGAGAACCTGTACCAGGGAACCTTTGCAGATTAAGGGTACAACTTTGATTTTGGTCTGTTGTGAGGAGCAGCTGGTATAGTTACCACTGATTGTATTGGAAGTCTCGATGGGGCAAAATTGGTTGAAAAGGATTCACTTAGACTGGCTCATACCATAGGATTTGTACCAATACATAAGATTGCCATTTGGGTATTGTACAAGCTGACAATATTTCAGCAGAAAATGGATAACATTTTACAAGGTCTACCCCAGGTCACCACTTATCTAGATGATGTGCTAATAACAGGAAAAACAAATAAGGATCACTGCAAGAACTTGGACATAGAACTTTGGTGGCATGGTGGCTCAATGGTTAGCACTGCTGCCTTACAGCGCCAGGGACCTCTGTTCGATTCCCGCCTCGGGCGACTGTCTGTGTGGAGTTTGCAAGTTCTCCCCGTGTCTGGGTGGGTTTTCTCTGCGTGCTCCGGTTTCCTCCCACAGTCCAAAGATGTGCAGGTTAGGTGAATTGGCCACACTAAATTGCCTGTAGTGGTAGGTGCATTAGTCAGAGGGAAATGGGTCTAGGGAGGGTTACTCTTCGGAGGGTCGGTATGGACTTGTTGGGCCAAAGGGTCTGTTTCCACACTGTAGGGAATCTAATCTAGTCCTTTAGTTTTTCTGAGGTGGGTGTATGCCTCTGAGGGGAAAATTATATGTTCCAGGCACCCCAAGTGACCTAGTTGGGCTACAGATTTGACAAGACCGGGTTATACCTGGTTGGAAGATAAAGTGAAGGCAACCAAAGGTGCCCTGGCTCTTATGTCTGTAGCGGAGCTTAGGTCTTTTCTTGAGCTGGTGAACTATTACAGAAAGTTCATACATAATCTGGCCTCCATCCTGGCCACTTTGCAGCAACTCCTAGCCAAGCCGTAGCTTTTAAGGAAGTGATGAAATAGCTATCCATCCTCAAAGGTGTGTTGGCACACTATAATCCCAAGCAAGATCTGGTATTGACAAACAATGTCTCCCTGCACAGCACTGTGGTAGTATTAACTCATTGGTCCAGTGGAGAGGAATGCTCTATAGCATATGCATCCAGGACTTTGGCAAGTGCAGAGCGTACATATGCCCAGAGCAAGAGGAAGGTTTTAACCGTCATATTTAGAGTCAAGAAATTCCACCAATATCTTTTTTATGGAGGTAAATTTATAATAATAATGGACCACAGACCTCTACTGGGCCTACTTAAAGAAGACACAGCAGTGCTGCCCATAGCTTCAGGTCAAATTCAGCAGTGGGCTCCAATAGTAAGTGCATGTAATTACAAGTTGGAACACCATCCAGGAGGCCAATTAGCAAATGCAGATGCATTGAGCAGCCTCCCATTGGCAGGTACACCACCAGTGGTACTGCCACTGGAAGATTCCATAATGGTTTTAAATTGTCTGGACATACTTTCAGTCACTGCTGACAAAATCAGACTTTGGATGTAGAAAGATCTGTCCTGGCAAAACTGAAACAGCTAGTGCTGATTGGGGAAATCAAAGGGTCTTTTTTTGTCTCACGTCCAGAAGTCCAATCAATTGTTAAGAGTTTTTTTTTAAAAGGATTAGATTACTTACGGTGTGGAAGCAGGTCCTTCGGCCCAACAAGTCCACACTGACCCGCTGAAGAGCAACCCACCCAGACTCATTCCCCTACATTTACCCCTTCATCTAACACTACGGACAATTTAGCAGGGCCAATTCACCTAACGTGCACACTTTTTTTTTGGACTGTGGGAGGAAGCCAGAGCACTCGGAGGAAACCCACGCAGACGTGGGGAGAATGTGCAAACTCCACACACAGTTGCCTAAGGCAGGAATTGAATCTGGGTGTCTGGCGCTGTGAGGCAGCAGTGCTAACCACTGTGCCACTGATCATCCTGGGGGTGAGGGTGAAATGGCATCAGGACTGACAATGCCACAGACAATACTCTGCCAAGCAAGGGAGACAGTTTACTTCATGGGATAAAGTTTAGTGTAGGAATCATGGGAATGGCCCTGCATGGGTAAGAGGTATGGTCAACACGAGATTGGGTCTGGTGACACACAAAGCTCGGGTAGATGCGATGGTCCTGAACAAACCTGTGGAATAAATGAAAGCTGCAAAGTTGCAAGCGGTGAGGGAATGAAACATGCCTGGCTCCTTGACAGCCTTTCTAACTGGTCTGGAGCTTGTGGGTTCTCCCTCTCTGTAAAGCGTTGGAAGTATCTCTGAATCTGCGATTGACACACGGGTGTTACTACCTCAATGCCTATGCTGCCCAAAGGAAACATTTTCTGAGCTACTGCGGGCATAAGACACAAAATACTGCGCGTTACATGCTGCTCATATTAGAGACAGCTGGAGGAACCTGACGCAGTGCTGAAATGTTTCAGGAGGAGCTACAAAAAAGTCCCCAGACTTGGAGGAGGAGGGATGTAGTGATTGTAACGAGGTCAGATTGGACCTCATAGAATGAGTTCTGATTGAACCAGATTGACAGCCCAGTCAGGGAACCCTGGATGACCGATATAAACAGGAGTGTCAGAGGTGCTGTTCACTGAGAGCTTTTTTTTTAGATGACTAGATTAGATGATTAGATTAGATGATTAGATGACTTACAGTGTGGAAACAGGCCCTTCGGCCCAACAAGTCCACACCGCCCCGCCGAAGCGTAACCCACCCATACCCCTACATCTACCCCTTACCTAACGCTACGGACAATTTAGCATAGCCAGTTCACCTGCCCTGCACATCTTTGGACTGTGGGAGGAAACCGGAGCACCCGGAGGAAACCCACGCAGACACGGGGAGAATGTGCAAACTCCACACAGTCAGTCGCCTGAGGCGGGAATTGAACCCGGGTCTCTGGCGCTGTGAGGCAGCAGTGCTAACCACTGTGCCACCGTGCTGCCCACTGGCTCTGAGGAAGCTGGTTCAGTGGCAAGAACTCTCCAGGTGTGAATAAAGGGTGACTTGACAACTGATACCAACCTCTGGTATTATTTCAGTAATCCTTTAACAATCCTTGATTTTTGTTCAAAAATTTGTTTTTCTCTTTTCAGTCCACAATCCAAATGCGGAAAATATTTTTTTAAAAGCCTTTGCGGCTGTGATTTCAGTTGTTGCTTGTGACTTTCCAGCTGTACTACAGGGTGAATTTCTGCCCCTGAGTACTTTGATCCTGGAGAAGATCCACTGCTGTCCAGAAAACCATCCTGAGGAAGGTAGCAGAACCTTTCTCGCTGTCCAGCCAGCAAGTGAGCTCCCCCCTCCCCAAAAGAGAGTGGTCATGTGGTTTTGATCTCTGGGGGTATACTTTTATTTTAACTGGGCAGTTTTCCCGTTTGAAAAAATTGATTCGTGCTCTGGGTGAAATAAGCCCTAATCTTGGGAAATAGTTTGCCAAAGTTTCTAATACTTTAGCATTGTTTATGATTTGGAGAATTATCTGGAGTTCCATATGGGTTAAATGTATGACCTCCATTAAAAAAGGATGACAAATGTTGCTACTCATTATTTTCTTTTGTGTAAAAAAGCTGTCTACCAACATGTGTAAAGCTTTGAAGTGATCACCCTTTCTAATGTTGACTGACTCCCATGTACACAGTCTTATGTACAGGACCACTTTTCTAGATTTTTAAAGTGTTAACTCTCAAACATGCTGTTTATAGTAGATCCTTATGCAGATTAAACAATTAATGGCTTAAATTAACAGGAGGACCATGCCAACAGATTGTGACACAGAATAGTTTTCGAAATTGAATATTCAATGTCCCGTGAGTTCATTACATTCAGTACTCTTTAGTACTGGTGCAGGCATTAGCTTCCTCACAT
Organism: Chiloscyllium punctatum; assembly: GCF_047496795.1. Lineage (NCBI taxonomy): Eukaryota > Metazoa > Chordata > Chondrichthyes > Orectolobiformes > Hemiscylliidae > Chiloscyllium > Chiloscyllium punctatum. The sequence continues at coordinate 136,703,557 of NC_092743.1, forward strand.
TTCTATCTCCTTCACTTAAAGGTACCTTTTCTCATTAGTATGGTTCCACACTAATCATCACTCCATTCTTCCCATTAGCCCTCCATCCCTCCAAAGAAAGGCTCATTGTCCACACACTCTCCATTTGGGCATAAACAGGAATATTAGACCGCAGTGAGATGGGGGTTATTAAATTAGAGCTGAAGCCCTTTGTGGCTTTACCAAATATTCATGCAGCGCCCATAGGATAGAGCTTAGGAGACGGGTAACTTGGTGTTTTTCCTTTGTATTTGCAAAATTATGGATAATGAGTCTAATGGAACCATTCTAGTTGCTGTGATTCATTGAGGGCAAAAATACAGAGAAGACCCAGAATGCTGACCCTAAACACCATTTTTGAGGCTAGATTAGAGTAACCTGAATTTTACATAGACAGGAAAAATTGTCTAAGCTTTAAATAACCAAGGCATCCCTAACTTCATGCCAGGCAAATCTTTTCCTTTTTAATCTTTTGAGAGCGCTGAGTTATTTACCTTCCTTGGCAGTCTTTCCACTTTCACCTGCCTCAAGAGATAGACCCTCCAATTACCACTCACTTTCAGACATTATAGACTGTTTCCAGGTCATAGAACAATACAGCGCAGAACAGGCTCTTTGGTCCTCGATGTTGCGCTGACCTATGAACTATTCTCAGCTTGTTCCCCCTACACTATCCCAAAATCATCCATGTGCTTATCTAAGGATTGTTTAAATCTCCCTAATGTGGCTGAGTTGACTACATTAGCAGGTAGGGCATTCCACGCCCTTACCACACTCTGTGTAAAGAACTTGCCTCTGACCTCTGTCTTAAATCTATCACCCCTCTGTTTGTAGTTATGCCCTCTCATGCAAGCTGACGTCATCATCCTCGGAAAAAGTCTTTCTCTGTCTACCCTGTCTAATCCTCTGATCATCTTGTATGTCTCTATCAAATCCCCCCCATAGCTGCAGTCTTTCCAATGAGAAAAGACCCAAGTCTCTCCACCTTTCTTCAAGACCTTCCTTCCAGGCCAGGCAACATCCTGGTAAATCTCCTCTGCACCTTTTCCAATGCTTCCACATCCTTTCTGTAATAGGGCGACCAGAACTGTACACAATATTCCAAGTGTGGCCGCACTAGCGTTTTGTATAGTTGCAGCACGATATTTGTGGTTCCGGAACGCACTCCTTCTGCCAATGAAACCTAACACCGTATGCTTTCTTAACAGCACTATCCACCTGGGTGGCAATTTTCAGGGACTCCAAGATCCCTCTGCACATCCACACTATCAAGAATCTTTCCTTTAACCAAGTACTCTGCCATCCTGTTATTTTTCCCAAAGTGCATCACCTCACGTTTAGCTGCTGTCATGATAGCTAGTGTTTTCTTGGTGGCAGCCCAACCCCCTCTTCTACCCATCGACTCTCCTCCCAGTATTCTCCCTTATTGCCACAACTATTCAATATTCCCAACCCAAGATCACACCCCCACATTGCTACACTCTGAATTCTTGATATTCTGATGCTAAGGATGATCTTTCCAATGCTGCTAGTGTTTAGTCATATGGCCCTAAGCTTGGGAAACGCCTCATCAACCGGTTTAATATCCTTCTTAAAACCCCACTCATTCACTCAGCCTTTTTTGCCATCTGTCCTATTATCTGGGTGCCTGTTCTTGTCGAACTAACCTCTGTGAATGTGCTTGGAATGTTCTTCTATGTTAAAGGTACTGCAGCATGCCAGTTGTTGTTGATCTATTGTGCTGTTTTAATATCTCATTAATTTATTAGCTTTTTTAAATCACCTTGTGGTATTACTCAGAAATCAAAATGCTGAAGTCCACTATTACTCCCCACACCCTTGCTGAGGCTCTCTATATTAATTCTTCTATTCCCTTCTTTCAGTCTTTTATCGACAGTAATTCTGAAATGTGCAGTGTTAAGTCTCCTTTCTGACCTGAAAAAAAAGCACCTTTTTCTGCTTTTCAAACCCAAATTTTGTTTTGCAGAAAACATTGATTTTACATATTTTCTCTGGAACTAAGTGTTGTGATGTTTGCACTCTGTGGTCTTTGTTATCATACAGCTATTAATAATGTCACATTGCACAATATATACATTAGTCACATATAAGATTTCGATCTCGTTTGGTTTTTTACATCACATTTATGCTGCATAATAATTTGGGTAATAGATTTCCACATGACAACTCAAAGATTTAGTACAACCCATATAATGAGTAGTTTCTACTGCTGATGACGATGCTGGCCTGCATATAAGGATCTGAAAGCAACCATTAGTTTCATAATACTCTTTGAAATTTAATTTCAAGAATGCCGAGGCATGCTCACTCTCTGGCACTGTTTCAATCTGGTTAGAAATGTTAAAAGAATGCTGCTATTATGTGCAGCCAAGCTCTTGTGGAGGTCTGGGGGAGTGAGGGTGGTCGATAGGACATTCCATAGCTCCAAGGTTTTAGCACTGTTACCTGTTATTGTGTCAAACCACTGCGATACAGCATCAAATAGGTCAATAATGCTGCTGTGCTGTTGTTGAATGGTATTTTTCTTGTCATTTTTGTATGAAAGCAACCCTGTAATTACATTTCTAGAAACTTCACATTAATTTGTCTTCTATTTGGAAATTGTAATTTTTAAAATAGGAATTAACACCTTTTTATGATTCCCAGGTTCCTTTGTTGTAACTATTGGTTGTCATGCATTATGAAGGTTGTTTGCTGATGTAGCTTGTAGGGGGTAGATTTTGCGGTTCCTTATGATTAACCCCCCAATCTCTTGTCTGTTTGACATTGTTGAGGTCGAAGTCTGCTTGTATATACAAATTGTAATACAAATTCCTAGTACTTGGGTTAGCCTGGTTGACAAAAACGTGGCTCATCTGGTCAGTCTGCTGGTGTTTTCCAATCAAGTTAGGAAGGCGTCTACTACTAATTCTTGCCATGGTCCTTTCCTTTTGAAGGAAAATTTAAGATAAGAATTTTGTTTAGCCATTATTGCTTGTATTAAGTGTCCAAACATTTAAAGTTGCTACAGGGGGACTATAGCTATGGTGAGGGCGGAGTCAATACTTAGTGAAATGAAAATATTGGAAGTGATTATACTACAACAGGAAAGACACTCATTTATAGCCCGAGAAATCTATTTTCGAACCATCAGTCTTGAACACAAACATGTTTACTCTTCACTGTGACCCGAACCATGTCAAAGAGCAGGTCAGTTTAGAAACATTGAATAATGGGTAAACCAGTAAGGTTGTCATCTCTGAACGCATGTGCTAGTCTGGCCTGATTGTTACACTTTCTCCATTGCATCCAATGAACAAAACAGTCTTTCCTAATTCATTATTTCTAATGACGGGATTGGAGCTCTGTTTGTATCTCACGATATCCATGTTAAATAACTTGCAACAAAGCAGACCTTAATTGATGTGTTAAATGTTAAGTCACATTAAAACTATAAGATTTAGAGAAATGTGTTCTATAAAGTTGAATGTAACATGAAATAGACTGATATGCAAGTGGTTTATTAACGTTGTTAATACCATTACTTGAAAATGTTAAAATATATTTGAGTAAAGCAACTTAATAGGAAATCTTTATTCTTAAAAATTCGACACTTGAAGGAACTTTCTTAGGGATTTGTCCTTTTGTGTTCTACACCATGTTCTTAACTATGCGAATGTACCCAGGAATAATTTCTGAACTTGAAGAATCCGATAACATGTTCATTTGTAAATTGCTGTGTGTGCTTTCTTTTCCCTAAAGTAGTAAGTTAAAGGTGAAATACCATTAAAACTTGACCTGTTTTGAGCTAATTCTCGGTTGCTAAATAGCAGAATACAAAATATACGTCATTAACATTCTGGGGGCTCCATTCACTGGACTTTCCAAATAAATACTATAGTTGCAAGGGAAAGTCAGAGGCTAGGAATACTGTGTTAACTTCCCTCTTGTGTCCCTAATGCCTCTCCACCATCTACAAGGCGCATGTTTGTTGGGAGCGAACGAGACTCGCAGTTGGTGTGTTGCCTCTCAGGTGCCAGGGTCCGTGATGTCTCTGATCGTATCTTTGGGGCCCTGAAGGGAGAGGGTGACCAGCCTCCAGTTGTCCATGTAGGTACCAATGACATAGGTAGAAAGAGGGATAGGGATGTAAGGCAGGATTTCAGGGAGCTAGGGTGGAAGCTGAGAGCTAGAACAAACAGTTATCATCTCTGTTATCCGTGCCACGTGATAGCGAGGCAAGGAATAGGGAGAGATATCAGCTGAACACGTGGCTGCGAGGAAGCTGCAGGAGAGAGGGTTTCAGGTACTTGGAAAATTGGGGCTCATTCTGGGGAAGGTGGGACTTGTACAAACAGGTCGGTCTTCTCTTGAACCAGAGGAGTACTAATATCCCGGCTGGTGCTATTCGGGTGGGTTTAAACTAGCTCAGCAGGGGGATGGGAACCAGAGGTGTAGTTACGGTGCACCGGAGGATGAGTGTAGAAAGGACAGGGACATGATTTCAGGGTCACAGGAATGTGTTGGCAGACAGTGAAGTGGTTTGAAGTGTGGGTACTTCAGCGTCAGAAGTATCCGAAATCAGGTAGGTAAGCTTGCAGCATATATAGGTACCTGGGATTTCGGAGACATGGATAGAGCAGGGTGAGGAATGGATGTTGCAGGTTCCAGGGTTTAGATCTTTCTTTAAGAACAGGCAAGGTGGTAAAAGAGGGGGAGATGTGGCCTTGTTAGTCAAGGATCGTATAACAGTGGCTGACAGAACTTTTGAGGACTCTTGTCCTGTTTCTAACCTCAGCCCATACTACCTCAGTAGATGCGAGGTCAGACGGCTTGGAGTTTTTTATAGGCCTCCGCAGAGTTCCAGGGAGGTGGAAGAGAAGATTAGCAAAATTATCCTGTGTAGGAGTGAAATGAACAGGGTGATCATTATGGGGACTTTAACTTCCCCAGCATTGACTGACCGGAAATGCTGTAAGTACAGTACATCGGATGGATCAGTTTTTGTTTAATGTGTACAGGAGGGTTCCCTGACACAGTATGTCGAAGGGCCGACAAGAGGGGAGGCCACACTGGATCTGGTGCTTGGTAATGAACCAGGCCAGGTGTTTGATTTAGTTGTAGGTGAGCATTTTGGAGAGAGTGAGCATTTTGGAGAGAGTGACCATAATTCAGTTACGTTTAGTTTAGCGATGGAAAGGGATAGGTACATGCCACAGGTCGAGTTACTGCTGGGGCAAGGGCAATTATAATGTGATTAGGCAAGAATTAGGATGCATAGAATGGGGTAGCAAAATGCAGGGGTTGCAGACAGTGTAAATGTAGAGCTGGTTTAAGGAGCAGATATTGCGTGTCCTTGATAGGTATGTTCCTGTCAGGCAGGGAGGAAGTGATAAGGTAAGGGAACCGTGGTTTACAACAAATTGCATCTCTTGTTAAGCAGAAGAAGGAGGCTGATGTGTTGATGAGGCGATGGAGAGTTACAGATCAGCTAGGAAGGATTTAAAGAGAGTTAAGAAGGTCAAAGAAAGGACACGAGCCGTCTTTAGCAAATAGAATAAAGGAGAACCCTAAAGCTTTCTATAGGTATGTGAGGAGTAAAAGAGTGGTTAGGGTAGGACTAGGGCCAATCGAAGACAAGTGGGAAGTTCACTGTGGACCCTGTGGAGATCGGAGAGGTGCTAAATGAACATTTCTCATCGGTTTTCACTCCGGGAAAGGGGAATATTGTTGAGGAGAAGGATGAGGTACACAATATTAGACTAGAAATGATTGAGGTTAGTTACAAACAGGTGTTATCAATTCTAGAAAGAGTGAAAATAGACAAGTCCCCTGGGCCAGATGGGATTAATCTGAGGATCCTCTGGGAAGCTAGGGAGGAGACAGCAGAGCCTTTGGCTTTTGATATTTGAGTTGTCATTGTCGACAGGTTTAGTACCAGGGGACTGGAGGATTGCAAATGTTGTGCCCTTGTTCAAGAAGAGTAGTAGAGGTAATTATAGACTGGTAAGCCTTCCTTCTGTTGTAGGAAAGGTTTTGGAAAGGATTATAAGAGATCAGATTTATAATCATCTATCGAGCAACAATCTGACTTCAGATAGTCAACATGATTTTGTCAAGGGCAGGTCGTATTTCACAAACCTCATTGAGAAGGTGACCAGACATGTAGATGTGTAGGGCAGTTGACGTGGTATACATGGATTTCAGTAAAGCCTTTGATAAGGTTCCATGTGGTAGGCTGTTGGAGAAAATGCAGAGGCATGGAATTGAGGGTGATTTAGCAGTTTGGATTAGAAACGAGCTTTCTGAAAGAAGTGGTGGTGGTTGATGAAAAATATTCAGTCTGGAGTCCGGTTACTAGTGATGTACCACAAGGATCTGTTTTGGGACCACTGCTGATTGTCAATTTTATAAATGACTTAGACACAGGCATAGGTGGATGGATTAGTAAATTTGCAGATGACACTAAAGTCGGAGTAGTGGACAGTGTGGAAGAATGTTGCATGGGGACTTCGATAAACTGCAGAATTGGGCTGAAAGATGGCAAATGGAGTTCAATGCAGCTAAATGTGAGGTGATGCACTTTGGGAAGAATAACAGGAAGGCAGAGTACCAGGTCAATGGAAAGATTCTTGGTAGTATGGATGTGCAGAGTGATCTTGTAGTCCATGTACACTGATGCCTGAAAGTTACCTCCCAGGTGGATAGTGCTGTCAAGAAGGCATACGGTTTGTTAGGATTCATTGATAGAGGGATTGCGTTCCAGAGCTGCAATATCATGCTGCAACTATACAAAACACTGGTGCGGCCACATTTGGAATATAGTGTACAGTTTAGGTCCCCATATTTTGGGAAGGATGTGGAAGCATTGAAAAAAGGTGCAGAGGAGATTTACCAGAATGTTGCCTGGTCTGGAGGGAAGGTTTATGAGGAAAGGCTGAGAGACTTGAACCTGTTCTCATTGGCAAGAAGAAGGCAAAGAGGGGATTTGATAGAGACATACGGGATGATCAGAGGATTAGATAGGGTAGACAGTGACCGTCTTTGTCCTAGGATGATGATGTTAGCGTGAACGAGGGGGCATAACTACAAATTGAGGGGTGATAGATTTAAGACAGATGTCAGAGGCAGGTTCTTTACGCAGAGTGTGGTATGGGCGTGGAATGCCCTACCTGTTAATGTAGTCAACTCAGCCACATTAGGGAGATTTAAACAATCCTTAGATAAGCACATGGATAATGATGGGATAGTGTAGGGGGACGAGCTGAGAATAGTTCACAGGTCGACGCAGCATCGAGGACCGAAGGGCCTGTTCTGCGCTGTACTGTTCTATGTTCTAAGTCAAGAATCTGACACGATACTCTCCAGTTGCCTGGATATGTGAAGCTCTAGCAATGCTCAAGAAGCCCAGCACCATCCAGGACAAGAAGGTAGCTCACCATTGCCTTCTCCAGGACAACTAGGATGGGCAATAAATGTCAGCCCAGCAAGCAGCATCTGCATCACCTGACTGAACTTTTTTTTTAAAAAAACTGTATTTTGCTGTTTTCAGATGTATAACTGTCAAGTTTAAGATCGATGTTGGAAATTTCTGACGTGATAATAGTGTATTTAGTTTAAATGTCAGAGGCAAAGAAACAAATTTGAGTTCAAAAGAAGAGTATTAATATTTTGGATGTTCTGAACTCATTCCTGCTGGTTTGTACAGGGCTGCAAGATCTTCTCAAAAGATTTGTTTTCTTTCAATGTACCTTTGATAGGAAGGACCTTGATGCACGGCTTGTATGGCAGCCTATATTACAGCAGCCTTATCAAAAACTACCTAACAGTCCAAGTAAATGATATTAATTGCCTTCGTCCCTCAACCTGGTAACCCCCTTAAAAAAAATTCCCAACAGGTTATTAAGGCATAATGTCTCCATCCCTGACTGCCCTTCTCTGTGAGGTTAGTTTGTGTGTGTGAACAATGGTCTCGCTTAACCAGCTCTATTCTGTAAGTAACCTGGAGTAGATGCTATCGGGAAAAATAGTTTGATTTGTTTTAAAACTCCATGTTCTCGTCAAGGTCATATATTTATTTAAATCTTGGTAACTTTTTTGTTGTAAATAACATACTGTACAATATTAATTGGAATGGAGTTGTGTGTAAAGGGGCAAAGGTAGACAACTGAAAACACTAAAATAAAACAGAACTGTAGCTGCTTGACATCGGCAACGAAAATAAATTGCTGGAGAAACTCAGCAGGTTTGGCTACATCTGCGAAGAGAGAAACAGTTAACATTTCCAGTCCAGTAGCCCTTCTTCAGAATCCATTATCATCCTAGGAAAGAGTTATTGTTGGCAGGGTGTGGGATTTGGGAAGGAGTGAGTAAATAGGAGATGAAGACTACAGAGAGGGGGAAAAAAAGAGTAGGCAACACACGCTCTTTTTTTCCCCTGGAGTGTGGGAGGTTGAGGGGTGACCTTAGAGGTCTATAAAATCATGAGGGGCATAGACAGGGTGAATAGGGGAGGGTAGGGGAGACCACAACTGGAGGGCATATCTTTAAGGTGAGAGGGGAAAGATTTAAAAGGGACATAAGCGGCAACTTTTTCACACAGTGGTGTATATGTGGAATGAACTACGAGAAAATGGTAGATACAGTTACACCATTTAAAAGACATTTCGACAGATTCGTGAATATGAAAAGTTTAGAGGGATGTGGGCCAAATGCAGGCCAGTGGGACTAGTTTAGTTTGGGGCACCTGGTTGGGATAGATGGTTTGGACCAAAGGGTCTGTTTCTGTGCTGTATGACTCTGTAAAGGCCAACCATGTAATATTGGGGACTGAGAGTGGGTGATGATGAGTTGTCTGTGCTCAAAGGTAGGTCTTCGGGTGTTTAAATGACATAAAGGAGTTTTCAGGTTCTAAAATGATATTTGTTCCTTTAGAACTGCTGCCATGTTCTGGGAATCCTCCTGAATCTTCACTAAAGAATCCTTTAAAAGCACTTTGTTACTCTGAAAGCTACTTTTCTTACTGTGGTAATCCAGTGCCGGCTTTGCTGATTTCTTGACTGCTCTGATATTAACATCTTACTGCCTCGCGTTGAGCACAATACCAACCCCGTTTCCCTGAAATTAGTTTGAATCAATATTAGTATTTCTACGTGAGTCTGGCTCTTGCACCTTGGCTTGATTTTACCGTATGCCATTTGCCTGCCATATTTGGCAGCCCTTTTGTGTGAAAGAAATTGAAGGTGATCTATTTTAATCTGAATAGTTGCAAATGTCAATAATAAGGTTTCTCAGTTGAATTACTTCTTCTGCCATTTTTGAAAATTCAGCGTTAGTGTCCAGGCTGATTGTTCTCACCAGCACCTACTGCAATGTGTGCATTTTAACTGACTTGTTTTTATGGGAATTTACTGTCCACAAATCAGCTGCTGTGTTTATATTAACAGTTACACATTTTGAAAGTAATCAATTGGCAGTGCAGAACTTTGAAATGTCCTAAGGACGCAGTGTATATTAGCAAGTCTGGCCCTTCCTTAACATAATCATGTATAATCCTTTTATCCAAAAATGAAGGATCTAACGGTAGGGTAGAGTATTCCACTGTCTGTAATACTATGCATGGCTTGCTGCATTCTTTTTCATGGTTGTGCAGCAAAGAGGTTTATTGTGATATCCACTATTTAATGTGCACCTCCAAAGTGCTCTGTATTTTTTTAATGTGTAACTCTATTCACAAGATTAAATCTCTGGCAGTGAACTTGAGATGGTTGTGCATTATTGGGACTATCTTTGAAAAGAAACATTGCAGTCAGTGTATAAGCCTCTTGGTTTAATTGCTGCCTTGTCCTGTCAACTACCTAAGGTTCTACCTGCAATGTACACTGACAATATTCATGCAACCAGTTGAGGTTTTCTGAGCATGCAGTTGTAGCAGTATTGAATTGACAGCTGCTTGTCCTTTCTCATAAGTCTACCACTTTGCATATTGAATATTGCAATGCATATGTCTGATCAGGCATTCAGTATCTTGATACAGAGAAAAACAATCTACTGTGACGCTTAGCAAAGTAATAATGGTCAAAATTCACCAAGTAGTGTACAGTTTTGGTTACCCAGCAGTGAATTCAAATTAACCAATTCACTTAGAATATTGTAACAAATTAATGTGAAATGAATATTTGAGGTGTGAACCTCCAGATTGAATAACTCTCTGCAATCCACTAACCATATTTATTCTTAACTAATTCCAAGAGGGTGCTAATTGAGATATGATATTTAGTGAACTCTCAAAAACTGTCACATTCCAGCAATATAGGCAACCTTAATGATTTGTGCATAATCATTGTACCCCATGTGCTTCTGGACTGTATTCGTAGAAATCAGATATAATCCCATCCCAAAGCGCCTTCTGTAGGAAAACTTCCCATTCTTAATTAGGGTTGAAATGTAATTATTTTTTTAGGGGCTGTTATGAAACATTGGTAGTGACCCTACCTCTGGGCTGGGATTTAGGTACCACTTGCTCCAGAGGTGTGTCGTAACATATCTGAACAGGTTGGTTAAAAAATATACTGATCTTTGTTTGAGTTGGAAGTGCTGGAAGATAGATGATTTGATGAGCAAATACAGTTGAGCCCTATAAATCTCAGGACTGTTCCTCACCAGTGCTGCATGTGTTGGTCTCAGCTAGGATGCGACAATTTGTTTGATTTTCCTGAGAGGTGGGAGAAAGGGGAAGGCATGAGTAACCGAGGTTCTTGAATCCAGTCTGATCTACAGCTTACATACGCATGGACATTGGCTGGCTAATAATAGGGGTCAGGTATGCATTGTGTAATAATCACCAGATTGTCACATGTATGGCAGGATTCCCGGTGCCCAAGAAACTTTAACTGAGGAAAATGTTAATAACTTCAAAAGAGACTGTGGAGGAGGCCATGAGAAAAAAATAGGCGATCATAACTTCATTAGTTTCTGCACAAATCCACTAATTGGGCTTGAACGCAGAATTGACGGGTGGTAATTGGCCTTGTTGTTGACAGCAGATCAGCAGTGACTTGGATAACTTAGAAGAAATTCTTGATGACCTGCAGAACAGTCAGTTGCAACAGCTTTTCCCAGACTCGAAGACGGCACCTGCCAGCGGGCCAGTTGACAAGCAGACCATCTTCCAAGACCTTCTGCAAATTGGCAATGAAAGTGTCTCTGCATCACCTCTTGGAACACAGAACCCATTACCTGGGATATTACAAAACAGTAAGTTCGTGTTTTTCATCTGTACAATATATATGTTACATCATTTTAATAATTATTAAGCTTTTTTCATTTTGACTTTAAAGCATGCAATTTCTAAGTCTACTATTGATATGATCTTGTAAAATCAAATATTCATCACATACACCTAATAGAGATGTCAGTATAACTTCGATATTTAAAGGCACGTCTACTTTTGACACTATCCCATTTCTTAACCAAAACTAATATACAGATTATATTGCTCTGTAAGCCCGTGCACTTATCTCTACATATTGCATTCTTCTCCCATTGGTAAATGGAGCTAAATATCAGACCTGGCTGCAGTCAGGTGCCAATGACTCTGTATCCCAACATTCCTCAACTCACTGCATCCTCTCTAGCCAGCTGTGACCTCTACCTAAAGTGACTTTTAGGCAACCATGCAGGAATAATTACCGTGCAAAATAATGAAGATGTAGAATGTTTTCTAATTTTGTCCATTGCAAGAAAAATAAAGGTATGCAGCTGGATAAAGATAAAATATTTCCAGTGGTTGGGAGCTGGGGACATAATCTGAGAATCGGGGTCAGACCATTCAGGAGAGATGTTAGGAAGCACTTCTATACATACAGCATGGTAGATGTCATAATCATAGAGATATACAACACGGAAATAGACCTTTCGGTCCAACTCATCAATGACAACCAGATATCCTAACCTAATCTAGTCACACATTTGCCAGCACTTAGCCCATATCCCTCTATTTATATACCCAGGTTTGGAACTTTTTTTTCCACTAATGGCAGATTAGTTTTGTTTTAAATCTGAGATTTTATTGTTAAGTAAAGGTATTAAGGAATAAGGGCCAGACAAGTTAGACCACAAATCAGCCATTGAATGGCATCACAGGCTCAAGGGGCTGAAGAGCTTCCTATGTTTCTGAAAAATCTGACTTTAATGATTTTCACCAGACAGTTAGTCAAGCGACGTTGGTAATTGCTACAGGCTAGAGTACACAGTTTAGATCTTCATACCATTTAAGAGGTTTCAATTTGCTTGTCTTAGCTGTGAAGTGCTGTTTAATGATAGGGAGTTCTTCTGGCAGCCTGTCTGGGAAATAGTGAAAATTGTCCATTTAAAGAACACTCTGTTTGAAGGTCTGTAATTAATTGGAGAACGGGTGACACAAAGGAGGAATTCCACTTGTACCACTAGAAATTTCAAACCCGTTTGTTTTAAGTCCTTTTTTTACGTTTATTTTTATACAAGTTATTTTGTACAAGACCGAGGCAGAGTAAAGAGCACCATCTGGTGTTTTAAATAGGAACTGCAACTGCTTGTTTAATTTTGTAACTCATCCACTTACTGTTTTTGCTTTTCTATCTCCACATTTTAGTCGATAAATCTGATTATTAATTAACATTGCACTGTACTAAAGGAGCTTATTACTGTGGGGAAATTTGTGGCAGCGTAAAATGTCATCTTACTGATTTGGTCTTGTTAGATTCAGGAGCCGTGGACCAACCAGACAGAGTTTGCAATAAAATAACAATAGTTTGGAGTGTAATTTTTGTAGTACAGAGCTTGACCATTGCTCGCCCCACTTCAGCAAATGGTGCAGTTGCACATTCTGGAAACTACCTGTATCAACTCACGGCAGAGAGATCGGCTGCATGTTCTGCTTGTTTTCGATTCAACAAGATAGATGTCCACCAATCTCTGGTCCATTTCTCCGGGCAATACTTTGTCAGAGACAAAATGACTGATTTAACATTTGGACAAAGATTGATGGTTAACTGTCAGTCATTATCTAACTGGTACATCCACCATGACATCATCTCTTTCAATCACAATTAGCATTTTCTTATCATTATAAATGCTAATTTTTGTTCAATATTTCATGCAAACTGTCCTGATGAGTGCATGATGAAAACATTGAAAAGTGTCTTTTTCAAGCAGTACTTAAGTTTGGTATGTTTTGGTGAAAATAGAATGAAATCTGCTTACTTGACATCTGCAGTGAAGCTAGATGGATTGATGTTTCTTCATCATTTTCAATTTACTCTTCAAGTCCACATTTGAATGTTATCCTGTCTGTTTTAAAATGAGGTATGGACCGTCATTAAAAGGGTTAGATGTCAAAAAGAAAACAGGGTGCTATCCACAGTACCATCTTCCAGATAATGTTTTTAGAAAATTAAGGATCTAGAACAACATTTATGTACTTAGCATAAACATTACTCTAGATTCTTACTTTTGGAAACTTAACTAAATATGCAGAAGGCGATACTGTGGATAGCACTCTGTTTTCTTTTTGACATCTAATCCTTTCAATGGTGTTCCATGCCTCGTTTTAAAACAGACAGGATAACTTTCAAAGTCCACATTCAAATGTCAAAGGATCGCAAACAATATTGTCTTCATGCTTGATCCTTTTCTGTCAGAACTGTTGCAAATACACTCCACCTACAACTTTCTGCTGACCATTAGTAATTTATTCAGTTTAATAAAATTGTGAAGAAAAATGCATGACTACAACCTTAATTGTTCCTTTGCTGCATAACTGTAACATTAATCAAACAAAATACAGACTTCAGGAATTTTGGGTTGATGACCTCAATCAGCACTAGCTCAGTGATAACATGCTTGCATTTAAATTAAAAGGTTGAGGGTTGAAGCTCCACACTAGAGAATTAAGCAATACATTTAGATTGGTTATCTCCGTATAATATGGAGGTGAACATTTAGGTTGACTTCTCTTTAGCTGCTGTTTCTAATGGGAAAAATTGAACTATTCCCTGCTCACAGTGAGTGAAGTGAAACCATTGAAGTTCTGTGTTCAGAGTAAAGTCATAGCATTAGTGGAAATACCTCTGCTCTGATAATCTAATGGGGACATGTTGGGGCTTTGATTGGTGAATTATGAAATTTGAACTGAATAAAAATCTGGACAAAAAGTTCGCATAATGACAACCATGTCATTGTTGATTTGTCTTCAAGATCCATTACTGTCTATTAGAGAAGGAAATTTGCCGTCTTCATCTGCTCTGGCCTACGTGTGACTCCAGAGCCATAGCAATATGGTTGAGTATTGAACGTTCTGTGGGCAATTGGGCGTAGACTATACATTCTAGCCTGTCCATATCCGTATCACATGAACAAATAAAAGAAATCCAGTTCCCATTGGGGATAGTGATGAAGGGAGTGAATGTTTAAGGTGTTGGATGTGATGCCAGTCAACTGGGTTGTTTCCATCTGGGTTGTCCTGAACTGCTTGTGGTGTTGGTGTTGCACTTATCCAGGCAAGTTGAGAGTGTGCCATCACAGCCCTGACTTAGGGGTATCGTGTGGTGAGGCGTTCTCCAAGAAGTCTTTGTCTGTTTACCTGCTCATGTAGCCATACCACATATGTGGCTGATCCGTTTAAATTTGTGACCAGTGGTCATCCCCAGAATATACACTAGATAGAGGGAGATCCAGGGATGGTAAGGCATTGAATATCCAGGGGCAATGGTTGAAATTTCTCTCTTTGGAGGTGGTCGTTGTCTGACACTGTGTGGCACAAGTGTTGCTTGCCACTTATCAGCCCAGGAGATTGTCCAGACCTTGCTGAGCGTGAACATGGACTGCTTCCTTCTGGCCCGTTACAACCTCATCAGCCTAATTCTAAATATTATATGGCAGAAGACTTTCAGTATTGTTAAATAACTGTTTTTTATTCAGCAATAGCCAGCTCAACAATGCTCAGTTTGGGTTAGCATAGAATGCCTACAGTGTGGAAAGATGCCATTCGACAGAACAAGCCCACACCAACCCTCAGATATCCACCCAGACCTGTACCTCTACTATTCTACATTTCCTCTGACTAATACACCTAACCTACACATCCCTGGACACTATGGATAATTTAGCATTGCCAATTCACCCAACCTGCACATCTTTGGACTTTGGACAGTTTCACGAGCAAAACTTTTCTTCTGACCTAACCCTAGCCCTTCATCTAAATGTAAATGCTGCCAGCTTCTAGAACTGACTGCATTTGATTCTGAGGCAGCACTTGACAGGACATGTACCAAGGAACCTGAATAATTCTGAAGTCAGTAGAGCTCAGGATGTAAACACCTCTTACTGGCCAGAGTCATATCTGGCATGAAGCAAGGTAGGTATGGTTTTAGAAGCTGCAGGGCATTGCTCCAGAATGAATCCTCAACTAGCTCAGCTAAGGGGGTGGCGCTAGAATGGGTGTGAGTGCATTTCCCTGGACACTGAGTAACTTAGCATGGCTAATCTATCTAACCTTTGACTGTGGGAGGATAATGCAGTCTGTGCAGTCATGGGGAGAATGTGCAAACTGCATACACAGTTGCCCAAGAGTGGAACTGACCTCTGGTCCCTTGGCGCTGTGAGGCGCTAACCACTGAGCCACCGTGCTGTCTTTATAATAGTCGTATAATAGGTATAGTAATGTAATAGTTGAGAAATAAATTACATAGCCTTCCTAAAGACTGCAACCAATGTGCAATCATCGAACAGCGTTCACCATTTGCGATTCCTCCAATACTGGAGCAGGCCATGTTCAAATGCAATAAGATTTGGACAGTATCTAGACTTGGGCTGAAAAGTGGCAAGTAACATTTGCATCACAAATGCCAGGCAGTGGCATCTCTTCAATAAGAGACTGTCTAACCACCACCCTGTGTTACCATCAGTGAATCCACCACTTTCGACATCCTGGGGGATTATCATTGACCACAAACTGCTATATAAATGCAGTAGCTACAACAGCAAGTCAGAGGCTAGGGATACTGTGGTAGGTAGCTCACTACATGACTCCGCAGAGGGTGCCTACAAGATAAAAGTCAATAGTAGGATGGAATACTCACCACTTGCAGAGATGAGTGCAACAACACTTGAGAAGCTTGACACCATACAGGACAAAGCAGTCCACTTGATTGGCACCACATCCACAAGCATCCACTCCCTCCTTCAACAACACTTAGTAGCAGTGTATACTATCTATAAGATACACTGCAGAAATTCACCAAAGATCCTTAAACAGCACCTTCCAAATCCATGATCATTTCCATTTCTTAAGACAAGGGCAGTAAATACTTGAGAATACCACCACCTTTAAAGTTCCCCTCTAATGCAATCATTTAGATTACCTACAGTGTGGAAACAGGCCCTTCAGCCCAACAAGTCCACACCGACCCGCCGAAGCGCAACCCACCCATACCCCTACATGTACCCCTTACCTAACACTATGGGCAATTTAGCATGGCCAATTCACCTGACCTGCACATCTTTGGAATGTGGGAGGAAACCGGAGCACCCGGAGGAAACCCAGGAGATTGTCCAGAGGGAGAACGTACAAGGAGAACGTACAAACTCCACACAGTCAGTCGCCTGAGGCGGGAACTGAACCCAGGTTTCTGGCTCTGTGAGGCAGCTGTGCTAACCACCGTGCCACCCACAACTCATCTTTCTGACTTGGAAATATATCACTGCCCCTTCAGTGTCACTGGGTCAAAATGGTGGAATTCCTTCCCAAAAGGCATTGAGAGTCTACCTATAAATACATGGACTGCAGTGATTAAGAAAGCAGCTCACCACTGTCTTCTCAAGGGCAGCTAAAGAGAGCCAATAAATGCTGGTGAGCCAGTCATGTCCCAATAAGAGCCTTGCTTCTAGGCTGTAGGAAGACAACACACTCGAAGAAAGCTGAAACAATACCAGGAAGCTTTAACTACTGAAGTCAATATTACAAAGGATAGCAATGAGTAACTCTGCAGTAATGTGATGGAAAAGAAACAATTAATTATTGTAGCCCATTTTTTTGTATATACAATTGTAGTATGGTTCAAAATTGTTCATCTGAGGCCGATAATAATAGTAGAACAAATTGCTGCCCCACAATATGTCTGAAATAGGATTTAAAATGTTCTTTAATTTGATACCAAAACATTAATTCAGTGCTCAGTTTCTTTCTCTTGAAAATGACACATGCCGACATCTTATCCTCTAGCTGGGTATGTAACGCAGTCCACTCCAAATTTGACTGAACACATTCAATGCCATATCAGACAGAGGAAGAGGAACAATAACAAAGAAACATCTTTTAAATATTTGATCTTTTGTTTAGTTTTTAAACTATCATGCAAGGGCAGCCTTCAATTCAAAAAGTGTGACTGTTTTGACTAAGTTGATAGTGATGTGAAACGTTGCGGATAGCAGCTTTCTGGATCTTTGTGTTGAACGTGTATCTGCTGTTCACTGAAGTTTGTAAATGAATATGCCTGTCATGACATAAGTGCAATAGTTCTAATGGTTTCCTTAATTGTTCAGCTTTGAAGGATTTGGTCCCAACTAAAGGTTTACCACTGGCAGTATAGCTCCAGACCAATATACATTCACCTTTTACTCTTCCATCTCAAATTGTAGCTTTCAACAATCCTCGAGCTATACAGCCACCCAGGCCGCAACAGCAGGGTCGATCTGCAGCATTGGACATGCACATGCAAGGTCAGACAAGTGCAGGACCATTCCCACCAATGCGAAATAGTGGTCCATATGCAGTAATGTCACAGCAAGTGATGGGTAATCAAGGGATTTTGACAAGTCAAGGAAACTTAGCAACCAATACAGGTAGGTTCACTTACATTGGACATTGTTTTATCCTGTCTTCTTTCCTTCTGGGTGCACCTACTAAAGTTCAGCAGCATTTAACTAGTGAGAAATTGTTTGAGGATCTTCTGGGCTATAGAGGTTCCCCTTTGCTGAGTGAAAAAAATCCTTGAAATTTGGGTAGGATGCATTTTGATTTTGTTGCTCTTCCACTGCTAGAGAAATTAACTTGAAGAAATATTTTTATTTGGTATGGGGATGTGGACATCATCTGCTAAGCCAGCATTTATTGCCTGTCCCTATTGTCCTGGTGAAGGTGGTGGTGAACTGCCTTTCTGAATTGCTGTGGTCTTTGGACTCCCACGTTTGCTGTTACGAAGGGAATTGAGCCAGTGACAATGAAGGAATCATAATATAGCTCCAAGTCAGGATGTAACGGTTTGAAGGGAAAGTTGGTTCCATTTGCACAAGCAAGTTCCTTATGTTTAAATTTGAATCATGAATTTCAGTAGGATGTTGGATCACGGTAGGTAAATCTGTTGTTACCTTTTGCAAAACAAAACCCACCCTGTGGCCCTTCTATCCTGAGAAATGTTCTCAGTCACATTGTTTTAATTCATTGATAGGATGTGGATGTTGCTGGCTAGGTCAGCATTTGTTGTCCGTTTCTAATTGCCCACAAATTAGAAGCCTAATTAAGAATCGACCACATTACTGTGGATCTGGAGTAAGGACAGCAGATTTCCTTCCTTAAAGGGCATTCGTGAACCGAATGGGTTTTCATGACAATTGACAAGTGTTAAATGGTCACCATTATCTAGCTTTTTATTCGTGTTTTTTCTTGTTACATTCCAATTTCACCAATTGCAATGGTGCGATTCAAACCCATGTTTCTCAGCACATTTTACCTGGGCTTTTGGACCCTACCACCACCATCTCTAACCTCCCTTTCCTGTCCTAAGTCCTTGAAGATGTCATCTCAAAAATCACTGCATATCCTCCCCTTGATCCTCTACCTTTACTACATCACTGAAATGGCCCCAAAGTTACAAGTAGTGTCCCATGTGACTGTAACCATAGTGTCCATTTTGGGACATGTCTGCAGTATTTGATACAGTTCACCAGACAGCCCTCTTTGACAGGCAGTCTATTTATTCCCAGCTGGGTGGGACTGCTCTTGCTTGACCCCATTCTCATTCATCCATTGCATTCGTATGCTGATGGTACCCAGCTCCATTTTGCCATACCTGTCCCACCCACTCCAGTCTCTGATTAGTCATGCTGCCTATCTAGCATCTTGTGTTGGAGGAACAAAAACTTCCAGTTTGTTCTCTTTAGTCCATGTCATAACCTTTTATTTTCTAGCTAGTGACTCCATCCCTCTTCTAGGCCACTTTGAGGTTGGACAAGGCTATTGAGAGCCTTAGTATCCTACTTGACTCTTGAAATGAGCCTCCAACCAATATCTGCTTGACCACCAAGGCAACCTACTACTTCTGCATGGTAGTGACCATCCAAGCCCTGCCTGAGCACATCTGCTGAAACCTTCATCTCATCCAGTTATTACCCTTCCACTTGACTGCTCTTCTGTCTGACCTTCCACCTTGCTAGCAGCTAAAACTTGAAGCCCTCCTAACTCCTGTTCACCCACCACTGTTGGTGAAACAAGGTCGCAGAACACTAATTTTTAAATTCTCACCCTTCTTTTCAAATCTCTTCATCGCCTTGATCTTCCCTATCTCTGTGACCTCCCACAACCCTCTCTCTTCCCCCTGTTCAAATCACATTGACGGTTCGGCGTTCGGCCTTCAGCCTCAAACCCCTATGGCCTGGAATTCACTCCCTAAACAATTCCACACCTCCACGTCCAACTCTCAAGATTCCACGTGAAATTTATCTCTGTTCAAACTTTCAAGTCACTTGTCTTACTATCTCCATATGCAACTTGATGCCAAACCTTATTTGCTAACATTCCTTTGAAGCACCCTGAGCCCTTTGATTTTTTTTTTTAAAATTGTTATATAAATGCTGATTGAAGGTGTTCTCACCCAGGGTAGTAAATCAAATTTATAGGAATATTGTACCATGGTTCTTCACTGCACCATATTTTATTGTTAATTATCCAAAATTACATGAGGTAACTGACTACAACCTGTGGATTGAATATGTGAATTTCGAGTAAAAGTCCTCCCCTTTCACTTCTCAACCAACAAATCCGAGCATTTGCATTACTCTACTACTGCTAAGCAATTCTACGGGGATTTCGTAATTGTAAAAGTGGAATAAAATTAGTTATCAAAGCAAAATAGGTTTTTCTGCCAACTACAAGTCAATGTGTACAGGAGTGTGGAAAGCATAAAGACATTGGAGCATTATCACAACGTTTAATGTCATTCCAGACAGCAGAAAGTTGTATTCCCCTGAATCCACAAGGAATACATTTAGTAAGTTATGTTGGCTGCCTTTTTAAATTCTGACTTGTCAGCATTCTATAACTAATGTGGAAGGAAAATTTAGGATTTATGTTTTGTATTAATCTTTCCCCAGCCCCTATGTAATTCCTAGACAAAAATGGTTTCAGTAACTGTTAAATGACCCACCCCAGACTACAACATGGCATTTGTAACAGCTCTGGTATTATTCTGAAAACTATTAAAATTGAAGTGATGTGGTCCTTTAACATTTGTTTTTATCAATTTTACCTGTTTAATATTAGGGAAAAACAAATGTTATTCCATTGGAGCGTAATAGAGGTGTATAAAATCATGAGGGGAGTAGATAAGGTGACTAGGGTAGGGGTAGGGGACATATTTTTAATGAGAATAGAAAATTTGAAAAGGGACCTGTGAGGGCAACTTTTTTTACGCAGAGTGTGGTTCGTGTATGGAATCAACTGCCAGAGGAAGTGGTAGATGCAGGTACAGTTACAACATTTAAAAAATATTTGGATAGGTACAATGAATAAGAAAGGTTTAGAGGGATTTGGGCCATTTGCAGGCAAGTGGGGCTGGTTTAGTTTGGGAAACTTGGTCGGCATAGACTGGTCGGATCAAAGGTCTGGTTCTGTGCTGTGACTCTATGGCACTAATTATCATCTTGTAACATCTTTCACAATACTGATCTTTATAGAAACTTACAAGATATGAGAGTGTCTTTTTGTAAAACTTCATTTCAGTTTTCTTAAACTGGTCCCTCATGTTAAGCTTCAAATCTCTTGATTAACTGTTGTAGTTTCAGATAACCTTGTTTTTATTGACATTGGCGATAAACATTAATTTTATCAACATAGTGCATAAATGTAGCCAAAAGGCAAATTTATAATTTATTTTGTTTTAAGTAACATTATTCGTGAAAATGTAATTTTTATCAATTCATTGGAAGTGGTCTGTTGTAAGTCGTAGGAGAATAATAAGTTACGTGATTCATTGATCATAATGGAAGGAGAAGGATTTCCCCAGTTGAGGGTATACCCGTAATGAATTGCAGTTTGAGACAAACATCGGAAAGTATTTTTGTGAAATTTCCCTGTGCTGTACAATTGTATATTATTGGCTAAAAGCTGCGTTCTTCATCCTGTATAACTAGAATACTAGTTTATTGCCTTGTTTGCCAGTTACTACAAAATAAACATATAATTTCAAAAATACTGAGCTATATTTTACATATAAATGAGCTGTTACTGTTTGATTTTTTTGGTAGATTGTCTTCAGCTCAATTGGAAAGTAAAGTGTTTGACGTATTCAGTAGCAAAAGTGATTCACTTCCTCAGGAAGGAAGTGAGGGTTATCCACACTTCTCAGCACCTGTCACTACTACATAAAGCAACACTCCTTATCAACAAGCCTTTTTGCAATATTTTAATGTGTAGAAGAGATGACTTACACATTCAGTAATCTTTAAGCATGATATTACAGTGACTAAACATTGCACTACTTGAAGAATTTATCAAGCTTAATGTTCTGTGGTGATCCATCCAGAAAGAAACTGTACTTGTGTTGAAAATGTGTGCAGTATGGCTAGAAGGACATATTTAAAAATAAATGCGTGAGAAAAGAGGTTGCAGAATTAACATCTATTTGTTGCATTTATGTGTAACCATGTGTAATGCTCGAGGAAGAAAACTGAATTCCAAGTATGGGACTGTTCTCCAAAGAAGATATCATTCTCCAACCACCTGTGTTCCTTTCTAGGACTGGTCAGTAATATGGGAAGTGGTGCCCCTCGATCCAGCATGGCTTCAGTAGACTGGGGTCAATCAAGCTCTGCTGTCAATACCACGAGTAGCACAGGATCGAACACAATGACCAGGACGACTCTGCAAGGTAGTATGGTATGCAATCCTACACCTGGCATTCCTATGAGACCGAACAGTCAGCCTGGTCAGAGACCGATGATCCAGACGCAACTGATGGGTATGTTGCAGCATTTTTATTTCTTGCGCCATTGGAGTTTCTTTGTTATAATTGTTATAAGTTACGCGATGCTAATCAATTGTGCCTATACTTTGAAAGGCTACACTGTTACAAAAAGCCAGTTTGAAAGAAAATAATTTTGCTGCTACTATTTTGTGTCAATTAGGGTCATCTGAAATGGAAATGGGTATGGGAGGCCCCCCATACAGCCAGCAACAAGCACCACCAAACCAAACAGCACCTTGGCCAGACAGTATAATGCCTATAGAAACAGGGCCTTTCGTCAGTCAAAATCGGTAAGTTGCACAAGTATTGATTCATTAGGAATTTTGCTTTTGAAGGAATATGAATTAAATTGATTCTTAAAAGACATAGTAATTGATATTTTATCTAAGGTTAGCTCTCATTTAACCAGCTCAAGTTTCTTGTGATGTAAATAATTCAGTTGTTTCATCCCTAAGTTCCAATGTGATCTTAAACTGTGTGCCAACATTTAAGTGGGAGGGAGGAAGAGCAGGAGTGTGGCGTCAACTCTGTGAAAGGAAAAAAAAAATCAGTTTTGGAAGTCACAATGATTGGCCATAAAGTTGAGATGTTAAACTGGCTGTGGTAGGAAAAGGCAGCTTTGTTAAACAGTGGAACCCAAGCTTAAAAAGTGGATGAATTAATGCACAGAAAATATGCAATATGTTTCAATATCAATAACCATAATTGGTGCTTATAACGAGCCCCCGGCTTAAAAATGATCCCACGGGTGCTTTTCAAAGCTAGAAGGAAAACTGGGAGAGAGCCAAACAAGGACTTAGTTAGGTGCCCAAGGCTTTCATGAAAGAGAAGGACCTTGAGAGGGTAAAGAGGCCAAGTAAATTTCAGAACATGGCGACATGGAGCCTATATAGCTGAAACCGTATTCCGTAAATAGTGCACGAGACGGCAGTATCTGTAGAATGAAAATATATGGGGACTGGGGGTCGGAGGGGCTGTTTTGGTCAGATGAGATTATACACTTGAGTTGGGAAAATCTATGGATGAATTTAATCATCAAAAGACTGAAGAGATGGAAGTCAAAAAAAGGAGGAGAGTTAGTGTTGTGTTAGGATAAAGATGGCAGACTTTTAGTTTGAAGGTGGTGAGAAGGTATAACATTGATATTTCCAGACTTGAGAACTCTAATGTCATGGTTGGCTGGTTTCTTTGCAGTGGTTTCTGTTATTGCAATGTGGCTCATTGGGACAGTTAAGGGTCAGCCATATTGACGTGAACTCTGGAGTCATTTTGTACCTTAAAGGAATTTAATGAGCCAGTTGAGATTTTTGTGGTATTTCAATAGCTTTGAGTTAAGTTTTATATTTGCTGGTATGAGCTTTATGTTCGAGTTTTGTTCCACAAACAGCCTTGGTGGGATTTGACCTTCTGGCTTTATCGGTCCAGGCAATTTAAATTCAAGCCCAGTAACATAGCTATTCAGTTTACCTAATCTGTTTCTGAACGCTGCACATTTTGGGAAGTTTGGTGTTCTGAATGAGCATCATTGCAGAATTCATCTATGACATTATGTTCTGATGGCTCATTCCTAAAGCTCTGCTCACTTCCAGTTCAACTCATTGCAGTGTAATGACAGAATTGGCAACATGTTTCAGCTGAATTAGCAGAGTTTTGAAGTAAATTTATAAAGTCAGGGAACTCGCATTCTTCATATTGTACATGCTCTGGCCCAAATGGTTAGCATTTTGTTTTTGTATAATTATTACTTTTTTCTAATTTTTAATAGTCTATTAAATACTGGGTGAGTTGTTCTGAATTAATAAGTTGCAACAGCAAATATAGCAAGGGAATTTCTAAATGAGTGTTCAAAGCAAGGCACCTATGAAGTAGTTCTCAAGCTAAGTAAGAGAAAATGCAAGAAAAGTTGATACCTGCTGATTATTGAAAAGTAATTGGCCATTTTTATTTAATTTGTTGTTGCAGTCATCATGATGAATAAATGTTGGCAGTTGAAAATAGAGACACACCAAGCCCTTTTCTGATCACAATCCATATAAGGTTGATCAACTTTGTGTGCTCTAGGAACTAAGGGAACATCTTATTTCTAAGTTTATTTTATAACAAGACATTTTCTTACCATTGTGATAAAACCTTTGATGCAGTGTAGATCAGTGAGGGAGGGAATAAAATGTGACCTGGACTTGGTGTGACAGCAGTAATGGATTTTTGGTTATACCTGAAACTAAGAAATCCTGATCTGTTTCTTTTAATTTTGTGCTTTTTATACTAGTAGGCAATCCTATAACAGTTCTCAAGATGATCTACTTTGTCCATCTATTCCAATGGAAACTCCGAATGATGAAGGGACAATTCTGGATCAGCTGCGTTCAGCATTAAAGAATATTGATGAACTTGGTCTGGAGGAAATTGACCGGGCCTTGGGAATACCCGAACTGGTCAACCAGGTAAATGTTTTGTGTATGCACAATGGAGTCATCCTAATTTTTGTGATGCAGTCATAGAATTATACAGCACAAGAACAAGCTCGTTGGTCCAACTCATCCATGCCGACCAGGTATCCCAAACTGATCTAGTCCCATTTGGCCCATATCCCTGTAAACCCTTCCTATTCATATACCATCCAGATGCCTTTTAAATGGCAATTGCCTCCACCACCACTTCAGGCAGCTCATTCCATATACACACACACCACCATGGGTATATGAATGGGAAGGGCTATGGGCCAAATGCTGGCAAATGGGACAAGGTCAGATTGGGATGTCGGTGTGGACAAATTGAAGCAAAAGGTCTGTTTTCATGTTGTTTTGACTCTGTGTGGAAAATATTGCCCCTCGGGTCCCTTTTAAATCTCTCCCCTCTCACTTTAAACCTATGCCCTCTAGTTTTGGACTTCCTTACCCTGACCCTCATTCCAATCACTACACACCGAGTCTCTTCTATACTATAACAGTCCTTGGTTAACTTTCATAAATCTTACCAATGATATTCTAGGAGTCCATTTGCATTCACATGTACCCTTCGAACAAGTGCTGTATGGTTCTCGTAACTCTGAACGACTAAAACTATTGACACAAAGAAAAGGTGATTACAGAGGAACCTTGATTATCCGAATGAGATGGGCAGGCAATATTTCATTTGGATAATTGATTATTCAGTTAATTGATTCAATGCCTCTCCTCTGGGGCTTGGAGTTTTTTGAAGTTTCCTTTTTTCTCACTCTGCCTGCCTTGCTCCTTCTCTCTGTCTCAGGGTTTGTTCTGAGCAGGCACACATTTGTATGTAAGGGACCTGCAGCATTGCTGGACAAACTCACCACCCCCCCGCCAAAACGCACGCACGCACACGCTCCCACCACCTTAGTTCTGTGGGATTGACACAGCGAGCACTTGTTAAGTCACCGTTCAGGAGACTAGGCAGCAGCAAACCATGCACGAGTCCCTGTCCCATCTGCCCCCCCCCCCCCCCCCCACCGTCCTTGATAAAAGAGCTACAAACCCCAATTTTAATATTCAAATAGCTGGTAGAGGATGGCATCTGGCACAAACTTTGTCTTCTTGAGGTTTCACTGTGAATTTAGTAAGATTTAGGTATTTTGTTTTTAGATCCTCGACAAATTGAAGAAATGTGGAGCAATATGATGTGTACTGAGGAAGGTCTCCATGGCAACTTTCACTATAGAAGGCAGTTGCATATTTGGGAAAGAGAGAGACACATAGATGGAGGGACAAATAATATAGTACTTTAGACAGCTGGACCAATATTCATAGAGAGATATTATATAGAAGGAGATATAATGATATACAGAAGAGAGAAATTCTACCAAAACCAGAAATGTCATCTGGTATTCCTGCTATAGGAAAGATGATGTTGATCTTGGAAGGGCTCAAAAAAGATTTCCAAGGGTGGTGTTGGGATTGGAGGGTTAGAGCTATAGGGAGAGTTGAATAGGCTGGTCTTGTTTCACTGGAGGGTTGGCGGTTGAGGGGTGACCTTATTATAGTTTATAAAATCATGAGGGCCGTAGATAGGCTGACTAGCAAAGATCATTTTCCCATGGCTAATCTGCTTAGTCTGAACACATTTGGGCTGTGGGAGGAAACCAGAGCACCCTGCAGAAATCCATGCAGACACTGAGAGAATATGCAAACTCCATGCAGTTGCCCAAGAGTGGAATTGAACCCAGGTCCCTGGCACTGAGAGGCAGCAGTGCTCACCACTGAGACACTGTGCTGCCGCCTCTTCTTTTAACAATGTTCAGGAAAGATATTAGGAAACTCTTCAACATGCAAAGGATGGTATAGGAACTCTTCCAGAAATGGTGGTAGTTAATTTTGTCCGAGATAGCTAAATTTTTACGTAAGTGTATTAAGGGAGGTAGACCAAGGCAGGTAGATGGAGTTATGCCATAGGTCAGCCATGATCTCACTGAATGGTGGAACAGCCTCGAGGAGCCTCCTGTTCCTGGAATGAAGCCCTACATTGCATGGTAAAGGCAATGGCTTCTGAGCATTTTAACTTAATGCCATCACCTCCCTGAAGTTTCTCGTTCATAGAGTCCTTAAACATCATCTGTGTTCGCGCCAAAACATTGTGTTCCAAAGGTGTGGCACCCAGAACTGCACCTGTATTCCAATTGAGGTCTGACTTGTGTCCCCAAGTTCAGCACAACCTCATTACTGTTGTGGTCTATCCCCTATTAGCAAGACTTAGAATACTACCCTGCTGCTATTAATGACTTTAGCACATACACGCTCATGTACCTCTGTTTCTGCGTACCTTTTAAAATAGTACTGTATTATTTTGTATTGTCCATGTTCTTTGTAACAAAATGTATCATCTATCACTTCCCTGCATTTCTCTCTCGGGAATATCACTTAATTTAGATTTGCAGTCAATAGTATTTTGGAGATCTGACATATTAGCCTATAGCGAAAAGTGTTTCAGTTTTCAAGAATGTGGAAAACTTAGGGATGGCTGACTTTTTAAAGGCATCCTGTTGTCAGTAGAGTGTTGCTTGGTTTGACCGATGGTAAAATGGAGATGGAAGCACTGTAGCCTAACTTTGAGGGTGTGAGAGCATGATGGACCATGGTGACCTTGTAGAAGTTTATATAATCATGAGGGGCATAAATAGGATGACTAGCAAAGGTCATTTTCCCATGGCTAATCCACTTAATCTGCACACTTTTGAACTGTGGGAGAAAATCGGAGCACCCGAAGAAATCCATGCAAACACTGAGAGAATATGCAAACTCCATGCAGTTGCTTGAGAGTGGAATTGAACCCAGGTCCCTGCTCTGTGAGGCAACAGTGCTAACCACTGAGCCACCTGAGGTAGCATGGGGTTTGTGGGAATGAGTTGAGTCTAAGGGGTGCGAGTCCGACCACCTTGTTATTTTGGTCATAACTGGGACAATGTGCACAGAGGCATGTCCTTTTTAACCAGTCTGCCTCAATGTCTGACTGGCCCTACTCTTGTTAACACCTACACCTACCTGGGTGGGTGGGGGGGTGGGGGGGAAGGGAAATTCCTGTCATGGAACTTTCTTCTGAGGTAGGACCACAAAGTTGGGAAATGTTTCTATTCTTGCTACCCACTTAGAAGATGAGAATCTTGCTCATTTCCACTGCTCCACTGTCTCCTCATTAAAGCACTAATACATCGGGAATAAATCCTATCAGTCTAGAGAAAATTGACAAATATTATGAGGAATTATATTTTTCATGTTGTGTTTAAAAAAAAAAATAAGCTTTGTTAATTCTGATAATTATTACTCCTTAATGCATTTCTGAGTGGATGGTATTTTATGTTGCGGGTCCTTCAAACAATTTGCGGAGCTCTAGTTTAAATGTAAATGGGAAGTATATGTTTTTTCTTGTATTTTGAGCTTGCAAAACATGAAAGGTATGTCTTTACGTAACTCCTTTTGTGAATATTAGGCCTCTTGATGCTTTATGGCCACTGGGGTACTATAGTTATAGCTGCAATATACCAAAGAATAATCTTGCCCAAATTTAATTTCATGTTTTGTCAATCTTATACGACTGTGTGTTGATTCTTGCCAAATATTTGTCCAATAATCACAGATTTAAGAATGTCAAAGAGAAAGATCAAAGACCACTCACCACATCTCACTTTTTGAAATTTCTGCTTCTGCTTTTGCTTTCACAGAGCCAGTCTGTGGATCACCAGACAGAATCGTTCCCAAGCCAGAAATCTGCAATGATGGTGGAAAAGCCTCAAGTTTATAATCAGCCATTTGGTTCTCAGACTACTGTAGTACAGGGGAACTACTCCAACATGCAAGATCCGAATTTTCATCCTTTGGCTACTCAAGTGGGGCAGCGACCAGGATACTCAATGTTACGTATGCAACCGAGGCCTGGGTTAAGGTCTCCTGGTATGGTACCGAACCAACCCAATCAGCTTCGGCTTCAACTGCAGCAAAGACTTCAAGGGCAACAAATGGTAATTCTTAATCATCATTTCAAGGTTCATGTTTACTGCACTTATTCTGCTTGAAATGTTAAGGGGAAGTAAAGTTGCCTTGCTTATCTTTTTAATCGCATTCATTAATTAGAACTAAACCCAGCTCTCATTCTATAAACTTGTAGCTCAATGGTAATTTAAGCACAAATCCAAGAACCTGTTATGTGCTGTAAGCTTGTATCTGTACCACCCTTTCAAGTAGTCAAGGCCCAACTCTCCTCCACTTTCTGAGAGAAATTTTTTATTCACCTCCTTCCTATTCCTGCCAGTCATTTCAAAACTATCTTCCTTGGTTATTGACCTCTCTGCTAACTGAACAAAGCCTTACCTACTCTTCCTCAGTCTCTCTTAATTTTATTCAATTTAATTAATTCTCCATGCATGTTATCTTTTCCAAGGACTGTGACTGCAGCCTATCTGGTCTATTTTCACTGTTTAAAATTTCCAGTGCTCGCAACTTCCTCAAGACTCCTCTATCCCCTCTAAGATATAATGCCATCCTTTGTTTATGTGAAGACAAAAATAGAGCACCCACTCCAGAGCCATAGAAACGTGCAACAAAGGAGGCCAATTGGTCCAAAATCTCTAACAGGTGAGAGAGTCATTTAGCCTAACTCCATTTTCCAGTTCTTGGCTCGTAGCCTTGTAGGTTACAGCACTTCAGGACCATGTCCCAAGTACTGTTTAAACATTTAAGAGGGTTTCTGCCTCCGCCACCTTTTCCAAACAGAGTGCTAGATCCCTACCACCTTCCTTAAATCCTTCTTAACTACTTAGTCCTATGTTACCTGGCAACAGACCTGATCTTCTCAACTAAGTAGGGCCTTCCTATCCATTTTATTCAGACCCCTCATTATTTTATACAGTTGAAGCTGGTCTACTCGTGGCTGCCTCCGTTCCAAAGAAAATGACCCTGGTCTACCCAATTGCACCTCATAACTAAAATGATTACATCCAGACAACGTCCTTGTTAATCTCCTTGTACAGTCAATAAGTCATGCCCTTTCTATATTGTAATGAGCTGAGCTGCATTCAGTAATCATTTGTGGCTTAACCAGTGTTTTATACATTTTAAGCATAACCTCCCAGCTCTTGCACTCTGCCCCAACTAATCATGGCAAATATTTTGTACACCTGAGAACAAAAAGTGCTGGAGATCACAGCAGGTCAGGCAGCGTCCATGAAGCCAATGTTTTGAGTCTGCGTGACTCTTAATCAGAATATTATTTTCAGTAGGGATTCCAGAATCTGCAGTAATTTGCTCTGATTTTGTACGCTTTCTTGACTAACTTAGCCAGTTATCAGAGTCTCTGAATGTGCACCTTCAAGGTCCTCTACACTTCAGTGTCCTACCATTTGTTGTGTATTCTTTTGTCTCATTAACCCTCTTTTTTTTGTTGTTATTATTAAATAATTATCTCACATTTCTCCAGATTGAACTCAGTTTGTTCCAGCCGCCTTTGTTTTTCATCCTACCCCACTGAACTTAAATCTTCCTATTTTGACATGTTAATTCTCTCCTGATTGAGTCTCTTCCAACTTGCATTCATGATTCTTATGGTGCTGTGCAATTTGCAGTTTCCTGGCCCCAGCTGCTTTCTCTTCACCAAACCCTCTGCATACGAACATAAGCAGAAAGAACTTTGAACTGAATGCTCTACCATTCAATAAGATCATGGTTGATCTGATTTTAACTTCTGTGCTACATTCTTGCATATCCCAAATGATCTTTCACCCCTCACCAACCAAGAATCCATATACCTTGCTTTAAAAATATTTAAAGATTCTACATCCACTGCCTTTTTGAAGGAAGGGAATTTCAAAGACTTTCAGCCATCTGACAGGAAAATATGTTTCACCATCTCTGTTTTCAATGGTTACGTCCTTTATTTTTAAACTGACTCCTAGTTCTCATTCCTCCCACAAGAGGAGACGTACTTCCAACATCCACCCAGTCAAGTCCCCTCAGGATTTTATATGTTTTGTTGAAGCCCCCTTTCAAAGCCCCAGAGAATACAGGCCTAGCCTGTCAGACCTATCCACTTTAGGCAGTCTGCTCCTGTCCATCCCTCAACAAGGTGATCTGAAGGCTACTTCCTTGAAAGGAAGCCTGAACAGTCCCCATCCTCCTCCTCATTTTATGCAATTTCTCCTTTAACTTGTTTCATTTTCTCCAAGTAAAAGGTGTCACTATGGAAACTTGCAGGTGTCTCCATTATCCCTGTCTTTTTGTGGGGTGTGTGGAGACTTCCTTCTTCCAGTCTCACTTGGGGCCCCTCCCATAATTCTTTCTCGGTATATCAATGATCTCATGAGTCTTAATGCCTGCTGTCTTCTGGAATTGGAGAAATGAACCAGTTTTGCTTCCAATTTCCATCCTTCTGTCACCTTCATCTGATCCATCTTTGTTATTCCCTTCTCATGATTTTACTCGTTCCCATTTCTAGGGCTATGCTGTCCCAGTGTCCACTGACTTCAATTAGCTCGGCTACACCTCCTCACACCCTACTTTACTGCAAGGATTCCATTCCATTCTCTCAGTTTCTGTCTCCATTGCATCTGTTCTGATGATGCCACCCTCTACAGGGATTCTTGTGACATGTCTTCCTTTTTCTCTTCCCCCAACTGAGGAATTAGTGCTCCTTGGTTAACAAGGCCCTCAGACATGTCCATGCTTTTTATCTCATTTCTGCCCTCCCTAATCTCCTCCTCTCTGAAAGGATGTCCTTGTTTTCCACCTCATCAACCTCTGCATTCAAAAGATGTGGAAAATTGCCCAGCTATGTCCTGTGCGCACAAAGCAGGATAAATCCAACCTGTTCCATCAGTCGACCCTCAGTCATCAGTAAAGTGATGGAAAGTACCAACAACGGTGCTATCAAGCAGCACCTGCTCAGTAACATCCAGTTTGAATTCTGCTGGGGCCACTCACACCTGACTTCTTCATAGCCTTGAAGCGAACAATGACAAAAGAGCTGAATTCCAACGATAAGATGAGAGTGACAGCCCTTGACATCAGGGCCCTATTTGACCAAATGTGGCATCAAGGAGCCCTAGCAAAACTGGAATCAGTGGGTACTTGGGATTGGGGGCTGGGGGGGAATGCAAATTCTCCGGTGGTTGGATTCATGCCTGACACATCGACAAATGGTCATGGTTGTTGGAAGTCAGTCGTAGCAGTTCTGCTGGAGTCCCTCAGCATAATGACCTAGGCCCAGCCATCATCAGCTGCTTCATCAGTGACCTTGCATCCATCATCAGATTAGTAGTGGGGATGTTCGCTGATTGCGCAATGTTCAGCTCTATTAGTGTTGTCTCAGGTATTGAAGCAGTCCATGCTCAAATGCAACAAGCTGTGGGCAATATCCAGACTTGGGCTGACAAGTCACAAACAACATTCATGTCACACATATGCGAAACTACGACCATTTCCAAAAAGAGGCAATCTAATCATTGCTATTCACTGAATTCCCATTATCAACATCCTGGAAGCTACAATTGACCAGAAATTCAAATGGACTCGCCACAAATACAGTGGCTACAAGAGCAGGTCAAAGACTAAGGGTACTGCACAGGGTAA
The DNA here is from genome assembly GCF_047496795.1 of Chiloscyllium punctatum. Classification (NCBI taxonomy): domain Eukaryota; kingdom Metazoa; phylum Chordata; class Chondrichthyes; order Orectolobiformes; family Hemiscylliidae; genus Chiloscyllium; species Chiloscyllium punctatum. The sequence goes on from NC_092743.1 coordinate 136,735,922, forward strand.
TTCACCTCCTGACTACCCGAGGTCAGTCCACCAACAACAAGGCACAGGTCAGGAGTGTGATGGAATACTCCTCAGTTGCCTGGATGAGTGCAGCTCCAACAATACTCGTGCTTGGCGCCAACCAGGACAAAGCAACCCGATTGATTAGCACCGCATTCACAAGCATCCATTCCTTCCACCACCGACACTCAGGAACAGCAGTGTGTATTATCTATAAGATGCACTGCAGAAATTCACCAAAGTTTATAGGGCAGCACCTTCCAAGCCCAAGACCACGACCATTTTGAAGGACAAAGAAGCAGATATATGGGAACACCACCAGCTTCATGTTTCCCTACAAGCCACTCACCATTATGACTTGGGAATGTATTGCCATTCCTTCTGTGTCACTGGGTCAAAATCCTGAAATTCTCTCCCTAAGGGCATTGTGGATCAGGTGATAGAGCGTATAGACTGTAGTAGTTCAGGAAACCACTCGCTCACCTTCTCAAAGGCAGCTAGGGATGGGCAATAAATCCTGGCCCAGCCAGTGACCCCCATGTTCCTGCAAGTGAATTGAAAAGTAACTCCTGACTGACCAGGTATGCCAGATACTACTCAGGAGAGATATCAAGTGTTTCTTTGTCCTCTTTATCCAAAATGTAATGACACTACTTATAAAGCCTGACTTTTTTTTAAACTTAACTCCTGGAAAGTGAGCATGAGCTTGGCTGGCCAGCATTTATTGCCCATCCTTAGTTGCCTTTTAACTGAGCAGCTTACTAGGCTGTTTCAAAAGGCAGCTGAGAATCCATCACATTGATGTGCGTTTGAAGCCACATGTAGGCCAGATCAGGTGAGAACAGCAGATTAGTGAAGGACATAAGTGAACCCAAATAACAGTAGTTACATGGTCATCAGTAGGTCCTTAATTCCATCATCTGCCATGGCAGAATACAAACCCAGGTCCCTAGGGCATTAGTTGAGTTCTGGATTAGTAGTCTAGCGATAATACCACTCAGCCATCATCTGCCCTAAGTGTTTTATGATCTATTCTATCTGGAGTCAGCCCAGATGAGAAGTCATCTTAGTGTCATCTTGTCCTGAATGGCTTAGGGACTTGACAGAAGTACTCACTGAACTGAGGGAGAGCCCCAGATTAATATTTTTAGCAAAGACAGCAGAATTTTTACAAGCAAAAATGAACTTAAATATATTTTCAGATTAAGAGATTGTTTAACTTACATTCACATCAATGCAATTTTTTACTGTTGTCTTCTGATTGCTTTAATATTGGAAACATATGAACACTTTTTTTTTACAGGAGGCAATGCTGTTTGGTCATATAAATCTGTAATCTAGCAAAAAAAAATTGAAATGTAATGATATTTGTGCATTAATTTTTGCCAACCAACAATTTATTTGATTGCATAGAGAACGGCATTTAATAAAATTATAGTTATCAAATTCTCAGTTTAATCTTTATGGAAAATTACGCTTATGTTAATTGTTTAATTTCTGTGCAACTGCTGACTATGGAAACAAACTTGATTTCCATTATGACATGCATCACCTGCTATGTCCCAGAATGATTTGGGGGGAAAAAAGTCCCATATACCACAAAGAAAATTGATTTAGGGCTTTTGAGATTTTCCTCTTTATTTGCAAGATAATTTCTTGATAATATGCTTTTGATAGTTTGGTATTTTTAGACCGTTTGAGATTGCTGGTATTGTACAACATCAGTATCTTGGTGATTTGCTTATAAGTTCTTTTTCATACTAATAGTTAATTTATCATTTTTATTTGGTTTGGTAGAATCGTCAGCCACTAATCAATCCACTTACCACCGTCTCCAACATGAATCTACCTCTAAGGGCTAGTGTGCCACCACAGATGAGTAGTCAGGTATGTAGTAGAAACTACTGTTAGATCTTTCTCATGTTATTCTACTTATTTATAGAAACAGTCACTAACTAGCTTGATGACAACATCATAAAATTTAGAACTGACCCATTAGTTCCAAAATATTCTAGGTCTTGGCAGTTAGTAAGAGTGGATATTAGATACTGTAGTTATGCAATACTTTTGCAATAACCAGGTGAAAAATAACTGTCCAGATTATTATTTCTGACTGCAATCCGAATGGAAAGAGCATTTGCACTATTATTGATCAACAGGCCAGTCAGGCTGATTCTCTTGTCACCACAGTATCTTTCCTGCGACATTAATTTACTATTTTGGTTTAAGGTAAAGTTTGCTTCTCAGAGCAAATATATACCTTATGAACTCAGACACATTTTCAGGAGACAAAGTGGCATAAGTAGGGGATTGGAATTACATGTTGCGCTAATTTTCAAATACCTATTTTGAAAGATAGCTCTTGAAATGTACATTTCTAATTTATATTTCCCTGCAGATATCAGAGAGAAGGCTGTGAAAGCTATCTTTCCTGTAATCCAGCAATGGATTTTTAATAAAAATTATGCCTGCCGAATTAATGCCTTTGATAATAATGTGAACCCTGACTGTGTAGTGTTACAATTTGCAAGATAGATTAGATTAATTAATAAAAGAAACTAATCGGGTAGTAAAATGATGAACAATATTCCATCTGAAATTAGCCCATAGGAGGATTTGAGCTATAGGGAGAGGCTGAACAGGCTTGGGGCTGTTTTCCCTGGAGCATCGGAGGCTGAGGGGTGACCTTATAGAGCTTTATAAAATCATGAAGGGCATGGATGCAGTAAATAGAAAAAGTCTTTTCCCTGGGGTGAGGGAGTCCTAAACTAGAAGGCATAGGTTTAGGGTGAGAGGGGAAAGATGTGAAAGAGACCTAAGGGGCAACATTTTCACACAGAGGGTGGTATGTACATCTCTGACTCTATATAATCTTGGGATCTTCCTGACCACTACAGCTCAGGATCTTGATGTAAACTCCAGATTAATATTTTGAGAAAGCAATAACATTTAAGAAGAAACGATGAACTTTTAGTATGCTTTCAGACTAGGATACTGTTGAGCCTACATTTCACATCTGTGCAATCATTTATTGCTGTAATGTTTTGAAACTTGAAAGGGTTCAGAAAAGATTTCCAAGGATTTTGCCAGGGTTGGAGGGTTTGAGCTGTTGGGAGAGGCTGAATGGGCTGGGGCTACTTGCCCTGGAGTGTTGTAGGCTGAGGGGTGACCTTATAGAAGTCTTTAAAATGGAGGACATGGATAGGGTGAAGAGCCATGGTCTTTTCCCCAGGGTAGGGGAGTCCAAAACTAGAGGGCATAGGTTTAAGGTGAGAAGGGAAAGATATTAAAAGGGACCTAAGGGCAAATCTTTCATTGCAGAGGGTGTGTATCGAATGAGCTGCTAGAGTAAGTGGTGGAGGTTGGTTCAATGACAACATTTATAAGGCTTCTGGATGAGTAGATGAATTAGAAGGGTTTAGTGGAATATGGACCAAGTACTGGCAAAATGAGACTAGATTAATTTAAGATATCTGGTCGGCATGGATGAGTTGGACCGAAGGGTCTGTTTCTGTGCTGTACAGCTCTATGACTCATAACTAAGTGATTAGCCTTGCTTCTGGCCAATCAACCATGAATGTTGTTTGAACAAATCCTGTATGTAATTTTGGAAAATGAAAGGTACTGAAAAGCGTTGTTTTATAAAGTAAAAAGTAGGAAATTTTCATGTGGACTTCTGGGGACAGTTATTGGAGCTCTCCTGATTTATTAGAGTCAATATAATGAACTGAAGTTTACTTTTCAGGGTATTATGTCAGATATCAGGGAACGTATAGGTTTGCAAAGTTTATCTATGTAAATATTTAATGAAAAACATTTAGACACAGTTTAAATACAAAATGTTATTAATATGTGAATGTTTGAATGCTAAAAGTTATGTATATTTTCCATTTGTTCATCAGGGACCCATTAATGCCCAGATGCTGGCCCAGAGACAGCGTGAGCTTTTGAATCAGTATCTGCGTCAGAAACAGTTGGTGCAGCAGGTACCCCAGAGGACCATGATGATGCGGCAACAGGGGTTGAACATCTCACCAAACATGGCAAACTCCAGCAACATAGCGGGAGCCATGACCACTCCTCGGATTCCTCAGGCATCACCACAACAGTTCCCATACCCTCCAAACTATGGTACTGGGCTTACTTCCCCACCACCTTCCACCAGTCCTTTCTCCCCGGTGTCCCCAAATCCAGGGACACAGCTCCTCTCTCACAGCTCCTTGCATGGCTCCCAGATGAATATGGCTAACCAGGGAATGATAGGAAATGTGGGAGGACAGTTTGGGGCTGTATTGAGTCCCCAAATGCAGCACAATGCCTTCCAGTTTCCCAGTTCAGGTACTGCCTTTCCTCTGAGTGCTGTTAACTATTAGAATGGCAAAAATACTTTATTGTAAAAAATGTATTATTCTTTTTCTTTGTATGTTAGGAATGATCAAGCAAATTTTGTTTTGGCTTTGCATTGGGTGTGGAGCTGTTGCTTATAATATCTTTGGCTTACTTATCCTGACCCACTTTCCCTACTTTGAATGTGGACTTTTGTTTTACTAACTTGCATGCAGTGCCAAACTCCGTTCTGCCTGATGTCCCTGTTCTGTGAAAGCTCGAATCTTACAACTTTGAAAAACTCTCAAATTTAATTTTTTTAGCAGCGTATTCATACAGCACCTTAAAATTTTCTCTATATGTAGCTAAATTAAAGTAGTTGAGAATTTTACTTGCTCAAAATTACTTAATAGATTGTAAGCCCAGTATCAACGACTTGATTCCAATCTCCTTACAATCCATTCACATTTGTAAGGGGGGGGATGTATTAGAATGTGGAATGCTAATTGTAAGAGACTACTGAGAAATAAACTATAACAGCATTTATTAGTGAGCTGAATGAGTGGAAAATATAAAAATGCGGAATAAGGGCAGATACTTGAGTTCAAAGCAGACAGTTTCAATTCAAGCCGTAGAATTGATGCAAGGGTGATTGGCCAAATAGGGCTCACCGGTATTGTTACATTCAGTGAAACGTGTAAGAAACATACAAGCACTGAGCATCTGGATATTGAGAAGATTTTTCAGTGCCTGGATAATTCTCGAATTAGTGACACAGGTGATTTTTTTCAAAAAAAAGAGGCTGTCTGTTTAAGGTGATGTGGAGGAGGAATTTCTTTTCTGAGAAGAAGAGGCTGTGTCATTCAATATATTCAAGGCTGAGCGTGACGGGTATTTGATTTACCAGTAAGTTGAGGTATATGGGGTGCAGATGTGAAAGCGAAGTGAAAGCCACAATCAGATCAACAGTGATCTTATTGAATGGGGGAGCTGGCTTGAATGGCCAAATGCCCTAGTCCTGCTCCCATGTGTTATATGTTTTTTATAACCAAAAGTTTACTCTTGTCCGTCAAGTAAACCTTTGTCCAATATAAATATATCTCCATATATTTTATGCAGTGAATCAATTCTTTAAAAAAATGTTTGGAATCTAGACCAGCTATTTATTTGTAGTGAAGTGTAATCCGTGTCATTGAATAGAGTTGTGAATGTCCCTTTTACCTTAATATATAAGTGTTTAATATTTGTTTTTGCCCATTGATGTTGTATAGAGAACAGAAATGTACTGCTTCCTTTGCATTCTACAGAATATAAGGTGAATGTTACGGAAATAAAACCAGCTTATTGCAAGTAAATTTTAAGCTCCTCCATAGCTAGTGCTGGGGAAAAAATACTTTTGACTGCTTGAATTGATTGGATTAAGTCTATATCTGTGACACAACTTATAAAGGTTTATCTCCAATCTATTTATATAAACAAAAAGTGATGGCTCCATCAGTATCGTCTTTGGTGGAGTATTGCAGCCATCTAGGTTATTGCCACTTAATCATTCAAGCATTATATAAATCATGTGAGAGCAGAATGTTGGGAGTTTTAACCAGTACTCATGGAACATTTGTTTTAAAAGATAGCTATTGGTGTTACATGGTGTTAAAGCAAGATTGAAAATTAAACTGAGGAAAGGAGCTTTTATGTTGAGTAACATGGTCATTATTTGTCCTGCACATCATCATGTTGCTTAACATGTGAATGCATAGGATTTGGATTTTTAAGGTGTCATTTTATAAATGAGTTCTTGGGATAAGGCAGGATATGGTAGAATTTTACTGTCAGCTACTGTGCTGCACTCTGAAAGTTGAGTAGTCTTTGATTATTAGACTAGACCTTCTGAAAATGAATAGTTTGGGAATTCAAAAACAAAAGTATGTTGAGCAATGTTTAATAATGTGGAATTTCCTGCTTAAGGCACTTGCAAAACCTCTTGGTTACAAATTTGTAATATCTTAGATAAATGAATGTATGTGCATCTTTTGTCCCATGCCTGGGAGTAAAGGATGATTTACAAATTTCAGCTCAAAGATGTGTGCGTTTGACTAAATTTAAGCATTTTTCATAGCAGAGGTATTGCAAATACATAGCCAATGATGCCATCAATTTAATATTGGATTAACTAGCATATGAAAACATGACATTTCATGCACTTCTGAAGTGCTTTGGAGTGTTTTGTAGATATAAGTTCTTGTTTACAATACCTGAAAAACATTATTGTAGTTTATCAGGAATAATCTATTCTGACTATACCCAAAGGTTAACAAGATTTAACTTTAGTGGCAGCAAACAGTTTTCATGTTTCTTACGATGTACTTAGAGTCATAGAGGTAGACACCACGGAAACAGACTCTTCGGTCTGGTGACCAGATATCCCAAACTAATCTAGTCCCATTTGCCAGCACTTAGCCCATATCCCTCTAAACCCTTCCTATTCATGTACCCATCCAGATGCCTTTTAAATAATGCAGTTGTACCAGCCTGCACCACTTCCTCTGGCAACACATTCCATGTACGCACCACCCTCTTCATGCAAAAGTTGCCACTGAAGTCCCTTTTATGTCTTTTCGCTGTCACCATAAACCTATGCCTTCTAGTTCTGGGCTCCCCCACCCCAGGGAAAAGATTTTGTCTATTTCTCCTATCCATGCCCCTCATGATTTTATAAACCTCTGAGGTCACTCCTCAGCCTTCGATGCTCCAGGGAAAACAGCCTCAGCCTTGACTCTATTCAGCCTCTTCCTATATCTCAAATTCTCCGACCCTGGCAACATCCTTGAAAATTTTTCCTGAACTCTTTCAAGTTTCACAACATCATTCCAATAGGAAGGAGACCAGAGTTACATGCAATATTCCAAAAGTGGCCTAACCAACGTCCTGTACAGCTGCACCATGACCTCTCAACTCCTGTACTCAATACTCTGACCAATAAAGGAAAGCATACCAAAAGCCGCCTTCATTATCCTATCTACCTGTGACTCTACTTTCAAGGAACTATGAACCTGCACTCCAAGATCTTTGTTCAGCAACACTCCCTAGGACCTTACCATTGCGTACATAAGTCCTGCTCTGATTTGCTTTCCCAAAATGCAGCATCTTGCATTTATCTGAATTAAACTCCATCTGCCACCACTCAGCCTGTTGGCCCATCTGATTTAGGTCCACTACACCTTCAATTTTGGTGTAATCTGCTATCTCCATTAACTTATTAATCTGCCATCTTACTAACCATACCTCCTATGTTCATATCCAAATCATTTATATGAAATGACGAAAAACAGTGGACCCAGCACTGATCCTTGTGGCATTCCACTGGTCACAGGCCTCCAGTCTGAAAAAGAACCCTTCACCACCATCCTCTATCTTCTACCTTCGAGCCAATTCTGTATCCAATGGCTAGTTCTCCCTGTATTCTGAGATCTAACCTTACTAATCAGTCTCCCATGGGGAACCATGTTGAATGCCTTACTGAAGTCCATATAGAACACATCAACCGCTCTGCCCTCATCAATCTTCTGTTACTTTTTCAAAAAACTCAATCAAGTTCATGAGACATGACTTCCCACGCACAAAGCCATGTTGACTATCCCTAACCAGTCCTTGCCTTTCCAAATGTGTGTAAATCGTGTCTGTCAGGATTCCCTCCAATAACTTGCCCAGCACCAATGTCAGGCTAACCAGTCTATAGATCCCTGGCTTGTCCTTACCACCTGTCTTAAATGATACCACCTTAACCAACCTCCAGTCTTCTGGTACCTCACCTATGACTATCAATGATACAAATATCCCAACAATCTCTTCCCTAGCTTCCCACAGAGTTCTAGGGTACGCCTGATTAGGTCCTGGGGATTTATCCACCTTTATGCATTTCAAGACATCCAGCACTTCCTCCTCTGTAATATAGACATTTTTCAGGATGTCACCATCTATTTTCCCGTATTCTATATCATCCATGTCCTTCTCCACAGTAAACACTGATGCAAAATACTCACTTAGTCTCTCCTCCATTTCCTGCGGCTCCACACAGATCTTTGAGTGGCGCTATTTGCTCCCTAGTTACCCTTTTGTCCTTAATGTATTTGTAAAAACCCTTTAGATTCTCCTTATCTCTATTTGCCAAAGCCATCTCGTGTCCCCTTTTTGCCCTCCTGATTTTCCTCTTAAGTATACTCCGTCTGCCTTACTACTCTTGGGATTCATTCGATTTCTCCTGTCTATACCTGACATAAGCTTCCTTCTTTTTCTTAACCAAAACCTCAATTTCTGTAGTCATTCAGCATTCCCTATACCTACCAGCCTTTCTTTTCACCCTGACAGGAATATACTTTCTCTAGATTCTTGTTATCTCATTTCTAAAGGCTTCCCATTTTCCAGCCATCCCTTTACCTGTGAACATCAGCCCCCAACAGCTTTTGGAAGTTCTTGCCTATTACTGTCAAAGTTAGCCTTCGTCCAAATTAGAACTTTAACTGTTATATCTGGTCTATCCTTTTCCGTTACTATTTTGAAACTAATAGAATTATGGTTACTGGTCCCAAGGTGCTTCCCCACTGACACCTCAGTCACCTGCCCTGCCTTATTTCCTCAAGAGTAAGTCAAGTTTTGCACCGTCTTGGGTAGGTATATCCACATACTGACTCAAAACTTTCTTGTATACTTTTAACAATGATCGAATCAATTAAGTACAATATTTCCAGTCCACAAAATAACAATGAAAAGCCTCCAATTTCATGACTGGCAGCGAGAAAGTGCCTGCCTTTGTCGAGAGGAGGCAATAAATGTGACCCTGTTTGTATTGTCAGTCCCCATAGTAATTGTAAATATAGAAATTTATAATGGAACAAGTGGGCGGGAATTAGTTTTAGATTTAACAGTTTTATGTCAAGGTTAATAAGTGAAATGTTATAAAGAAAAGAATAAACTATATGACTTCAAAATGAGTATTGGTTAACTTGGGTGCACTTTGATCCAACGCACCTCACCTGTAAAATCCCAATTTATAAATCCTAACTAAAGTGATTTCCAGACAAGCATGTTACCAAACACTGCTAATTAGTCCATTTTTGAAATTATTTCTTCCTATTGGAACAGTTGGTGCAGTTAATTCATAATCTTTTTACTTTAGTAAAGATAATTTGTTCAGTAATTTCTGGTTTTTACAAAATATGAAAGGAACTGGTAGGTTCCTAAATTGATGTTTTAGAAATTGGAGAGGATAAGTTTGTCAGAAGTATTTTTTTTAAAACATACACATATGAAGTAGCTATGAAATTGAGAGAATTTAGTGCTGAATAGTAGTTACACAAAGCACCCTGCATTCAAATGACTTTGCAAATAAGATCTTGCACTTAAAATGAACTCCTGCTATAATCTGTATGCACTTTTTGCTTCATTGTACTAAAACCAAAGCTTAGAAATTACAGAGTAGTTTCCAATGTTGCCTTAATCACAATGGGGATTCATGCAGCAACAAAAGCATCAAATTTGACTGAATATTTAAAATGTGATTACTTTCAGGAATGAAATCTAAGCTGCTGTTTAAATGGGAAAACTATATTATTAATCATGGACTTGATGGGCTGTTGTGTCCCAGCTCAACTGTACAGCTTTAGTTCTTTTACTTCTTTTTTACAAAATGATAAAAGTTAATTCAACTTGTGAAAGAAAAATTAACCTGGAATGATTTTTACCTTAAACAAATGGGGGGGGGGAGGGGGGTATTCCTTAATGTGCAACATAGTAGTAGAAATATTAATACAGTAATTCTTCTCCTAACTGCCTGCTAAGTTTGGCAGTACATTACCATTATTGAGGGTTATACTCTCCTGATTGGCCGTATTTCTTTTTAAAATACTGAGTTACTGTCGTGCTCTGGTGTCTCCAGGGGTAATTAGCGAGGTTGTGGCATCATAGTATTGTGACATTACTCGTAATTAAGCTCCATCTAATGATATGGGGACATGTTCAAGTCCCATCGTAGACCATTAGATGTAGGAGCAGAAGTAATTCATTCAGCCCATTGAGTCTGCTCCATCTTCAATGAGCTCATGGATGTTCTGATAATCTTCAACTTCACTTTCCTGCCTCCTCAGCCTTGAATATACTTAATGACCCAGTCTCAACAGCTCTCTGCAGTAAAGAATTCTGTAGATTTGCTACCCACTGAGAGGAGAAATTCTTCCTCGTCTCTTATCTTGTATTTCAGTAAGATCATTCTCATTCTTCTAAACCCAGTGTCTTCAGACCCAACCTACTCAATCTCTCCTCATTAGAAAACCACCTCATATCTGGAATAAGTCAGTGAAACTTCTCTGGGCTGTCTCCAATATCAGTATATTTTCTGTGAGGTAACAGGATCAAAACTGTCCAAGGTATTCTGTGTGGTTTAACTACTGCCTTGTACAGTTTTAGCAGGACTTCACTGATTTTACGCTTCTTTCCTTTTCAAATGAAGGCCAGTGTTCCATTTGCCTTCCCTATTACTTTCTAAACTTTTATGCTAACTTCTTGTGACTTATGCACAAGGACCAAGAGGTTCATGCTAATAAATCGCCCTCAACACCATGGGTTCTTATTATATTACTGACTCTGTTTGATTTAAAGTTTGTATTTCTAAACGCACTGCTGTAACGTCTTTATAATAGATTCTAATGTTTTCTCAATGCTTTCTAGTTAGCAGTTTTTATCTCCTTCCCCTTTTGAATAAGGTTGTTACATTGGCAGTATTTTTTAATCTTTTCTGACTTTTCCAAAACCTCTGGATTCTTGGAAGATTACTACCAGTGGGTTTACTATTTCTGGTGAAATTTAAATTCAATTTAAGAAAAATAATCTGGAATAAAGGTTGGTCTAATGGTGGCCATGAAGCTATTGTTTATTGTGGTAAAATTCCATCTTGTTCAGTGATGTCTTTTTGGGAAGAAAATCTATCAGTCTTCCCAGTCTGGCTTATGTGTGATTCCAGATGCACAGCACTGCTCTTTGGGCAATATGACACTCGCACCCTGTAAATGATTTTTAAAAATGCATCATGCACTGTGGCAATGTGTAGATAATGAAGACCACCAGTCTGTGTCCTGGCCTGTTAATCAGTTAGTTGACTGCAATTGAACTCTGTCTCAGGGTTCATTCTCCTATTCGGGAGAGAGGATGCTGAAGGCTGGATCACCAAATTGGGTTTGAAAGCAACACTGTTATGTTTAATTAAAACTCAGGACTTCAGGGTAAACAAAAAAAAATGAGGAACAATACGTTGAGGTGGGGGGAGCTGTGAAATTATCCCCTTGTCTCTTTTTAAGCATTCATTTGAATTTCATTTTGTGGGTGGCACCTTTCAGAAATTATTAATTTATTAAATTAATTATATCCATGTGCCTAAATGCCAAGCGATAACTTCATGCTGTCACTGAGTCTGCACAGACAGCTTCTTGTGAACAGGAGTGACATGGTTGAGAATGAAGGATTGATTGGAGATTGATCTTTATAGTGGAACCAAATGTCATTCGAAATATGTTCATGCCAGAGAGAGTGACATCGGAGTAAAACATCACTAATCCTAGCCACTGTTAATTGATCACAAATATAGAAGTTTGTTTGTCTTTTACTGTTTGCCTTTTTCTGGTTGTCAAGTTTTGTACAGAACTTTCACCGCCTGTTAGGAGTATTCCTCTGCTTGTCTGGGCAAAAGGGCCAAACTGCAGCACCAAATCGTTTGAAAACAATTACATCATGTCTGATGAAATACAGTTGGGTACAAACCGCTTTAAATGGAATGCTTCTTTTCCTGTCAGCCATGTTGACATTTAATTGGGTTTTTGTATTTCTTCTGATTTGATTGATTGACATTCTGGACATGTTTTCTAGCTTGATGAATTATTTGAAATTAATTAGCTTTATTTTTTTCCCCCAATTGTATGTGGAAGAAAGGCTCGCTCAAAATTGCTATACCTGGTTTTCTCATTCACAGGAATGAATCAGCAGTCTGACACAGGATTTGGTGGAGCTACAACTCCCCAGAGCCCATTAATGTCTCCAAGGATGAGTCATACGCAGAGTCCAATGATACAACAGTCTCAATCTACACCGACTTACCAGTCGCCTTCTGAGATTAATGGCTGGCCACAGGGGAATCTGAATGGAAACAGGTACTTTTGATTATCTGCATAAACTTTAAGATATTGTGTATACTTACAATCAGAGATGGGAGCTGGACAATTCATACTATTTAAGCCCAATCATATGCCAGGGGTGGAGGGTTTGAGTTATAGGGATAGGCTGGGACTTCTTTCATTGGAACGTAAGAGGTTGAGATGTGACCGTATAGGGATTTATAAAATAATGAGGAGTATAGATAAGGTGAATGGCAGGTGCATTTTCCCTAGGCTGGGGGCTTTCAAGACTAGAGGGCATATTTTTAAAGTGAGAGGAGAAAACTTAAAAATGTTGCCCTCATGTCAGTTTTACACCGAGTGGAATGACCTTCTAGAGGAAGTGTTGGATGCGGACGCAGTTATGATGTTCAAAAGACATTTGGATAAGTATGTGAATAGGAAATATTTGGTGGGACATTGGCCAAGCGCAAGCAGATGGGGGCTAGTTTAGTTTGGGGTTGTGTTCAGCATGGACTGGTTGGATTGAAGGGCCTATTTCTGTGCTGTATGACTCTGTGTAAGGAAATGCAGCATGAATTTTCTCATTTAACTCGTGGACATGCCTTTGCCCTTGTAACTGCATTAATCTTGAGGAACAGGTTTACCAACCTGTTTAGGCATCTTGCAATGGAAAATAAGTGCAACCTTTTCAGTATTTCTAACTCTGGCTCTATCTCTTTATTGATATAGTATTGACCAGAAATTCTGGTTTCCAATTCTCTTTGGTTTCCTCAGCAATTAGGTTTGTCATTTTCCAGCTTTCCTGTTTCACTTCTAGTCCATCCCCAAAGAGAAAAATCTGCATGTTCTGGCTGCTGCTACATTAGAATCATCACTGTTCTTACAACATCTTGTGCTGGATCGTGGCAATAACACCTGTCCATTGAAAGCTACTGAGCAAATACAAGACATGCTGAGGTTTTACAGAGGAAGATAGATATGTTAGGGGACTGTGAGTCGTGTAGCTTGGTGAGGATAAGAGTAAGGAGTGAGTGAATTTTAGTATGGGATAGGGCACAGGTGACTGCACTTTGAGAAAGCAGAGAAATGTATTGTGAATAATCAGAGACCAGTGAGCAGACTGTCAGAATAATTTATTCTAGCTGTGACAAAAATGTGGGTAAACATTTTGGATTATTGTCACAGAAATTGGGCAGTAAATGCATCATGTCATCTACAAAATAATTATGCCTGTCCTTGTTAAGGTTCATACCTTCTGATAGATGAGACCCATGTGATCAAATATGTTTGGGGAAATGCAATTAATCTAATGGTTTATTTGTTTTTGTTTCTTTCCCCTCTTGTTATATAGCATGTTTTCACAGCCATCCCCACCACAGTTTGGACAACAGGCAAACACCAACATGTACAGCAACAATATGAATATCAGTGTTTCTATGGCAACCAATACTGCCGGTATAAGCAACATGAATCAGATGTCAGGGCAGATTAGCATGACCTCAATGACCTCTGTGCCTACATCAGGATTGTCCTCTATGGGTGCTGAACAGGTAAGGGATGAGCGATGATTTTTAAAAATCTAATGCAATTACATTAACAGCAAATGGTGGCAACTGAGATGGCGGCACAGTAGGACTTCTGAGTTCCATTTGTTTGTTTTCTTTTCTCTCCCTCTCTCTTCGTGTTTTTCTTTTTTTCTTTTAACTACTCGTCCACGGGCGACACCGGTGATGTCCAGGATGAAAGCCAGTGTGGGCTCTCGGCTCTTGACGCAGTCTTGGACTCGAGCCATGATGTGAAGCCTGGTGTGGTCTGAGTTGGAAGGACTTATTCTGAACTTTTTTTTTCCCTATTTCTCTAATTTATTTCTGGACTTTATATTGCCTGGCGCTGTATGTCTGGAGGTCCCAGTGCAGCTGACTCCACAGAAATTGTCTCAGAAGTTGAAAGTTCCAATGGGGAGTCACCCAAAGTCTCCCAAGCATCCTAAAATGCTCCTCGACTCTTTACTTGAAGTTTAAGACTTCGGGTAGCTCCTAGAACTCCATTTTAGTTAACCCAGGAGAAGTTGGAGAAAGTAAAACTTCAACACTTGACTTACTATTAAACTAGTCTTCATCTATTCGCCTGCCACCCTCTGCACATAACTCACTCACCCATATTCATTCACTGGACATCGTTATTCTAGCATCCAGTATTATTTCAAATCTGAAAACCAATTGCTTTTAGGATTATTCATTAACAATAACAAATCTTTAAAAGAAATGTAAGAATTATTCTACTTGTATTGATTTAAAACAAAGGGAAAATTGAAAGGCTTGTGCCGAAGTTTACTGGAACTTCCCTTTCCATGCTAATCTCTTTGCTGCCTGATATTGCTTTTAAGGGATCTTCCCAGGTCCTAAGACACTATGGACTGGAGGGGCTGATGGCATCTCCTCTCTTGTGTTGAGGCGGAGACATAGGCAGTAGGCAGGCATGGGTGCAGTTCGGAGCAGCTCAGTTCTGAAGTCTGGCTGCAAAAAAACATGGGAGGCTAAGTGGGCATTTTTTAACATGACTACTGTCTGGCAGATCTGTTCCAATAATAAGTCAGACGTTCTAGACCGTGATATTATGACTTGGATGCTTAACAATGGACTTCATTAGTTTCCTCATTTTCTCTTCTTTCTCTCACCCCCCCCCCCCCCCCCCATCTTATCCCAGTTCAAACTTTCGAACTTGGCGCTGCCCTCATGACCTGTCCTACCTGTCCATCTTCCTTCCTTACACCCTCCTCTCCGACCTATCACTATTATCTCCACCTCATCTGCCTATCGCACTCATAGCTACCTTTCCAGCTGTCTTCTTTTCTCCACCCCCCCCCCCCCCCCCCCCCCCCCCACCCCCTTTCCCCTTTATCTCTGTTCCCTCTCTACTCAGAAGCCTCATTCCTGATGAAGGGCTCTTGCCCGAAGCATTGACTCTCCTGCTCCTCGGATGCTGCATGACCTGCTGTGCTTTTCCAGCACTACACTCTTGACTGCTTAACAGATCTGTCCATCTTATTCCTATTTTTTTTAAATTTGCACGCATTGATAAGGATGAAGATGTTACTGCATTTGAGGTGGTTATAAACAGTTATAAAGAAAATATTTAGAATTCTTCTATTCAAGATGAAATTCAGTAATGAATATACTGCACATAACTACTGGTGGCTTTGTACTGTTGTTAAAAACACTGTCCCTTCATTTCTGCTAACTTTGTGGTTCTCCTTCCCTCGCCAAAATAGTTTAAGCTTTCACCAACCATATTCAGTACTCTGTCAGCAAGAACATTAGTTCGTGTTGTTCAGGCATAGTATGATCATCTTGGATCGATGTGCTATCCTGATAACCACATGTGCAGTTAGTGTCACCAGTTCACGCTCCAAATCTCATGGAGCAGAATACTGAAGGGGTCTGTTTTTTGTTCAAAAAGAAATAGACTTTTATTTGTAGGTATATTCTCATCTGAAACATTGTTAGTCAGCAGAACCGCACTTCCCAAAAGCCCAGAATCTGTTATAACATAAGGTCATTGCAGTAACCTTGTGGAATATTAATGTAATCAATACTGAAGACTTAGATGTCAATGTGTAATGTCATGAGCTTTATAGTTTCTATTCCATCTTCTCTCCCCGGTTTCTCTACAACCCCCCCCCCCCCCCAAACTCTTCCAAAACACACACGCATGCACAATTAATTTATTGGATCAGGTATGTACAAAATGGTCTTACCTGAGATGGCAGAAAATTTTCTTTTGTCTTTCCTGACCTGATCCATTCTTTTAAAAATCAAAATCCTTTCTAGATCAACAGACATGTCTGTAAATAGTACATGAGGCAACCAGTATTAAATTTGGGCCATTAGGTTGGTCACAGGTGAAACCATCAAAGTCGCCTGCACCGTTTGTTCTGCTGACTGACTGACTGTTAATCAGAATTTTCTTCAGGACCCTGACTGCAAGTTTACTAATGACTAGTCAGTGCAAGGATATTGTTTCCTCTGAGGTTTAATTACAGTGAATATTCAGATATTCAGTGGTGCAAGCATCTTAGTTCCGTGCCATTATTGATGTGCAGCATCAGCTTTTTGTGAAGTTTATGCTCTATAAAGCTCACAGATGCTGGTGTTTGGAAATTCCTCTTTGGCATGCAGGATCTATAAGGATTTGTAAAACCTATTTTTGATACTGATTTGAAAATCCGAATTCTCAGGTATTAATTTAACTTCAAAGAACAGGAGGAAAATCAATGAGAAATAATTGTGTCCCAAATTCGTAAGCAAGTGAAGAGAAAAGAATTAAAAGACTAGGTCCAATTAATCTAACTGACAACTCATTGCACCATTAATGTGCTCAATGTCCAAATCCCACGTAACCCTATTTAAATTTAAAAGTAGAACAACAAGCTTTTTTTCATTATGGCATGACCTACTAACTTGCCTTTATGATGGAACATTTAAAAATAGCAAGGATTATACAATTACAATTTTTGCTTTTAACGAGTGTCTTGATATGACCCTTAATCTTAAGGGTACCAACAGTTTTGTAATTTTGCATCTGCCGTGCTCAGCTTAGAATGAAGGCTGATGTGTTGCAGCATAATAAAAATATAGTTGCTGCAGTAAAAAACGTAAGATCAAACATCCCTTTTTTGTTGAAAAGGTGAGTCCAAATTGAACCAACTATGTTTCTTATTTCGAGTAAATGTCAGGTCTAATTTATCAAACGTGATATCTGCGAGGCTGGTGCAGCATACTTTGGTGAGAATACAAAGGAGAAGTTGGGAGTTGGTTTTTAGGACACAAAGGTTTGAAACCATCTGATGTGGAGGTGCCGGTATTGGACTAGGGTGGACAAAGTTGGAAGGTATACGACACCAGGTCATAGTCCAACAGGTTTATTTGAAATCACCAGCTTTCATAGCACTGCTGCTTCATCAGGTGAAGTGACATCACCTGATGAAGGAGGACTGCTTTGAAAGCTTGGACTATAACCTGGTGTTCTGTGACATCTGACTTTGAAAAAATCTGGTTCAGCCCAGGAAAGTGGTTAGCAATGAAGAAGTTGAATCATTGTGGTAGCTTCAGTCATCCTAATGTTTAGCTGGATGTAAGTTGCAGCTCATCAGAGACCTGAATACTGAGCAGATAATCTGCAAGCACAGAGGAAGATGGTTGTGATTGATAAAGGTCAGATGCTTTCCATTAAATCTTTCTAAGTTCGTATGAAATTTTCCCTGCCAGTTATTCTACATACTTTTACACGATCATTCTCTTTATTCCCAATGATATCCTGTAAAATATTTGCAAAATTCAATTGTTCTCAGCCATCACTTTACAAAGCAACATATTGCATAAATGCATAATAGAGGTGAAGCTTAAAAATATGACTAACATCACGAGTAAAATCGCCATAGTCCTACCATTCCATATGCTGCACTCTCATTAGAGAGGAATGACCAACAGTTTTAACCTGAAAGTAAGGGGCAAGTTTTATGTTAGACTCTTGAAGCATCTCATCAGTCTAAACTGGATTTGAAACCAGGTTCCAGAGTTAAAAGACCCTTCCACTGCTGTATTAGTCACACTGAACTGTATTCATTAACCACTGGGTGGGTTGCTCTTCGGAGGGTCGGTGTGGACTTGTTAGGCCAAAGGGCCTGTTTCCACACTGTAGGGAATCTAATCTAATTAATCTAATCTAAAATACATACAATAATCAAGTGTTTTTAAATTGCAGGAAGATGAAAATAGATTAATTATCTAGATAATTTGCTAAAAAGTATTTGTAACTGAGAGGTGACTTATTACGTGTTATGATCTCTGTAAAAGTAGGGTCTGTAGCTAACTTTTACCTTTATCTGCCCCACACCCGCACTCAGTACAGATCTTTGTTAGAATTCGCATTGACAAAATGCACGTTATATGTAACGCAATTGATGAATTGGGGATGCGGTTTCTAAATTGGGAACTTTTAAAACATGTTTTGGTTCTAACGTAATTACAGTGCCAACACTTTAAGCGCTGTTTCTAAAGCGGGATTTTTTCTGTAACGTGGGGTTGTTTAAGAACACAACCATTGCATTATGGAAGAATTCAGTCTATCAGATTTCAGATGTTGGGACTGGTTCTGAGGCAGGTGGATTTGGACATTTTCTACTGCTATTAAGGAGGGTTTAAACTGAATTGGCAAAGGGGTAGAAACTGATTCAAAGGAAGCAAAATTAGTAAAAGGACTTAGAAGAATAGTAAGCAGAAATAATGAAGTAATGACACTCATCAAATAGGTTCAAAATGGAGAATGATTTTCAAAAAGCTACATTTAAAGGCAATCTGAATGCATGCCTGAACTGCTGCAGAATGTTTGATTTGAATGCGCAACTTGAGGTGAATGGATATAATTTAATTCCATTACAAAGACATTGCCACAAAGTGACTGAGATTGTGAATTGACTATCCGAGCTTCCTACATTTAGGACCAAGGGAAAAAGGAGATGGCTGCACGTTAATAATAAAGGTTCCATGATTAATGGATCAAGATCAGTTTGGTTGGAACTAAGAAACAGTAAAGTGAAGCAAACATTGTTGGACTTAATATTGAGTTCAACACCTTCAAATTGTGAACAAACTCCCGTTTCTTCCCTTTCTTTTAGTTTGTTACATTCTATTATCATTTCCCCTCTACCCTACCCCTATCCCAGTGGAGCTGTCTGCCTTTCAAGCCTGGCAAAGGAGATTCAATTGTTCTGTCATTCTCACATCCCAATCACTTAATCTGAATTACCAACCCCTTTTCTCTACCAGCACCCTATATCCACTACACTCTCACTCGCTCCGCCCAAACTATAGCATGAATTATGTCCACACTTCACTTCAGCTCTGAAGAGTTATCTGGACTCAAAACATCAGCTTGCTATCTCTCCATGGATGCTGTCTGACCCACTGTGATCGCCAGCATTTGTCTTCAGTACAGATTCCAGCATCTACAGTAATTTGCTCCTAAACATTGTTGAGAGTTGTTTATCGAACACCAAACTGATGTTGTACAAGCTACAAAGCAGGACATCGTAGATCCATGTAACATGGGCAATTTTGTAATAATCAGGAACTTCAAGTTGTCCATAAATTAGATTAACCAAGCCAGCATAGCATTGTAGGGAGCAAATTCTTAGAATATGTCGAAGATGAATTTCTCTAACAGTGTGTTGAGGAGCCAACTAGGAATGGACTATTCTGGACTTGGTATTGTATAATGAGAAAAGGGTGAGGTAATAACTTGGTATAAAGGAGCCTTTGGGAAATAGTGACCATAAAATGATAAAATTTTACGTAGATGTGAATGTGACTTCGTTCATTTTGAAACTAGTCTTAAAGGATGTTGATGGCATGAGGGTCAAGTTGGCTAGAATGAATTGGCAAGTTAAACTAAAAGATTTAATGGTAACCAGGTAATGGCTAGTATTTTAACGAAACATTAAGATCTGCAGTAGTCTTATCATCGCTCTAAGGCACAAATATCCAAAGGGGCAGGTGGATCAATCATGGCAAAGAAAAGGTCATAAATGAAAGAAAATTATTTATAAGAATGCCAGACAAAATAGCCATTTAGAGGATTGGTAGCAATTTAGGCTTTATAGTTCTTTGAAGGTGCTATGCAAATGCAAGCTTTCCTTTTCCGAAATAACCTCTTTGAATTGATAGTATGGCATTGAGTGAATTTGAAGGTAGAGAAAAGTAAGTTTTTCAGTTTAAAAAAATAAAATCTAATAATCCATTCTCCAAGTGGGAACATACAAAATAGGAGCAGGCAACTGAAGGTCTCTTTCCAGAAGGATGATATTGGACGTAGCATTGGATAAAATTGAATTTCGTAGATAATTGTAATTTTGATAAAATTGTAACATAGCAAATGTTTAGTGTGTCTGTTCTTTGTTTCTTCAACCTGCGTAAATAATTTTTTCAGTTCTTAAACGGCAAATCACATTAAATATTTAACACCAAAGCTAGCTTTTGATTGTTAGGTCCTGACGATGTGAACTTAAAAGTTTTTTTGCTGCTTCACTAAGAAAGATTCATTACAAGAGTGCTATAATAATCAGCTGTAGTAAATAATTGATTATGTTTCCATTAGTACAGGGAATAGATTTATGAACTAATGGTGAATAGCATAAGGAGTAAACCTAAACACATTTTAAAAACTCATTAAAGGGCAGTATTTTAAACTGGGTAACATTGTACATGCAGTGTTGGTTTGTCGGTTCCTGGAAACTGCTGACTCTTACAATTTTTGAGTTGGAATTTTTTTATAAAAAGTAATCACTGACAGGTAAGGAGCATAGAGCAAAAACTATTCAGGATATGCTGCAAGTCATGAATGTATTGTGGAACAACTGTCACATAAGCAACTTTGGATATTTGATTTTTAAACTTGTTATTGCACCAGAATCTTAAGGTAATTATTTTATTCTGAAGTACATAAGCTGCTTCTAAAAAGCGCTGTTTTGAAGCAGGCATGCAGAGGGAAGAGTAAAAATGCACAAGGAATTGCTTATTCACAATTCTTTGCCCATTTCTGAGGAAGGGTCTTGGACCCGAAATGTCAACTGATTTCTAGCCACAGAATTTGCCAGACCTGTTGAGCTTTTCCAGCAATTTCTGTTTTTGTTTCTGACTGGCATCATCTGCAGTTCTCGCGGTTTTAATTAAGGAATTTCTTTTATTCTAGTCACTTGAGGTTCCTCATTCTGCAAGTTTGATTTTGTCATGTTACATTCTTTGTTTCTGTAGATTACGTGACTATTTCGTACTTTTCCATTCTGCAGAAATATTGCTGACCCTCAGGATTGCTACTCCTCCTGTCTTCATGTGTTTGCTGATGTACAGTGCAAGATCCCGTTTAGGTGGCAACCAACAAACGAGCTCCTCCAGATCAAGCCAAGAAAAGTACAGCAGCCAATTGAACTCTCAGCCAGGCTTAGAGAAATTGTAACAAGAGTTGCTACTGGAGTGAAGGGCTCCTTTGTAGCAATGTACTTGCCTACTGAAGCTGCTTTGCTCATTGCATTCACCATAAGTGTGACTTAAGTCTGTCCTCACAATGGATTGACATCGGCTTTGACCCCTGTCCGATGAATGTATTTCTATCGTCATTTTGCAGGATGAGCACGTAATTGCTCTTTTGATTTTGATCCTCAGTGGTTGCTGACTTTTCTGCTGTTTAATCCAACGTGCAGGCTTTCAGCTGTGTTTTCCTCCAACAGTATTTAGAAATGCAGCTTCTTTTTGAAAGATTTTGCTGTGTGTAATTAAAAACAGAACTTGCAGATAAGCTGAGTGAATGCTGTTAAAGTAACAAATTTTGGGTTTGGAAAGTATCTAAATGGAATTTGACATTGTTTTTATGTTTTTGATAAAACCAAATGGGGATAGACTTCAGGTAGGTTGTTAGTTGATGTCAGCAAAAGAATTAGTGTATTATCTTTTTTTATACTGGGGTTCTGCTCTGTGGAGTCATGGCTTAACATCTGGGATGTATGATTTTTCTTTGTCGTCATTTTTAATTACAACAGTTAACAAGTAGAATGTATCTGATTCCACAGACCAAGACTACATGCTAAATGTTCTCAGATCTATAGATGTTCACCAGTTACACAGTAATAACTTGTCCTACAGCTGCTGTTACTAAATGACAGAAGAACTAAAACATCAACACACACTGATCTTTTGCATAACCAGATAGAACAAGCTTTTTTGACCCTTACATCGAGCAGAGATCCAGAATACCTGAACTGTTGCTGTTTTCCTTTCTCCTTGGAGACACAGTGGTCATGTTTTCACACTGGCTACCACAGGAGCAGCTGGCTTCTTCCAGATTAACAACCCATGGTGTTCCCATGTAACGGTGGTGGGAGCTTTTCAATCTCCAGCAATTAGTCTCTCCTCCACACTATATCTCACAAGCGGCAAAATCACCAACAAAAGTATTTGATTTCACCTGGCAGGGAACTCATGGCCAGTCTCGCTGCACAGGCAGCAGAAACTGTCCTGTCTTTCACCAGTTCCACATTCCTAATCCTATAACAGTAGCTGGTCTATTCTGACAAAATGTCACTGGACTCTTTTGTGCCAAGGACTGATTTTCCATCATCCCCGCTTTCCAAGCTTTCCTCCTTGTCTTTGTCTCCTTTTTCTCCAAGTCATTACTAATCTCTCTTAGACTATTACTCCATCATAGAGGCCAACTGTTCCAGGAGTAAGAAGGTCTCTTCTCTGTCCGCTTGTGTGAGCATTTTAGAAACATGATCCTGCAGACCAGACTAAGCTGTGATGTGGAATTCAGCTGCATCACTAAAAAAACTCCCAGATTCTTCTCCATCATAAACACTTTGAGATAATTCTCTAAAGACAAAATCATGAAAGCAAAGCTGAAAGTTACTTCTCTCCTTTTTTTTTGTAGTATGTTGCTTACACATTTTCATGGTTTTTATGCAGCCTAGCATGTGTTGTTTGTGTTCACTTGTAGAAACTAATGTATCATGGCTCTATTGCATGAAGTTCAGTGGAGTAACCAGCCCAGAGATTGTAAAGCTTGGAGATGATGAGAAAAAATTATTTTTGTTGAATTTCTAAATGGAAAGGATAATCAGCAGGAATCTATGCTGATTCTCAATGATTTAATGATGAAACATATTCATCTGAATATGTATTACAGTGCATTAACACGCTTCAATAACTGTCCCTGAGCAATTAATTTGACCTCTACAATTAATTAACGCCAGGAACAGTGGCGTTAAGATGCTTGTAAGTTTTCATTGTGAACAGGGAAATTACTTAGCATTTGACAGGATTTGCAATAACTTAAGTGATCCAAAGGTCTTCATGTATATACAGCCAATAATATATTAATCTTGGTTATGTTTCTGCTCCCTCCTCTGTATCCCTCTATCAACAAACACACAGAAAACCATTCCAATTTAGATGGAGTGTTTCAGGCGGCACAACCCTTGCTAATGGATGAAGAGACCAGTCTCTGAAAGGCAGGTTCAGCTGCCACACATGAAACTACCAGCTGTTGACATGGTTTATCGTCCTCAGCTTTGGCATCTGTTGCCATGCCAATATAGCCACTCTTCGTTATGTTGGTACATGCCAGCCTACAGGAGGTGTGATCATTTTCCAGATCAGCTAGTGTCTCCCAGGTGCTGTAATCATTATCTAAGGTCTTCATAATGTGCTTGCAAACCGAGTTTTGGGCATGCCACCAGTCATTTGGCACCAAGCACCTCACCGTAGTGAAAGCCCTTGGTTTAATGACCGTCTTCCATCCTTTGGATGTGCCCAAGCTGACAAAGTCTCCTCTGAATGCAAACTTCAGAGATTTGCTTTTTGAGAGGATTGCCACTCTTGTGGATTTTGTCCTGATTGGATAAAGTGCAACAAACAGCAAAGACAGAAATTGTTTAGCCTCTTGCCCCAGTTAAGCGGTTTTAATTCTAATGCCATAAACACATGCAATTTAAAATAGCCATTCTAGAGAACTACATAAATGTGTTTGGAATTTAGGATTTTGATGTGTTTCTCTTGAAGTATAGATATGGGTTTTTTTTTAAATTCTGCATTTATTTTGTAGCCAGTCTGAAATGTTGGGTTTGAAAGATTATCACGTTTAACTGGCATGTCATTCAGATATTTTAGTGTCATCAGTTTCATTTAAGTAGAGGAATCAAAACAGTTTTTAAAATTGATCAGATTAAACTGAAACTCTTCAAAGTAGATTACCTCCACAACATTATCTTATCGAAGTTTATTAGCCCAGATCATTTTTGATGCCAGATGTATAAATCATAAACACAGACTATAACCCTCTGTGTAAGTTTTCTTTAACTAATGGAATTTATCTTTACACTCATGACTGTGCTACTGGTCTGTTTAGTTGAGTTTACTTGCTTAAGTATTCATGGGATAGTAAAGCTTGTATTGTGAACCATAAGGATAAGGTATTGGGGCTGTTCAAGTTAATGCTCTAAATAGTTTATTGTTCTTCATAGCTTTATAATGCTGTGGGATCAGAGAATATAGGCGTTTTTGTAAGTTACAGAAACCCAGTGCTTCGTTACTATTTCCTAAAGTCAATGGCAATTTCCAGGTGCAAAATGTGACAGTTCGAGGATTAGATGCCACCATAAATAACAAAACACAAATAGCCATAACATTTTCAAATGGTAAAGTATTTTGTAAATTAAAACATGATGACTTTTGGAAAGCATTTGGGTATATAAGCGTCTGATGTATGTAACCAAGCAATAACTTTTACTTGAGAGCATATGTTTTACATACTTGTAGAATTTTGATGAAGTAAAGTTCTTCAGTTGATTCAAAAAGTGAGGTACAACAGTATTATGTTAGATACCTTGGTAGCAGCCTCTCTCTCTCTTATTGTACATAAAAAAAATCATGATGCCTTGATAATTAGCTATGGAATTTGTTTCAGTAACATTGATGAGGCCAACAAATTATCTGGTGGTTCTCATAGGTAGCGAGCAACCATTTTTAGTTTTCAAATTGTACGGATATCAAGCCTAATTCCCAGCAAACTGCTACACTGATCTGCATAGTTTCCCTCAATCTAATAGTTTGATTAGAATTGGAAGACTTGGTGAATAAATTGGAAGCAGGTGCTTAGTTTATCAAGCTGTTATAGGGACCTGATGATTTTGTATTTGTGTATCAGGCTACAACGGAACAAGCTGTCAATAATGGCCCAATCCCAACACTGATCATATTGATCACTGTACAGAGACTGAATAACTGGCCTGGTTTTGCCTCAAGAGTTGCTTTTAGGAAGAGGTTCTATCACATCTTTCAGCTGCAGATCATTCAGTTGATGAAGAACTGCGTTATTTCCGTGTTAAGATGACATCTTTGTGTTTCAGACTGCTTTAGTATGATATAGCTTTATGTAAATACTGCTGTGAATTAGGAAAGTTTTCTGAAATGCAGGCATTTAATTTTGCCGAGTTTAGAGCCTAGACCTTTGCGTTTGTGTCTATGGGAACATTATGTAATACCTAACAACAAGTTTTCTGTATTTATTCTATTTTATATCTACGCTTTATCTTGATAGACATGGTTTCCAACTGGACATGTTACTGTTGGAATTGTGAAAATGATTAATCTGCTGTTGCCCACAGAGCCAAAAGATTTTTAAAACAAAATTTCTGGTAAAAATGAGAACGTGTATGTCATGCGGTCATTTAAACCCTGTATAGTGTAACCTCAATTTATATCTTCTGTAGATTTGAATGCCTCAAGGTCTATTCTCTTGGAAAGTGAGGGTGCATGGGAGCTACTTTCATTAGGAAGCAACATCTCTCTGATTGATTGAACATAATGCAATCTATAATATTTTCCTCTAACAAAATTTAAAATAATGATGCAAAATTAACATTAAGAACTATGTATTGTAATGCTGTACATTGCAGACAAGCAGGGCTGTGTAGCTCCGTTTGCAAAATCCAAAGATTTCACTGAGTTGATTTTAAAATACAGCTAAGCCATGGTATGTTGGTGTGGTTGAACATCATTTTATAGTATTTCTACACAATTGATTGTTGACTGGATGCAGACACATTCTCTGTACAAACTATACTATGGATTTTCAATTTGATAGGCACTTCCCGTCTACTTTTTTCATTTAGAGCTTGAACTTGTTTTGTAAAACCTTGTCAATTTCTTAGTACAGTGCAGGAAACTCAAATGCTATAACTTAGCATAATGCCTTAGATATGTTTTTATGTCCTGTATATTCCTAGCAGCTGTTTGTTGTATTATATTGTTTGTATAGTGAATTGTGTAAAATTTTTGAATGTGTCATCAGTTATTAATTTTTTTGTCAGATAAATAGAAATATCATAGCAATATGGATCCATGGTTATTGCTTAGTTTTTTGCAGTTATTTTGTTCCTTTGTGGTCAGTAGCGGGTCACTATTTGTATAATGTATTTTCTCCCCAATCTCTGAGAGGTGTATATTGACAAGTTGCAAATTCTAAGCAATATGTAAAGTAAGATTCTTCAGAAGGCTTACAGTGTTGCAAGTTCAGAGATGTATTTTTTTTTAGTTCACACTAAACACCTTTCCTTCTTCTGGCAGCCATGTTTGTATCCTTATTGTGAGCATTTTATGCCAAGTTAGGTATATTCAAAGAAACTTAAAAAATACATTTATGCAAGTTGTTAACTAATATTGCTTTTGCTGATGTCATTTGCTTACTTGATGTTAAATAATGCTGTTGTAAATAAAGAATCCTGTTATTGCGATGTTTAATAAAATTTAATTCCTTTGAATTTTACATTTTCAATTGAGTAAATGCAACCAAGTTCATGCGTATCAGATCTTAGAGACATTGACAGCACTTTTATGTCCACACCAGTCAACAAAGATCTGCCTATACTAATCCCAGCTCTTCCCCCGTAACTCTGGAGGCTTTAGCAACACAACTGAATATCTTTAGATTAGATTACTTACAGTGTGGAAACAGGCCCTTTGGCCCAACAAGTCCACACCAACCCTCTGAAGAGCAACCCACCCAGACCCATTCCTCTACACTTAGCCCTTCACCTAACACTATATGGCCAATTCACCCAACCTGCACATTTTTGGACTGTGGGAGGAAACCGGAGCACCTGGAGGAAACCCACGCAGACACTGGGAGAACGTGCAAACTCCACACAGACAGTCGCCTGAGCTGGGAATTGAACCTGGGTCTCGGCGCTGAGAGGCAGTAGTGCTAACCACTGTGCCACCATACTGCCCCATCTAAATAATGCTTAAATGTTAAGCGACTTTCTGACCCAACCACCCTACAGGCAGTGGGTTCTAAACTCTCACTATCCCTCTGGATGAAAATATTCCACGCAACACCCCTCCGCCCCTATATCTTACTTTAAATCCCCTTAGTTACTGACCCCACCACTAATGGGAAAAAGTGAATTCCTATCCACCCTGTTTATGCTCCTCAATCTTGTCTATCTCTACAAGGTCCCTCTCAACCTTCACTGTGCCATGGTATTCAAGTCTGTCCAATTTTTCCTTCTAGCTCAGACCCTTCAGCCCAGGCAGAATCCTGGTAAATCTCCGCTGCGCGCACACACTCTTGTGTAATCACATTCCTGCTATATTGTGGTAGCCATAGTTACACGGTGTATTCCTGTAGCCGAACCAGTGTTTCATAACAGTTCTAGCATAACGTCCCTGCTCTTGACTTTCTTAGCTGAGGCTTGGAATGCAAGTGTGCCAAATGCTCTCTTAATCATCTTTCAATACTTGCCTTACAACTGACAAACCACAAAGGGATACAGATAGATTGTCAGTGGGGAAAACAAATCTAGCAGAAAGAATTAAAAAAAAGTGTTGAGAGGTTGTAAAGCTCTGAGGTGCAGAGAGATCTGGGTGTTCTAGTGCATGAATCATCAAAGGTTAATCTGCAGGCACAGCAAGTAATCAGGAAAGCTAATAGAATGTTATTGTGAGAGGAGAATTTGAATGTAAGAGTAGGGAGTTGGTGAGACCTTATCTGGAATACAGTGCACAGTACTGGTCACCAAAATTACAGAAGTATAACAGAAGCAATTCCGGGAAGGTTTTCTAGACTAAGACCTGGAATGGATAGACTTCATTTTGAGGAAAGGCTGTAAAGATTAGGCCTGTATCCTCCAGAATTTAAGAGTCGGAAGTGACTTAATTGAAACATATAAAATTTCTGAGGGGAATTGACTTGGTGGATGTTGAAAAGATGTTTCCTTTTGTGGGAGAATCTAGAATGAGTGATCAGAATTTAAAAATAAGGGATCACCCATTTATGACAGATGAGGGAAAGAAAAATTATTTCGTAGGGTTGTCTGTTTGGAAATCCCCTCCCCAAAGACAATGGATGCAGAATCTTTAAATATTTTTAAGGCAGAAATAGGTCAATTCTCAATTATTGAGGGATAAAAGATTATCTGGAATATGCAGGAATGTAGAGTTGAGGTTAAAAATTATTTGAGATAATTTTATTGAATGACTGAACAGGTCTGAAGGGCCAATTGTCTACTCTAGTTCCTTGATTGTATGTTCTTCAGAGATCGATGAATATGCATTCCTCGGTGCCTCTGATCTTCTGCACTTTCCAGGTCCCTGCAATTTAAAATCCCCTACTTTGTTACTCTTCCACGAGTGCATCTTCTCCCACTTTTCCAGATTCAATTTGTTTTTTTTAATTCATTCATGGGATATCAGTCACTGTATTGCCCCCCTGACCAGTCAGTTGATATCTGCCTACAGTTAGTGCCTAAGCTCCTCACTCGTTAGCACTCTACCAGTTTCTGTGTCACCTGCAAATTTCTTGATCTTATCCTCTTAAATTTAAGTCCAAATCACCAAGCGCACCACAAATAGCAATGTTCCCAGCACCGAGCCCTGTAAACCTCCACTGGAAATGCCCAAGTGCAGAAATATCCCTCTGATACTGATTGAATGGCAGAGCCGGCTCAAGAAACAGGATAGTCCACTTTTGTTTGTATGTTTGTACTCTCTGGAGCCGCTCAAACAATCTCTGATCCAACATTCCCCTTTGTCTTGGATCCCCATAGACTCTTACTTTCATAACCAGTCTGCCAAAATGGAACCCACTGAAAGCCTGGCAAGAGTTTATGTTGACTACATCAAATGCACAACCTTAAACAAGCAATGTTGATGATCTCTTCAAAACATTCAATCAAATTTGTCGAGCACAACTGTCCCTTAACAAATCCATGCTGACTATTGCCAATGAATCCATGTCTCTAAGTGCAGATAGATTCTTTCTCAGTACATTGGTCACAGATGAGTACCAGAGGACTGCGGGGTATAAAAATATAGCAAACCAGCAATAAGCAGTCAAATGGGGAAAAATGGGAAAGTTAATATTTTGTTATTTGAACGTGTGTAGTGTTTGGAACAAAATAAATGAATTAACGGCACAAATACAGGTTATTAGCCATTAGCAATACATGGTTACAAGGAGATCAAAGATTCTAGGATGTGGATAAGCCAACTAGAGTTAACCAAGGAAGGTAAGGATCGCATCAAATTGAGGTTAAAAGATGCACAGTGTGGCAAAGATTATTGGCAAACCAGAGGATTGAGAGAGTTTTGAAAACCACCAAAAAAAGGAAGATAAACTTTGTGGGTAAACTTGCAAGTAATATCAAGACAGACAGCAAATGAGTCTTTGGTCTCTCTCCTTCCTTATATATTCAAAGTGAACAGAGGTCCCTTGGAGAATGAGGCTGAGTAAATAATGATGAGGAACATAGAAATGACAGAGAAGTTAGATCAATACTTTTATCATTTTCACAGTGAAAGACATTGAACACATTCCAAAATTACTGCATAATCAAAATGCAAAGGGAGGAGAGGAGACATAGTCACACAGCACAGAAACATTCCCTTTGGGTCCAACTTGTCCATGCCCACCAGGTTTCCTGCGATAGGGTTCAGGTTAGCCTTTCCTATCCCAGCCCATTATAAACAGAGAATTGATGTGTGGAGGAGTCCTGGGTAACTGTAGGATATGTAGATCAGAGGGTGCCCAGTGATTAGCACTGCTGCCTCACAGTACCAGGGAGCCAGTTTCTCCTCTTGTGTCTGTGGGTTTCTTCCCACAGCCTGAAGGTGGGATGGCCATGCTAAATTGCCTATAGTGTCCAGGGATGGGCAGATGAGGTGGATTAGCCATGGGAAAGGCAGGATTACAGGGGTAGGGCAGGATGGTGGGTCTAGGTGGGATGCTGCTCACACTGTAGAGGCTCTGTGTACCCCGTCAAACTTCTGCAGCAATTCATTCTGTATTCACAACATCCTCTGTGTCAAAAGGTTGTCCCTCAGTCCCTTTCAAATCACTCACCTTTCACCCTAAACCCATGACCTTTTAGTTTTGGAATCCCCTGTCCTGGGGAAAGAATTAAAAAGTACAAAAATATCACTAAAGGAAAAAGTGCTAGGGAAACCAATGTGGCTAAAGACCTAGAAATCCCCCGAACTTGATGGGATGTGTCATAGGATATTAAAGGAAGTAGCTTCAGAGACAGTGGGTGCATTAGTGGAAACCTTTGAAGAATCTATTCGCTTCTGCCTTGGAAGTATTGAAAGATTCTGCATTCGTTGTTTTACAAGGACAGAAATTCCAAAAGCTTCTGAGAGAAAACAAATTTCCTCCTTTCGGTCATCCCTTATTTTGACACTACGACACCTATTTCTCAATTCTTCCACATGAGTAAATGTCCTTTTGACATTCACACAATGGCCTTTATTTTGAGGGGAACATTAAAATTGAGTGGTTTTGCTAAATCTATACAAGATATTATTCCGACTACAGCTGGAATATTATGAACAGCTTTTGGCCCCTATCTGAGGAAAGTCATAATGGCATGGGAGGCTGTCCAATGAAGTTTTACTAGGTTGATCCTGGATATGGGGGTTGGGGAAGATCTAATGAGAGGTTGAGTAGATTGGGTCTGTATTTATTGTAGTTTAGAAGAATGAGAGGCATCCTATTAAAACACAGGATATTTAGGGAACTTGGCAGCGTGGATAGAGAAACTTTGTTTCCCAATGCGAGATAGTTGAGAATCAACAAATATAATCTCAGAAAAGTGGTCACCTACTGAAGAACAAGATGAGGAAGAATTTCTTTTCTAAGTAGTAAATCTGTGGAATTCGCGGCTGCATCGTTGAGTCGTAGAGTTGTATGCATAGAAACAGAACCATGCCAACTACATATCCTAACCTAATCTAGTCCCATTTGCCAGCATTTGGCCCATATACCTCTAAACCCTTCCTATTTGTGTACCCATCCAGATGTCTTTTAAATGTTGTAATTGTACCAGCCTCCTCCACTCTACAGCTCGTTCCATGCATGCACCACCCTTTGCGTGAAAAAGTTACTTCCTAGGTCCCTTTTAAATCTTTCCCCTCTCACCCTAAACCCCTGCACTCTGGGTTTAGACTCCCCTATCCTGGGAAAAGACCTTGGCTGCTGACACAATGCATTCCCATAACGATTTTAAAAACTTCTATAAGGTCACCCCTCAACCTCCGATGCTCTGGAGAAAATCACCAGCATATTCAGCAATATTCAAGGCTGAGATGGAAAGGGTTATTCCCAAAACATTGACTTCTCCACCTCCTGATGCATTTTTGCTTGCTGCATTCTTCCAGCATCCTGCTTGTCTCCCTCAAAATTAGGGGGAGCAGATTTAGGACCGAATTCAGAAGGAGCTTCACCCAGAGGGTTGTGAATCTATGGAACTCTCTACACAGTGAAATAGTTGAGGCTTCCTCATTGAATGTTTTCAAAGCTAAGGTAGATACTTTTTTTTTTGAACAGTAAAGGAATTAAGGGTTATGGTTAGTGGGCGGGTAAGTGGAGCTGAGTCCATGAAAAGATCAGCCATGATCTTATTGAATGGGGGAGCAGGCTCAAAGGGCCAGATGGCCTACTCCTGCTCCTGGTTTTTATGTTCTTAGCAACTCCAATCAAGCATCTCATAGTCAATGAGATCCACCTGGCCCTGGTTCCAATCACTACAACCCCCTTCCTCCTTTCTACCTATACACGTTCCTTGTCCAATAGTTGGCATCTAGTGCCGTGTGCAAGTGACCACACTTTATGGTAAGAAATGACTGAAGCAGTAATTTCTAGTTTGACACTTGCAGCAAGTAGTGCACATTAACTAATCATTCAGTCCATTCACCAGAAATTAAAATCCAATGCATTGCAACATCGGTAAGGGCTGCTCAGTACTTTTCCAACAGTGAAAAATGAAAATAAAAGGAGATCAAAGCTTAATCCAAGTCTGTCCTCATTTGAGAAATTTCCAGGACAAACTGCAGGGCATATCAGATTAGTCCCATCTTTCATGAACCTACATGGATAAAACAGGCCGAATAGCCATCAGATGCTTCTATGCCAAGTGCACAGATATGCTTTTAGTGATGAAAGGACAGAGAGCTCATTACAGAGGCATGAGGGGCCATCTGTGCCGGTGGAAGAGGGTGAATTTTAAGTTGAGTGCAAATGCTAATTGTGTCACTAAAACGCTGATAAGAACAAAGAAAATTTACCGCCCAGGAACAGGCCCTTTGGCCCTCCAAGCCTGAGCTGATCCAAATCCACTGTTTAAACCTGTCGGTCAATTCCTAAGCTCTCTATCCCTCTGCTTCCCACCTACTCATGCATTTGTCCAGACGCATCTTAAATGAATCTACCATGCCTGCCTCTGCCACCTCTGCTGGTGGTGGGCATTCCAGATGCCCACCACCCTCTGTGGGAAGTACTTACCGCGTGTATCCCCCTTAAACTTTTCACCTCATCTTGAAAGTGTGACCTCTCGTTAGAACATAGAAAAATACAGCGCAGTACAGGCCCTTCGGCCCTCGATGTTGCGCCAACCAAAGCCTACCTAACCTACACTAGCCCAATAACCTCCATATGCTTGTCCAATGCCCGTTTAAATGACCATAAAGAGGGAGAGTCAACCACTGATACTGGCAGGGCATTCCATGAACTCACAACCCGCTGAGTAAAAAATCTACCCCTAACATCTGTCCTATACCTACCACCCCTTAATTTAAAGCTGTGTCCCCTGGTAACAGCTGACTTCATTAGCGGAAAAAGGTTTTCACTGTCAACCCTATCTAAACCCCTAATCATCTTGTACACCTCTATCAAATCTCCCCTAAACCTCCTTTTCTCCAATGAGAAAAGCCCCAAGTGCCTCAGCCTTTCCTCATACGATCTTCCTACCACACCAGGCAACATCCTGGTAAACCTCCTCTGCACTCGTTCCAATGCCTCCACATCCTTCCTATAATATGGCGACCAAAACTGCACACATTACTCCAGATGAGGCCGCACCAGAGTCTTATACAACTGTAACATGACCTCAGGACTCCTGAACTCAATTCCTCTACCAATAAAGCCCAGTACACCATATGCCTTCTTCACAGCACTATTTACCTGGGTGGCAACTTTCAGAGATCTGTGTACATGGACACCAAGATCCCTCTGCTCATCCACACTACCAAGTAGTCTACCATTAGCCCAGTAATCCATCTTCTTGTTACTCCTACCAAAGTGAATGACTTCACACTTAGCTACATTGAATTCCATTTGCCACCTTACTGCCCAGCTCTGCAACTTATCTATATCCCGCTGTAACCTGCCACATCCTTCTTCGCTGTCCACAACTCCACCAACTTTCGTGTCATCTGCAAACTTGCTCACCCAGCCTTCAAGCCCCTCCTCTAGGTCATTTATAAAAATGACAAACAGCAATGGTCCCAAAACAGATCCTTGTGGAACACCGCTAGTAACTGCGCTCCAAGATGAACCTATACCGTCAACTACTACCCTCTGTCTCCTTCCAGCCAGCCAATTCCTAATCCAAACCTCTAATGCACCCTCAATGCCATACCTCCGTAGTTTTTGCATTAGCCTGCCATGGGGTACCTTATCGAACGCCTTGCTAAAATCCATATACACCACATCTACTGCTTTACCCTTGTCCACTTCCTTGGTCACCTTCTCAAAGAATTCAATAAGGTTTGTGAGGCACGACCTGCCCTTCACAAAACCATGCTGACTATCCTTGATCACATTATTCCTATCCAGATGTTCATAAATCCTATCCCTTACAATTCTCTCTAAGACTTTGCCCACAACAGAAGTGAGACTCACTGGCCTATAGTTACTCGGGCTATCCCTGCTCCCCTTCTTGAACAAGGGGACCACATTCGCTATCCTCCAGTCTTCTGGCACTATTCCCGTAGACAGCGACGACATAAAAATCAAGGCCAATGGCTCCGCGATCTCCTCCCTAGCTTCCCAGAGGATCCTAGGATAAATGCCATCAGGCCCAGGGGACTTATCTATTTTCATCCTTTCCAGAATTTCCAACACCTCTTCCCTACATACCTCAAAGCCGTCCATTCTAATTAATTGTGACTCAGTATTCACATCGGCAACAATGTCCTGTTCCTGAGTGAATCCTTCACCCTGAGAAAAACTTATGTGTCTTCACGTTGTCTATACCCTTCATGATTTTGTAAACCTCAATCAAGTTCCCCCCTCAATCTCCTTTTTTCTAATGAAAATAAACCTAACCTACTCAACCTCTCTTCATAGCGAGCACCTTCCATACCAGGCAACATCCTCGTAACCCTTCTCTGTACCCTCTCCAAAGCGTCCACATCCTTTTGGTAATGTGGCGACCAGAACTGTACACAATATTCTAAATGCAGCCAAACCAATGTCTTGTAAAATTTTAACATGACTTGTCAGCTCTTATACTCAATACTCCGTGCAATGAACGCAAGCATACTATATGCCTTCTTGACCACTCTATCCACCTGTGCAGCAACATTCAGGGTACAATGGACCTGCACTCCCAGATCTCTCTGCTCATCAACCTTTCCCAAGGCTCTTCCATTCATTGTATAATTAGCTCTAGGATTAGTCTTGCATCACCTCACATTTGTCTGGATTGAAAACCATCTGCCACTTTTCCACCCAACTCTCCAGTCTATCTATATTCTCCTGTATTCTCTGACAGTCCCTTATGATTTCTGCTACTCCACTTAGGGCGGCACGGTGGCTCAGTGGTTGGCACTGCTGTCTTGCAGCACCAGGGTCCCAGGTTCGATTCTAGCCTTGGGTGACTGTCTGTGTGGAGTTTGCACATTCTCCCTGCATCTGCGTGGGTTTCCTCTGGGTGCTCTGGTTTCCTCCCACAGTCCAAAGATGTGCAGGTCAGGTGAATTGGCCATGTTAAATTGTCCATAATGTTAGGTACATTAGTCAGTGGAAAATGGGTCTTGGTGGGTTACTCTTCGGAGGGTTGGTATGGACTTGTTGGGCCGAAGGACCTGTTTCCACACTGTAAGGGATCTGATCTAATTTTCGTGTCATCTGCAAACTTGCTGATCATACCAACAGTGCCCTCTTCTAGATCATTTATGTATATCACAAACAACAGTGGCCCCAAAACTGACCCCTGTGGAACACCACTGGTCACCTTTCTCCATTTTGAGAAACTCCATTCAACTACTACTCTCTGTCTCCTGTTGTTCAACCAGTTCTTTATCCACCGAGCTTGAACACCCTTCACATCATGTGACTTCACTTTCTCCATTAGTCTACCATGGGGAACCTTATCAAACGCCTTACTAAAGTCCATGTATATGACATCAACAGCCCTTCCTTCGTCTATCAACTTGGTCACTTCCTCGAAGAACTCTACTAACTTGGTAAGGCACGATCTCCCCTGTACAAAACCATGTTGCCTATCACTGATAAGCCCATTCTTTTCTAAATATAAATAGAATTTCTCCCTCAGTACCTTCTCCAGCAGCTTTCCCACCACTGACGTTAGGCTCACTGGTCTGTAGTTACCCGAAATATCCCTACTACCCTTCTTGTACAGGGGAACAACATGAGCAACCTTCCAGTCCTCCAGCACCTCACCTGTGTTTAAGGATGCTACAAAGATATCTGTCAGGGCCCCAGCTATTTCCTCTCTCACCTCCCTCAGCAACCTGGGATAGATCCCATCTGGTCCTGGGGATTTGTCCACCTTAATAACCTCTAGCATACCCAACACATCTTCCCTACTTATGTCAACGTGATCCAGACTAATCAAACTTCTATCTCTAATCTCAACATTCATCATGTTCCTCTCCTCAGTGAACACTGATGCAAAGAGTTCATTCAGAACCTCACCCATTCTCTCAGGTTCGACACACAGCCTTCCTTCGTTATCCTTTAGTGGACCAATCCTTTTTCTAGTTACCCGCTTGCTTCTTATATAAGAATAAAATGCTTTGGGATTCTCCTTAATTCTGCTCGCTTAAAGCTATTTCATGACCCCTTTTAGCCCTCTCGATTCTTCGTTTAAGACTTGTCCTGCTCTTCCGATATCCTTCCAGGGCCTGTTCTGTTCTTAGCTGCTTGGACCTTATATACGCTTCCCTTTTTCCTCTTTTTTTTTCCATCACACCAGGACTGAATGTAATACAATTCAACCATACAGTCCATGAAGCAGTTGATCAGATCCCAGTTACTCTGTAATTTATAAATATTTTGCGTTTTGTACATGTCCTCTGTTTCACACACGTAAACGGCCATTTTATGTTGGTGGGAGACAAACTGGTTAACACGTTGGGGGGTTGCGGTTATACAAGTCTAACATCCCCCTCAGTGGGGAGGTCATTAGGTATCATTCAGGCACAGGTTAATTTATTTTCTCCCCACCAAAGCCTAGAGAGATTTAAATCGAATGTAGTTGTCTTTTTGAGTTGAGTTAGCCTCGATTTGGTATCAATTCTGAGACTTTATGGCAGCATGATCTGTATGTTCACACCACCAGCATGAGATTTCCCTCTCAAAATAAAATCACATACGTTCCTCTCATGAGACAATAGAAATGTAATGTGCATTTCTTAAGCTTTCTGCTGCTAAAAAAAGTATGTTTTGTCAAGAGGGGGGTTTCTCTTCTACACTGACCCTTAGCTGCTGTTTAGACTGAATAAAGTAAAATCTATGACAATGACATGGAAACGTTAGTTCACTCTTAAACTTCCTTCGTTACTGTGTATTTCCAGTTGGCTAGGTCTTGACTTGTCCAGTAAAAAGCCCACTTTCCAATGTTATCCAAATTATTTTTTTCTTGAAACAAAAACAGAAATTGCTGGAAAAGCTCAGCAGGGGATGCTGCCAGGCCTGCTGAACTTTTCCAGCAATTTCTGTTTTTGTTTCTGAGTTCCAGCATCTGCAGTTCTTTCAGTTGTAATTGTCTGTTGAGAGTGTCCGTCCTAGTCTCAGGGCAGTGTGTCATGGTCGGTCCTGGGGATGGGCTGGTTTAAAGCCAGTGGGGAAGAGGGGATACCAGGGGGATACTGGCGTGGTATGGAAGCGGGGGCATCTCAAGGATGGTGATCAGAGGCCACAACCAGGGACGCAGAGGGTGTACGTAAGTTGAAAGGTGGATAGATGGGGAGGGATACAGACAGTTGTCATTGGTGGATATGGTGTGATATAGGAATAGGTCTTAGCAGCTGTCACTATCACTGTTATCTCAACAGAAGACATGTACATCACAACAGCAGGCTGGCAGGTCTAACCTGTTCAGGATCAGGAGGCGGGAAGGAGAGTTGTAGATGTAACTCCATGATGGTGGTGGGAAATCATAGGGGTGATGTCTAGGGAGCATCACATTGAAAGTGACGTAGATGTTCGGGAGGGAGGGTCCTGGATGATCAGGCTGCAAAAACCATTCACATCTTCCTGACTTCTAATTGTGAGTGACCAATGGAAAGTGGCTGCAACCACAGCTGGTGTGGGCGGAGTCAGTGTTTGCTTCCTGTCAAATCATATTGATGGACAGGGTACCTTTGAAGAGGCAACAGCATCAACTGGGCACTTACAGTGTAAGGGTCAAAGTTATTTACAATCATCTTGTCGTGCAGGTGAAATGCATGCACTGTACAACTCTGCAAACATGAGTTCTGGTGGTGCAGTGGTAGTGTTCCTATCTCTGAGCTAGGAGGAGAAAGCGAGGACCGCAGATACTGGAGATCAGAGTGCTTATGCCTAAAATGTCGACTCTCCTGTTCCTTGGATGCTGCCTGACTATCTGTGCTTTTTCAGCACCACATTCCCTGAGCCAGGAGAGCTGGGTACAAGTCCCACCTGCTCCAGAGGCAGGTAATACAATTTCTGGGCAGTTGCTTAGAAAATACATGCGGGATGCAAACGCTGGTTGCAAGCACTCCTGACCATATCATTGATTGTTGCAGATTGAAGATTGTCGAACTCTGTGAAGGACTGGTAATCCCAGATGACACTAAAAGTAGCATCTGCAGGCCACAAAGCACAATATAATGCAAGATCCCACAGGCTGCACAGGGGATACAGCCTGTCATCTTGAACTGTAGGATAATCCAACATGCTTTTGCTTTACTGGATAACATAAGGCTGAGAGCACTAGGTCTCAATACACAATGGGCAGCTCAGTGGTTCGGACTGCTGCCTCACAGCGCCAGGGACCTGGGTTAGATTCCACCCTCAGACAACTGTCTGTGTGGAGTTTGCACATTCACCTTGTGTCTGCGTGGGGTTCCTCCGGGTGCTCCGGTTTCCTCCCACAGTCCAAAGATGTGCAGGTCCAGGTGAATTGGACATGGACAATGGACATGGAAAACGCAGGATTACAGGGATGGGGTGGGTCTAAGTGGGATACTCTTCAGAGGGTCATTATGGACTTGATGGGTCAAATGGCCAGTTCCACACTGTAGGCTTATGCAGTACAATCTCCTACTGTTTCTTTGCAACTTCACTGGTGCAGCATTTATTGGAGTAAGGTCCAATACATAAGTGACATTGGACGTGGTGCATAGAAGGTTCACTAGGTTGATCCCAGGTACTGAGGGATTTTCTTAAATAGTCTCAATATGCTGAATGGCCTCCTTCTTCTCCTGTATCTCCAGCGCTTATGGTGTCACGCAGAGGGATTTAATAACCCTCCCTGTCCCACTGGATGGAGAAGTATGGAAACCGTCATTGATCAGGGATGTGAATGCTGACTGTTCCCATTACGAAGGACCTGTTCTGTTTCTTATATGAGGAACAGAGACACACCAAGCCAAGGACAAGCAGCAACTTTGGGCAGATGCCAAGATATTCCAACTGGAGCAGGTAAAGACGGGATGTGATGGATGCTGAAGAGCTGGGAGAGGGGGGGTAGTCTTCAGAGAAGGACATTGAACAGGATGAACATCACCTTCTGCACAATAGAGTGTCGGCCAATACAAACCAGACTTAAACCTGGTCTAGCAAATGAGTGTTTGATGCAATGACCATTCAGTGACTCCAAAGCCTATTGTTGCTTGAAAGGCAGAAGGTGTGCTCCAAGAATCAAGGACAGATTTCCTTTGTTTTCTGTTACCTTTTGCTGCTGCTGAATAAAATGCCTGGTTTGAAACCTGTGTCTGATGGTCCCAGACTGAACAATGATAATGTGCTACCTACAGTGGGGAAAGAGGAGCATTGTGAAACTTTGCTTTGTGGATGCTTTTCTAACATGGGCATGGTGAAGGGAATCTCTGGATTGCCAACTTTTGACCAGCTGTATTATTTTTATTCACCTACAGGATGTGGGCCTCACTGCCACACCTGCTGAGAATTTGCAACAATTTCTGATTTTGGTGCAGCCTTTGATGTGGTTGATTGCACCATCCTCCAGCACCTCGCCTCCATTGTCCAGCTAGGCAGGACTGTTCTCTGATAAGATTTCAATCCTATCTATCCATTCATAGCCAAAGAATCACTTGCATTGACCATAAGACCATAAGAGATAAGAGCAGAATGAGGCCATTCTGCCCATCTAGTCTGCTCTGCCATTCACTCATAGCTGATATGTTTCTCAACCCCATTCTCCTGTCTTCTCCCCTTACTAATCAAGAACCTACCTCTCTCTGTCCTAAGTACACTCAGTGACTTGGCCTACATAGCCCTTTACAGCAATCAGTTCCACAGAGTCACCACCCTCTGGCCGAAGAAATTCCTCCTCATCTCAGTTCCAAGTTGTTGTCCTTTCACTTTGAGAATGGTTTCTCCCTCAGCTCTGCACCATTACCTCTGGCACCCCACAAGGATCTCCCCAGGCTCCTTCCTGTTTACCATCTCCCTGCTGACTCTTAATGGCACCACCAGCATTAACGTGATGTTTTACAATCACTGCAGCCATTGATATCAGGTATATCCCTCAACTTCAGCTAGAGGGAGCCAGACTCCAGGACTTGTAGAAACCAGTGAAAGGTATTAAACTCTCTGATGATTTGGAGATGCTGGTGTTGGACTGGGGTGTACAAAGTTAAAAATTACACAACACCGGGTTGGACTATAACCAGGTGTTGTGCGATTTTTATCTCTCCTTGATGGTGTCATACTATATTTATTGACTAGATGGTAATTTTCCTGGCAATTACAAGAAAATCCTCAGTAAATATTCCCCCATCATCACAGGGATAGATGTTGGGATTACTGAATGCTTTGATATAAAAGACTAGATGAGACAATTCAAATTTAAAATATAGACATCTTTATTATAATGAAAAAACATGGAACTTTAGTCATTAAATAAAGGGTATAAATTGCAAAGCTAAATAGAAAGGATGGCTAGTTCTTAGTTCTGGAAATAAAATCCTAAATTCCAAATTAACAGATATAAGATGTAAAGAAAATGACTAAAGTGAAACATCAAAGTCAATAAATGTGAGGTGATGCATTTAGGCAAGACTAATTCTAGAGCGAATTATACAATGAACGGAAGAGCCTTGGGAAAAGTTGATGGGCAGAGAGATCTGGGAGTGCAGGTCCATTGTACCCTGAAGATTGCTGCACAGGTGGATAGAGTGGTCAAGAAGGCATATAGTATGCTTGCCTTCATTGGACGGGGTATTGAGTATAAGAGCTGGCAAGTCATGTTAAAATTGTACAAGACATTGGTTCGGCCGCACTTAGAATACTGTGTACAGTTCTGGTTGCCACATTACCAAAAGGATGTGGACGCTTTGGAGAGGGTGCAGAGAAGGTTTACGACGATGTTGCCTGGTATGGAAGGTGCTAGCAATGAAGAGAGATTGAGTAGGTTTATTTTCATTAGAAAAAAGGAGATTGAGGGGGGACCTGATTGAGGTTTACAAAATCATGAAGGATATAGACAGGGTGGATAGAGGCAAGCTTTTTCCCAGAGTTGAACATGACAAATCAACAAATCTCTAAATTATTTAAGTTATGTTGAAATATTTCCAATGTTTAATTAAAAGGCTGCACAGAAGATGATCATTTGATCAATAAAAGACTACCCTTGATCATGATCCCATATTTGGAAGATGGATCACTTATTGCAATGAGTTAAAAATCACACAACACCAGGTTATAGTCCAACAGGTTTAATTGGAAGCACACTAGCCTTTGGAGCGACGCTCCTTCATCAGGTGATAGGAGTGTCGCTCTGAAAGCTAGTGTGCTTCCAATTAAACCTGTTGGACTATAACCTGGTGTTGTGTGATTTTTAACTTTGTACACCCCAATCCAACACCGGCATCTCCAAATCATTATTGCAATGAGGTTGCCTATTCAATAACTAAGAAATATTATTTTGAATTTTTTTCTTGGAATCTACGGTTAGGTTGCAGACATGCTAGTTAACCTGTTAAGGTGTCACATCCAACAAGATAATAAAACGTGGTGCATCCAGTTGTGATTTTGCTTATTAGTCACTATATGTCAGTCTGTTGGTGTCATAATAAAAATCCCCAGCAATTTTTTTAGGTGTGTGTTATTCTTATCTACAACTCCACATTGTTGTGAAGGGAATTGACCAGGTTGTACTAAAAAAACAGTTCATCTTTTGTTAATTTGCAGTAAACTGCATTGGTTCACTGAAAAACAATTTAAGCTATTGTCCTGTCTCAGTCCCATATACTTGAACCTTGTTCCTGCACGCATTTTCTTATGAATTCTGATTTGATTTGTTTTATTGTCACATGTACCTAAGTCCAGTGAAAAGCTTTGTTTGGGGTCAGTACAGGCAGATCATAGCAAGCAAGAGCATACAAATCATAGGGTGCTCAGGCAGAGTGAGGAATAGAAAGTTACGGCTGCACAGGAAATGCACAAACCAAGACCAACGATATGTGAAGTTAGAGAGGTCCATTCAGCAGACTAATAACAGCGAGGAAGAAGCTGTTCCTAAACCTGTTTGTGCATATGTTCAGGCTTCTATATCATCTGCCTGACGGAAGAGGTTGTAGGCGATCATTACTGCAGTGGGAGGGGTCTTTGATGATGTTGGTCATTACTGCAGTGGGAGGGGTCTTTGATGATGTTGGTCATTACTGCAGAGGGAGGGGTCTTTGATGATGTTGGTCATTACTGCAGAGGGAGGGGTCTTTGATGATGTTGATCATTACTGCAGTGGGAGGGGTCTTTGATGATGTTGATCATTACTGCAGAGGGAGGGGTCTTTGATGATGTTGGTCATTACTGCAGAGGGAGGGGTCTTTGATGATGTTGATCATTACTGCAGTGGGAGGGGTCTTTGATGATGTTGGTCATTACTGCAGTGGGAGGGGTCTTTGATGATGTTGGTCATTACTGCAGTGGAAGGGGTCTTTGATGATGTTGGTCATTACTGCAGAGGGAGGGGTCTTTGATGATGTTGGTCATTACTGCAGTGGGAGGGGTCTTTGATGATGTTGGTCATTACTGCAGTGGGAGGGGTCTTTGATGATGTTGGTCATTACTGCAGTGGGAGGGGTCTTTGATAATGTTGGTCATTACTGCAGTGGGAGGGGTCTTTGATGATGTTTGTCATTACTGCAGTGGGAGGGGTCTTTGATGATGTTGGCAGCGTTTCCACAGCAGCGAGAGGTGGAAATGGAGTCTATGATGGGATGTAGCTTCTGTGAAGTGTACACAACCTTCTGTAGTTTCTTACAGTTCGAGGCAGAGCAGTTGCCGGACCAGGTCGCTATGCACCGGATAATTTGGATCAAACTTGATCCTATCACCATCGTTCTCAGCTTCTCCACTGTTGTTGCCAGGGTTGGAGGGTTAGAGCTATAGGGAGAGACTGAATAGGCTGAGATTATTTTCCCTTGAATATTGAAGGCTGCAGGGTGACCTTATAGAAGTTTATAAAATCCTGAGGGACATGAATAAGGTGAATTGTCAAGGTCATAATCCCAGGGTAGGGGAGTCCAAAACCAGAGGGCACATGTTTAATGTGAAAGATTAAAAGGGACCTAAGGGGTAGCTTTTTCACACAGAGGGTGATGCGTGTATGGAATGAGTTGCCAGAGGGGGTGATGGATGCTGGTGCAATGACAAAAATTACAAGGCATTTGGATGGGTAAGTAAATAGGAAGCATTTAGAGGGATATACACCAAATGTTGGCAACTGGCACTAGATTAGTTTAGTTTATGTGGTCGGCATGGACCAAAGGGTCTGTTCCTGTGCTGTGTATCTCTATGATTCTATGAAGGGCTTGTTCCCGTGCTGTGTATCTCTATGTTTCTATGAAGGATCTGTTCCCGTGCTGTGGATCTCTATGTTTCTATGAAGGAACTGTTCCCGTGCTGTGGATCTCTATGCTTCTATGAAGGGTCTGTTCCCATGCTGTGTATCTCTATGATTCTCTGAAGGGTCTGTTCCCGTGCTGTGTATCTCTATGATTCTCTGGAGCGTCTGTTCCCGTGCTGTGTATCTCTATGATTCTAGGAAAGGTCTATTCCCATGCTGTGTATCACTAAGATTCTATGAAGGGTCTGTTCCCGTGCTATGTTTCTCTATGATTCTATGAAGGGTCTATTCCCGTGCTGTGTGTCTCTATGATTCTATGAAGGGTCTGTTCCCGTGCTGTGTATCTGTATGATTCTATGAAGGGTCTGTTCCCGTGCTGTGTATCTCTATGATTCTATGAAGGGTCTGTTCCCGTGCTGTGTATCTCTATGATTCTATGAACGGTCTGTTCCCGTGCTGTGTATCTCTATGATTCTATGAAGGGTCTGTTCCCTTGCTATGTATCTCTATG
The DNA here is from genome assembly GCF_047496795.1 of Chiloscyllium punctatum. Taxonomy (NCBI): domain Eukaryota; kingdom Metazoa; phylum Chordata; class Chondrichthyes; order Orectolobiformes; family Hemiscylliidae; genus Chiloscyllium; species Chiloscyllium punctatum. The sequence continues at coordinate 136,780,107 of NC_092743.1, forward strand.
ATTCTATGAAGCGTCTGTTCCCGTGCTGTGTATCACTGTGATTCTAAGATGGGACTGTTTCCTTGCTGTTTATCTCTATGATTCTATGAAACGTCTGTTCCCATGCTGTGTTTCTCTATGATTCCTTGAAAGGTTTGTTCCCGTGCTGTGTATGTCTATGATTTCCGGAAGCGTCTGTTCCCGTGTTGTGTACCTCTATGTTCTATGAAGGGTCTCTAACCGTGCTGTGTTTCTCTATGATTCTATGAAAAGTCTGTTCCCGTGCTGTGTTTCTCTTTGATTCTATGAAGGGCTTGTTCCCGTGCTGTGTATCTCTATGATTCTATGAAGGCTATGTTCCCGTGCTGTGTATCTCTATGATTCTATGAAGGCTATGTTCCCGTGCTGTGTATCTCTATGATTCTATGAAGGGCTTATTCCCGTGCTGTGTATCTCTATGTTTCTATGAAGGATCTGTTCCCGCACTGTATATCTCTCTGATTCGATGAAGGGTCTGTTCTTGTGCTGTGTATCTCTATGATTCTATGAAGGGTCTGTGCCAATGCTGTGTATATCTATGACTTTATGAAGTGTCTGTTCAGGTACTGAGTATCTCTATGATTCTATGAATGGTCTGTTCCCGTGCTGTGTAGCTCTATGATTCTATGATGGGACTGTTTCCTTGCTGTTTATCTCTATGATTCTATGAAACGTCTGTTCCCATGCTGTGTATCTCTAAGATTCTATGAAGGGTCTGTTCCCATGCTGTGTTTCTCTATGATTCTATGAAGGGTCTGTTCCCGTGCTGTGTTTCTCTATGATTCTATGAAGGATTGTTCCTGTGCTGTGTACCTCTATGATTCAATGAAGGGTCTGTTCCCGTGCTATGTATCTCTATGATTCTATGAAGGGCTTGTTCCCGTGCTGTGTTTCTCCATAATTCGAAGAAAGGTCTATTCCCGTGCTGTGTATCACTAAGATTCTATGAAGGGTCTGTTCCCGTGCTGTGTTTCTCTATGATTCTATGAAGGGTCTGTTCCTGTGCTGTGTATCTCTATGATTCTATGCAGTGTCTGTTCCCGTGCTATGTATCTCTATAATTCTATGAAGGGCTTGTTCCCGTGCTGTGTATCTCTATGATTCTATGAAGTGTCTGTTCCTGTGCTGTGTATCTCTATAAATCTATGAAGGGCTTGGTCCTGTGCTGTGTATCTGTATGATTCTATGAAGGCTATGTTCCCATGCTGTGTATCTCTTTGATTCTATGAAGGGCATCTTCCCGTGCTGTGTAATTCTATGATTCTATGAAGGATCTGTTACCGTGCTGTGGATCTCTCTGATTCGATGAAGGGTCTGTTCCCGTGCTGTTTATCTCCATAATTCTATGAAGGGCCTGTTCCTGTGCTGTGTATCTCTATGTTTCTATGAAGGATGTGTTCCCGTGCCGTGTATCTCTATGATTCTATGAAGGGCTTGTTCCCGTGCTGTGTATCTCTATGTTTCTATGAAGGATCTATTCCCGTACTGTGTATCTCTATGATTCTATGAAGGGTCTCATCCCATGCTGTGTATATCTATGACTTTAAGAAGTGTCTGTTCAGGTACTGAGTATCTCTATGATTCTATGAATAGTCTGTTCCTGTGATGTGTATCTCTATGATTCTATGAAACGTCTGTTCCCATGCTGTGTATCTCTATAATTCTTTGAAAGATCTATTCCCGTGCTGTGTATCTCTAAGGTTCTATGAAGGGTCTGTTCCCGTGCTGTGTTTCTCTATGATTTCATGAAGGGTCTGTTCCCGTGCTGTGTAGCTCTATGATTCTATGAAGGGCTTGTTCCCGTGCTGTGTAGCTCTATGATTCTATGAAGGGCTTGTTCCCGTGCTGTGTATCTCTATGATTCTATGAAGGGCTTGTTCCCATGCTGTGTAGCTCTATGATTCTATGAAGGGCTTGTTCCCGTGCTGTGTATCTCTATGATTCTATGAAGGGTCTGTTCCCGTGCTGTGTAGCTCTATGATTGTATGAAAGGCTTGTTCCCGTGCTGTGTAGCTCTATGATTCTATGAAGGGCTTGTTCCCGTGCTGTGTATCTCTATGATTCTATGAAGGGTCTGTTCCCGTGCTGTGTAGCTCTATGATTCTATGAAAGGCTTGTTCCCGTGCTGTGTATCTCTATGATTCTATGAAGGGCTTGTTCCCGTGCTGTGTATCTCTATGATTCTATGAAGGATCTGTTCCCGTGCTGTGTATCTCTATGATTCGATGAAGGGTCTGTTCTTGTGATGTGTATCTCTATGATTCTATGAAGGGTCTGTTCCCATGCTGTGTATATCTATGACTTTATGAAGTGTCTGTTCAGGTACTGAGTATCTCTATGATTCTATGAAGGGTCTGTTCCTGTGCTGTGTATCTCTATGATTCTATGAATGGTCTGTCCCCGTGCTGTGTATCTCTATGATTCTATGATGGGACTGTTTCCTTGCTGTTTATCTCTATGATTCTATGAAACGTCTGTTCCCATGCTGCGTATCTCTATGATTCTATGAAGGGTCTGTTACCGTGCTGTGTATCTCTATAATTCTTTGAAAGATCTATTCCCGTGCTGTGTATCTCTATAAATCTATGAAGGGCTTGGTCCTGTGCTGTGTATCTCTATGATTCTATGAAGGGTCTGTTCCCGTGCTGTGTATCTGTATGATTCTATGAAGGGTCTGTTCCTTTGCTGTGTTTCTCTATGATTCTATGAAGGATCTGTTCCTGTGTTGCGTACCTCTATGATTCTATGAAGGGCTTGTTCCCGTGCTGTGTTTCTCTATAATTCTAAGAAAGGTCTATTCCCGTGCTGTGTATCACTAAGATTCTATGAAGGGTCTGTTCCCGTGCTGTGTTTCTCTATGTTTCTATGAAGGATCTATTCCCGTACTGTGTATCTCTATGATTCTATGAAGGGTCTCATCCCATGCTGTGTATATCTATGACTTTAAGAAGTGTCTGTTCAGGTACTGAGTATCTCTATGATTCTATGAATAGTCTGTTCCTGTGATGTGTATCTCTATGATTCTATGAAGGGTCTGTTCCCGTGTTGTGAATCTCTATGATTCTAAGATGGGACTATTTCCTTGCTGTTTATCTCTATGATTCTATGAAACGTCTGTTCCCATGCTGTGTATCTCTATAATTCTTTGAAAGATCTATTCCCGTGCTGTGTATCTCTATAAATCTATGAAGGGCTTGGTCCTGTGCTGTGTATCTCTATGATTCTATGAAGGCTATGTTCCCGTGCTGTGTATCTCTTTGATTCTATGAAGGGCTTCTTCCCGTGCTGTTTATCTCTATAATTCTATGAAGGGCCTGTTCCTGTGCTGTGTATCTGTATGATTCCATGAAGGGCTTGTTCCCGTACTGTGTATCTCTATGATTCGATGAAGGATCTGTTCCCTTGCTGAGTTTCTCTATAATTCTATGAAGGATCTGTTACCGTGCTGTGGATCTCTATGATTCGATGAAGGGTCTGTTCCCGTGCTGTGTATCTCTATGTTTCTATGAAGGATGTGTTCCCGTGCTGTGTATCTCTATGATTCTATGAAGGATCTATTCCCGTACTGTGTATCTCTATGATTCTATGAAGGGTCTCATCCCATGCTGTGTATATCTATGACTTTAAGAAGTGTCTGTTCAGGTACTGAGTATCTCTATGATTCTATGAATAGTCTGTTCCTGTGATGTGTATCTCTATGATTCTATGAAGGGTCTGTTCCCGTGTTGTGAATCTCTATGATTCTAAGATGGGACTATTTCCTTGCTGTTTATCTCTATGATTCTATGAAGGGCTTGTTCCCGTGCTGTGTTTCTCTATAATTCTAAGAAAGGTCTATTCCCGTGCTGTGTATCACTAAGATTCTATGAAGGGTCTGTTCCCGTGCTGTGTTTCTCTATGATTCTATGAAGGGTCTGTTCCTGTGCTGTGTATCTCTATGATTGTATGCAGTGTCTGTTCCCGTGCTATGTATCTCTATAATTCTATGAAGGGCTTGTTCCCATGCTGTGTATCTCTATGATTCTATGAAGTGTCGGTTCCCGTGCTGTGTATCTCTATAAATCTATGAAGGGCTTGGTCCTGTGCTGTGTATCTCTATGATTCTATGAAGGCTATGTTCCCATGCTGTGTATCTCTTTGATTCTATGAAGGGCATCTTCCCGTGCTGTGTATCTCTATGATTCTATGAAGGATCTGTTACCGTGCTGTGGATCTCTATGATTCGATGAAGGGCCTGTTCCTGTGCTGTGTATCTCTATGTTTCCAAGAAGGGCTTGTTACCGTGCTGTGTATCTCTATTTTTCTATGAAGGATGTGTTCCCGTGCTGTGTATCTCTATGATTCTATGAAGGGCTTGTTCCCGTGCTGTGTATCTCTATGTTTCTATGAAGAATCTATTCCCGTACTGTGTATCTCTATGATTCTATGAAGGGTCTCATCCCATGCTGTGTATATCTATGACTTTAAGAAGTGTCTGTTCAGGTACTGAGTATCTCTATGATTCTATGAATAGTCTGTTCCTGTGATGTGTATCTCTATGATTCTATGAAGGGTCTGTTCCCGTGTTGTGTATCTCTATGATTCTAAGATGGGACTATTTCCTTGCTGTTTATCTCTATGATTCTATGAAACGTCTGTTCCCATGCTGTGTATCTCTATAATTCTTTGAAAGATCTATTCCCGTGCTGTGTATCTCTAAGGTTCTATGAAGGGTCTGTTCCCGTGCTGTGTTTCTCGATGATTTTCTGAAGCGTCTGTTCCCGTGCTGTGTTTCTCTATGATTCTATGAAGGGTCTGTTCCCGTGCTGTGTAGCTCTATGATTCTATGAAGGGCTTGTTCCCGTGCTGTGTATCTCTATGATTCTATGAAGGGCTTGTTCCCGTGCTGTGTATCTCTATGATTCTATGAAGGATCTGTTCCCGTGCTGTGTATCTCTATGATTCTATGAAGGGCTTGTTCCCGTGCTGTGTATCTCTATGATTCTATGAAGGGCTTGTTCCCGTGCTGTGTATATCTATGACTTTATGAAGTGTCTGTTCAGGTACAGAGTATCTCTATGATTCTATGAATAGTGTGTTCCTGTGCTGTGTATCTCTATGATTCTATGAATGGTCTGTTCCCGTGCTGTGTATCTCTAAGATTCTATGAAGGATCTGTTGCCGTGCTATGTTTCTCTATGATTCTATGAAGGGTCTGTTCCCATGCTGTGTATCTGTATGATTCTATGAAGGGTCTGTTCCTGTGCTGTGTATCTCTATGTTTGTATGAAGGATCTATTCCCGTACTGTATATCTCTATGATTCTATGAAGGGTCTCATCCCATGCTGTGTATATCTATGACTTTAAGAAGTGTCTGTTCAGGTACTGAGTATCTCTATGATTCTATGAATAGTCTGTTCCTGTGATGTGTATCTCTATGATTCTATGAAGGGTCTGTTCCCGTGTTGTGTATCTCTATGATTCTAAGATGGGACTATTTCCTTGCTGTTTATCTCTATGATTCTATGAAACGTCTGTTCCCATGCTGTGTATCTCTATAATTCTTTGAAAGATCTATTCCCGTGCTGTGTATCTCTAAGGTTCTATGAAGGGTCTGTTCCGGTGCTGTGTATCTCTATGATTCTATGAAGGGTCTGTTTCCGTGCTGTGTTTCTCTAAGATTCTATGAAGGGTCTGTTCCCGTGCTGTGTTTCTCTATGATTCTATGAAGGATCTGTTCCCGTGCTGTGTATCTCTATGATTCTATGAAGGGTCTGTTCCCGTGCTGTGTATCTCTATGATTCAATGAAGGGCTTGTTCCCGTGCTGTGTATCTCTATGATTCTATGAAGGGCTTGTTCCCGTGCTGTTTATCTCTATGATTCTATGAAGGATCTGTTCCTGTGCTGTGTTTCTCTATAATTCTATGAAGGATCTGTTACCGTGCTGTGTATCTCTATGATTCGATGAAGGGTCTGTTCTTGTGATGTGTATCTCTATGATTCTATGAAGGGTCTGTTCCCATGCTGTGTATATCTATGACTTTATGAAGTGTCTGTTCAGGTACTGAGTATCTCTATGATTCTATGAATAGTCTGTTCCTGTGCTGTATATCTCTATGATTCTATGAATGGTCTGTTCCCGTGCTGTGTTTCTCTATGATTCTATGAAGGGTCTATTTCCTTGTTGTGTATCTCTATGATTCTATGATGGGACTGTTTCCTTGCTGTTTATCTCTATGATTCTATGAAACGTCTGTTCCCATGCTGCGTATCTCGATGATTCTATGAAGGGTCTGTTCCCGTGCTGTGTATCTCTAAGATTCGATAAAGGATCTGTTCCCGTGTTGTGTTTCTCTATGATTCTATGAAGGGTCTGTTCCCGTGCTGTGTATCTGTATGATTCTATGAAGGATCTGTTCCTGTGCTGCGTACCTCTATGATTCTATGAAGGGCTTGTTCCCGTGCTGTGTTTCTCTATAATTCTAAGAAAGGTCTATTCCCGTGCTGTGTATCACTAAGATTCTATGAAGGGTCTGTTCCCGTGCTGTGTTTCTCTATGATTCTATGAAGGGTCTGTTCCTGTGCTGTGTATCTCTATGATTCTATGCAGTGTCTGTTCCCGTGCTATGTATCTCTATAATTCTATGAAGGGCTTGTTCCCGTGCTGTGTATCTCTATGATTCTATGAAGTGTCTGTTCCCGTGCTGTGTATCTCTTTGATTCTATGAAGGGCTTCTTCCCGTGCTGTTTATCTCTATAATTCTATGAAGGGCCTGTTCCTGTGCTGTGTATCTCTATGATTCCATGAAGGGCTTGTTCCCGTACTGTGTATCACTATGATTCTATGAAGGATCTGTTCCCTTGCTGAGTTTCTCTATAATTCTATGAAGGATCTGTTACCGTGCTGTGGATCTCTATGATTCGATGAAGGGTCTGTTCCCGTGCAGTTTATCTCTATAATTCTATGAAGGGCCTGTTCCTGTGCTGTGTATCTCTACGATTCCATGAAGGGCTTGTTCCTGTGCTGTGTATCTCTATGTTTCTATGAAGGATGTGTTCCCGTGCTGTGTATCTCTATGATTCTATGACGGGCTTGTTCCCGTGCTGTGTATCTCTATGATTCTATGAAGGATCTATTCCCGTACTGTGTATCTCTATGATTCTATGAAGGGTCTCATCCCATGCTGTGTATATCTATGACTTTAAGAAGTGTCTGTTCCGGTACTGAGTATCTCTATGATTCTATGAATAGTCTGTTCCTGTGATGTGTATCTCTATGATTCTATGAAGGGTCTGTTCCCGTGCTGTGTATCTCTATGATTCTATGAAGGGCTTGTTCCCGTGCTGTGTATCTCTATGTTTCTATGAAGGATCTGTTCCCTTACTGTGTATCTCTATGATTCCATGAAGGGCTTGTTCCAGTGCTGTGTATCTCTATGATACTATGAAGGATCTGTTCCTGTGCTGTGTTTCTCTTTAATTCTATGAAGGATCTGTTACCGTGCTGTGTATCTCTATGATTCGATGAAGGGTCTGTTCTTGTGATGTGTATCTCTATGATTCTATGAAGGGTCTGTTCCCATGCTGTGTATATGTATGACTTTATGAAGTGTCTGTTCAGGTACTGAGTATCTCTGCGATTCTATGAATAGTCTGTTCCTGTGCTGTGTATCTCTATGATTCTATGAATGGTCTGTTCCCGTGCTGTGTATCTCTATGATTCTATGATGGGACTGTTTCCTTGCTGTTTATCTCTATGATTCTATGAAACGTCTGTTCCCATGCTGTGTATCTCTATGATTCTATGAAGGGTCTGTTCCCGTGCTGTGTATCTCTAAGATTCTATGAAGGGTCTGTTCCCGTGCTGTGTATCTCTATGATTCTATGAAGGGCTTGTTCCCGTGCTGTGTATCTCTATGATTCTATGAAGGGTCTGTTCCCACACTGTGTATCTCTATAATTGTACGAAGGGCCTGTCCCCGTGCTGTGTATCACTACGATTCTATGAAGCTTCTGTACCCATTCTGTGTATCTCTATGATTCTATGAAGGGCCTGTTCCCATGCTGTGTATCTCTATGATTCGATGAAGGGTCTGTTCTTGTGATGTGTATCTCTATGATTCTATGAAGGATCTGTTCCCGTTCTGTGTATCTCTATGATTCTATGAAGTGTCTGTTCCCACACTGTGTATCTCTATGCTTCTATGAAGGGACTGTCCCCGTGTTGTGTATCACTATGATTCTATGAAGGGTCTGTTCCCGTGCTGTGTATATGTCTGATTCTATGAAGAATCTGTTCCAGTAATGTGCATCTTTCTGATTCTATGAAGGGTCTCTAACCGTGCTGTGTATCTCTCTGATTCTATGAAGGGCCTGTTCCCGTGCTGTGTATCCCTATATTTCTATGAAGGATCTGTTCCCTTGCTGTGTATCTCTATGATTCTATGAAGGGTCTGTTCCAGTGCTGTGTATCTCTATGATTCTATGAAGGGACTATTTCCTTGTTGTGTATCTCTATGATTCTATGAAGCTCCTGTTCCCATGCTGTGTATCTCTATGATTCTATGAAGGGTTTATTCCCGTGCTGTATATCTCTAAGATTCTATAAAGGGTCTGTTCCTGTGCTGTGTACCTCTATGTTTCTATGAAGGATGTGTTCCCGTGCTGTGTACCTCTATGATTCTATGAAGGGCTTGTTCCCGTGCTGTGTTTCTCCATAATTCTAAGAAAGGTCTATTCCCGTGCTGTGTATCACTAAGATTCTATGAAGGGTCTGTTCCCGTGCTGTGTTTCTCTATGATTCTATGAAGGGTCTGTTCCTGTGCTGTGTATCTCTATGATTCTATGCAGTGTCTGTTCCCGTGCTATGTATCTCTATAATTCTATGAAGGGCTTGTTCCCGTGCTGTGTATCTCTATGATTCTATGAAGTGTCGGTTCCCGTGCTGTGTATCTCTATAAATCTATGAAGGGCTTGGTCCTGTGCTGTGTATCTCTATGATTCTATGAAGGCTATGTTCCCATGCTGTGTATCTCTTTGATTCTATGAAGGGCATCTTCCCGTGCTGTCTATCTCTATGATTCTATGAAGGATCTGTTACCGTGCTGTGGATCTCTATGATTCGATGAAGGGCCTGTTCCTGTGCTGTGTATCTCTATGTTTCTATGAAGGATCTATTCCCGTACTGTGTATCTCTATGATTCTATGAAGGGCTTGTTCCCGTGCTGTGTATCTCTATGTTTCTATGAAGGATCTATTCCCGTACTGTGTATCTCTATGATTCTATGAAGGGTCTCATCCCATGCTGTGTATATCTATGACTTTAAGAAGTGTCTGTTCAGGTACTGAGTATCTCTATGATTCTATGAATAGTCTGTTCCTGTGATGTGTATCTCTATGATTCTATGAAGGGTCTGTTCCCGTGTTGTGTATCTCTATGATTCTAAGATGGGACTATTTCCTTGCTGTTTATCTCTACGATTCTATGAAACGTCTGTTCCCATGCTGTGTATCTCTATAATTCTTTGAAAGATCTATTCCCGTGCTGTGTATCTCTAAGGTTCTATGAAGGGTCTGTTCCCGTGCTGTGTTTCTCGATGATTTTCTGAAGCGTCTGTTCCCGTGCTGTGTTTCTCTATGATTCTATGAAGGGTCTGTTCCCGTGCTGTGTAGCTCTATGATTCTATGAAGGGCTTGTTCCCATGCTGTGTATCTCTATGATTCTATGAAGGGCTTGTTCCCGTGCTGTGTATCTCTATGATTCTATGAAGGATCTGTTCACGTGCTGTGTATCTCTCTGATTCTATGAAGGGCTTGTTCCCGTGCTGTGTATCTCTATGATTCTATGAAGGGCTTGTTCCCGTGCTGTGTATCTCTAAGATTCTATGAAGTATCTGTTCCCGTGCTGTGTTTCTCTATGATTCTATGAAGGGTCTGTTCCCATGCTGTGTATCTGTATGATTCTATGAAGGGTCTGTTCCTGTGCTGTGTATCTCTATGTTTCTATGAAGGATCTATTCCCGTACTGTATATCTCTATGATTCTATGAAGGGTCTCATCCCATGCTGTGTATATCTATGACTTTAAGAAGTGTCTGTTCAGGTACTGAGTATCTCTATGATTCTATGAATAGTCTGTTCCTGTGATGTGTATCTCTATGATTCTATGAATGGTCTGTTCCCGTGTTGTGTATCTCTATGATTCTAAGATGGGACTATTTCCTTGCTGTTTATCTCTATGATTCTATGAAACGTCTGTTCCCATGCTGTTATCTCTATAATTCTTTGAAAGATCTATTCCCGTGCTGTGTATCTCTAAGGTTCTATGAAGGGTCTGTTCCCGTGCTGTGTATCTCTATGATTCTATGAGGGGCTTGTTCCCGTGCTGTGTATCTCTATGATTCTATGAAGGGCTTGTTCCCGTGCTGTGTATCTCTATGATTCTATGAAGGGTCTGTTCCCGTGCTGTTTATCTCTATGATTCGATGAAGGGTCTGTTCTTGTGATGTGTATCTCTATGATTCTATGAAGGGTCTGTTCCCATGCTGTGTATATCTATGACTTTATGAAGTGTCTGTTCAGGTACTGAGTATCTCTATGATTCTATGAATAGTCTGTTCCTGTGCTGTGTATCTCTATGATTCTATGAATGGTCTGTCCCCGTGCTGTGTATCTCTATGATTCTATGATGGGACTGTTTCCTTGCTGTTTATCTCTATGATTCTATGAAACGTCTGTTCCCATGCTGCGTATCTCTATGATTCTATGAAGGGTCTGTTCCCGTGCTGTGTATCTCTAAGATTCTATAAAGGATCTGTTCCCGTGTTGTGTTTTTCTATGATTCTATGAAGGGTCTGTTCCCGTGCTGTGTATCTGTATGATTCTATGAAGGGTCTGTTCCTTTGCTGTGTTTCTCTATGATTCTATGAAGGATCTGTTCCTGTGCTGCGTACCTCTATGATTCTATGAAGGGCTTGTTCCCGTGCTGTGTTTCTCTATAATTCTATGAAGGATCTGTTACCGTGCAGTGTATCTCTATGATTCGATGAAGGGTCTGTTCTTGTGATGTGTATCTCTATGATTCTATGAAGGGTCTGTTCCCATGCTGTGTATATGTATGACTTTATGAAGTGTCTGTTCAGGTACTGAGTATCTCTACGATTCTATGAATAGTCTGTTCCTGTGCTGTGTATCTCTATGATTCTATGAATGGTCTGTTCCCGTGCTGTGTACCTCTATGATTCTAATATGGGACTGTTTCCTTGCTGTTTATCTCTATGATTCTATGAAACGTCTGTTCCCATGCTGTTTATCTCTATGATTCTATGAAGGGTCTGTTCCCACACTGTGTATCTCTATAATTGTACGAAGGGCCTGTCCCCGTGCTGTGTGTCACTATGATTCTATGAAGGGTCTGTTCCCGTGCTGTGTATATCTCTGATTCCATGAAGAATCTGTTCCAGTAATGTGCATCTTTCTGATTCTATGAAGGGTCTCTAACCATGCTGTGTATCTCTCTGATACTATGAAGGGCCTATTCCCGTGCTGTGTATCCCTATATTTCTATGAAGGATCTGTTCCCGTGCTGTGTATCTCTATGATTCTATGAAAGGTCTGTTCCCGTGTTGTGTATCTCTATGATTCTATGAAAGGTCTGTTCCCGTGTTGTGTAACTCTATGATTCTATGAAGGGACTATTTCCTTGCTGTGTATCTCTACGATTCTATGAAGCTTCTGTACCCATTCTGTGTATCTCGATGATTCTATGAAGCTCCTGTTCCCATGCTGTGTATCTCTATGAATCTATGAAGGGTTTATTCCCGTGCAGTGTATCTCTATAATTCTATGAAGGGCCTGTTCCCATGCTGTGTATCTCTATGATTCGATGAAGGGTCTGTTCTTGTGATGTGTATCTCTATGATTCTATGAAGGATCTGTTCCCGTGCTGTGTATCTCTATGATTCTATGAAGTGTCTGTTCCCACACTGTGTATCTCTATGTTTCTATGAAGGGACTGTCCCCGTGCTGTGTATCACTATGATTCTATGAAGGGTCTGTTCCCGTGCTGTGTATATGTCTGATTCTATGAAGAATCTGTTCCAGTAATGTGCATCTTTCTGATTCTATGAAGGGTCTCTAACCGTGCTGTGTATCTCTCTGATTCTATGAAGGGCCTGTTCCCGTGCTGTGTAACTCTATGATTCTTTGAAGCTCCTGTTCCCATGCTGTGTATCTCTATGATTCTATGAAGGGTTTATTCCCGTGCTGTATATCTCTAAGATTCTATAAAGGGTCTGTTCCTGTGCTGTGTATCTCTATGATTCTATGAAGGGCTTGTTCCTGTGCTGTGTATCTCTATGTTTCTATAAAGGATGTGTTCCCATGCTGTGTATCTCTATGATTGTATGAGGGGTATGTTGCTGTGCTGTGTATCACTATGATTCCATGAAGTGTCTGTTCCCATACTGTGTATCTCTATGATTCTATGAAGGGTTTATTCCCGTGCTGTATATCTCTAAGATTCTATGAAGGGTCTGTTCCTGTGCTGTGTATCTCTATGATTCTATGAAGGATCTGTTCCCGTGCTGTGTATCTCTAAGATTCTATGAAGGATCTGTTCCCGTGCTGTGTTTCTCTATGATTCTATGAAGGGCCTGTTCCCATGCTGTGTATCTGTATGATTCTATGAAGGGTCTGTTCCTGTGCTGTGTATCTCCATGTTTCTATGAAGGATCTATTCCCGTACTGTATATCTCTATGATTCTATGAAGGGTCTCATCCCATGCTGTGTATATCTATGACTTTAAGAAGTGTCTGTTCAGGTACTGAGTATCTCTATGATTCTATGAATAGTCTGTTCCTGTGATGTGTATCTCTATGATTCTATGAAGGGTCTGTTCCCGTGTTGTGTATCTCTATGATTCTAAGATGGGACTATTTCCTTGCTGTTTATCTCTATGATTCTATGAAACGTCTGTTCCCATGCTGTGTATCTCTATAATTCTTTGAAAGATCTATTCCCGTGCTGTGTATCTCTAAGGTTCTATGAAGGGTCTGTTCCCGTGCTGTGTTTCTCTATGATTCTATGAAGGGTCTGTTCCCGTGCTGTGTATCTCTATGATTCTATGAAGGGTCTGTTCCCGTGCTGTGTTTCTCTATGATTTCATGAAGGGTCTGTTCCCGTGCTGTGTATCTCTATGATTTTCTGAAGCGTCTGTTCCCGTGCTGTGTTTCTCTATGATTCTATGAAGGGTCTGTTCCCGTGCTGTGTATCTCTATGATTCAATGAAGGGCTTGTTCCCGTGCTGTGTATCTCTATGATTCTATGAAGGGTCTGTTCCCGTGCTGTTTATCTCTATGATTCTATGAAGGATCTGTTCCTGTGCTGTGTTTCTCTACAATTCTATGAAGGATCTGTTACCGTGCTGTGTATCTCTATGATTCGATGAAGGGTCTGTTCTTGTGATGTGTATCTCTATGATTCTATGAAGGGTCTGTTCCCATGCTGTGTATATCTATGACTTTAAGAAGTGTCTGTTCAGGTACTGAGTATCTCTATGATTCGATGAATAGTCTGTTCCTGTGCTGTGTATCTCTATGATTCTATGAATGGTCTGTCCCCGTGCTGTGTATCTCTATGATTCTATGATGGGACTGTTTCCTTGCTGTTTATCTCTATGATTCTATGAAACGTCTGTTCCCATGCTGCGTATCTCTATGATTCTATGAAGGGTCTGTTCCCGTGCTGTGTATCTCTAAGATTCTATAAAGGATCTGTTCCCGTGTTGTGTTTCTCTATGATTCTATGAAGGGTCTGTTCCCGTGCTGTGTATCTGTATGATTCTATGAAGGGTCTGTTCCTTTGCTGTGTTTCTCTATGATTCTATGAAGGATCTGTTCCTGTGCTGCGTACCTCTATGATTCTATGAAGGGCTTGTTCCCGTGCTGTGTTTCTCTATAATTCTAAGAAAGGTCTATTCCCGTGCTGTGTATCACTAAGATTCTATGAAGGGTCTGTTCCCGTGCTGTGTTTCTCTATGATTCTATGAAGGGTCTGTTCCTGTGCTGTGTATCTCTATGATTCTATGAAGTGTCTGTTCCCGTGCTGTGCATCTCTATAAATCTATGAAGGGCTTGGTCCTGTGCTGTGTATCTCTATGATTCTATGAAGGCTATGATCCCGTGCTGTGTATCTCTTTGATTCTATGAAGGGCTTCTTCCCGTGCTGTTTATCTCTATAATTCTATGAAGGGCCTGTTCCTGTGCTGTGTATCTCTATGATTCCATGAAGGGCTTGTTCCCGTGCTGTGTATCTCTATGATTCTATGAAGGATCTGTTCCCGTGCTGTGTATCTCTATGATTCTATGAAGGGCTTGTTCCCGTGCTGTGTATCTCTATGATTCTATGAAGGTCTTGTTCCCGTGCTGTGTATCTCTATGATTCTATGAAGGATCTGTTCCTGTGCTGTGTTTCTCTATAATTCTATGAAGGATCTGTTACTGTGCTGTGTATCCCTATGATTCGATGAAGGGTCTGTTCTTGTGATGTGTATCTCTATGATTCTATGAAGGGTCTGTTCCCATGCTGTGTATATCTATGACTTTATGAAGTGTCTCTTCAGGTACAGAGTATCTCTATGATTCTATGAATAGTCTGTTCCTGTGCTGTGTATCTCTATGATTCCATGAATGGTCTGTTCCCGTGCTGTGTATCTCTATGATTCTATGAAGGGCTTGTTCCCGTGCTGTGTATCTCTATGATTCTATGAGGGGCTTGTTCCCGTGCTGTGTATCTCTATGATTCTATGAAGGATCTGTTCCTGTGCTGTGTTTCTCTACAATTCTATGAAGGATCTGTTACTGTGCTGTGTATCGCTATGATTTGATGAAGGGTCTGTTCTTGTGATGTGTAGCTCTATGATTCTATGAAGGGTCTGTTCCCATGCTGTGTATATCTATGACTTTATGAAGTGTCTCTTCAGGTACAGAGTATCTCTATGATTCGATGAATAGTCTGTTCCTGTGCTGTGTATCTCTATGATTCTATGAATGGTCTGTTCCCGTGCTGTGTATCTCTATGATTCTATGAAGGGTCTGTTCCCGTGCTGTGTATCTCTAAGAGTCTATGAAGGATCTGTTCCCGTGCTGTGTTTCTCTATGATTCTATGAAGGGTCTGTTCCCATGCTGTGTATCTGTTTGATTCTATGAAGGGTCTGTTCCTGTGCTGTGTATCTCTATGTTTCTATGAAGGATCTATTCCCGTACTGTATATCTCTATGATTCTATGAAGGGTCTCATCCCATGCTGTGTATAGCTATGACTTTAAGAAGTGTCTGTTCAGGTACTGAGTATCTCTATGATTCTATGAATAGTTTGTTCCTGTGATGTGTATCTCTATGATTCTATGAAGGGTCTGTTCCCGTGTTGTGTATCTCTATGATTCTAAGATGGGACTATTTCCTTGCTGTTTATCTCTATGATTCTATGAAACGTCTGTTCCCATGCTGTGTATCTCTATAATTCTTTGAAAGATCTATTCCCGTGCTGTGTATCTCTAAGGTTCTATGAAGGGTCTGTTCCCGTGCTGTGTTTCTCTATGATTTCATGAAGGGTCTGTTCCCGTGCTGTGTATCTCTATGATTTTCTGAAGCGTCTGTTCCCGTGCTGTGTTTCTCTATGATTCTATGAAGGGTCTGTTCCCGTGCTGTGTATCTCTATGATTCTATGAAGGGTCTGTTCCCGTGCTGTGTATCTCTATGATTCAATGAAGGGCTTGTTCCCGTGCTGTGTATCTCTATGATTCTATGAAGGGCTTGTTCCCGTGCTGTTTATCTCTATGATTCTATGAAGGATCTGTTCTTGTGCTGTGTTTCTCTATAATTCTATGAAGGATCTGTTACCGTGCTGTGTATCTCTATGATTCGATGAAGGGTCTGTTCTTGTGATGTGTATCTCTATGATTCTATGAAGGGTCTGTTCCCATGCTGTGTATATCTATGACTTTATGAAGTGTCTGTTCAGGTACTGAGTATCTCTATGATTCTATGAAGGGTCTGTTCCTGTGCTGTGTATCTCTATGATTCTATGAATGGTCTGTCCCCGTGCTGTGTATCTCTATGATTCTATGATGGGACTGTTTCCTTGCTGTTTATCTCTATGATTCTATGAAACGTCTGTTCCCATGCTGCGTATCTCTATGATTCTATGAAGGGTCTGTTCCTGTGCTGTGTATCTCTATAATTCTTTGAAAGATCTATTCCCGTGCTGTGTATCTCTATAAATCTATGAAGGGCTTGGTCCTGTGCTGTGTATCTCTATGATTCTATGAAGGGTCTGTTCCCGTGCTGTGTATCTGTATGATTCTATGAAGGGTCTGTTCCTTTGCTGTGTTTCTCTATGATTCTATGAAGGATCTGTTCCTGTGCTGCGTACCTCTATGATTCTATGAAGGGCTTGTTCCCGTGCTGTGTTTCTCTATAATTCTAAGAAAGGTCTATTCCCGTGCTGTGTATCACTAAGATTCTATGAAGGGTCTGTTCCCGTGCTGTGTTTCTCTATGTTTCTATGAAGGATCTATTCCCGTACTGTGTATCTCTATGATTCTATGAAGGGTCTCATCCCATGCTGTGTATCTCTATGATTCTATGCAGTGTCTGTTCCCGTGCTATGTATCTCTATAATTCTATGAAGGGCTTGTTCCCGTGCTGTGTATCTCTATGATTCTATGAAGTGTCTGTTCCCGTGCTGTGTATCTCTTTGATTCTATGAAGGGCTTCTTCCCGTGCTGTTTATCTCTATAATTCTATGAAGGGCCTGTTCCTGTGCTGTGTATCTCTATGATTCCATGAAGGGCTTGTTCCCGTACTGTGTATCACTATGATTCTATGAAGGATCTGTTCCCTTGCTGAGTTTCTCTATAATTCTATGAAGGATCTGTTCCCTTACTGTGTATCTCTATGATTCCATGAAGGGCTTGTTCCCGTGCTGTTTATCTCTATGATTCTATGAAGGATCTGTTCCTGTGCTGTGTTTCTCTATAATTCTATGAAGGATCTGTTACCGTGCTGTGTATCTCTATGATTCGATGAAGGGTCTGTTCTTGTGATGTGTATCTCTATGATTCTATGAAGGGTCTGTTCCCATGCTGTGTATATCTATGACTTTATGAAGTGTCTGTTCAGGTACTGAGTATCTCTATGATTCTATGAATAGTCTGTTCCTGTGCTGTATATCTCTATGATTCTATGAATGGTCTGTTCCCGTGCTGTGTTTCTCTATGATTCTATGAAGAATCTGTTCCTGTGCTGCGTACCTCTATGATTCTATGAAGGGCTTGTTCCCGTGCTGTGTTTCTCCATAATTCTAAGAAAGGTCTATTCCCGTGCTGTGTATCACTAAGATTCTATGAAGGGTCTGTTCCCGTGCTGTGTATCTCTATGATTCTATGAAGGGTCTGTTCCTGTGCTGTGTATCTCTATGATTCTATGCAGTGTCTGTTCCCGTGCTATGTATCTCTATAATTCTATGAAGGGCTTGTTCCCGTGCTGTGTATCTCTATGATTCTATGAAGTGTCTGTTCCCGTGCTGTGTATCTCTTTGATTCTATGAAGGGCTTCTTCCCGTGCTGTTTATCTCTATAATTCTATGAAGGGCCTGTTCCTGTGCTGTGTATCTCTATGATTCCATGAAGGGCTTGTTCCCGTACTGTGTATCACTATGATTCTATGAAGGATCTGTTCCCTTGCTGAGTTTCTCTATAATTCTATGAAGGATCTGTTACCGTGCTGTGGATCTCTATGATTCGATGAAGGGTCTGTTCCCGTGCAGTTTATCTCTATAATTCTATGAAGGGCCTGTTCCTGTGCTGTGTATCTCTACGATTCCATGAAGGGCTTGTTCCTGTGCTGTGTATCTCTATGTTTCTATGAAGGATGTGTTCCCGTGCTGTGTATCTCTATGATTCTATGACGGGCTTGTTCCCGTGCTGTGTATCTCTATGATTCTATGAAGGATCTATTCCCGTACTGTGTATCTCTATGATTCTATGAAGGGTCTCATCCCATGCTGTGTATATCTATGACTTTAAGAAGTGTCTGTTCCGGTACTGAGTATCTCTATGATTCTATGAATAGTCTGTTCCTGTGATGTGTATCTCTATGATTCTATGAAGGGTCTGTTCCCGTGCTGTGTATCTCTATGATTCTATGAAGGGCTTGTTCCCGTGCTGTGTATCTCTATGTTTCTATGAAGGATCTGTTCCCTTACTGTGTATCTCTATGATTCCATGAAGGGCTTGTTCCAGTGCTGTGTATCTCTATGATACTATGAAGGATCTGTTCCTGTGCTGTGTTTCTCTTTAATTCTATGAAGGATCTGTTACCGTGCTGTGTATCTCTATGATTCGATGAAGGGTCTGTTCTTGTGATGTGTATCTCTATGATTCTATGAAGGGTCTGTTCCCATGCTGTGTATATGTATGACTTTATGAAGTGTCTGTTCAGGTACTGAGTATCTCTACGATTCTATGAATAGTCTGTTCCTGTGCTGTGTATCTCTATGATTCTATGAATGGTCTGTTCCCGTGCTGTGTATCTCTATGATTCTATGATGGGACTGTTTCCTTGCTGTTTATCTCTATGATTCTATGAAACGTCTGTTCCCATGCTGTGTATCTCTATGATTCTATGAAGGGTCTGTTCCCGTGCTGTGTATCTCTAAGATTCTATGAAGGGTCTGTTCCCGTGCTGTGTATCTCTATGATTCTATGAAGGGCTTGTTCCCGTGCTGTGTATCTCTATGATTCTATGAAGGGTCTGTTCCCACACTGTGTATCTCTATAATTGTACGAAGGGCCTGTCCCCGTGCTGTGTATCACTACGATTCTATGAAGCTTCTGTACCCATTCTGTGTATCTCTATGATTCTATGAAGGGCCTGTTCCCATGCTGTGTATCTCTATGATTCGATGAAGGGTCTGTTCTTGTGATGTGTATCTCTATGATTCTATGAAGGATCTGTTCCCGTTCTGTGTATCTCTATGATTCTATGAAGTGTCTGTTCCCACACTGTGTATCTCTATGCTTCTATGAAGGGACTGTCCCCGTGTTGTGTATCACTATGATTCTATGAAGGGTCTGTTCCCGTGCTGTGTACATGTCTGATTCTATGAAGAATCTGTTCCAGTAATGTGCATCTTTCTGATTCTATGAAGGGTCTCTAACCGTGCTGTGTATCTCTCTGATTCTATGAAGGGCCTGTTCCCGTGCTGTGTATCCCTATATTTCTATGAAGGATCTGTTCCCTTGCTGTGTATCTCTATGATTCTATGAAGGGTCTGTTCCAGTGCTGTGTATCTCTATGATTCTATGAAGGGACTATTTCCTTGTTGTGTATCTCTATGATTCTATGAAGCTCATGTTCCCATGCTGTGTATCTCTATGATTCTATGAAGGGTTTATTCCCGTGCTGTATATCTCTAAGATTCTATAAAGGGTCTGTTCCTGTGCTGTGTATCTCTATGATTCGATGAAGGGTCTGTTCTTGTGATGTGTATCTCTATGATTCTATGAAGGGCTTGTTCCCGTGCTGTGTTTCTCCATAATTCTATGAAGGATCTGTTCCCGTGCTGTGTATCTCTATGATTCTATGAAGTGTCTGTTCCCACACTGTGTATCTCTATGTTTCTATGAAGGGACTGTCCCCGTGCTGTGTATCACTATGATTCTATGAAGGGTCTGTTCCCGTGCTGTGTATATGTCTGATTCTATGAAGAATCTGTTCCAGTAATGTGCATCTTTCTGATTCTATGAAGGGTCTCTAACCGTGCTGTGTATCTCTCTGATTCTATGAAGGGCCTGTTCCCGTGCTGTGTAACTCTATGATTCTATGAAGCTCCTGTTCCCATGCTGTGTATCTCTATGATTCTATGAAGGGTTTATTCCCGTGCTGTGTATCTCTATGTTTCTATAAAGGAT
The DNA here is from genome assembly GCF_047496795.1 of Chiloscyllium punctatum. Classification (NCBI taxonomy): domain Eukaryota; kingdom Metazoa; phylum Chordata; class Chondrichthyes; order Orectolobiformes; family Hemiscylliidae; genus Chiloscyllium; species Chiloscyllium punctatum. The sequence continues at coordinate 136,800,078 of NC_092743.1, forward strand.
GTGTTCCCATGCTGTGTATCTCTATGATTGTATGAGGGGTATGTTCCTGTGCTGTGTATCACTATGATTCCATGAAGTGTCTGTTCCCATACTGTGTATCTCTATGATTCTATGAAGGGTTTATTCCCGTGCTGTATATCTCTAAGATTCTATGAAGGGTCTGTTCCTGTGCTGTGTATCTCTATGATTCTATGAAGGATCTGTTCCCGTGCTTTGTATCTCTAAGATTCTATGAAGGATCTGTTCCCGTGCTGTGTTTCTCTATGATTCTATGAAGGGTCTGTTCCCGTGCTGTGTATCTGTATGATTCTATGAAGGGTCTGTTCCTTTGCTGTGTTTCTCTATGATTCTATGAAGGATCTGTTCCTGTGCTGCGTACCTCTATGATTCTATGAAGGGCTTGTTCCCGTGCTGTGTTTCTCTATAATTCTAAGAAAGGTCTATTCCCGTGCTGTGTATCACTAAGATTCTATGAAGGGTCTGTTCCCGTGCTGTGTTTCTCTATGATTCTATGAAGGGTCTGTTCCTGTGCTGTGTATCTCTATGATTCTATGAAGTGTCTGTTCCCGTGCTGTGCATCTCTATAAATCTATGAAGGGCTTGGTCCTGTGCTGTGTATCTCTATGATTCTATGAAGGCTATGTTCCCGTGCTGTGTATCTCTTTGATTCCATGAAGGGCTTCTTCCCGTGCTGTTTATCTCTATAATTCTATGAAGGGCCTGTTCCTGTGCTGTGTATCTCTATGATTCCATGAAGGGCTTGTTCCCGTACTGTGTATCTCTATGATTCGATGAAGGATCTGTTCCATTGCTGAGTTTCTCTATAATTCTATGAAGGATCTGTTACCGTGCTGTGGATCTCTATGATTCGATGAAGGGTCTGTTCCCGTGCAGTTTATCTCTATAATTCTATGAAGGGCCTGTTCCTGTGCTGTGTATCTCTATGATTCCATGAAGGGCTTGTTCCCGTGCTGTGTATCTCTATGTTTCTATGAAGGATGTGTTCCCGTGCTGTGTATCTCTATGATTCTATGAAGGGCTTGTTCCCGTGCTGTGTATCTCTATGATTCTATGAAGGATCTATTCCCGTACTGTGTATCTCTATGATTCTATGAAGGGTCTCATCCCATGCTGTGTATATCTATGACTTTAAGAAGTGTCTGTTCCGGTACTGAGTATCTCTATGATTCTATGAATAGTCTGTTCCTGTGATGTGTATCTCTATGATTCTATGAAGGGTCTGTTCCCGTGTTGTGAATCTCTATGATTCTAAGATGGGTCTATTTCCTTGCTGTTTATCTCTATGATTCTATGAAACGTCTGTTCCCATGCTGTGTATCTCTATAATTCTTTGAAAGATCTATTCCCGTGCTGTGTATCTCTAAGGTTCTATGAAGGGTCTGTTCCCGTGCTGTGTTTCTCTAAGGTTCTATGAAGGGTCTGTTCCCGTGCTGTGTTTCTCTAAGGTTCTATGAAGGGTCTGTTCCCGTGCTGTGTATCTCTAAGGTTCTATGAAGGGTCTGTTCCCGTGCTGTGTTTCTCTATGATTTCATGAAGGGTCTGTTCCCGTGCTGTGTTTCTCTATGTTTCTATGAAGGGTCTCTAACCGTGTTGTGTATCTCTATGATTATATGAAGGGTCTGTTCCCGTGCTGTATATCTGTATGTTTCTATGAAGGATCTGTTCCCTTACTGTGTATCTCTATGATTCCATGAAGGGCTTGTTCCCGTGCTGTGTATCTCTATGATACTATGAAGGATCTGTTCCTGTGCTGTGTTTCTCTTTAATTCTATGAAGGATCTGTTACCGTGCTGTGTATCTCTATGATTCGATGAAGGGTCTGTTCTTGTGATGTGTATCTCTATGATTCTATGAAGGGTCTGTTCCCATGCTGTGTATATGTATGACTTTATGAAGTGTCTGTTCAGGTACTGAGTATCTCTACGATTCTATGAATAGTCTGTTCCTGTGCTGTGTATCTCTATGATTCTATGAATGGTCTGTTCCCGTGCTGTGTACCTCTATGATTCTATGATGGGACTGTTTCCTTGCTGTTTATCTCTATGATTCTATGAAACGTCTGTTCCCATGCTGTTTATCTCTCTGATTCTATGAAGGGTCTGTTCCCGTGCTGTGTATCTCTAAGATTCTATGAAGGGTCTGTTCCCGTGCTGTGTATCTCTATGATTCTATGAAGGGCTTGTTCCCGTGCTGTGTATCTCTATGATTCTATGAAGGGTCTGTTCCCACACTGTGTATCTCTATAATTGTACGAAGGGCCTGTCCCCGTGCTGTGTATCACTATGATTCTATGAAGGGTCTGTTCCCGTGCTGTGTATATCTCTGATTCTATGAAGAATCTGTTCCAGTAATGTGCATCTTTCTGATTCTATGAAGGGTCTCTAACCATGCTGTGTATCTCTCTGATACTATGAAGGGCCAATTCCCGAGCTGTATATCCCTATATTTCTATGAAGGATCTGTTCCCGTGCTGTGTATCTCTATGATTCTATGAAAGGTCTGTTCCCGTGTTGTGTATCTCTATGATTCTATGAAAGGTCTGTTCCCGTGTTGTGTAACTCTATGATTCTATGAAAGGTCTGTTCCCGTGTTGTGTAACTCTATGATTCTATGAAGGGACTATTTCCTTGCTGTGTATCTCTACGATTCTATGAAGCTTCTGTACCCATTCTGTGTATCTCTATGATTCTATGAAGCTCCTGTTCCCATGCTGTGTATCTGTATGATTCGATGAAGGGTCTGTTCTTGTGATGTGTATCTCTATGATTCTATGAAGGATCTGTTCCCGTGCTGTGTATCTCTATGATTCTATGAAGTGTCTGTTCCCACACTGTGTATCTCTATGCTTCTATGAAGGGACTGTCCCCGTGCTGTGTATCACTATGATTCTATGAAGGGTCTGTTCCCGTGCTGTGTATATGTCTGATTCTATGAAGAATCTGTTCCAGTAATGTGCATCTTTCTGATTCTATGAAGGGTCTCTAACCGTGCTGTGTATCTCTCTGATTCTATGAAGGGCCTGTTCCTGTGCTGTGTATCCCTATATTTCTATGAAGGATCTGTTCCCTTGATGTGTATCTCTATGATTCTATGAAGGATCTATTCCAGTGCTGTGTATCTCTATGATTCTATGAAGGGCTTGTTCCCGTGCTGTGTTTCTCTATAATTCTAAGAAAGGTCTATTCCCGTGCTGTGTATCACTAAGATTCTATGAAGGGTCTGTTCCCGTGCTGTGTTTCTCTATGATTCTATGAAGGGTCTGTTCCTGTGCTGTGTATCTCTATGATTCTATGAAGTGTCTGTTCCCGTGCTGTGCATCTCTATAAATCTATGAAGGGCTTGGTCCTGTGCTGTGTATCTCTATGATTCTATGAAGGCTATGTTCCCGTGCTGTGTATCTCTTTGATTCCATGAAGGGCTTCTTCCCGTGCTGTTTATCTCTATAATTCTATGAAGGGCCTGTTCCTGTGCTGTGTATCTCTATGATTCCATGAAGGGCTTGTTCCCGTACTGTGTATCTCTATGATTCGATGAAGGATCTGTTCCATTTCTGAGTTTCTCTATAATTCTATGAAGGATCTGTTACCGTGCTGTGGATCTCTATGATTCGATGAAGGGTCTGTTCCCGTGCAGTTTATCTCTATAATTCTATGAAGGGCCTGTTCCTGTGCTGTGTATCTCTATGATTCCATGAAGGGCTTGTTCCCGTGCTGTGTATCTCTATGTTTCTATGAAGGATGTGTTCCCGTGCTGTGTATCTCTATGATTCTATGAAGGGCTTGTTCCCGTGCTGTGTATCTCTATGATTCTATGAAGGATCTATTCCCGTACTGTGTATCTCTATGATTCTATGAAGGGTCTCATCCCATGCTGTGTATATCTATGACTTTAAGAAGTGTCTGTTCCGGTACTGAGTATCTCTATGATTCTATGAATAGTCTGTTCCTGTGATGTGTATCTCTATGATTCTATGAAGGGTCTGTTCCCGTGTTGTGAATCTCTATGATTCTAAGATGGGTCTATTTCCTTGCTGTTTATCTCTATGATTCTATGAAACGTCTGTTCCCATGCTGTGTATCTCTATAATTCTTTGAAAGATCTATTCCCGTGCTGTGTATCTCTAAGGTTCTATGAAGGGTCTGTTCCCGTGCTGTGTTTCTCTAAGGTTCTATGAAGGGTCTGTTCCCGTGCTGTGTTTCTCTAAGGTTCTATGAAGGGTCTGTTCCCGTGCTGTGTATCTCTAAGGTTCTATGAAGGGTCTGTTCCCGTGCTGTGTTTCTCTATGATTTCATGAAGGGTCTGTTCCCGTGCTGTGTTTCTCTATGTTTCTATGAAGGGTCTCTAACCGTGTTGTGTATCTCTATGATTATATGAAGGGTCTGTTCCCGTGCTGTATATCTGTATGTTTCTATGAAGGATCTGTTCCCTTACTGTGTATCTCTATGATTCCATGAAGGGCTTGTTCCCGTGCTGTGTATCTCTATGATACTATGAAGGATCTGTTCCTGTGCTGTGTTTCTCTTTAATTCTATGAAGGATCTGTTACCGTGCTGTGTATCTCTATGATTCGATGAAGGGTCTGTTCTTGTGATGTGTATCTCTATGATTCTATGAAGGGTCTGTTCCCATGCTGTGTATATGTATGACTTTATGAAGTGTCTGTTCAGGTACTGAGTATCTCTACGATTTTATGAATAGTCTGTTCCTGTGCTGTGTATCTCTATGATTCTATGAATGGTCTGTTCCCGTGCTGTGTACCTCTATGATTCTATGATGGGACTGTTTCCTTGCTGTTTATCTCTATGATTCTATGAAACGTCTGTTCCCATGCTGTTTATCTCTCTGATTCTATGAAGGGTCTGTTCCCGTGCTGTGTATCTCTAAGATTCTATGAAGGGTCTGTTCCCGTGCTGTGTATCTCTATGATTCTATGAAGGGCTTGTTCCCGTGCTGTGTATCTCTATGATTCTATGAAGGGTCTGTTCCCACACTGTGTATCTCTATAATTGTACGAAGGGCCTGTCCCCGTGCTGTGTATCACTATGATTCTATGAAGGGTCTGTTCCCGTGCTGTGTATATCTCTGATTCTATGAAGAATCTGTTCCAGTAATGTGCATCTTTCTGATTCTATGAAGGGTCTCTAACCATGCTGTGTATCTCTCTGATACTATGAAGGGCCTATTCCCGTGCTGTATATCCCTATATTTCTATGAAGGATCTGTTCCCGTGCTGTGTATCTCTATGATTCTATGAAAGGTCTGTTCCCGTGTTGTGTATCTCTATGATTCTATGAAAGGTCTGTTCCCGTGTTGTGTAACTCTATGATTCTATGAAAGGTCTGTTCCCGTGTTGTGTAACTCTATGATTCTATGAAGGGACTATTTCCTTGCTGTGTATCTCTACGATTCTATGAAGCTTCTGTACCCATTCTGTGTATCTCTATGATTCTATGAAGCTCCTGTTCCCATGCTGTGTATCTGTATGATTCGATGAAGGGTCTGTTCTTGTGATGTGTATCTCTATGATTCTATGAAGGATCTGTTCCCGTGCTGTGTATCTCTATGATTCTATGAAGTGTCTGTTCCCACACTGTGTATCTCTATGCTTCTATGAAGGGACTGTCCCCGTGCTGTGTATCACTATGATTCTATGAAGGGTCTGTTCCCGTGCTGTGTATATGTCTGATTCTATGAAGAATCTGTTCCAGTAATGTGCATCTTTCTGATTCTATGAAGGGTCTCTAACCGTGCTGTGTATCTCTCTGATTCTATGAAGGGCCTGTTCCTGTGCTGTGTATCCCTATATTTCTATGAAGGATCTGTTCCCTTGATGTGTATCTCTATGATTCTATGAAGGATCTATTCCAGTGCTGTGTATCTCTATGATTCTATGAAGGGCCTGTTCCCGTGTTGTGTATCTCTATGATTCTATGAAGGGACTATTTCCTTGTTGTGTATCACTATGATTCCATGAAGTGTCTGTTCCCATACTGTGTATCTCTATGATTCTATGAAGGGTTTATTCCCGTGCTGTATATCTCTAAGATTCTATGAAGGGTCTGTTCCTGTGCTGTGTATCTCTATGATTCTATGAAGGATCTGTTCCCGTGCTTTGTATCTCTATGATTCTGTGAAGGTTCTGTTTCCGTACTGCGTATCTCCAGGATTCAATGAAGGGTCTGTTCCCGTGCTGTGTATCTCTATGATTCTATGAAGGGTCTGTTCCCGTGCTGTGTATCACTACGATTCTCTGATGTGTCTTTTCCCGTGTGTGTATCTCTATGATTCTATGAAGGGCCTGTTCCCGTGCTGTGTATCTCTATGATTCTCTGAAGGGTTTGTTCCCGTACTGTGTTTCGATATGGTTGTATGATGTGTCTGTAGCCATACGGTGTATCTCTCTGATTCTATGAAGTGTCTGTTCCCGTGCTGTGTGTCTCTATGATTCTATGAAGGGACTGTTCCCGTTCTATGTATCCCTATATTTCAATAAAAGATCTGTTCCCGTGCTGTGTATCTCTATGATTCTCTGAAGGGTTTGTTCTCGTACTGTGTATCTATATGATTCTCTGAAGTGTGTGTTCCCGTGCTGTGTATCTCTAAGATTCTATGCAGGGTCTGTTCCCGTGCTGTGTATCTCTCAGGTTCTATGAAGGATCTGTTACCGTACTGTGTATATATATGATTCTATGAAGGGCCTGTTCCTGCGCTGTGCATGTCTATGATTCTATGAAGTGTCATTTCCTGTACTGTGTCTCTCTATGATTCTATGAAGGGTCTGTTCCCGTGCTGTGTATCTCTATGATTCTCTGATGGGTCTGTTCCCGTGCTGCATATCTCGATGATTCTCTGAACGTTTGTTCCCGTGCTGTGTATCTCTAAGGTTCTATGAAGGGTCTGTTCCCGTGCTGCATATCTCGATGATTCTCTGAACGTTTGTTCCCGTGCTGTGTATCTCTATGTTTCTATGAAGGGTCTGTTCCCGTGTTGTGTGTATCTCTATGATTCTATGTAGGGTTTGTTCCCGTGCTGTTTATCTCTATGATTCTATGAAGGGTCTGTTCCCGTGCTGTGTGTCTGTATGATTCTATGAAGGGCTTGTTCCCGTGCTGTGTATCTCTATGATTCTATGAAGGATCTGTTCCTGTGCTGTGTTTCTCTATAATCCTATGAAGGATCTGTTACCGTGCTGTGTATCTCTATGATTCGATGAAGGGTCTGTTCTTGTGATGTGTATCTCTATGATTCTATGAAGGGTCTGTTTCCATGCTGTGTATATCTATGACTTTATGAAGTGTCTGTTCAGGTACTGAGTATCTCTATGATTCTATGAATAGTCTGTTCCTGTGCTGTGTTTCTCTATGATTGTATGAAGGGCTTGTTCCCGTGCTGTGTATCTCTATGATTCTATGAAGGGCTTGTTCCCGTGCTGTGTATCTCTATGCTTCTATGAAGAGACTGTCCCCGTGCTGTGTATCACTATGATTCTATGAAGGGTCTGTTCCCGTGCTGTGTATATCTCTGATTCTATGAAGAATCTGTTCCAGTAATGTGCATCTTTCTGATTCTATGAAGGGTCTCTAACCATGCTGTGTATCTCTCTGATACTATGAAGGGCCTGTTCCCGTGCTGTGTATCCCTATATTTCTATGAAGGATCTGTTCCCGTGCTGTGTATCTCTATGATTCTGTGAAGAATCTGTTCCCGTAATGTGCATCTTTCTGATTCTATGAAGGGTCTCTAACCGTGCTGTGTACCTCTATGATCCTATGAAGGATCTGTATCCCTTACTATGTATCCCTATATTTCAATGAAGGATCTGTTCCCGTGCTGTGTGTCTCTATGATTCTATGAAGGGTGTGTTCCCATATTGTGTATCTCTGTGATTCTATGAAAGGTCTGTTCCTGCACTGTGTATGTCTATGATTCTATGAAGTGTCATTTCCTGTACTGTGTATCTCTATGATTCTATGAAGGGTTTATTCCCATGCTGTATATCTCTAAGATTCCATGAAGGGTCTGTTCTCGTGCTATGTATCGCTATGATCCTATGAAGGGCCTGTTCCTGCGCTGTGTATGTCTATGATTCTATGAAGGATCTATTCCCGTACTGTGTATCTCTATGATTCTATGAAGGGTCTGTTCCTGTGCTGTGTTTCTCTTTAATTCTATGAAGGATCTGTTACCGTGCTGTGTATCTCTATGATTCGATGAAGGGTCTGTTCTTGTGATGTGTATCTCTATGATTCTATGAAGGGTCTGTTCCCATGCTGTGTATATGTATGACTTTATGAAGTGTCTGTTCAGGTACTGAATATCTCTACGATTCTATGAATAGTCTGTTCCTGTGCTGTGTATCTCTATGATTCTATGAATGGTCTGTTCCCGTGCTGTGTACCTCTATTATTCTATGATGGGCCTGTTTCCTTGCTGTTTATCTCTATGATTCTATGAAACGTCTGTTCCCATGCTGTTTATCTCTCTGATTCTATGAAGGGTCTGTTCCCGTGCTGTGTATCTCTAAGATTCTATGAAGGGTCTGTTCCCGTGCTGTGTATCTCTATGATTCTATGAAGGGCTTGTTCCCGTGCTGTGTATCTCTATGATTCTATGAAGGGTCTGTTCCCACACTGTGTATCTCTATAATTGTACGAAGGGCCTGTCCCCGTGCTGTGTATCACTATGATTCTATGAAGGGTCTGTTCCCGTGCTGTGTATATCTCTGATTCTATGAAGAATCTGTTCCAGTAATGTGCATCTTTCTGATTCTATGAAGGGTCTCTAACGATGCTGTGTATCTCTCTGATACTATGAAGGGCCTATTCCCGTGCTGTATATCCCTATATTTCTATGAAGGATCTGTTCCCGTGCTGTGTATCTCTATGATTCTATGAAAGGTCTGTTCCCGTGTTGTGTATCTCTATGATTCTATGAAAGGTCTGTTCCCGTGTTGTGTAACTCTATGATTCTATGAAAGGTCTGTTCCCGTGTTGTGTAACTCTATGATTCTATGAAGGGACTATTTCCTTGCTGTGTATCTCTACGATTCTATGAAGCTTCTGTACCCATTCTGTGTATCTCTATGATTCTATGAAGCTCCTGTTCCCATGCTGTGTATCTGTATGATTCGATGAAGGGTCTGTTCTTGTGATGTGTATCTCTATGATTCTATGAAGGATCTGTTCCCGTGCTGTGTATCTCTATGATTCTATGAAGTGTCTGTTCCCACACTGTGTATCTCTATGCTTCTATGAAGGGACTGTCCCCGTGCTGTGTATCACTATGATTCTATGAAGGGTCTGTTCCCGTGCTGTGTATATGTCTGATTCTATGAAGAATCTGTTCCAGTAATGTGCATCTTTCTGATTCTATGAAGGGTCTCTAACCGTGCTGTATATCTCTCTGATTCTATGAAGGGCCTGTTCCCGTGCTGTGTATCCCTATATTTCTATGAAGGATCTGTTCCCTTGCTGTGTATCTCTATGATTCTATGAAGGATCTGTTCCAGTGCTGTGTATCTCTATGATTCTATGAAGGGCCTGTTCCCGTGTTGTGTATCTCTATGATTCTATGAAGGGACTATTTCCTTGTTGTGTATCACTATGATTCCATGAAGTGTCTGTTCCCATACTGTGTATCTCTATGATTCTATGAAGGGTTTATTCCCGTGCTGTATATCTCTAAGATTCTATGAAGGGTCTGTTCCTGTGCTGTGTATCTCTATGATTCTATGAAGGATCTGTTCCCGTGCTTTGTATCTCTATGATTCTGTGAAGGTTCTGTTTCCGTACTGCGTATCTCTAGGATTCAATGAAGGGTCTGTTCCCGTGCTGTGTATCTCTATGATTCTATGAAGGGTCTGTTCCCGTGCTGTGTATCACTACGATTCTCTGATGGGTCTTTTCCCGTGTGTGTATCTCTATGATTCTATGAAGGGCCTGTTCCCGTGCTGTGTATCTCTATGATTCTCTGAAGGGTTTATTCCCGTACTGTGTTTCGATATGGTTGTATGATGTGTCTGTAGCCGTACGGTGTATCTCTCTGATTCTATGAAGTGTCTGTTCCCGTGCTGTGTGTCTCTATGATTCTATGAAGGGACTGTTCCCGTTCTGTGTATCCCTATATTTCAATAAAAGATCTGTTCCCGTGCTGTGTATCTCTATGATTCTCTGAAGGGTTTGTTCTCGTACTGTGTATCTATATGATTCTCTGAAGTGTGTGTTCCCGTGCTGTGTATCTCTAAGATTCTATGCAGGGTCTGTTCCCGTGCTGTGTATCTCTAAGGTTCTATGAAGGATCTGTTACCGTACTGTGTATATATATGATTCTATGAAGGGCCTGTTCCTGCGCTGTGCATGTCTATGATTCTATGAAGTGTCATTTCCTGTACTGTGTCTCTCTATGATTCTATGAAGGGTCTGTTCCCGTGCTGTGTATCTCTATGATTCTCTGATGGGTCTTTTCCCGTGCTGTGTATCTCTAAGGTTCTATGAAGGGTCTGTTCCCGTGCTGCATATCTCGATGATTCTCTGAACGTTTGTTCCCGTGCTGTGTATCTCTATGTTTCTATGAAGGGTCTGTTCCCGTGTTGTGTGTATCTCTATGATTCTATGTAGGGTTTGTTCCCGTGCTGTGTATCTCTATGATTCTATGAAGGGTTTATTCCCGTGCTGTATATCTCTAAGATTCTATAAAGGGTCTGTTCCTGTGCTGTGTATCTCTATGTTTCTATGAAGGGCTTGTTCCTGTGCTGTGTATCTCTATGTTTCTATAAAGGATGTGTTCCCATGCTGTGTATCTCTATGATTGTATGAGGGGTATGTTCCTGTGCTGTGTATCACTATGATTCCATGAAGTGTCTGTTCCCATACTGTGTATCTCTATGATTCTATGAATGGTTTATTCCCGTGCTGTATATCTCTAAGATTCTATGAAGGGTCTGTTCCTGTGCTGTGTATCTCTATGATTCTATGAAGGATCTGTTCCCGTGCTTTGTATCTCTATGATTCTGTGAAGGTTCTGTTTCCGTACTGCGTATCTCTAGGATTCAATGAAGGGTCTGTTCCCGTGCTGTGTATCTCTATGATTCTATGAAGGGTCTGTTCCCGTGCTGTGTATCACTACGATTCTCTGATGGGTCTTTTCCCGTGTGTGTATCTCTATGATTCTATGAAGGGCCTGTTCCCGTGCTGTGTATCTCTATGATTCTCTGAAGGGTTTGTTCCCGTACTGTGTTTCGATATGTTTGTATGATGTGTCTGTAGCCGTACGGTGTATCTCTCTGATTCTATGAAGTGTCTGTTCCCGTGCTGTGTGTCTCTATGATTCTATGAAGGGACTGTTCCCGTTCTGTGTATCCCTATATTTCAATAAAAGATCTGTTCCCGTGCTGTGTATCTCTATGATTCTCTGAAGGGTTTGTTCTCGTACTGTGTATCTATATGATTCTCTGAAGTGTGTGTTCCCGTGCTGTGTATCTCTAAGATTCTATGCAGGGTCTGTTCCCGTGCTGTGTATCTCTAAGGTTCTATGAAGGATCTGTTACCGTACTGTGTATATATATGATTCTATGAAGGGCCTGTTCCTGCGCTGTGCATGTCTATGATTCTATGAAGTGTCATTTCCTGTACTGTGTCTCTCTATGATTCTATGAAGGGTCTGTTCCCGTGCTGTGTATCTCTATGATTCTCTGATGGGTCTTTTCCCGTGCTGTGTATCTCTAAGGTTCTATGAAGGGTCTGTTCCCGTGCTGCATATCTCGATGATTCTCTGAACGTTTGTTCCCGTGCTGTGTATCTCTATGTTTCTATGAAGGGTCTGTTCCAGTGTTGTGTGTATCTCTATGATTCTATGTAGGGTTTGTTCCCGTGCTGTTTATCTCTATGATTCTATGAAGGGTCTGTTCCCGTGCTGTGTGTCTGTATGATTCTATGAAGGGCTTGTTCCCGTGCTGTGTATCTCTATGATTCTATGAAGGATCTGTTCCTGTGCTGTGTTTCTCTATAATCCTATGAAGGATCTGTTACCGTGCTGTGTATCTCTATGATTCGATGAAGGGTCTGTTCTTGTGATGTGTATCTCTATGATTCTATGAAGGGTCTGTTTCCATGCTGTGTATATCTATGACTTTATGAAGTGTCTGTTCAGGTACTGAGTATCTCTATGATTCTATGAATAGTCTGTTCCTGTGCTGTGTTTCTCTATGATTGTATGAAGGGCTTGTTCCCGTGCTGTGTATCTCTATGATTCTATGAAGGGCTTGTTCCCGTGCTGTGTTTCTCTATGCTTCTATGAAGAGACTGTCCCCGTGCTGTGTATCACTATGATTCTATGAAGGGTCTGTTCCCGTGCTGTGTATATCTCTGATTCTATGAAGAATCTGTTCCAGTAATGTGCATCTTTCTGATTCTATGAAGGGTCTCTAACCATGCTGTGTATCTCTCTGATACTATGAAGGGCCTGTTCCCGTGCTGTGTATCCCTATATTTCTATGAAGGATCTGTTCCCGTGCTGTGTATCTCTATGATTCTATGAAGAATCTGTTCCCGTAATGTGCATCTTTCTGATTCTATGAAGGGTCTCTAACCGTGCTGTGTACCTCTATGATCCTATGAAGGATCTGTATCCCTTACTATGTATCCCTATATTTCTATGAAGGATCTGTTCCCGTGCTGTGTGTCTCTATGATTCTATGAAGGGTGTGTTCCCATATTGTGTATCTCTGTGATTCTATGAAAGGTCTGTTCCTGCACTGTGTATGTCTATGATTCTATGAAGTGTCATTTCCTGTACTGTGTATCTCTATGATTCTATGAAGGGTTTATTCCCATGCTGTATATCTCTAAGATTCCATGAAGGGTCTGTTCTCGTGCTATGTATCTCTATGATCCTATGAAGGGCCTGTTCCTGCGCTGTGTATGTCTATGATTCTATGAAGTGTCATTTCCTGTACTGTGTCTCTCTATGATTCTATGAAGGGTCTGTTCCCGTGCTGTGTATCTCTATGATTCTCTGATGGGTCTGTTCCCGTGCTGTGTATCTCTATGATTCTCTGATGGGTCTTTTCCCGTGCTGTGTATCTCGATGATTCTCCGAACGTTTGTTCCCGTGCTGTGTTTCTCGATGATTTTATGAAAGGTCTGTTCCCATGCTGCATATCTCTATGATTCTCTCAAGGGTGTGTTCTCGTGCTGTGTATCTCTATGTTTCTATGAAGGGTCTGTTCCCATGCTGTGTATCTCCATGATTCTCTGAAGGGTGTGTTCCCGTGCGGTGTATCTCTGTGATTCTATGAAGGGTGTGTACCGTGCTGTGTATCTCTATGATTCTCTGAAGCGTCTGTTCCCGTGTTGTGTGTATCTCTATGATTCTATGTAGGGTTTGTTCCCGTGCTGTGTATCTCTATGATTCTATGAATTGTCTGTTCCCGTGCTGTGTGTCTGTATGATTCTATGAAGGGTCTGTTCCCGTGCTGTGTATCACTACGATTCTCTGATGGGTCTTTTCCCGTGTGTGTATCTCTATGATTCTATGAAGGGCCTGTTCCCGTGCTGTGTATCTCTATGATTCTCTGAAGGGTTTGTTCCCGTACTGTGTTTCGATATGGTTGTATGATGTGTCTGAAGCCGTACGGTGTATCTCTCTGATTCTATGAAGTGTCTGTTCCCGTGCTGTGTGTCTCTATGATTCTATGAAGGGACTGTTCCCGTTCTGTGTATCCCTATATTTCAATAAACGATCTGTTCCCGTGCTGTGTATCTCTATGATTCTCTGAAGTGTGTGTTCCCGTGCTGTGTATCTCTAAGTTTCTATGCAGGGTCTGTTCCCGTGCAGTGTATCTCTATGATTCTATGAAGGGTCTGTTCCCGTACTGTGTATCTCTATGATTCTATGAAGTGTGTGTTCCCGTGCTGTGTATCTCTAAGGTTCTATGAAGGGTTTGTTCCCGTACTGTGTATATATATGATTCTATGAAGGGTCTGTTCCCATGCTGTGCATCTCTATGATTCTATGATGGGTCTGTTCCCGTGCTGCGTATCTCTATGATTCTCTGAAGCGTCTGTTCCCGTGCTGTGTTTCTCGATGATTTTATGAAAGGTCTGTTCCCATGCTGCATATTTCTATGATTCTCTCAAGGGTGTGTTCTCGTGCTGTGTATCTCTATGTTTCTATGACGGGTCTGTTCCCGTGCTGTGTATCTCTATGATTCTCTGAAGGGTGTGTTCCCGTGCTGTGTATCTCTATGATTCTATGAATTGTCTGTTCCCGTGCTGTGTATCTCTATGATTCTCTGAAGGGTGTGTTCCTGTGCTGTGTATCTCTATGATTCTATGAAGGGTCTGTTCCCGTGCTGTGTATCTCTATGATTCTCTGAAGGGTTTGTTCCCGTACTGTGTTTCAATATGGTTGTATGATGTGTCTGACGCCGTACGGTGTATCTCTCTGATTCTATGAAGGGTCTGTTCCCATGCTTTGTATCTCTATGATTCTGTGAAGGTTCTGTTCCTGTACTGCATATCTCTAGGACTCTATGAAGGGTTTGTTCCTGTGCTGTGTATATCTAAGATTTGATGAAGTGTCTGTTCCCATGCTGTGTATCTCTATGATTGTCTGAAGCATTTGTTCCCGTGCTGTGTATCTCTATGATTCTCTGAAGCGTCTGTTCCCGTGCTGTGTATCTCTATGATTCTATGAAGGGTCTGATCTTGTGCTGTGTATCTCTATGATTCTCTGAAGCATTTGTTCCTGTGCTGTGTATCTCTGTGTTTCTATGAAGGGTCTTTACCCATGTTGTGTAACTCTATGGTTCTCTGAAGGGTCTGTTCCCGTGCTGTGTATCTCCAGATTCTCTGAAGGGAGTGTTCCCGTGCTGTGAATCTCGATGATTCTATGAAGGATCTGTTCCCGTGCTGTGTATGCTAAGATTCTATGAAGGGTGTGTACCTGTGCTGTGTATCTCTATGATTCTATGAAGGGTCTGATCCCGTGCTGTGTATCTCTATGATTCTATGATGGGTCTTTACCCGTGCTGTGTATCTCTATGATTCTGTGAAGTGTCTGTTCCCGTGCTGTGTATCTCTATGATTCTATGAAGGGTCTGTTCCCGTGCAGTGTATCTCTATGATTCTATGAAGGGTGTGTTTCCGTGCTTTGTATCTCTATGATTCTATGAACAGTCTGTTCGCGTGCTGTGTTTCTCTATGATTCTATGAATGGTCTGTTTCCATGCTGTGTATCTCTTTGATTCTCTGAAGGGTGTGTTCCCGTGCTGTGTATGCTAAGATTCTATGAAGGGTGTGTACCTGTGCTGTGTATCTCTATGATTCTCTGAACCGTCTGTTCCCGTGCTGTGTTTCTCTATGATTCTATGAATGGTCTGTTTCCAGGCTGTGTATCTCTTTGATTCTCTGAAGGGTGTGTTCCCTTGCTGTGTATCTCTATGATTCTATGAACGGTCTGTTCCCGTGCTGTGTATCTATGATTCTCTGAAGGGTGGTGTTCCCATGCTTTGTATCTCTATGATTCTATGAACAGTCTGTTCGCGTTCTGTGTATCTCTATGATTCTATGAAGGGTCTGTTCCCGTGCTGTGTATCTCTATGTTTCAAAATTGGTCCTTACCCGTGCTCTGTATCTGTGATTCTATAAAGGATCTGTCCCCGTGCTGTATATCTCTATGATTCTATGATGGGTCTTTACCTGTGCTGTGTGTCTCTATGATTCAATGAAGGGTCTGTTTGCGTGCTGTGTATCTCTCTGATTCTATGAAGTGTCTGTTCCAGTACTGTGTATCTCTATGATTCTATGAAGGGTCCGTTCCTGTGCTGTCTATCTCTATGGTTCAATGAAGGGTCTGTTCCCATGCTGTGTATCTCTATAATACTCTGAAGCGCCTGTTCCCGTGAAGTTTCTCTCAATGATTCTATGAAGGGACTTTTCCTGTGCTGTGTATCCCTATGATTCTATGAAGGGTCCATTCCTGTGCTGTGTATCTCTATGACTCTATGAAGGATCTGTTCTTGCGCCGTCTATGTCTATGATTCTATGAAGTGTCTGTGCCCGTGCTGTGTATCTCTATGATTCTATGAAGTATCTGTTCCTGTGCTGTGTATCTCTATGACTCTATGAAGGATCTGTTCCTGCGCTGTGTATGTCTATGATTTTATGAAGCTTCTGTTCCCATGCTGTGTATCTCAATGATTCTATGAAGGGTCTGTTCCTGTGCTGTGTATTACTATGATTCTGTGAAGGGTCTGTTCTCCTGCTGTGTGTCTCTATGATTCTCTGAAGCATTTGTTCCTGTGCTGTGTATCTCTATGTTTCTATGATGGGTCTTTACCCATGCTGTGTATCTCTATGATTCTATGATGTGTCTGTTCCTGTGCTGTGTATCTCTATGATTCTATGAAGGGTCTGTTCCCGTGCTGTGTATCTCTATGATTCTATGAAGGGTCTGTTCCCATATTGTGTATCTCTCTGATTCTATGAAGGGTCTGTTCCCGTGCTGTGTATCTCTATGATTATATGAAGTGTCTGTTCCAGTGCTGTGTATCTCTATGATTCTATGATGGGTCTTTACCCGTGCTGTGTATCTCTATGATTCTATGAAGGGTCTGTTCCCGTGCTGTGTATCTCTATGTTTCTCTGAGTTACACAGGACAGGAACAGACCCTTCATAGAGTCATAGAGATACACAGGGTGGGAACAGACACTTCATAGGTTGATAGAGATACACAGCACGGGAACAGACACTTCATAGATTCATAGAGAGCGACAGTACGGGAACACTTCATAGAATCATAGACATACACAGCGCAGGAACAGACCCTTCATACAATCGTAGTGATACACCGCATGGGTAAAGACCCATCAGAGAATCATAGAGATACACAGCATGGCTGGTTTGATATGATTTTATGATGGGTCTGTTCCCCTACTGTGTATCTCTCTGATTCTATGAAAGGTCTTTTCCTGTGCTGTGTATCGCTATGATTCTATGATGGCTCTTTTCCCATGCTGTGTATCTCTATGATTATATGAAGCGTCTGTTCCCGTGCTGTGTATCTCTATGATTATATGAAGTGTCTGTTCCCGTGCTGTGTATCTCTATGATTATATGAAGCGTCTGTTCCCGTGCTGTGTATCTCTATTATTCTATGAAGCGTCTGTTCCCGTGCTGTGTATCTCTATTATTCTATGATGGGTCTGTTCCCCTACTGTGTATCTCTCTGATTCTATGAAAGGTCTGTTCCCGTGCTGTGTATCTCTATGATTGTATGAAGGGTCTGTTCCCTTGCTGTGTATCTCTATCATTCTATGAAGGGTGTGTTCATGTGTTGTGTATCTCTGTGATTCTATGAAGGATCTGTTCCCATACTGTCTATCTCTATGATTCGATGAAATGTCTGTTCCCATGCTGTGTATCTCTCTCTGATTCTATGAAGGGTCTGTTCCCGTGCTGTGTGTCTCTATGATTCTATGAAGGGTCTGTACCTGTGCTGTGTATCTCTATGATTCTCTGAAGCGTCTTTTGTTCCCGTGCTGTGTATCTCTATGATTCTATGAAGGGTCTGTTCCCGTGCTGTGTATCTCTATGATTCTCTGAAGGGTCTGTTCCTGTACTGTGTATCTCTGTGATTCTATGAAGGGTCTGTTCCCGTGCTGTGTGTCTCTATGATTCTATGAAGGGTCTGTACCTGTGCTGTGTACCTCTATGATTCTCTGAAGCGTCTGTTCCCGTGCTGTGTTTCTCGATGATTTTATGAAAGGTCTGTTCCCATGCTGCATATTTCTATGATTCTCTCAAGGGTGTGTTCTCGTGCTGTGTATCTCTATGTTTCTATGACGGGTCTGTTCCCGTGCTGTGTATCTCTATGATTCTCTGAAGGGTGTGTTCCCGTGCTGTGTATCTCTATGATTCTATGAATTGTCTGTTCCCGTGCTGTGTATCTCTATGATTCTCTGAAGGGTGTGTTCCTGTGCTGTGTATCTCTATGATTCTATGAAGGGTCTGTTCCCGTGCTGTGTATCTCTATGATTCTCTGAAGGGTTTGTTCCCGTACTGTGTTTCAATATGGTTGTATGATGTGTCTGACGCCGTACGGTGTATCTCTCTGATTCTATGAAGGGTCTGTTCCCATGCTTTGTATCTCTATGATTCTGTGAAGGTTCTGTTCCTGTACTGCATATCTCTAGGATTCTATGAAGGGTTTGTTCCTGTGCTGTGTATATCTAAGATTTGATGAAGTGTCTGTTCCCATGCTGTGTATCTCTATGATTGTCTGAAGCATTTGTTCCCGTGCTGTGTATCTCTATGATTCTCTGAAGCGTCTGTTCCCGTGCTGTGTATCTCTATGATTCTATGAAGGGTCTGATCTTGTGCTGTGTATCTCTATGATTCTCTGAAGCATTTGTTCCTGTGCTGTGTATCTCTGTGTTTCTATGAAGGGTCTTTACCCATGTTGTGTAACTCTATGGTTCTCTGAAGGGTCTGTTCCCGTGCTGTGTATCTCTATGATTCTCTGAAGGGAGTGTTCCCGTGCTGTGAATCTCGATGATTCTATGAAGGATCTGTTCCCGTGCTGTGTATGCTAAGATTCTATGAAGGGTGTGTACCTGTGCTGTGTATCTCTATGATTCTATGAAGGGTCTGATCCCGTGCTGTGTATCTCTATGATTCTATGATGGGTCTTTACCTGTGCTGTGTATCTCTATGATTCTGTGAAGTGTCTGTTCCCATGCTGTTTATCTCTATGATTCTCTGAAGGGTGTGTTCCCGTGCTGTGTTTCTCTATGATTCTATGAAGTGTCTGTTCCCGTGCTGTGTATCTCTATGATTCTATGAAGGGTCTGTTCCCGTGCAGTGTATCTCTATGATTCTATGAAGGGTGTGTTTCCGTGCTTTGTATCTCTATGATTCTATGAACAGTCTGTTCGCGTGCTGTGTTTCTCTATGATTCTATGAATGGTCTGTTTCCATGCTGTGTATCTCTTTGATTCTCTGAAGGGTGTGTTCCCGTGCTGTGTATGCTAAGATTCTATGAAGGGTGTGTACCTGTGCTGTGTATCTCTATGATTCTCTGAACCGTCTGTTCGCGTTCTGTGTATCTCTATGATTCTATGAAGGGTCTGTTCCCGTGCTGTGTATCTCTATGTTTCAAAATTGGTCCTTACCCGTGCTCTGTATCTGTGATTCTATAAAGGATCTGTCCCCGTGCTGTATATCTCTATGATTCTATGATGGGTCTTTACCTGTGCTGTGTGTCTCTATGATTCAATGAAGGGTCTGTTTGCGTGCTGTGTATCTCTCTGATTCTATGAAGTGTCTGTTCCAGTACTGTGTATCTCTATGATTCTATGAAGGGTCCGTTCCTGTGCTGTCTATCTCTATGGTTCAATGAAGGGTCTGTTCCCATGCTGTGTATCTCTATAATACTCTGAAGCGCCTGTTCCCGTGAAGTTTCTCTCAATGATTCTATGAAGGGACTTTTCCTGTGCTGTGTATCCCTATGATTCTATGAAGGGTCCATTCCTGTGCTGTGTATCTCTATGACTCTATGAAGGATCTGTTCTTGCGCCGTCTATGTCTATGATTCTATGAAGTGTCTGTGCCCGTGCTGTGTATCTCTATGATTCTATGAAGTATCTGTTCCTGTGCTGTGTATCTCTATGACTCTATGAAGGATCTGTTCCTGCGCTGTGTATGTCTATGATTTTATGAAGCTTCTGTTCCCATGCTGTGTATCTCTATGATTCTATGAAGGGTCTATTCCCGTGCTGTGTATCTCTATGATTCTCTGAGTTACACAGGACAGGAACAAACCCTTCATGGAATCATAGAGATACACAGTACGGGAACAGACCCTTCATAGAGTCATAGAGATACACAGGATGGGAATAGACACTTCATAGATTGATAGAGATACACAGCAGGGGAACAGACACTTCATAGATTCATAGAGAGAGACAGTACGGGAACACTTCATAGAATCATAGACATACACAGCGCAGGAACAGACCCTTCATACAATCATAGTGATACACTGCATGGGTAAAGACCCATCAGAGAATCATAGAGATACACAGCATGGGTGGTTTGATATGATTTTATGATGGGACTGTTCCCCTACTGTGTATCTCAATGATTCTATGAAGGGTCTGTTCCTGTGCTGTGTATTACTATGATTCTGTGAAGGGTCTGTTCTCCTGCTGTGTGTCTCTATGATTCTCTGAAGCATGTGTTCCTGTGCTGTGTATCTCTATGTTTCTATGATGGGTCTTTACCCATGCTGTGTATCTCTATGATTCTATGATGTGTCTGTTCCAGTGCTGTGTATCTCTATGATTCTATGATGGGTCTTTACCCGTGCTGTGTATCTCTATGATTCTATGAAGGGTCTGTTCCCGTGCTGTGTATCTCTATGTTTCTCTGAGTTACACAGGACAGGAACAGACCCTTCATAGAGTCATAGAGATACACAGGGTGGGAACAGACACTTCATAGGTTGATAGAGATACACAGCACGGGAACAGACACTTCATAGATTCATAGAGAGCGACAGTACGGGAACACTTCATAGAATCATAGACATACACAGCGCAGGAACAGACCCTTCATACAATCGTAGTGATACACCGCATGGGTAAAGACCCATCAGAGAATCATAGAGATACACAGCATGGCTGGTTTGATATGATTTTATGATGGGTCTGTTCCCCTACTGTGTATCTCTCTGATTCTATGAAAGGTCTTTTCCTGTGCTGTGTATCGCTATGATTCTATGATGGCTCTTTTCCCATGCTGTGTATCTCTATGATTATATGAAGCGTCTGTTCCCGTGCTGTGTATCTCTATGATTATATGAAGTGTCTGTTCCCGTGCTGTGTATCTCTATGATTATATGAAGCGTCTGTTCCCGTGCTGTGTATCTCTATTATTCTATGAAGCGTCTGTTCCCGTGCTGTGTATCTCTATTATTCTATGATGGGTCTGTTCCCCTACTGTGTATCTCTCTGATTCTATGAAAGGTCTGTTCCCGTGCTGTGTATCTCTATGATTGTATGAAGGGTCTGTTCCCTTGCTGTGTATCTCTATCATTCTATGAAGGGTGTGTTCATGTGTTGTGTATCTCTGTGATTCTATGAAGGATCTGTTCCCATACTGTCTATCTCTATGATTCGATGAAATGTCTGTTCCCATGCTGTGTATCTCTCTCTGATTCTATGAAGGGTCTGTTCCCGTGCTGTGTGTCTCTATGATTCTATGAAGGGTCTGTACCTGTGCTGTGTATCTCTATGATTCTCTGAAGCGTCTTTTGTTCCCGTGCTGTGTATCTCTATGATTCTATGAAGGGTCTGTTCCCGTGCTGTGTATCTCTATGATTCTCTGAAGGGTCTGTTCCTGTACTGTGTATCTCTGTGATTCTATGAAGGGTCTGTTCCCGTGCTGTGTGTCTCTATGATTCTATGAAGGGTCTGTACCTGTGCTGTGTACCTCTATGATTCTCTGAAGCGTCTTTTGTTCCCGTGCTGTGTATCTCTATGATTCTATGAAGGGTCTGTTCCCGTGCTGTGTATCACTACGATTCTCTGATGGGTCTTTTCCCGTGTGTGTATCTCTATGATTCTATGAAGGGCCTGTTCCCATGCTGTGTATCTCTATGATTCTCTGAAGGGTTTGTTCCCGTACTGTGTTTCGATATGGTTGTATGATGTGTCTGTAGCCGTACGGTGTATCTCTCTGATTCTATGAAGTGTCTGTTCCCGTGCTGTGTGTCTCTATGATTCTATGAAGGGACTGTTCCCGTTCTGTGTATCCCTATATTTCAATAAAAGATCTGTTCCCGTGCTGTGTATCTCTATGATTCTCTGAAGGGTTTGTTCTCGTACTGTGTATCTATATGATTCTCTGAAGTGTGTGTTCCCGTGCTGTGTATCTCTAAGATTCTATGCAGGGTCTGTTCCCGTGCTGTGTATCTCTAAGGTTCTATGAAGGATCTGTTACCGTACTGTGTATATATATGATTCTATGAAGGGCCTGTTCCTGCGCTGTGCATGTCTATGATTCTATGAAGTGTCATTTCCTGTACTGTGTCTCTCTATGATTCTATGAAGGGTCTGTTCCCGTGCTGTGTATCTCTATGATTCTCTGATGGGTCTTTTCCCGTGCTGTGTATCTCTAAGGTTCTATGAAGGGTCTGTTCCCGTGCTGCATATCTCGATGATTCTCTGAACGTTTGTTCCCGTGCTGTGTATCTCTATGTTTCTATGAAGGGTCTGTTCCCGTGTTGTGTGTATCTCTATGATTCTATGTAGGGTTTGTTCCCGTGCTGTTTATCTCTATGATTCTATGAAGGGTCTGTTCCCGTGCTGTGTGTCTGTATGATTCTATGAAGGGCTTGTTCCCGTGCTGTGTATCTCTATGATTCTATGAAGGATCTGTTCCTGTGCTGTGTTTCTCTATAATCCTATGAAGGATCTGTTACCGTGCTGTGTATCTCTATGATTCGATGAAGGGTCTGTTCTTGTGATGTGTATCTCTATGATTCTATGAAGGGTCTGTTTCCATGCTGTGTATATCTATGACTTTATGAAGTGTCTGTTCAGGTACTGAGTATCTCTATGATTCTATGAATAGTCTGTTCCTGTGCTGTGTTTCTCTATGATTGTATGAAGGGCTTGTTCCCGTGCTGTGTATCTCTATGATTCTATGAAGGGCTTGTTCCCGTGCTGTGTATCTCTATGCTTCTATGAAGAGACTGTCCCCGTGCTGTGTATCACTATGATTCTATGAAGGGTCTGTTCCCGTGCTGTGTATATCTCTGATTCTATGAAGAATCTGTTCCAGTAATGTGCATCTTTCTGATTCTATGAAGGGTCTCTAACCATGCTGTGTATCTCTCTGATACTATGAAGGGCCTGTTCCCGTGCTGTGTATCCCTATATTTCTATGAAGGATCTGTTCCCGTGCTGTGTATCTCTATGATTCTATGAAGAATCTGTTCCCGTAATGTGCATCTTTCTGATTCTATGAAGGGTCTCTAACCGTGCTGTGTACCTCTATGATCCTATGAAGGATCTGTATCCCTTACTATGTATCCCTATATTTCTATGAAGGATCTGTTCCCGTGCTGTGTGTCTCTATGATTCTATGAAGGGTGTGTTCCCATATTGTGTATCTCTGTGATTCTATGAAAGGTCTGTTCCTGCACTGTGTATGTCTATGATTCTATGAAGTGTCATTTCCTGTACTGTGTATCTCTATGATTCTATGAAGGGTTTATTCCCATGCTGTATATCTCTAAGATTCCATGAAGGGTCTGTTCTCGTGCTATGTATCTCTATGATCCTATGAAGGGCCTGTTCCTGCGTTGTGTATGTCTATGATTCTATGAAGTGTCATTTCCTGTACTGTGTCTCTCTATGATTCTATGAAGGGTCTGTTCCCGTGCTGTGTATCTCTATGATTCTCTGATGGGTCTGTTCCCGTGCTGTGTATCTCTATGATTCTCTGATGGGTCTTTTCCCGTGCTGTGTATCTCGATGATTCTCTGAACGTTTGTTCCCGTGCTGTGTTTCTCGATGATTTTATGAAAGGTCTGTTCCCATGCTGCATATCTCTATGATTCTCTCAAGGG
Source organism: Chiloscyllium punctatum (assembly GCF_047496795.1). Lineage (NCBI taxonomy): Eukaryota > Metazoa > Chordata > Chondrichthyes > Orectolobiformes > Hemiscylliidae > Chiloscyllium > Chiloscyllium punctatum. The sequence goes on from NC_092743.1 coordinate 136,823,734, forward strand.
TGTGTTCTCGTGCTGTGTATCTCTATGTTTCTATGAAGTGTCTGTTCCCATGGTGTGTATCTCCATGATTCTCTGAAGGGTGTGTTCCCGTGCGGTGTATCTCTGTGATTCTATGAAGGGTGTGTACCGTGCTGTGTATCTCTATGATTCTCTGAAGCGTCTGTTCCCGTGTTGTGTGTATCTCTATGATTCTATATAGGGTTTGTTCCCGTGCTGTGTATCTCTATGATTCTATGAATTGTCTGTTCCCGTGCTGTGTGTCTGTATGATTCTATGAAGGGTCTGTTCCCGTGCTGTGTATCACTACGATTCTCTGATGGGTCTTTTCCCGTGTGTGTATCTCTATGATTCTATGAAGGGCCTGTTCCCGTGCTGTGTATCTCTATGATTCTCTGAAGGGTTTGTTCCCGTACTGTGTTTCGATATGGTTGTATGATGTGTCTGAAGCCGTACGGTGTATCTCTCTGATTCTATGAAGTGTCTGTTCCCGTGCTGTGTATCTCTATGATTCTCTGAAGTGTGTGTTCCCGTGCTGTGTATCTCTAAGTTTCTATGCAGGGTCTGTTCCCGTGCAGTGTATCTCTATGATTCTATGAAGGGTCTGTTCCCGTACTGTGTATCTCTATGATTCTATGAAGTGTGTGTTCCCGTGCTGTGTATCTCTAAGGTTCTATGAAGGGTTTGTTCCCGTACTGTGTATATATATGATTCTATGATGGGTCTGTTCCCATGCTGTGCATCTCTATGATTCTATGATGGGTCTGTTCCCGTGCTGCGTATCTCTATGATTCTCTGAAGCGTCTGTTCCCGTGCTGTGTTTCTCGATGATTTTATGAAAGGTCTGTTCCCATGCTGCATATTTCTATGATTCTCTCAAGGGTGTGTTCTCGTGCTGTGTATCTCTATGTTTCTATGACGGGTCTGTTCCCGTGCTGTGTATCTCTATGATTCTCTGAAGGGTGTGTTCCCGTGCTGTGTATCTCTATGATTCTATGAATTGTCTGTTCCCGTGCTGTGTATCTCTATGATTCTCTGAAGGGTGTGTTCCTGTGCTGTGTATCTCTATGATTCTATGAAGGGTCTGTTCCCGTGCTGTGTATCTCTATGATTCTCTGAAGGGTTTGTTCCCGTACTGTGTTTCAATATGGTTGTATGATGTGTCTGACGCCGTACGGTGTATCTCTCTGATTCTATGAAGGGTCTGTTCCCATGCTTTGTATCTCTATGATTCTGTGAAGGTTCTGTTCCTGTACTGCATATCTCTAGGATTCTATGAAGGGTTTGTTCCTGTGCTGTGTATATCTAAGATTTGATGAAGTGTCTGTTCCCATGCTGTGTATCTCTATGATTGTCTGAAGCATTTGTTCCCGTGCTGTGTATCTCTATGATTCTCTGAAGCGTCTGTTCCCGTGCTGTGTATCTCTATGATTCTATGAAGGGTCTGATCTTGTGCTGTGTATCTCTATGATTCTCTGAAGCATTTGTTCCTGTGCTGTGTATCTCTGTGTTTCTATGAAGGGTCTTTACCCATGTTGTGTAACTCTATGGTTCTCTGAAGGGTCTGTTCCCGTGCTGTGTATCTCTATGATTCTCTGAAGGGAGTGTTCCCGTGCTGTGAATCTCGATGATTCTATGAAGGATCTGTTCCCGTGCTATGTATGCTAAGATTCTATGAAGGGTGTGTACCTGTGCTGTGTATCTCTATGATTCTATGATGGGTCTTTACCCGTGCTGTGTATCTCTATGATTCTGTGAAGTGTCTGTTCCCATGCTGTTTATCTCTATGATTCTCTGAAGGGTGTGTTCCCGTGCTGTGTTTCTCTATGATTCTATGAAGTGTCTGTTCCCGTGCTGTGTATCTCTATGATTCTATGAAGGGTCTGTTCCCGTGCAGTGTATCTCTATGATTCTATGAAGGGTGTGTTTCCGTGCTTTGTATCTCTATGATTCTATGAACAGTCTGTTCGCGTGCTGTGTTTCTCTATGATTCTATGAATGGTCTGTTTCCATGCTGTGTATCTCTTTGATTCTCTGAAGGGTGTGTTCCCGTGCTGTGTATGCTAAGATTCTATGAAGGGTGTGTACCTGTGCTGTGTATCTCTATGATTCTCTGAACCGTCTGTTCCCGTGCTGTGTTTCTCTATGATTCTATGAATGGTCTGTTTCCAGGCTGTGTATCTCTTTGATTCTCTGAAGGGTGTGTTCCCTTGCTGTGTATCTCTATGATTCTATGAACGGTCTGTTCCCGTGCTGTGTATCTATGATTCTCTGAAGGGTGTGTTCCCATGCTTTGTATCTCTATGATTCTATGAACAGTCTGTTCGCGTTCTGTGTATCTCTATGATTCTATGAAGGGTCTGTTCCCGTGCTGTGTATCTCTATGTTTCAAAATTGGTCCTTACCCGTGCTCTGTATCTGTGATTCTATAAAGGATCTGTCCCCGTGCTGTATATCTCTATGATTCTATGATGGGTCTTTACCTGTGCTGTGTGTCTCTATGATTCAATGAAGGGTCTGTTTGCGTCCTGTGTATCTCTCTGATTCTATGAAGTGTCTGTTCCAGTACTGTGTATCTCTATGATTCTATGAAGGGTCCGTTCCTGTGCTGTCTATCTCTATGGTTCAATGAAGGGTCCATTCCTGTGCTGTGTATCTCTATGACTCTATGAAGGATCTGTTCTTGCGCCGTCTATGTCTATGATTCTATGAAGTGTCTGTGCCCGTGCTGTGTATCTCTATGATTCTATGAAGGATCTGTTCCTGCGCTGTGTATGTCTATGATTTTATGAAGCTTCTGTTCCCATGCTGTGTATCTCTATGATTCTATGAAGGGTCTATTCCCGTGCTGTGTATCTCTATGATTCTCTGAGTTACACAGGACAGGAACAAACCCTTCATGGAATCATAGAGATACACAGTACGGGAACAGACCCTTCATAGAGTCATAGAGATACACAGGATGGGAATAGACACTTCATAGATTGATAGAGATACACAGCAGGGGAACAGACACTTCATAGATTCATAGAGAGAGACAGTACGGGAACACTTCATAGAATCATAGACATACACAGCGCAGGAACAGACCCTTCATACAATCATAGTGATACACTGCATGGGTAAAGACCCATCAGAGAATCATAGAGATACACAGCATGGGTGGTTTGATATGATTTTATGATGGGACTGTTCCCCTACTGTGTATCTCAATGATTCTATGAAGGGTCTGTTCCTGTGCTGTGTATTACTATGATTCTGTGAAGGGTCTGTTCTCCTGCTGTGTGTCTCTATGATTCTCTGAAGCATTTGTTCCTGTGCTGTGTATCTCTATGTTTCTATGATGGGTCTTTACCCATGCTGTGTATCTCTATGATTCTATGATGTGTCTGTTCCTGTGCTGTGTATCTCTATGATTCTATGAAGGGTCTGTTCCCGTGCTGTGTATCTCTATGATTCTATGAAGGGTCTGTTCCCATATTGTGTATCTCTCTGATTCTATGAAGGGTCTGTTCCCGTGCTGTGTATCTCTATGATTATATGAAGTGTCTGTTCCAGTGCTGTGTATCTCTATGATTCTATGATGGGTCTTTACCCGTGCTGTGTATCTCTATGATTCTATGAAGGGTCTGTTCCCGTGCTGTGTATCTCTATGTTTCTCTGAGTTACACAGGACAGGAACAGACCCTTCATAGAGTCATAGAGATACACAGGGTGGGAACAGACACTTCATAGGTTGATAGAGATACACAGCACGGGAACAGACACTTCATAGATTCATAGAGAGCGACAGTACGGGAACACTTCATAGAATCATAGACATACACAGCGCAGGAACAGACCCTTCATACAATCGTAGTGATACACCGCATGGGTAAAGACCCATCAGAGAATCATAGAGATACACAGCATGGCTGGTTTGATATGATTTTATGATGGGTCTGTTCCCCTACTGTGTATCTCTCTGATTCTATGAAAGGTCTTTTCCTGTGCTGTGTATCGCTATGATTCTATGATGGCTCTTTTCCCATGCTGTGTATCTCTATGATTATATGAAGCGTCTGTTCCCGTGCTGTGTATCTCTATGATTATATGAAGTGTCTGTTCCCGTGCTGTGTATCTCTATGATTATATGAAGCGTCTGTTCCCGTGCTGTGTATCTCTATTATTCTATGAAGCGTCTGTTCCCGTGCTGTGTATCTCTATTATTCTATGATGGGTCTGTTCCCCTACTGTGTATCTCTCTGATTCTATGAAAGGTCTGTTCCCGTGCTGTGTATCTCTATGATTGTATGAAGGGTCTGTTCCCTTGCTGTGTATCTCTATCATTCTATGAAGGGTGTGTTCATGTGTTGTGTATCTCTGTGATTCTATGAAGGATCTGTTCCCATACTGTCTATCTCTATGATTCGATGAAATGTCTGTTCCCATGCTGTGTATCTCTCTCTGATTCTATGAAGGGTCTGTTCCCGTGCTGTGTGTCTCTATGATTCTATGAAGGGTCTGTACCTGTGCTGTGTATCTCTATGATTCTCTGAAGCGTCTTTTGTTCCCGTGCTGTGTATCTCTATGATTCTATGAAGGGTCTGTTCCCGTGCTGTGTATCTCTATGATTCTCTGAAGGGTCTGTTCCTGTACTGTGTATCTCTGTGATTCTATGAAGGGTCTGTTCCCGTGCTGTGTGTCTCTATGATTCTATGAAGGGTCTGTACCTGTGCTGTGTACCTCTATGATTCTCTGAAGCGTCTTTTGTTCCCGTGCTGTGTATCTCTATGATTCTATGAAGGGTCTGTTCCCGTGCTGTGTATCTCTATGATTCTCTGAAGGGTCTGTTCCTGTACTGTGTATCTCTGTGATTCTATGAAGTGTCTGTTTCCGTGCTGTCTATCACTATGTTTCTGTGATGGGTCTGTTACCGTTCTGTGTATCTCTCTGACTCTATGAAGATTCTGTTCCCGTACTGTGTATCTCTATGATTCTATGAAGTGTGTGTTCCCGTGCTGTGTATCTCTATGGTTCTATGATTGGTGTGTTCCCGTACTGTGTATCTGTATGTTTCTCTGAAGCATCTGTTCCCGTGCTGTGTATCTCGATGATTCAATGAAGGGTCTGTTCGCGTGCTGTGTATCTCTATGATTCTATGATGGGTCTTTACCCCTGCTGTGTATCTCTATGATTCTATGAAGGGTCTGTTCCCTTGCTGTGTATCTCTTTGATTCTATGAAGGGTCTGTTCCTGTGCTGTGTATCTCTATGATTCTATGAAGGGTGTGTTCTTGTGCTGTGTGTCTCTGTGAATCTATGAGGGATCTGTTCCCATACTGTCTATCTCTATGATTCCATGAAATATCTGTTCCCATAATGTGCATCTTTCTGATTCTATGAAGGTTCTTTTCCCGTGCTGTGTATCTCTGTGATTCTTTTAAGTGTCTGTTCCCGTGCTGTGTATCTCTGTGATTCTATGAAGTGTCTGTTCCCGTGCTGTGTATCTCTATGATTCTATGAAGGGTCTGTTCCCGTGCTGTGTATCTCTATGATTCTGTGATGGGTCTGTTCCCGTGCTGTGTATCTCTGTGATTCTATGAAGGGTTTGTTCTCGTGCTGTGTTTCAATATGATTGTATGATGGGTCTGAAGCCGTACTGTGTTTCTCTCTCTGATTCTATGAAGGGTCTGTTCCCATGCTGTGTATCTCTATGATTCTATGATTGGTCTGGTCCTGTGCTGTGTATCTCTAAGATTCTCTGAAGCGTCTGTTCCCGTGCTGTGTATCTCTATCATTCTATGAGCCACTGGTCAGATACCCAGTACTGGCTGAGCAGATATTTCCCCAAACAATGTGAGATAGTTACTTTGGGTCCCCATTCCAACTCTGTTTCCTGGTCACAAGGTGAAATTAAACCAACGTGTTGCAATCTTAGCGTCACATTGCATCTCCCAAACATGGTTTGCCCCATTTCTAGGATTGTCCAGTTCCACCTCTGTTACATGGTTTAAATTTGCCCCCTTTCAGCTCATGTACTGTTCAAACCCTCCGTATTGCCTCTGTTGCCTCTGTTCCCTCTGGACTGTAATTCCTCTAACATAATCCTGGCTGCCATTGCACATTCTCCCCTCTTTGCAGTAACCTTTACTCAATCGTAATACTGTTACATCTGATTCCAGCTTCTCCCTCTCAAACTGCAGGGTGAATTTGATTATATTATGGTCACTGCCCTTAGGCATTCCTTCCCTGTAAGCTCCCTAATCAAGAATTGCCTCTTTCATAGTGGGCTCAACCACAAACCGTTCGAAAAAAATCATCTCGTAGAAATTCCATGAATTCCTTTCCTTGGGATCCACTACCAACCTGATTTTCCCAGTCCACCTGCATACTGAAGCCCCCCCCCGCCAACATTGATTATTGTAATAGTGCCTTTTCTATCCCTGATTTAATTCCTTCCTCACATCCAGACTACTGCTGGGTCACCCGTACATAAATCCCATCAGCGGTTCTTCAAGTCTACCTGTATCGATTCTACACCTTCTGAGTTTATATCTCTTCTTGCTGTCGAGTTATCAATTAGCCCATTGCAAGGGATCTACTGAACAAGGAAGGTAAGCTAATGGCAGAGATTTAGGTGGAAAATTATTTAATTACGAGGACCAAAACAGAGCTTATCGATGGACAGGAATGACAGTTCCACCTTCTTAGCTAGAGGGTTTTCAGATGGGATGAGAAGGAGGATTAAACAGGAAACGGGTCACCATCTTAGATCAAGATGCAAACACATCTCTGAGGAGTGATGTGATGTGAAATGAGACCTTTTGGATTAAACTGAGGAAGATAGAGAGATGAAAACAGAATGATGAGTATACTTTAGTTCTCCCAAGCAATTTGCAAGTTATGAGAGCAAAGATGTCAGCATATTGCTGAGGTGTGCAGAAACAATAGGTTGGTAATGGGGGGTTTCAGCTACCCTCATATTAACTGGGATCAATTCAACGTAAAACATGTTCAGGGTTCAAAATTCACTTGAGAGAACTATTTTGTTAATATTTCGTAAGCTTGACAAGAGAAGGGGCTGTGGAAAATATTTAGTGTGAATGAGGTGGCAATTTGGTGCCTCACAGCACCAAGGACTTGGGGTTGGTTCCAGTCTCGGGCGACTGTCTGTGTTGAGTTTGCACATTCTCCCTGCTGTCTGCGTGGGTTTCCTCCGAGTGCATCAGTTTCCTCCCACAGTCCCCGGATATGCACGTTAGGTGGTTTGGCCACAGGAAATTGCCAGTCGTGTTCAGGGATGTGCAGGCTAGGTGGATTGGCAATGGGAAATTGCAGGGATAGGATAGGGGAGTGGGTCTGGGTGGGATTCTCTTCGGAGTGTCGATGTGGACTTGATAGGCCAAATGGTCTACTTCCACACTATAGGGATTCTATAACTTAGATTTAGAATATTAATTGCAAAAAATAAAGATAGATCAAATGAAAAAAAAAGTTCTGTCTTGGGGAAAGGCCAGCTCTGCTATGCTGGGAATCACTTTGGTAAAATGATTAAGAAATGGTTACTTGTGGAAGTGGAATAAAAACCAGTGACTAGGAAGAACCGTGCACTAAATAGGAGCGGGTGTTTCTTAATTTAATCCTGAGAAATAGTTAGATAGGTGCACCCACCCTGAGCATATTGATAATGATGATACTCATTGAATAATCCAACACAGATGAGCAGGAGTAGAGGGTAGTCTCACAGGGAGGAGTATGAACCTGATATGGAAATCAGCTAACTTCCACGTTTAGCTGATGAGGATATGGATCCAGACCTCAAGGGACTTTTAAAGAATATTGCACTCAGAGTATCAATGATCACCGGAGTCATTGATGAGCCATTCACCACATGGTGGTTCCTGTGAAAGAAGCCAACTTTCATATGTATTGTATCAATTACCAATATCAAAAAATAGCAATCCGTGAACGAAGAGATTTGCAGTTCTAGGGTTAGCTACAAAGAAACCTCTCGTACAAACCTTAAAGATTTGGGTTTGTTGTTTTCTCAGTGAACAGAGATTTTGTTCAGATGGGAACATGCATCGCTTTTTTTTATTTTAGTTTAATGTAGTAATTAGGAATTTTGTGTCACAGATTGACACAGAGTCTTGGACTACTCATATGAAGGGTAGGTAGTTTGTAGGGAAGGGTAATGGGAAGCCTTCTTCTGTTGCAAAATACTGTTGATAATGATAATGATACTCAAGCAAACAATATGTCAATCACAGTAATTTATCTATAGTTTGTAGATGGATATTTCTGATGTCCCCTGTGACAGTGGTTGAAGCCAGGATAAAAGCTGATGTTAGGGCTGAGGTGATGTTTAGAGTCACCCCCGCTACTGTTGTCTTGTCATAGCAACTGTTTGCAAATCAGCCTGTAGCACGTGACATACCTTTGTTACTACATCCCTTCTGAACTGAAGGATGCATATACATTATTCCAATTAAGTTGTATTTAAGTCTATTATTTTCTGTATCTATAGTTGGAAGGATATGGAAGGTAGTGTCAGTAACAGACTATATACCACATCCCTTCACCTATTCATCAGAGACATGGAAATAGTATTTGGTTTTAAAAATGCTTTTTTCCACCAATCTTCTTGCATAATGCATGTTCTCTCTGGCCCCAAGTTCACAATTTCACTCAGGATTGCTGATTGTGTCTTAAAAGAGAAATTAGTTTCCAGGGATTGCTTGTAATTTTCCGATCTTCTGCAGGGTTTGCTAATTTTGTTTCATTATTGCTTGTGACAAAAAGAATTGGAATGTTAAATAACCTTTGATACAAATCAGACTGGCATCAAACATTTCTATCCATTTCCCACACTCCTGTTGCATTCCTTGTGCAGTTATTTAAGGGACATATTGGAGTCAAAGTTACTCAGTTTAATATATAGGAACAGCAGAATGGAACAAGGGGAAGAGATAAATAGATCTACAGACATTTTCATTTACATAAGAAGCATAATTTAGTTAAGGTGGACAAAGTCAGAAGTCACATGATACCAGGTTACAGTGCACCAGTATTATTTGAAATCACAATCTTTCAGAGCACTGCTCCTTCCTCACATGAAGGGCAGCGCTCCAAAAGTTTGTGATTTCAAATAAACCTGATAGACTATAACCTGGTGTCATGTGACTTCTGACTTTGTCCACCCCAGTCCAACACCAGTGCTTCTGCATTATGGTGGTGGAGGGTTGTTTTTCAGACTGGAGGCCTGTGACCAGTGGAGTGCCACAAGGATCGGTGCTGGGTCCTCTACTTTTTGTTATTTACATAAATGATTTGGATGCGAGCATTAGAGGTACAGTTAGTAAGTTTGCAGATGACACCAAAATTGGAGGTGTAGTGGACAGCGAAGAGGGTTACCTCAGATTACAACAAGATCTTGACCAGATGGGCCAATGGGCTGAGAAGTGGCAGATGGAGTTTAATTCAGATAAATGCGAGGTGCTGCATTTTGGGAAAGCAAATCTTAGCAGGATTTATACACTTAATGGTAAGGTCCTAGGGAGTGTTGCTGAGCAAAGAGACCGTGGAGTGCAGGTTCATAGCTCCTTGAAAGTGGAGTTGCAGGTAGATAGGATAGTGAAGACGGCATTTGGTATGCTTTCCTTTATTGGTCAGAGCATTGAGTACAGGAGTTGGGAGGTCATGTTGCGGTTGCACAGGACATTGGGGTTAGGCCACTGTTGGAGTATTGCATGCAATTCTGGTCTCCTTCCTATCAGAAAGATGTTGTGAAACTTGAACGGGTTCAGAAAAGACTTACAAGGATGTTGCCAGGGTTGGAGGATTTGAGCTATAGGGAGAGACTGAACAGGCTGGGGCTGTTTTCCCTGGAGTGTCGGACCCTTAGGGGTGACCTTATAGAGGTTTACAAAATTATGAGGGGCATGGATAGGGTAAATAGGCAAAGTCTTTTCCCTGGGGTCAGGGAGTCCAGAACTAGAGGTCATAGATTTAGGGTGAGAGGGGAAAGATATAAAAGAGACCTAAGGGGCAACATTTTCACACAGAGGGTGGTATGGGTATAGAATGAGCTTGCAGAGGAAGTGGTGGAGGCTGGTACAATTGCAACATTTAAGAGGTATTTGGATGGTATATGAATAGGAAGGGTTTGTTGGGAAATGGGCTGGGTGCTGGCAGGTGGGACTAGATTGGGTTGGGATATCTGGTCGGCATGGACGGGTTGGACCGAAGGATCAGTTCCATGCTGTACATCTCTATGACTCTATAAATTCAATCTTCCTTCTATTTGTCACAGCAATTAACTTTTGTGGCTAATTTGGGGGAAAGGGAACTTGTTCACGGTTCACAATCTCTGTTAATAGAGTACATGTATCAAATCAAAATGAGAATAGAGTCAAGCTCTGCTGTGATGCTTCACACAGTGGAATATCCCTCACAGTTTTTGTCCATCCATGAACAATACCTAATTCCCAGAGACTGATGAGCAACTTTGGAACTTTACCCTAGTGAGTCATCAATGTCTGTGTTGGGAACATGTTATTGGTATGACTTGTGGTCAGAAAGTATAACAACAGCCCTGGGGCTATCTGCCATAAATGGCACAAACAAATACATTGAATGGACTTGAACAGAGCAACGTGAGGAATTTGAATGAGCTTGCCTACTGTTCATTTCAAAAGTAATTCATTGACAGTGAAGAATGTTATCTAAGGGGATCTTGATCAGTTAGGTCAATTGGGCTGAGGATTGGCAGATGGAGTTTAATTTGGGTGAATGGGAGGTATTAAATTTTGATAAAAGTGAATAAGGGCAGGCCTTATACAGTTAATGGTAGGGTGCTAGGTAGTATTGTTGAACAGAGAAACCTGGGGGTGCAGGTACATTGTTCTTTGAAAGTTGCGTCATGGGTAGACAAGATAGTTGATGAAGATGTTTAACACCCATGCCTTCAAATGTGGAATGAATTGCCAGAGGAAGTGATAGATACAGGTACAGTTACAACTTTTAAAAGCCATTTGGATATGTTCATGGATAGAAAAGGTTTTGAGGGATATGGGCCAAATGCAGCCAAGTGGGACTGGTTCAGTTTGGGAAACTTGGGCAGTATGGATGGGTTGGACTGAAGGGTCTGTTTCCGTGCTGTATGACTCTATGACTCCAATGCACTTTGTAATGCCCTGAGCTATTAAGAGTAATGCTTGCTACTTCTTTTCTTACAAGGGAAATAACTTTCACAGATAAGTGGCACAAAACATTTCAGATCTTTGAAAGAAACAATAGATTGCACCCACAATGGCATTGGAGAAAATAGAAAGGCAAAGGATATGCTTTTTAAGGAGCAGGTTGGTGGTGGTAGTTCTTAAAGTGGATGGAATAGAGCTAGAAGAATAGTAATAATGTTGAAAGTTGAATTCAAATAACATAACCTGGATAGCTGAGATCTTGGCTGATAAGGACACAAAGGAGGAATGCGTTCATCTTTGTAACTGCAGAGAGTGAGAAAGTCTAAGTATGAAACCCAAGAGAGACAACAGCATTAGTTAAGGTTTTGGAATAGAAACAGAAAGCATACCTCAAATAAATAGTGAGAAGATATTAGGAAAGGACAAAGATAAAGAGATATTGTGATAGTAAATACTAAAAACACATGTGAGAGCATAGGATAGCTAAAGATAAAATGAACATCCTGGAGAAATTTTAAATGTTAATGGACATTGTTAACAACTTGAGTCAGCATGTAATAATTCCTATGTGTGTACTTTAAGCTTTCAAAATTGGGAAGTTAGAAGTAATGGAGACCATGGATAGATAGAATAAAGGAAACAAATAGAAACATGGCTTACATTGGTCAAGATATGGAATTTATTGCTCTTAGGAAAGATCAAAAGAGAGCAGTTTGGTGATTAAGGGCTCTAGCTGTGCTAGAATGTCAATATTCTTGCCAGCATTGTGTAACTGTAGAAACTACATGCATGTAGTTAAGGAGAGGATGCAATGGCCTAGTGGTATTGTTGCTGGACTATTAAACCGAGACCTTGGTAATGTGTGGGGCAGCTGTGTTTGAATCCCGCCATGGCAGCTAGTAGAATTTGAATTCAATAAAAAATCTGGAATTAAGATTCTAATGATGACCAGAAATTGGTTGACAAGGAAAAAACCCATTTGGTTCACTAATGGAAAGGAAGCCATTAGGGAAGGAAGCCTGCCCTACTGACCCACAGAAGTGTGGTTGACTTTAACTGTCCTCTAGCCAATTAGGAATGGGCAATAAATGCTGGGCCTGACCAGTAATGCCCTCATCCTGTGAATGAATAAATAAATAGAAAGAAAATGGCACAATTTTTCAGGTGTATTACAAGCTTTGAATAGAAGCGATACCCCAGAGGTGATGGTCTGCAGATATTGGAGAGTGAAATGCAAAAGAAAGACAATGCTGGAAAGAGTATAATTGTTGCCTACTAAATGTGTAAGATTCCAAAAATTGAGTAAAATTCCAAAAATAGACTAAAATGAAGATGAAAAAATGGAAAATGCTGAAGAAACTCAACACAACTGGCAGCATCTGTGGAAAGAGAAACACACTTAATGTTTCGAGTCCAGTATGACTCTTCTTCAACTCAAAACTTGAACCATTAACTTTATTTCTATCTCTATAGATGCTGCTGAGAGTTCTCCGGTCTTTTCTGTTTTTATTTCAGATTTCCGTCATCTGCAGTATTTTGCTTTCATTTGACATGAAAATTAAACTGTTATCAAAGCAGGAAAATCTTTCAGACTCCACCCAGAAGTGTTTCCTACATAAGTTCCTCCATCACTGTGAGAATATAGCTCTGGGAGAATAAGTGGGACAACAAACTCATCTGAATAATTGTAAAATGATAAACCGTTCAATGTAAGACTATGAAAGGATAATAAAAAGTCATAGATAAGGGTGCAATGATATCATGTAATGAGATTTTAAAAATAGGACAGAAATGTTAATGATAGATCAGAAATGTGAAATTTTGTGTACAAGATTGAATCACAGAATCCTTACATGTGGAAGCATGCCATTCAACTCATAAAGTCACACTGACCATCTGAAGAGCATCCCACATAGACCCACCCCATGCCTGTAACCCTGCATTTACCCACTTAGCCTAGATATACCTGGACAGCAGGGGCAATTTATCATGGCCAATTCCCCTAACCCACATTATCCTGGGTTAGATGCACCCCTTACAGGCACGTAAACTCGACACTCTGAGGGGGGATTTGAACCCAGGTCCCTGGCACTCTGAGGCAGCAATGCTAACCACTGAACCATCTGGCCACCTCACAATAAGGTCACCAAAAAAGATGTATTCCTCCATGATGCAGAAGGGCACGCCAAAAAATGATTCCATGGATAAATAGAAAATAAAGCTAAGTTGAAACCAAAGACAGGAAAATAATAAAGTTTGGGCTAATATCCAAAAATGTGAAATATAAAATATGTAGTTGGGAAATGGAATAGGACTTTAGAAGACCTTAGAAGAGTTTTGTAAGAAAGGAAGCAAATAGTACAATGGGTGGTAATTTGCTGTAGAGGATGCATCGAATGGTGCCTGCTGTTAGTTAGACTTGCTCTTGGGTGACTATTGTACGCAGACTCTCTGCAAGTTCGGGTTACCCAGGGCCACTTCGACCTATAGTCCTGCAAACATCTCAACGCATTATATGACAAGTCGCTGAAAGTGTGAGCTGATAATGTCACAGCAAGCAACACAGAGCATCTGGGACCTAAGTGAACAGGATAATTAACTGTACATCTCCTTAATCAATTAAATTCACAATCCAGTGACTGAGAAGTAAGTGCAAGTTAGAGTGGGCAAATTAAATGCTAAATTTAACAGTACAGAAAGAGAAATAGAGAAGGAAATATAGACTGGATTGAGAGATCAAAAAAGAGACAGAAATAAAATGATAAATAGTGCTTAGTTCTAGATATAGATTTCTGAAGGTGTTTGATAAATTGTCTCACACAAGCTGGCTAGAAAATTTAGACATGAAATGCAAGAGTGTGGATAGAGTGTTATTGACTGATCGGAAACAATGAGTTAGGTTAAATGTGTGTTGCGCAGATTAGAGAAGATTAAGAACAGTTATACCCCAGGGGGTTGGTGAGGGGCTAACCTTACTCTCATATAACTACATCTATCTACATGGGACTCAAGTACAGGGAGCAGAACATTTCAATTTGCTAAAAACACATGCTTGAGTAGATGTTTGGTAAATAGTGACAATGGCTGCAAAGTCTTTCGAAAGAAATATGCAGCCTGAAAGAATGGAAAGACGGAGAAGATACAATTGAATATTGGCAAGTGTGTGGACATTACAGACGGGGATGGACCTAGACAGGGATAGAGTTCAACATAGCAGGATGATTGCATGGTTGGTAAATTGTGGTTACAAGGAGAGAGTCACTGTGCATGAAATATTTCCAGTGTAACTGTGGAGACTCATTACAAGGCTTTTTATTAAGAATTTGATAGTGAATGCAGAAAGACTATTTGCCTGGCTTAGAGTTAGCAATGAGAGGTTGTCAATATAAAATAATCACAAATAAAATGAGGAGGGAGATTAATAAACTTTTTGTAAAACAACATACTGTTGGAGTGTAAAATTATTTGACTCAGAATGGTTTAGGAACCGTTGCGTCTTTGAATAGAAAATTATAATTAGCTACTTTAAAATGATGAGCTTTTATCTAACCCTTCTTGTGACACTGTAAAGTGCTGAAGTACTTTTTCAGGTAAATCTGGGAAATGTAGAAGCCAATATGCACATCCCCATAAACAGCAAGGTGATATAATGACCAGATAATCATGTTGAATGAGCAGTAAATATAGCTCAAGATACAAGGGACAATTCCCCTGCCCTTCATAGAATACCTTGTACCAGGATCTTGTATAATCACTGGGCTGCTGGATGGGGCCTTGTTCCAAATTCTTGTCCAAATCATAGCAGCTCTCACTATTTAGCATCCCTCAGGACTGCACTGGAATAGCAGCTTTGATACTTTTGTACTCAACTCTCAATGGGACTTGAACCCAAAAAGCTTGTCATTGAAAAGCAGGAGTGCTACCAACTTATCCAAAATGTTACAACAGCGTTTGATTTAGGTTTTGCCAGCACAGAGCTGGTACTCCCACAAGAGATGAATTGCTGATGTCTGTGTTTTTAATTTTGGGAAGGTATTAGTGAGGACTGCAGAGGCAGTATTGTGGACAGGGAAGCTGTATTGGAAAAAGGGTTTGAAGGAGTGTGGCCCATTGAGATGTGAACCAGAAGCAGCTGTGCAGATGGTCTGGGTTTTAGAAACAAAGAACTCTTTCCCTTTAGTATGAGATGTGAGGATGGATAGTGTGGAGGAGGGAAGGGTATTAATGGCTGTTTATGGAGTAGAAGAAGAATTTGAAACATTAATGCTCTGTCAGATTTGAACCAAAAGGGGAGTCGCAGTTCTGTTTGAGGTGATCAAACTGCTGTGTTGGTGATCTGCTATAGCTTTTCCTCTGACATTATGTAGACTTTTAAAATTTTTCTGCAAAAACACACTGTCTGATGTACATTGATAACATATAAGATGAAAGTATGGCACTTTAAGGTAACAAATGTAAAATGCAGCAGAAATTCTCAAATGTATTATATATTGAATTGGATAACCGGTTAAGGTGACAAAAAAAAATTACATGTCTTTTTTAACAGTTACAAAATTGTAGACTGGAAGCAGATATCTAAATCTAGATTGATAAATTCTTAATCTCGCAAAGGATTAAGGGATATGGGGAGAGTGCAGGTAAGTGGCATTGAAATGCCCTTCAGCCATGATTGGATGGTGGAGTGGACTTGATGGGCCAAATGGCCTTACTTCCACTCCTATTTCTTATGGTATTAAATTAATTATTCATGTTGAAGAGACACAATCAGATTGTGTGTACTGTGAATTCCTGAGTCAATGGTTTTGAAAATATAGGATTGAATGACTAAACCTAAAAATATTAATCAGTAATCTTAGATGCTGAATAAAGGGTGGAAGCATAGATTCGAATTTAACTCATTGACATTTCAGGCAAACAATGTTAGCATTAATATAACTCAAGTACCTAAATTCTTAACATAATTTAGTTACGTTAAATTGAACTACAGACTTATTCTTTCTAGCACTCTAGATTTCTCTGTCTTGACCCAAAAATCCACAGGGATTCTTTTAATAAACAAATTGGTAAGGGATATAACAAATTTTCAAAGGTGTTTCATAATCTGAAGCTTTTAAAGAAGGTAAAGGGCTATTGAATTAATGACAATGTAGCAAATTGGATTGAAACTTGCCTCAATAAGAGAAAATACAAAGTGATTATGAGCATGATTCCTCTTGTCTCAGCTGGTTAAATAAGTGAATGATTGAATCGGCCAAGCAAGGAAGGTCTCTGGGTCAATTTCCTGGGCTGTCCTAAATTAGCTGATTTCAGCCAGCACCATGGCAGGACTGTAGTAGTAAAACCTAGAACCAATATCCAGGGAAGTTAAAAAAATCTTGCCTTTAAACAGGAAACTCTATAGTCCAGAGAATAATCAAATATTATCTGAGAATAGGAGAGAAGTCATTGCAATGTGTCACCTTGCCCCCTAATACGCTCTGTTATAGCTTAACCAGTCACTATCTAGATCATATGTGTGCTACTGGAGGAGGAAGAAGGATGAGAGGAAGGAGTTGACAGAATAAAAAGAAACAAAAGGAAGACAATTTTAAAAAGGCTTATTGGACTAAATATATTGGATGTTTCATTAATTAATCACTTGGAGATGCTTGAGAATTGAACAGAGCAAAAAGAAATCATCTTTCTGTTTGACCTCATTACACCTGCACTAGTATTCGGCAGTAATAATCCATGGACACCTATGATATGTTGCAGTTATCTTTGGAGTCAGAGGAAGTTTCTAGAGTTTTACCTGTGGTTATTTATCTCTTCTGAGGATTAAATATTCTAGGATAATGGACAACACTTCAAAGAAGTTTGTAGTGAATTAATAAGGCACAACACAGACTTTTCTTATTATATTTTCTTAAGCCAAACTATTGTTAATGAACATTGACCTTCTGAGAGATGGTCTGACAGCTGTCATTGAAATGGCGGAAGCAGTCTTGCCAATGCTTTTATCACACTGAAATCTAGCATTTTATTGAACTGGAAACCTGCTGTATTCTGGGCTCCAAATTTGTCACCGTGAGATGGGATCATGAGGCTAGATGACATTTGGGGGGGGGGGGGGGAAGCACGGGTTATTTATTGTAAACCTCAATATCAAAAACAAAGAACTACGAATGCTGGAAATCTGGAACTAAAACAGAAATTGCTGGAGAAACTCAACAGGTTTGGCCGCAGCAGTGGAGAGACAGAACAGAGTTAATGTTTCCATTCCAGTGAAGGGTTAGCTACTGCTGTTTTTATGGGGTTTGTTTTTGAAGAGTGAATTCGGTCACTCTGAGATCAATCACCGAACGTGTAACGTCATTCGTTTTATTATACACCATTGTTAAGGGAAAGCAGTTACCTCCCAGATCTCTGTAGCCTGGACGCCCTGTGCTGTGACAAGTCGGTAGACAGTACACTGGGATTCGGGGATATTTTATTATTTCGATGCCGAGTGCAGTTCCAAAATCTAATGACTAGCAGGAGCCAGTTTTTCTTCCATTTTGTTTTCACTAAACCTCACCGACTGATGAACTTCGAATGGTAATGTCTTTCGGTGCATTAGCGACGGGTTTTGTCAGTAGTGAATTCAACTCCTAACGAAAAGACTTCCAACTTGCCGCTGATGTGACCCACGCATGTTCCCGACGACCTGTTAGGAGCCAGTCACAACATATTAAACCCAGGGAAAGGTTTAGTTGAGCTGTTCAATCCATTTTGTTACAGTGTCGTTAATTCAATATCCCTTTACCTTCTTTAAAAGCTTCAGATTATAAAACACCTATGAAAATTTGTTATATTCACCTTATCAATTTAGTTACTAAAAAGAATCCCTGTGGGTTTGTGGGGCAAGACCTAGAAATCTAGAGTACTAGGAGGAATAAGTCTGCAATTCAATTTAACATAACTAAATTATATTAAGAATGTAGGTATATTAATGCTAACATTGCTCTCCTGAAATATCAATGAGTTAAATTCTAACCTATATTTCCACTTTTTGTTCGGCATCTAAAATTACTGGGTATAGTCATTCAACTCTATATTTTAAAAATCATTTGACTCAAGAATTCACTGTGTACACAATCTGATTGTGTCTCTTCAACATGAAGAATTAATTTAGATACCTGCTTCCAGTCTACAATTCGTAACTGTTAAAAACAAGCACGTAATATTTTTGTCATCAGGGCAACTTAACCACAGTTATCCAATTCAACATACAAAACATTTGAGCATATCTGCTGCATTTTATGTTTGTTACCTTAAAGTGTCATGCTTTTTTCATACAAACTATTATCAACGTGCATCAGACCGTGTATTTTTGCAGAAAAATTAAAAAGCGGTGCTAGAGAGATGAAAAAAAAGTGAAAAATGATATTTTGTTGAAAAGCATCTCAAGCGCAAGCCATCAAAACCAAAGCGCTAATTACAATAAAAATCTTGTAACTCCATCTGGGTCACTTTGCATAAAGACAAAGAAAATGCTGGAGAAATTCAGCAGGTCTGGTAGCAGAGGGAAAACAGAGTTTATATTTCGGGTCCGGTGATGCTTCAGAACCTACTGAGTTTCACCCCAATTTGTTTCGGATCTTCAACATCCGCAAGTCTTTTTTTGTTTAGTTTTCGTATAAATGAGAGTTTATGGTCAATGGCGGGACTGGGCTGTTTTAGCGCTGTGCTTTCTGAGTTAAAAATAAAAGGCCAAGAGGTAACATGACCTTGTATGTAGATACAAGCCGGACCCGTTGAAGTGAAATTCCATGACAATACCTGCAGTATCTGACTGTTAAATGGGGGAGAATCTGTACCCGAGCGTTCACGTCACTGTTCGCCAGAGGACAGAACATTTTTGTCCAGCATTATTCTTTTTTTTAAAAATGTCAGTTTCCAATATCTATCTTCGTCTTTCTTTTTCCCAGCGCGAGTGAGTGTTTTGTTCGTGGGCGAAATAAGCCAACGAACCATCCAGCCTGATCAATATCTCGAGGGTAAGACGGCGCAATGCAACCTTGCATTTGGGTTTCTCTTTGTGAGTGTAAGGGAAACCTATTGCCCAACATCTGAAATACATTTCAAAACCGGAAGAACTGCGGATGTTGCAAATCAAGAGACAAAAACAGAAATTGTTGGAAAAACTCGGCAGGTCTTGGCAGCATCTGTGTGAGAGAAATCAGAGTTAACCTTCCTCAGAAGTACGTTTGGAACGCGTTTTGTTGGCTGATGCCACTACTGCTTCGGGTAAGCCCTTGTAGTACAGTGGTAGTGTCCTTACCGCTGAGCCTGGAGGCCTGGGAATGAGTCCCACCTGTATAGTAGCATCGCTGTACAGATTGATTAAAAAATATCCAGGTAAAATGGGCTTTTGCCCGAAACGTCGATTTTCCTGCTCCTCGGATGCTGCCGGAACTGCTGTGCTCTTCCAGCACCACTCTAATCCAGAATAAAAAATATCCAGTGCTACTTCGGGAGTTGAGCGGGGCGTCTCCAGACGATTTCCCGCTGTACTTCAGTGTTGTAAATAGTAGTTCCTGATCTAACAGAAACTGCTGTCCCTTGTCCCGCTTTGGCCACAACCAGGATTTTCTGTTTCATTTTGAGGATAACCTTCTAAAACTGCCCTGCATTTCGCGCTGTTGTTGTAAGTAGCCCCTGGACTTATCGATCTTTCTGATCTATAGCGTAGTAAATCGCATGATAAAAGTCGTGATGATTAGTTTGTGGGATGTGTAATAATATATATAAAAAACACAACGTTCAGCCCTCTGATAAACTGAGCGGATCTCTTAAAGACAGCAAGCGATTGAAGTTACAGGAAATTACATCTCTAAAGAACCCTGGCCAACTTTAATTCCGTTTGGTCAGTTTAAAATGTATTTCAAATGGAATTCTAATTAACAGCATTCTTTACCACCCGTCTTTATTTCTGATACAGCGGTTATTGTGTACACACGTCCTTAATATTCCAAACCACTGAACTTTTTTAAAAAAGTTTCATTTCAGCCTAAAGGTGACTTTAACAGCTTAAATCTCGCTGTTCACGCAAAGCGGAACTGTTCCATATATGTTCTGTAATCTGGTCTGTACTGTAGTGACTACATGTGACGCAGTGCTACATTACAGGGGCCAATTTAAAATTGTCCCCCCTCCCCGACCCATCCAGTTTGGACTAATTTGACGAATATTTTTAATTGTGATGTAATCATCCAGATGGTCAATTTCTTCCTTTGACAGGTTTCAGTCACTGCTCTGCACCACATTCCCCTTTTTTTTTGACAAAACCTTTAATTTTAATCACAATTTTACGGAAGTCTTGCGTCAGCTAGGTTACAGATGGTGAAGATACTGAATCAAGACAGACAAACCAAATCAGTTTTTGTAGCCCAGATCAGCCATGATCCCATGGAATGGTGGAACAGGTTCGAGGGGCTGAATGGCCTGTTCCTCTGTACCTCTGTGTTAAGCACAGTAAAATTAAAACCTTCAAAGACTCCCAAAATTGTCCCCAATGTTTCCTCATCAAACTTTTCAATCACCAATCTCAGATCTTGCAAATAATCAATTCCAGACACTGGTTTGAAGCTTAAACAGAAGACTTTGCAACTTATTGACAAAGCAAAATTAAACAACAAAGTAATCTAATTGGTCTATATGTTAAATCCAAAACAGGTTCACTTTCAGTCCCATTCGCACAAAGGCAGGCAAACAGACACAGTTAAAGGATACGTAAAATAAGAAAAACAGCCAGATTATATAAATGATTTTCACAAGACTCTTGGTTGATTTTCTGAAGATGTTGATCAGGGTCATCTTTAATGTTCACTTAGATAAAGGCAGTAATATTTATCATTTCCTTTTGTATTCTCTGCACCTCCAGTCGCTGCTGATGGGAGGCTAGGCAGGGGGATTTCAAACCCTCATGCTGTGGCACCTACAGCCAGATTCCATTAAACCCTAACCCTAACCCTGACTACTCAATGACATACTGACTGTCTCCTCCACAAGTTCTCAGTTATCATTGGACATCTACCATCTGCTTGAAGAAATTGTCTTTTCCAGACTTGCTGGAACCAATTCACAGGCATTCACATGATGAATAACCACCTCCTGCTCTCTGTTTAAACATAGTGCCCTATCCTGGTGATAAAACATTTGGAGAATCTTTTGATCAGGAACTAACCTGTAATAAACCTTCAGGTCTAACCTCACAAGTAAACCGTGGCTTATTTGGAACAAAACCAGAAGTTGCGGGATAAGCTAAACAGGCCTCTCAGCATCCTTGGAGAGAAATCAGGGTCAATTTTCCCTTCGAACTGGGAAGGGTCACTTGACGTGAAATGTTCACTCTGATTTCTCTCCACAGATACTGCCAGACCTGCTGAGCTTATCCGGCAATTTCTGATTTTGTCTTTGATCTTGAAAAGTTTATTTGGTACGTTTTCCTTTTAACACAAGTTGGTACCCACAGTCTTAAAGTTATCTTTAGCTCACTGTTTCCAGTCCCCAGATCCAAACCAAAGTTTATGCAAAGAATGCAATTAAAAAAATGGGAAATCAGGTAGGTTTGACTAGTCAACATCCACAATGTAGCACTATGTTTATGTACATAAGCTAGCTTACAGGATCGGATGAAACATTCCTTGTGACATTTTGAACATCTGCAGTTCAGTGTGAGATACAAGGCCTTACTAAAAAGGTACTTGTACTGGGTATGAATCTCGATTTAACCTTTCTATAAAGTTATATTGATGTCACATGTACAGTAGCAGACACGGTTCTGAAAGCATTTGTCTGCGTTGACTTAAAGCAGCAGATCTTAAAGCAAACGATGGGTTCCGGCATTATCTGAAGTCTCTTCTGGATTCGCCCGATGAAGGGAGAGGGCCTGTTCTCCTTTAAGGCCGCTGACCTTGGCCAGGTGACCGAGTGCTCACATCTGGACCATCAGCGAGTTCGAGTAAAAATGTTACATCTAACCAAGGGAAGTGGGAGAGAGGGAGGGAGGGAGGGCAGGCGAAGATCTGAAACGAACGTTTTTGTTGTTGCTGTTTTGTTTGACATTACAGGATAGGTCAACAGTGATGAAATCCATCCACCAGCACCCCCTCCCCCTTCCCGCAGCCCCCAACCCCTGCAGCTTGTTGTCAGCTTGGACAGAGAGATTCTCTCTGAGGGAGCTTTTGGATGTGGTGACAGAGATCAGTGAGCTTCTCATGTGTTAGAGTGCTGTCCCCAAGGACAACTCTCTCTCTCTCTCTCTCACTCTCTGCCCTCGCTCTCTCTCTCTCCCTCTCTCTCTCTCTCTGCCTCTGACCAATGGCTACGATGAAGGGGGAGATACCGCAGTCATTTCTGATCCTCTCCTACCATCTGCCCTGCTGAGTTAAGCACACGCACGCTCCACACCCAACACAATATTACAGCAGGACAGCAGAAACACTGGCGAAACAGCTCCCCTCCAGAATCCTGAAGGATTTGAGGAACTTCCACAGCAGGTGAGTGACAGCCTAGAAACGTTACTCCTCGTGACCCGGGCGATGGGAGTGCAATTATTTTAAAGTCTAATTCTTTAAATTAAAAAAAAAGGACTTGGAGCTGTAGCATCGTGTATTAAAAACTAATTGATCAAACTGGCGTTGTGTTTACTCAATACTTAACCAAGGCGTTAGATGTGTTCATGATCTAGTCCCTCCTGACCTCTGCGGTTGACCCGATGTTCTTTAATTTAAATGTCACGACCCTGTTTTGTTTCAATTATTGGCGAATATTGATCCAATGGATAATATCGAATTCATTGCCCTTTCCGCTCGATGTTAAGACTGCCAACTTTCCACGAATGCAAATAGTCGCGTTCACCCGTTTTACACTCACTCACAGAGAAAGCATCAGAGGCTGGCCGGCGATTCGCAACACCGAGAATACAGAACGCCAGAGAATGTAACAAGTTTCCTGTACTTGCTTTTAAAAGACAATCGCTTTTACCCCATTAAACCGCGCGGTGAGGCCGGGGCTACTTAGCTTCATTGGAAGGTGCACAGATCGCACACTCCCTCCAACGTTGATCTCTTGCGGAACGAATTCAATGTGTGTTTAGGAACGGGGAAAATTGTAGCCCAAATCTCCCGTGTTTGGTTCCCTTAGGTCGAAAGGTTTGTGTGATTAAATTTAACAAGATATTTCTCAATCTCTCATCACAGTTTCCCGCAGTAACATTTCCCAGTTAAAAAAGGCCATTTCACTGTTTAAATGTTTCATTACAGCAATTCCCCTCAAACGGTTAACACTGGGGACCATCCAACTGCGGCTCTCCAGGAAGGGGTGTGTGTGGTCTCTACACCAAATTAATGCCCCTTCAGGGGTAACGTCTTCAAGCGTTAAAATCCGAGGAACCATTCCCAGGTAAGTTTAAAAACAAACCCCAAAGAACTGCGGATGCTGTATACCAGAAACAGACCATTGCTGGAAAAGCTCAGCAGGTCTGGCAGCATCTGTGCAGAGAAATCAGAATTAATATTTCGGACCTGAAACATTAACTCTGCTTTCTCTGCACAGATGCTGCCAGACCTGCTGTGACCTTACCCAGCAATGGTCTGGTTTTGATTCCGGGGTAAGATGTACAAACCAGGGGTGAGACGAGTTTAGTTTCAGCGTGTCCTGGCTGGATCGAAAGGTCTATTTCGATGCTGTATGACTCTAAGCACAGAAATTGCTGGAGAAACTCAGCAGGTCTGGAGAGAGAGAGAGAGATAACTGAAGGGGACCTGAAACCTTAACTCTGCTTCCAAGCCACAGATGCTGCCGGACCTGCTGAATTTCTGTTTCTGGTTCAGATCTCCAGCTTTGTTTTATTTTCGGGTTCCAGTTGGATGGTTCCCTGATCAAATCTTACTTTTGAAAGAGACTTGCCTCTATCACTGTTCCTAGCGTGGCTTTTGTCTCTGCCCTTGTCTGATTAATCGCCGGGGGCTGCCCATTGAGGAGAGAGCTGGTAGCCTGTTCATTATCCCTCTCTTAGAGTCGCGCCGTAATTTGGGAACCGATTGTTCTCTGGGCTTTTGTTTTACAAAAAGCTAGAATTTGCGTTTTTGTTTGTTCCTGCATACTCGGGTAGGACTTGTTTCTTTTTCACCTCGTTCGCAAAACCTTTTTTTATATAAAAAAAACAAAATCGAGTCTGTAAACCTCTTGATGACACCTCCGTTTATAAATCTAATCTTGTTTCCGAATCTGGTCTCAAATCGAATGTAAATTTCGTTGAGCCGAGCTGTCTATCTCACCTGAAATTTAGCTTGGTTGCTAAACCTTGCTGCATTTGTATAGTTTAAACCTTGTGCCAAATCGAGCGACAAATCCCCAAAATAACATTTTACAACGTATTTAATTTTTAACCATTGTGAATTGTGTCCAACATATCTTAAATTGTCTTAATTGGATTGTTTTTCAAAATATGGTTTTATTTTCCTTCTCTAGATATTTTTGAATCGAACATTTGTTGAATTTAAAACGAAACAATTCCTACCAGCTTTAGTAAAGACTTTTGGGTTTGGAAAGATTCGCAGTCCAGAATACTCCATGTGAATGACACGGCTGTGGTCACCTTTCTCATTCAGAGTCAGGCACCAGAGAGATCTTTACATTCCCAAATAAGTCTTGACCAGTGATGTTACCGTACCTTAGGAAATGTAGTCGAAATATCTCTCATATCTGAGGATGGGTCACCGGACCCGAAACGTTAACTTTGCTTTCTCTGCACAGATGCTGCCAGACCTGCTGAGCTTTTTCAACAACGTTTGTTTTGTTTCTGGTTTACAGTCATTCGCAGTTCCTTCGGTATTTATCTTTTGCATCTGTTCAGAGAGGTTGTGACACAGCCGCTGGAGCAGGTGGGTCTTGAACCCAGCCCTCCTAGCTCCGAGGTAGGGACACTACCATAATTAAAGTCTAAAGATGTCCAAATTGGATGGATTGGAGACGCTAAATCGCCCTTAGTATCCGGGGATGTGTGTGAGCCATGGGAAATGTAAGGTTACAAGAGTAGGGCAGGGGGTGCTCTTCAGAGGGTCGGTGTGGACTCGTTGGGCCGAATGGCCTGTTCCCACACTGTGGGGATTCTATATTTTAAAAAAAGAAGCCACCCCCCCCCCCCCCCAGCCTCCTTTGAGAAGTCACATTTGGTTTCTAACTCGGATTTCTCTCTCCCCACGGACCTACTGAGGCTCTCCAGCAATTTTCTGGGGACTGGTTTTGTTTCAGATCTTAGAGTAAGTTACTGACCGAGCGGGGATGGTCCCAATGGGTTTTGTTGATCTCTGGGTGATGACAGGGATTGGTATGGAGGAAGTGTGTTTTATTCCCCCTCCTGATAATGTGTCCAGCCCGGTTACACATCTCCTTGCTTTCTCACAGGGTCTGCACTCTCTGCACTGCGGGCATGTCTCTATCGGCAAAGGACCAGCTGTACGCGGTGGAAAGCTTCAAGCGGGTTCCTGCCCCCACCATCCCGGGTTATCTCAGCTCCTTAATGCCCCAGCCCCGGTTCCTGGATGGCGAGTCCTTGCTGCCCCTCCAGCCCCGGGCTAGCCTCTTGCCCGGCTCTAACGCGGCCCTGCCTTTCACCTTCAGCGGTTTCTCCTTCCTGGGCCAGTCCCGGGCACTGGGCAGCACTGTGCCAGCCTCCCCACTGGGTTTGGAGCCGCGGGTGGCAGCGGGCACTTCTCTGGGTGAGGAGGTCTCGCACTGCCAGCCCTGTCTGCTTCCAGTGGCACCTTTCACAGAGGAACATCTCAACACCGTGCTATACGGCCGAATGGACTCTGCCAGTGGTGACCAACTGGCCCCTCACGCTATCTCGGGCCTGCGCATCTCCGGCAACACAGGTACTGAGGCCACTCCGGGCTCGGCGGGCTAGCAGCAGCAGCTTCTCCTGCAGAATGCAAGGCTTGGCCAGTGACCCATCTCCCTGCTCTTTCCCCCTGTAGGTGCACTGGAGGGTCAGCTCCACGCGGTGGACAGAGAGGGTCTGGAAATCCCACTGGGTGAGTCAGGGACAGGGGTTGGGGATGGGGATGGGAAGGTCATGGGGGAGGCCGAGAGAGGGATGAGGGAGTGAGGGGGGCCTTTGGCTGATGGGATGGGGGTGTGGGAGAGGGTGATGAGTGGGCGAAGGAGAGTGATGGAGAGTGCGAGAGGGTAATGAATGGGGCTGGGAAGGGTTTTGACTGAATGAGTGAGGGGAGGGAGGAGAGGGAGGGAGGGAGAGATTGCCTGGGTGCAGATCTGCATTTACAAAGCGCCTTTCAGGATATCAGCAATGCGGTGATAACAAGGCAGGCTGTCAGTGTGGGTGTCGACTGAGGAATAAATACCGCTCAGGAAAGCCAGGGAGAGACTCCTCCCCGAGACAGTGGCCCCAGACTGGGGAGGGGGGGAGGGGGCTGGGGGACCGAGTGGGGAGGGGGTTAGTGGCTTAGGGGCAGACGAGGGGAGTGGCGGGGAGCGATGCCACTCTCTCTGTCTCTCGCTCCCCACCCAGCGGCGCTAACTCTCTCTCTCTCTGTGTCTCTCTGTGTGTCTCGGCTCTGTGGCAGGGCTCGCTGTCTCTCACACGCTTTACGGCGGAGTGCACCATCTCGGGGTCTTCTGTTCCCAAACGCTGATCCCCAAGGGGGTCCGATTCGGACCGTTTACAGGAAAAGTGGTGAATACGAGTGAAATTAAAACCTACGACGATAACTCCTTAATGTGGGAGGTGAGAGTTACACTGGACCATCTCAAACACGGCTAGGGTATCGGGATGCTGCTTTTTGAAGTTTACAACTAAAGGACTGTGTGTAGTAGAGGGTGAGGGTGTGTTTGAGTGTTGACTGTCCCAGAGGAGCTGGTTCCAGTGGTTGGGGAAGGGCGGCTGCATGCTGTCAGTCTGATCTCACTCTCACTCTCACATGGGACAATGATATGCTATAGTTACAGCTATATGCTCTCTCCCACGCACATGGGACAGCTACATGCTCACACACACATGGGATAAGTATATGCTATAGTTACAGCTATATGCTCTCTCCCACGCACATGGGACAGCTACATGCTCACACACACATGGAATAAGTATATGCTATAGTTACAGCTATATGCTCTCTCCCACGCATGGAACAGCTACATGCTCACACACACATGGGATAACTATATGCTATAGTTACAGCTGTGTGCTCTCTCTCTCACACACACATGAGACAAAGATATGCTATAGTTACAGCTATATGCTCTCTCACACACACGGGACAATGATATACTATAGTTACAGCTATATGCTCTCTCACACACACATGACAGCAATATGCTCACACACAGGACAACTATATGCTATAGTTACAGCTATGTGCTCTCTCTCACACATGGGATAGTTGTATGCTCACACACACATGGGACAACTATATGCTATAGTTACAGCTATATGCTCTCTCCCACACACTGGACAATGATATACTATAGTTACAGCTATATGCTCTCTCCCACACACGGGACAATGATATACTATAGTTACAGCTATATGCTCTCTCACACACATGGGACAGCTATATGCTCACTCTCTCACACACATGGGACAATGATATGCTCTAGTTACAGCTATATGCTCTCTCTCCCACACACACGGGACAACTATATGTTATAGTTAGCACTATATGCTCTCTCTCAGACACACACATGGGACAACTATATGTTATAGTTACAGCTATATGCTCTCTCTCACACACATGGGACAATGATATGTTATAGTTCCAGCTATATACTCTCTCACACACACACGGGACAATGATATGTTATAGTTACAGCTATATGCTCTCTCTCACACACACACATGGGACAACTATATGTTATAGTTACAGCCATATGCTCTCTCTCTCTCTCACACACACATGGGACAATGATATGTTATAGTTACAGCTATATACTCTCTCACACACACATGGGACAGCTATATGCTCTCTCTCTCACACACACATGGGACAATGATATGTTATAGTTACAGCTATATACTCTCTCTCTCACACACACATGGGACAATGATATGTTATGGTTACAGCGATATACTCTCTCACACACACACACATGGGACAACTATATGTTATGATTACAGCTATATACTCTCTCTCACACACATGGGACAATTATATGTTATAGTTACAGCTATATGCTCTCTCTCTCACGCACATGGGACAATGATATGTTATAGATACAGCTATATACTCTCTCTCTCACACACACGGGACAATGATATGTTATAGTTACAGCTATATACTCTCTCTCTCACACACACACGGGACAATGATATGTTATAGTTACAGCTATATACTCTCTCTCACACATGGGACAATGATATGTTATAGTTACAGCTATATACTCTCTCTCTCTCACACACACGGGACAATGATATGTTATAGTTACAGCTATATACTCTCTCTCACACACACACGGGACAATGATATGTTATAGTTACAGCTATATACTCTCTCTCTCACACACACACGGGACAATGATATGTTATAGTTACAGCTATATACTCTCTCTCTCACACACACACATGGGACAATGATATGTTATAGTTACAGCTATATACTCTCTCTCTCACACACACACGGGACAATGATATGTTATAGTTACAGCTATATACTCTCTCTCTCACACACACACGGGACAATGATATGTTATAGTTACAGCTATATACTCTCTCTCTCACACACACACATGGGACAATGATATGTTATAGTTACAGCTATATACTCTCTCTCTCACACACACACATGGGACAATGATATGTTATAGTTACAGCTATATACTCTCTCTCTCACACACACACGGGACAATGATATGTTATAGTTACAGCTATATACTCTCTCTCTCACACACACACATGGGACAATGATATGTTATAGTTACAGCTATATACTTTCTCTCTCTCACACACACGGGACAATGATATGTTATAGTTACAGCTATATACTCTCTCTCACACACACACATGGGACAACTTGTATTCCAGATTTTTGAAGGCGGCACACTGAGTCACTTCATAGACGGCAAAGGGGCGGCGAGTAATTGGATGGCTTTGGTGAACTGCGCCAGAACGCCCCAGGAACAGAACTTAACCGCTATCCAGAGCGAAGGCAAAATCTTTTATGAGACCTGCAAGGATGTGACAGAGAAACAGGAGCTGCTGGTGTGGTATGGGGACTGCTACCTCCAGTTTATGGGAATCCCGGTCACTTTAAAGGAAGTAACTGAAAGGCCATTCACGCAGCAGGCTGAAGGTTAAAACACTTAAACGATTTTCTGCCCTTTTGCGGTTTACTGTCATTAGCCGCGATCGCTTGACTAAAATGCCACTTTCATTCCATTGGCAGAGTCCGCTGAGGGTTTTAAATGTGAGAGGTGTGGCAAGGTATTTGCCTACAAATACTACAGGGACAAGCATCTGAAATACACCCGCTGTGTGGACCAGGGAGATCGGAAATTCCCCTGTCACCTGTGTAACAGGTCGTTCGAGAAGAGAGACAGATTGAGAATCCACATTCTGCACGTTCATGAGAAACACAGACCCCACAAAGTGAGTACCCGGCTCACCGCAAACTGCTCACTCAGACCTTCCCAAAAGGTCAGGAGGAAATCCGAAATCCAAACGCAGTGTCCCTACCAGAGGGACAGGTTCAACAGGGGGGGGGGGGGGGGTTCACAGGGGTTTAAGAGTATCTCCGATATTATGTGGACCACATCCCCAAATCCAGCCATGAATCCGCACACGTTGGGTCTTGAACGAGTGAATTTCCCCTCAATCCAAACCTGACAGTATTCCTCTGTGAACTCACTGCTTTGCTTCATCAGTCGCCAAAGCCCCACTCGCAATTTTTCAACTAATTTGGATGGGGGACAATTTCTGTTTGATAATAATTCTCACTCTCTGACCGTCTATTTTCCGAAATAGCCCTAAAAGTTTATGAGTTCATAGAACCATAGAGATGTACAGCATGGAAACAGATCCTTAGGTCCAACTAGTCCATGCTGACCAGATATCCTACATTAATCTAGTCCCATTTACCAGCATTTGGCCCATATCCCTCCAAACCCTTCCTATTCATATACCCATCCAAATGCCTTTTAAATGTTGTATTGTACCAGCCTCCTCCACTTCCTCTGGCAGCTCATTCCATACACGTACCACCCTCTGGGTGAAAAAGTTGCCCCTTAGGTCCCACTTAAATTTTTCCCCTCTTACCCTAAACCTATGTGCTCTAGTTCTGGACTCCCCACCCCAGGGAAAAGATCTTGTCTGCTGACCTTATCTATGCCCCTCATGATTTTACAAGCCTCCAATGCTCCTGGAAAATAGCCCCAGCCTATTCAGTCTCTCCCTAGCAACATGCTTGTAAATCTTTTCTAAACCTTTTCAAATTTAATAACATCCTTCCTACAACTGTAAATGTGAACATCCCAGTGAGCTCACATTGCAGTTATATGTAAAAACTCCAGAACTCCCTGTTGTACACTATTATGAAATGATTTATTTTTGATCAGATCACATACCCACTGGATTCACTGCAAGTGTCACAATTCTATCTTTCTGCAAAGGCCATAGCTAGTACTTACACAATGGGTCAAGTGGTCTCCTTCTGTAAACTAAAACTCTATAGATTAGATTCCATACAGTGTGGAAGCAGGCCCTTCGGCCCAACAACTCCACGCCAACCCTCCGAAGAGTAACCCACCCCCTCTGACTAATGCACCTAACACTATGGGCAATTTAACATGGCCAATTCACCTGAACTGCATATCTTTGGACTATGGGAGGAAACCAGAGCACCCGGAGGAAACCCACGCAGACACAGGGAGAATGTGCAAACTCCACACAGACAGTCACCCGAGTCTGGAATCAAACCTGGGACCCTGGTGCTGAGAGGCAGCAGCACTAACCACTGAGCCGCCGTGCCACCCATAATAATCCCATTTGAATTAGGAGCTACCAGGGTTAAATTGTTGGCATAGTCCTTTTTAGCTATCTCATCTCATTAAATGATTCCTGAAAGATTGTACAAGGAATATTCTTTGCAATAATCACCCTTTAGGGATTTATTGTCTAATTAAGTGATACGCTGGAAATATTGGAAAAGCAAACACATACTGTTCCAAGATTTGCAATATTATTGTAACAATCTAGGTTGTGAAATATCACAAATATGTTGATGGTATTCATTACCGATTCTAGCATGGCTCAGTACTTCATTTTGTATTCATTTTGATTTGCTTACCCATGAATTAATTAGAGATACAGTATCAATCCTGATAAAATACTTTTTTCAATTCCACCATTCCTGCACCTGATATACCAGATCAGCAGATGTGCACCACATCCAAAATATCTGGACCAGCTGCTACATCTACACACAAGCAACACATGAAAAACCACAAATGATTTGTAGACAATATGATCACTTTTCTCTCAGTACTGCCACCATCCTTACTTTTCTGTAAAGGGGACTGTTACAATTATAAACATAAAAGTATTTAAATTATGAGAAGAAATAGGCCTTTCAGCCCTTTGAGCCCTATTCACCATTCTTTAAGATCATGGTTGATCTATTTGCTTCAAAGTTCACATTTTCTGCCTATACCTGATAACCTTTGATTCCCCGACTCACACAAGTCTACTTACTGCCACCTTAAAAGCCTGAATGATTCCACCTCCGTTCTTTGAGCGAGAGAGATCCAAATTTGCACAACTCGGTGAGAGAAAAAAAAAACTCTCCCCACCTCCTTGGAGACAACTCGCAAGACAATGCTCCCTAATTTAGACTCACCCACAAGAAGAAAATCATTTCCACATCAGTCTCTTCAAGACTGTTCTGGATCTCACATGGTTCAGTCAAATTACTTAAGTTCTCTTTTTCTATGTCTCAATGTAGAAAACCTTCTCTAAAACACCTCTAATACATTTACATCTTCCCATAAATAAGGAGACCAATTCTCAATTCCACAATATCAAGATATAATCTCACCACTGCCCTCTCTAACATCATCCTTAAATTTCTTGAAGGCATAACATCCTTAAATTTCTGTTCAATCCTGTTGTAATAAAGTACAACATTCTATTAGCCTTCTTAATTATTTGCTAACTTTTTGTGACTGATGCACTAGAAAGACCTAGAACACTGACCACCTCAGAATTTGGCAGTTGTCCTCCATTTAGGCAATATCCTGCTTTTTTATTCCTGAATAAATAAATATATTTCATATTTTGCCACAATATACTCTATCTGTCAGACTTTTGCCCATTTACATATCTATATTATCTGCAAACTCATACTGTCTTCTTCAAGATCTGTTGTATCTTGCAAATTTACCTCCCAAACTTCCACTTGCCTCAGCTAAGTTGTTAAAATAAACTGTAAAAGTTGAAGGCCCAACATAGACCTCTGCTCGTCACCCTCCTCCCAATCAGAAATAAGACCCGTTTATATACATTCTGTTTTCTGTCAGCCAGCCAATCCTCAATCCATGTTAGTATGTTACCTCCTGTGCAATAAGCTTTTAATTTGTGAAATAACCGTTTATGTTGCACTTTGTCAAATCCCATTTGGAAATCTAAGAAACAGTGGACCAATGGGCTTCTACTTATCTACAGCACAATGTATACCTCCAAAGAAATGTTATATGTTCAGTTCAAAGTTTGTGAGAAGATTTGTAGCTCAGGTGCTCGTTGTTGTGGTTCTGTTCGCTGAGCTGGGAATTTGTGTTGCAGACGTTTCGTCCCCTGTCTAGGTGACATCCTCAGTGCTTGGGAGCCTCCTGTGAAGCGCTTCTGTGATCTTTCCTCCAGCATTTGTAGTGGTTTGAATCTGCCGTTTCCGGTTGTCAGTTCCAGCTGTCCGCTGCAGTGGTCGGTATATTGGGTCCAGGTCGATGTGCTTATTGATTGAATCTGTGGATGTGTGCCATGCCTCTAGGAATTCCCCTGGCTGTTCTCTGTTTGGCTTGTCCTATAATAGTAGTGTTGTCTCAGTCGAATTCATGTTGCTTGTCATCTGCATGTGTGGCTACTAAGGATAGCTGGCCATGTCGTTTCGTGGCTAGTTGGTGTTCATGGATGCGGATTGTTAGCTGTCTTCCTGTTTGTCCTATGTAGTGTTTTGTGCAGTCCATGCATGGGAGTTTGTACACTACATTGGTTTTGCTCATGTTGGGTATCGGGTCCTTCGTTCTGGTGAGTTGTTGTCTGAGAGTGGCTGTTGGTTTGTGTGCTGTTATGAGTCCTAGTGGTCGCAGTAGTCTGGCTGTCAGTTCGGAAATGCTCTTTATGTATGGTAGTGTGGCTAGTCCTTTGGGTTGCAGCATGTCATCAGATGCCTAAGGGAAAGACAACGGAACGAGGACATGCTGCAATCCAAAGGACTAGCCACACTACCATACATAAAGAGCATTTCCGAACTGACAGCCAGACTACTGCGACCACTAGGACTCATAACAGCACACAAACCAACAGCCACTCTCAGACAACAACTCACCAGAACGAAGGACCCGATACCCAGCATGAGCAAAACCAATGTAGTGTACAAAATCCCATGCATGGACTGCACAAAACACTACATAGGACAAACAGGAAGACAGCTAACAATCCGCATCCATGAACACCAACTAGCCATGAAACGACACAACCAGCTATCCTTAGTAGCCACACACGCAGATGACAAGCAACATGAATTCAACTGGGACAACACTACTATTATAGAACAAGCTAAACAGAGGACAGCCAGGGGAATTCCTAGAGGCATGGCACACATCCACAGATTCAATCAATAAGCACATCGACCTGGACCCAATATACCGGCCACTGCAACGGACAGCTGGAACTGACAACCGGAAGCGGCAGATTCAAACCACTACAAATGGCAGAGGAAAGATCACAGAAGCACTTCACAGGAGGCTCCCAAGCACTGAGGATGTCACTTATATGTTCAGTATTAACAAATATATATTGGCTAACCATGACCTCACTTCCACAAAACCATACTTTTTCCAATTATCATGAATGTTTCTAAATGTTTTTGGCACAGTGGCTCAGTGGTTAGCACTGCTGCCTCACAGTGCCAGGGACCTGGGTTTGATTCCTGCCTCAGGTGACTGCCTGTGTGGAGTTTGCATATTCTCCCCATGTCTGCGTGAGTGTGCTCCGGTTTCCTCCCACAATCCAAATGATGTACAGATCAGGTGAATCGGCCATGCTAAATTTCCCATAGTGTTAGGTGCATTAGTCAGGGGTAAATAAAGGGTAGGGGAATGGGTCTGGGTGGGTTACTCTTTGGAGAGTCGGTGTGGACTTGTTGGGCTGAAGGGCCTGTTTCCATACTGTAGAAAATCTAAACTTGTACTAATTTTTCTAATCAATTACTTGAGAACACTCTTGCTTTCACTCCATTCTTAGTATGCCATCATACCATCACTTAGAGAGACGCCAAACCTTTGTTTGTGTAGCTTTTTATGGTAACACAGCTAAGAGATGTGAGCATTACCAGGGGGTAAACCTATTGTGTTAGAATGCACTGGTACACCAATTCATTTTGCATCCCACTACTACTCTTAACAGTAGGGAAATCAAAGGTTACAAGGAAAAGGCAAGAAAGTGAGTATGAGGAATGTCAGATCAGTCATGATCCTATTCAATGGTGAAGGGGCTGAATGGCCTACTCCTGTTCCTATTTCTAATGGTCTTAAAATTTCATTACACTTACTTACCTACCCTGCACTCGTCTTAATTCAGTGTAATGTTGATAATCAATTTAGTTATAAGCGGGAGATAATGCGGAACATTACTTTTACAATCCTTTTACAAATGTGACTCTCTCTGTTGAACAGTGCTCTGTGTGTGGTAAGAGCTTCTCGCAGTCCTCTAGTCTTAATAAACACATGAGAGTTCACTCAGGAGAGCGGCCATACAAATGTGTTTACTGCAACAAGGTAGGTTCATGTGTCCATTTGTACAAAAATTGTGAGCAAGGCATGTAGAAAAATAGGACAAAGAAATATAATATAGATACAATGAAAATTTAAAACAGATAAAGAAACAAAAACAATAGAAGGGTTTCTGAAGAAGGGTCACTGGACCCAAAACTTTGCTTTTCCTCCACAGATGGCGCCAAACCTGCTGAGCTTTTCCAGAAATTTTCATTTCTGTTGCAGATTTAAAAAAACTTAATTTCTTAAAATATGTTTTTTTATATCAAGTTAAGATTTGTATTAATATTGCCAATTCTTGACACCTGAGCCTATCACGCTTGGCAACAAATTGAAGTACACCTGCTGGATTTCTTAAGTTTGGCAACCAAGCAGTCACATTTCTTACAAGATCTCCCCATGGCCATGGGCCACAGTAGATCCTGGACATTTATTTAGACATTGCTCTTGGCTCTGCATTACCCATGTTTTGGGAACCAAGACCACAGGAGCAATTGCTGAAAAATGTGTTACTGGAAGAGCGCAGCAGGTCAGGCAGCATCAAAGGAGCAGGAGAATCGACGTTTTGGGCAGAAGCCCTTCTTCAGGAAGAGCTTATGCCCGAAATGTCGATTCTCCTGCTCCTTTGATGCTGTCTGACCTGCTGCGCTTTTCCAGCAACACATTTTTCAGCTCTGATCTCCAGCATCTGCAGTCCTCACTTTCTTCACAGGAGTAATTTTTCAATAGTGCAAATAGTGTGAGACATATTTGGAATAAACATCAAGGTGTAGCTGGTTAAGATAAAAGCATTGAGGACGTCTTAAATTCAACTTAAATTCTACGGTCTGACTGTTAGAGAGAAGAATTGAACTGTTTCATTTTCTTAGTTTTGGCAGTTCTTATAAGCATCAGAAATAAATTTCTGCTTTTCCTTGCCTCTAGGCTTTCACTGCCTCGAGCATCTTGCGTACTCACATTCGACAACACTCTGGAGAGAAGCCCTTTAAATGCCGACACTGTGGCAAAGCCTTTGCCTCACATGCGGCTCACGACAGCCATGTAAGACGCACACATTCCAAAGACAAAGGTTTTGCTTGTGCAATCTGTGACAAGAGCTTTGTGGAAGCGCATGAGCTCAAGTATCACCAGATGCAACTCCACACAGGTCAGTGATGTTAAATACTGTGGTGATAGGCAAGCAGTAGCCAGAGCTTTAATTATCAATACACAGATTTTACACTCCTCTAAGATACAAAATCCAACAGGAAAGGTGAGACAAATATGGCGACCAAGGCCAGTTAAAAGATTGTATTAGATGATAGGAAGAGACTTACAAAGTTGCCAAAAATTGGTCAGCCTCAGGACTGGGAACCTTTCAGAATTCAACAAATTCACGCAATGGTAAATAAAGGAAGAGAAAATAGAATATGAAAGAATGTAGTAAGAAACCAAAACAAACTGTAAAAGTTTCACTCGCTAAGCAAGGGAAGGAAAATATTGTCAAAGACCAATGTGGACTTATTATAGGCAAAGACAGAATACTTTGTAATGGGGAATAAGGAAATGGCAGAAAAACCAAATAAATATTTTGTGTCTGTCTTTTTGGAGGATAATGAAAACTAGATCATAATTGAGAACCAAGGCCAAGGCAATGAGAGACTGAAATAATTTAGTATTGGAAATAGTCCTTTGTTAGGATAGAACTTGAGTATTGCAAGATTTGTTGTATACCACTACTTGTCCTTGATTTGATTGGCTTACTGGGCCATATCAGCATATTTCTGAGGACCTGGAGTCACGAGTACTTCAGATCAGGTAAATATGGCAGACTTTCTTGAAAGACACTCATAAACCGTATGGGTTTTTATGACCTATTATATAGTGTACAGCTTTGGTCTCTTTACCTAAGAAAGGTATAGAGGGAGTGCAGTGAAGATTCACCAGATTGATCTCCAGGATGGAATTGTCCTCTGCTGAGAGATTAAGGAGTTTGGTCCTATATTTTAAGAGTGAGAGGTGATGTCATGGAGCATATAAAGTTCTTTCAGGGCTCAATAGGCTTGAGGGGTGGTGATCCAGAAACTGGAAATACAACATAAGACTAAAAAGCAATTTAGAACTTAGATGAAGAGAAACTTCTTCATGTGGAAGGTGGTTGGTCTTTGTAATGATCCTATGATCAGTCATTGTGCATGTTCAAGATAGAGGTTGATAGATTTCTATCTATTAAAGATATCAAGAGATAAGTGTATAATCATGCAGGTAAATTGTGTTGAGGTAGATGACCAGCTATGATCTAGTTGAATGAAGTAGCAGACTCGAGGGACCAAATGGCCCGCACTTCTCCAATTTTCTATACTCTCATGCTTTGCTTTGAGAATGTTTAGTTCAGTTTAAGTGTGCAGAAGTTACCTATACAGAATTACTTTCAGAGTCAGCAGACCTGAAACAGTTGCTGGCTCCCCAATGTATAAATGCTCACACATGCAGGGCTGCCCACCCAGGCTTCAGAATGGTAATTGAATTTGAATATTCGGAGAATAATGTGCCCAATTTTTACCTGCTGGTATTTAAAGCCCTCAAAAATACTTTTTAGGAAGTTACCAAGTAGTCCAATTGATTGATTTGAAACAATCTTCTTGAAGTTTGTGTCATATCCCTGGGTTATATATGTTTCATATGATTTCAAGGCTGAAGTAATCCAGTGTGCATCTATGTGAAACCAAGCCACTATTTTGTGACTCAAACATTGTGGTGGAACTGGCCTATCAATTAGGAATAGGAAGGTAATATTCTGTTCCCTTCACAAATGCTGATAGTCAACTCTCTTCAAGATGATTATGAATTCCTAACCCTGCTGTATAACAAGTAAGCATTATACATATGAAGGATAATAACTAGTCTTAGCATTTATTAAAATTAATGACTTACTAATTAGGTAACTGAGTTGGTGAAGCCACTGTGTCCGCCAGTGGATTCCCGACCGGAGGTTTTCTGGCACAGTAGTTGGTGTCACTACCTCTAAACCAAAATTTCTGGGTTGAAGCCACACTCTAGGACCTGATGATCAAGGAAGGAGTGTTCATGATGCAGCAAAATATGTTAGCTATGAACATGCCGATGGCAATCAGGAGAGACTCCTGGTCTGCCAGAACTGTGTTGTAGCTGCACTGGAACAGCTTCCCCAGAGTAAAAGGTTCTTACTAGAGTCCATACAAACATTCTCCTTTCTCTGAGGGACTGCCAAAAGACAAAGAATGCCTTGAACTTGTAGTCTAAAGTCACTGTAGTCCCAGAGGACCGCTCTCTTATTAGAGAGAGAGAGAGAGAGATACAATTGGTGGTGATCGAACCTTTGTGTTACCTTGCCTCAGGTGAGAGGTTAGGAAGAAGGTTCCTTCAAGTTAACCTCAGCCCATATGAGAGTTGAGCCCACAATGTTGGCATCACTCAACATTGCAAGCCAGCTGTCCAACCAACTGGGCTGACCAACAATGTATCAATTTGTGGTCTATTCTAGCCTAATTAATCTCATATGGACAGCAATTGAGATATTTTAATTCACCTCGGCCCTTATCCCATGCAAGGATGAACAAAGTCAGCAATCAGCCAGAGTTTATCGCTAGAATTGATAAACATTGGCCCTGATGTTTGTGTGGATATCGGGAAGAAGACAAGAATGGGTGAGCACAGGATTATGTTTGGTTAGTTAGTTAGTCACCAACATGCATTGATCTAGGTTACATAACATTTAGTTTTATTGACAAGGCAGTGGAGGTATTGCTGATACTAATTTTCAACAATAATCATTGCTTTTACAACACATTGCAGAATATTAGTTGTATTTTAAAATCCCATTTATTTAACCTATTCTAGCCTGTTCAGAAATATTATGAACACTGGTGGAACAGTGGGGGGGGCTTGAACCGGAGCCTCCTAGGGTAGAGGACCCCTCTCACTTTTCTACCTATTTTCCTAGTCAATCTGTTCGGAGATGTTATTACTCACCTCTGGAGCAGGTGAGGCTTGAATCTGAGCCTCTCGGACCAGGTATAGGGACACTACCACTGCACCACAAGAGGAGCCCTCACATCTTTCTTACTTGGAGCCCACCCAATTTTGGACAACTGAAAATCTCATTCAGTTTTTAATTACTTAGTGAGGCTTAGTAATCTGTTTGAACAGGGAAATATTATAGTCAGGCCAATCCTGTCCACTGCGCATATCTTTATAAGTGCTTTTGCCTTTGGACAGCAATTGAGAGTTAAACTCTGGATGTCCTCAAGCACCCAAAGGCCCTCAGGTCAAATGAAGCATTGTTATTGGCATCCTGGTTGAGATGAGCTGACTTATCAGTTAACAGTGAAGGCTGCATCTGAGACTTTCCACTCTATGATTCAGCTATTCAATGCCTTAACGAGTTGAGCCACCAGAGAGCCGTATAACTGTTTGAAGGCTTCCTGTTTTCAGAACTCAAAAGGAATTAATACCAATTACAATATTTTTCTGTCACCAGCAAATTTCTTTAATAGCAAGCTGAGGGCCTTTCAGAACGAATGTGACACATTCACCAGGTTAACCTCCACAGCACACACCATATGCCAGTAATCCATTCCAAGTGTGGAGAAGGATGCTTGATACAAAAGTGGGCATGGATGCTTTTGATATTCTGACCTGTGACTACTGTGCACTGTGGGCTAGTTCAATGCAGTTTAATAATGCAGTTTTATAAATACAGAGCAAAAGCAGTTATGTTAATAACTAGGAAATAAATATTTATTACATGAAATGCTAAAGATTTTGCTGTTAATGTGCAAATATCAGTCTGACAACAGTGCAAAATGAGTTTGTCGAATACTTTTGTGATGTTATTCTGGAATAATATGTTGTAGAACCAATTAGGCATATAGTTATTTTAGATCTAGTATTGTGCAACAAGACAATGTTAATTACTAATGTCAGAACAAAATTCTACTGGGGAGTAGTGATCTTAATGCAATTGAATTCCATATTAATCTTTAAACTCCCATATTTCAATCACAAATATGAATCTTAAACTTAAAGCCAATTGTCCAGATATGGGAGGAGAGTGGTTAAAGTTGTTTAGTTAAATGGACTAAAACATGTGCTGGTAAAAATGCAGTGGGAACCATTTAGAGAAACAGTTTAAAAATGTTCAACAAAAACATATTTTATTGAAAAACAAAAACTCAGCAAAAATGATCCATCCATGACTCACTCAGATTTTTAAGAGTCAGATTTGATTAAAAGAAGAGCCTTATGATGTTGTAAAGAATACCAGCAAGCTTGAGGATTGGAAGTGTTTTATAAATCAGCATAATTATCAAATATAAGAGACAACAATAGAAATTTCTGGAAAAGCTCAGCAGGTCAGGCAGCATCTGTGGAGAGAAACCAGCGTTAACGTTTTGGGTCGAGTGACCCTTCCTCAGAACTGGGGAACTGGAGAGTTCTGAGGAGGGCCTCTCAGCTCGAAATGTTAACACTGATTTCTCTCCACAGATGCTGCCAGACCTACTGAGCTTTTCCAGCAATTTCAAGTGCTGACAATGGAGCATTCTGCCAAATGACATTTGACTGTCTGCTTAGGAAGCCATTGGAGAGGATCATCTCCTTTTCCTACAGGGTCTCAAGTACATTATGTGTGGACTTCTGCCTGACGGACTTTTGGAGAAAAACGTTTTTCTGCATAAACGTTTCCCTGAGAGTCATTTGATATGGCGTGGTCCAAATGAATGCAGTGTTCTGTGATAACGTGGCCTGACTCATCCTTCCCAACTCTAGAGACAGACAGAACTTTTGCATGTAAACGACTCTGGGTGTTTAAATATCAGGGGTCTAGGCACAGATTGGATCAGAATGGGGAACTGTCACATTTTTCCCTCTATCTAGAGATTGTATGTCATGTCCCTGTAGACATGATCCAGTTGACCTTTTTCTTGCCCATGACTTCTGAGGTTATTTCTGATTCCTGTATTGAAACTGTACCACTGATGCTTGTGCAGATCAGTTGGATCCAATTCCAATTTCCTCCCCAAACCCCCATTTTGGAGAGTGCATCCATCATGTAGATGTGCAATGGTGTGACAAAGGCCATCTCTGTCCTGTAAGTAGACCATTATGTCCTTGAGTGTGTAAGGATATCTTCCTGCGGGGTCCAGCACAGGTTTGATCAGGGTGGACCAAACTCCAAAGCAGACTTGCTATAATTGGCAATGACCTTGGGTAGAATTGTAAACGATCATAAGATATAGGAGCAGAATTAAACCATTCGGCCCATCAAGTCTGCACCGCCATTAGATCATGGCTATATGTTTCTCATCCTCCATTCTCCTGTAGTACATGTGAGGTAGTGAATGTATATTTCCTCTTTCTTCCCCTTCTGTTTGGAAATGGGGGTGAGGGTAATTAGATTAGATTAGATTACTTACAGTGTGGAAACAGGCCCTTCGGCCCAACAAGTCCACACTGACCCGCCGAAGCGCAACCCACCCAGACCATTCCCCTACATTTACCCCTTCACCCTACACTACGGGCAATTTAGCATGGCCAATTCACCTAACCTTGCAACAGTGGCCTAACCAATGTCCTATACAGCCGCAACACGACCTCCCAACTCCTGTACTCAATACTCTGACCAATAAAGGAAAGCATACCAAACACCTTCTTCGCTATCCTATCTACCTGTGACACTGCTTTCAAGGAGCTATGAACCTGCACTCCAAGGTCTCTTTGTTCAGCAACACTCCCTAAGACCTTACCATAAAGTATATAAGTACTGCTAAGATTTGTTTTCCCAGATATGCAGCACGTCACATTTATCTAGATTAAGCTCAATCTGCCACTACTCAGCCCATTGGCCCATCTGATCAAGATCCCGTTGTAATCTAAGGTGACCTTCTTTGCTATCCACTACACCTCCAATTTTGGTGTCATCAGCAAACTTACTAACTATACCTCTTATCCTCGCATCCAAATCATTTATACAAATGATGAAAAGTAGAGGACCCAGCACCACTCCTTGTGGTACTCCACTGGTCACAGGCTTCCAGTCTGAAAAACAACCCTCCACCACCACCTTCTGTCATGTTCCAGCCTGGCCCATGAACTACAAATGTATTTCCATTTGTGAATGCAAATCTGATTCCGCAAATTGGAAAGTTCTGATAAACATCAGTTTAAAACACAAGGCAAAACTGAATACAAATATAACAAAATATAAGCTGCTTGGTCACAGAGTCATAGAGTTGTACAACATGGAAACAGACCCGTCAGTCCAACTTGTTCATGCCAACCAGGTATTCTACATTAATCTAGTCCCATTTGCCAGCACTTGGCCCATATCCCTCCAAACCCTTCCTATTCATAAACCCATCCAGATGTCTTTTAAATGTTGTTAATGTACTAGCCTCCACCATCTCCTCTGGCAGCTCGTTCCATACATGCGCCACCCTCTGTGTGAAAAAGTTGCCCCTATGTCCTTTGTTAAAATCTTACCCCTCTCACCTTAAACCTATGCCCTTTAGCTTTAGACCCCCCCTAC
Source organism: Chiloscyllium punctatum (assembly GCF_047496795.1). NCBI lineage: Eukaryota > Metazoa > Chordata > Chondrichthyes > Orectolobiformes > Hemiscylliidae > Chiloscyllium > Chiloscyllium punctatum. The sequence goes on from NC_092743.1 coordinate 136,866,483, forward strand.
CCTGGGAGGAAAAAAAACCCTTGACTATTCACCCTATCCATGCCCTGCATGATTTTATAAACTTCGATAAGGTGACCCCTCAACCTCGGATGCTCCAGGGAAAACAACCCCAATCTATTCAGTATCTCCCTACAGCTGAAATCCTCCAACCTTGGCACAATGTTTGTAAAGAAACATTTTAAATCCCAGCGCATTTCACTATATTACTGAAACTATATATATATATTTTAAATCCTGATTACAATATTTGAATGTTCTTGCATATACCAGCTATTCCTACTTCTTCAATATTTTCAATACATCCCTGGTATATTATCATTGAAATCCCTGTAGATACACATCTTTGTACACTTGCCACTGTTAATCCTCTCCCTTTTCCACACTACCATTCATTTGTGTGTCTAGCCTGGGAACCTGGCCTGTTTGCTATGATTAGGGTGACTGCTGTCCTGCAAATACAATAGAGATAGGACAAGAAAGCAGCAACTGAATAGAATACTTCACGTCAAACTTGGTGAAGTGACATTATTTACAAGTAATTTGAACTCATCACACCAGAGCTGCCACCTTCACATCTTCATTGCATTTCTGAGGCTGTGGGGGGAAGTGAAACTTGTTTTTTGTTCTATCTCCACTTCCAGTAGCAGAGACTCTGTTTCTTGTTGCTTTTATTTAGTTAATTTTATCATCAACTCTCTCTGTATCCTTTTCTCTATCTTCCTAGCCAATCAAGCTACTGTATCAGTTTGTGTTCTATCACCTTGGATTCTCCCAAGTACACATTAGTGGCTGTATTAGTGGTGGGAGGAAACTACACCGGTTCTGACTGCAGGCCACAACACCATAGGCAAAATGAGTCTCTGTTCATTTAGTGTATGGAGATCAGGGTCAGTGGAAAGTGCCAGATAATCTGGAAAGTTGCAAATGTTCCAAACAAAAAATGTTGGAAGGCTAAACCAAGCTGCTGTAGCTCAGCCAGTTTAATTCAGAGATGGAGAGGCTTTTAGAAATTATTATCCAGGACAAAGTTAACAGATGTTTGGACATGTGTATTTTACTGACAGATCTGACATGGATTTGTTGAAAAATAAGTTGTTGGAGAAACTCAGCAGGTCTGGCGGCATCTGCAGAGAGAAAACAGTCAAGATTCTTCAGAGCTGAAATCGGGTCATTGGACTCAAAACATTAACTCTGCTTTCTCTCCACAGATGCTGACAGACCTGCTGAGTTTTTTCCAGCAATTTCAATTTTTGTTACAGATCATCAGCATCTGCAGTTTTCATTTTATCTTGCTGAAGGTGAATTTTTTAAATTAATTTGACTGATGTTTTTAATGAAGCAGCAGATAAGTTTGATGCACACCTGGTAAGGTGCATGTAGATTTTCAAAAGATATTTGATAAGTGCCACATAACAGCCTTGCCAGCAAAGCTGGAGCCTATAGACTATAGAGGGTGGGGCGGGGGGGTGGGGGGGTGGGGGGGGGGGGGAGGCGGGGTGCAGTAGGAGCAAAACAAAGTTGGTTGAGTTATAGCAATGAGAGAATTATGCAGAGCAGTTGTCTGGAGGAAAGCATTACTCCCTGTAACTTTATCTTTGGTGCGTGGACCTTCAATGACCACACACTCAGTGACCTTTGGCAGTCACTTCCTGAACCAGAGGTCAATGCAACAGCATGCTGATCAGAAAGTGCAGAAGCTTGGAATGGCTGAGAAAGTGTTAGGGCGAAGAATTCAGGAATGTTTTCAGTAGCTAGTGTTAGGATAGCTGATTTTTCTGATCTTTAGCCACCTGGGTGTGCAGGGCACGATGTCAAACATTTATGGATCACCAAACTGGGAAGTATTGTGAACTGTGAGGATACTAGTGAAGGGCTTCATAGAATCCCTACAGCATGGATGCAGGCTGATATTCAGCCCATCGAGTCTACACCACTTTCAAAGAGCATCCCACCCAGACCCAGCGCCTAACCTTTCCCCTGTAACCCTGCATTTCCTCAGGCTAATCCACCTAACCTGCACATTCCTGGACACTACAGACAATTTAGTATGGCCAATCCACCTAACAGCATCATTTGCGAGTTTTCAGCTTTTATAATGGTCCATGTGCTTGCTCAGGACCATCACACCTACCTGAACTCCAGACGCCACTGCACCTGACCTCACGTTGACCTCGCCTCTTACCATTACCATTCCTGTGGTTCAGACACCAAACTTAAGGAAATTATCTCTCTTGCTTAACGGAGTTTTCTGTCTGGCATTGGCGTTCCTAATGCTGTTTCATCCTCCCACCCAAGTCCAGGAATATCAGATTTAACCTGGTCAAGAGTGTGATGCTGGAAAAGCACAGCAGGTCAGGCAACATCCGAGGTATCAGCCCTTCATCAGGAATGAATGATGAAGAGCTTACACCTGAAACTTTGATTCTCCTGTTCCTCAGATGCTGCCTGACCTGCTGTGCTTTTCAAGCACCACGCTCTTGACTCGAATCGCCAGCATCTGCGGTAATCACTTTCGCCTAGATTTAACCTGGTGCAGAGTTTTCTCTCCATTAGAAACTCTGTTGGAGCTATCCCTGTAGTTGTAAGAGGGATGGTCCCATAATCAAACAGGAAACAGGCCTGTTTGGTATCTAGTGAAGCTATAGGATGTTTCTTTAAACCTGCCTTCAAAGTCAAGACTGCTCTTTCTGCCAGACCATTGGATGATGCATGGTGTTGAGCTGTCCTTATATGTTGAATCCCATTCGACTTGAGGAAATACTCAAATTCCCTGCTGGTAAATGATGGCTCATTATCTGTGATCAACACATCTGTGTACTGCAAAAGAGGTTCACAGTTTCTCTAGCGTCATCCCCGTGTTTGATGAATGAACTCAATGTACATCCAGCCATTTTAAGTGGGCACCCACCGTGACTAAGAACATTGAGCCCATGAAAGGAGTGGCATAGCTGACGTGTAACTGAGTCCAGAGTTTACCTGGCCATTCCCACAAATATGTGGGGTCAGCTAGTGGTAATATTTGTCCTTGTTGGCACTCTGTGCACAGCTCCATCAACGCAGCTATCTCTGCATCCAAACCTGGCCACCAGACCTAACTTCTCATCTAACCTTGGACACCCCTGAATGAGCCCTGGTGGAGTTCAGCCAGTATCTGGAGATGATTATTGCTTGGGACAATCACTCTTGCTCCCCTTAATAATATGCCATCCTCTATGGTGATTTGGTCTCTGCAAGTCCAGAAGGGTTTAAATTCTGGCTGTGTCGGCCCTTTAGTTTCCCCCCTGTCACCACCAGCTGTTCTAGTTTTGCCAGGACCAGATCTTTCTGCACCCAAAGTCTGATTTTGTCAGCTGTCACTGGAAGTTTGTCTAGAAAATTTAAAATCATTATGGACTCTTTCAGAGGTGGTGCCAGTGGTGGTGTATTTGCCAGTGGGATGTAGCTCAATGATTCATGCCTCCTGATTTCTGCCTTTACTTTTGCCTGTCAGGCAAATGGCACTGGGAGGGCCTTGCAAAATCGTGTAATTCTTTTCTGGTTAAAATACAAGGTGGCCTTGCCTCCTCTGATAGCCCCTAGACCTTCCTGAAACACCTCCGGGTATTTCATTGGACTTCACTCAGGCAGCCATTTTCTAACTGAAAATATTGAGCCAATCCAGGTGAATCTTTCTCAACCAATTTCGCCCCATCAAGTTTGGGCCCAAACCTTTTACTACAATCAGTGGTAACTGAACCAGCTGCAACTCATAAGCGACCAGAACCAAAGTTGTAGTGTTACTCGATAAAGTTTCCCTGGTATAGGTTCTCAATCTAGCCAAGGTCTTGTGAATTTTGTTAAAGACTAGTTCTGTGATCATTGAAACAGCAGCGTGGTAATGATCTCCATTAGAACTGGGACCAGACATTTATTTTGATTTGTTCTGATTTGGATGTTGCTAAGAAATTTAATTGTTGAAAACCAGATGTAGGTGGACTTGCCAGGCTGTGCACTCTCCTAGATACTGGCCAATGGGTTCACTTCCTCAATTTGGATCTTGTGGGACTCTTTTGCTGTCTCGAGTCCGTACACTGGCAGTAACTACAATGGCTTGCTGGTCCTGATCCTGAGGAAAACGTTAACCTTTTGGCCAAGGCTTGTCTTTGTTTTGGGATTTTGCTGTGGGCTAACCTAGAATCCCTCTGTTCAGGAGATGTCTTGAATGAGGCTGTGCAATTGCCTTCACTCAAATGGTGTTCCCCGAGCTCAGTCAGACTGGTGAGGATGTGCACTTCCCTCAGAATACCCTACAGCTCATATGCTCCACTTGCCACATTTTCCAGTGACAAAGCCAGGCGTAGTGCCTGTCTGAACTCCAGTTGGACTTCAGGTATTAGGCACTTTTGCACGGTTACATCATTAATCCCACAGACCAAACAGTGTCTCAGCACCTCATTAACAGTGAAACCAAAGTTACATGCCTCTGCTAGTCACCTTAACCGAGTCAAAAGTCTCAATACGGATTCCCCTGGTTCTTGAATTACTGAGTAAAACTGATAGAATCTCAGAAGTAGAGAAGACTTGAGGTCATAATATTCCTTAACTAAATTTGTCAACTCTTGAAAGGTTTTAGTATCTGCTGCCTCAGGGGAAGTCAGGCTCCTAATAATCAAAAAAGCTGCAGGTCCACAAGCCATCAGGAGAATTACTTGTTGCTTTTTGTCTGCCCTAATATAATTTGCTTAAAAAAAAAATGCGTTCTTTCCACATATTGGGCCCAGTCTTTGACAGCAGGATCAAACAAATCAAGCTTCCCAGATAATGGCATGATGTCAGGGTTGACTATTGCAAGCAAATTTCTTCAGAAATGTGCTTTTATTTTGTTGCCCCTGAAGTAACTCCACAGAGGCCAGTATTCCATCATCAAGTCACCCTTTATTTACAAGCAGTGAGTCCTTGACATTGATCCAGTTTCCTCAGAGACAGTGCTCAGAGTGAACAGAATATCTGACATTCCCATTCTTCTCTGTCAGCCACGGCTCCCTGATTGGACCAGATTAATAACCCCAGTCAGGGAACTCATACTCTGAGGTCTACCTGGCTGACCTCGTTGCAATCATTACAGGTTTACATTTGAAAAGAGGTTCATTTGCTGTGAAATACTTTTGGACATCCTGACAATGTGATAGACATTTTAAATTTAATTTCCATTTGCTTTTTTTCCCTGAGTTTGCATGGACAGCATGGTGGCTCAGCAGCCCAGCGGTTAGCACTGCTGCCTCATAACACCAGGGACCTGGGTTCAATTCCAGCCTCGGGCCACTGTGTGGAGTTTGCATGTTCTCCCAGTGTCTGTGTGGGTTTCCTTGGGGAGCTCCAGTTTCCTCCCCCAGTCCAACAATGTGCAGATTAGGTGAATTGGCCAAGCTAAATTTCCTGTAGTGTGTGGGGATATGTAGGTGAAGTGCATTAGTTAGGGGCAAATGTCAAGAAATAGGGCAGGGGAATGGGTCTGGGTGGGATACTCTTTGGAGGGTCAGTGTCGGCCTGCTTCCACACTGTAGGGATTGTATGAGCAATGAATGTCACAAGCATTAACAGTCCTATATTTTGGATTATTGGTGCTGGAAGAGCACAGCAGTTCAGGCAGCATCCAAGTAGCTTCGAAATCAACATTTCGGGCAAAAGCCCTTCATCAGGAATAAATAGTCCTATATTTTGCCCCAGTGATCATCTTTCCCCTATGAGCTTAGTTAGAGGTTTGACTGTCAATGTGTTACATTGCTGGCTGGTGCATCAAATTCAAATGGACATTTTTGAAGAAACCTTATAAAAATGATAAATGTTCTTTGAAAGTTTTGCCAGTTAATGAGAATTTTGGATGCTTGAATACCAGATAATGGGAGTTGACTGTAATGAGATTGCTGACATTATTTTGTACATCCCCTATTGATAAACTTGAGGAGAAACTGGTTAGTTGATTTGGGCTGTTCCTGCTTTACCACTGACTGAAGCACTTATTGTTCTCTTTAGTATGGTGTGCAAGCAACATGCAATTGGCATTATGAATAAGATCCAAATTCCTCCTATATAAATGTGGCTCAAAGACTTTATCATATATTTTCTTTCTTCTTTCAACTATTTCTCTTCTGCTTCCTCAGTTACAAAATTAGCTTTTGCTTTTTGAAAGACAGTAGGATGTTAAATACCATGCATCTCCTCCAATTTTATACCAGGCATTTTGCTTAGTAGTTTAATAGTTTAGTTCTTAAATGCTTCAATAAACTTTTTGTATCCCTTGGTTTCCCATGCACATTGACAGCATCTATCACTGACCACTTGAGCACACTTCACAGACATTTGGATGATGGGAAATTAGCAAAATGACATTTATGATTTAGACTTTCGAGGATACATCCTTTCTTATTCATCATGTGAAAAAAAACAGAGTGGCGGCACGGTGGCTCAGTGGTTAGCACTGCTGCCTCACAGCATCAGGGACCCCGGTTCAATCCCAGCCGCAGGTAACTGTCTGATTGGATTTGCACATTTTCATCATGTCTGTGTGGGTTTCCTCCCACAGTCCAAAGATGTGCAGGTTAGGTGAATAGGTAAAAAGGTTAGGTGAATAGGCCATCCCAAATTGCTCATAGTGTTTAGGGATGTGTAGGTTAAGTGCATTAGTCTTGGGAAATATAGAGCAATAGAGTAGGGGAATAGGGCTGGGTGGGATATTCTTTGGAGAATCAGTGTGGATTTGTTGGGCCTAATGGCCTGTTCACACTGTAGAGATTCTAAGAATGGGGTTACATCTGGGCCTAGTAATAGAAAATCTACCAGAGTATGGAAGTAACTAGAGGGGACCATCTAGGGCAACTTTGATAATGATGTTAGGTTTAAGACTAATATTGAGAAGGATATAAGTAAGGCTTAAGAAACATGTAAACAGGTACGTGGATGGGATAGGTATGGAGGGATATGGACCAAACACAGGCAAATGGGATGAGTTTAAACTGAGCAACATGGGCAGGTTAGACCAAAGGGCCTGCTGTCATGCTGTAGACTTCTAGGACTCCATAAGATCAAAGTAATAAATTGGAAAAGATTAATTTTAGGGAAATGAGAATAAGATTAGGAAAGTAAGCTAGAGAAAAGTCTACTGGCAAGGAAAGAAATAGAACAAGAAGCAAGAAATAGTTGTTTGTAAAGTCGAAGGATAGAACAAACCAACTAGTAATGATACAGAATGGATTAAAAAAAAAGAAAAAGACCAAGTTGAAACCAAGAAAAAGTAGATACTAAATCAACATGCAGAAAAGAAATATGAAGAGGTTAAGAGAGAAGCCATGAGCTCATTGACAAAGGCAAAACAAAACCATGAAGGAATATAAAATGGAAGAACAAGTATTTTAAAGATAAATAATTAATGGAAGAAAAAGCCAGTTTCGACGGTGGTGACTAAGGGATATATACAATAACCTCAAAGACGATGAGAATGAAATGTTAAAAAATTACTTTGCTTTGGTATTTACCAGGGTGACCAACACAAGCATTTAGCATCAAAAGAAGTTATTACAAAAAGATATAAAAACATATAAATGGTTAAAGAATTGATAAATTAATCAAATTTTAAAAGGATAAAAACAAAGTCCCAAACATGGTTCAATGTGCATTAAGTTGGGGATAGTAGAGAATATATATATTCCATGTGGAAAGGGACTAGTGTCAGAGGACTGGAAGCCAGCAAGTGTGACTTCTATATCTAAATAATAAAACTGAATAAGTCCAGGGAATCATAGATCAATCAGTTTATTATCAGTGGTCACAAAGATAATGGAATTGTTACACAAAATTGTAATAAAAACCATGGAGAAATGAACAATATAAGGAAGAATCATCAGCAAAGATTACAAAAAGTAGGATCATTTTTGAACAATCTTATTTAATTCTTTGAAGTAGTCCAGTAAAGGAAAGGGTACATTACTAGGCACTGCATGACACTAAGTAAAAGGTTTCTATGATGCATTTAATAAAACACCATATATTAGGGTTATGATTAAGGACAGAACATGTACAGTTTGAGGATAAGTAGCACAATGGAGAGAAAGCTGGCTATAAAGCAAAAGACAAAGTGAGGCTGAATACTAGCTACTCATTGGAAAATGCAGCATTCCTGCAAACCTCTGTGCTGGTACCACTGTAATTCCTCATTTATACAAACAGTTTAGATTCAGGAACTACAAATGCCATTTTAATCTTTGTGGATGAAATCAGATTGCAAATTTAGTTAAGACAGAAGGGAACTGTGACAAAACATAGGGGTAAAAAGGATACATGGAGGCATTAACAAATTTGCAGAATGACTATAATTCACAAATTAGTTTCAGTGGAAGTATCTGGTGTTCATTTAGGCGGAGTTATAAAGAAGGCATATACTCATGGGAAAATTGGTTTAACTAGGGTTTGGGAATACAAATCACTAAAACTTTTTAATCAGATGAAAAAGATCATGAAAAAGCACAAGTACTATAAGGATTCAAGGGATATTATTGAGAAAGTTGTATTAAATATAAATATGACCTGGGTTTACCACACTAGGATCATTGTGAATAGTTTGGGCACTGCTGAAGATGTAGGATTTAATAGAATGAATCCAGAACGGAATGGTTATCTTTCAGGTAAGATTTAATTTAAGATTCAGGTAAGAAAAGTCTGGGACATTTCTCTAGAATGGAGAACACTGTCAGGTCATAGAGTGATAGAGATGTACAGCATGGAAACAGACCCTTCGGTCCAACCCGTGTTTATTATTAAGAGATGATTTCAGAGAATAATTTTTTGATCATGTTTACAGTTATGGAAATGACTAAACGTATTTATCATAAACATAGGGTAGAGTAATACAGCATGGAAACAGCCCCTCCGGCAATCAAATAGGGAACATGGATATGCTTAGTTTGTGGAACTGGCTGTGACAAGAAGTTATTGATGCAAATAATATGGATATATTTGAGGGGGTATTAGATAAGCAGATGATGGAGGAGGGAATAATGGGATATGTTGATTGAGTTAAATGAGGAGGATGAGCAGAGCTCACTGGTGAAATTGGTCTGTTGACTGAATGCTCCATTTTGTTGCTGTAAATATGATACAACCCTTGCAATCTGGGCTAGGATCAGTTAATTTGTTTAATTCAGGAGTCAAATCGGAAATCTTTCAATATATGTGGTTTACTATTACATTGAGCTGTGCCTTTATCTGCAACATCAGCATGGAGTCTAAATTCAAGGATAACATGCCGGCTGCAGCACTAGCTAATATTACAATGCAATACTGAACTGCAGATACAACAGGTTGGCAATTTTAACCCAATCTAAAGTAAGAACCTCAAAGAAAAGCTGGTTTTGCATCCACTTTCTGGCAAATCTAAACAGCAGGATGTGCATTCATAGGTATTAATTAAGCACAAGGTTAGAATAGCAATATCATTAAATGACTCCATTGAAATAAATGCAGCAAAATATTAGACATTTGCATTAATAGAAATTAAGGGCTGAGTCTTAGCTTTTTTGGCTAAGTATGAGTTATGTTAGGCCTGATGGAGGTTGCGAGGCTGAGCGGGATATCTCTCCATATCTTACCAAACTTGCCACATTAATTGTTATTTCAGTCCTTATGGTGAATATCATGACCCATTTCCATCCCATCTTAACTGACGCCATTCCCAGGACAACACATCCCCCAACAGAGATCCTGGAATTATTCAGCATCCGTGATGCTGGTGCCATCTTTAAAAGACCGTTACTCAGCCAGACAAACACTGTCAGCCCCAGAGCTGCCTTGTACTGTTCCTGACATTTGCCTGGACATGGTAGAGAGGGACAATCTGGCACCCTACTTTGTGAGCAGGATACTGGAGCACCCTGCTTGATCAGGCATGGCACAGGCAGGATTCCCAAAATTTGGAGGGAAAAGAATACAATGAAACAATTTGTATCTCAAGTGCTAGAATTGAAGGTGATTCAAAATGCTTTCTGAATTAACATCTTGTATGGGAAGCTACTGGTTTCTTAGATTACCATGGAGTCATAGAGTAATAGAGATGTACAGCACGGAAACAGACCCTTTGGTCCAACTCATCCATGCCGACCAGATATCCCAACCTAATCTAGTCCCATTTGCCAGCATTTGACCCATATCCTTCTAAATCCTTCCTATTTATAGAACATAGAACATAGAAAAATACAGTGCAGTACAGGTCCTTTGGCCCTCGATGTTGCGCCGACCCAAGCCCACCTAACCTACACCAGCCCACTTTCCTCCATATGCCTATCCAATGCCCGTTTAAATGCCCATAAAGAGGGAGAGTCCACCACTGCTACTGGCAGGGCATTCCATGAACTCATGACTCGCTGAGTAAAGAGTCTACCCCTAACATCTGTCCTATACCTATCACCCCTTAATTTAAAGCTATGCCCCCTCATAATAGCTGACTCCATACGTGGAAAAAGGTTCTCACTGTCAACCCTATCTAAACCCCTAATCATCTTGTACACCTCTATCAAGTCACCCCGAAACCTTCTTTTCTCCAATGAAAACAGCCCCAAGTGCCTCAGCCTTTCCTCATACGATCTTCCTACCATAGCAGGCAACATCTTGGTAAACCTCTTCTGCACCAGTTCCAGTGCCTCCACATCCTTCCTATAGTATGGCGACCAAAACTGCACATAATACTCGAAATGTGACCGCACCAGAGTCTTATACAACTGCAACATGACCTCAGAACTCCGGAACTCAATTCCTCTACCAATAAAAGCCAGTACGCCATATGCCTTCTTCACAGCACTATTTACTTGGGTGGCAACTTTCAGAGATCTGTGTACATGGACACCAAGATCCCTCTGCTCATCCACACTACCAAGTATCCGACCATTAGCCCAGTACCCCATCTTTTTGTTACTCATACCAAAGTGAATCACCTCACACTTACCCACATTGAACTCCATTTGCCACCTTTCTGCCCAGCTCTGCAGCTTATCTATATCCTGCTGTAACCTGACACATCCTTCCTGTCAACAACTCCACTGACTTTTGTATCATCCGCAAACTTGCTCACCCAACCTTCTAGTCCCTCCTCCAGGTCATTTATAAAAATGACAAACAGCAATGGTCCCAAAACAGATCCTTGCGGAACACTGCTAGTAATTGCACTCGAAGATGAACCTTTACCATCAACTACTACCCTCTGTCTTCTTCCAGCCAGCCAATTCCTAAACCAAACCTCCAACTCACCCTCAATGCCATACCTCCATATTTTTTGCAGTAGCCTATCATGGGGAACCTTATCAAATGCCTTACTAAAATCCATATACACCACATCTACCGCTTTACCCTTGTCCACCTCCTTAGTCACCTTCTCAAAGAATTCAATAAGGGTTGTGAGGCATGACCTGCCCTTCACAAAACCATGCTGACTATCCTTGATCACATTATTCCTATCCAGATGTTCATAAATCCTATCCCTTACAATTCTCTCTAAGACTTTGCCCACAACAGATGTGAGGCTCACTGGCCTATAGTTACTAGGGTTATCCCTACTCCCCTTCTTGAACAAGGGAACCACATTTGCTATCCTCCAGTCTTCTGGCACTATTCCTGTAGACAACGAGGACATAAAAATCAAGGCCAATGGCTCTGCAATCTTCTCCCTTGCTTCCCAGAGAATCCTAGGATAAATGCCATCAGGCCCAGGGGACTTATCTATTTGCACCCTTTCCAGAATTTCCAACACCTCTTCCCTACATACCTCAAAGCCGTCCATTCTAATTAATTGTGACTCAGTATTCACATCAGCAACAATGTCCTGTTCCTGAGTGAATACTGACGAAAAGTATTCATTGAGTGTCTACCCAATCTCTTCAGCCTCCACACGCAACTTCCCACTACTATCCTTGACTGGACCTATTCCTACCATAGTCATTCTTTTATTCCTGACATACCTATAGAAAGCCTTTGGATTTTCCCTAATCCTACCAACAAAGGACATTTCATGTCCCCTCAATGCTGCTCTTAGCTCTCTCTTCAGATCCTTCCTGGCTACCTTATAACTCTCAATCGCCCCAATTGAACCTTCATGCCTCACCTTTACATAGGCCGCCCTCTTCCCTTTAACAAGGGATTTCAATTCCTTATTAAACCACGGCTCCCTCACACGACCCTTTCCTCCCTGCCTGACAGGTACATACTTATCAAGGACACTCAATAGTTGCTCCTTGAACAAGCTCCACATATCAATTGCGCCCTTGCCTTGAAGCCTACTTTTCCAAGCCATGCATCCTAAGTCATAATTTCCCTGCCCCCAGCTATAACTCTTGCTCTGCAGTGCACACTTATCCCTCTCCATCACTAGAGTAAAAGTCACCGAATTGTGGTCACTGTCCCCAAAGTGCTCACCTACCTCCAATTCTAACATCTGGCCTGGTTCGTTACCCAGAACCAAATCCAGTATGGCCTCACCTCTTGTTGGCCTGTCTACATATTGTGTCAGGAAACCCTCCTGCACACATTGGACAAACACCAACCCATCTAACGAACTCGAGCTATAGCTTTCACAGTCAATATCAGGAAAGTTAAAGTCCCCCATAAGAACCACCCTATTACTTTCACTCTTCTCCTGAATCATCCTCGCAATCCTTTCTTCTACATCTCTCGGACTATTAGGAGGCCTGTAGAGAACTCCTAACAGGGTGACCTCACCTTTCCTATTCCTAACCTCAGCCCAAACTACCTCAGATGGCGAGTCTTCATCCATCATCCTTTCCACCGCTGTAATACTATCTTTGACGAGCAATGCCACACGTCCCCCTCTTTTACCCCCACCTCTGACCCTACTAAAACATTTAAACCCTGGAACCTGCAACAGCCAATCCTGTCCCTGTTCTACCCATGTCTCTGTAATAGCCACAACATCGAAATCCCAGGTACCAACCCACGCTGCAAGTTCACCTACCTTATTTCGTATACTTCTTGCATTGAAGTGTACACACTTCAAGCCACCTTCCTGTTTACAGGCACCCTCCTTTGAGATTGATGCCATGTTCCTAACCTCCCTACACTCCACGTCCTGCACCCTAAAGCTATAGTCTAGGTTCCCATGCCCCTGCAGAGTTAGTTTAACACCCCCCCACCCCCACCCCCCAAGACCACTATGAAACCTCCCGCCAAGGATGCTGGTGCCCCTCAGGTTCAGGTGTAGACCATCCTGTTTATAGAGGTCCCACCTTCCCCAGAAAGAACCCCAGTTATCCAGATACCAGAATCCCTCCCTCCTGCACCATCCCTGTAGCCACACATTTAACTGTTCTCGCTCTCTTTTCCTTGACTCTCTATCACATGGCACGGGTAACAAACCAGAGACAACAACTCTGTTTGTTCTTACTCTGAGCTTCCAACCTAGCTCCCTGAAAGCCTGCCTAACATTCTCATCCCTCCTCCTACCTATGTCGTTGGTGCCAATGTGGACCACGTCTTCTGGCTGCTCCCCCTCCCCCTTAAGGACCCGGAAAACACGATCAGAGACATCCCGTACCCTTGCACCTGGGAGCCAATATACCAAACGTGAGTCTCTCTCGCCCCCGCAAAACCGCCTATCTGTGCCCCGAACTATCGAGTCCCCAATAACTATTGCTCTGCTCTTCTCCACCCTTCCCTTCTGAGCAACGGGGACAGGCTCCGTGCCAGAGGCCTGATGACCATTGCTTACCCCTGGTAAGTCGTCCCCCCCACAAGTATCCAAAATGATATACTTGTTCTTGAGGGGAACGGCCGCAGGGGGTCCCTGTACTGGCTGCTTCCTCCCAGTCCCACTCACTGTCACCCATCTGTCTGCAATCTTTGGAGTTACTACTTCCCTAAAGCTCCGATCTATGACCCCCTCTGCCTCCCGAATGATCCTAAGTTCATCCAACTCCAGCTCCATGTCCCTAACACGGTCTTGGAGGCGCTGGAAATGGGTGCACTTCCTGCAAGTGTAATCAGCAGGGACGCTAATGGCTTCCCTCACCTCAAACATGTTGCAAGAGGAACATTGCACTGCCTTCGCTGCCATCCCTCTAAAAGTAACCTTTTAAAAAAAAACTAGGTCTAAAAAAATAGAACAAGCAAAATGCAGCACTTACCTACTTACCACAATGGGTCTTATTATTCGGTTAGAGGAGGAGGGCGGGTGGGAGACATCCAGATGCCTTTTAAATGTTGTCATTGTATCAGCCTCCACCACTTCCTCTGGCAGTTCATTCCATACACACACCATCCTTTGCATGAAAAAATTGCCCATAGGTCCCTTTTATAAATTTTCCCTCTCACCCTAAACCTATGCCCTCGAGTTCTGGACTCACCTACCCCAGGGGTAAGACCTTGTCTATTTACTCTATCCATGCCCCGCATGATTTTATATGATTGCCTGAGGTGAAATTGCAGGTTTACTTCCTCTAGAGAGTGTGTTTTATTTTTGTTTCTAACATCTACACTAATTTGTTAATCAGATGAGAGGCTCCAGGTAGATTCTGAAGTCACGCAGGAACTGCACCATTTGCCAATCAGTCAGAGAAGCAATGTGGATGGAGATTACCCTTACAATTCAAGTGAGGATTCACCGGCAGCCCCACAGAATCCATACAAAGGGGAATGCAGTCCCTACAGAGTCACCACAGGAGTCACCACTCTGCACAACGATGGCTACAGACCCTGGAATTAGCAAACCATCGACAACCTAACAGCAGACTGACAGAATTTTGCAGAATGTATTTGCTAAAGTACCACATAAGTGCAGGCAGTTCTTTTCCTGCTCCCAGGGTTAAGCAAATTATTGAATTGATGCAATTTTTAAAAACTATGTACGATTATTAAGGATTTTGCACACTTGTTACAGTATAGATCCTTTAAATGTCTTTTGCAAAGATATTGATTCTCAAAATGCACATCATGGCTTGGATTTGCACTGATTGAATCTATATTGAGAATTGCACACCCAACAAAGAATCGCAGTTAGACTACTGAAGTGAGATTATTTGTAAACACATAGTAACATTTGAAACAATCTTTTAATTATGTGAAACAATCTCTTCTCAATCTATATTAATTAGTATAGTGTTAGGTACAACATTGTAAAGAATCATTCTTGCTTGCATCTTTTACTTAAATATTAAGCAAAACCTATAGATAAACTACAACTGGTTCTGTTCTTCTAATGATATAATAAATTTATCTCGCTGGGCATGTGGGCCAGCGATATTCCTGATGTGTTCCCCAATTTGAATGAGTTGATTTGAAACTGAGCTCTAAGACAATGACAAATATCTTCAACAGCATTAGGGAAGGAATGCCAGTCAAAGTTACTAGTCCTGTTTTCTTTCCAGCAATCTGCACAGCTGGATTTGCAAATATTGGAATTGATATATGGATATTGAGTGAATAGAAGGAAAATTAGCTTGATACTTTCATGCTCCCGTAACCTTCAAAATTCACAAACAAAAATTCTCATTGGGACAATCAATAACCTCAGTAGAGACAGAATGAGGGGAAGGGAGAGAATGGTGAGAATAAAGCAAAAAAAAAATTAACCAGTGTACTGAGAAATGTAACTGGACCAGGATTTCTATACAATAGGACAGTGTTGAAATTTTGTGTTTTGATCAGCTATGTATCGACTGTAGTACAAGTGGCATGATGGCCAGCAAATATTTCTAACAACATGTTATAATAAATTCAGGGTGCTCTGACACTCACACTTTAGGCTATTTGCCACCCAACTGATACAAAAATATTCCTTTAATTTAGCTAAGAGAATTACTTATAATCCATGTACAAATCTTTTTAGAAGAATATTTCTGGACTCTTATTCCAGTAGGCACAAATGATTGCCACTATTATCTGAAATGCCATTCTCTGTTATTTTAAGTTAGTAGAAAGATTTTTTTCGATGAATTATTAACTGCAGAATTGTAGCACCTTACAGCACAGGGAAGACCATTCAGCTAATTATACCTATGCCAGCTCTTTCAAGCCAATTAGTCCCACTTCTTCCTAATGGCCTTACAAAGGTTTCCTTTTTTGAAAGTTAGTTATATTTTCAGGCACTGCATTCCAGATGAGAACTTATAGTGTTATGTGAGCACAGCATCTAAGACAAAATCAGGTTTGACATTCTATGTTTTTTGTCCAGTGATCAGTCTGGACACATGTCTATATAATGCTGCCAGAATAGATGAAGCAGTGAGGCATATATCACGCAGTACTGTTCGAAACTATGTTTCAGAATGACATGAATAGCTTGCTCAGACCATCATGAACGTGAGATCCGCTCAGAAATCAGTCTGAAGTTCTTAAATTCAACTGGGAAACTGCAGATATTGTCTTGAGCCACAGTGACTTCAGAATTCCCTCAGGTTTTGTTGTGATACAGTAGGTTCAAATTACTAATATGCAAGTAAGCCACAAAAAGTAACTCATTTCATACAAGAATTCAGTTAACATGATTTTAAAATTGTGGTTTTCTGTAACACCTTTAAATTTCCTAACGCAAGCAAATGTGTAATATTCTGGCACAGTTGCCGCTCCCAGGATTTGTTTGAACTGCACTATTTCAAATGCAATAATAAGTAAATGAATTGTATCATATCTTACATCAAGGAAGAAAAACACCCTTCCATATTATCCATCAATTACTCAGTTTTATTTCACAGATTATTCTGACTCCTAAATTATATGTTTGGTTGAGCATTGAGGTGATTAGTTACTGCTGAAGCCTTATTAGCATATAGTGTACGTGTTTGGTTCAAACTGCCACGGTGGTAAATTTCTGTTTCTGTGACATTGGTTTGGATTAGTGCTGAACTAAGGCTCAACATGAGGAAACCAAGAAGGTTATCATTAACCAAGGAACTGTTTTACACCTTGCAATTGAGTTGTTAATGTGTGAATGTATAGAGAACATTCATCCTTAAATAACAATTAAAACTTTCACTGGTCCTAATTTGTGGTAACCACACAGAATTACGGGAAAACTCTCGAGTTGATTTTTAATATGTTTATCTTAATTACAGATCTGTTTTAAGCAGATAAGGTTTAGTGTTGGGCTTTGGGCAAAATGCAACTGTAACACTACCTCAAGACATTATGTGGCTGTAGCAGTTCTGATAATTTAATTGTTTTACAATGTAATCATGTGGTTGTATGTAAATGGCTTGCTGTTGTGTTAAACATATAATTCCATAACACTGTGTGCTTTAATATTTATAGCATTTGGAGTTGTGTGGTTTGTTGTATTTTATGTGGATGTGCATATATTGTTACATTTATAAAGAATATTTTGTGGCAATCCAGAAAAAAGGTAAAATACTTAACATTTAGTGGTATAGAGAAAACAGAAATGAAAATATCTCCATGTTTCGTACTAGATAATTATCTGTCTTGCAATGTATTTGGCAATATACTGTCCACTTGCAATTTCTTGCAATATATTACCGTTAACATTACTAATCATCAACAAAGTAATTTAAATTGAAGCTGCTCATTTAAAGTGCTGTTTGTTTTATTATATGCATTTTTCCCTCCTGGGTCCCAGTTCACAGGAGGGCACATTTGTTTAAGAATTGTTTTAAGGTATTGTTGTATGTGGTAGGGCTGAAAAGAATGAAATAAAATGCAACCCTGCTGTGAAGTCTTGATTTTTTTCCTCCATCCCCAAGTTTCTGGTATTGCCCCTCAAGGAGAATGGTTGTAAAAGTCAATTAGAATTAAAGCAGAACAAACCTATTTGCTAATTAAAGTATGAATATTCATGAAACATAAACAGTAAAGTAGGGAGTCTTTCCACTAGGACGCCACAGCTGTTTGCTTCACGACATCCAAATCTCATGTATATAACAAATATTTCTTCTGACACAGAAACAGTTTTCAAGCATGAATACCTTTCATATAAATTTGCCCGAATAGCCATGGCTTGTGCAGTTGATTATTTTCCTCTTATTGACTAATTGGAGATATTTGTAATGCTGACTGACTGTTCAATAATGAATGAATGAAGGAGGGAGATTGAAAATTAACTATTCAAGGCACAAACTTCATGACAATAGAATGGAACAGTGAGATGGTTTTGCTGGTGTTAGGACAAAGGACATTGGTATGGTGACATCTGCTGCCCTTTGAAAGCTCCAGTGTGTCATCAAATATCTTGAGTTTGTTTTGTCGACCCTTTTGAGCAATTCTTTATGCAAAGTCTGATGCTGAAATGGGAAAAAAAACAGTCCAACTAGCTCAGTAACATATAATGCTGCTAAAAGATATTGATTAGGGTTCTTCTGCTCAATAACCAAGTTAAAGCATTTTCGGCTCTGAGATCTGCACTGTGAGTGTTGTTTGCTAATGAAACCTGTAAAGCAAGATTAGTGCATTAAGCCTTCAAATTACAACCTCCCTACCCCCAATCCCAAATAGTCAGCCAAATTACTAGTCTCTTCTTTCCTTTTCTCATGCGTGTTATTTATCATTACTTTAAGATACACTCATCTTGCATTTCTCACTTCACGATGCATGGCAAAATGAACTGAAACAGAAAATGTAGAAAAAAGCAGCCTACATCTTCACAGCTACTCAGAAAATGAACCATGGCATAGTGTTACATTCACTAAAGGAACATTTAGGGTTGGTTACATTCTATTTTATGACTGTCCAGGTCACTGGTTTTTGTGTAAAGTAAAGAGAACATTTATCTGTTTTCCCTTTTCATTTCTTTTGGATGACAACATCAGTGATACTCCCTTGAGGAGCACATTTTTTCCCAATGTGTTTGACCCACAGACTTTGTCTGAATGACTACCTGTCAGTTTCCATTTCAATGCTATGCTATTTTATAGGATGCTGAGTAGAAACTGATATATTACCAGTATTGATTCTCTAATAGCTGTCAGGGTGCAGAGGAACCATTCAGGGCTTTCAGGGCTCAGACTCTTAGCCATGTGGGGTCATAAACTCCCCATTAACCATCTCGCATTCAATAACTTCCTTATAAGGAATGTTACATTAATTTTCACAACATTGAAAAAGGTGCACAGCACAAAAGCAGAACAATATACCCAACATTGCCAATGTTTGTGCTGTACCTGAATGTCCCTCCAGTCCTCATCAAGCTTAGCGCAATCGTTTATGCCCTAGATGCTTGGCTAGCCTCCTGTTAAATATATCCATGCTCTGTTAAATATGCCCATTGTGGGCGGCACGGTGGCACAGTGGTTAGCACTGCCGCCTCACAGCGCCAGAGACCCGGGTTCATTTCCTGCCTCAGGCGACTGACTGTGTGGAGTTTGCACTTTCTCCCCGTGTCTGTGTGGGTTTCCTCCCACAGTACAAAAATGTGTAGGTTCGGGGAATTGACTATGATAAATTGCCTGTAGTATTAGGGGAATGGGTCTGGGTGGGTTACTCTTTGGAGGGTTGGTGTGGACTTGTTGGACTGATGGGCCTGTTTCCACACTGTAAACAGTCTAATCTAATCTTCACTTCCACATGGTAAGGAGTTTGCATTCTCATTACTCTCTGGGTAGTGCGGGTTTGTCCTGAATTCCATGTCTTTTTGTTTTGGTGAACTATCTTATATTGATGGCATTGCATTTTGCTTCCGCAGAAATGAGTGAGCAATAGCCTAGTGGTATTCTCTCTGCACTATTAATCCAGAGACCCTCAGGTTATGTTCTGGGGATCTGGCTTTGAATTCCACTGTAGCAGATGGTGGAATTCGAATTAATAATCTGAAAGTAAGGGTCCAATGATGACCACGAAATGATTGCTGATTGTTGGAGGAAAACTCATCTGGTTCACTAATTCCCTTTAAGAAAGGAAATCTGCCATCCTTACCTAGTCTGGCCTACATGTAATTGTAGCCCCACAGTTGACTCTTAATTACCCTCCAGACAATAAATGCTGATGCAGCCAGCGATGGTCACATTCATGAATGAATGAGAAATAAATTATCTTTCCATCTATTCTTCCGAAACCTTCATCATGTTTGCATTTAGATTACCCTTTAACGTTCTCTTTTAAAGAGGCCCAGTCTATCCTTACTTTCCAGATGGTTATAACTTTGCAATTCTGGTGTCAGAAAGTTGTACGGCTTTCTTCCTTCATCTCCAATTGTTTTTGAATAACGTGATGAACAGAACAACTCTTGAAGTATGGTCTAAGGTTCGGTAAAAGCCTCGTATAAATTCTCTACTCTTCAATTCCATTTTTCTACAAATAAAAGCTTGTTTTGATTTTTTTTTGCTGTGGCCTCATTAACCATTATTACTGCTTTTATTGACTTTTGTGTTTGTACTCTGGGGCTGTGTACAATTTTCAAAATGGGATAGGAGTTGGGTGTGGAATGAGGAACCCTTTCACATCCAGTTTTTTAAAATTCCCTCGTGTGGAGTGGGCATCACTGGCTGGGCTGGCGTTTACAGCTCGTCCCTAATTGCCCTTGAGAAGGTGGTGGTGAGCTGCCTTTCTGAACTGCCGCAGTCCACTTGCTGTAGATTGTCTCTGGTGCCTAGGTCGATGCCAGTTGGTCCATCCAGCTTCACTTCTTGCTTGGGACTGCGTAGCGATTAATGAAAACAAGTGGCTTGCTTGGCCGTTTCAGAGGGCAGTTGGGAGTCAACCACATTGCTGTGGGTCTGGAGTCACATGTAGGCTAGAGCAGATGAGTATCACAGATTTCCTTCCCTGAAGGACATTAGTGAACCAGATGGCCTTTTCCTACAATTGGCAATTAATCGTTAAAGGTCCAATGGGTTTCTTTAGGTATTTGTCAATAGGAATGGTGGGGGTGGGGATGTTTGCATTGGATTTTCATGAGGCATATTAGCAAACTGAAACAGTTTGCATCTGGGGACAGTTGAATGTTTCTTTTTATTTGTTGAGAACAGTTGTTTTGTGGGCTAATTTGAACCAGGGTTGAGCACTGTATCTTTATTTGGGCTCAAGACGACTTCCCTTTGCATTAATACTTCTTCTGTCAGGAAGGTGTCTGCTCTTTTTCTTGGCAAGGTCGTGACAGGACCCAACATGGCTGCTGTCTGCCTTTGTCACTGGTGTCAGGTAGACAGCTCCTGCCTCCTGGAGAGGCTCATGCCATCACTAATGGAAGGTCAAGCTCACCTCCTGCCCAAAGAAAGCATTTATATTGAAATCTAGCGTCACATGAGTGATGCAGTTGAGGTGCAGGGTCAGGACCCAAAATCCTTCCAGATGTGATACTTTGAAAGCCCAACTCCGTGATTCTGAATCCAAAGTCTAAATCATCACTATCAACTTGAATAAAGTGTTTTCCTCATTGATTCTGTGGGATCACCTCATGGCACTTACAGTCCTTACTGTCTACTTCCTGTAGTTAACCAGATATGCATCCTGTTGCTTGTCACCTGACTCTGCATTCTATTATCATAATCATTTGTATCTTATTGAAGATTGCAATGTTTAGTTGCTTTGTGCTTGCTTATGTCAACCTGATAACTGTGTTGTGCTTGACCAAGCCTGGATTTGAACTCAGAGTAAACAAACCGTAGAAAGAGCTGGAAGCCAGGGCTGAGCAGACATTATATGGCACCATAAATAAAGCCCTGTTACATACTTAGAAACTAGTGTTATCTCTTAAGTAGTCACAAGATACAAAATTTACAACAAAGGTGGCTCTGAGAATGATGGAAAAATGTTTAAATTTATTGGCTTAGGCCACTTTTCCTTTCTTTGCTGGGATATTGGCCCATGCCATGAGATCAATGGACTTTGGGGATCCAGGTTACTTCCTTGCTCAGGGAATGGACAATCTGGATGCAGCAGCAAATCACATGAAGGCAATACTCATGCATTGGCTCAGAGTATTTGAGAAGTTTGGAGAAGATGCTTCTATATTTGATATGGTGGTACATTCTCTCCAAACAAAGTGTGATGATTGCATGATATGTATTCCATCAGAGGAGGCAGAGAAATGGTTAACCCATCAAACAACGCAGAGCAGCACTGTGACAGTTTTACATGTACATTTGGCAACCTAATCACCTAATTAGTTTGTGACCAATTAATTGAAAGTACTTCCATTCCACGAGTTAGGTAGAGTCTCCTCCTGGAGAATAATGATTTAACCTCAGAAAAGACTTCAATATTGGTCTTGCAATCCAAACCTGCTGTGTTTGGTAACACAGATAAAACACACTCAGGGTCACAGATACAGCAAACCCAACCGCTTAAAGGCAGGGATTACAGGCAAAGAAAGCTCAGCTTTTATATCAACATGTGCCCAATCAGTGGTGGATACCTTCAGAACTATGTCCAAATTGTGACAGTGCTCATTGAATCACAACCCCATGTCTAGCTTGAGGGTAACTCCTTCATAGAATGGAATCATTTTGCAAAGGTGTATACGTTGAATGAACTCCATCAGTTAGACATATGGAGAAGTGTCTTTATGAACATGGGTAGATGATTATCAAATCTGCCATGATCTAATTGAATGGTGGAATTCAGTGGGCTGAATGGTCCACATCTGGTTGTGGGAAGGGGGAGAACTGGAATGCTGTGAGGAGAATTTGTTCTGAGTATACTGTCAACTTCAATGCTCTCACTCCTGCTACTGTTTTCAGCTTTGGTCATGGCTGTTCAAGTGATAGCTAGTCCATGAATATAAAACGTACCTATCCTCCACCCAACTGGAGATGTTGCTTCCTCTAGTTATGCATCACACTGTTCTAAAAAGCTAGAAAGGTGTGCATCAGTGATTGTGATGCATCATTTGGAGTTGTGCCTGTCAGATGCTACCTACTCCGTCACCGCCATACTCCTGTGACACTGCATCCATGTGCTGGAGGTATGGGTGGTTCCTAATTTACAATCATCTGACTTACAAACAGTCACACTTCTGAATGAGAACCCATATTAATATTAATTTTAAGGATCCAAAATGTGAGCATTCACTTGGGCTTACAAACAGCCAGTTTATATTCTGCTGTGTTGTGTTCTGACTGGTGTACACATGGATTTGTAATTGTATTCAGGAATGGAACCCATTCATAACCTGGGAACTGCCTTTACATGCAAACTCTGGGATGTGAGTGAGAGACTTAAACAGTGCTGTGCACGTGAGATTGAGGTAAATAATGAATGTTAATGTACATCAGGTTGATGGAGATCATGGGTAAGTGTGTGATGAGAACAATGAGTGAAGCTTGTGGTACAGTTGATGGGATATGGCTTCTGTAGGTAGATCGCCTGATGACTCATGACATTATTGTACTTCATGTGATCCTGCATCCATGTCAATATGTTTCTGATTCCCAAACTGAATGCTGCAACTATGTGATCCCACTATCTTTGTACAGAGTGTTGAGGTTTCTGGCAGAATGACAATTACTGATTGGTGAATATTGAAGAGTACATTACATTCAGGAAGGACAGAAAGTGAGGAAAACATGGAGGGATGGCTCTGTTAATAGTCTTAACCTAAGAGTGAAAGATGACTCAAGATCATGAAATCAGGATGTGGAAATAGTTTGGACAGAGGTAAGAAACTCGAAAGGCAAGGCATCACTTGTAGGCATGAGGTACAAGCCTCCCTAACTGTAGCAAGGACAGAGTATAAAGAAAGAAAGTTTGAGAGCTTGTTAGAAAGATAGGGTATTAATTGGGGACAATTTCGGTCGACAGATACCCTGGAAAAATGAGATGGGCAAAGTAACCTAGATAAGGAGTTTGTGGAATGTTCTTGAGTAGTTTCTTAGAACAGCATGTTTAGAGCCAATTAGAGAGCAAGCAGTACTGGACCTGGTATTGTGCAAAGAGATAGGTTGAGCTAAAACCACATAGTGAAGGCACTCCGTGGTAATCAATCAGGGGGAGGGATTTAGTGATTATAACTAGGTCAGCCAGCTGGACCTCAAAGAATATTGGGGCTGTTAATCTGGTCCAATCAGGGACACCTGACTGACAAATAACAAGAGGAGTGTGAATAAAGATTTGCGCACTTTGTGTCCTTTCACTGTGTCGCACACCTGCGCACACACACCATGGGTGCTGGGGAAAAAATAAGCACTACCGCACTTAGGCGGTAGTGTGGGGGTTAAAGGAAAAAAAAAATAAAAAGAAAAAAAAAAAAATAAACAGGAGTGGTTGGGGAAAAATAAGCACTACCGCAGTTAGGCGGTAGTGTGGGAGTTTAAGAAAAAGAAAAAAGAAAAAAAGAAAAAAAATAAAGAATTCCCAGTTTGAAAAAAAAATAAACAGGAGTGGTTTAAAAAAAAAGAAAGAAAAAAAAAAACAAGAGGAGTGCTCCCAACTGCTTGTTCTGTGGTGCTGTGGAGTCCGTGGACCATGTATATATTGGGTGTGGGCGTTTGCACTCCCTTTTTGATTTTCTTAAAAACCTTCTCCTCTGCTTTTGGCTGCACTTCAGTCCCACGCTCCTGATCTTCGGGCACCCGGTACGGAGGAGGGAGGGCAGGTCCGAGGACCTCCTCGTGGGTCTGCTCCTGGGCCTGGCCAAACTGGCCATCAACAGGTCCAGGCAGCGGGCCGTGGAGGGGGTCGTTAGGGCCGACTGCCTGCCCCTCTTCCGGGGTTACGTTAGAGCCCGGGTGTCCTTGGAGAAGGAGCACGCGGTGTCCACCGACACCCTGGAGTCGTTCAGGGAGAGGTGGGCGCCGCAGGGAGTGGAGTGCATCATTTCCCCCTCCAACTCTATTTTGATTTAGTCCCTACCCTCCCCTTCACTGTTTTGATCACACAGCATTGCCCTGTGGTTTGAAGGGCAGTGCTTGTCACAGGCCACGCGGGTGTTTTTCCTATCTTCCTGGTGGTGGAAATTGAATAAAGATTCGTACACTTTGTAAAAAAAAAAGAAAAAAAAAAAAAAGAAAAGAAAAAAGAAGAAAAAAAACAAGAGGAGTGTGAATAAAGATTTGCGCACTTTGTGTCCTTTCACTGTGTCGCACACCTGCGCACACACACCATGGGTGCTGGGGAAAAAATAAGCACTACCGCACTTAGGCGGTAGTGTGGGGGTTAAAGGAAAAAAAAAAGAAAAAGAAAAAAAAAAAAAAATAAACAGGAGTGGTTGGGGAAAAATAAGCACTACCGCAGTTAGGCGGTAGTGTGGGAGTTTAAGAAAAAGAAAAAAGAAAAAAAGAAAAAAAATAAAGAATTCCCAGTTTGAAAAAAAAATAAACAGGAGTGGTTTAAAAAAAAAGAAAGAAAAAAAAACAAGAGGAGTGCTCCCAACTGCTTGTTCTGTGGTGCTGTGGAGTCCGTGGACCATGTATATATTGGGTGTGGGCGTTTGCACTCCCTTTTTGATTTTCTTAAAAACCTTCTCCTCTGCTTTTGGCTGCACTTCAGTCCCACGCTCCTGATCTTCGGGCACCCGGTACGGAGGAGGGAGGGCAGGTCCGAGGACCTCCTCGTGGGTCTGCTCCTGGGCCTGGCCAAACTGGCCATCAACAGGTCCAGGCAGCGGGCCGTGGAGGGGGTCGTTAGGGCCGACTGCCTGCCCCTCTTCCGGGGTTACGTTAGAGCCCGGGTGTCCTTGGAGAAGGAGCACGCGGTGTCCACCGACACCCTGGAGTCGTTCAGGGAGAGGTGGGCGCCGCAGGGAGTGGAGTGCATCATTTCTCCCTCCAACTCTATTTTGATTTAGTCCCTACCCTCCCCTTCACTGTTTTGCTCACACAGCATTGCCCTGTGGTTTGAAGGGCAGTGCTTGTCGCTGGCCACTCGGGTGTCTTTCCTGTCTTCCTGGTGGTGGAAATTGAATAAAGATTCGTGCACTTTGTGTCTTTCACTGTGTCTCACAAGAAAAAGGAAAAAAAAAAAGAAAAAAAAAATTAAAAGGGGAGTGTTAAAAGAAAAAAGAAAAAGAAGAGAAAAAAAGAAAAAAAAAGAAAAAAAAAGTGAAAAAAAAAAATAAACAGGAGTGTTCCAACTCTATTTTGATTTAGTCCCCACCCTCCCCTTCACTGTTTTGATCACACAGCATTGCCCTGTGGAGAAAAAAAAAACAAAAAAACAAGAGGAGTGCTCCCAACTGCTTGTTCTGTGGTGCTGTGGAGTCCGTGGACCATGTATCTTTTGGGTGTGGGCGTTTGCACTCCCTTTTTGATTTTCTTAAAAACCTTCTCCTCTGCTTTTGGCTGCACTTCAGTCCCACGCTCCTGATCTTCGGGCACCCGGTACGGAGGAGGGAGGGCAGGTCCGAGGACCTCCTCGTGGGTCTGCTCCTGGGCCTGGCCAAACTGGCCATCAACAGGTCCAGGCAGCGGGCCGTGGAGGGGGTCGTTAGGGCCGACTGCCTGCCCCTCTTCCGGGGTTACGTTAGAGCCCGGGTGTCCTTGGAGAAGGAGCACGCGGTGTCCACCGACACCCTGGAGTCGTTCAGGGAGAGGTGGGCGCCGCAGGGAGTGGAGTGCATCATTTCTCCCTCCAACTCTATTTTGATTTGATCCCTACCCTCCCCTTCACTGTTTTGCTCACACAGCATTGCCCTGTGGTTTGAAGGGCAGTGCTTGTCACTGGACACTTGGGTATTTTTCCTATCTTCCTGGTGGTGGAAATTGAATAAAGATTCGTGCACTTTGTGTCTTTCACTGTGTTAAAAAAGAGAAACAAGGGATTATAAAACAAAAAAAAATAAACAGGGGATCACACCTGCACACACATACCATGGGTGCTGGGAAAAAAATAAGCACTACCGCAGTTAGGCGGTAGTGTGGGGGTTATATAAAGAAAAAAAATAAAAAAAAAAATAAAAAAAAAATAAAAACAAGAGGAGTGCTCCCAACTGCTTGTTCTGTGGCGCTGTGGAGTCCGGGGACCATGTATATATTGGGTGTGGGCGTTTGCACTCCCTTTTTGATTTTCTTAAAAACCTTCTCCTCTGCTTTTGGCTGCACTTCAGTCCCACGCTCCTGATCTTCAGGCACCCGGTACGGAGGAGGGAGGGCAGGTCCGAGGACCTCCTCGTGGGTCTGCTCCTGGGCCTGGCCAAACTGGCCATCAACAGGTCCAGGCAGCGGGCCGTGGAGGGGGTCGTTAGGGCCGACTGCCTGCCCCTCTTCCGGGGTTACGTTAGAGCCCGGGTGTCCTTGGAGAAGGAGCATGCGGTGTCCACCAACACCCTGGAGTCGTTCAGGGAGAGGTGGGCGCCGTAGGGAGTGGAGTGCATTATTTCCCCGTCCAACTCTATTTTGATTTAATCCCTACCCTCCCCTTCACTGTTTTGATCACACAGCATTGCCCTTTGATGTGAAGGGCACGGCTTGTCACTGGCCACTCGGGTGTTTCCTATCTTCCTGGTGGTGGAAATTGAATAAAGATTCATGCACTTTGTATCTCTCACTGTGTCTCACAGCTGTACACACACACACACCATGGGTGCTGGGGAAAAATAAGCACTACCGCAGTTAGGCGGTAGTGAGGGGGTTAAGGAAAAATAAAAATAAACAGGAGATTAGAGCCTGGGGTGTCCTTGGAGAAGGAGCACGCTGTGTCCACCAACACCCTGGAGTTGTTCAGGGAGAGGTGGGCGCCGCAGGGAATGGAGTGCATTATTTCCGCCTCCAACTCTATTTTGACTTAGTCCCTACCCTCCCCTTCACTGTTTTGATCACACAGCATCGCCCTTTGAGGTGAAGGGCAGGGCTTGTCACTGGCCACCCGGGTGTTTCAAAAAAAAACAAGAGGAGTGCTCACCTGCACACACACACCATGGGTGCTGGGGAAAGATAAGTACTACCACAGTCAGGCGGTAGTGTGGGGGTTAATATAAAAGGAAAACAAAAGAGGAGTGCCAGCCGGAAGGTGTGTAGGGGCGGGCTGCCTTAGAGTGGTCGGAAGGTGGGAGGGACGGGGGCTTGCTGGGTCTGTATTGTCTGCACTTTTTTATGTAACAGGATTGTTTTATGTATAAATGTCATTGTTGCTGTCTTTTCATATGTGAAACTGGGATTAGGGGTTTGTCCTCAATTCCCTGTAAACAGGTTGAATGGTAGGGTTTGGAGTCTGGCTTTGCTGCTCCTTTCCCTTGTAAAATTGCCGTCGTATACAGCTGTAAATGTTATCTGTTTTTTGTAAACTGTATTTTGTAATTGCTAAATAAAATTTTAAAAAAACAAGAGGAGTGCCAGAGATTCTGGCGTTCTGAGAGGCACTACTAAAGGCAAGGACTGGTCATGTGTTAAACAAAGGGTGACTTGGTGACTCTGTGGAGACATCTCAGTCATGATCGTCATTCACATTTTCATTATCCAAATGTCTTTGTGTGTGTTCTATGCATAGTTGGAGTACTGTACAAGTCTGATTGGCTGCTGTTTCTCCACAATATTGCTCCATTAGCTGTTGTGACTTAGTAGGATTTCAGTTCACTGCACTCTTTGGAAATCTTTGCGCATAATCAAGTTCTTTGTGAAGGATGCATTACTTTGACTGTCTGATGTATGAATAGATTAGACAGTTCCACAGGTACATGTTGGCCATGTATTATCTTCATTCTCCTTAGATTTTTGAAAAATTTGTCTTCATGTCTTCAAACATGACCCCAACTTAACAGTAAGCCCATTTCCCAAAGTGTATATGTAACATAGCACTAGGAAGATCCTGTTCCGTTGCCCTGAATTTCATGATAAGTGTTTAAATTGTGCAAATAAGTCACTCAGCAGGACTATTAGATCGAGAAAAATATAGTTAGTATATCATACTCCCACTTGGTACATGACTAAAAGATTTGACTGCATGTTGTGGCCCATTGTCAAATATGATCTCTTTCACTGTACTTGAGTACATGTGACCATCAAAGCCAATTCTAATTCTTAAAAATTCTAAAGATGTGCTAAATGGACTGAATATTGTGTCTGTCACACTTCCTTCATGGATTCCTGCAGTGAAGCTATTCAGGAGAATTGGGAATAATATAAATAGGTCATTGTTTGTCTGGTCAGATTCAGAAAAAGTGGATCAGTGCTGACTGGAAGAATAGGGCCATTATCATGGTTTCTCTCATCATTGTGCACAGAGGTTCCATCTTATCCACCCCAGACCAAACTCAGTTCCCTCCATTATAATTAAATCCTCCGTATAATTGTGCATTGACCAATCACGTATCATTTTCAAACATGTCTTCCCAGGGCTGATTGAGTTTATCCAATAAGTAACTCAGTCTTCAACAATAGAAAAGTCACAGATTCAGCCAACAGAATGCAGGAACGTTCTCATTGACCTAACCCTACTGTCAGGAGAAAGTGAGGACTGCAGATCAGAGCTGAAAAATGTGTTGCTGGACAAGCGCAGCAGGTCAGGCAGCATCCAAGGAGCAGGAGAATTGACATTTCGGGCATAAGCCCTTCCTGAAGAAGGGCTTATGCCCGAAACGTCGATTCTCCTGCTCCTTGGATGCTGCCTGACCTGCTGCGCTTGTCCAGCAACACATTTTTCAGCTCTAACCCTACTGTCAGTCAATGTTTCCATTTAGGATACCTTTCTAATGACAGCCTGGTGAAGACAATGTGCACCCATTAAGCTACATGCTTAATTTTCAGACAGGCCCTTAAATGGATACCTGCAGACAAAAGGGTGTTCAATTTAACAAACTGGGATAAAATGCCTCTTTCAGAACCACAATCACAATTTCATTTTACAAGTAAATGGAGCAAATATTCAGTCTCAGTTTCTTCAGGTGTTGAGAGGATAAAACGTTGTCCATGAAAGTGGTCTTTCTAAAAAAAACTCGATATTTAGTTATATTGAAAATTTTTGTCCGATCAGCAAATCTTGCAGCAAACTGCCTGCCCAATCTCATCCCCTCTAGCTTTACTATCCATGTACACAACAGAGGTTCTCATGGGTGCCATGGTGGCTCGGTGGTTAGCACTGCAGCTTCACAGTATCAGGGTCCCGGGTTCACTTCCAGCCTTGGGCCACTGTTGGTGTTTGCACATTCTCCCCATGTCTGTGTGGGTTTCCTCCCACAGTCCAAAAATGTGCAGATCAGGTGAATTGGCCATGCTAAATTGCCCCTAGTGTTAGGTGTATTAGTCAGGAGTAAATATAGGGTAGGTTACTCTTCGGAGGGTCGGTGTGGACTTGTTGGGCCGAAGGGACTGTTTCCACACTGTAGGGAATTTAATCATCTACTAAATGCTACATCTGGACTAAGGTGTGTGTTGTCGTGGACTGTTAGAGCATTAATGAGAACCAAACCTCTCAACTTTGTTGGGCAGGGGATTCTCATATTGTACCTGATTGGCACCTAATTAGAACATCTCCAGCTTTAAAACAGGCTTTGATTCAATTAGGGTGAACTAAAGATGTTAGACTGGACGTCACTATGAAAGGTGACAAATTTGGAAAACCTTGTAAACCCTCCTCATATGTATTTTTCTCCCTGTGAAGTAATCCCTTTGACTTTGGGAAAGCTACATTGAGTACAGTATATCAGGATTCAAGAGGGCTAACAGAGACATACAGCTGCTGGAAGCAACAATGGAAAAATATGTGGGATATAGCTAAAAGAAAGAGTTTGTTCTTAAAATATAAATCTATTGGGAAATATAGTGTACTTATATCACTATAAAATCAAAGTGACGGAGATTAGAAAGCCAGTCAGGAAAGCTGGAAAAACATCAGGATCGGGAATTTTAATTTGTAATGCATTTGAGAAAAATTGGTTCTAAAAATTCTAAACTCTAAATGCATTTTGAAAATGTATTTGCAGCAATCCAGTGAAAACAAAGGCTGTGCTGATTGAAAGTTTGAAAAAGGTGATACTGATATCATGAGGTTAAAAGATAGCAAATAAAGCAACCAAATTATTCTTTCCCTTATAGCAGGGGAAACTGCAAGCATTTGCTTTCATGGAAATTAAATTTCTAGGAGGAACAGTGGAAATGCTATGGGCTCTAAAATAAGTTAACAGAAGTCAAGGCACCAGGCCCCTATAGGGGTGAGTAAAACAGCAGCAAGCAAAATCAATCAGTCACATCCTCACCACTGTCTTCCGGGAATCATTAGAAATGGGAGTAATGTCCAAGGATTGTAAAATAGATAACACAGCACCTGTGACCCTAAAGTCTGTTTGAAGTTGAACATCAGGAGAAAGGCTTATTTTGTTTATTCTTGTGATGTCAGCATCGTGAATTAGACCAGCATTTATTGCCAATCCCTGGTGCCCATTCAGAAGAGCAGAATTTGCTGGAAAAACTCAGCAAGTCTGGCAGCATCTGTGGGGAGAAAGCAGGGTTAACGTTGTGAGTGCGGTGACTCGCACCAGTTCCTCCAGCAGTTTTAGGTTTTATTTCCGATCTTGGTTATACGATTCCCTTGAGAAGATAGTGGTACTTAGCCATCGTCTTGAACCATTGCAATCTGTGTCATGCTGGTGCCAAGGGAATTCCAGGATTTTGACATAGAGATTATGAAGTCACGGCAATATGTTTCCATATCAGGATCAAGTATGAGGAAATATAGCAGGTGGTGATGGTCTCATTTATCTGTTGCCTCACCTTCCCAATGGAAGGTGTCATGGACATATCTGTTGAAGAAACTTTTAAGACTTGTTGCAATGTATTGTGCAACCAAAGTGTATCCAGTGTGCAGGGTTCAAGGTTCAAAGAGCAGACATTAATAAGTATTGCTAAGAAGGTTTTATGGGATGTATGCAGACTTAAATAATTTACTGGAATTCTTTGAGGAATTACATACCTTGTTGACAATAGGAATCATGTGGATGTCTTACTTGTAGATTTCAACTGGAATTTTAATTCTGAGCCATGCAATGTGGAGGACATGCTGGAAAAGACATAGATTTGAGGTTCAGGGTGACATTAAAACGAGTTGTGAATGGAGCTTCCTTGACATTGCTAAAGAATCACCTCGTTATAGTGTAAGCTAATGAGAGGAAATGATTCAACAACTGCAACATAGCTTTCTGGATTTACACTCACAATGCACCAGTTAAAATGAGAAACATTAAACTTTGCTGTTACTAATGTTCTGAGCCTTGGAATTGCTGGAAGTCTGAAGAGCAATGATTCTAGTTGGGGACGCACTCTTTGCAGTCAGCTTTTTGGTGTTCTGCTGACTTGAATTTGCCAATGGGAGCGTGACTTTGATAGTAGTTATTGATTTCTTCCACACCTGTCCACAATGTGGGATGTTCATGAACAGTCTAGGCATCGTCTTTGGGCACACAGATTTGGGAATTCCTGTGAAGGCACTTGGCAGTTTTGTTGCAATGTGTCCTGCACATGCACTGCAGCCAAATGGCACTCATGGTAAAGGGAGAAAATTCAGAGATAATGGGTGAGTGAGGGACTGACTGCAGAGTTGGATGTATAAGAGACTGGAGTGATTCAGTATGTGAATTGGGTGAGTTACTGAGGGACATTTCAATGATTGAACGACTGGGAGAGGGCTTGTGTGATTGAGGGATGACAGAGTTGGGTGACATTGTGAATGGAGTGAGTTTTGGGTGTATGAGGTTTGAAAGAATGACTGACTGGGAGGCTGAGGTTGAGTGAGTGAGGGACAGCATGAGGGGTGGATGAGTGAGTGAGTGAGTGACTAACTGGGGGAGGGTTGGGTGAGTGAGTGGAATGGAACCATACCCACACTCCCAGACCCCAGTCAACTAGACAGTCACTTAGTCAGCTGTGCATCCCTGTTACGAAGGGCTTTTGCCCGAAACGTTGATTTCGCTGCTCGTTGGATGCTGCCTGAACTGCTGTGCTCTTCCAGCACCACTAATCCAGTATTTGGTTTTCAGCATCTGCAGTCATTGTTTTTAACCAACAAATCCTCCCAATCCTAGCCTCCAAAGGAGATTTACAAGAATGAGCCTGGGGAAGAAGGGCTTGTCATTTGAAGAGTGGTTGAGGATTAGTTGGAACTTAGAAGAATGAGGGGGCACCTGATTAAAACTTACTGAATACTGAGTGGCCTGGATGGAGTGGATGTGAATGTTTCCACTAATTGGATAGACTAGGACCCGATGGCACAGCCTCAGTGTGAAGGGACAGCTGTCTGAGTTATGAGGAGAGGCTGAGACCTTTTATTCCTGGAGTATAGAAGGTTGTGGGTGGCCTTATAGAGATTTCTAAAATCATGACGGGCATAGATAAGATGAATAACAAGGGTCTTTTCCCCAGATGGCAGGGTTCAAAGCTAGGGGACATATCTTCAAGGTGAGAGGAGAAAGTTTTAAAAGGGACGTGAGGGACGCGAGGGGTAACATTTGTGGAATGAACTGCCAGAGGAAGTTAAGGGAAGGTGATGGCCTTGTGATATTATTGCTAGACTATTAATCCAGAAACAAAGCCAAAATTGAGGGGATATGGGTATGAACTCCATTGCTGCAGATGATGAAATTTGAATTCAATAAAAATCTGGAAATAAGAATCTACTGATGATCATGAAACCATTGTCGGAAAAACCTATCCAGCTCACTAATGTCCTTCAGGGAAGGAAATTTGCCATACTCACCTGGTCTGGCAAACAAGGAACTCCAGACCCCCAGCAATATGGTTGACTCTTTGTTGACCTCTGAAATGGCTAGGAAGTCTTTCAGTTGTACCAATCGTTACAAAGTCTCACAGTAATAAAACTGGATGGATCATCTGGCATTAACCGAGACACCAGAAAAGACACCAACAGAAAAAGCCCTGTCAACCCTTTAAACTCTTTCTTGCTAACATCTGGTTATAGTCCAACAGGTTTAACTGGAAGCACTAGCTTTCGGAGTGCTGCTCCTTCATCAAGTGGTTGTCATGAAAATGTTGCCCCTTACATCCCTTTTAAATTTTTCTTTTCTCACTCAAAACCTATGCCCTCAATTTTGGACTCCCCCACTCAGGGAAAATACCTTATCTATTTACCTTATCCATGCCCCTCATGATTTTATAAACCTCTACGAGGTCACCCCTCAGCCTTCGATGCTCCAGGGAAAACAGCCCCAGCCTATTCAGCCTCTTCCTATAACTCAAATCCTCCAACCCTGGCAATATCCTTGTAGATCTTTTCTGAACCCTTCCAAGTTTCACAACATCCTTCTGATTGGAGGGAGACCAGAATCGCACACAATATTCCAACAGTGGCCTAACCAATGGTCTGTACAGCTGCAACATGACCTACCAACTCCTGTATGCAATGCTCTGTCTAATAAAGGAAAGCATACCACTTCTTCACTATCCTGTCTACCCACAACTACACTTTCAAGGAGCTATGAACCTGCACTCCAGGGTATTTTTCTTCAGCAACACTCTCTAGGACCTTACCATTAACTGTGGCCCAGCATTTCAACTCCCCTCCCACTTTCCCGAGGACATGCAGGTCCTGTGCTTCCTCCACTACCGCTCCCTCACCACCCGACGCCTGGAGGAAGAACGCTTCATCTTCCATCTCGGAACACTTGAACCCCATGGCATCAATGTGGATTTCACCGGTTTCCTCATTTCCCCTTCCCCCACCTCACCCCAGCTCCAGCCTTCCAGCTCAACACCACCCTCATGACCTGTCCTACCTGCCTATCTTCCTTTCCACCTATCCACTCCACCCTCCTCTCTGACCTATCACCTTCATCCCCACTCCCATTCACCCATTGTACACTTTGCTACTTTGCCCCACCCTCCTCTCTGACCTATCACCTCCATCCCTACTCCCACTTACCTATTGTACTCTATGCTATTTTCAACCCACCCCCACCCCCACCCCCACCCCCCTCTCATTTATCTCTCCACTGCAGGCACCCTGCCTCTATTCCTGATGAAGGGCTTTTGTCCAAAATGTCAATTTTCCTGCTCCTCGGATGC
This sequence comes from Chiloscyllium punctatum, assembly GCF_047496795.1. Taxonomy (NCBI): domain Eukaryota; kingdom Metazoa; phylum Chordata; class Chondrichthyes; order Orectolobiformes; family Hemiscylliidae; genus Chiloscyllium; species Chiloscyllium punctatum. The sequence continues at coordinate 136,901,339 of NC_092743.1, forward strand.
TGCCTGACCTGTCTTATCTAGACTCTGGTTTCCAGCATCTGCAGTCCTTGTTTTTCCCTTACCATTAAGTGTATATGTCCTGCTCTGATTTGCTGTTCCATAGTGCAACACCTCACATTTATTTAAATTAAAGCCCATCCGTCACTCCTCATCCCATTGGCCCATCTGATCAGGATCCTGTGTACAGTTGGGAGGGAGTTGCCTGGGAGTCTTCAACATTGACTCTGAAACCCCATGAAGTCACATAGCTTTATGCTAAACATGGGTAAGGAAACCTCCTGCTGATTACCATGTACCATCCTCCCTCAGCTGATGAATCAGTAATCCTCCATGTTGAACAACACTGGAGGAAGCAGTGAGGGTGGCAAGGGTGAAAAATATCCTCTGGGTGTAGGATTTCAATGTCCACCCCCAAGCGTGGCTTGACAGCAGTACTCCTGATTGAGCTGGTCGGATTCTAAAGTGCATAACTGCTAGACTGGGTCTGCAACAGCTGGTGGTGAAAAGAGGGGAAAAACATACAAACCCCATCCTCACCAATCTGCTGGCTGCAGATATATCTGTCCACGACAGTATCGGTAAGAGTGACAACTGCACAGTCCTTGTGGAGACATAGTCCCACTTTCACATTGAGAATACCCTCCATCGTGTTGTGTGGCACTATCACTGGGCTAAATGGACAGATTTCAACAGACTCAAGACTGGACATCCATGAGGGGCTGAGGAGCCTTAACAACAGCAGAATTGTACTCCAGCACAATCTATAACCTCGTGGCCAGACATATTCCCCACTCAACCATTACTATCAAGCTAGTGGATCAACGCTGATTCAATGGAGAGTGCAGGAGGGCCTGCTGGGAGCAGCACCAGGCAGACCTGAAGATGAGATGTCAATCTGGTGAAGCTACTAAACAGGGCTACTTGAATGCCAAACAACATAAGCAGCAAGTGATAGACAGAACGAAGTGATCGCACAGCCAGCAGATCAGATCTAAGCTCTGCAATCCTCCAACATCCAGTCGTGAATGGTGGTGGGCAATTAAACAACTCACAGGAGGGGGATGCTCCAGAAATATCCCCAACCTCAATGATGGAAGAGCCCAGCACGTCAGTGCAAAAGATAAGGCTGAAGCTTTCACAGCAATCTTCAGTAAGAAGTGCCAAGTGGACGATCCATCTTGGTCTTCTCCATTAGTCACCAAGATTACAGATACCAGTCTTCAGCCAATTTGATTCACTCCAACTGATATCAAGCACCAGTTGGAGACATTGGATACTGCAAAACCCAATCGACCTGACAACATTCCAGAGATAGTACAGAAGGATTGTGCTCAGGAACTTGCTGCACCCCTAGCCAAGCTGTTTCAGCACAGTTACAACATTGACATCTACCCAGCAATGCGGAAAACTATCCACTAAAAATGATAATCCACCCTGGCCAATTAACGTCCTATCAATCTACTGTTGATCATCAGTAACGTGATGGAATGTGTCATCAACAGCACTATCAAGCAGCACCTGCTCAGCAATAACCTGCTCAGAGACATCCAGCTGGGGTTCCACCAGGGCCATTCCTGACCTCATTACAACCTTGGATCCAACATGGCCAAAAGAGCTGAATTTCAGAAGTGAGGTGAGAGTGACAGCTCTTGACATCAAGGCTGCATTCCCAATTCCTCTGCCTCCGCCGGATCTGCTCCCAGGAGGACCAGTTCCACCACAGAACACACCAGATGGCCTCCTTCTTTAGAGACCGCAATTTCCCTTCCCATGTGGTTAAAGATGCCCTCCAACGCATCTCGTCCACATCCCGCACCTCCACCCTCAGACCCCATCCCTGGTGGGGGGCAGAACGCCCCTGGTGCTCACCTTCCACCCTACCAACCTTCGCATAAACCAAATCATGCGCCGACATTTCCGCCACCTCCAAACAGACCCCACCACCAGAGATATATTTCCCTCCCCACCCCTTTCCGCCTTCCGCAAAGACCGTTCCCTCCGTGACTACCTGGTCAGGTCCACGCCCCTCTACAACCCACCCTCCCATCCTGGCACTTTCCCCTGCCACCGCAAGAACTGTAAAACCTGCGCCCACACCTCCTCCCTCACCTCTATCCAAGGCCCTAAAGGAGCCTTCCACATCCATCAAAGTTTTACTTGCACATCCACTAATATCATTTATTGTATCCATTGCTCCTGATGCGGTCTCCTCTACATTGGGGAAACTGGGCGCCTCCTAGCAGAGTGCTTTAGGGAACATCTTCGGGACACCCTCACCAATCAACCACACCGCCCCGTGGCCCAACATTTCAACTCCCCCTCCCACTCTGACAAGGACATGGAGGTCCTGGGCCTCCTTCACCGCTGCTCCCTCACCACCAGACGCCTGGAGGAAGAACGCCTCATCTTCCGCCTTGGAACACTTCAACCCCAGGGCATCAATGTGGACTTCAACAGTTTCCTCATTTCCCCTTCCCCCACCTCACCCTAGTTCTAAATCTCCAGCTCAGTAACTGTCCCCATGACTTGTCCGGACTGGTCCTACTTGCCTACCTCCTTTTCCACCTATCCACTCCACCCTCTCCTCCTTGACCTATCACCTTCATCCCCTCCCCCACTCACCTATTGTACTCTATGCTACTTTCTCCCCACCCCCACCCTCCTCTAGCTTATCTCTCCACGCTTCAGGGTCACTGCCTTTATTCCTGATGAAGGGCTTTTGCCCGAAATGTCGATTTCAAAGCTACTTGGATGCTGCCTGAACTGCTGTGCTCTCCCAGCACCAGTAATCAAGGCTGCATTCAACTGAGGGTGGCAAAACTGGAATCAATGGGAATTGGGGAAAACTCTCCAGTGCTTGGAGAAATACAAAGGAAGATGTAAGTGTTGTTAGAGATCAGTTATCTCAACTCCAGGACATCTCTGCAGGAGTTCCTCAGGATAGTGTCCTCAGCACAAGCATCTTCAGCTGCTTCATCAATGATCTTCCCTCCATCATACGGTCAGATGTGAGGATGTTCGCTGATGGTTGCTCTGGAATTGAGATAACAGACTTCCACTATTGGATAGGAAAACACTAGTGCATTAAGTCTTCTGTGTTATTGCAGGAATGTTGTCAGAACCAATAAGGTTTTGTTGTATCCAGTGCCTACAATTGTCTCTTAAAATAACACCATAGGAGCACAAGAAGTGGGAACAGGAGTAGGCCATTCAGCCCCTTGAGTCGGTTCCGCCATTATATGGGATCATGCCTGATCTGACAATAATGCCCTTTCCTTGCAACCCTTGATTTTCCAACTGATCAAGAATCTATTGATCTCAGCCTTAAACATACACAAGGACTCTGCCTCCATTGCTTTCTGTGGCAAGTCGTTCCACATACTTAGAATCCTCTGAGAGAAGAAATTCCTCCTCATTTCAGTCTTAAATTGGCATCTCTTTATTCTGAGACTATGTCCTCTCGTTCCAGACTCTTCAATATGCGGAAACATCCTCTCAGCATTTACCCTGTCAAGCCTCGATGTTTCAATGAGATCATGTAGAGTAAATTGAATTGGCTGAAGATTGTTATACTGCTGACCTCTAGGCTCTGCATTGGCTGGCAGGCAACAGCAAGGGACTGGCAGTCATAGGAGAATGAATACTGTTGATCTGACATGTTTGTCCTCCATATGGTACCAGGGTGTATTGGGTGACAGTTGCTGGATTGTGGATAGACTCTGTGTACTCCATTGAAGATTGAGCCTGACACCCAGTATGGGAGCACTTTGAGCTTGAATGTCAGCAACACTGATCACATGACCTCCATCTCAGCTTATACTGCAGCTCGGAATGCCACCTGTGCTGCAGTTGACGCTGAGACTGGGATCTCCTCATGGCCCAATCCATCACTGCTGACACAGTGGGGAATGTGGGCTGCAAGCTATATGCAAAGTAACCAGCTGTAAGAAAACAAAGCCATTTCATACTCTCAGATCATAGAATGATACAATTGCTACAGTGTGGAAGCAGGCCATTTGGCCCATCGAGTCCACACTGGCACACTGAAGAGCATTGCACCCAGACCCAAACTCTACACCATCCCTGTATCCCTACATTTCCCATGTCTAACACTCCCTAACCTGCACACCCTTGGACACTATGGGTCTTTAGCATGGCCAATCCCCCTAACCTGTGGAAGGAAACTAGAGTACCTGGAGCAAACCCACGCAGACACGGGGAGATGGTGATGGGTCTGATAATGCAACATGCATCTTGATTTATATTGTCATCAGTATTCACCTGTACACTGTCCTTACAACATCTGAGTTTTCTGCAGCACAATCTGACAGCAATGTCATCCTCTAGGATTGGTTTGGGAGGTGTATTCAGCTGAGATATATGCTAGGGTATCCTCACTAACTCCTTAGGGTTGAGTGATGGTGGGTGAGGTGCATTGAGCATTGATGGTTGGGTGATATGGTGGATAGGAGGTGGGATTTGCAGTCACTTGCCTTGCCTTCAAGCATGAAGTCACTAATTATCTTTCGGCACTGCCGCCATGCCCTGTGTTGGGTAACCTGGCTATTAATCAGCCATGGCTTCTGTTCCCTATCTCTCTCTGAGGCTCTCTCGCTCAGTCTCTCTCTCTCTCTCTCTCTCTGTGGAGGTCTCCCTGGTCCCTGGCAATGACATAGACACCCTCCATTGCTCTGACAAGTGGGTCTGAGGGGGAAGAGCTGCTCTTTCCTTCATGTTGTATGATACCAGCTTTAGTGCCACTGTGTGATTATTCAGCAGCTCACAATGCAATGATACCACTCCATTTGTATAGGGACAATGCCTTTAAAAAAGGAAGGTTGCCTGAAGTGTGTGGTTCCATCACAATGCAACGCAGAACCCTGTGGTGCAAAGAGGCCTCTGGCAGTGTTACAGAGAGTACATTATTTGCTTTTGTTTGGAACTGGCAAACTGGGCTATCTAATCCTTTGTCTGTCCAACTGTTCTTCTATCTCCCTTTGGCCTCTATCCCACCTGTTGTTTATCTCCTCCCCCCACCCTAACTTCTACATATAAACCGACATTTTCCTAACTATCATCAGTTCTGAGGAAGGGTCATTAGACCAGAGATGTTAACTCTGATTTCTCTCCACAGATGTGCCAGACCTGCTGAGTTTTTTTCCAGGAACTTCTGTTTTTGTCCCTATCTAATATCAAGTCCACCACTGTCACTCAAGAAAAAGTGAGGACTGCAGATGCTGGAGAGTCAGAGTCGAAAAGGGTGATGCTGGAAAAGCACAGCAGGTCAGGGGAGGATCCAGGATGCTGCCTGACCTGTTATGTTTTTTCAGCACTACCCTTTTCAACACTACTATCACTCAGCCAAACTTTTAGCTAAACACGATTTTTTTAATCTCCTCTTCAAATAACATAGTCAGCTTCATCAGACGTGATCTCTCCTTATGTGTCGTCTCTCTCTTTTTGCTGTGCTCCAATTTGATTTTTTTGTTACTTAAGGGAGGGTGAGGCCTCTAACTAGCACTGAAAATAAAACTCTTGTGTAACCGGCTGTGAGGAGTCTCTAAAACATTGCACCACTCTGCTGCTAGAAGGAGAAAAGATCACTGAATTTTATCAATGAAGCTTCCCAACAGCCTCTTGAAGACCAGCTCTCTTTCTATAGAGAAAGGAATGAACGGGTTTCTGAATGCTCTCCATTGAGAATCTGATTACCAGCTTACAATTCATTAAATTTAATCCACTACATAAAACAGCCCCAGAGGGCTTTGTTTATGAATATACATATCAATAAACAGAAGAGCTTAACCCAAAGTGCTTGACCTGGTGCTTTCTATTTTCATGTGAATGTTACTGGAGTTCAATCATTCACCTCAACATCTAACAAGACGTGTGAGCAGATAAATCACTGCTCTCAGATTGTGTGGCAGAGACACAGCATGTCAGCCTACTGTTAGCATCAGGATAGCATCACGGATGGCTAAGGAAAACAAATTCCCCTTTGATATTTTCCCCGAGAACTCTCCTCAAGGCATGTCTACCTCACAACTTGATTCTCTGTCAAGAAATCTTCCCTGTCCCAATCGATTTAATGCATTCCTTGCTCCAATACACTCCTCACTTTCCTCTCATGGGTCATAGAACACCCAAGAAGGCCATTCAGCCCCATTATCTGTTGTGGTAGCTCTTTCAAATATCTGTGCAATTAATGTCATCTTCTCTCTTCGTTCTGTGTACTTTGCAAATTTCTCCTTTTCAAACAAAGGCAAAACTTTGCACGCTGCTAGGAATCTGAAAATGGAAATAAAAATCCTGGAAACACTCCACAGCTCATGCAGAAACTCAGAGAGAGAGAGAGAAACAGAATTACAGGGTAGAATTTTATTGCCAGAGGCCAAGTGTCATAGTGGGGTCAAAAAGCTGGAGGCACTAATGCTGTGGGGTCAGGATAGGATGCTCATGCGATTATATTCTTGAAAGTTCATGACATATGCATTTGTGTGGAAAGTGCCACTTTGTTTTGGCAGGTAGACAAGAAGCCCTGCCCCCACCAGCACATTCTGTTCTCCTGCTTCTGGGACCCAGGTTTAGAAATGATAGCATAGTGGCTCAGTGGCTAGTACTACATCCTCATAGCACCAGGGTCCCAGGTTCAATTCCTCCTTTGGGTGACTGTCGTGTGGAGTCTGAACATTCTCTCCATGTCTGTGCGAGTTTCCTTCAAGTGCTCTGGTTTTCTCTTACAGTCCAAAGATGGGCAGGCTATGTGTATTGGCCATGCTAGATAGCCCTGGGATGTGCAGGCTAGATGGGGAATGCAGGGTAAAATGGAAGGAAGGGGTGAGTCTGGGTGGGATGCTCACTGGAGGATCAGTATGTACTCAATGAGCCGAATGGCTTGCTTTCGTAATGTAGGGAAGCCATGAAAGTCAGAGCTTCACTCTCTGAACCCCTGCACCATCAATGGCTTTGGCACCTTGGTACTCCACCCCTCACCCTGGGCATGTTGGAGAAGAGGTAGAAAGCAGCATCGCTCCTTTGATTTGTTCCTGCAATTAGAGTGTGCATAAGTGCAGGGACACCCCTGTCTCTGTAGATATGGCAATAAGAGGCTGTCCCACCTGGTCAAGGCAGCAAGATGATGAGATCATCAGTATCCAATTAACCTGAATGTCTGGCAGGGTGTGGTGTCACCAGAGGATGTGATCTGGATTAGTGGTGCTAGAAGAGCACAGCAGTTCAGGCAGCATCCAAGGAGCTTCGAAATCGACGTTTCGGGCAAAAGCCCTTCATCAGGATGTGATCTGCCAGATTAAGTGCTAAAGAGTTACACAGCACAGCAGAGGCCCTTCGGCCCTTTGAGTCTGCACTAATCCCACTTTCCAGAACTTGGCCCATGGCCTTGAAAGTTATGATATTTCAAGTGCTCGTTCAAGTGCTCTTTCGGAGTTGTGAGGTTGCCTGCCTCAAATACGCGCACAGGTAGTGCATTCCAGACACCCACCACCCTCTGGGTGAAATAGGTTTTCCTCAGATCCCTTCTAAACCTTTCACCTTAAAATCAGTCCCTCATTATTGACCGTCAGCCACTTTGTATTTGTCTTGTCCATGCCCTCATAATACATCTCAATCAGGCCTCCCCTTAACCTGGGAGGAGCAGGAAAGTCAACGTTTCCGGGAGAAACCTTTCATCGGGACAGTCTCAGCCCAAACCATTGATTTTCCTGCTCCTCAGATGCTGTCTGACCTGCTGTGCTTTACCAGCTCCATATCTATTGACTCTATGGCTTCCAGCATCTGCAATCCTTACTATCTACCCTCTCAAGCCTTTCTGCTATAAAGAAACAACCCAAGCTTGTCCAGCTTCTCTTTATACATAAAGTGCTCCATCCCAGGCAACATCCTGATGAATCTCCTCTGCACCCCCTCCAAGTCCAATCACATCCTTCCTATTGAGTGAAGACTAGAACTGCATACAGTACTCCAGTTGCAGTCTAACCAAAGTTCTGTATAGTTTCTGCATAATCTCCGGGTCTGATAAAGGCAAAAAAACAGATGCTGGAATCCAAGCAGGAGGCTGGGAGAACACAGCAAACCAGGCAGCATCAGGAGGGACAGGCAGGAGGCTGGGAGAACACAGCAAGGCAGGCAGCATCAGGAGGCTGGGAGAACACAGCAAGGCAGGCAGCATCAGGAGATGGAGAAGGGTTATACCCGAAACGTTGACTTCTCCAGGACTGATAAAGGTAAGTATCCTGTAGGTCTTCTTGCTGTGTTTTTCTGCTGTGCATTTCCAGCACCACACTCTCGACTGCTTTCTTAAACACCCTATTAATCTGAACAGCTGCCTTCATGGATCTGTGGACAAACACTTCAAGATCCATGTTAAAAATCGCACAACACCAGGTTATAGTCCAACAGGTTTATTTGGAAGCACTGCTCCGAACACTTGTGCTTCCAAATAAACCTGTTGGACCCCAGTCCAACACCGACATCTCCAATCCAAGATTCATCCACTGAGCTTCCTAGTGTTCTGATGTTCATTGAGTACCATTACCTACTATTTCATTCTTTATCTGTCCTACCATAACAGACTTGCCACTGCATGAAACCATCATGCAGCTGTTTGGATGACAGTCTAATCAGTGCCTTCCACTTCATTGCACTGACCCAACCCATGTTGAATTAAAATGACAGAATGCTCTGCACCATTTCCTTCAAACATGGACACTCTGGAGGTGTCCTGCTGCAACAACTCTGCTCTGCCAAGGACCCAGCGAAGCAGGTTGGAACTGCAACCACGCAAAAGAATATTGAATGCACTTTGGCCCACAGGGGAGAACATTTTGTACAGTACTTACATGTTAATAAATGTGTCACAAAGTCCTGTGATCTTGCACAATGTAAATCATCACAAACTGCTTTGCATTCCCTTCCAGCTTAACTTGTTGGGCAATGGTCACAGTTTGTGAATGGTGCTGATATTCTGTCACCTGGATGGAGCAAACCCTCCGGGGAGGAAGAACGCAGTGTGATCGAATTTCGGGTCATTTACCATGTCATCTTGGGGCACCTCTTCGACAGAATCCCTATGATGTGGAGACAGGCCATTTGGCCCAACAAATCCACACCAACCCTCCAAAGAGTAACCCACCCAGACCCATTCCTCTACCCTATTACTCTACATCTACCCCTTACTAATGCACCTAACCTACACTTCCCTGAACACAATGGGCAATTTAGTTTGGCAAATTCATCTAACCTGCACACCTTTTGGATTGTGTGAGGAAACCAAAGCACCCAGAAGAAACCCACGCAGAAACGGGCAGAATGTGCAACTCCACACAGTCGCCCGAGGGTGAAGATGGTGTTAGAGATGGGGTGGGGTGTGGTGCACAACCAATTGAGGAACCTGGGAATGCTACAGAATGTAAGCATTGTGTCATCTCTCTGGATCATGGGCACACACCTGTCGGCATTGTTGGGACTCATCACAAATAATCTGAATGTGAGTGAGTGAAAGCTCTGGCTGTTATCTGGCTACATAATGCAAAGGGAGCATCACAGATATGCAGTTAGTGGCCTTACTACTTCAGAGAAGCCAGCAATAGGTGCAAATTGCATGGTTCTACAGCTAGGCTCTCCGGTTTCATAGTGAAGTAGACTAGCTGAATTGCTTTCTCGTAAACAGCATCAGTAAACACAGAGAAGCATGTGTGGACTGGTAATTGGGAGCTGCCACACGAGTCTTTGGAAGAACCTTTGGGTGAGGAAGTTCACAAATAAGGAACTGCGGATACTGGAGATCTGAAATAAACAAAACCAGAAATCGCTGGAGAAACTCAGCAGGTCTGGCAGCATCTGTGGAGAGAAAAAGGTTTCAAGTCCAGTTCTGAAGATGGGTCACTGATCTTGAAACATTAATTCTGCTTTGTCTCCGCAGATGCTGCCAAACCTGCTGAGTTTCTCCAGCACTTTTTCTTTACTTACTTGTGAAGAAGTTCAATGTTACTTTGTTCCTCAGCCCCATAGATATCGTCCTTCTTGCCAAGCTTAGAGGTTGCAAGCCTGTCTTCAATGGGAGCAGATATAGGTGACAACTGCTGTAGTCAGGCAAGTATTTCTCCTGCTGTATCCCCCACCCATCGGGAGGTGGCTGCAGTGCCTTCACTGTGGGCTGTTTGACTTTGGCGAAGAGCCTGAATCCACTCGACATACGGTACTTGCTTGTCCATAGCTATAGTCCACTCAGCCGCTGCTCTCTGATTCTGCCATTGTTTCACTTCTCTTTTATCCCTCCTTCTTCATCTTTTTAGTTCTATCAGTGCTCAGACAGCTGCTGTGTTCAGTGGTTCCCATCTCCGACTTGGTGTTCCTTTATCTGTGAAGAAAGCAGCAATCAAATGTCAGATTTGCATTTGACATTCCAGACTATGGTATCATTGCTGGAGTGTTATCCAGAGACCCACATAATGTTCTGGGGACCCGGGTTTGAATTTCACCTCGCCAGGTGGAACATTTGAATTCAATAAGCATCTCTCTAATGATGGCCATGAATTAATTGTCAATTTTCAGAAAAAAAATCTGGTTTTCACTAATGTCCTTTAAGGAAGGAATTCGCTGTCCTTACCTGGTCTGGCCACTGTTTGACTCCAGACCCACAGCAATGTGGTTAACTCTTAAGTGTCCTCTGGATAATTAAGGGTAGGCAATAAATGCTGGCCTTGCGTCTGCAGTCCTCACTTTTGCCTAATAAATGCTGGCCTAACCAGTGAAGCCATCGTCCTGTGAATGAATTTTAAAAATGTAAAAACTATGCCTAACACACGTGCACTCTTCAGGAAAAGTGAAACAAAGGTCAAAAGGGGATGATTAAAGGGCGAAAGTTAAAGTTTAACACCACCATCGTGCAGCAGAGGTTAGAGGAAACAGTTGACCCTGAGAGATACATGTCTCAGATATATTGTTGGGTTGGTGAACAGACATGTTTCCAGTTTTTGGCAAAGAAAATTAAACCCATGAACATAATTGTAGCGGGCCAGATTGTTGATAGGTATTAAGGACATGCTAATGAAGGTAAAAGAGGTTCCCATCGATTCTGTGAACTTAAATAGCAAAGGGTTAACCCTCCTTTTGAGAAGGTGTCATTTAGCCTCCTACTGAATGAATTGCTCCCAAACTCTATCTGAAAGCTTGGGTGGGCCAACAAGATTCTGCCCAATGTTTCCATCCAAACTGATGCTGCTCTCCTGCTGAGCAATCTCAGCATTTTCAGTTTCTCTTTTCCCTTTTATACAATGTCTCTTGAAAGTTACTACTAGATCTATTTTCATCCCAATTTCAGGCAATGCTTCCCAGACTTTTAACAGTTTGCTTTTGGAAAAGGTATCCTCTTTCATTCTCCTTCCTTCTTCTCTTTTGCACGTTATATTCAATCTGACCATTCTGCCAATGGAAACTGTTTCTCTGTATTTGATCTGTCAATACCACCTCATAATTTTGAACATCTCTATTAAATTTGTCCATAAACATCTCAGCTGTAATCTTCCACTGTAAACCCACCTTCAGCGAGTCTATCCTGGCGAGCAATCCTACAGTGAAGAATTCAGTGAACTTTCCTGCTACTGTCGGGAGCTAGAGTGGAGAGTGTTAAATAGTGCAGTCTTCAGCCTCTTCCCAAATGTCCTTTCCCGACTGCTCACCCATTCCCAAGCCTGACTGAAACTGATTTTCACACTTACACATGGTACTATAGACTGCAATTCTCTTTCAATAACTGAAATTCTAAGATTTTTCAATTTTAGATTTTACCATTTCTGGTCAATTATTGTACAAAATGAATAGATCAGAGGATCTCCAGCTAGACAGATCTGCAAAATCCATTGTGCATAGGTTGGGGTGTTAGCAACATTGCTACTAATCTGTTTGGCCAAAAATGCTGTCCGAAAAGCATTTAGGAAGACAAATGTAGAGGAAGTAATTATTTTTGTAAAAGCATTAGCACAAGTAAAGATAATGACTTGTTACATTCTTAGCTACAGAGATTCTCTCTAAGGTAAAATTCAGATTCTATACAGCCGACGTCCCCACAGCAACATTTTGGTTATTATAGATAGCACGTGTGGTGGAGGTAGTACAATTACGCATTTAAAAGGCATCTGGATGGGTACGTGAATAGGAAGGATATGGGTCAAACACTGACAAATGGGACTAGATTAATTTAGGATAACTGGTCAGCATGGATGAGTTGGATCAAAAGGTCCATTTCCATTTCCATAGAACATAGAACAGTACAGCACAGAACAGGCCCTTCAGCCCACGATGTTGTGCCGACCATTGATGCTCATGTATGCACCCTCAAATTTCTGTGACCATATGCATGTCCAGGAGTCTCTTAAATGTCCCCAGTGACCCTGCCTCCATAACTGCTACTGGCAATGCATTCCATGCTCTCACAACTCTCTGTGTAAAGAACCCGCCTCTGACATCCCCTCTATACTTTCCTCCAACTAGCTTAAAACTATGACCCCTCGTGTTAGCCATTTCTGCCCTGGGAAATAGTCTCTGGCTATCGACTCTATCTATGCCTCTCATTATCTTGTATACCTCAATTAGGTCCCCTCTCCTCCTCCTTTTCTCCAATGAAAAAAGTCCGAGCTCAGTCAACCTCTCTTCATAAGATAAGCCCTCCAGTCCAGGCAGCATCCTGGTAAACCTCCTCTGAACCCTCTCCAAAGCATCCACATCTTTCCTATAATAGGGCGACCAGAACTGGACGCAGTATTCCAAGTGTGGTCTAACCAAAGTTTTATAGAGCTGCAAAAAGATCTCACGACTTTTAAACTCAATCCCTCTGCTAATGAAAGCCAAAACACCATATGCTTTCTTAACAACCCTATCCACTTGGGTGGCCATTTTAAGGGATCTATGTACCTGCACACCAAGATCCCTCTGTTCCTCCACACTGCCAAGAATCCTATCCTTAATCCTGTACTCAGCTTTCAAATTCGACCTTCCAAAATGCATCACCTCGCATTTATCCAGGTTGAACTCCATCTGCCACCTCTCAGCCCATCTCTGCATCCTGTCAATGTCATGCTGCAGCCTACAACAGTCCTCTATACTGTCAACGACACCTCCAACCTTTGTGTCGTCTGCAAACTTGCTGACCCATCCTTCAATCCCCTCATCCAAGTCATTAATAAAAATTACAAACAGTAGAGGCCCAAGGACAGATCCCTGTGGAACACCACTCACCACTGATTTCCAGGCAGAATATTTTCCTTCTACTACCACTTGCTGTCTTCTGTTGGCCAGCCAATTCTGTATCCAGACAGCTATGTTCCCCTGTATCCCATATTGCAGAGGGAAGTTAAAACCTTGAGTCACAAGGAAACAGTCCAGGTAAGGATGGAGGAATTCCTTCCTTCAAGAGCATTCTGAACAAAGTGAGTTCATGTATCAATTGGTGTTATTTTCATGACACTATTATTGAAACTAGTTTTCAATTCCAGATTATATTAATCAAATTCAAACTGTACCAGCTGTTTTGGGAGTTGAACTCATATCTCCAGCACCTTTGTGCAGACCTCTGAATTGCAGGATCAGTGACACAGTCACTACTTCACCATCTCCATGCTCTGTGCAAACTGGTTCATTTCCAACATTGCAAGAGCAACTACACTTCATTGGCTGCAAATGCTTTGACGTTCTTGAGGTCATGAAAGGCTTGATAGTAAATATATTTCTTTCTTTCTATGGGTCCTGATGAAAGGTCCTGCTGAAACGTCGACTCTCCTTTTCCTTGGATGCTGCCTGACCTGCTGTGCTTTTTCCAGCACCGCACTTTATCGACTCTTCCTTCCTATGGGATCATGATATCTTCTAAGGGATAAATGGTCTATCTCTGGTGTTGTATTTCATTCTCCTATCAATATTTCATGTTCATTTTATTCACTCTGTCTACACCTTCATAACATTTATCATGAGAACTACAGCTCGCTGTGATCAGCCAACACCCTGAAATGAAAAAAGACCTTTTACATTCTCGATAATAATATGATTAAAACAATCTTGCCCTATTTCTGTAGCTTTGACTATTAATAAGGAAGGATTTAGAACTGATTAGAGTCAGGTCCTTTAGCCTGAGGTCAAACTGTTTGATTGCTCCACCTTACCTGGGATCCACTGCATCGTAGGTATCTACTTGTACGCACAATTGAAAATTTAGATTTCCTGGTCAATGTTTTGAGGGTGGTTTTACTAGATTAGATAATATGCATGCAAGCCTGAATGGATGGTTCGCAATGATGGCCTTAGTGCAGGAGCAGAAGGCTAATAATCAAGTCCCTAGTGCACTGTATGCTGATAAGAGCTTGTATATGGCAAGGTATTACCGCACTGCTGATCACAAATGCACCAGCCTCGCAATTGTCCTGTTGATGGATGGTAGGGGTGGTAAACTGAAGCCATCAATAAATGTCACTTGGAATTAACAAAGCTAGTACAAAAACAGGCAAAGAGGGTAAGTTTACCTATTAACCGATTCCCTCCCCCTCCTCTGGATGATGCATTTGCTGCTCTAATCTGATCCATGCATTCTGTAGAAACGTGAAACAGAGAGGGAGCAGATTTGGAGACAATCATGACAATGACTATGATAATGGTCATCAATATGATGGTATGCCCCAGGGCTAAATAGGTTGTATGTGAAAACAATCTATCCACATATCTCACACTTTCCAAAATTTCCAAATTTCCATACGTTATCTCCATGTCCCTCGACAAGCTCTGAGTGTCATCTCTATATCATGGACTATTAACAAAGATAACATTTCTACAAGAACTGGCAGGTTATAAGCCACTTTTCCCAAAACCACTGCTGCAATTGCAGTAAGAAATTTGGAATGAAGGATATGCTAGGCAGAAATGATTAGTTAATGTTCCAACTGAAGGATGGAGATAAAACATGAGAGTGAAGTTTCTGACATCAAGAACAACAACCACCTGAACTTCAGGATTACATCATCTCACTAAAGTCAGTTAAGGCTAAATAATTAATTCGACTGAATGCTTCTCTTCAGTTTTTAGATTGTTTTGTGGCAGCATGAACTATCAGTTCAAATTGTATTGATGGATGATGCAATCAAACTGAGAAGAGTTACAAATTATAATCTATAAAACGAAAACAGAATTGGAACATTTTACATGGTCATTTTAAATGGCCTATGCATGTGATATTTAATGTATCAATCATTATTGAGGTTACTCTTTCTAGAAAATTAGAAATAAACGTAAAATAATGATCATTTTCTTTGATTTATTGTTCTATCCATTGAGTTTAGGGAAGTGGAGGCCTGGTTGGCCAAATGATGTGATCTTTACATGGTACTGAATAGTATATCTGAGACTCTTTACTGAAATAGAATTCTGCCATGGCAAATGGTGGAGTTCAAATTTAACATTAAAAAATGGAATTAAAAATCTAATGAATCCATTGTTGGGAAAACCCGGTTGAATCACTAATTCTTTCGGGAAGGAAATTGCCATCCCTACTGATCTGGACTATATGTGACACCAGACTGACAGAAAAGGGGTTGACTCTCAGTTACCCTCTGGGCAATTAAAGACGAGCAATAATTGCTGCCTTGCCAGTAATGACCTCATCCTGTGAATGAATGAATAAAGAAAAAAAAACTTGCAGCACCATTTCCGGGGCTGTCTCCATTATCTCTTGGTTCCCCTCAATACAATTTGTTCAGGGATGCTGTTTCTTTTAACCTCTGGAGCAGACACTGACCTTACCTTGGATTTGTCTGAAACCAAATCATTTTGTCTCATACACACTTTCGCAACACCTTGATCATTATTGTGTTTGTATGCACTGGGCAACTGAGAGTAAGATTCAGATTTCCTATTGATTAACTAAAACGTAATTAGTGGATCTAAAAAACTTAAAACTGTAAATGCACCAACATTTAATTTTCACAGTCTGATATCTGGAATACTCCATGTCATCCACAACATTAACACTCAAAAAATGCTTAACTGGAACAGTTGTTTAGTATAAGAATCTGGTCTTTTTTAAAACACAAATGTTTCTGGATTTTTTTTATCCTTCCATTTTTGAAAATAAATGCAAGACATCGCTTGGCAGTGCACCCTTGTTGCCTCAGTAAGAAGGACATAACTTCAATCCTTATTAATGTGCAGTATGATGGGATTCTGCATTGTTAGAGGTACATTTCTCATACCTGATGGTAGACATCTTCCCTCTGAGATCAACAAGATCGCACAGAACTATTTGAGAAGAGTAGTGGGGCTCTCCTAATGTTCCAGCCAACACACATTCCTCAACCTCAACTCATTTTCTTGCAAGCTGAAAAGTAAACTTGAGATGTTGGAAATTGAAGAAGTTCATTCACAGTTTTGAATGTGTGTGCAAATTGCAGACCAACCTGACTGAGAGAAGCAATAACCTAATGGTATTATTTCCAGACTATTAATGCAGAGACTGGATTAGTGGTGCTGGAAGAGCACAGCAGTTCAGGCAGCATCCAACGAGCAGCGAAATCGATGTTTCGGGCAAAAGCCCTTCATCAGGAATAAAGGCAGTGAGCCTGAAGCATGGAGAGATAAGCTAGAGGAGGGTGGGGGTGGGGAGAGAGTAGCATAGAGTACAATGGGTGAGTGGGGGAGGGGATGAAGGTGATAGGTCAAGGAGGAGAGGGTGGAGTGGATAGGTGGAAAAGAAGATAGGCAGGTCGGACAAGTCCGGACAAGTCAAGGAGACAGTTACTGAGCTGGAAGTTTGAAACTAGGATGAGGTGGGGGAAGGGGAAATGAGGAAGCTGTTGAAGTCCACATTGATGCCCTGGGGTTGAAGTGTTCCGAGGCGGAAGATGAGGCGTTCTTCCTCCAGGTGTCTGGTGGTGAGGGAGCGGCGGTGAAGGAGGCCCAGGACCTCCATGTCCTCGGCAGAGTGGGAGGGAGAGTTGAAATGTTGGGCCATGGGGCGGTTTGGTTGATTGGTGCGGGCGTCTCGGAGATGTTTCCTAAAGCGCTCTGCTAGGAGGCGCCCAGTCTCCCCAATGTAGAGGAGACCACATCAGGAGCAACGGATACAAAGACCCAGGTTCAAACCCTGCCACAGCAGATGCTGGAATTCGGTAGATGCTGAATTCAATGAACATCTTGAATTAAGAGTCCAGTGATGGCCATTGCTGGTTGTCAGTAAGTACCCTTCAGGGAAGATAAATGATATCCTTACCTGGCCTACGTGACTCCAAGCCTGCTGCACTACTTTCTAGGCAATAAGGGATGGGCAAATATATGATGGTCAAGCCAGTGAAGCCCACAATAACAAAACGTAAGAGATGACTTGCATACGGTACAATGATTTAAGAAAATGTTTCCCTTCCTTCCTGCAGTGAATGATAAACTTTGCACCAAAAGCTACAAACTGATCTCACAGCTAAGTGAGCAAGCAGTGTGCCCATATGTTAGCCAGTTACCAGAAGACTGAATATTCTACCAAGCTGCCTCTGACCTGTAAATGTTTTATTTTGTAGCTTTATACTGAGTTTAATTTCATCCTTTTTCGCCTTGCTTTTCATTTTCTTAACGTGGTGAAGGGAATAAATGTGAAAATATATCTTTGTCACTTCTACATAGCCTTCAATTGTTTACTTAATACAAAGGAAAACTCATTACAGAGAAATTTCATGAAGGAATGAAAGGGAAAATTGATATGCTCACTGTCATAAAACATGAACCTAATTTTGTGTTAGGAATTAAAATTTGTTTTGGTTGGCATATATTTTTCTAAGAAAACCAAATGCAATTCTCACAACATTTGCTACTAATGTTTAGTTACTTAAAAAAAACTATTGTATTTTGCCCTTGCAGTGTTCAGCATCAGTGCTCTATTGATCAGAATTAGGAAGTTAATAAGGTCTGGGATAATGAATCAGATGGGTCAGGACTGGAACTGCATGCAAGGCTTAATCAAGTCATCAAGACTCTCAAACCATGAAAAAGGTAATTAAAGGAAAAAGGCTGCATGTTAGATAGTTGGAGGGGTCTAGGAGAGGGCAGAAAGAAGATAGAGAACCTACTTTTTTTTTGTCCATGTTCAACATATAAATCAAGGCTAATTACCAAAAAACAACAAAGCTAACATTTAAATTATCCTGATGGAACAGATGCATTTTTCTTTTGACCTGTTAGATCTAATCAGTGCAACAAGCAAGAGCCTCACTCATATCTCTTGTTAGTAATAGGTATTTTGTGAGTAGCAAAATGACTTTAGGCTTGTGATACATTGGCTTTGGTGGATTGTTGACATTGCCTAGTTAATGATGAATTTATCATGGAAATCACCAGTAATTACTGCAGTCATCTTTCCAGTAAGTTGTTGTGATTGTAACAACATCAGTGCAACTTCAGCTCAGAGGTAGATTCTAAGAGCATTTTAAAGGTGCAGAGAATGGTAGCAAAGCCAAAAGGAATGGGAAAGATATTTTAGAGTCTCGGTCTTTGAGTGTTAAGGTGAGAGGGGAAAGATTTAAAAGGAACCTGAGGGTAATTTTTTTTCCACACAGAGGGTAGTGCATGTATAGAATGAGCTGCCAGAGGAAGTGGTAGAAGTGGCTATAATGACAACATTGAAAAGACATTGGGACAGGTAGATGGATAGGAATGATTTAGAGGGATATGGGACAGGCAAATGGGTCTAAATCACTTTAGAAAGCTGGTCAGCATAGATGCGTTGGGCCAAAAGGCCTGTTTCTGTGCTGTATGATCCTTGTGGCACAGTGATAGTATCCTTACGTCTGAGCTTGGAGCACTGAATTTAAGCACCACCCTTCCTGAGGTATGTCATTGCACTGCTGAAATGATTGCTTTAAAATAATTTTTAAAATGAGGATTAGGGATGACATTTCAGAGTTTTGGGCTTATAGTGAGTTGCTCTTGTGACAAAGTGGTAGAGTTCCTGAGCCAGTACACTCTGGTTCTAATTCCTGCTTGTTCCAGAGTGTGTACTAACATCTCTGAACAGGTTGTTAGGAAAATATTTGGAATATATGACTACTAACAATGAGATGGTGGAAATTAGGACTGTGAGACAGTCCAGGATTGAGGACTGTAATGTTCTTGGAATCTTATACAGTTGAAGTAGTATATGGAGATGGGGAAGATAGAAGGATTTCAACACAAAGACAAGAACTTACAATTTGAAGTGCTGTTGACCGGCAAGCCAATGTCAGTCAGTGGGACTTGGTATGAGTTAAGATATGAACAAATGATTTTGGGTGTATTCAAGCTTATAAAAGATAGAAGGCAATCCAGTAACGGATTGAAATGAATATGTAAAAAGACATAATTGAGGTTTCAGCAGCAGATGGGAAGGTGGAGATAGGTGAGATGAATTGGGTTCACCAAGGTTCTTTAGCATCTTCTGAACCAATGGCCACCACCATCTAGAAGGACAGGGGCCGAAGCTACATGGCAACTCCATCACTTGTGAGTTCCCCTCCAAACCAATCACTGCACTGATCTGAAAATATAATCACTGTTTCTACAGTGTCACTGGGTCAAATCCTGGATCTCCCTCCCAAACAGCATTGTGGGTTTTCCTGCACCAAATAGATTGCAGTAATTCGAGAACATAGTTCATCACCACTTTCTCAAGGGAACTAGGGATGGGCAATAACTTCTCCCAAATGAATGGAAGAATGAAACTGAAAGGAGGCAGTCTTGGTGATGACAAAAGTGAGGACTGCAGATGCTGGAAACCAGAGTTTAGATTAGAGTGGTGCTGGAAAAGCACAGCAGATCAGGCAGCATCTGAGGAGTAGGAAAATCGACGTTTCGGGCAAAAGCCTGATGAAGGGCTTTTGCCCGAAATGTTGATTTTCCTGCCCCTCAGATGCTGCCTGACCTGCTGTGCTTTTCCAGCACCATTCTAATCTAAAGTCCTGGTGATGGGGAAGAGCTCTTAAGTTCAACTCTGTGACAAATAGGATTCTGTGGCTGCTAACAGTCTGGTTCAGCGTCAGACAATGACTGAGAAGGGAATTAGAATGACTGGCTATTGCATGGAGTTTAGATAAGAAGACAGTGGACTTCTCGGTATTCATTTGGAGGAAGTGTTTGCTATCCAAAGCTGGATGTCAGGAAAGTAGTGTAATATATCATTAAGTGCAAGGTTGAGGCATACAGTGTTGAAGTAGACTTGAGTTGTCAGTGTACAGCTGACATCAAGTATATATTTGGGCAATGTTGCTAAGGGCAGCATTTGGATAAGAAACAGACGATGACCAAGGATATATTACTTGGGGGTTACAGACATAATAATGCTGACAGTGTTCTGGGACAAAATTAATTGGCACTTGGAAACTCGTATGCTAATAAATAAAAGCCAGCATGAATTTGTGGAAGACAAATCGTAATTGACTAAATCGATCACATTCTTTGAAATAACAGAGAGGATTGATGATAGTAGCATCTTTGGCGGATGTATATTGGAACTTTCAAAAAGTGTTTGATGAAATACCATATAATAGGCTTGAATTTTGCCACTGAGTCCATGAGTTGAAAGAAACAGCATTATTATGGATGTAAAATTGGCTGACAGATATAAAGTGGAAGATAGTGGTGAATGGGTCATTGCACATCTACCTCCACTGTGAAAGAGGTGTTCCCCAGGATTCAATATTAAGCTTCTGTCTGACCTTTTTGATATGTACTAATACCCTAGATGTGGGTATATGGAAGTTTCAAAATTTGCAGATGATTCAAAACTTAAAGTAGTCACCTCAATTGAAGGGGATAAAAATGAATGGCAAGTTTAATCTAACTCACCTGCCTGGGAAGGAACAACATTGGGTCAGATGTGTATTTACACTTCTTACAATTTTAGACTCCACTGAAGTCAATTGAATATTTTGCCAGGTGGGCTTTTTCCATTCCACTACATGTAGTTGCCAACTCTGATTAGACATAGTCCTGAAGCCTGCTCCCACATTCCTCCAACCAATTGGGTCAATACACTTTACACAGCAAATTGGAAAGGGCTTTTGTTGTGCAGTGGCAGTGTCCCTGCCTCTGAGACGGGCCACCTAAGTTCAAAAACAGAAATTGCTAGAAAAGCTCAGCAGGTCTGGCAGCATCTGTGGAGACAAATCAGAATTAACGTATCAGGTCGAGGGACACTTGACCTGAAATGGTAACTCTGATTTCTCTCCACGGTTGCTGTCAGACCTACTGACCTTTTCCACTAATTTCTGTTTTCATTTCTGATTTGCAGAATCAGCAGTTCTTTCTGTTTTTACCCCTATGTTCAAGTTCCACCTGATGAAGAAGTGTGTGAGAACATCCCCAAAAAGGTTGGTTGAAAATATCTACTCCTCCCAAACAAATTGAAAGCAAAATAGATTCTTCATAAAGCAGTTTGGATGATTCTAAATGGACAGCTAATTTAAAGCAAAAGAATAAGTGTATTCCAAAAACTACATTTGAAGCATTTTTCATTATTTTTATGATTCATTTTCCTGGTTTGCTTGCTGCAGTGTCTTGGAAATGATTTTTTAAAATTCCTTGGGATGCAGGGCTAATCAAAAGTGTTCACAATGTAACCTCAATCAATGACAAGCTAAAATACAGATTGTTTGAGAACAATACAGGGAATACAGGGAGAACTGGCCATTTGGATACAGAACTAGCTCAAAGGTAGAAGACAGAGGGTGGTGGTGGAGGGTTGTTTTTCAGACTGGAGGCCTGTGACCAGTGGAGTGCCACAAGGATCAGTGCTGGGTCCTCTACTTTATGTCATTTACATGAATGATTTGGATGTGAGCATAAGAGGTACAGTTAGTAAGTTTGCAGATGACACCAAAATTGGAGGTGTAGTGGACAGTGAAGAGGGTTACCTCAGATTACAACAGGATCTTGACCAGATGGGCCAGTGGGCTGAGAAGTGGCAGATGGAGTTTAATTCAGATAAATGCGAGGTGCTGCATTTTGGGAAAGCAAATCTTAGCAGGACTTATACACTTAATGGTAAGGTCCTAGGGAGTGTTGCTGAACAAAGAGACCTTGGAGTGCAGATTCATAGCTCCTTGAAAATGGAGTCGCAGGTAGATAGGATAAGTGAAGAAGGCTTTTGGTGTGCTTTCCTTTATTGGTCAGAGTATTGAGTACAGGAATTGGGAGGTCATGTTGCGACTGGTTAGGCCACTGTTGGAATATTGCGTGCAATTCTGGTCTCCTTCCTATCGGAAAGATGTTGTGAAACTTGAAAGGGTTCAGAAAAGAGTTACAAGGATGTTGCCAGAGTTGGAGGATTTGAGCTATAGGGAGAGGCTGAACAGGCTGGGGCTGTTTTCCCTGGAACGTCAGAGGCTGAGGGGTGACCTTATAGAGGTTTACAGAATTATGAGGGGCATGGATCGGATAAATAGGCAAAGTCTTTTCCCTGGGGTTGGGGAGTCCAGAACTAGAGGGCATAGGTTTAGGGTGAGAGGGGAAAGATATAAAAGAGACCTACGGGTCAACTGTTTCACACAGAGGGTGGTACGTGTATGGAATAAGCTGCCAGAAGAAGTGGTGGAGGCTGGTACAATTGCAACATTTTAGAGGCATTTGGATGGGTATATGAATAGGAAGGGTTTGGAGGGATATGGGCTGGGTGCTGGCAGGTGGGACTAGATTGGGTTGGGATATCTGGTCGGCATGCATGGGTTGGACCGAAGGGTCTGTTTCCATGCTGTACATCTCTATGACTCTATCACTCTAATTGATAGATAAGACTTCTTCTAAATATTGAGTGTTCTGTAATTTAAAGAAACTGTTTTGTTACTTGCTTTCTTTTGTGACAGTTTAATGTCCTGAAAATTACTTTGCAACAAATTAATGTATCATCCACTTAAAATTCTGCTGAACTTTCTTAAGAATGGAGGATGAATTAATTATCACAGCCATATTGATAAGAGTGCCAGAGAGAAAATGTGGATAATTTAACATTTAGGGGAAAAATGGTTTATACAAGGCCACAAGCCCTATGGAGCCTAACAAATCAATGTTCCGCGTAAAAGGCAAAGCTATTCATGCAGCTAATTTTCGTTTGCTAAATTCTGTTTTTTTTTCAATAAAGAAAGATGAGAAAATGCATTATTGAGTATTGATTTGCGAAGTTGTTGTCAGCACATTTAACTCCTCACAGGCCAATCTTTAAATAAGAATGTACAATGTGGCTTCACACAGATCAGAAAGTTCCAAGTTTGATTTTCAAACATTGCTGATCTGAACCAGGTTGTCAAAAACATCTGGCAATTAACTTCAACCGACCTTGGGTTGGGCAAGATGAAATCAGTGAGGATAGCGGATTTAATGACTCCTGCTCTGTTGGGGTGAAACAGCCTCCAGTGCCTCACCCGAATAGCTACATGTATCTTCAGTGGGACAAAATTGACAGGTTATATTTCTATAACAGTTCACCCCAGCTTGTAGTCACGATCCCCCATCCCCTGATTCGTATGCATGCTGAGTCTCATGAGAGTCATTTGAATAATTATCAAGAGCAAGAATCATGGATGCTTTTTCATTTAGGGTATTGGTTAGCTCAGTTGGCTGGCCAGCTAGTTTGTAGTGTAGATTGATACTAACAGCAGAAATTCAATTCTGGGTTACCATGAGGGACTCTCCTTTTCAACCACACCTGAAGTGTAGTGACCCTCAGGTTAAAGCACCACCAACTATCTATGGTCCTCTGGGACTATTGTACCTTGATTTGCTTTTTCTTTAGTTAGACTTTGATTGCTGCACCCTCACCATGACACTGACTGAAAATGGGAAAACTCAACTCGGAGTAGGGATTTTAAACTAGAATCATCCTGGTTTCTTTGACTGAGTAGCAGACCATATTTTATGCTTACCTACTGAATTATCAGAGTAAACCATCACTGATTTTAAAACAGAGTAATGGTTTTTACTTTCATGTATCCATTTCATTATAAAACCACATGATAGGTATGGATGAGAAAAACTATTACACCTATTGTCACACAGTCAGAAAGTTGATGGAGATAAGAATAAAGATATTTAGGTGTCAGGAGCTGAAGAGAA
Source organism: Chiloscyllium punctatum (assembly GCF_047496795.1). NCBI lineage: Eukaryota > Metazoa > Chordata > Chondrichthyes > Orectolobiformes > Hemiscylliidae > Chiloscyllium > Chiloscyllium punctatum. The sequence continues at coordinate 136,925,462 of NC_092743.1, forward strand.
TGTTTGTTAACATTTGAAAGGTTCAGGTTGTAATTTTGTTTGTATTTCAAATACAAACTTATTCATTAAAAAAATCTTTTTACATATACATAGTCGCAAATGCAGTTTGGTTCTGTATGGTAGCGTATCAAGGAAACAAAAAAACATTTGAGTTTGACTCTATCCAAACAAACCAAACACTTCAAATATTAATGTTGTACAAGCAGTTGAAACAGGGGGCAAGGATTTTTTGAATCTAATATTCTCTCTGGAGATCTATTCCAGATCACTGTTTGTGTGGAGGGAGCTGTTCAAGTAAAAGGTGAGATGAAGGATTGTGACTGAGCTGAAATTCGGTTACTTACAGTGTGGAAACATGCCCTTCGGCTCAACAAGTCCACTCTGGCCAGGATTTTGTGATTTTTAAACCACATCTGAGTTTGGTTCAAGACATTTAAAACTAACTCTATGATGCATTAATTTTAAAAACTGATGTTTCAGGCAATCATAAATAGGTCAGGCTCTGACTGGTAGTTAAATGAGATTTGGGTTAATCTGTGTTCATCACTCTATGCTCAGATGAATCTTCCGTTCTTACTCCATCTACATTGTGCTATTTATGCTCAGCAATGTGTGAAGTATGTGATATTATTGCAAAGTTGCTCCAAACTCCTGAAGCTTGAACACAACACGAGTGCATCTCCTTTGATGGGGAACTGGACTGGTTACAGGGATAGCATCCACGAGTGATTTGGATCCAAGGGAAAGAGTGTGACTTTCAGCTGCCATAAAGTTGTCACCTTCCAATACCCCAAATGTCTCCCAGAGTGGGGCAAATGGACCTCCCACCCTGGCAAACAAGTCAGCTCTTCAATTCCCTATTGGGAATGTGACCATTTTTGTTACTTAAGAAAGGCAGCTAAACTGGGCTATGGTAAGCTGAGACCCTTAAAGAGCTGTTAATTGACCACTTAACATCTTAATTAATGGCAGTTCTAAAAAGTTGCCCTCTTGTGCAGCAGTAGTAGTGGCCCAACCCCCAGACTGGGTTTCAAGTCCCACCTGCTGTGTAATGATGTCTCTGGACTGGTTAATTGAAGAAACAGGTTGAATGAAAAATTATTAAATATGTTGCCCACGGACTGTCTCGCTGACAGGACTTGCTGAGGTAACAGGAAATGGCTAAGTATACATCTGATGCTAATCCACCCAATTATTTGCCTTTCCTCCTTCCACATTATCATTTCCAGGAGGGTAAAACCATGCCTTTTCTTGTTTCTCTCCACAGATGCCACCTAAGGTGCTGATAATTTCCAGCATTCTGTTTTTATTTCCGATTTCTCACATCTGCAATATCTCGCTATGTACAGAAATGCAAATGTTGATTAAGACTGGGGCACAAGACATGGCAGGGTGGGGTGGGATTGGGAGTATAAATTACATTGTCTATACATTTTTCCTTTTTATTTTGTTTCCGCACAGAAAGCTATTTGACTCATCATGTCCCTGGTAACCACCCTACGGAGCAACGCACAGTCAATAGACAATAGACAATAGACAATAGACAATAGATGCAGGAGTAGGCCATTCTGCCCTTCGAGCCTGCACCGCCATTCAATATGATCATGGCTGATCATTCCTAATTAGTATCCTGTTCCAGCCTTATCTCCATACCCCTTGACTCCACTATCTTTAAGAGCTCTATCCAATTCTTTCTTAAAAGAATCCAGAGACTGGGCCTCCACTGCCCTCTGGGGCAGAGCATTCCACACAGCCACCACTCTCTGTGTGAAGTAGTTTCTCCTCATCTCTGTCCTAAATGGTCTACCCCGTATTTTTAAGTTGTGTCCTCTGGTTCGGCACTCCCCCATCAACGGAAATATGTTCCCTCCTGCCAGAGTGTCCAATCCTTTCATAAGCCTATACGTTTCAATCAGATCCCCTCTCAGTCTTCTAAACTCAAGGGTATACAAGCCCAGTCGCTTCAGTCTTTCCGTGTAAGGCAATCCTGCCATTCCAGGAATTGACCTCGTGAACCTACGCTGCACTCCCTCAATAGCCAGAATGTCTTTCCTCAAATTTGGAGACCAGAACTGTACACAGTACTCCAGGTGTGGTCTCACCAGGGCCCTGTACAGCTGCAGAAGCACCTCTTTGCTTCTATACTCAATCCCTCTTGTTATGAAGGCCAGCATGCTATTAGCCTTCTTCACGACCTGCTGTACCTGCATGCTTGCCTTCATTGACTGGTGGACAAGAACACCCAGATCTCTCTGAACAGCCCCTTTACCTAATTTGATACCATTGAGGTAGTAATCTGCCTTCCTGTTCTTGCCACCAAAGTGGATAACCAGACATTTATCCACATTAAACTGCATCTGCCATGCATCTGCCCACTCACCTAACTTGTCCAGGTCACCCTGTAATCCCCTAACATCCTCATCACATTTCACCCTACCACCTAGCTTTGTGTCATCAGCAAATTTGCTAATGTTATTGCTGATACCATCTTCTATATCATTTACATATATTGTAAAAAGCTGCGGTCCCAGCACGGATCCCTGCGGTACCCCACTGGTCACTGCCTGCCATTTCGAAATGGAGCCGTTAATCACTACCCTTTGTTTCCTATTAGCCAACCAATTCTCTATCCAATCTAGTACTTTGCCCCCAATCCCGTGCGCCCTAATTTTACTCACTAACCTCTTGTGTGGGACTTTATCAAAAGCTTTCTGAAAGTCCAGGTACACTACATCCACTGGATCTCCCTCGTCCATCTTCCGAGTTACATCCTCAAAAAATTCAAGAAGATTAGTCAAGCATGATTTCCCCTTCATAAATCCATGCTGACTCTGTCCTATCCTGTTACTATTATCCAGATGTGCCGTAATTTCATCCTTTATAATAGACTCCAGCATCTTTCCCACCACTGAGGTCAGACTAACTGGTCTATAATTTCCTGCTTTCTCCCGCCCACCCTTCTTAAAAAGTGGCACAACATTAGCCGCCCTCCAATCCTCAGGAACCAACCCCGATTCTATTGAACTCTGGAAAATAATCACCAGCGCATCCACGATTTCCCGAGCCACCTCCTTCAGTACCCTGGGATGCAGGCCATCAGGTCCCGGAGACTTATCAACCTTCAGACCTAACAGTCTCTCCAACACCAAATCCTGGCAAATAGAAATTCCCTTAAGTTCAGGTCCTTCAGCCACTGTTACCTCAGGGAGATTGCTTGTGTCTTCCCCAGTGAACACAGATCTGAAGTACCCATTTAATTCCTCTGCCATTTCTTCGTTCCCAGTAATATATTCCCCTGCTTCTGTCTTCAAGGGCCCAATTTTTGTCCTAACCATTTTTTTGCCTTGGACATACCTAAAAAAGCTTTTACTATCCTCCTTTATATTCTTGGCCAGTTTACCTTCGTACCTCATTTTTTCTCTGCGTATTTCCTTCTTACTAATCCTCTGTTGTTCTTTAAAAGCTTCCCAGTCCTCCGTTTTCCCGCTTATCTTCGCTAAGTTATACTTAGCCCACTCTGCTCATTGTTCCTCCTTCAGGTATCCATAATGTTTAGAAAATCCAGAAACAGTTACAGCTCAGTAGAAGTCGCTATGACCATAGTGTCTAAACCTTTCAATAAACAAGCTGCCTAGCCTAATCCCTCTTCCAGAGGGTTGTGGAACGTCTGGTTCCCATCCAAACACCTTCTAAATGAGTCCAGAATTTCAGCCTCTTTTACCCCTTCAGGCAATGAGTTCCAGACTCCCCTCACTCTCTGAAAAGCCTTACCTTATTTCCCCTCTAATCTAATCTATCAATCATTTTAAACCTATGATCCTTAGTCACTGACCAATTAGTTGGGGGAAATAATTCTTCTCTTTCTATGCCCCTCATAAACTGTTTCCTCAATTGAATCTTCCCTCAGTCTCAGATCCAAAGAAAGCAACCCAGTGAACTCAATCTTTTGGCTTAGCCGCAATCCTCCAATCCTGGTGACTGGGTTATAAATCCTCTCTGTACCCTGTCTAGTGCAACATCATCCTTCTGATACTGTACTGCACTCAGTACTCAGGTTATAGCCTGACTGATGGTTTGTACAGTTCCAGTATAACCTTCCTGGTCTTGTATTGCATACCTTGGCTGACAAAAGAAACTATCCCATCTGCTTTTTTAACCACTTTACCAACATGGCCTGCAGTCTTCAGAGATATGTGGACGTGCACTCCATGGGCCCTCACTTCCCTACACCTCTCAGTATCTGTCATTTATATTGTATTCCTTTGCTTTGTTTTACCTTCTCAAAGGCATCACCTCACACTTTTCTGGGCTAAATTCCATTTGCCATAGTTCCTTGAAAGTGGCATCACAGATAGACAGGGTGGCCAAGACATGCTAGCCTTCATCAGTCAGAGCATTGAGTATTGGAGTTGGGACGTTATGTTACAGCTGTACAAAGCATTGGTAAGGCCACATTTGGAGCACTGCGTACAATTCTAGTCGCCCTGCTATAGGAAGGATGTTATTCAATTGGAAAGGGTGCACAAAAAATTTATAGGGATGTGACTGAGACTGGAGGGTTTCAGTTATAAGGAGAGGCTGGATAGGCTGGGACATTTTTCCGTAGAGCATAGGAGACTGAGGGGTGACCTTATGGAGGTTTATAAAATAATGAGGGGCATAGCTAAAGTGAATAGCCAAGGTCTTTTCCCCAGGGTAGGGGAGTCCAAAACTAGAGGGCATAGATTTAAGGTAAGGGGGAAAGATTTAAAAGAAACCTGAGGGGTAACTTTTTTCACACAGAGGGTGGTACATACGTGGAACGAGCTGCCAGAGGAAGTGGTAGAGGCAGGTGAAATGACAACATTTAAAAGACATTTGGAAGGTACATGAATAGGAGAGGTTTAGAGGCATATGGGCCAAATGCAGGCTGGTTCAGTTAAGGAAATTTGGTCAGCGTGGATGAGTTGGGCCAACGGGCCAGTTTCTGTGCTGTATGACTCTATAATTTTGTGACTCTATGCCAGTTTCCTGCCCACCTGATCAGTCCATATCTTTCTGTACAGTCAGTTCTGCTATAACGTGGTAGTTCCATTCTCGTGCAATTCTGTGTTATAAGAAAATTGTGTAATGGCAGCACCATTTAAACTAATGGGGCTGGAATCGTGTTATAGCCAACACACATTTTAAAACTTTGTACTTTAGAAACAGTGTCCCCAGTTCGTCAATCACATTGTAGTGAATTTGCATGAATGAAACGCACAAATCGACCTGCTTTTGACAGTTTCCCTCCTTACTGCCAATCACAATTAATTTTCTTGTCATTTGTAAACCTCTTGATCATGCCCCCTCCACATTTATGTCTAAATCATTAATGTATTACACAAGAAGATGGGACCCTAGTACTGAGCCCTGCAGAAAGTCATTGGAAACAGTTTTCCAGCCACAAATGTATCTATCAACAATTACCTGTTGTTTTCTGCCATTGAAGCCATTTCATATCCAGCTTGCTATATTTTCCTGGATCCCACTGACATTTATTTATTCAACCAGCCTGCCATGTACAGCCTTGAAAAATGTGTTGCTGGAAAAGCGCAGCAGGTCAGGCAGCATCCAAAGAGCAGGGGAGTCGACGTTTCAGGCATAAGCCCTTCTTCAGGAGGCTTATGCCCAAAACGTCAATTCTCCTGCTCCTTGGATGCTGCCTGACCTGCTGCGCTTTTCCAGCAACACATTTTTCAGCTCTGATCTCCAGCATCTGCAGTCCTCACTTTCTCCTGCCAAGTACAGTCTTGTCAATGGCCTTGCTAAAGTTCATGTCGACCACGTCAACCACACAATCTTCAGTGTTCCTTCCTCAAAATAGAGTTCACATAATATAGCAGTTTAATTTTGTCCATATAAATACACAAAGGCTAAATATAACCAATGTCCAGAGCAATTTTAGAATAAATGGGCAGCGAAGTAATAGCCATCTTGTCACTGTTTTGATTTAGAAATGGTTTTGTATTTTTACACTACGGGATTTTATAACTGAATTACACTAAATACCATTACAATTTTGTGTTTAGTACACAAACATTTTCAACTTTGTGACTTAATTTACCATTTACTATGACCATAAAATTCAACTCTCAAAGACGTTGTGAGTCAAGGCGAAGAAACCTGAGGCAACTCACCAAGCGGTAAGTTTCACTCCAGACAACCCCCATGTAGGTCACTTTATTTTGTAAGAAGTAACAAACAAATTATATGGTCTGGTTTGCCCAAGACACAATGTAATTATCTCTCCAGTTCTTGCGAGCAAATCAACTCTAATTTGTCTTTTTTTGTCACATGTTGAAACACAATATGAGACACTCTGCAACTAATAAGTCACTAAGGGTATTACTTGTACCTTTGCTCAAGTTGCTTATTTTGAAACTAAGTCATTCAGCCATAAAAAAGTAATGATGGAGATGTCTAGAGATTGTATAACTTTTCATTGCTGTGGGAACTGTTAAATGTTCAAATGTAACATATAAGAACAAAAGTCATTTCTGCTGACTGACAAAGTCAATCTTATATTTGGGGCTGTAATAAACAGCCAAGTTTCCCAATCCCTATTATTGTTGACTGATTCCTCCTGGAAGGTGCATCAAGAGAAGGTAGAACTGGACTTAAAGAGTCAGCGTCTAATCTTACTGATTTAGATGGCCATTGTAGCTGTGGGTTTTCACAAGGTTCCACCAAAACAGTACATTCCTAACAAGAAGAGTAATGGGAAAAAAAATCATAGAAAGAGAACAAAAAATGTTGTACCATGAGACTGAAGTAGTCTGTGTGCTACTGCATGGACACCCTATCTCCATGTAAATATCTGCATGGGGGATGTGACATATGTAGCAGAAAGCATCTGCCAATATAGAAGCATAGAAAACAGCTGTAGGCTATTCAGCCTGTCATTCAATACAGTAACTGCTGATCATCTACCTCAGTGCGCTGTTCCTGATTTCTCCCCATATCCTTTGATCCTTTCAGACCTAAGAACTATACCTAATTCTGTTTGACTTATTTCTAACCTATGTACATGTTTTGCATTAATATTTCTTCTAACGCGTAGTAATTAATAACCTCAGTCTTTTTTGTTGATTTAAAACAGCCAGGCTATGTTAGCTTCTTTTCAAAACATACATTTTTTTGGTTCTGGGAAAAAGGTAGCCAAAAGGGAAGGGATCCTTTAAATTAAGAGCCGCAAGGTTTTGCTGCAGCTCTTCAAGTCCCTGGTGAGACCACACTTGGAATATTGTGTCCAGTTCTGGTCACCCTACTACAGGAAAGATACAGAGGCTTTGGAGAGGGTGCAAAGAGGGTTCACCAGGATGCTGCCTGGACTGGAGGGCTTGCCTTATGAAGAAGTGATGAATAAGCTCAGACTTTTCTCTCTGGAGAGAAGGAGGAAGAGAGGAGACCTGATCAAGGTTTGCAAAGTGATGAGAGGAATAGATAGAATCATTAGGCAGAGACTTTTCCCCAGGGCAGGATTGACTGGTATGAGAAGTCGTAGTTTGAAGATATTAGAAGGAAGGCATAAAGAAGACATCAGAGGTATGTTCTTTATGCAGAGAGTTGTGAATGCATGGAATGCGTTGCCAGCGGTGGTGGTGGAAGCAAAGTCGTTGGGGACATTTATATAACCGCTGGACAAGCACATGGATAGCAGTGAGTTGAGGGGTGTGTAGGTTAAGTTACTCTATTTAACGTTAGGATTAAGTCTCGGCACAATATTGTGGGCCTAAGGGCCTGTTCTGTGCTGTACCTTTCTATGTTCTATGTTTTAACCTGGTTGCAATGCTGGAGGGACTCTGAGAAAAAAAGAAGAGAGACATTTAACAGTTTGGAATAGCCCGTCTGGAATTGTAATGAATTGGGGAAGCTTGACTGGGGTCTGGTCGTAACTGTTTTGTCGCCAAGTTGCTATCCAAGCTGCTTTCTTTAATATTGTCCTATTTCCTGAGTCGATAAAATGTGGAGCTGGAAAAAAAACACTGCAGGTCAAGCAGTATCAGAGGAATAGGAGAGTCGATGTTTCAATTTCCAGCTCCAAATTTTATCATCGACTCTCCTGCTCCTCTGACACTGCTTGACCTGCTGTGCTTTTTCCAGCTCCACACTTAATCAACTCTGACTTTACAGCATCTGCAGTCCTCACTATCTCCTGTTTCCTGACCCTTATCCATTTATATTATCATTTGACTTTGTTTTGATTTGAATTTTCTCCCCACTTCCCTTTCAAATCTATGTCTTTTGCAATGCAGTACTTAAGGCACCATTAACGCTTGCATTTCACCTAACTGGACGTATTTCATGTGTGAATCTGCAGCTTGAATTATTAGCCTGGCCTGACCCTCACCTAAAGTCCATCCATACACTTGTATGTTTTGCAGACAGTAATTAGCATGAAGAACACTGGAGGATTTTCTTCTCCCTAGCCTCAGGTATTGACACTAATTGTACTGCTGCAAAAAGCTCGCTGAGATCAATTTGAACAGGAAAATGAATCTGGTACCTTCTGTCTAAATTATTTAGCACTCCCAACGGGACAGTGACTTTCCCATCTTGGGCATGAGGGCAGCCTCTGAATTCCCAGCTGTAGATGGCATCCCTCTGATTGGGAAGATAATGGACCATAACAGGGTGCATATGACTTCTGGGTTGAACCTTGTCTGTTGTGGTTACAGAGACCGATACTTACTGTTTCACTGGTACAGGGTAAAGGGACCATTATCTTGTATCTTATCCCATGCTGCCCCTATCCTGGGAATGTTTGATGGGGACAGTGTAGAGAGGGGGCTTTATTCTCTATCTAACCCCGTGCTGTCCCTGTCCTGGGAGTGTTTGATGGGGACAGTGTAGAGAGAGCTTTATTCTATATCTAACCCTGTGCTATCCCTGTTCTGGGAATGTTTGATGGGGACAGTGTAGAGGGAGCTTTATTCTATATCTAACCCCATGCTATCCCTGTCCTGGGAGAGTTTGATGGGGACAGTGTAGAGGGAGCTTTATTCTATATCTAACCCCATGCTATCCCTGTCCTGGGAGTGTTTGATGGGCATAGTGTAGAGGGGGCTTTATTCTGTGTCTTATTCTGTTCAGTCCCTGTCCTGGGAGAGTTTGATGGGGACAGTGTAGAAGAGGCTTTACTTTAAATCTAACCCCATGCTATCCCTGACCCAGAAGTGGTTGAAAGGGACACAGTAGTGGGAGAAAGTGAGGACTGCAGATGCTGGAGACCAGAGTTGAAAAATGAGGTGCTGGAAAAACACAGCAGGCCTGGCAGTATCCGAGGAGCAGGAGAATCGACGTTTCGGGCATAAGCCCTTCTTCAGGAAGCTTTACTCTGTAAAGTAGTGGGAGCTTTACTCTGTATCTAACCCTATGCTATCCCTGACCCAGAAGTGGTTGATAGAGACACTGTAGTGGGAGCTTTACTCTGTATCTAACCCCATGCTATCCCCGACCTGGAAGTGATTGATAAGGTAAAGTAGTGGGAGCTTTACTCTGTCTCTAACACCGTATTGTCACTGTCCCAAGAGTGTTTGATGTGGACAGTGACAAGGGAGCTTTATTTTCAATTCACTTTCAGTTTAAAAGAGTAAAGAGGACTCTACTTTGTATCTCACCTTGTGCTGCCCTTGTTCTTGGTGTTTTGATGTGGAGAGTAAAGAGTCAGCTTCCATTTCAGGTTATAAGAATAGACTAGGCGAAAGTGAGGACTGCAAATGCTGGAGATTAGAATCGAGAGTGTGGTGCTGGAAAAGCGCAGCAGGTCAGACAGCATCCAAGGAGCAGGAAAGTCGACGTTTCGGGCAAAAGCCCTTCTTCAGGGATGAGGGGATTTGATTCTCCTGCTCCTCAGATGCTGCCTGACCTGCTGTGTTTTTTCAGCGTCACACTCTCCACTGTAAAGGATAGAGGCCGATTGCTGAGTGCCAAGTCTCTTGTGGTATGGACATTGTTGGCCTGAGTTTGGCTGATGTATTGTTTTCTCTCAAGGAGAAAACTCTGTAGCCCCCCCAATTACTGATCGCCATTCACTTTACTGATGGAGGTTGGTTGTATAGGCATTGGGGTCTGGACTGGACTTGGCTGCAATTCCTCAACATTCTATATCTAACCCCGTGCTGTCCCTGTCCTGGGATTGTTTGATGGGGACAGTGTAGAGGGGGCTTTATTCGGTATCTAACCCTGTGCTATCCCTGTCCTGGGAGTGTTTGATGTGGACAGTGTAGAAGAAGCTTTGTCTGTGTCTAACCCCGTGCTATCCCTGTCATGGGAGTGTTTGATGGGGACAGTATAGAGGGAGCTTTATTCGGTGTCTAACCCTGTGCTATCCCTGTCCTGGGAGTGACTGATGCGGACAGTGTAGAGGAAGCTTTGTCTGTGTATAACCCCGTGCTGTCCCTGTCCTGGGAGTGTTTGATGGGGACAGTGTAGAGGAAGCTTTGTCTGTGTCTAACCCCGTGCTGTCCCTGTCCTGGGAGTGTTTGATGGGGACAGTATAGAGGGAGCTTTATTCGGTGTCTAACCCCGTGCTATCCCTGTCCTGGGATTGTTTGATGGGGACAGTGTAGAAGGGGCTCAGTGGTTAGCACTACTGCCTCAGAGGAATCGATTCCACTCTTGGGCAGCTGTCTGTGTGGAGGTCGCACATTCTTCCAGTGTCTGCGTGGGTTTCCGCTGAGTGGTCTAGTTTCCTCCCACAGTCCAAAGATGTGCAGTCTAGGTGGATTGGCCATGGTATATTGTCCATGGTGTCCAGGGATATGTAAACTAGGTGGATTAGCTGTGGGAAATGCATGACTACAGGGATGGGGTTGGGTCTGAGTGGGATGCCCTTCGGAGTGTTGGTGTGGACTCAATGGGCCGAATGGCCTTTAGAACACTGTAGGGATTCTATGGGTAATTAGCAGACTGTTACTCAGGACTGAACTTTACTGTGGGCTTGGGGAACTCCACTGTTGTTCTGAAGACTGGGTCCTAAGCCTAGACTTGTCAACAGTATGCCTGACTGGGTGATTTTATTGCAGGTAGCCTCAGGTGGTAAATCATAGATAAGGAATTCAGTGACAGAGGGCCTCAGGTTGAGGAGAGGTGAACAGTAACGTGCAGTGGGACTTAGAAACCTGCAAGCAAATAGGGTAGTGATAAATAATTGATCCTGTATAATATGAGGCCTCACACAAAAACATGCATAACTTTCGAACATTTTTTTTTGTACATACTGGACATGAAACCAATGGCTCAGTAGAATAATTGACAACTGGAAAATGAAAGAAAAAAACAGTTTTGTTAGGGCAGGAGCAGCTGTAAGAAATATTACATCATCCCTCTACCCACCCCACCCCCACACCACCACACCCTACTTCCCCTCCTCTTCCTCGCAATTGGTGCACCAGCTCTCAGTATACACAAGTTGCCATTAGAAATTATTTAACATGGACTGGAGTTAGGATAGGCTGGGTGTTTTAAAAAAAATGTTGATTTTCTTTATCAAGTGCAAAGCAGACACTTCTTGACAAACACTATGACAGAAAACCTTAAGAAACCATATTTGTTGATAATCACAATAGTTTAGGATGGAAATTTCCAATGCTTTGTTGAAAGCTTAATGTTCCCTGACCATCGCTATTCTAATGCAATGCACTCACCTCTGTGGACCCTCTTTATTTATCAAAGAATAGACAAAGAAATTTTGCAAGTGTGTCTGAATAAGAGAGTAGTTTTTATTCAAATTTATGCAAAAGTTTACAATTACCCTCATCACAATTCATTCGATCTGTTTGCCTAGCAATTAACACTAATGATAAACCTGTAGATTTTTTTTACAGATGATTCACATATCCTGTAAGTTTTAACTCTAAGAAAATTTAAAAATAAACAAAATGCATTAAAAAGTAAATGAAATTAGTTTGATGTAGACTGAAAGTTGTTGCTTTGATGATGGTCTTTGGTTTTAAGCAGTGAAAACACTTGAACCTGAGATCTTCGCAATCTGGTAGGTACATCTTCTAAAAGCATATGTCTGTAATTAAAAACCAGAAATAACAAGAGGACCAGCATACAGCTGGACTGACTAACTGCTCTGCAGAGGATAGGATAAGACAGTTGATTACACTCACTGGCTTTTTGTCATTCTTTCAGGAGGCAGCAATTGTTCAACAGTAGCAGGCCCCATTGCAAGGCAAGATGATCCCAGCTTTAATACCCTGGTCTGTGTTGACTTAGAGAAAGGAAAATCATTTCATCTTCTCAGTCCCATTTGCCAGTCAGTGAGTCCTGATGGAAGTAAATGTCGGTTTGGATGGGAGTTGAGGGCAGGAACAAATTTAGCTGCGCCATTCGTGTGATTAAGTAGCTTACAAACATCATTCGAGGATCACTCAGAAATAAGTGGGTGCACGAGCAAGAGCGATTGTTCCCTCCGGAGCTGTGCTAATTTACTTAAAGAAGCATAAAATGGATGAAATTGCGCAGTTGGACAAAAATGCAGTAGTTCATAGAGTCATAGAGATGTACAGCACGCAAACAGACTCTTCGGTCCAACTCCTCCATGCCATCCAGATATTCTAACCTAATCTAGTCCCAATTACCAGCACTTGGCCGCTATCCCTCTAAACCCTTTCTATTCATATATTCATCCGGATGCCTCTTAAATCTTGCAATTGTACCAGCCTTCACCACTTCCTTGGGAGCTCATTCCATACATGCATCACCCTCTGTGTGAAAAGGTTGCCCCTTAGGTCCCTTTTTAAATTTTTCCCCTCTCATCCTAAACCTATGCCCTCTAGTTCTGGACTCTCCACTTCAGGGAAAAGAACTTGTCTATTTATCCTATTCATGTCCCTCATGATTTTATAAACCTCTCTATAAGGTCGTCCCTCAGCCTCCACGCTCCAGGGAAAACAGCCTCGGCTCTGCTCTCATGTGCACAGAATATTTTCAAGTCAGTATCCCTTTTTTAAAGTGGCCATCAGAATTCAGAAACAAAATGACTGAGAGGAGTTACAGGCTGAATTTTACTAGAAATTGGTTAAGTGTTAATTTTGGTGAGTTTCATATTGGGCTTCTCTCCTTGGAAGACCAAGGAAGTTTTCTCATGCTATCTTCCCAAACTCACCTCTGTATCTATGCACTACGTTGCTATATTGCTTCACTGGTCGTATTGTCTCACTTACTGTAGGTGGAAGGATTTGCTCCTGCTGGGATACCTACAGCAAATGGACTGCAGTGCTTTAAGTCTTTTCACCACCATCTCTCAAGGGCAACTAGGGATGGGGTAAAGATACCTATTCAGACCAGGAGAGTTTGGTTCAAATCCTGAAGGAGCTATTTAAAGCTGAAAATGTCTGAGGTCAATTGTATGGAGCCTCTAGGCAGATGCTATCAGAGTCTCAAGATGGGGAATTGAAGCCACAGTAAAACTAAGCTCAATTGATGTGAAAGAGAATGGAAATTCTGTGTGGTGTGAGTACTGTAAGGGAGTATTATTGGGATTAATGGGTTAACTGGATTGTAATTTACTGTGTCCTTTGAAATCTTTAAATTTTAGTTTTATGTAAATAGTTTCATTTATTGTATTTTATCTTCATTTTTTTCCTGCAGCTTCTGTTTTATTGTTAACTTTATTTTCGGTGGCAGATTCAAGTTTAACAGTTGAATGATGATGTCATGTTTTAAAAAAGAACATAATCTTCCATCCATCATAAGGTCAAAAGTGGGAATGTTCACGAATGACAGGGTTAGTTCAGTGTTCACCACCACTCATTTCCCCTCAGATACTGTCATTTGGCTAATAAAAGCCATAGAAATGCCAGCCAATGTTCATCTCCAACAAGTGAGAATATAACCATCTCTCTGTGACATTCAATGGCATTGCTATCTTACTATCAACGTCTTGTGGGTTACCATGATTTTGGAGTAAACATGACCAGCCATGTCAAAACTGTGGCTGCAAGAACAGATCAGAGGTTTAGAAATTGTGAGTGATCTTTACAAAATACAAGGCGTAAGTCCAGATATGGAACATTTTCCATTTACCTGGATGTATGAAGCTCTAATGATGCTCAAGCAGCTTGACACCATCCAAGTCAAAGCAATGGACTTGATTGGCTCCTCCACTAACGAAAACATTCACTCTCTCCACTAATGGCACAGTATACACTTGCTCTATTGCAACAAGTCACCCTTTGACAGCACCATCCAGGCCTTCAACTTGAACAAAGAACAAGGGTAGCAGTAAGAGGACATTGGCAACTGTAGGTTCCCCTCCAAGCCTTTACACACCATCCAAAGTTGGAACCACATCAAGGTTTCTTCACTGTAGATTAGATTAGATTAGATTACTTACAGTGTGGAAACAGGCCCTTCGGCCCAACAAGTCCACACCGCCCCGCCGAAGCGTAACCCACCCATTCCCCTACATCTACATTTACCCCTTACCTAACACTATGGGCAATTGAGCATGGCCAATTCACCTGGCCTGCACATTTTTGGACTGTGGGAGGAAACCGGAGCACCCGGAGGAAACCCACGCAGACACAGGGAGAACGTGCAAACTCCACACAGTCAGTCGCCTGAGGCGGGAATTGAACCCGGGTCTCAGGCGCTGTGAGGCAGCAGTGCTAACCACTGTGCCACCGTGCCGCCCATAGCAGAATCAAAATCTTTGATCGTCCTTTGTCGTGGCTTTGTGGGTGTGCCTGCTCCAGATGAACTGCAATGGTGGTTCAAGAAGGCAACTTCACAGTCACCTTCTCAAGGGAAGTTAGGGAAGGGGAACAAATGCTGGCCTGCCAGTAACACCCACTTTGCATGAAAGCATTTTTTAAAATGTGTCCCAATCCAAATATTGGAATATAGGAACATTGGAACAGGAGTAGGCCATTCAGCCCCTCAAGCCTGTCCCACCATTCAATGAGATCATGGCTAACTCCATACACCTGCTTTTGGCCCATATCCTTTAATACTTTTGCTTAACATGAATGTACTGATCTGAGATTTAAAATTAACAACTGATCCAGTGTCCATGCTGTTTGTGGATGAGTATTCCAAACATCTACCAAGCTTTGTGTATAGATTACTCAGAGCGTGATCTGATTCACCCTGCATCACACTCTGATTTCTACTTACCTGCCTTAGGTAGCTGGCATGAAGGAGTTACACTTATTTTTTAAAAGGCAGAGTGATTTTCTTATTATGCTGAGGACCTAGAACAGTTTTTTTGAGACATATTTTGGCTCTATTGGTTTGCAAGAACCAAAATTAATGGACACACCATCTTTTCATGGATTTAGTCAGCGGAGGTGGAGGGACAGCAGTTGTTTGTGTTGCAGGAACATGAGAATTGCTGGCAATGCCAGCTGGCAAGATCTATAATTGTCCTCAGAAAGTGGTAGTGAACCTTGGGAAATGCTCTCAAAGAAGCCCTGGTCAAGAGGAAATGGTTAGATGCTCTCTTGTCAAAGATGGTCATTGCCTGGCATTGGGAGGTACAAGTGTTACTTGCCACTCTTCAGCACAGGGTATCATCTATTTTTTGCTGCATTTGGATACGGACTGTTTCATATCTGAGGAATTGCTAATGGTGCTGAATTTTGCACAATTATAAGTGAACAATTGCAATTCTGACCATATGATGGAGGGAAAGTCATTAATGAAGCAACTGAAGATGGTTGGGCCTAGGACACTACCCTGAGGAACTCCTGCAGAGCTGTCCTAGAGCTGAGAACCACCTTCCTACGTGCCAGATATAGACTTGTACAATGGAGAGTTCGTCCCCGATTCTCTTTGATTCCAGTTTTGCTCGGGTTTCTTGATGCTACACTTGGTCAAATGTGCCTTGGATGTCAAGGTTAGTCAATTGCACCTCCCTGCTGGTGGTTAGCTCTTTAGTCCACAATTACATCAAGGCTGCAATAAGATCTAGAGCTCGGTAGTCCTGGTGAAACCTGAACTGTGTTTCAGTGAGCGGGTTATTGCTAGGAAAGTTCTGCTTTTCAACACTTCGATGAACCTTCGATCACTTTACTGATGATCAAGAGCAGATTGAGTTAAATGGCCCATCTCAATTTGTCTGTTTCCTGAGTACAGCCTCAACAAGTATTGGAACTCAAGTTTGATGTCTAGATCTTCTCAAAATCTTTCCCATTTCGCATGGTGGTAAAGCCACACGAATCACTTGAAGATATCATCAAAGTGAAATCTGTTCTAGCACACTGCAGTGATCATTGCTATCAGTACTGTCATGGACAGAGGTATCTGTGCAGGCAGCTTGATGAGCTTAATGACAAGTATGATTTTCCCTCTTGTTTTTTCCTACACCATCTGTCGCAGACTCAGTCTATCAACTTTCTCCTTTAGGATCCAACCGGCTCAGTAGGTAGTGATGGTGCCCAATCCATTCTTGAAGTCCCCAGCCAGAGGGTATTCTGCACCATTGCTGCCCTCAGTGCTTTTGAGCACTGAATCATCAGCTGAGGGAGGATGGTATGTGGTAATCAGCACCGTTCCCATTTTTTCTCTGATCCATTAGACTGGAGTCTAGAGTCAATGTTAAGGGCTCTCAGGGCAACTTCCTTCTGACTGTATAACACTGTTCTGCCAACTCTGGCAAAGACAGGGATGATATTTTCTGGAATATTGTTGTAAAGTATGTGAGAATGAATATTTCAAGCTGTTACTTGACTAGTCTGCAAGGCAGCTTTTCAAATTTAGTTTATATCTCCCAGAGGTTATTAAAGAAGATTTTACAGATGCAGCAGAGCTAAGTTTGCCATTATTATTTCTTGAGTCCAGGTTCATTCCTTCTTTGAGACTTTCTAGCAGCAATATAACAGAATTTCAGTGAAGAGCCAGCCACAATGTTGTGGGTTTAGAGTTGCATATAGGCTGGTCCAGGTAAGGATGGCAGATATCCTTACCTGAAGAACATTAGTGAACCAGATAGGTTTCTAAATGACAATTGAAAGTTCGACTTTTTATTTCATGATTTTTAAACAAATTTAAACTTCCATGCTGGGATTCAAACCTGGCTTCCCAGACCAGTACCTGGATCTCTGGGCATCTAGTGACTGTGACAGCACCATTACATTATAACTAGTATACACTCCACTCACAGTGCACCCTGCAGAAGAGAGAATAAATGTTTGTGATGATGAATAGAGGGCCAGTCAAGTGGGTTGCAGTGTGTAGAGCATTTTGCGTGCCGCTCACACCCAGGTAAGTGGAAATTCCTTTATAATCCATACTCTTGATTTGTGCATTGTAGAAAGTGGAGACCCTTTGCTACGCAAAATTGGAGCTAAGTTGCTCACCGTGGAATACTCAGCTGCTGATCTAGCCTTATAGCTACTGTATTTACATACCTGGTTAATGTGTAGGGTTGTGTGTGAGATGGTATGAGATTCGATTTTGGAAATGCCATTGAATATCAATGTTGATATGAGATAATCATTGCTTGGCATGTACCTTGCGTGGCATAAACATTCCTTGCTACTTATCTGTCCAAGCCTGAATGCTGTCCAGATCTTATTGAATACAGAACAACTGCCTTAATATTTAAAGATTTACAAATGAAGCAAACATTGAGTAATCATGAATAGGATTCCTCACTTCTTGTGTTTAAATAGAAGGAAAGTCATTGATGAAGCAGCTGAAGATGGTTGGATCTAGAACCTTAACCGTACAAACTCCTGCAGAGATGTCCTGGAGCTGAGATGATTGATCACCTGCAACCATAACCATCTTCCTTTGTGCCGGGTATAACTCCAACTAGTGGAGAGTTTATTGCCTTTACAATCCTTCATACCGTATTTGTCAAATCCTGCCTTCATGACAAAGGATGAATTTCTCCTCACCTCTGGAATTCTGTTCCTTTGCCCTTGCTTGGACCAAAGCTCTAATGAGGTCTGGAACTATGTGGTCTTGATGGAACTCAAACAGAAGATGGTGAGCATCTTAGTGTTCTGAAAGTGCTGCTTGATAGATCTGTTAACAAAGTCTTCCATCTGATGAGATGAGACAGTAAGTTATCAAGATTGGATTTGTCTGGCTTCTGTAGACAAATTTAAAAATCACACAACACCAGGTTACAGTCCAACAGGTTTATTTGGAAATACAAGCTTTCAGAGTGCTGCCCCTTCATCAGGTAGCTCATGGAACAGGATCATAGGACATGCTAATTTTTTACTATAAGTACTGTGTCCTATGATTCTGCTCCACTAGCTACCTAGTGAAGGAGCAGCACTTCAAAAGCTTGTACTTCCAAATAAACCTGTTGGACTATAACCTAGTGTTGTGGGATTTTCAACTTTGTCCACCCCAGTCTAACACTGGCACCTCCACATTCAAGACATTGCCATGCAATTTTCCAGATTGTCGGATGGATGTCAGAAAGCAACTTGGCAGGAGTCATGACTGATTCTGGAGCACCAGTCCTCAGCAAGTAGTCAGAGCACATGGCCTTTATTCCTTTGCTGTATCCAGTGTGTTCAGTTGTTCTTTGATATCATGTGCTCTGAGTCAAAATGCATAAAGACTGACATCTGTTCTGCTGGGAATCTCAACAGTAAACAAAGATAGATCATACCCTTAGCATTTCTATCTTAAGCTGATTGCAAATGCTTCAGTTTCACCTTTATTGGAAATGAAATGTTCATGAAGTCTCCTCCTCCTTCTGATGTTTTTATAATCCACCAGCACTCATGAATGAATAGGACTGGACAGCAGATCTTTGATGTATTTGTTGTGGGATTACATGCAATGTTTGCTGTTTGTCGGTGTGTGTCATTGTGTTGTAGCTTCACCAGGTTGGCACCCAATTATGGGTTTTGCAAGGTGCTGCTCCTGGCCCATTCTCCTACACTCATCATTGAATTCGGTTTGGTCACTGGATTAGTGGTAATGGTAGAACATGCCAGGCTATGAAGTTACAGATGGTGTTGCTGTTATGATCTTTAACCCCATAACTGCTTCAAATCTACCAGATTTTCAGAAGTGCCCAACAATAATCTCATGTCCTAAAAGCCCTTTCCAGTGATGCCAAATCCCAAGACCAGTCCCACTGATCCCAGTATTCATAGGTTGTTGGAGACCTTTCCTCAATACTTCCAGACCTTGAGAGACCATCTCAAACTAATCCTTGACTGCATGCCTATATTGCCAGGTCACTGGGCCATCACAGTTACTTAGTATTTCGATATAAATCCTTAGACCTACCCCGAGCAAAACTATTTTTAGTTAAAATCCTCTAAAACTGAAATGTTTCTCAAGAAAATAAACTCTTTAAAATGTAATTCAAATGCACATTTAAGAAATCTGTTTGCTTTCTCTCCACAAAACAATAAAGAATACAGTGCTTAACAAGTTAATTTACCAAGTCTATATTTCTCTTTCAATACCTGGCATTGGACAGAGAGTAGTTCATCTTGTGTTGCTACTTTCATGCAGCATTTGCAAAGACTGGAAGCAAGGAACCTTTCACTGATCAATTAGTCATTGACCTATTTGCTCCTGTAAGTGGCTCTTCTGGGAGTGACTACACAATAGATTCAATACTTTGATGCAGTGCTACTTTGCAGACATTATGAGAGTTAATAAAACTCATTATCGGAGAGCCTTTCAGCTGTTTTGTGGCTGGGGACATTATGTTAATTTGCTTCAACAACTGTTATTGTTTATCTAGTTATTTTCACATGGAAACAAATCAGTGTGCCGTGTAAAGTGAAATCTGCATTACCAGAGATATAAATGCAGCATAGAATGCGAGACAAGTCAGGTATCTTTTTCCACATCAACTTGGGAGGAGTTGTTTGGAAAATGAAGCTATAATTTTTAATGTTACAAAATCTTTCTCTCATGTAGGTCTGAAAAACATAGTTTTTAATTAGCAGGGTTAATAGCAAAGTTTAAACTTGCATTCATTATTTTTAGACTTATATTCTATAAAATAGGTTTCCAACAGTAGTGTAATGTAAAATTCTACTGATTTGTTGGTTATCACTCGTAACAAGTGTATGTCCTTCCATCTGTTTCATTTACAATTTACTTTCTTTTCCTCCCAATCATTTTCAAAGATGTTAATTGTTTTTATTAATTCATGGCAACAATGGCAAGAACAGTATGTGTTGTCCTTCCCTAGTGTCCCATAAAAAGTGGATGATGAGCTTCTTGAACCACTGTTATCCATCTGGTGCAGGTATAGCCACTGTGCTGTTGGAAAAAAAAGCCCTAGGACTTTATTTTCTTTCTCGCATGTAGAATGTGGGCATTGTTGGCGAGGCCAGCACTTATTGCCCATATGCAATTGCCTTTAAAAAACAGGTGGTGAACCACCTTCTTGAACAGATCTTGGATATTGGGGCATCCACAGTATTGTCAGGAAAGATTTTGACCCAGAAATAGTGAAGTGTTTTAAAACAAAATTATTTATTCATTTTGTGGGATATGGGCATTGCTGGCTGGCCGTCCCTAGTTGCCCTTGAGAAGGTGGTGGTGAGCTGTCTTCTGGAACCACTGCAGTTCCTGATGAAGGGCTTTTGCCCAAAACGTCAATTTTCCTGCTCCTTTGATGCTGCCTGACCTGCTATGCTTTTTCAGCACAACTCTAATCTTGACCACAATGCCATTAGGAAGGGAATTCCAGCATTTTGACCCAGTGACAGTGAAAGAATGGTGATATATTTCCAAGTCAGGATGGTGAGTGGTTTGGAGGGGAACTTGGAGGTGGTGGTGTTCCTGTGTATCTGCTGCCCTTGTCCATCTAGATGGAAGTGGTCATGGGTTTGGAAGGTGATTTGGTGAATTTTAAGCGGGATTGCAATATACTTCCAAATCAGATTGGTATGTGCTGTGATGAGAATTTGGAGGTGGCTTCCCATGCATTTGCTGCTCTTGTCTTTGACCTGGTGTTGTTTGATTTTTAATTTTGTCCAGCCCAGTCCAACACCAATGGCTCCACATCTTGTCTTTTCAGATGGTAGAGGTTGTGACTTTACAAGGTGTTGGTAAAAAAGCCTGAATGTGTTACTGAAGTGCCTCTTGGAGATGCTACACATTGTTGTCACTGTATGTGCAAATGGAATGAACATTGAAGTGGTGGATTTTGAAGTGAATCTGGATTAGTGGTGCTGGAAGAGCACACCAGTTCAGGCAGCATCCGAGGAGCAGTAAAATCAACGTTTCGGGCAAAAGCTCTTCATCAGGAATAAAGGCAGAGAACCTGAAGGGTGGAGAGATAAGCTAGAGGAGGGTGGGGGTGGGGAGAAAGTAGCATAGAGTACAATAGGTGAGTGGGGGAGGGGATGAAGGTGATAGGTCAGGGAGAAGGGTAGAGTGGATATGTGGAAAAGAAGATAGGCAGGTAGGACAAGTCATGGGGACAGTGCTGAGCTGGAAGTTTGGAACTAGGGTGAGGTGGGAGAAGGGGAAATGAGGAAACTGTTGAAGTCCACATTGATGCCCTGGGGTTGAAGTGTTCCGAGGCAGAAGATGAGGCATTCTTCCTCCAGCCGTCAGGTGGTGAGGGAGCGGTGGTGAAGGAGGCCCAGAACCTTCATGTCCTTGGCAGAGTGGGAGGGGGAGTTGAAATGTTGGGCCACAGGGTGGTGTGGTTGATTGGTGCGGGTGTCCCGGAGATGTTCCCTAAAGCATTCTGCTAGGAGGCATCCAGTCTCCCCAATGTAGAGGAGACCGCATCGGGAGCAACGGATACAATAAATGATATTGGTGGATGTGCAGGTAAAACTTTGATGGATGTGGAAGGCTCCTTTAGGGCCTTGGATAGAGGTGAGGGAGGAGGTGTGGGCGCAGGTTTTACAGTTCCTGCGGTGGCAGGGGAAAGTGCCAGGATGGGAGGGTGGGTTGTAGGGGGGGGCGTGGACCTGACCAGGTAGTCACGGAGAGAACGGTCTTTGCAGAAGGCGGAAAGGGGTGGGGAGGGAAATATATCCCTGGTGATGGAGTCCTTTTGGAGGTAGCAGAAATGTCGGCAGATGATTTGGTTTATGCGAAGGTTGGTAGGGTGGAAGGTGAGCACCAGGGGCGTTCTGTCCTTGTTACGGTTGGAGGGGTGGGGTCTGATGGCAGAGGTGCGGGATGTGGACGAGATGCATTGGAGGGCATCTTTAACCACGTGGGAAGGGAAATTGCGGTCTCTAAAGTCGGAGGCCATCTGGTGTGTTCTGTGGTGGAACTGGTCCTCCTGGGAGCAGATCCGGCGGAGCTGAAGGAATTGTGAATACGGGATGGCATTTTTGCAAGAGGTAGGATGGGAAGAGGTGTAATCCAGGTAGCTGTGGGAGTCGGTGGGTTTGTAAAAAATGTCAGTGTCAAGTCGGTCATCATTAATGGAGATGGAGAGGTCCAGGAAGGGGAGGGAGATGTCAGAGATGGTCCAGGTAAATTTAAGGTCAGGGTGGAATGTGTTGGTGAAGTTGATGAATTGCTCAACCTCCTCGCGGGAGCACAAGGTGGCGCCAATCCAGTCACCAATGTAGCGGAGGAAGAGATGGGGAGTGGTGCCAGTGTAATTACGGAAGATCGACTGTTCTACGTAGCCAACAAAGAGACAGGCATAGCTGGGGCCCATACATGTGCCCATGGCTACCCCTTTGGTCTGGAGGAAGTGGGAGGATTCAAAGGAGAGATTGTTAAGGGTGAGGACCAGTTCGGCCAAACAAATGAGAGTGTCGGTAGAAGGGTGCTGTTGGGGACATCAAGAGACGAAAAAACGGAGGGCTTGGAGGCCCTGGTTTGGCGGATGGAGGTGTAGAGGGATTGGATATCCATGGTGAAGATGAGGCGTTGGGGGCCAGGGAAACGGAAGTCTTGGAGGAGATGGAGGGCGTGGGTGGTGTCTCGACTGTATGTGGGGAGTTCCTGGACTAGGGGGGAATAGGACAGTGTTGAGGTAGGTAGAAATGAGTTCAGTGGGGCAGGAGCATGCTGAGACAATGGGTCGGCCAGGGTGGTCAGGCTTGTGGATCTTGGGAAGGAGGTAGAACTGGGCAGTGCAGGGTTCCCGGACTATGAGATTGGAAGCTGTAGGTGGGAGATCTCCTGAGGTGATGAGATTCTGTATGGTCTGGGAGATGATGGTTTGGTGATGGGGGTTGGGTCATGGTTTGGTGATGGGGGTTGGGTCATGGTTTGGTGATGGGGTGGGGTCATGGTTTGGTGATGGGGGTGGGGTCATGGTTTGGTGATGGGGGTGGGGTCATGGTTTGGTGATGGGGTGGGGTCATGGTTTGGTGATGGGGGTGGGGTCATGGTTTGGTGATGGGGGGGTGGGATCATGGGTTTTGAAGTGAAGTCAATCAAACAGGCTGCTTTTTTTGGGATGGTGTTGAGCTTCTTTGGTGTTATTGGAACTGCACCCATCTAGGCTAGTGGAGAGTGTTCCATTATACTCCTGTCTTGCGCCTTGTGGACTGGCATAGGAGGTCTGTTACTCACAGAAGAATTCCTGACCTCTATCCTGCTATTGTAGCCATGGTGACTGATCAATTTCAGTTTTTGCTTAGCCATTGCTAGTGCAAGATTCTGTGACAACTTTCTTTTTCATTCAGTTGTGGGATGTGGGCATTGCTGGCTGGCCAGCATTTATTGCCTATACATGGTAGGCCTTGAGAAGATGGTCAGGGAGCATCCAAGGAACAGGAGAGTCGACGTTTCGGGCATCAGCCCTGCTTCAGGAATGGCTGAAGAAGGCCTGAAGCAGGGCTGATGCCCGAAACATCGATTCTCCTGTTCCTTGGATTCCTGAAGAAGGGCTGATGCCCGAAATGTCGATTCTCCTGTTCCTTGGATTCTGCCTGATCTGCGCTTTTCCAGCAACACATTTTCAGCTCTGATCTCCAGCATCTGCAGTCCTCAATTTCTCCTTGAGAAGATGGTGCCAAGCTATCTTCTTGAACTGCTGCAGTTTACCTGCCGTAGGTTAACCCACAATGTCATTAGGGAGGGAATTACAAGATTTTTACCCAGCGACAGTGAAGGAACGGTGATATATTTCCAAATCAGGACGGTGAGTGGCTTGGAAGGGCACTTGCAGGGGGTGGTGTTCCCATGTATCTACTGCCTTTGTCCTTCTAGGTGGAAGTGGACGTGGGTTTGGAAGGTGCTATCTGAGGATCTTGGGTGAATTCCTGCAGTGCATCTTGTCGATAGTACAGACTGGTGCGACTGAGCATCAGTGAGGGAGGGGGTGGATGCTTGTGAATGTGGTGCTAATCAAGCGGGCTGCTTTGTCTTGGGTGTTGTCACACTTCTTCAGTGTTGCTGGAGCTGCACCCATCCATCACACTCCTATCTTGTGTCGTGTACATGGTAGACAGGCTTTGGGGAGTCAGGAGGTGAGTTACTCAACACAGGATTCCTAGCCTCTGATCTGCTCTTGTAGTCACTGTGTTTATGTGGTGAGTCCAGTTGAGTTTCTCATTAATGGTAACCCCGTGATGTTGATAGTGGTGGATTCAGTGATGGTAGCACCGCTGAATGTCAAAGGGTGATGGTTAGATTGTCTCTTGATGGTGATGGTCAAAGCCTGGCATTTGTTGGTGCAAATGTTATCTTCCACTTGTCAGCTCAAGCACGGATATTGTCCAGATCTTGTTGTATTTGAACATGGACTTCTTCAGTATCTGAGCAGTCACAAACGGTGCTGAATATTGCACAATCATTGGCTAACATCCCTATTTCTAACCTTATGATGGAGGGAAGGTCATTGTTGAAACAGCTGAATATGGTTGGACCTAAGACATTACCCTGAGGAACTCCTGCACAGATGTCCTGGAGCTGAGATGACTGACCTCAAGCAATCACAATGATTCCCCTTTGTGCTAGGTGTGACACCAACCAGCAAAGAGTTTCCCCCCTTATTCCCATTGTCTCCAGTTTTTTCCTAGTCAGGGTGGTGAATTGCTTAGAAGGGAAGTCACTGAAGGGAAGTCTCATCCATTTGCTGCCTGTTCCCTTCTAGATGGTAGATGTCCTGAGTTTAGGAGATGTTATTAAAGGGGAATATATTGCAAATGTGAAATTGCAAACTATTGATTTATAAGAGGAGTCAACTGGATAGGTCCCTGCCAACCATAGCTGTAGCAAATGAAATAAGAAATCATTGAACAGAAATTGCTGGAAAAACTCAGCAGCTCTGGCAGTATCTGTGGAGAGAAAACACAGTTAATGCTTCAGCTCAAGAACCTTCTGAACCTTCAACAATTTCTGCTTTCATTTCTGATGTCCAGCATCCTCAGTTCTTTCAGTTTTTGTTAAGGTAACATTCAATGTTATTATTGCAAATAAAAATGTTGCACTGGAGAAACTGCACAATAAGTATAAACATTACATGTGTGACATACTGATCCAGGTTTACAGTGTAGGCTGCAGCTGGATAAAATTACTCCACTGAAGAGCTCTGTGGCCCCATCTGTGACCTGAAAACCAAACACAGAGGCAGAGTGCACTTTGCATTTCTGGAAGTACAATGCAGTGTGTCATCAATATATCTGGACATAAGGTCACTATCAGGACTTTTTAAATCATAATTCTTTTCATTGTGCTTTTGGTCTCCCCTAACCATGGATAAGCAGGAATCCATGCTATGAGATACGATATTATGCTGGAATGAAAAACATGGGCAAATAAATGTGCCAGTGGTGAATACATGAACAACAGGAGTTTACTGTCATACA
Source organism: Chiloscyllium punctatum (assembly GCF_047496795.1). Classification (NCBI taxonomy): domain Eukaryota; kingdom Metazoa; phylum Chordata; class Chondrichthyes; order Orectolobiformes; family Hemiscylliidae; genus Chiloscyllium; species Chiloscyllium punctatum. Next base: position 136,951,174 of record NC_092743.1, read on the forward strand.
CCCCGCTGCTGCCATTGTACTTCAATAATGGAGGGATCAAAGTTTTGGTTGGTCAATGAGGTATGGCGATGTACAATTCCATAGAAACATAGAAGATTGGAGCTGGAGAAGGCCATTCGGCCCTTCAAGTGTGCTCCGCCATTTATCACAATCATGGCTAATCATCCAACTCAATAGCCTAATCTTTGATCCCATTCACCCCAAGTACTATATCTAGCTGCCTCTTGAATACATTCAATGCTTTTGCATCAACTACTTCCACAAGCTCATCATTCTTTGGGTGAAGAAATGTCTCCTCATCTCTGTGCTAAATTGTCCACCCGGAATCCTCAGACTGTGACCCCTAGTTCTGGACACACCCATCATCAGGAACATCCTCCCTGCATCTGTCTACTCCTGTTAGAATTTTATAAGTTTCTATGTGATGCCCACCCCCCCCGATCATCTCTCTGAACTCCATCAAAAACAATCCTAACCGAGTCAATCTCTCCTCGTACGTCAGTGCTGCCATCGCTGGAACCAGCCTGGGTAATGCGTTCCACTCCCTCGAGAGCAAGAGTATCCTTCCTCAGAAAAGGAGACCAAAACTAATTGTATTAGCAGGACCGTTTTCATTTCTGAGTCTGGATAGTGAATGTCTGCAGGTTCCTCAACCACGAGAACAACAGCTCACTGTGTTCTAGTTGTCTAAAGAAATCTACAGATGTGCACTTTTCAGCAAGGAGCATTCGAGATTGAAAGCAAATTCACGTTAACTGGGTAACCCTGGGGCCTCTGGGAATTAAAGAACAATTTTCTGGGCACTGTTGAAAGCAAGCTGAGAAGTAACTGTGTCAAAAACTAACTTGTTTTTCTGTCAGTGCCTTTGTTTACTAGTTAGGAAAATTGTCAAGGAATGGCAAGTAACATAAGGTTGTGTATCAGATGGCTAATGATTGGGGCTGGAGCTGTTCAAAGTGGAAAGTCATGTGTTAAAATCCTCAGGAATACATTTAACTAGACACTGGATTGAAAGAATCTGAACTGAAATAGTTTTTGCCATGTAAATGCGAAAAAACTAAATAATGCACTGGTTTAGTTTGAACAACTGATTTTAAACACTTTGCAACAAATGCTGTGCATTGTTCCCACTGAGGACACCTCAATGCAGTACATGACTTGTGGAAGACCCACAATATCCTGGCCCCTCAGACTCATGTGGTCAGCCTAATGATCATTTTTGCCCCTCATCAATTTTATGGAAGGACCAAGCTCATTGTATTAGCAGGACCGTTTTCATTTCTGAGTCTGGATAGTGAATGTCTGCTCCTGCTCCTTGGATGCTGCCTGACGTGCTGCGCTTTTCCAGCAACACATTTTTCAGCATTTACCAAGATCGTCAGGGGATACTTGGGAGGTACAATTGTTGGAGATTGTTTTTTTTAGATTAGATTAGATTACTTACAGTGTGGAAACAGGCCCTTCGGCCCAACAAGTCCACACCGCCCCGCCGAAGCGTAACCCACCCATACCCCTACATCTACATTTACCCCTTACCTAACACTATGGGCAATTTAGCATGGCCAATTCACCTGTCCTGCACATCTTTGGACTGTGGGAGGAAACCGGAGCACCCGGAGGAAACCCACGCAGACACGGGGAGAACGTGCAAACTCCACACAGTCAGTCGCCTGAGGCGGGAATTGAACCCGGGTCTCAGGCGCTGTTTGGCAGCAGTGCTAACCACTGTGCCACCGTGCCGCCCACTGTTGGGTGGGGGAACAAGATGGAACCAAGGAGGGTTCTTAACTTTTACCTGTCAGCATCGAGTATTAACTGATGTGGTTAAAAAGAAGTTATACCCTTGATTCTGCCTAAACCATGCACAGTTCCTAATATTCCCTGGACAGATGCTTAGCCGGAACATTTTGTGTTGTAGTTAAGATAATCAATATGTCTGACAATATTTATGGAAAAGGTCGATTCACCACACTCCAACTCTCTCATTAGAGACAGGTGGCTGGTGGTGAATATATACTTTCTAATCAACCTGTTCAGAGACGCTATGACATATCTCTGGAGCAGGTGGGTCTTGGACCTAGGCCTCCTGGCTCAGAGGTAGGGACACTACAACTACAACACAAGAATCTCCTTAAGAGAGACAATTGCTGGTGAGCTAAATCTGAAGGTGTCCATGCTTCAGGCAAGGGGCAAGGTGGAGCTTTCACAGTAAGCTCAGCCAGTGCAAGAATTGAACCCATGCCACTGGCATCAATTTGTATTGCACTTCACCCCCGTATACTTATAAGATCTTAAATATAACCTAACTGAGAAGTGAAATTGACTGAGCAGTTAGTCACTGATTTGTGCAACTAATAATTAATTGGGAAGCAAGTCACAGAGATGTGCAGCATGGAATCCGACCCTTCTATCCGACTCGTCCAGGCCGACCAGATATCCTAAATTAATCTAGCCTCACTTGCCAGCATTTGGCCCACATCCTTCTAAATCCTTCCTAGTTATGTACCCATCTAGATGCCTTTTGTGGCTCAGTGGTTAGCACTGCTGCCTCATAGCACTGGGGTCCTGAGATCAATTCCACCCTTGGGTGACTGGCTGTGTGGAGTTTGCATGTTCTCCCCGTGTCTGTGTGGTTTCCACTGGGTGGTCTGATTTACTCCCACAGTCCAAAGATGTGCAGGTTAGGTCGGTTAGCCATGGGAAATGCAAAGTTACAGGGATGGGGTGTGTCTGGGTGGGATGGTCTTTGGAGAGTTCATGTAGACTTGATGGACTAAATGACCTGCTTCCACACTGTAAGGATTCCATGATTCTATGACATTGCACCAGCCTCCACCAACTCCTTTGGCAGCTTATTCCATGCAGGCACCACCCTCTCTGTGTAAAAAAAGTTGCTCCTTAAAAGTCTCACCTTAAACTTGTGCCCTCTAGTTTGGTCTGCCTTACCCTAGGGAAAAGCCCTTGGCTATTCACCCTATCTGTGCTCTTCATAATTTTATAAACTTTGATAAGTCTTCCATGGATTTTCCCCAGCCATCATTCTCAACAAAGAGAAAGAAATGTTATCAGTGTATTTGCCACTCCTAGCTGTTGCTATTCAGTCCTTTCATAGCAGTGGTGGTGATCTTGGAGCAACTATAATACATTGCCATGTGTAAACAAAAAGCACACATACCAAAGTTGTAGTCTTCAGCAGTTCTGAATGGGTCTTTAGGCTATTAGAAAGCCCTTAATTACTTTAGCCTGAGGGCAATCTTTAACAATACTATCAGCAGGGTTTTTCTTTTGTGATTAAATGTTTCAGAAGCTTACTACAGTTGAGTGCAAGATTATTTCTTTCCCAAAGGTCTCGAATTTTCTAAACTGTCCTGAGAGAGGAGGAGATGCAGAGACGGTGGACAAACAGTGACATTGGCTCTCGGGACTTGCAGCTGCTATGGTTAACATTGTCCCTCAATATAACTTTGCCAGAATTGTAAAATCCAATGACTAGAGAAACCTGGCCTATTTAACAACACACAAGCCAACAGCTGAACTTTGCAAATGTTGTCAATTTACTTTGGGTAGCGATCATTTGCTGGAGACATGCATTCTGAGAGCTGAAAATGCTCAGACTCCTCCAAGGACAATACAGAAGTAGCATGAAAAAAGTGCATCTGATGGCAGGCAAGTATTGACACTCTGTCTTATGGAAACAATCTGACCGAAGGGAAAAAAAATTAGATTCTCTACAGTGTGGAAACAGGCCCTTCAGCCCAACAAGTCCACACTGACGTTTGAATGAGTAACCCACCCAGTCCCATTATGGCACCTAACACTTTGGGTAATTTAGCATAGCTAATTCACATAACCTGCACATCTTTGGATTGTGGGAGGAAACCAGAGCACCTGGAGAAAACCCACGCAGACAGAACATGCAAACTCCACACAGACAGGAGGCAGGAATTGAACCTGGGTCCCTGGTGCTGTGAGGTAGCAGTGCTAACCACCAGGCCGCCCTGCCACCCCAGTGCAATAGCCCTGAAAATGCAAGTTCACAAAGCTCCTGTTTATGGTTCACGTTGGACAAATTAAATGTGGTGAGACAGTGTTAATGTCAACGCTTTCGTTCCAGCTCATTACACTGACATGATTTATCAAACGCTGTAAGGATGATGCTAGTGCCGCTGGTTTCTGATGCATTGAAAACATCTTCAGAGCAAAGTTGAAACAAAAACCGAAATTGCTGGAGAAACTCAGCAGGTTTGGCAGCTTCTTATTTTTAATTGTCTTGTGGGCTGTGAGTGTTGCTGTTTGGGCCAGCATTTATTGCCCGCCCCTAGTTGCCCTTTGAGAAGGTGGGGGTGAGCTGCCCACTTAGGAAACGCTGCAGTCCATGTGATGTAGGTAAACCTACAATGTCATTAGGAAGAGAATCCAAAGGTTTTGACCAAGCGGCAGTAGATGAATGGTGATTCTACTTCCAAGTCAAGGATGGTGAGTGTCTTGGAGGGGAACTTGCAGATGGTTGTGTTCTCGTGTATTTGCTGGCCTTGTCCTTCTAGATGGAAGTGGTCATTAGTTTGGAAGGTGCTATCTCAGGATCTTCAGTGAATTATTATAGTGCACAGTTCATACACACTGCTGCCACTGAGCATCAGTGGTGGAGGGAATGGATGTTAGTGAATGTGGTGCTAAACCATGGGATGCTTTGCTCTGGATGGTGTCAACTTTCTTGAATCTTATTGGAGCTCATTCATCCGGCAAGTGGGGAGTAGTCCATCATACTCCTCACTTGTGCCTTGTTGATGGTAGGAGAAAGTGAGGACTGCAGGTGCTGGAGACCAGAGTCGAGAGTGTGGTGCTGGAAAAGCACAGCAGGTCAGGTAGCATCGGGGGAGCTGGAGAATCGACATTTCAGGCATAAGCCCTTCATCAGGAATGAGGCATGTGGGTCAGGCATGCTGAGAGATAAATGGGAGGGGGGTGTGGGACCTTGCAGAGAGAGGGGGAGAACTTCTTCAAGGAGGCTTCACAGTAAGATTAAAATCAACGAGGAGAACATGCTTGTGGAGATTTTAACCCTACTGCTAAGCCTCTTCCAAGGATACTGACCTCAAAGACATTCTCCTCCTCTCTCTACAAGGCCCCACTCCCCTCCAATCAATCTCTCAGCCCAGGCCCACAAGCCTCATTCCTAATGAAGGGCTTATGCCCGAAACGTCAATTCTCCTGCTCCTTGGATGCTGCCTTGTAGATGGTAGATAGGCTTTAGGCAGACAGGAAGTATATTATTTACTGATGTATTCCTCCTCTCTGACCTGTTCTTGGAGCCACAGTATTTATCTGGCGAGTCCAGGTGAATTTCTGGTCAATGGTAATCCACAGGATGTTGATAATGGTGTATTCAGTGATGGTAATGCCATTGAATCTAAAGATTAGAGACAGAAAAACTGCAGATGCTGGAATCCAAAGTAGACAGGCAGGAGGCTGGGAGAACACAGTGAGCCAGGCAGCATCAGGAGGTGGAGGAGTCCTGAAGAAGGGTTACACCTGAAATGTTGACTTCTCCACCTCCTGATGCTGTCTGGCTTGCTGTGTTCTTCCAGCCTCCTACCTGTCTACTTTGGATTCCAGCATCTGCAGATTTTTTTGTCTCTATCCATATTTGTTCCATGGTGAAGTCTCTTCAAAGAATGCCCACTTTGAAGAAGTTCTCTGCCTCCTTTGGACATGCACTCAGTGAGTCCCTTTCTCACTGCCACAACACTGTGACCTCCTCAGCTCTCCAGCTCTTTGACCACACAATGAAACAAACCTGATACTACAGCCTCAGCTGCTGTCTTTGCAACAATCTCGTCCCTCGAGGCTTACAAGTACATTTTAAACCCTCCAAATTTGGGTCTAAATTAGAGTGGTGCCGGAAAAGCACAGCCGGTCAGGCAGCATCTGAGGAGTAGGTCGATTTTCCTGCTCCTCGGATGCTGCCTGACCTGCTGTGCTTTTCCAGCACCACTCTAATCTAGACTCTGATTTCCAGTGTCTGCAGTCCTCACTTTTGCCTCCAAATGTAGACCCACCTTTGATGCCCCTTACATGCAATATCTCCAGCACCTCCACAAACAGTTCTCTCTCTGGGTTCTCTGCTCCACCCTCTCATCTATGTGATGGCACCTCCAATCCCTCTGCTCATCCACCCCCCCCCCCCCCCAGCTCAAGGCCTTCCTTACCCCAAGCGTGTGGAGAGCCTCTGTTCTACATCCAACAGAGAATCCACTCGCTCAACAAACAGCTTTTCAGTTTCAGGGGTAAATGTGGGGAAAGGGGCCTGGATAGGTTATTCTTCTGAGGGTCAGTGTGGTCTTGTTGGGCTGAAGGGCTTGTTTCCCCACTGTTGGGATTATATGAATCACCCGGAACCCTCACGATTAGATTGCAATGTGTAACTCACTCCCATGTATGTGTGACTCGCATGGTTAAAAAAAACATCCCAAAACCTTCAATTCTATTCCACTTGATGGAGTTTAATTTAGATAAACGCGAGGTGCTGCATTTTGGGAAAGAAAATTTTAGCCGGACTGATACACTTAATGGTAAGGTCCGAGGGAGTGTTGCTGAACAAAGAGACTTTGAAGTGCAGGTTCATAGCTCCTTGAAAGTAGAGTGGCAGGTGGATAAGATAATGAAGGCAGAGTTTGGTCTGCTTCCTTTTATTGGTCTGAGTATTGAGTACAGGAGTTGGGAGGTCATGTTGCGGCTGTACAGGACATTGGTTAGGCCACTGTTGGAATATTGCGTGCAATTCTGGTCTCCTTCCTACTGGAAGGATGTTGTGAAACCTGAAAGGGTTCAGAAAAGATTTACAAGGAGGTTGCCAGGGTTGGAGGATTTAAGCTACAGGGAGAGGCTGAATAGGCTGGGGCTGTTTTCCCTGGAGCGTCGGAGGCTGAGGGGTGACCTTATAGAGGTTTAAAAAATCATGAGGGGCATCGACAGGATAAATAGACAAAGTCTTTTCCTTGGGGTGAGGAGTCCAGAACTAAAAGGCATAGGTTTAGTGTGAGAGGGGAAAGATATGAAAGAGACCTAAGGGGCAACTTGTTCACACAGAGGGTGGTACATGAATGGAATGGTCTGTCAGAGGAAGTGGTGGAGGCTGGTACAATTGTAACATTTAAAATGCAGCTAGATGGGTATATGAATAGGAAGGTTTGGAGGGATATGGGCCAAGTGCTGGCAAAAGAGACTGGGGTAGGTTAGGATATCTGGAAGGCATGGACGGGTTGGACCAACGGGTCTGTTTCCGTGTTGTACATCTCTATGACTCTATATCCAATATTAAAAATCAGAAGTTTGCAAAACTCAGCTCCTCTCACCTGCGGTCGGTGAACTTGCTCATGTGTCACCATTACCCACGTGGAGACTCCCTCTAGCACCGGGCCTCTCCAGACCAAAGCTACTTCCTGGTTTGACACCGCTTCCGGTTCCGGGTTGGCACCCATGCCATCGAGACCACTCACCTGTCTCTGTTTCGGACATCTACTGCAACACTGCCCCATTGAATCTAATGGAACGGTGGTTACATTGTCTGTTACTGGAAATTGTTTCATTGTCTGGCATTTGTGTGGATGGAATGTTTCTTGCCATTTGTCAGCTCAAGCCTGCACTTTGTCCAGATGTTGTCGTAGTTGAACACGGACTGCTTCAGTAATCTGAGGAATTAAAAATGATGCAAATGGTCTCTGTGGAGAGAAAGATTACAGTGGTGCTGGAAAAACACAACAGGTCAGGCAGCATCTGAGGAGCAAGAAAATCGACGGTTCAGGCAAAAGTCCCCTTCATTCCTGATGAAGGGCTTTTGCCTGAAACGTCGATTTTCCTGCTCCTCTGATGCTACCTGACCTGTTGTGTTTTTCCAGCACCACACTCCTCTCCAGCATCCGCAGTACCCACTTCCGCCTCTGTGGAGGGAAAGCAGAGTTAACATTTTGAGTTCAATGAACCTTCTCCAGAACAGTGAGTAAATTTCAAAGGAAATTTATTGGATACACTGAGGCTGGGAGGCAAAAGGTACTTCTTCTGTGATTGTACTTTTGCAGCAAACACGCACCAGAAAAACAAAACACAGTGGGTGGTGGAATCTTAAATGAGAACAAAATAGTTGGAACTTCTCAGCAGATTAGCAGACACTGTGAACAGAAATAGAACTGTTGGTCCCAGATTTTCAGCTGGTCAAATAGTCATATCAGGGTAGAGTGTTGCATGGGGACCCTGTAGAATCCCCATCATTGAATAGAACAGAATATAATAAAATAGAATTAAATAAGGTTTATTGTCATGTGTGCCCAATTTACAAAAGAACAATGTTGCTATGAAAAGTGTAAAATATCACCAGTACATGGTGCCATCTTAGGTACAAGAAATAGAGAAAATAAAGAAAAACGTTTCCACTACAATATACATATACAAAGTATAAGTGAGGAAAATAAGAAATAAAGCTAAGAAATTGATATTACAGTCTTCCTATAAGGGCTTCCATATGGTCATAGCAGCTTCTGAAGGAATTGCCTGGGACATTGAAGTTATCAGTGGACAATTCAGCTGTGCTTTATACCCTCTAAAAGTCTCCAAGGCGTCTCCAATAAATTTATTTTGAAACTTACTTCAAATTTACTTTTTACTCTTGTGAGGAAGGGTCACTGGACTTGAAATGTTAACTCTGCTTCCTCTCTACAGAGACCGTTTAAATTGGAGATTTCAGAAGGTTCTGAAAAAATTACGTAAATCAGTGACAACCTTTGCAGATGACACAAAGCTGGGTGGGAAGGTGAATTGTGGGAGGACACAGAATTGCTTCAGTGTGATTTGGACAAGCTGAGTGAGGTAGCAAATGCATGGCTGATGAAGTATGATATGGATAAATGTGAAGTAACTTGGTATCAAAAACAGGAAGGTGGTGATTATCCAAATGGCGATAGATTGGGAAGTGAGAGGTGCAACAAGACCTGGGTATCGTTGTGCACCAGCCGCTGAGAGTAACCGTGTAGATGCAGCAGGAAGTAAAGAAGGCAAATGGTACTTTGGCCTTCATGGTGAGAGGATTCAAGTGCAGTAGCAGCGATATGTTGCTGCAATTGTACAGGGCATTGATGAGACCTCATTTGGAGTATTGTGTGCAGTTTTGGTCTCCTCATTTGAGGAAGGATGTTCTAGCTCTAGAGGGAGTACAACAAAGGTTTACCAGACCGATTCCTGGGATGGCAGGACTGATAAATGAAGAGACACTGAATGAATTAGGATTGTATTCACTGGAGCTTAGAAGACTGAGGGGGGAAATCTAATGGAATCCTGTAAGCTTCTAACAGTTGTGAACAGGATAAACAGAGGAAGGAAGTTTCTGATGACTCAGGATTCCAGGACCAGAGATCACCATCTAAGGATATGGGGTGTGTCCAAAGAGGGCAGGTCAGATGGATTGGCCATGCTAAAGCAATATTGGCCTGTAGTGTCCAGAGATGTGCAGGTTAGGTGGGTGAGCCATGGTACAAACCCCACACAGTAGGGTGGTAGGGTGGGTCTGGGTACAATTCTCACGGAGCGTTGATGCAGAGTCATTGAGCCAAATGGCCTCTTTCTGTATTTTAGGGATTCATGATTTTATGATTTAGGACTGTGATGAGCCTAAATGTCTTCACTCAGAGAGGTGAGCCTGTGGAATTCTCTGCTACAGAAAGTGACTGAGGCCAATACATTGGACATTTTCAAGAAGGAGATAGGTATGGTTACTTGGGAGAAAAAAAATTCCATTGAATACTCATTCTACATTCTGAGTTACTCTTCAACTGAACCCATTTTTACCTCACACACTCCAACTATATAACCCCAGACCCCTTATAACCCCAGACCGTGACCTGACATCTCTCCTTCTACATCATGATGGGATCTTACTTCAATTGCCATGCTCTGTCACCAACTGCTTTTCCTTCAGGACTGGACCAAGCCAACCCTTCACTCCCATCCCCTCCAGGTAGTGCCAAGCTCATAAGACCTGGTGCCTACCTGTTTGATTACCATTAGACCCAATTTTCTCACTCCCATTTTGATCTACCCTAAACATTGCATCACTTACCTGATACCTTATAACCTTGTACTCTGGCACCTTGCTCACTTGGCACCCGATCTCCTTCCTACTTCTCATTCTAGCTGAAAATGTGTTGCTGGAAAAGCGCAGCAGGTCAGGCAGCATCCAAGGAGCAGGGGAGTCGACGTTTCGGGCATGAGCCATTCTTCAGGATTCCTGAAGAAGGGCTTATGCCCAAAACGTTGATTCTCCTGCTCTTTGGATGCTGCCTGACCTGCTGCGCTTTTCCAGCAACACATTTTTCAGCTCTGATCTCCGGCATCTGCAGTCCTCACTTTCTCCTACTTCTCATTCTATCCTGGCTTCCCCCTGGCACGCTACTCACCCACTCCAACTTTACCCCCTCCAGGCCTGCAATGCTCCACCCTCTCCGTACCAACTCTTGGTTCACCATCAAACCTGCTGACAAAGGCAGGGCGGTGATAGTCTGGAGAACGGACCTCTATGTCGCAGATGCCAAATACCAACTCTCTAACACCACGTCCTACTTCCCCCTTGCACACCACCCCAACATGACCCATCAAGCCAAATTGGACAACACTGCCTTCCACCCAGTATCCTGCACGAATTCCATCCCACTCTCCCAATTCCTCTGCCTCCGCCACAACTGCTCAGACTTCCACTCCCAAGTATCCCAGATGTCAACCTATTTCGAACAACATGCTGTTCCACCTTCTGTCATCCAGTCAGCTCTCCACCACACCACATCCATTCCCCGTTCCACTGCTCTAAACCACCCCCCTCCAAACGCAATAAAGACAGAGTCCCCCTTGTCCTCACCTACCACTCCACCAGCCTCCACATCCAACATGTCATCCTTAAACACTTCCACCAACTCCGACTAGACCCTGCCACCAAGAACATCTTCCCCTCCCCACCCCTCTATGCCTTCCACAAGGGCCATTCCCTTTGACAATCCTTGGTTTGTGCCACTCTCCCCATCAATCCCGCGAACCCCCAGATACCTTGCCCTGCAACCGGAAAAGATGTAAAACCTGCTGGTCCACCACCTTCCTCACCTCTATCCAGGGCCCCGAACAGCCCTTCCAGGTGAGACATAGGTTCACCTGCCTCTCTCCCAATCTAGTCTACTGCACCAAGTGCTCCTGATGTGGTCTTTTCTACATCACGGAGACCAAATGTAAACTTATGGAATGGCTCACCGAGCATCTCAGCTGGGTCCGCAGGAGCCTTCCTGACCTCCCAGTCACTGCCCATTTTAATTCCCCTTCCCACTTCCTTCCTGAGATGACCATCCTTGGCCTTCTCCATTGCCACAACGAACCAAATCGCGAATTGGAGGAATAACACCTCATCTTCCACCTGGGCAGCCTACAGCCTGGAGGACTCAACAATGAGTTCTCCAATTTCAGATAACCTCACTCCCCATCCTTCAACTCCTTTCCCAGCTCCTCCCCCTCCCTTCCACCCCTCCCTGCCACCAACCGGATTCATTTGTCTCATTAACCAACCAGGTCGTACCCTCTACCTGTCTTCATCTATCCCCGCTTCACCACCCTGTACCCACGTCCCCCTTTATCTGTAGCTCCCGCTACACCCATTCTCAGTCCTGAGGAAGGGTTACACCTGAAATATCGACTTCTCCACCTCCTGATGCCACCTGGCTTGCTGTGTTCTTCCAGCCTCCTGCTTGTCTACCTTGAATTCCAGGATCTGCAGTTTTCTTGTTTCTAACACTACTTCTCTGGCATTATAGCCCTACCCATCCAGCATTCCATCTCTTGGCATCTTACCATTACCCAGCTGGCACTTTACTCAGATAGCACCCAACTTCTCTGGCACCCTACCCACATAATATTTTACTTACCTGGCATTGTGTCCTCCTATCCATCTGGGATACCACCTTCCAAGTGCATCTAACATCATATTTCCTTTATATACTGACAGATTGACAGCAGCTATCTAAGTGACCGTCAGGGTGTTTACATTTTGCAACACTGAAGCTGACTAATAGGGGCATGGGATTTCTTTTCTTCTGATAATTCTATTCTGTAAAAGAACTGTCAGTATGAAAGTATTACTCTGTATTTCTATAGGAGTCCTGATTGGAATTCCCTCTCAAAAATACAAAGCTTCATTATTTCTCAAAAAAAGCAAGGCGGGAGGTGCAATCTTCAAGTGCAACCCCTCAGAAAATCCAGCTCACTATTTCAGGTCAATGACCCCTCATGAACCTTTTGTAAGCCCAGAAGACCATGAACCTTACATAAGAACCAGGAGCAGGAGGAGGCCATCTGGCCCCTCGAGCCTGCTCTACAATTCAGTAAAGTCATGGCTGACCTTTTCATGGACTCAGATCCACTTACCCGCCCTCTCACTTACCTTTACTGTTCAAAAAGTATCTATCTTAGCTTTAAAAATATTTACTGAGTTAGCGTCAACTACTTCACTGGGCAAAGAATTCCATAGATTCAAACCCTCCGGGTGAAGAAGTTCCTTCTCAATTCAGTCCTAAATCTGCTCCCCCCAATTTTGAAGCCATGCCTTCTTATCCTAGTTTCACCTGCCAATGGAAACATCTGCTCTACTTCTATCTTAGCTATTCCCTTCATAATTTTACTATAAGTTTCTATAAGATCCCTGCTCTTTCTTCTGAATTCCAATGAATATAATCCCAGGCTACTCAGTCTCTCCTCATAAGCCAATCCCTCAACTCTGGAATCAACCGAGTGAACCTCCTCTGCACCCCCTCCAGGGCCAGTACATCCTTTTCCATTAAGGAGACCAAAACTGCACAAGGTACTCCTGGTGTGACCTCACCAACACCCTGTAGAGCTGCAACATAACCTCCCTGCTTTTAAACTCAATTTGTTTAACAATGAAGGACAAAATTCCATTTGCCTTCCTAATTACTTGTTGTACCTGAGCCCACCTTCTGTGATTCATGCACAAGGAACACCCAGGTCCCTCTGCTTAGCAACATGCTGCAACTTTTTACCATTCAAGTAAGAATCTTTTTTACAGTTACTCCTACCAAAATGGATGACTTCACATTTATTAATGTTGTATTCCATCTGCTAGACCTTTGCCCACTCACTTAAAGTATCTATGTTCCTCTACAAACTTTCACAGCCCGCAGCACACTTTGCTCTGCTACTTATCTTTGTGTCATCTGCAAACTTTGACACACTACACGTGATCCCCAACTCCAAATCATCTTCATAAATTGTAAATAATTGCAGTCCCAACACCGATCCCTGAGGCACACCACTAGTCACTGGTTGCCAGCCAGAATAGCTCTCATTTATCCTCACTCTTTGCTTCCTGTCAGTCAACCAATCCTCTATCTATGCTAATACTTTACCCACAATGCCTTGCATCCTTATCTTATGCAACAGCCTCTTGTGTGGCACCATGTCGAAGGCCTTTTGGAAATCTAGGTATACCACAACCACTGGGTCCCCATTGTCCACCTTGCTCATAATGTCTTCATAGAATTCCAAAAGATTTGTTAATCATGACCTACCCTTCGTGAACCCATGCTGCATCTGCCCAATGGGACAATTTCTATCTAGATGCCCTGCTATTTCTTCTTTGATAATAGACTCAGCATCTTCCCCACTACAGAGGTTAAGCTCACTGGTCTATAATTCCCGAGCTTTTGTCTACTTCCCTTTTTTAAACACTGACGTCACATTTGCTGTTTTCCAATCTGCTGGGACTGCCCCAAAGAGGTAAAAACAATGACTGCAGATGCTGGAAACCAGATTCTGGATTAGTGGTGCTGGAAGAGCACAGCAGTTCAGGCAGCATCCAAGGAGCTTCGAAATCGATGTTTCGGGCAAAAGCCCTAAGTCCAGTGAATTTTGGAAAATTACAAGTGCACTTGCTATTTCTCCTGCCATCTCTTTTAGTACCCTAGGATGCATTCCATCAGGGCCAGGAGACTTGTCCTCCTTAGCTCCATTAGCTTGCCCAACACTACCTCTTCCTTAATAATGATTATTTCCAGATCCTCACCTACCTTTGTCTCTTTGTCACTTACTAGCATGTTATTAGTATCCTCTACTGTGAAGACGAATACAAAATACCTGTTCAACACCTCAGCCATTTCGTCATATCCCATATCTAAATGCCCCTTCACATCCTCTAAAAGACCAATGTTTACTTTCACCACTCTTTCATTTTATATATTTATAGAAACTTTTGCTATCTGTCTTTATGTTCGGTGCTAGTTTTTTCTCGTGTTCTATCATAGTTTTCTTTATAGATGTTTTTGGGGCTTTCTGTTGACTTTTCAAGTTTCCCAATCTTCTAGATTCTTGCTGTCTTTGACCACCTTGTGTGTCTTCTCTTTCAATTTGATAATCTCCCTTCTTTCCTTCGACATCCATGGCAGATTACCCCTTTTCTTACAGTCCTTCCTTTTCACTGCAATATACATTTGTTGAGCACGTTGGAAAATTGCTCTGAAAGTCCTCCATTGCTCATCAACTATCCTACCATAAAATATTTATTTCCAGCCTGCTTTAGCCAAGTCCTCCCTCATTCTATTGTGGTCTCCCTTGTTTAAGCACAGGACTCTGGTATTGGATATTATCTTTACACTCTCCAATGCTAAATTCAAACCAGACTGTGATCACTCCTTCCAAGTGGATCCCTAACTATGAGATCATTAAGTATTCCTGCCTCATTACACTGTATTAGATCTAGGATAGTTTGATCCTTCATTGGTTCCATTTCACGCTGTTCAAGAAAACTATCGCATGGACACTCAACGAGCTCATACCCTGACCAAGCTGGTTCGGCCAATCGACATACAGATTAAAATCCCCCATGATAATAGCCGTACCAGTTTTACAGCCACTAATTATTTCATTATTTACTGCCAGCACCAGTGTGATGTTGTTATTTGGGGGCCCATAGACTGCAGCCTATCAGTGATATTCTCTCCTCAGAATTTCTAATTTCCACCCAAATGGATTCAACCGTAATCTCCATAGAACCAATATCATCTCTCAGCACTGCCCTGAAGTCATCCTTGAACATCGAGCTACATCGCCTTCCTGTCTGTCCTTCCAAATAGTCTGATACCTGTGGATATTTAACTCCCAGTCGTGACTGTCCTGTTACCATGTCTCCATTATGGTTACTAAAATATATTCATTGTGATGATTTGTGTCGTTAAATCGTCAACCTTGTTATGAATGCTGCGAACATTCAGGTAAAGTACCTTTATGCTAGTTTTCTTACCCTCATGATTTCCAATGTCCCTAATAATATCCCCTGAGTTGTCCTTCCTTTTTACTTCTTTCATAGCCTGCCTTGAACTTAAACCCTCCTGCATACATGCTAACCTGCTGCTTACCTTTCATTTATCATGATTTGGATGAGTTGGTGTTGGACTGGGGCGGACAAGTTAAAAATCACACAACAAGTTTATTTGGAAGCACTAGCTTTCGATGAGCTGCCTCTTCTTCACTTCAAGGAAGTACTTCGAAACCTATTGGGCTATAACCTGGTGTCGTGTGATTTTAACTTTTTTATTTACCATCATATTTCCTGTTGTTTCCCCTTTCCCTTCCCCCTGACTCACTCGTTTGAAGTCCTAATGACTACCCTATTTATCCTTTTCATTGGAACACTGGTTCCAGATCGGTTCAGGTGGACACATTCCCATCGGTACAGATCCCTCCGGTTCCAAAACTGATGCCAATGCCCCAAGAAATGGAACCCCTCTTTCCCACACCATTCCCTTGGCCATATCTTTACTTCCCTGATTTTCTTATCCCTAAACCAACTTGCACTTGGCTCGGGCAGCAATCTGGAGATTATGACCCTCGAGGACCTGTACCTTAATTTCATCCCTTGTGCTTGATAATCCCCGAACAGGTCCTCCTTCCTAGCCTTGCCTTTGTTGTTAGTCCCAACGTAGACCCCAACAACTGGATCTTCTCCCTTCTGCTCCAATATCCTTTCAAGCCGGTCAGAGATGTCCTGCACCCTGGCACCACGCAGGCAACACACCATGAGGGACTCCCAATCCGGCTTGCAAAGGAACTATCTGTCCCCCTAATTATAGAATCCCCTATAACTACCACTTGTCTCTTTGCTCCCCCCTCTTGAATGGCCCTCTGCACCATGGAACCGTGGTCAGCTGGCTCATCCTCCCTGTAGCCCTTGTCCTCACCCACAGGGGGAGCAAGTACTTCATAGCTGTTGGATAAGGTCAAAAGCTGAGGCTCCTCCATTCCTGAACTCAGGATCCCCCTACCTGCCTCACTCGCAATCACACCTTGTTGTCTCTAATCAATAACTGCATTTGAATTACTGAATCTACCGGGTGTGACTGTCTCCTGAAACTAAGCGTCCAGGTAACTCTCCCCTTTCCCGATGTGCCACAGTGTTTGAAGCTCAGATTCCAGATCATCAACTCTGAGCCAGAGTCAGTGCTGTTCACAGCACATCACCCAGGAGAAAGTGAGGACTGCAGATGCTGGAGATCAGAGTAAAGTGTGTCATGCTGGAAACACACAGCAGGTCAGGCAACATCTGTTTCCCCATTTCCCTCTCCCCACCTTATCCCAGATTCAATTTTCCAATTCGGCACCACCCTCTTGACCTGTTCTACTTGTCCACCTCCTTCCCATCTATCCGCTCCCCCATCCTCTCCGACCTATCACAATCACCCCCACCCATTGCAATCTCAGCTACCGCCCCCCCCCCACCCCCCCCAGCTCCACCCTCTCAGCTCATGAGGGACATGAATAGGGTAAATAGGCAAAGTCTTTTCCCTGGGGTGGGGGAGTCCAGAAATAGAGGGCATAGGTTTAGGATGAGAGGAGAAAGATATAAAAGAAACCTAAGGGGCAAATTTTTCATGCAGAGGGTGGTGCGTGTATGGAATGAGCTGCAAGAGGAGGTGGTGGAGGCTGGTACAATTGCAACATTTAAGAGGCATTTGGATGGGTATATCAATAGGAAGGGTTTGGAGGGATATGGGCCGGGTGCTGGCAAGTGGGACTAGATTGGGTTGGGATATCTAGTTGGCATGGATGGGTTGGACCGAAGGGTCTGTTTCCATGTTGTACATCTCTCTGACTCTATAAGGACTTATGCCCGAAACGTTGATTCTCCTGTTCCTCGGATGCTGCCTGACCTACTGTGCTTTTCCAGCACCACACTCTCGACTCTGATCTCCAGCATCTGCAGTCCCTACTTTCTCCCTCCTGAAAGACATCAATGTCTCAGTTCAATGTATAATGTATTTAAGTTTGATCTTGGATGTTAATATTTTAGAAGAATCCAAAAATTCCTGAGAGTGACTTGCATTTGCTTGACATTAGGTTTCTTAGAGGCTGTGATTTGGTGGGGGCGGGGGAGGGCAGCGGGAGGGGGTGGGGTCTTTATTTCAGCAAATAGCCTAAGCACTTAGCACAGCTTTTATACAAAACACAGCAGCAGTACTGTAATGCATTTACCCTACTGGGCCATTATCTATTCTTCTTTCAAGTGCATTCCTTATCTAACTATCTCTTGATGAGCTTCGATAAAGGTCTCATAAACTGGTGAAAAAGGAGTGTTAATGCACCCTTCAAAAAGATAAACCTGTCTAACAGTGGCAACAATACAATATGAAAAAGAAGTAAGGTTATATTAAGCATTTATTATAAACAAGTTTTATTGATTTATACACTGAAATACTCTGGATTCAGTAATTTAGACTGAAAAACATGTTTTTCCTCATTTATGTTTTATCTTGTTACTCCCCGGTGTACAGCTCTAAACAATTTTGCTGACTCTTCAAGGTCAGAAATTGTTTGTATTTTTGTACATTACTCTAATGGAAACAGCAATACGGTCAAGACTGCAAAGACAGAAACTTGAAATAAATCAAGGAGATGCTGGAAGAGCTCATTTGGTCAGACAACATCTGTGGAGAGAGAGAAATAGAGAGGTTATTATTTTTCTGATGTAGATTATTATCTGAAGAGGTGTGAGTTATTCCCAAATTATTATCTTGTCTATTTTACATTGCTGAGTGGTTCCCACATCTTTGTTTGTTATGTTTAGCTATTTATTTTAATCTTCTCTCCATTCCACACGTATACAATTTACTGATCATACCCTGTGATGAATTACTCAGGGAAAATGAGGACTGTAGATACTGGAGATCAGAGTCAAAAGACATGGTGCTGGAATAGCACAACTGATCAGGCAGCATCTGAGAAGCAGGAGAGTCGACATTTTGAGCATAAGCTCTTAATGATGAAGGGCTTATGCTTGAAATGTCGATTCTCCTGCTCCTTGGATGCTGCCTTACTGGAGGAATTAATCAGTCAAATCTGGATCATAGAAGCAGAGAATCCCTACATTGTGGAAGCAGGCAATTCAGCCCATCGAGGCCACACTGACCCTCCGATGACCATCCCACTCAGTCCTATGCCTTATCTTATCCCTGTAACCCTGTATTTCCCCTTGACTAATCCACCTACCTACACATCTCTGGACACTATGGGCATATCAGCATGGCTAATTCACCTAATCTGCACATCGTTGCATTGGAAGGAAACTGGGGCAGCCAGAGGAAACCCCCACATACACAGGGAGAATGTGCAAGCTCCATACGGACAGTCACCTGAGACTGTAATCGAACCTGGGTCCCTGGCTCTGTCAGACAGCATTGTTAACCACCATGCCCACCCTAAATGTCGTCCTGGATGTTTAATATGGGTGCCCAACACTGCAATGATTAGAGACAAAAAAACTGCAAATGCTGGAATCCAAGGTAGACAAGTAGGAGGCTGGATGAACGCAGCAAGAGAGGCTGCATCAGGAGGTGGAGGTTTCAGATGTAACCCTGCTTCAGGGCTGGGGGTGGTTGTGGGGGAAACTGCAGATAAAGGGGATGTCGGGGGCAGGGTGGTGAAGTAGGGATAGGTGAAGAGGCAGGTAGAGGGTACAATGTGGTTGGTCAATGGGAGGAATGAATTCGGTTGGTGGCTGGGAGCAGTGGAAGGGAGGGGGAGTGGCTGGGAAGGGATTAGGGGGATGGGAAGGGAAGTTATTTGGAATTGTAGAACTCAGTGTTGAGTCCTCCGGTCTGTAGGCTGCCCACGTGGAAGATGAGGTGTTGTTTCTCCAATTTACAGTTTGATTTGTTGTGGCAATGGAGGGGGCCAAGGATGGTCATGTCGGAAAGGGAGTGGGAAGGGGAATTAAAATGGGCAGTGACTGGGAGGGCCGGTCGGCCCCTGCGAGCCCAGCTGAGATGCTCGGCGAAATGTTCCCTTAGTTTACTTTGGTCTCCTCGATGTAGAGCAGGCAACATTGGGAGCATTGGCACTCTCCGATACCACATCTTGACTCCCATTTGCCCACGTCCCCAATGTGACCCAAAAGGCCACTTGCACTGTCCATGACCTCATTGCCTCCAGTGACCTGCCCTTCACTGCCTCCAATCTCATAGACCCCCAGCCCCACACTGACTCCAATCTCATAGACCCCCAGCTCTGCACTGCCTCCAATCTCATAGACCCCTCGCCCCACACTGCCTCCAATCTCATAGACCCCCAGCCCCACACTGCCTCCAATCTCATAAACACCCCAGCCCCGCACTGCCTCCAATCTCATTGTCCCCCAGCTCCCCAATGCCTCCAATCTCATAGACCCCTAGCCCCACACTGCCTCCAATCTCATAGACCCCTAGCCCCACACTGCCTCCAATCTCATAGACCCCTAGCCCTGCACTGCCTCCAATCTCATAGACCCCCAGCCCTGCACTGCCTCCAATCTCATAGACCCCCAGCCCCCACTGCCTCCAATCTCATAGACCCCTAGCCCCACACTGCCTCCAATCTCATAGACCCCTAGCCCTGCACTGCCTCCAATCTCATAGACCCCCAGCTCCGCACTGCCTCCAATCTCATAGACCCCTAGCCCCACACTGCCTCCAATCTCATAGAACCCCAGCCCCACACTGCCTCCAATCTCATAGACCCCTAGCCCCACACTGCCTCCAATCTCATAGACCCCCAGCCCTGCACTGCCTCCAATCTCATAGACCCCCAGCCCCCACTGCCTCCAATCTCATAGACCCCTAGCCCCACACTGCCTCCAATCTCATAGACCCCTAGCCCTGCACTGCCTCCAATCTCATAGACCCCCAGCTCCGCACTGCCTCCAATCTCATAGACCCCTAGCCCCACACTGCCTCCAATCTCATAGACCCTCAGCCCCACACTGCCTCCAATCTCATAGACCCCAGCCCCGCACTGCCTCCAATCTCATAGGCCCCCAGCCCTGCACGGCCTCCAATCTCATAGACCCCCAGCCCCGCACTGCCTCCAATCTCATAGACCCCCAGCCCCACACTGCCCAGTTCTACCTGCTCCCCAAGATCCACAAGCCCAACTACCCCAGCCGACCCATCATCTCTACATGCTCCTGCCCCACTGAACTCATCTCGTCCTATCTCGACTCCATCCTCTCTCCCTTGGTTCAGCCACTTCCCACCTACATCCATGACACCAACCATATCCTCCGTATCTTCAGCAACATCCAGTTCCCTGGCCCCCAGTGCTTTATCTTCACTATGGACGTACAGTCCTTTTACATGTCCATACCCCACAAGGATGGCCTCCAGGACCTCAGCGTCTTCCTCTCCAACAGAGCCATCCAGTTCCTCTACACCAATACCCTCCTCTGCCTTGCTGAACTAGTCATAAAGTCATACAGATGTACAGCAGGGAAACAGACCCTTTGGTCCAACTCATCCATGCCGACCAGATATCCCAACCTAATCTAGTCCCATTTGCCAGCACCTGGCCCATATCCCTCGAAACCCTTCCTATTCATATACCCTTCCAGATGCCTTTTAAATATTACAATTGTACTAGCCTCCACCACTTCCTCTGGCAGCTCATTCCATCCATGCATCACCCTCTCTATGAGCACCCTTAATAACCTTTCTTTTAACTTCTCCCATTTCCTCCAAATCCAGGGGGTGGCCATTGGCACTGGATGGGCCGCAGCTGCACCTGCTTCTTTATTGGCTATGTCAAGCAGTCTTTCTTCAGCTCCTGCACAGGCATTGTACCCCAACTGTCCCGCCGTTACATCGATGACTACATCGGTGCAGCATCCTGCACCCAGGCTGAACTGGAGCAGTTCATCGACTGTGCCCACAACTTCCATCCCACCATCAAGTTCACTTGGTCCATCATGGACACCTCCCTGCCCTTTCTTGGCCTCTCCATTTCCATCTCCAATGACAGTCTCCAGACTAATGTTCAATGTGAACTCAAAGACTCCCATAGCTACCTGGACTATACCTCTTTCCACCCAGTATCCTGCAAGAACTCCATCCCATTCTCCCTATTCCTCCATCTCATCTGCTCGGATGAGGAGACATTCCACTCCCAAGCATTCCAGATGTCCACCTATTTCAAACAATGTGCTTCTCCCCTGGCTGTTATCCAGACAGTTCTGCACCACACCCCCCATTCCATATTCCACAGCTTGAAAGCCCTCCCAAACGCAATAAAGACAGAGTCCTCCTTGTCCTCACCTACCACCTGACCAGTCCCTGTATTCAACATGTCATTCTTAAACTCTTGCGCCAACTCCAACTTGACCCCATCACCAAGAATATCTTCCCATTCCCACCCCGTCTGCTTTCCACAATGACCGTTCCCTTCGACAATTCTTGGTTTGAGCCACTCTCCCCACCAACCCCCCACCCCACCCCAAACCTCTAGATTCTTGCCCCTGCAACTGGAACAGATGCAAAACTTGCCATACCCCACCCCCTCACCTCCACTTCAGGGCCCCAAACAGTCCTTCCAGGTGAGAGAGAGGTTCACCTGTCTCTCCTCCAACCTAGTTTACTGTTTCAGGTGCTCCTGATGTGATCGTCTCTACATCGGAGAGACTAAATGCAAAATAAGGGAACGTTTTGCCGAGCATTTCAGCCAGGTCCGCAGCGGCTAACCGGACCTCCCAGTCACCCCCCATTTTAATTCCCCTTCCCAATCCCTTTCCGACATGACCATCCTTGGCCTCCTCCATTGCCACAACGAACCAAACCGCAAATTGGAGAAACAACACCTCATCTTCCACCTGGGCAGCCTACAGCCCAGAGGACTCAACATTGGGTTCTCCAATTTCAAATAACCTCCCTCCCCATTCCCTGACTCCCCAGCCCCTCCCCCTCCCTAAGGAGAAAGTGATGATTACAGATGCTGGAGATCCGAGTCAAAACAGGTGATGCTGGGAAAGCACAGCCGGTCAGGCAGCATCTGAGGAGCAGGAGAGTCGATGTTTTGAGCTTAAGCTCTTCATCAGGACTCCCTGATTAAGAGCTTATGCTCGGAACATCGACTCTCCTGCTCCTTGGATGTTGCATGAGTGGCTGTGCTTTTCCAGAACCTTCCCCTCCCTTCCATTCCTCTGACTGACCCTTCCTTCTAGATATCAACTAGATTCATTCCTCCTATCAACTACAGGTCATACCCTCTACCTGTGTTCACCTTCCCCCACCTACCCCCACCTCCCCACCCTGTAATCTTCCATCTCCTTTATCTGCAACTGACCCCACACCCACCCCCAGCCCTGAAGAAATATTGACTTGCCCACCTCCTGGCTTGCTGTGTTCTTCCAAGCACTGCAACAATGGCACTCAACAAGATTCTTGCATCCTACAGGAAAGGAAATGGGTAATAGCAAATTTTCCAAAGGAACAAACATCAGAATTCCTGCTGTCCTTAGGTGTTTTGCTGTAATTCATATGTAATGAGCTTAGAATGACATACTCATCCAAAATTTGGCAATTATTTAATTACATTTTTATACTACTTAGGGAAATAGCAACAATTCCATTGTTCTCATATAGCTCTTGGTATATTTTTATTTTGATACGTATACAGGAACATTTTAATGGATTGTTCAATAAAAGTTCCAGAATAATTAGAGTACAAGTTCAGACATGTGCTAGGATCACTATACTCAAACACATGGCAAATGGTAACACAGAAACTTCTTGAAACAAAGTGGGTCTTAAAAAGAAAGAAAAACAGATGTGCATTTATATAGCATCTTTCTTAGTTCTTGGATGGTGCAATACATTTTACAGTTAATGACGTACCTTTGAAATGTTGTCACCATTGTAATTTAGAAAACACAGCAGCCAATTTAGGCACAACGAGTGATGAGGATAATCTGTTTAATAATGTAAATTGAAGGATAAATATTGGCCAGGTAATTTAAAATGACTCTCTTGCCTTTCTGTGAAAATGTGCCATTGGGTTTTAAAGGTGGGGCTGAAAGAGCAGACTGGGCTTCTATTTATTGTTTTATCCAACAGTTCCAGGGTAGAGAAGGATAAGATCTGAGTCGAGAGTGTGGTGCTGGTAAAGCACAGCAGGTCAGGCAGCATCTGAGGAGCAGGAGCATTGACATCAGGAATGAAAGGCTTTTGGCCAAAACGTCAACTCTCCTGCTCCTCGGATGCTGCCTGACCTGCTGTGCTTTTCCAGCACCACACTCTCAACTCTAATCTCCAGCATCTGCAGTCCTCACTTTCTCCTAAGGATAAGGTCTGGTCAGTTCAGCATTCTAGCAGCATTAGAATATTCCAATATGTAAATTCAGGGTACGAAAATCTGTTTAGGAAAATAAGTGTTTAAACAGCAAATGTGGAGATAGAATGCTGAGCCTTTTACAAGTCATAGAATCATAGAGCCATACAGCACAGAAACAGTCCTTTTGGACCAACTCATCCATGTCGCCAAGTTTCCCAAACTGAACTAGTCCCATTTCCAACATTTGGCCCATATCCCTCTAAACCTTTCCTATCCATGTACTTGTCCAAATGTCTTTTAATTGTTGTAGTTATATCCACCTTCCTCCTTCCTCTGGTAGCTTGTTTCATACACACACCACCTTCTGCATGAAACTGTTGCCCCTCAGGCCCCTTTCCCCCTCTCACCTTAAACCTATGCCCTGTTGTTTTGGACTCACCCACCCTGGAAAAAAGACCCTGACTGTTTACCCTATCCATGCCTCTCATGACTCTATAAACCTCTATATGTCACTCTAGTTCTCCAGGGAAAATAGCCTCTCTACACAACTGGCCAGGACCGGCTGGCATAGATGAATGAATGTACCTAGGAGTGAAACTTGAATTCAGCAAAGCCATTTGAATTCAGCGCTGAGTTCACACAATCCCATTTTATTCTAAGGGTGTGGGAATCCAGAGTGCGGGAATCATGAATTCATGTGGGCAGACATAAAAGTTCTAAAAGGCTAATAATATGTATATAATAGTCATGATGTCAAACTATTTAAATGACCAGTCCCATAACATTTTTAAAAAGTCTGTATGTATCAGTAAGAATGAGAAAGGTCTGTTGTTTAGCAGTTTTACGAGCTACTTATTGTTAATTGTCTTAAGGATCTTCATGGCTGATTTCCAAGACAAAAAAAACAAGATTATTTCAAGCTTGGATTGCATTCATTGTCTAAGTTCAATTCCAAATGATTACTATTGAAAACTTAAAGAAGTGATTAAAGAATTTGCTGTCTTTGATATGGAGTGCAAATAAAGGTGTATTTATTTTAATAAGGTTTTTCTCCCCCAGTTTAGGGGAGTCTAAAACTAGAGCTCATAGGTTTACAGTGACAGGGGAAAAATATAAAAGGGACCTAAGGGGCAACTTTTTCACAGAGGAAGTGGTATGTTTATGGAATGAACTGCCAGAGGAAGTGGTGGAGGCTGGTGTAATTACAACAAATAAAAGATGTCTGGATGGATAAATGAAGAGGAAGGTGTAGAGGGATAAGGGATAAATGCTGGTAAATGGGACTAGATTAATTTAGCATATCTGGTCAGCATGGAGATGTTGAACCAACGTACAGTTTCCATGTTGTATATCTCTATGACTTAACAACACTAAAAGAGATTTGTGTTTGATATTAAATAGCTTTGAATGGACGCTTATGAATGGAATTTTTTATTATGAAGTTGGACAGGTTAAAACTGTATTAGATAGTTAGAACTTTATTTTTATTTCATATCTGCATGGTTCCTGAAGTCTGCTCAGGGTGAATACTAGGTGAGTTGCTCCACCATTTATGGCCTTGTCTTCAGTCGCCAAGACTCTAAGCTCTGGAGTATCCTCTCTTCAGCCTCTCTATCTGGCTTTCCTCATTTAAGATACTTCTGAAAAGCTAACTTTCTAACATGGTCTTTATTATCTAACTTAGTATCTCCAATGTGCCTCACTGACATGCAATCTTTTTAATGAAGTGTTGGGATGTTGAGTGGTTAGCAATGGTTAGCATTGTTGCATCACAGTGTTGGGACTTGGGTTTAATTCCAGCCTTCAGTAACTGTCTGTGTGGAGTTTGTACATATTCCACCTTGTCTGTGTAGGTTTCCTCTGGGTGCTGCGGTTTCCTCTCATTGTCCAAAAATTGGCCGTGGTAAATTATCCATAGTGATTAGAGATGTGCAGGCTAGGTGGATTAGCCATGGGAAATGTCTGGTTACAGGGTTAGGGTGGCAGGATGGGTCAGGGTGGGAAACTGTTCGGAGAATCAGTGCAGACTCTATGAGCTGAGTTGCTTCTTTCCGCACTGTGGGGATTCAGTGATTCTGAGTTTTATTATGAGCATTTAGGGCGACACTGTGGCTCAGTGGTTAGCACAGGGCCTGGGTTCAATTCCAGCCTCGAATGATTGTCTGCGTGGAGGTTGCACGTTCTCCCTGTGTCTGCATGGGTTTCCTCCGGGTGCTCCAGTTTCCTCCCACAATCCGCAGATGTGCAGGTTAGGTGAATTGGCCATGCTACATTGCCCATAGTGTTCAGGGATGGGTAGGTTAGGGGCATTAGTCAGGGATAAGTGTAGAGTTGGGGAATGGGTCTGGGTGTCAGAGGGTCAGTGTGGACTTGTTGGGTTGATGGGCCTGTTTCCACACAGTAGGGATTCTAATTCTAATATCAAAGAGAATCTGTGCAAGCCTAGAAGATAAATACAGCTTCATAGTTGCACTTCATTGAGACTGAACTGATGTGAACATGTTCATTCTGAACACGCATCACAGAAAAGTGATTCAAAATGGATCTGGTGCTGGTCTTTCCTGTTTCCTTGTTCAGAGGTGCTCAACAAAACATATACATTTATAAAACACATTTAAATGTAAAAATACATTTCAAGGTGCTTTACAGGAGGATTTTTAAACTACATATGATACCGAGTCAATTAGGTGACAATAGATTAAATCACTAATGTTTGGTGAAAGAGGTAAGTTTTAAAGAGTACCTTCTCCTGTTAGGGTGAAAGGAAAGGCTGGTAGGTGAAGGGAACACTGAATGACAGGAGAAGTTGAGGTTTTGGTTAGGAAAAAGAAGGAAGTATATATCAGGTGTAGACAGCAGAGATCGAGTGAATCCTTAGCAGTGTATAAAGGCAGTAGGAGTATAGTTAAGAGGGAAATCAGAAGGGCAAAAAGGGGACATGAGATAGCTTTGGAAAATAGAGTTAAAGAAAATCCAAAGGGATAAGTACAAAAGGGGAGATAAGTACATAAGGAGATGGGGGAGATATTAAATGAGTATTTTTCATTAGTGTTTACTGTGGAGAAAGACATGGAAGATACAGAATGGGGAGAAACAGATGGTGACATCTTGAAAAATGTTCATATAACAGAGGCAGAGGTGTTGGATGTTTTAATACGCATGAAGGTGGATAAATCCCCAGGACCTGATCAGGTGTGGGAAGCCAGGGAAGTGATTGCTGGGCCTTTTGCTGAGACACTTGTATCATCAATAGTTTCAGGTGAGGTACCGGAAGACTGGAGGCTGGCTAATGTAGTGCCACTGTTTAAGAAAGCTGGTAAGGACAAGACAGGTGAGTCTGACATCGGTGGTGGGCAAGTTTTTAGAGGGATTTCTGAGGGACAGGATTTACATGTATTTGGAAAGGCAACGACTGATTAGGGATAGTCAATGTGGCTTTTGTGTGTGGGTAATCATGTATCACAAACTTGATTGAGCTTTTTGAACAAGTAACAAAGAGGATTGATGAAGGCAGAGCGGTGGATGTAATCTAAATGGACTTCAGTACAGGGAGAACTAGCCATTTGGATACAGAACTGGCTCAAAGGTAGAAGTCAGAGGGTGATGGCAGAGGGTTGCCTTTCAGACTGGAGGCCTGTGACCAGTGGAGTGCCACAAGGATCAGTGCTGGGTCCACTGCTTTTCATCATTTATATAAATGATTTGGATGTGAACTTAGGAGTTATAGTTAGTAAGTTTTCAGATTACACCAAAATTGGAGGTGTAGTGGACAGCGAAGAAGGTTACCTCAGATTACAACTGGATCTTGATCAGATGGGCCAATGGGCTGAGGAGTGGTAGATGTAGTTTAATTTAGATAAATGTGAGGTGCTACATTTTGTAAAGGCAAGTCAGAGCATGGAGTTATACACTAATGGTAAGGTTCTGGAGAGTGTTGCTGAACAAAGAGACCTTGGAGTGCAGGTTCATAGCTCCTTGAAATTGGAGTCGCAGGTATGGGTATCTGGATGGGTATATGAATAGGAAGGTTTAGAGGGATATGGCCAAGTCCTGGCAAATGGGACTAAGTTAGGTTCGGATATCTGGTCAACGTGGACGAGTTTGACCGAAGGGTCTGTTTCTGCACTGAACACCTCTATGACTCTATGACTCTAAGCAGGATAAATGAGGTAGAGACACTGAGAGGCTCAGAAAGTGAATTCCAGAGCTTAAAGCCTGGGCAACAGAAGGTGTGGCTACCAACAATAGAACAATTAAAATCAGGAATGGTTAAGGGGCTGCAATTAGATGAGAGCAGGTTTTTCAGAGTCATGGAGCTGAAGCAGATTACAGAGATAGGGAGGAGATTTAAAAATAATGGTGAGTGCTTTAAAATCAGGATGTTGCTTGACTTGGTGCTAGTCAGGTTAGCTGCAGCCGCTTGTTGCTTATACCAGCTTAGTGCAGCTAACAGCATTCACAGGGGGATGCAATGGGTTCAGTCAGTTGGCCATGTTACTCACTGTGAGTGAACAGCTTCTGTTTTTTTTTAAATTATCAAATTGCTTTCTATGGAATACCGGCCAGGAAATTCCTCAGGGATCAATATCACCTTTCTGCAGGTGGAGACAAAACTTTCACCCCTCTTTGAGCAGGAAAATCTCTGAGAAATTTCTACAAAGAAAACATTCAGAGTCAAAGTCTAATTTGAAGGAACGCAAAATTACTGGAAACATATAAGGAAGTTCTTCTCCAATTAAAATGTAGCGTGGCTCAGGTACATAAAAACACAAAAAAATTATTAAGTGTAACTTTTCTATTCCCCAATTGCATCTTTTCACATCCACTGATTTAAAATAAATACAGTGAACCTAGTATTCTCTGTGGTAAAAACAATGACTGCAGATGCTGGAAACCAGATTCTGGATTAGTGGTGCTGGAAAAACACAGCGGTTCAGGCAGCATCCAAGGAGCAGTGAAATCGACGTTTCGGGCAAAAGCCCTTCATCAGGAATAAAGACAGGAAGCCTCCAGGATGGAGAGATAAATGAGGGGGGGGGGGTGGGGTTGGTGGGGGGAGAAAGTAGCAAAGAGTACAATAGGTGGATGGGGTTGGGGATGGAGGTGATAGGTCAAAGGGGATGGTGGAGTGGATATGTGGAAGGGAGATTGGAAGGGTAGTAGAGGTCATGGGGACAGCGCTGAGCTGGAAGGTTGGAATTGGGGTAAGGTGGGGGAAAGGGAAAAGAGGAAACTGGTGAAATCCCTCTGACAAGGCCAAGCTTTAAGAAATTTGTTGAATCGATGATGGATCGAGGTGAATATTACTTGGGTTGGAGGGTGGCGGGGGGGGGGGGGGGGGGGGGGGGGTGTTGCTGTGACGTGGAATGGTGCAGAAACTGACTCAGATGCAAATTCCAAAAGGAAATCCCAACCCAGAGGGTCATGCCTGCCAGTGTGGCTGGGGCACCCTTCCACACACTCTCATTGGGCACCTGTGACTGTTTCCTTCCCACAGACCAAGGCTGAAGATTTGGAGATGGAAGGCTGGGAGTATGCCTCTCTCTTTGGTTGGAAATTCCACCTGAAACAGAGGAAGACTAGTATTCTCTGTGGCTTATGTACATTCACAATAGTTTGCATTTGTTTGGGGGAAGCATTCGTTACTCTCCATGGGCAACAAAGTAAGACCAATTTATCAGTCAAGCAATGCAGTCAAGCCATTTTTAGAGAATTAATTGAAAAGGCTAATCTAGAGTCATTTCCTAATTGGTAAGAATAGCGGGACTGATTTGTTGATCTGATGTCTGGTGGTTTGCAGAGAATTTTCAGGAAACAACAGCAACCAGCAGGTGGGTCATTTAAAACAGTCATTATATTGAGAGCCAAGGTACCAGCTAATTACAAAGTTATGCCACTCCCCACCCCCCACCCCTAGTTCTGGCAGCTTTCAAATAGTGAAGGAGTAATTCAGATGTAATTGACCAATGCATATTTACAAAGTAGGATGTTGAAACAAAATCTAAGCATTTCCCAAGTTATGTTTTAATAGCTCCTTCCTGAGTTTTTTTTTAAATCACTAGTTCAGTCTTTTGAAGCTTCTTGGTTATCACTTCCTTCCTTTCTTGTCTTTCTTTTGCTTATCCAACCCCAACAATAAATGGGACAGAGATAGACATTACTGTAGCAAGGCCTTTTACAGAAGAGGGGTAAATACTGGTGACTGATGTTGAAACATGATCAAAAGTTTGGTCGAATAGGTATATTTTTGAAGAAGGTTGTAGAGGAATGTAACAAGACGAAGGGGCTTTGGGAAATGTTTGTATATTGGGGCTTTAAAACTATAACTGCGCATGGGATTGCATTTGTAAATGCAAATGTTCCTAAGTTGGACATTCATAAGTTGGGGACCCCGTACATTTGTTAAATTTTGCCCCTCAAGAATTGGTGTTGAATCTGTCAAACAGCTGTGTTGTGAAGGTTATTCTAAGGTGCTGTTAGATCAGATGTTTCAGATTTCTGACCTAGTGACAGTAATGGAAAGATCAGATGAAGTTTAATTTAGATAAATATGAGGTGCTGCATTTTGGAAAAGCAAATCAGGGCAGGGCTTATTCCTGATGAAGGGCTTTTGCCCAAAACGTCGATTTTACTGCTCCTTGGATGCTGCCTGAACTGCTGTGCTCTTCCAGCACTACTAATCCAGAATCTTATACACTTAATGGTAAAGTCCTGGAGTGTGTTGCTAACAAAGAGACCTTGGGGTGCAGGTTCATAGCTTTTTGAAAGTGGAGTTGCAGATAGATGGGATACTGAGGAAGGCATTTGGTATGCTTTCCTTTATTGGTCAATGCATTGAGTTTCGAAGTTGGAAGGTCATGTTGCGGCTGTACAAGACATTGGTTAGGCCACAACTGGAATATTGCATGCAATTCTGATCTCCCTCCTATCGGAAGGATGTTGTGAAACTTGAAAGGGTTCAGAAAAGATTTACAAGGATATTGCCAGGGTTGGAGGGTTTGAGCTGTAGGCAGAGACTGAAGAGGCTGGGGTTATTTTCCCTGGAGTGTTGGAGGCTGAGGGGTGACCTTATGGAGGTTTATAAAATCATGAATGGCATGGATAGGATAAATAGACAAGGTCTTTTCCCCAGGTAGCAGAGTCTGTTTGTCATTTTTATAAATGACCTGGAGGAGGGGCTAGAAGGTTGGGTGAGCAAGTTTGCGGATGATACGAAAGTCGGCGGTGTTGTTGACAGTGAGGAAGGATGTGGCAGGTTATAGCGGGATATAGATAAGCTGCAGAGCTGGGCAGAAAAGTGGCAAATGGAGTTCAATGTAGGTAAGTGTGAAGTGATTCACTTTGGTATGCGTAACAAGAAGATGGGGTACTGGGCTAATGGTCGGATACTTGGTAGTGTGGATGAGCAGAGGGATCTTGGTGTCCGTGTACACAGATCTCTGAAAGTTGTCACCCAGGTAAATAGTGCAGTGAAGAAGGCATATGGCGTACTGGCTTTTATTGGTAGAGGAATTGAGTTCCGGAGTCCTGAGGTCATGTTGCAGTTGTATAAGACTCTGGTGCGGCCACATCTGGAGTATTGTGTGCAGTTTTGGTCGCCATACTATAGGAAGGATGTGGAGGCACTGGAACGGGTGCAGAGGAGGTTTACCAGGATGTTGCCTGGTATGGTAGGAAGATCGTATGAGGAAAGGCTGAGGCACTTGGGGCTTTTCTCATTGGAGAAAAGAAGGTTTAGGGGTGACTTGATAGAGGTGTACAAGATGATTAGGGGTTTAGATAGGGTTGACAGTGAGAACCTTTTTCCGCTAATGAAGTCAGCTATTACGAGGGGGCATAGCTTTAAATTAAGGGGTGGTAGGTATAGGACAGATGTTAGGGGTAGATTCTTTACTCAGCGAGTCGTGAGTTCATGGAATGCCCTGCCAGTAGCAGTGGTGGACTCTCCCTCTTTATGGCCATTTAAATGGGCATTGGATAGGCATATGGAGGATAGTGGGCTAGTGTATGTTAGGTGGGCTTGGATCGGCGCAACATCGAGGGCCGAAGGGCCTGTACTGTGCTGTATTTTTCTATGTTCTATGTTCTATGTTTAAGGTGAGAGGGAAAGACTTAAAAGGGATCGAAGAAACAACTTTTTCACGTAGAGGGTGGTGAGTATATGGAATGAGCTACCAGTAGAAGTGGTGGAGGCTGTCATAATTACAATATTTAAAAGGCATCTGGATGGGTACATGAATAGTAAGGGCTTAGAGGGATATGGGCCAAATGCTGGCAAATGGGATTAGATTAAGTTGGATATCTGGTCAGCATGGACGAGTTGGAACGAAGGATCAGTTTCCATGCTGCATAACTCTGTGATTCAATTACTGTATATTATTTTGTATAATATGGTAAACAAAACTGGTTTCTGTAAATGTGGTCTAACTAAGATTTGGTACAACTTATGAATTCTTTCCTTGTACCCAAGGGCAGGTTCTTAGTAAGCCATGGCACACAACACAGCACATAGAACATAGAACATAGAACATAGAACAATACAGCAGAGAACAGGCCCTTCGGCCCACGATGTTGTGCCGAACTTCTATCCTAGATTAAGCACCCATCCATGTACCTATCCAAATGCCGCTTAAAGGTCGCCAATGATTCTGACTCTACCACTCCCACGGGCAGCGCATTCCATGCCCCCACCACTCTCTGGGTAAAGAACCCACCCCTGACATCTCCCCTATACCTTCCACCCTTCACCTTAAATTTATGTCCCTTTGTAACACTCTGTTGTACCCGGGGAAAAAGTTTCTGACTGTCTACTCTATCTATTCCTCTGATCATCTTATAAACCTCTATCAAGTCACCCCTCATCCTTCGCCGTTCCAACGAGAAAAGGCCGAGAACTCTCAACCTATCCTCGTACGACCTACTCTCCATTCCAGGCAACATCCTGGTAAATCTTCTCTGCACCCTCTCCAAAGCTTCCACATCTTTCCTAAAGTGAGGCGACCAGAACTGCACACAGTACTCCAACTGTGGCCTAACCAAAGTCCTGTACAGCTGCAACATCACTTCACGACTCTTGAATTCAATCCCTCTGCTAATGAATGATAATACTCCATAGGCCTTCTTACAAACTCTATCCACCTGAGTGGCAACCTTCAAAGATCTATGTACATAGACCCCAAGATCCCTCTGTTCCTCCACCTGACCAAGAACCCTACCATTAACCCTGTATTCCGCATTCTTATTTGTTCTTCCAAAATGGACAACCTCACACTTGGCAGGGTTGAACTCCATCTGCCACTCCTCAGCCCAGCTCGGCATCATATCTAAGTCCCTCTGCAGCCGACAACAGCCCTTCTCACTGTCCACAACTCCACCTATCTTTGTATCATCTGCAAATTTACTGACCCACCCTTCGACTCCCTCATCTAAGTCATTAATAAAAATTACAAACAGCAGAGGACCCAGAACTGATCCCTGCAGAACTCCACTTGTAACTGGACTCCATGCTGAATATTTACCATCTACCACCACTCTCTGCCTTCGACCGGTTAGTCAGTTTTCTATCCAATTGGCCAAATTTCCCTCTATCCCATGCCTCCTGACTTTCTGCATAAGCCTACCATGGGGAACCTTATCAAATACCTTACTAAAATCCATGTACACTACATCCACTGCTCTACCCTCATCCACATGCTTGGTCACCTCCTCGAAGAATTCAATAAGACTTGTAAGGCAAGATCTACCCTTCACAAATCCGTGCTGGCTGTCCCTAATCAAGCAGTGCCTTTCCAGATACTCGTAAATCCTATCCCTCAGTACCCTTTCCATTACTTTGCCTACCACAGAAGTAAGACTAACTGGCCTGTAATTCCCGGGGTTATCCCTATTCCCTTTTTTGAACAGGGGCACAACATTCGCTACTCTCCAGTCCCCTGGTACCACCCCCGTTGCCAGTGAAGACGAGAAGATCATTGCCAACGGTACTGCAATTTCCTCTCTTGCTTCCCACATAATCCTAGGATATATCCTGTCAGGCCCGGGGGATTTGTCTATCCTCAAGTTGTTCAAAATGTCCAACACATCTTCCTTCCTAACAGGTATCTCTTCTAGCTTATCAGTCCGTTTCACACTCTCCTCTTCAACAATACGGTCCCTCTCGTTCGTAAATACTGAAGAGAAGTACTTGTTCAAGACCTCTCCTATCTCTTCCGACTCAATACACAGTCTCCCACCACTGTCCTTGATCGGACCTACCCTCGTTCTCGTCATTCTCAGGTTTCTCACATACGCATAGAATGCCTTGGGGTTATCCTTGATCCTATCCGCCAAGGATTTTTCATGCCCTCTCATGGCTCTCCTAATCCCTTTCTTCAGGTCCCTTCTGGCTATCCTGTATCCCTCCACTGCTCTGTCTGAACCTTGTTTCCTCAACCTTATGTAAGCCTCCTTCTTCCTCTTTACTAGACATTCAACCTCCCTTGTCAACCAAGGCTCCCTCACACGACCATTTCTTTCCTGCCTGATCGGTACATACATATCAAGGACACGTCGTATCTGCTCCTTGAAAAAGTTCCACATTTCCACCACATCCTTCCCTGACAGCCTATGCTCCCAACGCACAATGCAATGTAACGCAATGCAACACAACACAGTGCAACGCAACACAGCACAGCACAACACAACACAAAATAACACAACGCTAAATAACACAACACAACATAACACAAAAAAAACACAATACAACACAAAATAACACAACACAAGGTAAAATAACACAATACAACACTAAATAACACAACACAAAATAACACCGCTAAATAACACAATACAAAACAACACAACACAACACTAAATAACACAACACTAAATAACACAACACTAAATAACACAACGCAAAATAACACAACACTAAATAACACAACACAATGCAAAATCACACAACACAACACAACACTAAATAATACAACACAATGCAAAATAACACAACACAGCACTAAATAACACAACACTAAATAACACAATACTAAATAACACAACAATGCAAAATAACACAACGCTAAATAACACAACACAATGCAAAATAACACAACACAACATTAAATAACACAACGCTAAATAACACAATGCTAAATAACACAACACAAGGAAAATAACACAACACAACACTAAATAACACAACACTAAATAACACAACGCAAAATAACACAACACTAACGAACACAACACAATGCAAAATAACACAACACAACACAACACTAAATAACACAATGCAAAATAACACAACACAACACTAATTAACACAACACTAAATAACACAACACAATGCAAGATAACACAACACAATGCAAAATAACACAACGCTGAATAACACAATGCAAAATAACACAACACAAACTAAATAACACAACACAATGCAAGATAGCACAACACAACACAAAATAACACAACACAAGACTAAATAACACAACACAATGCAAAATAACACAACACTAAATAACACAAAACAATGCAAAATAACACAACACAACACAACACTAAATAACACAATGCAAAATAACACAACACAACACTAAATAACACAACACAAAATAACACAACACAATGCAAAATAACACACCACAATGCAAAATAACACAACACAACACTAAATAACACAACACAATGAAAAACAACACAACACTAAACAACACAACACAACACTAAATAACACAACACAATGAAAAATAACACAAGACTAAATAACACAACACAACACAAACTTAAATAACACAACACAAGACTAAATAACACAACACAACGCAAAATATCACAACGCTAAATAACACAATGCTAAATAACACAATGCTAAATAACACAACGCTAAATATCACAACACAATGCAAAATAACACAACACAACGCGAAATAACACAACGCGTAATAACACAACGCTAAATAACACAACACTAAATAACAAAACACTAAATAACACAACACAATGCAAAATAACACAATACAATGCAAAATAACACAACACAAGACTAAATAACACAACACAATGCAAAATAACACAACACAACACTAAATAATACAACACAATGCAAAATAACACAACACAACACTAAATAACACAACACAATGCAAAATAACACAATACAACGCAAAATAACACAACACAGCACTAAATAACATAACACAACGCAAAATAACACAACGCTAAATAACACAACGCTAAATAACACAACACTAAATAACACAACGCTAAATAACACAACACAACACTAAATAACAAAACACTAAATAACACAATACAACACTAAATAACACAACACAAAATAACACAACACAATGCAAAATAACACAACACAACACTAAATAACACAACACAATGCAAAATAACACAACACAACACAAAATAACACAACACAACACAAAATTACACAACACAACACTAAATAACACAACACAATGCGAAATAACACAACACTAAATAACAAAACACAACGCAAAATAACACAACACAATGGAAAATAACACAATACAACACAACACTAAATAACACAACACAACGCAAAATAACACAA
This sequence comes from Chiloscyllium punctatum, assembly GCF_047496795.1. NCBI lineage: Eukaryota > Metazoa > Chordata > Chondrichthyes > Orectolobiformes > Hemiscylliidae > Chiloscyllium > Chiloscyllium punctatum. The sequence goes on from NC_092743.1 coordinate 136,987,397, forward strand.
CACGAAATAACACTACACTAAATAACACCACGCAACATTAAATAACACAACACAACGCAAAATAACACAACACAACACTAAATAACACTGCACTAAATAACACAACACTACACTAAATAACACAACACAACACTAAATGACACAACACAATGCGAAATAACACAACACTAAATAACATAACACAACGCAAAATAACACAACACAACACTAAATAACACAACACAACACAAAATAACACAACACTAAATAACACTACACTAAATAAGACCACACAACACAAAATAACACAACACAATGCAAAATAACACAACACAACACTAAATAACACAACACAATGCAAAATAACACAACACTAAATAACACAACACTACACTAAATAACACAACACTAAATAACACAACACAATGCAAAATAACACAACACAACACTAAATAACACAACACAACACAACACAAAATAACACAACACAATGCAAAATAACACAACACAACACTAAATAACACAACACAACACTAAATAACACAACACAATGCAAACTACCACAACACAACACTAAATCACACAACACAACACTAAATAACACAACATAATGCAAAATATCACAACACAACGCAAAATAACACAACACTAAATAACACAACACTAAATAACACAACACAACACTAAATAACACAACACAATGCAAAATAACACAACACAACACTAAATAACACAACACAACATAACACAACACAACGCAAAATAACACAACACTAAATAACACAACACAACGCAAAATAACGCAACACAACACTAAACAACACAACTATAATAACACAACACAATGCAAAATAACACAATGCTAAATAACACAACACTAAATAACACAACACCACTCTAAATAACACAACGGCAAATAACACAACGCTAAATAACACAACACTAAATAACAAAACACTAAATAACACAACACAATGCAAAATAACACAACACTAGATAACACAACACAACACTAAATAACACAACACAAAATAACACAACACAATGCAAAATAACACACCACAATGCAAAATAACACAACACAACACTAATTAATACACCACAATGCAAAATAACGCTAAATAACACAACACTAAATAACAAAACACTAAATAACACAACACAATACAAAATAACACAATACAATGCAAAATAACACAACACTAAATAATACAACACAATGCAAAATAACACAACACAACACTAAATAACACAATGCTAAATAACACAGCACAACACAAAATAACACAACACAATGCAAAATAACACAACACAACACTAAATAATACAACACAATGCAAAATAACACAACACAACACTAAATAACACAACACTAAATAACACAATGCTAAATAACACAGCACAACACAAAATAACACAACACAATGCAAAATAACACAACACAACAAAACACTAAATAACACAACACAAAATAACAACACTAAGTAACAGAACACAAAATAACACAACACTAAATAATACAACACCACACAAAATAACACAACACAACACTAAATAACACATCACAATGCAAAATAACACAACACTAAATAACACAACACAAAATAACAACACTAAGTAACAGAACACAAAATAACACAACACTAAATAACACAACACAACGCAAAATAACACAACACAGCACTAAATAACATAACACAACGCAAAATAACACAACGCTAAATAACACAACACTAAATAACACAACGCTAAATAACACAACACAACACTAAATAACAAAACACTAAATAACACAATACAACACTAAATAACACAACACAAAATAACACAACACAATGCAAAATAACACAACACAACACTAAATAACACAACACAACGCAAAATTACACAACACAACGGAAAATAACACAATACAACACAACACTAAATAACACAACACAACACAAAATAACACAACACTAAATAACACTACACTAAATAACACCACGCAACATTAAATAACACAACACAACGCAAAATAACACAACACAACACTAAATAACACTGCACTAAATAACACAACACTACACTAAATAACACAACACAACACTAAATAACACAACACAATGCAAAATAACACAACACAACACTAAATAGCACAATGCTGAATAACAAAACACAACAATAAATAACACAACACAACACAAAATAACACAACACAACACTAAATAACACAACACAACACTAAATAACACAACACAACGCAAAATAACACAACACAACGGAAAATAACGCAATACAACACAACACTAAATAACACAACACAACACAAAATAACACAACACAACACAAAATAACACAACACAACGCAAAATAACACAACACAACACTAAATAACACAACACTAAATAACACAACACTAAATAACACTACACTAAATAACACCACACAACAATAAATAACACAACACAATGCAAAATAACACAACACAACACTAAATAACACTACACTAAATAACACAACACTACACTAAATAACACAACACAATGCGAAATAACACAACACTAAATAACACAACACAGCGCAAAATAACATAACACAATGGAAAATAACACAATACAACACAACACTAAACAACACAATGCAAAATAACACAACACAACACTAAATAACACAACAGTAAATAACACAACACAATGCAAAATAACACAACACAACACTAAACAACACAACACAACACAAAATAACACAACACAATGCAAAATAGCACAACACAACACGAAATAACACAACACAATGCAAAATAACGCAACACAACACTAAATAACACAACATAACAGAAAATAACACAACACAATGCAAAATAACACAACACAACAATAAATAACACAACACAACACTAAATAACACAACACAACGTAAAATAACACAACACAACACTAAATAACACAACACAACACAAAATTACACAACACAACACTAAATAACACAACACAACACTAAATAACACAACACAACGCAAACTTACACAACACAACACTAAATAACACAACACAATGTGAAATAACACAACACTAAATAACACAACACAACGCAAAATAACACAACACAACGGAAAATACCACAATACAACACAACACTAAATAACACAACACAACACAAAATAACACAACACTAAATAACACTACACTAAATAACACCACGCAACATTAAATAACACAACACAACGCAAAATAACACAACACAACACTAAATAACACTACACTAAATAACACAACACTACACTAAATAACACAACACAACACTAAATAACACAACACAATGCGAAATAACACAACACTAAATAACATAACACAACGCAAAATAACACAACACAACACTAAATAACACAACACTAAATAACACAACGCTAAATAACACAACACAACACTAAATAACAAAACACTAAATAACACAATACAACACTAAATAACACAACACAAAATAACACAACACAATGCAAAATAACACAACACAACACTAAATAACACAACACAAAATAACACAACACAATGCAAAATAACACAACACAACACTAAATAACACAACACAACGCAAAATAATACAACACAACACTAAATAACAAAACACTAAATAACACAACGCTAAATAACACAACACAACACTAAATAACAAAACACTAAATAACACAATACAACACTAAATAACACAACACAAACTAACACAACACAACGCAAAATAACACAACACAACACTAAATAACACAACACTAAATAACACAACGCTAAATAACACAACACTAAATAACACAACACTAAATAACACAACACAATGCAAAATAACACAACACAACACTAAATAACACAACACAACACAACACAAAATAACACAACGCAATGCAAAATAACACAACACAACACTAAATAACACAACACAACACTAAATAACACAACACAATGAAAACTACCACAACACAACACTAAATCACACAACACAACACTAAATAACACAACATAATGCAAAATACCACAACACAACGCAAAATAACACAACACTAAATAACACAACACTAAATAACACAACACAACACTAAATAACACAACACAATAAAAAATAACACAACACAACACTAAACAACACAACACTAAATAACACAACACAACACTAAATAGCACAAGAGTAAATAACACAACACAATGTAAAATAACACAACACAAAACTAAATAACACAACACAACACTAAATAACACAACACAACACTAAATAACACAACACAATGCAAAATAACACAACACAACACTAAATAACACAACATAACACCAAATAACACAACATAACGCTAAATAACACAACACAAAATAACACAACACAACACAACACTAAATAACACAACACAATGTAAGATAACACAACACAATGCAAAATTATACAACACAACACTAAATAACACAACACAATGCAAAATAACACAACACAACACTAAATAACACAACACAACACTAAATAACACAACACAATGCAAAATAACACAACACAACACTAAATAGCACAATGCTGAATAACACAACACAACACAAAATAACACAACACAACACTAAATAACACAACACAACACTAAATAACACAACACAACGGAAAATAACAGAATACAACACAACACTAAATAACACAACACAACACAAAATAACACAACACAACGCAAAATAACACAACACAACACTAAATAACACAACACAACACAAAATAACACAACACTAAATAACACTACATTAAATAACACCGCACAATAAATAACCCAACACAATGCAAAATAACACAACACAACACTAAATAACACTACACTAAATAACACAACACTACACTAAATAACACAACACAACACTAAATAACACAACACAATGCGAAATAACTCAACACTAAATAACACAACACAACACTAAATAACACAACACTAAATAACACAACACAATGCAAAATAACACAACACAATGCAAAATAACACAACACAACACTAAATAACACAACACAAAATTACACAACACAACACTAAATAACACAACACAACACTAAATAACACAACACAACATAATGCAAAATACCACAACACAACACTAAATAACACAACACAACGCAAAATAACACAACACAACACTAAATAACACAACACTAAATAACACAACACAATGCAAAATACCACAACACAACACTAAATCACACAACACAACACTAAATAACACAACACAATGCAAAATACCACAACACAACGCAAAATAACACAACACTAAACAACACAACACTAAATAACACAACACAACACTAAATAACACAAGAGTAAATAACACAACACAATGCAAAATAACACAACACAACACTAAATAACACAACACAACGCAAAATAACACAACACTAAACAACACAACACTAAATAACACAACACAACACTAAATAACACAACACAACACTAAATAACACAACACAACGGAAAATAACAGAATACAACACAACACTAAATAACACAACACAACACAAAATAACACAACACAACGCAAAATAACACAACACAACACTAAATAACACAACACAACACTAAATAACACAACACTAAATAACACTACATTAAATAACACCGCACAATAAATAACACAACACAATGCAAAATAACACAACACAACACTAAATAACACTACACTAAATAACACAACACTACACTAAATAACACAACACAACACTAAATAACACAACACAATGCGAAATAACTCAACACTAAATAACACAACACAACACTAAATAACACAACACAAAATAACACAACACAATGCAAAATAACACAACACAATGCAAAATAACACAACACAACACTAAATAACACAACACAAAATTACACAACACAACACTAAATAACACAACACAACACTAAATAACACAACACAACATAATGCAAAATACCACAACACAACACTAAATAACACAACACAACGCAAAATAACACAACACAACACTAAATAACACAACACTAAATAACACAACACAATGCAAAATACCACAACACAACACTAAATCACACAACACAACACTAAATAACACAACACAATGCAAAATACCACAACACAACGCAAAATAACACAACACTAAACAACACAACACTAAATAACACAACACAACACTAAATAACACAAGAGTAAATAACACAACACAATGCAAAATAACACAACACAACACTAAATAACACAACACAACGCAAAATAACACAACACTAAACAACACAACACTAAATAACACAACACAACACTAAATAACACAACACTAAATAACACAACACTAAATAACACTACACTAAATAACACCACACAACAATAAATAACACAACACAATGCAAAATAACACAACACAACACTAAATAACACTACACTAAATAACACAACACTACACTAAATAACACAACACAATGCGAAATAACACAACAATAAATAACACAACACAGCGCAAAATAACACAACACAATGGAAAATAACACAATACAACACAACACTAAACAACACAACGCAAAATAACACAACACAACACTAAATAACACAACAGTAAATAACACAACACAATGCAAAATAACACAACACAACACTAAATAACACAACACAACACAAAATAACACAACACAATGCAAAATAGCACAACACAACACGAAATAACACATCACAATGCAAAATAACACAATACAACACTAAATAACACAACATAACAGAAAATAACACAACACAATGCAAAATAACACAACACAACAATAAATAACACAACACAACACTAAATAACACAACACAACGTAAAATAACACAACACAACACTAAATAACACAACACAACACAAAATTACACAATACAACACTAAATAACACAACACAACACTAAATAACACAACACAATGCGAAATAACACAACACAACAATAAATAACACAACACAACACTAAATAACACAACACAACGTAAAATAACACAACACAACACTAAATAACACAACACAACACAAAATTACACAACACAACACTAAATAACACATCACAACACAAAATAACACAACACAACACTAAATAATACAACACAATGCTAAATAACACAATGCTAAATAACACAACACAAAATAACACAACACAACACTAAATAACACAACACAATGCAAGATAGCACAACACAATGCAAAATAACACAACACAACTCTAAATAACACAACATAATGCAAAATAACACAACGCTAAATAACACAACACATCGTAAAATACACAACACAATGCAAAATAACACAGCACTAAATAACACAACACTAAATAACACAACACAACACAAAATAACACAACACAAAATAACACAACACAACACGAAATAACTCAACACAACACTAAATAACACAACACAATGCAAAATAACACAATACAACACAAAATAACACAACACAACACTAAATAACATAACACAACGCAAAATAACAGAACACTAAATAACACAATGCTAAATAATACAACACTAAATAATACAACGCTAAATAACACAACACAACACAACACAAAATAACACAACGCAATGCAAAATAACACAACACAACACTAAATAACACAACACAACACTAAATAACACAACACAATGCAAACTACCACAACACAACACTAAATCACACAACACAACACTAAATAACACAACATAATGCAAAATACCACAGCACAACGCAAAATAACACAACACTAAACACAACACAACACTAAATAACACAACACAACACTAAATAACACAACACAATGCAAAATAACACAACACAACACTAAATAACACAACACAGCGCAAAATAACACAACACTAAACAACACAACACTAAATAACACAACACAACACTAAATAGCACAAGAGTAAATAACACAACACAATGTAAAATAACACAACACAAAACTAAATAACACAACACAACACTAAATAACACAACACAACAATAAATAACACAACACAATGCAAAATAACACAACACAACACTAAATAACACAACATAACACCAAATAACACAACATAACGCTAAATAACACAATGCTAAATAACACAACACAAAATAACACAACACAACACAACACTAAATAACACAACACAATGTAAGATAACACAACACAATGCAAAATTATACAACACAACACTAAATAACACAACACAATGCAAAATAACACAACACAACACTAAATAACACAACACAACACTAAATAACACAACACAATGCAAAATAACACAACACAACACTAAATAGCACAATGCTGAATAACACAACACAACACAAAATAACACAACACAACACTAAATAACACAACACAACACTAAATAACACAACACAACGGAAAATAACACAATACAACACAACACTAAATAACACAACACAACACAAAATAACACAACACAACGCAAAATAACACAACACAACACTAAATAACATAACACAACACAAAATAACACAACACTAAATAACACTACATTAAATAACACCGCACAATAAATAACACAACACAATGCAAAATAACACAACACAACACTAAATAACACTACACTAAATAACACAACACTACACTAAATAACACAACACAACACTAAATAACAACACAATGCGAAATAACTCAACACTAAATAACACAACACAACACTAAATAACACAACACAAAATAACACAACACAATGCAAAATAACACAACACAATGCAAAATAACACAACACTAAATAACACAACACAAAATAACACAACACAACACTAAATAACACAACACAACACTAAATAACACAACACAACACAATGCAAAATACCACAACACAACACTAAATAACACAACACAATGCAAAATAACACAACACAACACTAAATAACACAACACAACACTAAATAACACAACACTAAATAACACAACACAATGCAAAATACCACAACACAACACTAAATCACACAACACAACACTAAATAACACAACACAATGCAAAATACCACAACACAACGCAAAATAACACAACACTAAACAACACAACACTAAATAACACAACACAACACTAAATAACACAAGAGTAAATAACACAACACAATGCAAAATAACACAACACAACACTAAATAACACAACACATCGCAAAATAACACAACACTAAACAACACAACACAACACTAAATAACACAAGAGTAAATAACACAACACAATGCAAAATAACACAACACAACACTAAATAACACAACACAACACTAAACAACACAACACTAAATAACACAACACAATGCAAAATAACACAACACAACACTAAATAACACAACATAACACCAAATAACACAACAAAACGCTAATTAACACAATGCTAAATAACACAACACAAAATAACACAACACAACACAATGCAAGATAACACAACACAATGCAAAATTATACAACACAACACTAAATAACACAACACAATGCAAAATCACACAACACAACACTAAATAACACAACACAACACTAAATAACACAACACAATGCAAAATAACACAACACAACACTAAATAGCACAATGCTGAATAACACAACACAACAATAAATAACACAACACAACACAAAATAACACAACACAACACTAAATAACACAACACAACACTAAATAACACAACACAACACAAAATAACACAACACAACGGAAAATAACACAATACAACACAACACTAAATAACACAACACAACACAAAATAACACAACACAACGCAAAATAACACAACACTAAATAACACAACACTAAATAACACTACACTAAATAACACCACACAACAATAAATAACACAACACAATGCAAAATAACACAACACAACACTAAATAACACTACACTAAATAACACAACACAACACTAAATAACACAACACAATGTAAGATAACACAACACAATGCAAAATTATACAACACAACACTAAATAACACAACACAATGCAAAATAACACAACACAACACTAAATAACACAACACAACACTAAATAACACAACACAATGCAAAATAACACAACACAACACTAAATAGCACAATGCTGAATAACACAACACAACACAAAATAACACAACACAACACTAAATAACACAACACAACACTAAATAACACAACACAACGGAAAATAACACAACACAATGCAAAATAACACAACACAACACTAAATAACACAACATAACACCAAATAACACAACATAACGCTAAATAACACAATGCTAAATAACACAACACAAAATAACACAACACAACACAACACTAAATAACACAACACAATGTAAGATAACACAACACAATGCAAAATTATACAACACAACACTAAATAACACAACACAATGCAAAATAACACAACACAACACTAAATAACACAACACAACACTAAATAACACAACACAATGCAAAATAACACAACACAACACTAAATAGCACAATGCTGAATAACACAACACAACACAAAATAACACAACACAACACAAAATAACACAACACAACACTAAATAACACAACACAACGGAAAATAACAAAATACAACACAACACTAAATAACACAACACAACGCAAAATAACACAACACAACACTAAATAACACAACACAACACTAAATAACACAACACTAAATAACACTACATTAAATAACACCGCACAATAAATAACACAACACAATGCAAAATAACACAACACAACACTAAATAACACTACACTAAATAACACAACACTACACTAAATAACACAACACAACATTAAATAACACAACACAACACTAAATAACACAACACAAAATAACACAACACAATGCAAAATAACACAACACAATGCAAAATAACACAACACAACACTAAATAACACAACACAAAATTACACAACACAACACTAAATAACACAACACAACACTAAATAACACAACACAACACAATGCAAAATACCACAACACAACACTAAATAACACAACACAACGCAAAATAACACAACACAACACTAAATAACACAACACTAAATAACACAACACAATGCAAAATACCACAACACAACACTAAATAACACAACACAACACTAAATAACACAACACAATGCAAAATACCACAACACAACGCAAAATAACACAACACTAAACAACACAACACTAAATAACACAACACAACACTAAATAACACAAGAGTAAATAACACAACACAATGCAAAATAACACAACACAACACTAAATAACACAACACAACGCAAAATAACACAACACTAAACAACACAACACTAAATAACACAACACAACACTAAATAACACAAGAGTAAATAACACAACACAATGCAAAATAACACAACACAACACTAAATAACACAACACAACACTAAACAACACAACACTAAATAACACAACACAATGCAAAATAACACAACACAACACTAAATAACACAACATAACACCAAATAACACAACAAAACGCTAATTAACACAATGCTAAATAACACAACACAAAATAACACAACACAACACTAAATAACACAACACAACACTAAATAACACAACACAATGCGAAATAACTCAACACTAAATAACACAACACAACACTAAATAACACAACACAAAATAACACAACACAATGCAAAATAACACAACACAATGCAAAATAACACAACACAACACTAAATAACACAACACAAAATTACACAACACAACACTAAATAACACAACACAACACTAAATAACACAACACAACACAATGCAAAATACCACAACACAACACTAAATAACACAACACAATGCAAAATAACACAACACAACACTAAATAACACAACACAACACTAAATAACACAACACTAAATAACACAACACAATGCAAAATACCACAACACAACACTAAATCACACAACACAACACTAAATAACACAACACAATGCAAAATACCACAACACAACGCAAAATAACACAACACTAAACAACACAACACTAAATAACACAACACAACACTAAATAACACAAGAGTAAATAACACAACACAATGCAAAATAACACAACACAACACTAAATAACACAACACAACGCAAAATAACACAACACTAAACAACACAACACTAAATAACACAACACAACACTAAATAACACAAGAGTAAATAACACAACACAATGCAAAATAACACAACACAACACTAAATAACACAACACAACACTAAATAACACAAGAGTAAATAACACAACACAATGCAAAATAACACAACACAACACTAAATAACACAACACAACACTAAACAACACAACACTAAATAACACAACACAATGCAAAATAACACAACACAACACTAAATAACACAACATAACACCAAATAACACAACAAAACGCTAATTAACACAATGCTAAATAACACAACACAAAATAACACAACACAACACAATGCAAGATAACACAACACAATGCAAAATTATACAACACAACACTAAATAACACAACACAATGCAAAATCACACAACACAACACTAAATAACACAACACAACACTAAATAACACAACACAATGCAAAATAACACAACACAACACTAAATAGCACAATGCTGAATAACACAACACAACAATAAATAACACAACACAACACTAAATAACACAACACAACACTAAATAACACAACACAACGCAAAATAACACAACACAACGGAAAATAACACAATACAACACAACACTAAATAACACAACACAACACAAAATAACACAACACAACGCAAAATAACACAACACAACATTAAATAAAACTACACTAAATAACACTACACTAAATAACACCACACAACAATAAATAACACAACACAATGTAAAATAACACAACACAACACTAAATAACACAACACTAAATAACACAACACTACACTAAATAACACAACACAATGCGAAATAACACAACACTAAATAACACAACACAGCGCAAAATAACACAACACAATGGAAAATAACACAATACAACACAACACTAAACAACACAACGCAAAATAACACAACACAACACTAAATAACACAACAGTAAATAACACAACACAATGCAAAATAACACAACACAACACTAAATAACACAACACAACACAAAATAACACAACACAATGCAAAATAGCACAACACAACACGAAATAACACAACACAATGCAAAATAACACAACACAACACTAAATAACACAACATAACAGAAAATAACACAACACAATGCAAAATAACACAACACAACAATAAATAACACAACACAACACTAAATAACACAACACAACGTAAAATAACACAACACAACACTAAATAACACAACACAACACAAAATTACACAACACAACACTAAATAACACAACACAAAGCGAAATAACACAACACAATGCAAAATAACACAACACAATACTAAATAACACAACACAACGCTAAATAACACAACACAACGCAAAATAACACATCACAACACAAAATAACACAACACAACACTAAATAATACAACACAACGCTAAATAACACAATGCTAAATAACACAACACAAAATAACACAACACAACACTAAATAACACAACACAATGCAAGATAGCACAACACAATGCAAAATAACACAACACAACTCTAAATAACACAACATAATGCAAAATAACACAACGCTAAATAACACAACACATCGTAAAATACACAACACAATGCAAAAGAACACAGCACTAAATAACACAACACTAAATAACACAACACAACACAAAATAACACAACACAAAATAACACAACACAACACGAAATAACACAACACAATGCGAAATAACTCAACACTAAATAACACAACACAACACTAAATAACACAACACAAAATAACACAACACAATGCAAAATAACACAACACAATGCAAAATAACACAACACAACACTAAATAACACAACACAAAATTACACAACACAACACTAAATAACACAACACAACACTAAATAACACAACACAACACAATGCAAAATACCACAACACAACACTAAATAACACAACACAACGCAAAATAACACAACACAACACTAAATAACACAACACAACACTAAATAACACAACACTAAATAACACAACACAATGCAAAATACCACAACACAACACTAAATCACACAACACAACACTAAATAACACAACACAATGCAAAATACCACAACACAACGCAAAATAACACAACACTAAACAACACAACACTAAATAACACAACACAACACTAAATAACACAAGAGTAAATAACACAACACAATGCAAAATAACACAACACAACACTAAATAACACAACACAACGCAAAATAACACAACACTAAACAACACAACACTAAATAACACAACACAACACTAAATAACACAAGAGTAAATAACACAACACAATGCAAAATAACACAACACAACACTAAATAACACAACACAACACTAAACAACACAACACTAAATAACACAACACAATGCAAAATAACACAACACAACACTAAATAACACAACATAACACCAAATAACACAACAAAACGCTAATTAACACAATGCTAAATAACACAACACAAAATAACACAACACAACACTAAATAACACAACACAACACTAAATAACACAACACAATGCGAAATAACTCAACACTAAATAACACAACACAACACTAAATAACACAACACAAAATAACACAACACAATGCAAAATAACACAACACAATGCAAAATAACACAACACAACACTAAATAACACAACACAAAATTACACAACACAACACTAAATAACACAACACAACACTAAATAACACAACACAACACAATGCAAAATACCACAACACAACACTAAATAACACAACACAATGCAAAATAACACAACACAACACTAAATAACACAACACAACACTAAATAACACAACACTAAATAACACAACACAATGCAAAATACCACAACACAACGCAAAATAACACAACACTAAACAACACAACACTAAATAACACAACACAACACTAAATAACACAACACAACGCAAAATAACACAACACTAAACAACACAACACTAAATAACACAACACAACACTAAATAACACAAGAGTAAATAACACAACACAATGCAAAATAACACAACACAACACTAAATAACACAACACAACACTAAATAACACAAGAGTAAATAACACAACACAATGCAAAATAACACAACACAACACTAAATAACACAACACAACACTAAACAACACAACACTAAATAACACAACACAATGCAAAATAACACAACACAACACTAAATAACACAACATAACACCAAATAACACAACAAAACGCTAATTAACACAATGCTAAATAACACAACACAAAATAACACAACACAACACAATGCAAGATAACACAACACAATGCAAAATTATACAACACAACACTAAATAACACAACACAATGCAAAATCACACAACACAACACTAAATAACACAACACAACACTAAATAACACAACACAATGCAAAATAACACAACACAACACTAAATAGCACAATGCTGAATAACACAACACAACAATAAATAACACAACACAACACAAAATAACACAACACAACACTAAATAACACAACACAACACTAAATAACACAACACAATGCAAAATAACACAACACAACGGAAAATAACACAATACAACACAACACTAAATAACACAACACAACACAAAATAACACAACACAACGCAAAATAACACAACACAACATTAAATAACACTACACTAAATAACACTACACTAAATAACACCACACAACAATAAATAACACAACACAATGCAAAATAACACAACACAACACTAAATAACACTACACTAAATAACACAACACTACACTAAATAACACAACACAATGCGAAATAACACAACACTAAATAACGCAACACAACGCAAAATAACACAACACAATGGAAAATAACACAATACAACACAACACTAAACAACACAACGCAAAATAACACAACACAACACTAAATAACACAACAGTAAATAACACAACACAATGCAAAATAACACAACACAACACTAAATAACACAACACAACACAAAATAACACAACACAATGCAAAATAGCACAACACAACACGAAATAACACAACACAATGCAAAATAACACAACACAACACTAAATAACACAACATAACAGAAAATAACACAACACAATGCAAAATAACACAACACAACACTAAATAACACAACACAACACTAAATAACACAACACAATGCAAAATAACACAACACAACACTAAATAGCACAATGCTGAATAACACAACACAACAATAAATAACACAACACAACACAAAATAACACAACACAACACTAAATAACACAACACAACACTAAATAACACAACACAACGCAAAATAACCCAACACAACGGAAAATAACACAATACAACACAACACTAAATAACACAACACAACACAAAATAACACAACACAACGCAAAATAACACAACACAACATTAAATAACACTACACTAAATAACACTACACTAAATAACACCACACAACAATAAATAACACAACACAATGCAAAATAACACAACACAACACTAAATAACACTACACTAAATAACACAACACTACACTAAATAACACAACACAATGCGAAATAACACAACACTAAATAACGCAACACAGCGCAAAATAACACAACACAATGGAAAATAACACAATACAACACAACACTAAACAACACAACGCAAAATAACACAACACAACACTAAATAACACAACAGTAAATAACACAACACAATGCAAAATAACACAACACAACACTAAATAACACAACACAACACAAAATAACACAACACAATGCAAAATAGCACAACACAACACGAAATAACACAACACAATGCAAAATAACACAACACAACACTAAATAACACAACATAACAGAAAATAACACAACACAATGCAAAATAACACAACACAACAATAAATAACACAACACAACACTAAATAACACAACACAACGTAAAATAACACAACACAACACTAAATAACACAACACAACACAAAATTACACAACACAACACTAAATAACACAACACAACACTAAATAACACAACACAATGCGAAATAACACAACACAATGCAAAATAACACAACACAATACTAAATAACACAACACAACACTAAATAACACAACACAACGCAAAATAACACATCACAACACAAAATAACACAACACAACACTAAATAATACAACACAACGCTAAATAACACAATGCTAAATAACACAACACAAAATAACACAACACAACACTAAATAACACAACACAATGCAAGATAGCACAACACAATGCAAAATAACACAACACAACTCTAAATAACACAACATAATGCAAAATAACACAACGCTAAATAACACAACACATCGTAAAATACACAACACAATGCAAAAGAACACAGCACTAAATAACACAACACTAAATAACACAACACAACACAAAATAACACTACACAAAATAACACAACACAACACGAAATAACTCAACACAACACTAAATAACACAACACAACGCAAAATAACACAATACAACACTAAATAACACAACACAATGCAAAATAACATAACACAACGCAAAATAACAGAACACTAAATAACACAATGCTAAATAATACAACACTAAATAATACAACGCTAAATAACACAACACAGCACCAAATAACACAACACAACACAAAATAACACAACACTAAATAACACAACACAACACTAAATAACACAACACAACGCAAAATAACACAACACTAAATAACACAACACAACACTAAATAACACAACACTAAATAACACAACACAATGCAAAATAACACAACACAACACTAAATAACACAACACAACACAAAATAACACAACACAATGCAAAATAACACAACACAACACTAAATAACACAGCACAATGCAAAATAACACAACACAACACTAAATAACACAACACAACACTAAATAACACAACACAATGCAAAATACCACAACACAACACTAAATCACACAACACAACACTAAATAACACAACACAACGCAAAATAACACAACACAACACTAAATAACACAACACAACGCAAAATAACACAACACAACACAACAATAAATAACACAACACAACACTAAATGACACAACACAACACTAAATAAAACTACACTAAATAACACAACACTACACTAAATAACACAACACAACACAACACAACACAACATAAAATAACACAACACAACACTAAATAACACAACACAACACTAAATAACACAACACAACGCAACATAACACAACACAACGCAAAATAACACAACACTAAATAACACAACACAACGCAAAATAACACAACACAAAATAACACAACACTAACTAACACAACACAACACAACGCAAAATAACACAACACTAAATAACACAACACTAAATAGCATAACACAACATTAACTAACACAACACAGCACTAAATAACACAACACAATGCAAAATAACACAACACAACGCAAAATAACACAACACAACACTAAACACAACACAACACAAAATAACACAACACAACGCTAAATAACACAACACAGTGCAAAATTATGCAACACAACGCAAAATAACACAACACAACGCAAAATAACACAACCCTAAATAACACAGCACAACACAAAATAACACAACTCATTGCTAAATAACACAACACGACACTAAATAACACAACACTAAATAACGCAACACAACACACCCTCCGGTCCAGGAAGTCTGCACCAATTCCTAATTATTATTTGAACCCATTACTTATTACTCATATGTGGTTTCTGTCCCTCTGTTTGCCTCCCATTCATTTATCTATCAAGATACACCTGAAATGTTGCTAACATGCTAGCTTCCACCACCTACCACTAGGCACCCACCACCCTTTGTGTAAAAACATTTCCTCACATTACTCCCCTAAACCTTCCCCTCGCACCTTGAACCTGTGCCCGCTTGTAGTTGACCTTTCGACCCTGGGAAAAAGACTCTGACTAATCACCCTATTTATGCCTCTCATAATTTTGTAGACCTCCATCGCGCTCTCCCACCCCATGTCATGTTTCTTTTTTTACTGAGGCAGTCCCCAGTCAGTTGGTATGAGGAATGAATTCCGTGCTATGTGTTCAACAAAAAGAAAGAACTGCTGATTCTGGAAATCTGAATCAAAACAGTAATTGTGAGAGGAGCTCATCAGGCCTGGCAGCGCCCGTGGAGAGAAAGCAGATATAATGTTTCAGGTCCAGTGAGCCTTCTTCAGAACTGGACCTGAAATATTAACTCTGATTTCTCTCCATAGATGCTGTGGTGCCAGACCTGCTGAGTTTTTCTAGTAACTTCTGTTTTTCTGCTGTATGTGTTAATCTAATCCACATATAAAATCATTGAGGCTATGAGCTAACTGGCTCTATTGTTAAATTTTGATCTCTTTAGAAATAAAACCTAGTGCTTCCTTTGATTTTTAAAACAGCTCTTGCTAACCTGTGACACCATATTTAGTGATTAATATAACACTGTAGTCCAAAATCCCTTTCTTCCTCTGCCTCACGTTAACTTCCAACTTTTGATTATCAGCCACAGATTAACTCCCTTAGTTCACACTCTCTGCTTTGGATCTTGATAAAAGCTGGCAAACCATTCTGGTACTTGTCCCAAACTTCCACATTCTCTGACTTAATTTATTCATCCATGGAGCACCTTTTCAAAAGCCTTTGGAAAACTCCACTTAACTACATCTACTGTATTGCCAATGTTTAGTCTCCTTATTACCTCCTCAAAGACTAAAATTGGTCAAGGAAAGTTTTCCTTTTCAGATAGAGCCATAGAGATATATAGTTCGGAAACAGACCCTTCGATCCAACTCATCCATATCAATCAGATATCCTAAATTAATCTAGTCCCATGTGCCAGCAATTGGCCCATATCCCTATAAACTCTTCCTTTTTTTTGAGATTACTTACAGTGTGGAAACAGGCCCTTCAGCCCAACAAGTCCACACCGACCCGCCGAAGAGTAACCCACCCAGACTCATTCCCCTACATTTACCCCTTCACCTAACACTACGGGCAATTTAGCATGGCCAATTCACCTATCCCACACATTTTTGGATTGTGGGAAGAAACTGGAGCACTCGGAGGAAACCCACGCAGACACAGGGAAGAACGTGCAAATTGAACCCAGGTCTCTGGCGCTGTGAGGCAGCAGTGCTAATCACTGTGCCACCGTGCTACCCACTAATCTTATACCCATCCAGATGCCTTTTAAATGTTGTAATTGTATCAACATCCCTCACTTCCTCTGGCAGCTAATTCCATACACGCACCACCCTTTGCATGAAAAAATTGCCCCTTAAGTCCCTTTTAAAAGTTTTCACCTCTGACCCTAAACCTGTGCGCTTTAGTTTTGGACTCTCCAACACCAGAGAAAAGACATTGCTTATTTACACTATCCATGACTCTCATGATTTTATAAATCTCTATAAGGTCACCCCTGAGTGTCTGCACTCCAGGGAAACCAGCCCTAGCCCTGTTCAGCCTCTGTCTATAGCTCAAATCCTCCAACCCTGGCAACATCCTTGTAAATCTTTTCTGAACCCTTTCAAGTTTCACAACATTCCTCCGATAGGAGGAAGAACAGAATTGCACACAATATTTCAAGTTTATTCTTGTCTCCTTCTGTAAGAATTTTATTATGTTTTCCAGTTCTGTTTGGTCTCTAAATCCCTGGACATGATTTTTTGCCTCCTCCAATATCAAAATTATATTTGCCATCCATCAGTCCTCTGACTCTACACTATTTATAATTCATTCATAAATATGAGTAATAGAGCATCTGTTACCTCATTCCTAGATTTTTTAGCATTGTTGGATGTTCTTCATCCTGACCAGGGACTTTATCCTCTTCAAGTCCGGCATGGTGGCTTAGTGGCTAGCAGTACTGCTGCACAGCACCAGAGACCTGGGTTCAATTCCTGCCTCAGGCAACTGTCTGTGTGGAGTTTGCACATTCTCCCCGTGTCTACGTGGGTTTCCTCCCACAGTCCAAAAATGTGCAGATTAGATGAATTGGCTATGCTAAATTGCCCGTGGTGTTAGGTGGATTAGTCAGGGGTTAATATAGGTGAGTGGGTTTCTCTTTGGAGGGTCGGTGTGGACTTGAAGGGCCTGTTTCCAGACTGTAGGGAATCTAATTAAGTCTTAGTTTATTCAATACACCCATCTTTTATTTACTTAAATGTCCTCATTACATTGTTCATCTCATCATTTAATGTCATGTATTCAATCTCTCTGATAATCATTAAAGCAAAATTATTATTTAATATTTCTGCTAGCTTTAATTACCAGTGACATTGTAATGTCTATCCCATAATATTATGTTAACTCAGAAGCAAAGGTACGCCTACAGAGCTTCAGCTGATATTCTACACCACTTTGGTAGTTGGAATGAGCATGTAATATAAACAAAAAGGTACAATTCTGTAGGAGGTGCAGAACCAAAGAGAACTGAGGGTATAAATGCACAAATGTTGAAAATGGTAGGCAGGTTGAAGAAGTGAATAAAGAGGCAGATGGAATATTGGGAATTGTAACTCGAAACATAGAGTACAAAAGCAAACAAATATGAAATGTTTGCAGAACACCAGTTCAGTCTGAGCTGGAGCATTGTGTCCTGTTCTGAACGCCACACTTTAGAAAGGATGTGAATTCTTTAGAGAGTGTGGGGAAACGGTTTATGTAGGAACATAGAAATTAGGAGCAAGAGAAGGCATTTGGCCTCTCAAGCCTGTTCTGTCACTCAGTATGTTCCAGGCTGATCTCCTGTGACCACGTGTGTGGTTCCAGGATAAGGGATTTTAATTATGTGGACAGAAGTTAGAACTGTTCTTCTTAGATGAGTGAAAGTTGGGAAGAGATTTGATTGAGGTGTTCAAAATCATGAGGGGTCCAGATAGAATGTATTGAGAGAAACTGCTCCCACAATCAGGAATGTTGAGAATGAGAGGCCATTAAATTAAGGTGAATGGGAGAAGAACCATTGGTGATCTGATGAGAAAGCTTTTTTACACAACAAGTGGTTAGGATTGGAATGATTGCACCTGGTGGAGACAGCTTCAATTGGAGTTTTCAAAAGGGAATTGATTGGGCACGTGAACAGGAAACTCTTGTGTGGCAATGAGGAAAGAGTGAGAGTGGAAATGACTGGCCATTACGGAGAGCGAGCACCAATAAGACAGGCTGAATAGTTTCATGTACTACTGACAGCACATCCCTCGCAAAGCCCCATAATTTTATGCAGGTCTGGTAGAGAGATGATGAGCATAAAAAAATCTCATTGATAATTTAGGATAATTTTTGTCAATGTACACTTCATTCTGTTATATCAAGTTGCCTAATAACTCAATAGTTAATTTGTAAATATTTCCATTTTGTAAATCGCTTAAAAAGAATGTTTAATTTGGAAGACGTAGCAAGAATGGTTAAATGACCTCACAAGCTATGAATGCTCAACTGAAGACAGTCATGACATTTAATGAAAATTGAAAGAGTTGTGGATACTGTCAATCAGAAACAAAAATAGAAATTACTGGACAAAGTTCAGTAGGTCTGGCAACATTTGTGGAGAGAAATCAGAGTTAACGTTTTAAGTCTGAGGAAGGGTCACTCGATTGGAAATGTTAACTCGGATTTCTCTCCACGGATGCTGCAGATCTGCTGAGCTTTTCCAGCAATTTCTGTTTTGGTTGCGGTAAAGTTACTGTTTATTTATACTAACTAATTGCTCTTCATGATTTATTATTATTATATTTTATTATTATTTATAGAACTGTAAATGTTTATTGACATTATTGTGTAAAGCTGCTTATAAGATGATGTGACTGATAACAACTTCTGTTTGCACTTACAGTTATACAAGACAGAATCATTTCATACTTCATAAAATTGTTTTTACTCTATGCCAGGTCATTCATTATGGTGCATGTATCACAATTAGTTCAGTCTTTAGGAATAGTTATTGCAATGCATTGCAAACATATGAACCACATTATATGACATAAATAGATTAACAGAGGAATGGTGAACAGAGGAATGCTTTTTCCACGTATTGATTTCCTTTTGTTCAAATAAAACAAAGAACTATGGATGCTGAAGATCCGAAACAAAAACAGAGAATGGTAAAGAAACTCAGCAGGTCTGTCTGGCAGCATCTGTGGGGAGAAGAAACAGAGTTAATGTTTTGAGTCCAGACCTAAACGGTAGCTAGGAAAAGGTAATATTTTTGATGATGACAATGGATGGGGAAAGGAGTGAGTGGATAGGTGGAGAGGGAGCCAAAAGAAATGGAAAGAAACTTAGACAGACAAAGGGAAGGGTTGATTTACAGGAGCCGGTGTTGGACTGGGGTGGACTAAGTTAAAAATCACACAACACCAGGTTATAGTCCAATAGGTTTATGTGGAAGCACTAGCTTTTGGAGCGCTGCCCCTTCATCAGGTGGTTGTTGATAGTAGAAGGTTGACAGTAAGCCAGGGAAGAGAAGAGTTGATAACGGGGACCATGCTTAAGTGAAAAGGAATTGTCTGTGCAGCCTATAGAGAAGGTTCAGAAGAGATTTACCAGGATGTTGCCAGCTATGGAAGGTTTGAGTAATAAAGAAAGGCTGGATAGGCTGGGAGATTTTTCACCGGAGCAGAGGAGTTGAGAGGTGACCATTGTAGTGATTTATAAAATCGTGACGGGTATAGATTGGGTTAATGGCAGGTGTCTTTTCCCTAGGATGGGGATTTCAAGACGAGAGGGCATTTTTTAAGGTGAGGGAGAGAGATTTTAAAAAGACATAAGGGGCTTTTTTTTACACGGAAAGTGGTGTGCACGTGGAATGAACTTCCTGAGGAAGTGGTGGATGCAGGCACAGTTACAATGTTTAAAAAGCAATTGGATAAGGACATGAATAGGAAAGGTTTGGAGGGATATGGGCCAGGTGAAGGCAGGTGGGACTGGTTTTGTTTCAAATAATGTTTAGCATGCACTGGTTGGACTGAAGGACCGCCTCTGGCACATCTGCTCCCAGGAGGACCAGTTCCATCACAGAACACACCAGATGGCCTCCTTCCTCAAAGACCGCAATTTCCCTTCCCACTGTGGTTGAAGATGCCCTCCAGCGCATCACATCCACTTCCCGCACCTCCACCCTCAAATCCCACCCCTCCAACCACAACAAGGACAGAACCCCCAGTCCTCACCTTCCACCACACCAACCTCTGTATGCATCACATCATCCTCTGCCATTTCAGCCACCTACAAACGGACCCCATCACCAGAGATATATTTTCCTCCCCACCCCATCCGCTTTCCGTAAAGACCATTCCCTCCACGACTCCCTTGTCAGGTCCCCCCCCCAAACAACCCACCCTCCCCTCACGGCACCTTCCCCTGCCACCGCAGGAAGTGCAAAACCTGTGCCCACACCTCCCCCTTCACCTCCATCCAAGGCCCCAAAGGAGTCTTCCACATCCATCAGAGTTTCATCTGCACATCCACCAATATCATTTATTGTATCTGTTGAGACTCTGGGGAGACTGGACACCTACTTGCAGAGCGCTTCAGAGAACGTCTCTGTGACACCTGCACCAACCACCCCCACCGGCCCCGGCTCAACACTTCAACTCCCCCTCCCATTCCGCCTAGGACAGGCAGGTCCCAGGCCTCCTCCATTGCCACTCTCTAACCACCGCCACCAGGAGGAAGAATGCCTCATCTTCCCCTTGGGACCCTCCAACTACACGGTATCAATGTGAACTTCACCAGTTTCCTCATTTCCGCACACCCTACCTTATCCCAGTTCCATCCTTCCAACTTGGCACAGCCCTCTTGAACTCTCCTACCTGTCCATCTTCCCTCCCACTTATCTGCTCCACCCTTGTCTCCAAACTATCACCATTACCCTCACCTCCATTAACCTATCGTACTCTCAGCTACCTTCCCTCTAGCCCCACCCCCTCCCATTGATCTCTCTACCCTCTCGACTCTCGAGCCTCATTCCTGATGAAGGGCTCTTGCCCGAAACATCGATTCTCCTGCTCCTCGGATGCTGCCTGACCAGCTGTGCTTTCCCAGCGCCACACTCTCGACTCTGATCTCCAGCATCTGCTGTCCTCACTCTCTCCCTGGTTGGACCGAAGGGTCTGCTTCGTGTTGAATGACTCTATGACTCCACGTCATGACAAGGCCAGGGGTGTGGGACATAGAGAGACATGTTCAGGGGCTAATATGATTGAACTCGATATTGAGTCCTGAAGGCTGCAGGGTCCCCCAGTGGAAAATCAGATGTTGTTCTTCCTGCTTGCACTGAGCAATTATTTTTGAGTCAGGCATTAACAATTACAACAGAGTCCTCTAGTGGTGGCATCATAAAGTACACCTTTGACTAAACACAGCACGAGCACAGCGGGAAACTCCAGAGGGATTTTGCCATTTTAAGGTGATTTAATTATCCCCATATGTAAGAGATTTTAACATCACTGCTTGTTCCTTGGCCAAGAAGTGTTAAGAACATAGCGCATAGAACATTACAACACAGGAACAGCTCTTTGGCTCACCATGTTTCTGTCATTCTAAACTAATCTCATCTGTCTGCACATGATCCATTTTCTTCTATTTCCTTCCTGTTCTGTCTAAATACCTCTTAAATGTTGCTATCGTATCTGCTTCCATCACCTCCCCCCAGGAGCACATTTCAGGCACCTACCATCCTCTGTGTGAAACGAATGTGGCTGGCACATCTCCTTTAAACTTTCCCCCCTCTCATCTTAAACCTATGAATCCTAGTATTTGACATTTCCAAACCTGGGAAAAAGACTTTGACTCTCCACTCTATCCCCATGCCTCTCATAATTTTTTTCAGGTCACCCCCTGAGCCTCCAAAGCTCAAACAGAAACAATCCAAACTTGTCCCAACCTCTCCTTACAGATAATACACTCCAATTCAGGCAAAGTCCTGCTAAACCTCTTTTGCACCCTCTCCTAATCCTCCACAACCTTCCAATAATGTGGTGACCAGAACTGGACACAATACTCCAAATGTGGCCTAACTTTTTTTACAGCTGAAATTGAGAGAGAAACCGAGTTGATGTTTTGAGTCCGGTTCTGAAGAAGGGTCATTGATCTTGAAACGTTAACTCGGCTTTCTCTCCCCAGATGCTGTCAGACCTGCTGAGTTTCTCCAGTAATTTCTGTTTTTTTATGTCTAAGCAGTTGTTCTGATAGGACAGACAGACAGTGGGTGTAGTATGTGTATCTTGCCTTTAAGAGAGTTTAACCTTTTAGGGATTTCCATTGCTGTATGTACAATAATGTTGATACTTTGCTGGGTGGTTAGTCCGCTGTGTGTCTGCAAGGGAACACATACAGTAATGAGTTGGTTTGCAGTAATGTCTGCTTCACAGCTTTGAAATAAACTAACCCACAGAGTTACTCAAACACTGAGTGTTTGGTTATTATCACTGTCATTAACATGATGTAGTGACTAGCTGTGGGAAACCTCGTGCTGTTGAGATCTATCATGCTTGAACAGTCAGCAAGGTAATCTACATGTGAAACAAATGGTTGACAGGCTTAAATCATGCTAAAATGTGTGAGATAACCCTTGAGTGTTTGTTTGTTTCAGTTTTAAAAACACAGCAAGCTCGTAAACAGATGAAACACTATAGAGAGAGGCCAGCTTAGCTCATTTGAAAGAGGCAAGTGATCAGGGTGGATGCAAGATTGATAACAGTCTGGGGAATACCGAAGGGCAGGAGGTCCATACATTAAATTGGACACAACAGACCCTGTAACATATATTTGCTGATCAGCCAGTTCAAAGATTTTATTACACATCTTGGAGCAGGTGGGACTTGAACACAGACCCCCTGACTCAGAGATGAGGACACTATAACTGCACCGCAAGGATGCTGTCAGCAGATCTACTTACAGAGTTTAAATTTATATTTTGGATTTCGAGATTCAGAAAATCAAGCTTAATAGTTCAGACTGGGGCCCTCTAGTGGTACAGTGGTCGAGTCCCCATCTCTGGATTGGGAGGCCCAGATTCAAATGGATTTGATTTGATTTGATTTATTTATTGTCACTTGTACTTTATTACAAAATTTAGTGAAAAATGTTATATAGCCTCACCACTCTCTGGTGTCATCTTAAAACACAGAAAATTAAACTGAAACACAGAATATAAGGCCAGAAGAATAAATAAATAAAGGTAAAAGTCCCACCTCTTCCAGAGGTGTGTAGTACCATCACTGAACAAGTTGTTTAGAAAAATAGGTTAAATAAAAATTTAATTATTAAGACTTGCTTAGCAATTGGGAGTGAAGGTGCACACAGATTTGGCACATAAGGATTAACAGCTAAAGACTTAAAAGCTGGTCTTCAATTGTGAATATTTAATTCACTACATGGGCGATTATGGGTGGTGGTTAATAGTGCTTGTAGAAAGTCACAGTGATTTGGTGGTGGGAAATCTGCTCAGTCGTGTGTGGTAACATCTCTGGGTATAGAAAAAACACCAGGTCTTGTACTACACTGGTAGTGTCTCCACCACTGAGTCTGGTGGCCTGGGTTCAAGTCCCTACCTGCTCCAGAAATGTGTCATAGAGCTGTAGCTTTAACAGGTTATTTTGTTCTGGTTTCTTTTAAGAGAGAAATTGAATGAGAGGTGAAGAGCTAGATACTAAAGACCACGTGAGTAAACAACTTGGAAGGCCTTGAGTTTTTTTTAACAGCTTGAATGCTCTCACAGGTGAGGATTTCTGGTTTTGATTTTTCAGTAACATCAGAAGCTATTGGGGTCTCAACAGAGTTAGACATTTCAGTGAATGTCTCCTAGCTGCTACACTCCCTGAATCCTCTCTTGATGTTTTTTTCCCTCCTGGATTGGAGAACTGCATGTGAGAATCTGAGTCAGAACTTGTTATTTTTGCTAAAGGCTGTGTTTATGAGATGTCAGTTAATTAGTTAATTACTGTATCTATTGTTCTGTTAAGTTTTCCAATAGAGTTGTTATTCTAAGTTCCCCTTTTTATTGATTGTATTTTAACTACAGTGTTTAAATAAATTGTGTTTTGCTTAATATCAAGAAGTTTGACCAGTCACATCACATATAAAACTTCATATTTGCCTTAAAAATAAGAAAAAGTTAGGGTCTAGGCTACTTTCTTAAAATATTTTGAGAGGGTCTGGTCTAGTCCATAACAAGATTGATTAGAAATATCTCGCAAAAAAAGGGGAAAAACAAACAGAAAAAAATTTAAGATGATTTGGTGATGGGCAAGTCATTCAGTAGCACTTCCAGATATAATACAAAAGTTAAAAGATTCCCAAAAGAATGGACTACATTAGACAAGCAAATTGATATCAGGTTAAACTTAAACGTTTGTTTTTAGAATTTATATAATTTAAACAGAAGCCATAGACCAGTTTGTGGGTAGGCGTGGAGAAAAGGGCTGGTTTGGAGATTTTTCAGATGAGAGCTGGCAAACAGAATTGTTGAGTGTATCCATCCTTATGGAAGCACTTCTATGAAAGATTTGCTGGATAAACTGAAGACTTAACAGTACCAATAATTATTGAAGGGTGAATGTAAGAAGGAAACCATTGCACAGGTTGGTGAGGTATACAGGTCGTTAGTAGAATGTGACAGTTGGTGCAATCACTGGAACACCCAATCACATCACGATAAGTGCAATGTGTGGCCTTTTGCGTGCATGAAAAAAATGCTTAATTTTCAATCAATTTTGCAAGGTGTGTGACAGTACATTGAAGCAAAGGTTGATGCAGCTACAAAGAGCCATGCACTGGTCCAAACAGACAGTACACAAGAAGTATATTCAAATCAGAATAAAGAAAGTTTGGTATCCCTCCAGAGGCATATCTATGAAGTGATTGAGAAAGCAGAGTCTAACTAGATACACAATAAGAAAAAGAGCAGTGAACACATACTGTTAATCTCATGGAAAACAGAAATCAAACCTTCCCATGTAAAAATTCAAAATATCTGACAGAAAATTGGTAACTATTCATTATTGGCCAAGATTGACCATGGGGCCGAGTGCCAATATATTAGCCCTGTGCATACTAAAGAATCTACCCACAGACATGGGAAACCATGATGAAACCTGGGAATACTAAGCTTAAGGTCACCAGTTCAATGTGCAGGATCAGTAAGGCTGGAGTACAAGTACAATCTATCCACTTGGACATCACAGGTTGTTTACATTGTACACACTGCTAGTCCAGTAATTACAGGTATATCAGCATTCCATAACCTCACACCAGTTACAGTCTGTGCAATCAGTCAGACATCAGAGACAAAACAGAAACTGAATCAAACAATTGAAGAAACATTTACAGATTGAATATTGAAGAAGAAAGTCAGAGGTCACACAACACCTGGTTATAGTCCAACAAGTATATTTGATCTCACAAGCTTTTGGAGCATGATCCCCTTCATCACCTGACTTCTGATTTTATCCACCTCCACAACATGGAACAGAACACTTCACATTTTCTTGTGAATTAGTGGAGCTAAAACTTCAGGTCTTTGCAATGAAGAGAAAAATGAAAGTTGACAAGGAAAGGCTGAAACACTAGATCAAGTTAAATTGAACTTGAGATTACTGTTTCTGAGATGATGTAGTCTTCGGGGAATAACTCTGCTCAGTTCACAAAGATGAATGAAGAGCAGCAAGGTAAAGGAGGGAAACATGATGGGCTCTACATCATCAATCCAATGAAGAGCTTGCCGCTTTACAGGAAGATTTGAAACAACTCGCACCTAAAATAGAGCAAGCTTTGAAGAAGCAAATGCAGAAACATTGGCTTGAGCTCAAAACCAAAATGACAGACCAGCAAAAACCAGATGGAGATGCACAGTGCACACAAGTGATTCATGAGTTAGACTTTTTAGAAGTAAATGTTTACAATGATGCTGTCATGAAAGAATCCAA
Organism: Chiloscyllium punctatum; assembly: GCF_047496795.1. Lineage (NCBI taxonomy): Eukaryota > Metazoa > Chordata > Chondrichthyes > Orectolobiformes > Hemiscylliidae > Chiloscyllium > Chiloscyllium punctatum. The sequence goes on from NC_092743.1 coordinate 137,017,322, forward strand.
GTGGGATATTGAGGAAGCCAAGCAACCACCGAAACCACAACTGAAAGTGTTCCAGGCTTCAAACAAAACACCAAAGCAAGAAATATTTGCAAAGACTGGACAGTTATTACAGCAGGTCATGAAGAAAACTAATGATCCAACAGAAGGCTCAAACTTTGATGGAATTAGAAAAATCTGGGATGTAAAAACAGATGCTTAAAATAAACTGGAAACTTCTAAGGGACGTAGCAGTAAATGGCAAGAAGATTTAAACCAGTCAGCAGCTTGAAGGTCAAGTGGCTAATCCGGAACAAAACTTGGCTGTGGTTCATCAGGAAAAGCAAATTCTAGGACAGCAACTATAGGCCATGACAGAGAAACTTGACAACACAAGCAGATATGTCAGATCACATCACTGATGTCTCTGACAATCAATAGCACTATCAGGAAGTATGAACAAATTACTTGTGTGTTATTAAGTCTTGCAGACTCACTCGCTGTTGTGAACAGTTAATCATTGTCTTGGAAAGGAGGGGCATGTGTGTTTGTACCTTGTCTGAAAGGGAATTTATTTCTTCAAAACTCCATGTCATGTGTACGTAATGTTGCAGCTCTGCCAGGCTGTTAGTCTACTGTGGATCTTCAAGTGATACACACAAATCAGTTGGATTGTTGCAATGCCTACTTCAGAACTTGTAATGTGTTTTACTGTTTCAAGTAAATTAACCCATGAATTTAATCAATCCCTGATGAATGAATAATCAATAGACCACACATACTACCATGACAATGCGTTGAAGGGTTTAGAGGGGATTTTTAGAGCACATGCATTAAATGACTAAAGGCACAAATGCCGGCAGAGGGGAAAAGGCAGGAAGGGTGCAAGAGAATCTAGAGTTAGAAGAATAGAGTCTTTAGGATGCTCCCTGTGCAAGATTCTGCAAATCAGTTTGGGAAGACAGATGCACCAACACCAGTGTCCTTGACCAGGCCAACACCCCTAGCGTCGAGGCACAGAACACCCTCGATCAGCTGTGATGGGCTGGAAACATCATCCCCATGACCGCCACAAGACTCCCCAAGCAGGTGCTCTCCTCCCAGCTCCGAAATGGCAAGTGAGCCCCAGGTGCACAGAGGAAATGCTTCAGTGATACCCACAGGACCTCACTGGGGAAGTGCAGTATTCCCACAGACACCTGGGAATTACTGGCCCAAGTGGAGGAGGAGCATGTGGGAAGGAGTTGAGTACCTTGAGACTTGCCATTGGGGGAATAAGTGGAAACAGGATGAGGAGCCAGACCAATGCCCCAGCTACCCCTTCCTGTGACCACCACCTGCCCCCTGCCCCAAGTGTAACAGAGCCTTGGTACAGAAATGTTTTGGTGAGTGGAAAACCGAAGATTAGACAGTTTGAAGGTTTGGCTCCCAAAAATTGCTGTCTCCATCTGATCGTGACATTGTCAGACTGTCTTTAAAATTGATGAAGAACAAAAACATACCAAGGTGCTCGAATTTTGAACTTTTTCTTATATTGCAATTAGCCTGCATATGTGTTCTCAAAAATAAATATGACTATTTTAATATTTATATCTTGATAGTAAAATAAATATGAGGATAAAGTCCAAGAAAAATTGGTCTCATTTTATTAAACTTAACAGAAATATTTTTTTCCATGATATTTACGGCACATATGAATCATTATATATCAATGTGCAACAGAGATTTTATTAGATACCCTAAAGTATGGAGAGGGCATAACCCATCATAAAATCTAAATCTGTTCATAGTTATGAAAAGACTGGAGACATATTGTTGTATAGTGACATTCAATTGTCACCACAAGGTACATAAAAGAGAAACAAATCAATAATGACGTAAATATTCATGTTCACCTCATCCTTTTATAACCTGCACTTGTTGCTGCTCACTGTTGGAAGCACTTTCTGTATTGCAGGTACAAACGCTCAGTAAGTCTTTTGTACAATAGCTGATCTCTTATGGCATTGCTCCCAGTATGTAGACTGATGCAAATTATAATGATCAGGTGAAATTGTGTTCAATATGTCTCGTTTCTTAAAGATAATTAATGGGGGATAAGTCCATTTAGAGGTCTTCTCAGTTGAGGACAATTACTGAGAGAGTTTTTTGTAGATTAGTAGCTGTTTGAAAATCTTTAGCCCCCTGCACCTGGAGTGAGTTCCAACAAGTAGCAAATGAATGACTGAACAAAAAAGACATTTGAAGAACAGCATCCAACAGATATCAGGAGTAAGATTTTGACATGAACTTTCATAGGGAATAATCCTGCTTTGACACTGTAACTTTGCTAATTGTTTGCAGGGAAGTCTGCCATTAAATGGGATGAAATCACCAGATAAATAATTGTCTATAACTTACAACCTTACTTTACCAAATGAGCTACTGAAGTGCTGTTAGACAATCTTTATTTTATGGAGTCATAAAGTTATAGAGATACACAGCACAGAAACAGACCCTTCGGTCCAATTTGTCCGTGCCAACCAGATATGAATTAATCTTGTCCCATTTACTAGCATTTGGCCCATATACCTCTAAACCCTTCCTATTCATATACCTGTTCAGATACTTTTTAAATGTTGTCATTGTACTAGCCTCCACCACTTCCTCTGGTAGCTCATTCCATACACGTACCACCCTCTGCATGAAAAAGTTGCTCCTTGGGTCTCTTTTATATCTTTCCCCTCTCACCCTAAACCTATGCCCTCTAGTTCTGGACTCCCCCACCCCAGAGAAAAGACTTTGTCTATTTATTCTAAACCTATGCCCCTCATGATTTTATAAACCTCTCTAAGGTCACCCCTCAGACGCTCCAGGGAAAATAGCCCTGTCTATTCAACCTCTCCTCATAGCTCAAACCCTCCAACCCTGGCATCATCCTTGTAAATTCTTCCTAAGCCCTTTCAAATTTCACAACATCCTTCTTACAACAGGGAGACAGAATTGCACACTTAATCAATGTCCTGTACAGTCGCAACATGACCTCCGAATCCAATCCAGAGTGTGCAACAGAGACTATCAGATCATTAAGTGTTGAATATGGGAATATTGGAATACAGGAAGAGGAGTAAGCCATTCAGCCCCTTGAGCTGGTTCTGTCCTTTAATGAGATTGTGGTTGACCTCCATATACTTGTCTTTGACCTATGTACTTTAATAGCTTTGCTTAACAAAAACTTATCTATCTCAGTTTTAAAACTAACTAGACATCATGAATGGTCTTTCTGAATATTCCATCTGCTATTTTCAGGCATATAAATGACGGGCAGCAGGGTGGCTCAGTGGTTAGGCCTACTGCCTCACAGTGCCATGGACCTGGGTTTAATTCCTGCCTCGCCTGACGGTGTGGAGTTTGCAGACTCTCACCCCATCTGCTGGGTTTGCTCCACTTTCCTCCCATAATCCAAAGATGTGCAGGTCAGGTGAATTAGCCATGCTAAATTGCCCATCATGTTAGATGCATTAGTCAGGGATAAATATAGGATAGAGGAATGGGTTACTCTTTGGAGGATCGGTGTGGACTTGTTGGGCCGAAGGGCCTGTTTCCATACCGTTGGAAATCTAAATGTGTTCTTATTGAGTTTTTATATGACCACACTAGAGCTATTATACAGTTTCATTCAAGGTTCATTCATCACATGATGCCAGATTAATCATTTCGATAGATCACTATAATGGATTGACAATTTAAATTGAAATGTTGGTTGAGCCCCCCAATGTGTATTTTTCACTAGGAGCAATGTGATTTGTGTGTCCCAATTGATTCAGTCCCACAAGGTCTGCAGATGATAAATAATTTCCAGATGTAATCAAGAAAACATGCTTGTTTTTTAGTATTGTCATGTGTGAATCCCCAATATGGGTTGTCAAAATATCACTGTGTCTGCATTGTAATGAGGTTTGTGTTTCTTAATGAACTGTTGAAATGTTTCCTTTCCTGTAATGAGAGGTCTGGGAATGGCAAATTCTCATTTATACAGAGATAACACATCAGATAAATAGCTCCAATGTATTTCTTACTGACTCATCAAGAGACTGTGCTGATTGTGTGTTATCAAAAGATTTTCCAATTATATACTTGATCGTGAGTTCACATGACTGAATCAGCTCATTATCTGAAGATCTTTTGAGTGACTGGACTGAAAAAATATGTTATAAAGGTGTTTCAACCTTACCTTTCCAGAACTTTATTCAGTTTCAGAGTAAACAGAATTTAATGGGGGTGTAGTTTTCTAAGTCCCAATGCATCAGTGCTGGGAATATGTGGTGTGGAGGGATTTCTGGCCCATGTGCTTGTCTTTGGCACTGGTGTCTATTTCCCAATGGAGCAGGAAAGGATGGCCCAGGAGTTAAAAAAATAAAGGGAAAAGATCGGGACAAATACCAGTAGGTGGTGTCATAAAGAATCTTTGTTTTCATCTGCCACAACATTCATTTCCAGTATAATGGCTCATCTGTCATCTGAGCATTTACTTCTTATAGGTGAAGTAGGGAGAATGTAGTGATTGGAATGAGGGCTACGTTGATGTCATTGACTATGAGAGTCTTGATTGGCCCAGCTTAATCCCATTCAGGGAGCCCTGGCTGACAGATATTAACAGGAGATTTGTCTCACACCTGCACACACACAACATAGGTGCTGGGGAAAAATAAGCACAAAAAAAAGGAGATGCAGAGAGTCTCCTCACTCTAGGGACTGGCTCTGAGCTGACTGGTCAGAACCTGTGTCCTGTGCATGTGTAAATAAAGGGTGACTTGGTGATGGGATACCAGCCTCTGTGCAGTTATTTCAGAGAGGATACCAGATTCAGTGCTACATTCTCCTATTATGTGAGAATTTTCCTTTGAGTAGTAACAGCAGCGGGACAAGAAACATAAGAATTTGGTCCATAAACTGCCTCTCAATGACATATTCTGTCATCAACACGGCATTTGCAGAAGGTTCTCACTGAATATTGTCCCACGAAATATTGTTTTGTGTTGATCTCCAATGATACCCTGTATTTACATTGTCCTTATATTTCTCTGTAACACCTTCAGCCTTGGTCTCTAAGCCTCCCTAACCCTCTCAGCCCAAATACCATGTTTTCCTTCTTTAAGAGGCTGATTTAAAACAGGTCAGTTCACAGAACTTTGGGCACATGGGCAGGATCTTGCATGAGATAATGGGATCTGGAATCCACGACTGGAGTTTGGAGATGCCAACTATTCTATAAACTAGGACTATTGCTGTCTTGCGGAGGTCTATTTTATGTCTAACATTCAATGAAGTAATTTGTCAATAGTTGAGCTAGGAGAATTGGGATCGCCTTGTCCTTTTGAGAGTGGTTTGTGCTGAGGTATGGGATGTGCTCAACGTTATTCCAGAGTGTCTCCTTCAGTCTGTATGGGAGGTGAATATTTGGCTGACAAAGTGAGGGCAGATGAGTTTTGCTTTGGGAACATTCAGGGCCAGGCCAATGAACTGTAGAACTGAAGAAATTAAGAACAGGTCTGATCAGAGCAGGCAACAGCATTAGTCAACCACAAAATCTTGGGTGAGCAGTTTAGTTCTAGAGCAGAGGTGACTAAGATTAAAGAGTTTTCCATATAGACAGTATTTACAACTGACGTCAGCGGCAATTGATCTTTACTGAGATGAATAGCCATGATCAGGTAAGTGGTGGATAACATGTAGGCTATCACATTTGACCCTGGTCTGGATCTTTGAAGGAGGCATCTGTTTCAGATCTCTCACTAAATACATTTGCAGTCATATAATCCTGAAACAGTTTCAGTATTGTGATGAAGTTTCTTGGACTCCAAATCTTTACTGTCCAATCCATAGAATTTCAGACGTACCGGGCTGCATTTCTTAAGCGATGGGGAGTGATGGTGGAGGGAGAGAATAGGGAATGGCTTGCATGAGAGGAAAGGTCACGAGCAAGCTTGGAAGCTGCATGCCCACACATTGGGCTGTTGGCAGGCTGAAGTATGAGAGACTGATCCTTCCGCTACACAGTGGAAACAAGTCCTAGCCTCTGGAGCTCCTGGTCAATCTGGGAGTGCCACCCTCTGTAAAGTCTGCAACCACACTATGTGGTTTCCTCAGTCACAGGAGGTTCAGGAGAATGCACATTATACTTCTTCCCTCCTCTGACAAGAGGACAAATGTGTAAATAAATCATGTTGTGGAAACTGTGGAATTCAGGAAAGAGTTATTTCTCCTTCCCAATCCAGGAGAGGGCTGAATGAAATCTTGACATAAACGAAAGGTCATCAACTTTGAAGACTTCAGTGGGAGTACCACTGGGCTACAGTCCTCATTCTATTTTTATCATTTGATTGCTTATTGCAACATGATCCCATTGATTGTCACCCACCCATGGATCATACAACTGGGGGTCAATGAAGAGGTTATCAGTGCTATTGTGGATTCATGATTGAGGAGTTGAAGCATGGCATTATGAAGAAGTGGAACACCATTCTGTGAGCGAAGGGTTCCTTTGACCGTGATCTCTATATGGTCCTGGTGACTTCAAAAAATTGCACGTCATTGATGGTCCCCATACTGTTGGACTGTGTCGGCTTTCTTTTTCCCACCCCTTGTTATTTATCTTTCAGTTTGAATATTCTTTATTGTTTTACAAATGAGTGCACAGAGAATGTCAAAGTACACATTCAGATACAATAAAAATGTCAGCAATGAGACAACATGCCATTATTTAGTTTTTATTTACTAATCAAAAATGCAAATAGCCACATCTGATTTCACATTTGTTCACATGTGGCTAGTGAATAATATTGCACAATGTTACTTTATAGAATGAAAGTATAAAATAGTTACAATGCAGAAAGTTCTACTTGAACTGTCACATCTGTGCTGGCAATTCATTTATGTTACTCCCTGAAAACTTTCCCGAGAGTTTTCCAAACTGTTCCTCTTCAAGTAAGGATTTCAATTCAATTTCGAAAGCCATGTTTGAAACTGCCTTGGGTGTGAGTATTTCAGAATCTAACCACTCGCTGTGTAAGAAGGGTTTTGCTCATGTTGCCATTGTTTCTTTTGCAAAATTCTTCAGCTGGTGTTCTCTGCTTTTTGATCCTTTCACAATGGGACAGTTTAGTTGTGTAGAATTGTAACGTTTACAGTTCTCTCACAAGTTAAACAGTTGTCCAGTTACTTCTTAAAATGTTGGCAAAACATCATGATTGCAGAAAAGTTGATTCTTATTAATTGTGAATTACTACTTTTTGTTCAAATATAGACCAAAGTTGACAAGAATAAATTGACCAGAAATAAACAGCCAGTGGATTATAATTAATTTTAATCAATATAACTTTGCAAAGTGGTGAATTTGATGAATTAAAGTTTATTATATCTCCATGCGGTAAATGGTTTCAGACACAAATATTTCCTGAGGCTCTACCCCCACATCCATGCTTGACTTCAGGGATATGACAGGTGTAACTGGCTTCAAAAAGGGAGAAATTCATGTTTTATGGAAACTATTGAGATATTTCCTCCTTTCCATGGCAGGGAAAATTATTGGCACATGTGTACCGTCTCCACCAGAGGGCAGATGTGCAGTGGTGTGCAGGAGAATAATTGGGATTGTTACAGACAGTGTCACTGTTGCATATACTGTTTGAAAAGTGAAATGTCAAAATGTTTCAATTAAATAGAAAACAATATTACTCAATATTGTTCCAGATTACAGTCTGTATCAATGAAAATGGATGGAATTGAAAAATTAAATTACAAGACCATCATTGATAAGGAGGCCAATTAGACCACCGAGCCAAGGATTATGCTGTACAGTAAAACTATTTGTGATCATCACTATCATGTTGTCTTATCAGGGAAAAAAACTCTGGGATCATTTACAAGAGTGAATTCCTAAAATAAGGAAAATAATTAGAAAATGTTCTGCACCAGTTGGGTGGCACAGTGGTTAGCACTGCTGCCTCACAGCGCCAGAGACCGGGGTTCAATTCCCGCCTCAGGCGACTGACTGTGTGGAGTTTGCACGTTCTCCGCGTGTCTGCGTGGGTTTCCTCCGGGTGCTCCGGTTTCCTCCCACAGTCCAAAGATGTGCAGGTCAGGTGAATTGGCCACGCTAAATTGCCCGTAGTGTTAGGTTAGGGGTAGATGTAGGGGTATGGGTGGGTTGCGCTTCGGCGGGTCGGTGTGGACTTGTTGGGCCGGAGGACCTGTTTCCACACTGTAAGTAATTTAATCTAATCTAATCATATTTGTGACTCCTCATACAGTATATGGAAGTGGTCCATGTTCAAATGCAACATAATCTAGACAGTAATCTAGACAGTACCCAGGCAACATAATCTAGACAGTACCCAGGCAACATAATCTAGACAGTAATCTAGACAGTACCCAGGCAACATAATCTAGACAGTAATCTAGACAGTACCCAGGCTTCAGCTAACAAGTGGTGAGTAACATGCACAAATACCATGCAGCAACCATATCCAATAAGAGAGACCGCCCCATGACATTCAATGGTATTACCATCAGTGAATCCCTCAGTATCAACATTCTGGAGTTTACTGTTGACCAGTAAGTCAACTGGACTCACAACATAAACACAATGACTGCAACAGCAGGTCCAAGACTAGGAATACGACAGTGAACATTGTTGCCTGAAAGCCTGTCCACTATCTACAAGGCACAAGTGAGGAGTGTGATTGAATACACCCAACTTGCCTGGATGGAAGCAACTCCAACAATATTCAGGAAACTTGATGCCGTTCAGAACAAGGCAACCCACTTGATTGGTACCACATTCACTCCTTCCCCTACCAACATTCAGTAGCAGCAGTATGTACTATCTACATGACACACTTCAGAAATTCACCAAAGATCTTTACAACAGCACCTTCCAAATCCATGACCATTTCCATCTAGAAGGACAAGGGCAGCAGATACATTGGGCAAAACCACCATCTGTAAGTTACCTTCCAAGCCACGCACCATCCCCTTGGAGCCTTGGAGGCTGAGGGGTGACCTTATAGAGGTTTACAAAATTATGAGGGGCATGGATAGGGTAAATAGGCAAAGTCTTTTCCCTGGGGTTGGGGAGTCCAGAACTAGAGGGCATAGGTTTAGGGTGAGAGGGGAAAGATATAAAAGAGACCTACGGGACAACTTTTTCACATAGAGAGTGGTAAATGTATGGAATGAGCTGCCAGAGGAAGTGGTGGAGGCTGGTACAATTGCAACATTTAAAAGGCATTTGGATGGGTATATGAATAGGAAGGGTTTGGAGGGATATCGGCCGGGTGCTGACAGGTGGGACTAGATTGGGTTGGGATATCTGGTTGGCATGAATGGGTTGGACCGAAGGGTCTGTTTCCATGCTGTACATCTCTATGACTCTATATGACCGTTCCTTCACTGTTGCTAGGTTAAAATCCTGGAATTCCCTTTCTAATGGCATTGTGCATCTGCCTACATCACATGGACTGTAGCAGTTCAAGAAGGCAGCTCACCATTACCTTCTCAAGGGCAACTAGTGATGGGCAATACATGCTGACCCAGCCAGCGATGCTATGTGCCATGAGTGAATTTTAAAAAAGTCTCAACATCATGGACACGACAGTAATGCCAATGATATTTCTTGAAATAGAATAGTGAGAGAAATAGCTGTGATTAGTTTTTAAATCGCTTCTCATGAGTTTCCTCAATCTTTCTGTTTGGCACTTTCTGCAGTTGGCCTGAGCAATCCTAAGAGAGTTCATCTGTGGATGTGTCTGCTGTGCCCCTTTGTATCCACGGTGACTTACATCCAGATTGGGAGATTTAGCAGCTCCTCCGTCACAAAGATGGAGCCTAAGAGTTTTAGATACTAGAAAGAACAGGCGAGTTTATTACATAAGAAAAAAACCAAAGAAGTACTGGGAATCTGAAACAAAGACGGAAATTGTTGGAGAAACTCAGCAGGTCTGGCAACAGCTGTGGAGAGAGAAACAGAATTAATATTTTGCGTCCAGTGATCCTTCTTCCAAAGGGGAGTACGAAGATGAGTGCTTCTGTCTCGTGGCTAAGGTTTATACCTCCATGTAAATCACTGGCAGGTAAATGATGTGCCTCTGTACTTCTTGGTTAACTGCAGAGCCTTGCTTTGTGCAAACTAGTTTCAATATCCCTTATATTACAATCATGTCTTCAATTCATTGGCTGGCATTTAGGATGTCAATATTATGAAAATGCACTGCAATGTTTCTGAAACTGTGTGAGCTAGGCTGTGGCTATATCATAAATCTACCTTGCTCACACACTGCACTGATGCTAATTCATTAAGTCCTGATTTAAAACTCTTGCCCTTGTCTTCATGTTGCTGCATGGGCTCATTCCTTTCTGTCTCTGTAACCTCCTCCAGGGCTACAACCCTCTAAGAGCTTTACAGTCCTTCAGTCCTTGGTATTGCTATGTTCCTGTCCCACCAAAGATGCCATATCTTTTATCTATCCTGCCCTAAAGTCTGAACTTCACTTCTTAAACTTTTCCACCTTGACTCCTATAAAGTTCTGCTTAAAATCTACCTCCTTTGCCAAGCTTTAGATCACTAGTGTTCTGAGCAAGGGTCACTCGACCCGAAATATTAACTCTAATTTCTCTCCACAGATGTTCCCAGACTTGCTGAGCTTTTACAGCAATTTCTGTTCTTGTTTCTGATTTAGAGAATCTGCAGTTCCTTCAGTTTGTATTTAGATCGCCAGTTCTAATGTCCCTTTCTTAGGTTGATGCTCTTGTGAGATGCCTTGGAATGTTTTAACCATGTTACAGTGCCATCCAAATGTACTTTGTTGCTGTTGCTAATCAACTCCATAATCTGACCCATTTCCATTGGGTAATTGTCAGTGGAACATTTTCATGTTAAGCTTTTATAAAGTAAGACTGACTGAATATTGCCATGAATGTTAAATGAATCACAGTCAAACTTATCAATTATCAAGAACATCAAATAAACACTGATCTAGCTGATCCCTGTTCCTTCACTGATACTGGGACAAAACCCTGGAATTTCCTTCTGATCAGCACTGACAGTGTCTCTAAAACCTAAAAAAAAAGGCAGCTTTCGATTAGATTAGATTCCCTACAGTGTGGAACAGGCCTTTCAGCCTAACAAGTCCACAGTGACCCTTCGAAGAGTAACCCACCTAGACCCATTTCCCTCTGACTTATACTATGTCCTAACACTATGGGCAATTTAGCAAGGCCAATTCACCTGACCTGCACATCTTTGGAGTGTGGGAGGAAACCCTCACAGACACTGGGAGAATATACAAACTCCATATACACAGTCACCTGAGGCAGGAATCGACCCTGGGTCCCTGACGCTATGAGGCAACAGTGCTAACCGCTGAACCACCATGTTGCCCTTTCCAGGGCAGTTAGGGATGGGCAATAAATGCAAGCCTTGCCAGCAATGCCCACATCCTGTGAATTAATTTCTAAAAATACAGGATTTTGTTTTCAGCTTGTGAAGTTATCTACATCCTTTGCAACTTTTCATCTTGACACTGTTTGCCTGAGTAGATAAAGGAAAAAGCAATTTTGTAAAAGCAAAATTAACACCATCAATCATTGTGGAGATAGAGATGTAAATTTATAACATTAAAAAGGGTACAAAGCCAACAATTAGCTGTTAACAAAGGTAATAATTATTAAAGATTATTGGCTGGATTTTCCTCTTGGTAGTTGACAGAGGTTTCTTTTTTGGAGGTAATTACATTGAAAATTCACATAATTACTGCTGCCAATGTGATAATGTGCAACTTCACACTGTCATTGTGGGGATAAATTTAGCTGATCATTCAAATGCCTGCTGAAGCCAAACCACATCAATTTACAGTTTTCCTTATTCCTGAACTGATCAGAAAGCCCAGGTTTGAATTTTTTTTTTGTTTTGCTTAGCTGAGCTCAGCTAGAGTAAGTGCAGAGATAGTGGATTTACCCACAGGGTCTCTATTCTACAGAGGAAATAAAAACAGTCAGGATTCTGACTCCTGATCACTGTCAACAAAGTATTGAGCTTCACTTTAGTGCCTCACATAAAGCTGCCTCAGAATACTTGCAGTCAAAGCTCACCCACTTGTCTGAGGGTTAGTGGAATATGACAATCAATACTCCGACAGCCTTCAGGAAGGAAGGGCAGAATTGATTTTAATAAAAGTAACAGTTTCAATAAGAATCATTTGATTGCTATATTTATGACCAGTGATATCCATCCTTAAGAAGTGGAATCGAAAACAGAAGGGGAAAAAAAAGGTCTAGTTTCCATGGTAACATGTGGAGGTGGTTTTAAAATTTAGCTGGTAATTTGTGGATTCAAAAACATGTTTCCATACGTTGTGAATGAAATGGTGCCTGGGTGGAAAATGCCTGCAGTCTCCTCAGATAGCTCTGGTGAATATATGGACCGTGCCAGGCAGGAAGGTTTGAGTGGTGCTGGAAAAGCACAGTCGGTCTAGCAGCATCTGAGGAACAGGAAAATTGACTTTTCGAGTATGATGAAGGGCTTTTGCCCGAAATGTCGATTTTCCTGCTTCTCGGATGCTGCCTGACCTGCTGCGTTTTCCCAGCACCACTCTGATCTTGACTCTAATCTCCAGCATCTGCAGTACCCACTTTTACCTAGGGGGAAGGTTTGCTTAGATATCATAGTAGTGCTGTAAGGTCACCAGTACAGATGCTATTGATGGTCTCACCACACTTGGACGAAGGAGGTCAAAATCAGAATATTTGTTCTTTTATAGCTCCTACATCAACACTTGATGAGAAAGTGATTAGTAACATGAAGTTTGTCAGGGCTCATAGAATCATAAGAAAGCACCTGAAGAGAGGAAAGGGAGAAGAAGCAATATAGTGCAAAGGAGAACTAGGTTTCTGAAGGCTTTGCTGTAGACAACACTCAGCCATTAGCCTCATCGCAGTTATGTTCTCAAGTCAAAAAAGCCATAATTTATTCATTCCAAAACATCTATTTGCATTCATATATAGTGTCTTTAACATCACTAAATCTCCCAAGATGATTTACAGGAGCTTTACAAAAATAAATGACGCATAGATGCAGAAAAGGAGAGGTAACAATTGATGGGAGAATGTGGATGTGAGGTGGAAGGCATATCTTGAGATCACATGTGACACCAAGGTCGTGAACGCATTAGTTTAATCTCCAAAAGAAGCAAAATACTGCAGATGCTGGAGACCTGAAATTAAAACAGCGCTGGAGATATTCTGAGCAAGGGTCATCAGACCCGAAACGTTAACCCTGATTTCTCTTCACAGATTCTGCCAGACCTGCTGAGCTTATCCACCAACTTCTGTTTATGATCCTGGAGATATTCAGACAGGTTGGCAGCATCTGTGGGGGAAGAAATAGAGCTAACGTTTCACATCCAATGACTCTTCTTCAATTGCATTCCCAGGAAGAGTCAAGTGACTCAAAATGTTAACTTCTTTTTTAACCATGAATGCAGACAGATCTGCTATGTTTCTCCAATACTTTCTCTTTCTATTTCTGATTGTTGTCAGGGATAGTGTAACTGGGAAATGGGGTTTGCAGCTGGAATTGGAAAATAATGGTTCAAGTCTTCTTAGTATTTATTTGGAGGAAGTTTCTGTACTGAATATCTGAAATGCAGTCTAATATTTTAGTACCAGTGGAGGCATCAAGACAGGTAGTACTGAGCTAGACCTTGGTTCTGTCAGCATGGATATGATAATGAGCTTGGAAAAAATTATGACACTGACAATACAGTCTCCCTCAATGCTGTTCTAAATGTAAATCAAGATAATGTTCCCTAGTCCCGAAATGAACGAAACAGATACAATACTAAATGAGAATGAGACAGCCTGATCACTGTGCTTCAGTTTTACACAAGTGTAGCTTAATGATATGCAGCCATCTTCAAAGGTTTCCAGATTATTTCGTTGCTTAAGAGATTCTAAAATTAAGAATTTAAGATGAGCCTAAGTCAGACCTTCGCAACAGCTTTTCACTGATAACAAATTTTATGTTTCACACAGTGTGTTGTGTTGTGTGTGTGTGTAGGTACACCTGCATATAATCTACAAGCAGACTTATTCAGAAGGTTTACAGTACTGTGAAATATCAGCAGAATAATGCACTGGTACCTGATCCAATTGGGTCAAATGCAAACATAGCACTAATAGAGTCATAGAGTGATAGAAACGTACAGCATAGAAACAGATCCTTCGGTCCAACTCATCCATGCAGACCAGATTTCCTAATCTAATCTAATACCATTTGCTAGCACTTGGCCAAAACCCCATCTTAAGCCTTCCAATTCATATATCCATCCAGATGCCTTTTACATGTTGTAATTGTACCAGGCTCAACCACTTCTTCTGGCAGCTCATTCCATACACGTACCATCCACTGTGTGAAAAAAATGCCCCTTAATTCCCTTTTAAATTTTTCCCCTCGCATCCTAAACCTATGCCCTCCAGTTTTGGACTCCCCATCCCAGCGAAAAGACCTTGTCTATTTATCCTATCCATGCCCCTCATGATTTTATAAACCTCTATAAGGTCAGCCCTCAGTCTCTGACGTTCCAGGGAAAACAGCCCAACCCTATTGACCCTCTCCCTATAGCTCAAATCCTCCAAGCCTGGCAACATCCTTGTAAATCCTTTTGAACCCTTTCAAGTTTCACAACATCCTTCTAATGGGAGGGAGACCAGAATTGCATGCAATATTCCAAAAGTGGTCTATCCACTGTCCTGTACAGCTGCAACATGACCTCCCAACTCCTATACTCAATGCTCTGACCAGCAGATAGGATATGGTAGTACTGTATAGAGTATGGTACATGCTTGGGTTGCAAAAGGCTACTGATAAGGTGGAGCTTTTGCTCAGATTGTCATGAGGCAGCACAGCAAGCTAATGGCACTTCTAGGAGTGAGGAGAGAGGAGGAGTCAGAAGGAATCCGGGCTCCATCTCATAGTAGATGTTTATCACTGCAGTGGTGTTGTCTTGTGTGTCCATTGGAGACAGCTCCACCACACTTGGAAGGCCAACAGGCAGGGAAGTTGCAGACCAGTGTTTGTGTCCATCTATAGGAACCTGCTACCTCACAGGAGATTGGAGGAGAAACTTTCAGATTACTGGAGATGAGGGAGGAGGTCACTGTGGTTCTGCACATGGCCCATGGGAGGGTCATGCAATCCCACTGGTTAACTCCAGGTGCTATAGGAATGAAGACCATGACCACAGATGTGCACACGTCATTGTCTTCCACCTCCACACGGTTCCCTTTGTGGATCTGCAATGAGTCTCATGCGCTACACCCAGTCTCTCTGCAGTTCAGCTGGTGGAGGATAGTGGAGGACGGCTTGGTCACACAGAAACACAGGCCATAAGGCCAGCAGCCAAGGAAGAAGGGAGGTCAGTAGAAATCTAAATGAGGTAATCTTCATCACTGCAGAGCAGAGGAGCACCAGTGCATGTTCAGAATGCATGCTAACTATCTCCAGGTGTCCAAGAGGCAATGTTGGACATGAATACAGCTTTCTGAAGAGGCAGTCATTCACCTGTAGCTCTGAGGCCTTGGAGGGAACCCATGCCAGTCATCCACAGGGTATCTGTGACTCTGAACCTCTTCACCAGTAGCTCATTTCAGGTCTCCAAAGGGGAACATGCATGACATTTCCCAGGCTGCAGCACACTGGTGCATGTGGAGCTGAGCTATGCCAGCGGGGAGGGCAACAAATTCATCAGAACCACAACAGATGCTGCTGGCTTGACCACTTGGGAAGTGGACGTCAAGGTCAGTGCCTGGCTCCCACAGGTACAGAAATAACTCCACACACGTGACCATTCAGGATATCTGGGAACAGCCAGCTGCATTTGTCAATCAGAAGGAGTTTCACTCTTTCATGTTCAAGCTGCCTATGATCACTGGAAGGGAAGTTATACAGGTTGGCATTCACTTCTCAGGGACTCCCATTAGTTATGCATCTAAAGGAGGTCCCAGCTGCCACAGCTCTGTGAGGCTAAGTGGAAGGTTGGATCCTGTCTACCAAAGGGTTATCTCCTTCAAATGTGGCAAATGACTTCAGTGCATCAGCCCCAAAGCTGTGTCAGGAGTGTTACACTGCACACTGCCCAATAAGATAACTCAGAGAGCAGACTATCTATCTGTTCAAAATGCCCATCCAATGCCATAACCAATCAGACAGAGTTTTATGAGAGCTGCCACACAGGATTCTCAGGATTGTTGTCATCTGCTGTACCTTACATAAAAAAGTACAGCACAGATTAGGCCCTTAGGCCCACGATGTTGTGCCGAGATTTAATCCTAATGTAAAATATAATAACTTAACTACGCACCCCTCAACTCATTGCTATCCATGTGCAATAGGATGATGCTGTAAAAAGAGGAAAGAATTGTCAAACTGTGGACATGGACAGGTGGCTAATCTGCTGCGATGAGGATGTATGTGGAGAATGTTCTCCCAGATGTAGCTGGGCTATCAGGGACAATGCCATCTTCATTTGTTCTGACACACCCACCTAACCATCATGTCCTTGCTCTGTTTATTCTAATTGCCCTGCCACGTCTGCCAGCCCCCACCCAGAGCAATTTCTACTCCCTGGAACATCAACAATTGTGGACTGTTCTCTCTCAGGATGAAAGGTGACTCTTCGAGCCTGTGCTTCCACTCCCCCAGCCTCAGGATACTGGCTTTTTACAAACAGTCAAACCAGTGAGGTGATCATCAACAAGCTTCTTGTTCCATCGCTTCATGGTCAACTCCATGAATGCACAAGTATCACATCATTTCTCATTGTCATGAAGTCATTCCTTCAAGGGGACACCAGTAGATGCTGTATCCACAGTTATGTCTCATTACCTTGGGAATACAAAAACATACCCTACACATTACTAAGCAATGATGACTAACTTCTAATGCACCACCACATTGTTGTTAATGTAGGTGACATGTTTCTCAATCCCCTTCATTCAGCAACAACAGCTGAATATAAAGCATATCAAAGCAAAATATGTATGGTCCCTTGGTAATTAATCGTGCTTGTGATTGTTTGTTACTTTTAGATATTATCATCATCGATTGTGAGCAATAGAAACAGATTTTGTGTTTTGCTCCATGGTGTAAATAATGAATACACAGAGAAAAATCATACATATCAGCTCAAAGGAGGTAGTCCCAACAAATGCATACCATGTACACAATAGTTAGGGAACAAAATATAGTGTGATGTCTATATACAGAAAAGTCTCAACACCCAAGCCACCATTGTACCTTCTATACGTGTTAATTTTCTTTTATCACTACAGTCTTGTTGTGACCCTGACATCAGCTACTGAGAAGGAAGGCTGCATAGTGATCTCCCATTGCGCTATTGCATGTGGGACATATAGCCAGTGCATTAACTTAATAGTTACACTGAGATTGTACCTGCCACATAAACAGATGTGCTATCCACTTCCAGTTCTGCAGTTTGGAATATTTTCCCAACTATCATGAGAGTTTGGAGTGGAACAATCAGTCAGAACTTCACCATTCAATATTTGTGTTTTTCTCATTAAGAAATGGATCAATCTACTCCAAAATTTAGGAAGTGGGTGAATATACCGCAGTTTAGATATGACAGCTTTTTCCCCCCCAGTTTGTTTTGGCTTATTTCCCTATTGCATTGGTACAGTCAGTTCTTTTATAACCTACTTCTGTCCTTCAAGATAACCTTTGTGCTTGAGAAATTCTAATATGCTGCTTACATTGATATGACAACAAATCACATCAAAACATTCAGTGAAATTCTCAAGTGCCATGATTGTTTTTTATGTAAACATAACTGAAGCAAAGGTATACTTTCTGATTGACAAAGCCCAGGAATGAATGTTTAATACATTTATTTGGAATTAATCAGTTGACTACTTTTGATAGAACATTAACTGAAATAAAACTAAAAATGACTGCCTGAAATGGACCAAATATGAGTGTTGTGTAAGTGTGAGAAATGCTTTGAACTTATAGGAAATATGTGATAGAGTTTATTCCTCTTTTTTTAATTTTCCTGTCTGCTCTTGGAAATATGAAAAAACTGGCCAAGAGATTCTTTGCATTTAAACGTGTCAACTTGATTTTGTGTCTATCAATTAAAATAAATGGAAAATTGACCAGGTTCTATTATTGAGGAGTTGAAAAATGTGGTGCTGGAAAAACACAGCAGGCCAGGCAGCATCCGAGGAGCAGGAGAATCGACGTTTCAGGCAGAAGCCCCTCTTCAGGAATCATTCCTGAAGAAGGGCTTATGCCTGAAACGTCAATTCTCCTGCTCCTCGGATGCTGCCTGGCCTGTTGTGTTTTTCCAGCACCACATTTTTCAACTCTGGTACTCCAGCATCTCAGTCCTCACTTTCTCCTCTATTATTGAGGAGGCATGCATGACTTTTCTCTGTGTATTCATTATCTACACCATAGGGTAAAACACAAAATCTGTTTCTATTACTCACAATGGATGATGATATCTAAAAATAACAAACAACCCACAAGCACTATTAATTACTAAGGGACCATACATATTCTTTCCATCTATGTTAAACAATTAACATGGTGTGAGAGAAAGATTGATAATTTGATGGAATTCAATGCTGTAAAATCATATTAGTGCATGTGTAAAAGTCTTAAATCTTGATTTTGATGTTTCTTCCCAATTCAAATGAATGGAAATTTCATGAAGAAATCCTGAAGTACATGTCACTGTTCAGAATCTAGCAGATCATTCAAAAAATTGTATTTAACTTTGACTCGTGAATAATGCTTTAATAATGATTTATGGCAATTAGTTCAATAGCATCTATTGTTCATATTTTTCCATGTTTGTATTATATTATACTTGTTTGATAAAATCCCTTACACAAACGATAGGCAACAATAGACCATTGTACTTCTGTCTGATTTCTCCTGGAAGCAATGAGTTCAGTTTAGTGCAAGCTGCCCTGTGGTCCTCCCTAGACTGGCCATTCTCCATTGGTTGTCTTAGAGTCATAGAATTGTACAACATGGAAATAGACACTTCAGTCCTATTCATCCATTCCGACCAGATATCCTAAATTAACCTAGTCCCATTTGCCAGGACTTGGCCCATATCTATGTAAACCCTTCCTATTCATGTACCCATCTAGATGCCTTTCAAATGTTGTAATTGTACCAGCCTCCATCACTTCCTCTGGCAGCTCATTCCATACACGTACCACCCTCTGCATTAAAAAGTTACCCCTTAGGTCTCTTTAATATCTTTCCCTTCTCACCTTAAATCTATGCCGTCTAGTTTTGGAGTCCCCTAGCCAGGGGGAGAAAGAACCTTGGCTATTCACTCTATTCATGCCCCTCATGATTTTATAAATCTCTATAAGGTCACTCCTCAATCTCTGATGCTCCAGGGAATATAGCCTACCTTCTCTTTACAGTTCAAACTCTCAATCCCAGCAACATCTTAGTAAATATTTTCTGTACCTTTTCAATGATTGAATATGGGGGCATCCCAGCTGGTCACAGCCATATCTCAATATCTACGCTGCATACTTTCCAGTAGGTGTCACAGAGACAACAGTCAGGAATTCAAAACCCAGATGATAAGACCAGAAGACATAGGAGCATAAATGAGGCCACTCAGCCCATCAAAGTTTTTCATCCCTATTCTCCCATTTTTGGCCTGTAACCCTCAATCCCCTTGATAATCAAGAACCTATCTATCTCTGTTTTAAATATACTCAATAACCTGGCCTCCACATCCTTCTGTGGGAGTGAATTCCATAGATTCCCCACTCTCTGGTTGAAGAATTTTCTCCTTATCTCCGTTCTAAAAGGTCTTCCCTTTATTCTAGAGTTGTGCCCTCAGATCCCAGTCTCCTCTACCAATGGAAACATCCACTCTGTTCAGGCTATTCAGTATTTTCCTTGATAGTCCAGACCAGGCCATCTGCATTGCCCCATCATTATTTTGGTTGAGATCTGCTAAAATACTACGAACCCACTGAGATGTATCTGAGATGTATAAAGTTAAAAA
This sequence comes from Chiloscyllium punctatum, assembly GCF_047496795.1. Taxonomy (NCBI): domain Eukaryota; kingdom Metazoa; phylum Chordata; class Chondrichthyes; order Orectolobiformes; family Hemiscylliidae; genus Chiloscyllium; species Chiloscyllium punctatum. Next base: position 137,037,400 of record NC_092743.1, read on the forward strand.
TCGCACAACACCTGGTTATAGTCCAGCAGGTGTATTTGGAAGCACTAGCTTTCAGAGCGCTGCTGCTTCATTAGGTGGAAGAATTCTCCATGACCGCCTGATGAAGAAGCAGCGCTTGGAAAGCTAGCGCTTCCAAATAAACCTGTTGGACTATAACCAGGTGTTGTGCGATTTTTAATTTGTTCAAGTGCGTGTCACTTTATATTGAGCAGCGTTTCACATTAAGTCTGGCAAGTTTAACTGGGAATGTTTAAATTTAAGAATATAATTTATTCACTAGAGAAAGAGCAACAGCAATATTATTTTTAAAAGTGCTGATTGTGCTAAAGTACTTAATGAGTACCTGGTTTTGAAGGAGGCTAAGGGATTTATAAAGATAAATACAGCTGGAGACGTTCAGCTGCATGAAAGTGTGTCTCTTGAACTGAAATCATGAAAACGTTATGTCAAAGGAGACACCTAGAATATGTCTTTACTTTTCTCCATTTTATTGCCTGTATCTCTCCTGAAATGCTGATGTTGAGTTTCTAGTCCACTACTAAAATGACCACTGTTTGTGTCTCAATCTGGTGGATTACTATTCACTATTTTGGTTCTTGAGAACAGCATGGTTGATTGTGATTTTGTTCACATCCAATGTTGACGGAGACAGATTCTCCAGACTGAGTCACAAACTAGCAGTTATGAGTCATAGTCATAGAGATGTACAGCATGGAAACAGACCCTTCGGTCCAACGCGGCCATGCTGACCAGATATCCTATCCTAATCTAGTTCCATTTTCAGTACTTGGCCCATATCCATCTAAATCCCTTCTATTCATATAACCATCTAGATGCCTTTTAAATGTTGTAATTGTACCAGCCTCCACTACTTCCTCTGGCAGCTCATTCCATACATGCACCGTCTTCTGTGTGAATAAGTTGCCCCTTAGTTCCCTTTGTAATTTTTTCCCTCTCACTCTAAACCTATGCCCTCTAGTTCTGGACTCCCCCACCTTCCATGCCCCTCATTATTTCATAAATCTCTATAAGGTCACCCCTCAGCCTCCGAAGCTCCAGGGGAAAACAGCCCCAGTCTATTCAACCTCTCCTTATACCTTAAATCCTCCAACCCTGGCAACATCCTTGTAAATCTTTTCTAAACCCTTTCAAGTTTCACAACATCTGGAATCATGTTTTATTTTTCTTTAAAAATACACCCCACAAGAACTACGGATACTGGAAATCAGAAAGAAAAACAGAATTTGATGGAAAATCTCAGCAGGTCGGCCAGCATCTGTGGAGAGAAATCAGAGTTAACATTTTGGGTGCAGTGACCCTTCCTCTGAACCTGGTGGTAGCTTGGAAAAAGTTGTTTTTTTACTCAGATGTCAGACTGTGGAGTGGGGTTAAGGAATAAATGATAGATGGAGATAGAGCCCAAAGAGAGGGGAAAGCAGTTCGATAAACAAAGGAGTGGATAACAGTCAGTTTAGGAGAATGAATAGCTACTAATGGGGACTGTTAGTGGCTAATAATGTGTTGTTTATAGTAGCAGACCATGTGATAACAAGCCCTGGTGTCTGCGGATTGGGATAAGGACATGGGAAAAGGTACTTCAAGCCCTAATATTGAGTCCAGAAGGCTGCAGAGTTCTCAAGTGGAAAATGAAAAGCTGCACTTCCAGCCTGTGCTGAGCTTTGCTGGAACATTGCAGCAAGACTGAGACAGAGATGTTGGACAGGGAACAGGGTGGGTTTTTGAAGTGGCAGGCAACTGGATGCTCAGGGTCTTTTTTACTGTGAGAACATAGGTATTTTGCAAAGTGATCACCTAGTCTCTTGCTTTGTTTCTCCAATGAAAAGGAGACCAGATTTTGAGCAGCGAATACGGTAGACTAGATTGTGCAAAGTGCTGCTTCACCTGGAAGATGCGTTTGGGCCCTTGGATGTGGAGGAAGTAAACGGGCAGGTGTTATACCTTCTGCGGTTGGAAGGGAAATGGGGACTGTGTGAAGAGTATGGGAGTGAAGGAAGATGGAACTAAGATGTCCCAGAGGGAACAGACCTTGTGGAGGTCTGACAGGGAAGGGTCGGGGAGGGGCAGGGGGGGAGGCAATATATATCTGGTGGTGCCATTCTGCAAGAGGTGACGGAAATGTCAGCTAATGATCCTCTGGACGTGGATGGTGGATGGTGGAATGGTAGGTGAGGACAAGGGGGACTCTATCACTGTTGCGGGAAGGAAAAGAGGGGGTGAGAGCTGAAGAGTGGGAGATGGGTTGGGCCATCAATGGTCAACGATGGTGTTGGGGTATCTTTGGTTGAGGAAGAAGGTGAACATTTTGGAGGCCCCCTTGTCGAAGTTGGTATCATCAGAACAGATGCAACAGAGTCGCAGGAACAGGGAGAATGGAATAGAGTCTTTCCAGGAAGAGTTTATTTTTGTTCTTTTTTTCTTTCCTTAGTACAGTGGAGTTGAATCAAATTGCAGCACTTTAACTGAGGTCAGCTAATTCAGTAATTAGTGTTTTTGGCACATTTTTACTTGTAAAATTTGTAAAAGTACATTACAAAACATTAGCTTAAATGTTACAGAACTTTCAACAAAATTCAACTTATTTCCATAGAGAGTGTCCTACACAATATTTACAAAATACTTTCCATCTCAGCTATGCACCTTGAGGGTAAAACATTTCAAATTTGAAATTACAGAAAGTGTACAAATTTTACATTTTTCTCTATGTGCTGTATATATATACAATATAAAAATGTTGAGGTGCCTCAATCCATTTTCAATTCTCTTGATCTTCATATAGTACACTCTTTGTAAGGTATCCAGACTGTGGAGTTTTCAGCCTCTCAGTATGCTATGCTGAAAAGTCTTGGATTGGGACTTTGCCTCATTGTAACTTTACATTGGTTGCCCCAAACTTTAGTGTGTCTTCCCACCACATAGTTCCTGGGCCTTGGAATGTGCCAGTCAGCAACACACTATAAAAGACTGATGGGCTTTGAGCGGACTAAAAAGATTAATTCACCAAGTTGATGGTCCTCCAGGTACAGCTGATCTTAGTCTACATCCCTGGAAACTGCCCATTTCAGCACAGTGTGACCACAGCCTGTAGGAGCTACATGTGTACAAAATCACACATTCTTGCAGAAACAACTGGTCAGTTTTAACCTTGGTCAGGTTACCCAAGGTTGAAATACACCACATAATAGACTTAATGTTCTGCACATTAATGGAAGCAATTTTAACATATTTTAAAATTATTGCTGATTATCCTGACCATTTCCTTTCACAGTTCTTTGGTCTGTGCCTGCTTCCCCGTGCTGATCACAAATTATCCGATGGGTTAAGGAAACTGCCCTGGCCTGCCCCTTAGAGGTGTCCAGGCAGGTGGTATCCATAGTTCATGTGTGGGATAAGGTTTGGGCAATTACTCATGAGCGAATTCCAGCCCTACTCCACCCAATTCCCCTTTCAGGACTTTGAAGCATAGAATCATAGAATCCCTACCAGTGTGGAAACAGACCATTTGGCCCAACAGGTCCACACCAACCCTCCGAAGAGTAACCCACCAAGACCCATTCTCCTCTCCTATTTCTTGACATTTCCCCTGACTAATGCCCCTAACCTACACACTGCTGAACACTATGGAGCAATTTAGCATGGCCAGTTCACCTAACCTGCATAGCTTTGGACTGTGGAAGGAAACCGGAGTACCCGAGGCTGGAATCGAACTCATGTCCCTGATGTCGTTGTGGGCAGGTTGTTGGAGGGAATCCTGAGGGACATGATGTACATGTATTTGGAAAGGCAAGGACTGATTAGGGATAGTCAACATGGCTTTGTGTGTGGGAAATCATGTCTCACATACTTGCTTGAGTTTTTTGAAGAAGTAACAAAGAGGATTGATGAGGGCAGAGTAGTGGACGTGAGCTATATGGACCTCAGTAAGGCGTTCAAAAGCTTCCTCATGGTAGACTGATTAGCAAGGTTAGATATCTCGAAATACAGGGAGAACTAGCAATTTGGATACAGAACTGGCTCGAAGATAGAAGACAGAGGGTAATGGTTGCTTTTCAGATTGAAGGCCTCTGTGACCATTGTAGTCCCACAAGGATTGGTGCTGGATCCTCTACTTTTCATCATTTATATAAATTATTTGGATGTGCACACAGGAGGTATAGTTACTAAGTTTGTAGATGATAACAAAATTGGAGGTGTAGTGGACAGTGAAGAAGATTACCTCAGATTACAACAGGATCTTGAGGAGTAGTGCACAAGTGGCAGTTGGAGGCAAAACAGTTTTTAAAGCTTCTCTTATTTTAGTTGAAGGACAGTGTGTTGGATCATTAATACTGCTTGTTATTTTGGGAAGCAATGTCATGATGCCTGAATTACTTTCAGCTTGATTTCAAAACACGGTTGTGGCCTTTTCCCCATAGATTTACGGAGTGAGTGTGAGTTGGTTTATATTTTAAATCAACCTTGCTCCCCCCCCCCACCCGTGTCATGCCTGTGTGTTGATCCTTTGAAGTTTATTTTCTCTTTGTTTAAAGGAAGCTACAAGCTTATTGAGTGGCCATTTTTGCTTGAAGCTTTGTTGTCCTTGAGTGGAGGTGTGTGTGTGTGTGTGTGTGTGTGAGGGACTTAGAATGTTAAAGGCAGAGCCAGGCTGTGTGGGAAGGGGGAATAACTAAAGGCTCTGGGATCTGTGCAGTTCATGGCCTCGCTGTTACCTTAGACATGGGCTCGATAGAGAGAACGGCAGAATAACACTAGAGACCAGGCTCCATTCTTTATCAGCTTCTAAGTATTGCCTACAGCAACCAGCATCACCCAGACAGCTTTCACAACCCCCCTCCTCCTCTATCTAACTACAGGCTGGTTGGGATAACTCCACCCCTCCGTGACTGGGGGAGGCTGGAGACCGGTTCTCTCTCTCTCTGTGTGGAGTGTGTGTCAGGCTGTGGGTCCAGTCGCTAAAGGAGTGGGGAGGGGGGGGGGAATGGAGCGTGGGTCTGCTGCCTCACCGTCTCCCCCAGCCTGTAGCTGCTGCCGTCCCGGGGGAGAGTGAGCAGCTGGGGGGGGCAACCGGCGAGGATGAGGGGCTGAGAGAGGGAGAGGGAGTGCAGCTCACACACACAGACACAGAGAGAGAGAGAGGGCCATGTGCCTGCATCGGCTGGCATTGTCCCCCGGACTCTCAGAGACCCAAGCACCTCATCCCTGCTGCCGGGCTCCCGTCTGAGATGCCCTTGCCCAGAGACAGGGGCACTACCTGATTCCAGCACCCCCCCCCCCTCCATCATCATCACCCTTTGGGATTGGAGATGGATTCCAACTCCTTGCTGAAAGACAGAGGCCGGGACAAGAGGCACGGGGAGCATTTCAAGTGTAAAAGTTTGCCCAGCCTGAGCGGATCGTGCCTGGGCGGCAGAGAGCCGGAGCTGAGTCCGGCCAAGAGCAACTCCATCGCCGCCTTCTCCTGCTCCTCGGCGGCGGTGGTACCCGGGAAGCCGGTGCCCAGTGGCCGGTGTAAGGGCCTGGCCAGCTCGGTGCTGGGTGACTCCCGGTGCTTCCTGCTGTGCATGTGCTGCCTGACCTTCATCCAGTCCCTGACGGTGTCCGGCTACCTCAGCAGTGTCATCACCACCATGGAGAGGAGGTACAACCTGAAGAGCTCCGAGTCCGGCCTCCTGGTCAGCTGCTTCGACATCGGCAGCTTGCTGGTGGTGGTCTTCATCAGTTACTTCGGGGGCCGGGGTCACAGACCCCGCTGGCTGGCCGCCGGCGGTCTCCTGATCGCGCTGGGAGCTGCCCTCTTCAGCCTGCCCCACTTCATCTCCCCCCAGTACCAGATCCAGGAGCTGAACACCTCGTCCTCCAACCAGGGGCTGTGCAGCAGCGGCGCCACCCACCACAACAACAACACCGAGGGCTGTGTCACCAAGGACTCCTCCAGCCACCACCACTCGCTCTACGTGACCTTGTTCGTCTGTGCCCAGTTCCTCATCGGTGTGGGCTCGACCCCCATCTACACCCTGGGCCCCACTTACCTGGACGACAATGTGAAAGCAGAGAACGCCTCTCTATACCTGGGTAAGTCCGGCCTGTCAATGTGTTGTGGGAGGGTGGGGTTTGGGGGGGGGGGGGTTGTAACCTGCCCTTCAACTTGGAGCTAAATTTGATTTTCCCAAAAAGAAAATCTGAGTTTGGGTTGTAGTTCCTGGTTGGTAGAGTTTAAGGGTCAGCGTGGAGTTGGTCAGAAGTGATGGGATACCAGGTGATAGTCCAACAGGTTTATTTGAAATCAGAAGCTTTCAGAGCGCTGGTGGATTATAAGGAGCAACATGGAGTTGGTCAGAAGCCACACCACACCAGGTGATAGTCAAACAGGTTTATTTGGAAGCACTAGCTTTCATAGCGCTGATCCTTCATCAGGTGGTTTCAGAGCGCTGGTAGAGTTTAAGGGGCAACTTAGAGTTGGTCAGAAGTAACAGGACACTAGATGATAGTCCAAGGTTTATTTGAAATCACAAGCTTTTGGACAAACCTGTTGGAGTATAATCTGATGTCATTTGACTTCTGACCTCATCCACCTGAATCCAACTCTGGCACCTCCACATCATTGTCAGTCACAAAGATGTACAGCATCTGAAACTGACCCTACAGTCCAAATCATCCATGTTGATCAGATATCCTAAATTAATCTAGTCCCATTTGCCAGCATTTGGCCCGTATCCCTCCAAACCCTTCCTATTTATATACCCATCCAGATGCCTTTTAAATGCTGTAATTTTACCAGCCTACACCACTTCCTCTGGCATACACACACCATCCTCTGCATGAAAACATTCCCTTTAGGTCCCTTTTGAATCTTTCCCTTTTCTCCTTAAACCTATGTCCTCTAGTTTTGGACTTCCTTACCCTGGGAAAAAGACCTTGCCTATTTACCCTATCCATGCCCCTCATGATTCAATAAAACTCTATCTGGTTACCCCTCAACCTCCGATGCTTCTACTCAAATTTTGCTTTCTGGCATTGCTGTGGAGATTTATTGTATCTAGTATCTCAATGTTTTAATAACCTGAATGAAATTAGATCAGAAATGGTACTCCAGGTGCTTTATTAATCACAGTCAGATGAACTGCACACGTTGATGTGATGTTAGAATGTTACAATGATGATTTGAATTGTTTCCAGTTGTGCATATTATCATGGCTTTGAAATATTGGCATCACTGTTATGACTGCAAAGACTGGAAATTTGGATGGTTTAAGAAAATGTTACCACAAATGCAATTTAGCTCAAAAGATGTTCTTTGATTACCAAAATAACATACTAGCAACTACAGTTTGTAACACAAAATGAGTTTTGCCAACACAATGCCAATGATTTTCAAACAAAAGTATCGTAATAATTATTGACTCTGATGTTTTGACAGTTACCTGATATATAACACAAATGTGGCCTTGACTGTGCAGTAATAGCCATAGGATTTTGCTTCACACGAACATATTCTCCATAATTACTGTAACACTGGGGGACATTTATTTGTGAATGGTACAGTGTATTCTATTAGTGTTTGCAGAAAATTAAAAATGAATACAGAAAGGTAGCCCATTGATATTATTAATGACTCATTTCATTTACCAAGTCGTTTCATCATGTAACACCCGATTGCATGGGAATGGGGAAGGATATCCTAAACTGTTCCTCTGCACTATCTGGCATAAAGTACACAAGTGCTTTGGGGACAGATGCTATCCACTTTCTTAGATGGACAATGAAATTTGATTTGAGAAGTTTTAAAAAAAAAATTGGTTGGGAAAATTAAAAGAAAAATAGATTGGCAGTAATTTATGGTTTTAGTGCATGCATTTCAAACGTTGCCACTTATAACTTTACCTCAGACAGAACTTCAAAGGTCTAATTACCAAACACCATGCAAAGAATTTGTGAGACTGGTGGAGGATTGCCTTCAATTCTGTCTGCTTGTCAGAGCAAATGTGTCATCAGTGATAAATGTAACATTAGCCCCGTCGAAACCATTTGTGAGATCTTTTTAATAATAGATGCTTTCTTTAAAATTCAAACTTCATCGCTTCCATATTCTTCGATTAATTTTCACAGGGAGATTGTTGAATTGCTTTCCCTTTCATGGGTATAACACATTCAGTTGCTGGACTATATTGATGTGAACTGCTTTCTGTCCTTGATGCAGACTGCCAACAGGAAATACAAAAATAGATATTATCCTCTTATGCAGGTCAGGGAAATCCAACTGGTAGGACTTTCAAGCATCACAGCAAGAACACATGTCATGCTAAACTCAATATGGTATATGTAGTATGGCTTAGTTGCAAAGCCCTATCTCTTAAAGATACCTAATTCCTCACTGTTTGTGAACTTATGCAACCAAGAGTTGTATGTTTTGTACTATGTAACTACTGATAACGGTGAAATAAATCAACAATTTTCATGCCGTTGGCAGAAACAGTGAAGCCACAATGAGATGAAGTTCACACCATAATACAGATTTCCCTTTCTTAAAGCTGCAGTTATTTTTATTTCAGCCCAATTTGCATCATAATTTCCCACTTTGCTTCTAACAACGTTACAGAAAAAACCCCCAACATTCTTCTCGTAGCTGTCAAACATCAATACGTTCTTTCCTCTCTGTGAGAAACTGAACAGCTGCAGGTGTAAGTCTTTGTGAAACATTGATGCTCATAACAGCTGAGAAATGTCTTAAGCCTGAATGATCAAAGTCATTCAATTTAATAACCATGACTCAGAGAGTCCTAGATTGTTTTGAGTGTAGATTGTCCAACATTGAAGCTGCCTTAGTGCCCTGTGAAATGGCTCTCACAGTACTAATTGTAAAATAATTCACAGAAATTATTTTTACATATTAGCAGAACGCTTAGCAAAATGTAGATCCTAGAAAAAGGCATTCATGAAAGCAGCTTGAATTTGCAGTAGAAATTATGTTTATTTTGGAATTAAGACATACATTATAAGCAATAATGATTACAACTCAGTCAAGAAGCAAATTGTACTGCCTAGATAAACATTAAATGCGTTTTGTAGTCACTGCAACTAAACTCTTAATAAAGCACAGAAATATGAAAGCGGTCTCTACTTCTTTGTTGGACATGAATATAGAGAAAAATGAATGATAACTATCAGGATGTTGAAGAATTTTGAGTTTTTGATATTCATTGGTGTACTGTGATTCATTGAATGCCTAACTGAGCAATATTTGTACACACTTTCTTCAGTATTATTTTCACATGTGCAATATCAAGTGCATCGGTTCTGAAACTATTTTTGGTTACTGTTGAATGCAAGGGTTGGAAATGGGCTTTTACAATCTGATCCAGTTCAAAGGATGACAATAACAATAGTAGATTTGTTTGTGAATTGATTAAAATGAAAAAAAGTTGCAAAGAATGACCTATGATAGAGGGGCCAACATGAAATAAAGCTGGAAAATACTTCAGCAATCAGATGTAGAACTTGTATTCAACTCAAAAAAAGATTTTGATAAGAAGTGTTGAGAAAGAAAAATGAGTTGGCAGGTATTTTCCAGATTAAATTCCATTTAAGTATTTGAAATAAAAACAGAAGAGACAGATGTAGTTGTATTTACCAGCCAGAAAGAATCAATAAGAAAGACTAGTGTTTATAAATTGCTCAAGTCTCCATCCAAAATTATGAGGAGAGGATCGTGACTCTGACATCCCGAGTAGCTAATTGACAGTGTCCAAGGTCTTAGCGAGCTTTGAGAAGATTTGTAGCTCAGGTTGTGGTTCTGGATGTAGGTTTGCTCACACTGCTCAGGGGGTAGTAGATGGGGTCTAACTCAATGTGTTTGTTGATAGAGTTCTGGTTGGAATGCCATGCTTCTAGGAATTCTCGTGCATGTCTCTGTTTGACCAACGTCAGGAAAGAACCTTCCAGCTCAGCGAGCAAACCTACATCCAGTGTCCAAGGTCCTAGGCAGGTAAAAGACCTACTGTGCTGAAACCCTCCCTTGACTGGAAGCTATCTCCTTTGATTCGACTGAAGACTGTTGAGAGACATGTCAAGCTACCTGGCTTTGTGTCTGCACTAAGTTGTAAGGCAGAAGATCAATGCTGTGAACCCGGTATCTCTGGCTGAAGGGTAAGGTGCAAAAAGGCAAGACAGGGATGCTGCGAGCATGCAGGTTGGCTCAAAGTGAATGGCTGCTAACAGAGCAAGTGAGCAGCGTGGACATGTAGCCAGGTCCAGTCCATGAGTTGGGTGACTTCCCCTGCACTATGTTCTCACTGCAGCATTGCATTGATAGTTACTGGTGAAGCATGGCAGTGTGGAAGTGGATGAGAGATGTCCCATGAGTATTCATCGACACCAGCACCTGATGGATGCCAATGTCTGTGGATGTGAGGTGCATGTGGTTGGCGCCTATGAAGTGTGCCCTGAGATGTTGGTGCATGATGACCAACACAGAAGATCGTTGCAGCTATCCGTGAGTTGAAGTTGCTAGTTATGACTCAAATGTCGATAATTCTTGGCAACTAATTTGCTTATGGTGGGTGACAGGATAGGAAGCTGCATCTTAATAATGTTGAGTTCTGCAGTTAATAAGTAGTTAATGAGCAATAATCCTCCTTAATAGGTAACTGTCCAGTCAGAAACTCACCTTGTTACCCGAACTTTGTTAAAAGACACAGCAAGTTGTTCTCAATGTCGTGAAAGAGGAGTTAGGCCTCACTGGACTTCTCATGTGATTTTGCCACACTTCCTGCTTTAGCACACATTTCACAGGCCCCTGTATGATTCCACACTCTGAAGTAACTTCCTTTAGAATCCACCTCCTCCACTGTCCCAGGCAGTGCATTCCAAACACTAACAGCTTCTCCTCATTTCACTCCTAGCTCTCTTGTTGACAATCTTGAAATTGTGACCCCTAGTTACTGACATACCAACTAGTGGAAACATGAGTTTCCTTCTTTACACTCTCAAAAATTGTTTATAATTTTGAACACCTCAATAGTCATCTCGTAAGCTTCTCTGCTCCGAGGAGAGTAAACTCAATTTCTCTAATCCTTCCTTGTATCTAAAATTCCTCATTCCTGGTATCATTCTGATAAAGCTCCTTGGCACTCTCTCTAGGGCTCTCAAATCCTTCCTTAAAGATCCGACCCCAATACTCCAGATGTGATCTGACCAATGGTTTGTCAAGGTGTAGGCATGACTTCCTTGCTTGTATAATCTATGCCTCTATTTCGAAGCCCCAAAATCCTATGAACCTACTTAACAACTGTTTCAACTTGCCTGGCCACATTCAGAGAATCATGCATGTGAACCCCCGGGTGCCTTTGCTCTTGTATCCCCCTTTATTGCTTCTCAGTGTTTCTTCTAACAAAATGAATTACCTCACATTTCTCTGTATTGATAATCATCTGCCAGATATCAGCTCATTTGACAACTTGTCAATATCTCTCTGAAGTCACTCAACATGATCCTCACAATTCACTATTCTCCCTGGCTTAGCATCATCTGCAAGTTTAGAATTTTGCCCTCAACACGCATCTCCAAATCCTTCATCCGAAACGGAAAAAGCGAGGGTCCCAACTCCATTCCCTGGGGACCACCGCTTTCAATGTGTCACCTGTGTGAGAAACACCATCAATATCTACCTTCTGTTTCCTATCTTTTAGCTAGCTTCGAATCAATGCTACCAAGGAACTATCAATCTCAAATATTTCTAATTTATTGAGCAGCATGCCATGTGGCACCTGATCAAGTGCTTCTGAAAGTCCAAGTGTACCACATCCACAGCATTATCCTCATCGACTGTCTGTGTCACTCCATCAAAGAATACAATTAAATTTGTCAGACATGACCTACCTTTGACAAAGCTACATGAACTGTCACATCTTAATTTAGATTTCTTTAAGTGTATATTACCTTATTTCAAATTGTGGCCTCTATCAGTTTTCTCAGTATTGATGTCAAGCTGACAGGTCTGTCATTTCCTGGGTTGTCCTTTGCCCCTTTCTGAAACAACAGTGCTACATTTGCAATCCTCCAGTCCCTGGGACTAATCTTGTGGCCAGAGCTTGGAAAATTTCTGTCAATGGCTCCGCAATTTGCTCCCATACCTCTCTCAGTAATCTTGGATGCACCCCATCTGGGCCTTGGGACTTTGGTACCTAGAGCACTGCCAGCTTTTACAGCACCTTTTTCTGTTTTGTTCGATCACTATCGCGCTCAGTTGCTCAACCCCCACATTTTCATCTTGGCCATTTTCACCATTTTCTAATTTGCTAAAGACAGAAGCAAAGTGCTCATTTAGTACCTCTGCCATCCCCTTTGCTTCATTGAGTGGCTTATCCTGCGAGTTCCTCATGGAGCATGCTCTATCCTTTGCTAATCTTTTACTATTAATATGTTTGAAGAACATCTTACTATTTACCATCCTTTTCTCATGCATCCTCTTAACCTTCCTTATTCCACCCTTAGCTTCTCTCCTGCATTTGAGATATACTTCCTGATTTCTACCTTGTCCTGTCAACCTGTTGCTAGGAGGCTGCATTCAGGGAACAGAACTGTCCTATTACTGACTGGGCCTAAAGGTTGACTGGAAAATCCTCACTGCATCCAGGAATTGGTCTCAAGTGACCGATTAATGATGTGAATACGCTTTTGAGTAGCTGCTGAGAATCACCATTAGGTGCTGCACACTCCACAGCTTTGGCAAATTAGCCAATCCACCAAGTCACCTTCAGGAGAAGATATTGAGGTGGAAAGCCATGAAGAATGGTGGGACACAAAGTATCGCGAGGAGGAGCAAGGTTCAAACCAGAGGGTGTGGAGTGCTGAGGGAGGAAGTATGTTGATAGTTCAGCACTCTACTCTCCATCCACACCCCCCAACTATAGCGTAATGCTACTCAAGGGGCCCTGTTTTGTCACAGTGATAGTGTGCCTATCTCTCGACCAGGAATCACCAGCTCATGTCCCACCAGCTTCAGAGGTTGTAATAACATCACTGAACATGTTGATGAGAAAATGTCTAGGCATTGTATACAAAGGAAGGTTGGAGGGTCTCATGACATGGTGGTAGTGTCCCTACCCCTGACTCAGGAGGCCTCAGTTCAACTTCCACCAGCTGCAGCAGTGTGTTATGGAGCAGGTTAGACCTCCTCAACATATTTAAAGAAAGTAGCCTAGACCCTAACTTTTTCTTATTTTAAATGCAGATGTGAGGTGGAATTCCCGGTGTAACGCAACTGGTGAAACCACTTGGCTTTAAGCAAAACAGAATTTATTTACAGTTGAAACACGAACAAAAGAAAGCGGCATTTGAATAACTTATCTATTGGAAAACCTAACCGACCTGATACAGTAACTGTTACTAATTAACTGTTTCAATATGATAACATCAATTAGACACACCCCTTGGCAAAAGAGGTCAATTCAAACACAGATTCTTATGGGCAGGTGGGAACAACATCCAAAGAGAGACTTCAGTAGAAAAATAGAAGAATCCTTCACAGTCCTCTGGACTGACAAATCTTGTGACTGCTACAGCTAAAACAAACTAGAAAAGAAACAGACCTGGGAGAACTGGCCACTCCCTTCCACTGTTAAACTAGACACTTATGCAGTCAAAAAAGCACAGCAGTCAGGCAGCATCGGAGGAGCAGGAGAATCAGGCGTTAGTCCTTCATCAGCTTTGGGGTTGGGGGGTGTGGAGCCCAAGGGGGCTGAGAAATAAATAGGAGGGGGTGAGGCTGGGGGGGGAAGATAGCTGGGAATGTGATAGGTAGATGCAGGTGGGGGTGATGCTGGTAGGTCAGAGGGGAGGGTAGATTGGATAGGTGGGAAGGAAGATGGACAGGTAAGGCAGGTCAAGAGTGTGGTGCCGGGTTGGAGGGTTGGATCTGGGATAAGGTGCGGTTGGAGCGATGAGGAAACTGGTGAAATCCACATTGATCCCGTGTGGTTGGAGGGTCCCAAGGCAGAAGATAAGGCGTTCTTCCTCCAGGTGTTGGGTGGCTAGGATTTGGCGGTGGAGGAGGCCCAGGACTTGTATGTCCTTGGTGGAGTGGGAGGGTGAGTTGAAGTGTCGGCCACAGGCTGATTGGGTTGTTTGATGCATTTCTCCCAGAGATGTTCTCTGAAATATTCCGCAAGTTGGCATCCTGTCTCCCCAAATTAGAGGAGACCACATCAAGAGGAATGGACACAGTAGGTGGGATATTTGGATGTGCAGGAAAATCTCTGCTGGATGTGAAAGTTTGAGTTATACAGAAAGGCTGGATAGGCTGGGACATTTTCACTGGAACATAAGAGGTTGAGAGGCGACCTGATAGAAGTTTATAAAATAATGAGGGGTATAGATAGAGTCAATGGTAGTTATCTTTTCTCTAGAATGGGAGATTTTAAGATTAGAAGGCACATTTTTAAGGTGAGAGGAGCAAGATTTGAAAAAGACATTAGAGGCAAATTTGTTACACAGCGGGTGGTTCGCACGTGGAATGAACTTCCAGAGGAAGTGGTGGATGTGAATACACTTACAATGTTTAAAAGACATTTGGATAAGTACATGAATAGGAAAGATTTGGAGGGATATTTTAGTTTGGCATGATGGTCAGCATAGACTGGTTGGACCGAAGGGTCTGTTTCCATTCTGTATGACTCTATGACTCTGTGACTCTATGAAAGATTCCTATGAAAGGAGTGGCTATGCAGTAACAGTTTCAGACATCCCGGAAACAAGTTTAAAAGATTATCTTTGGTGAGGGGAGAATAACCTCTAAACAAAGGCTCAAACTTTGGGTTGGGAAGGATGGAGGGAAAAGGAACACAAAGAGTCCTTTTACAAAGGGTGCTGCTACAGAGCAACTGCACTCCCATGAGGCACAGTTACAATAACAAAGACAATTAAATTAATATATATCAGGCCACAGCATCAAGAACATCACTGAGCAGATTTATAGTCATAGAAGGACAATTTAAAAGATTTAGAGGACAGAGTCTGACAGAAAAAGATGGCTAGAAGAATTTTAAGACCGTGATAAGATCAGGAGATGCATAATGATCGAGTTGGTGGAAAGATTTATTAAGGCCGCAGCCTTAGAAGGTTGTTTGAAAAATTGGGGAGAGTGAGACACATTGTGTTTCAGGCCATGAGATGGTAGTTTAATGGTAATGTTCTTGGACTAGCATTTCCAAAAGTTCAAATGCCACAATGGCAAGTAACGGAATTTAAATTCAACTAATAAATCTGCATTATAAAGTTGGCCTTAGTAAAGGCAGCCATGAAACTGTCATCTGTTGTTGTAAAGACCCAATGGGTCACTAAATATCCTAACGAAAGGGAATGTTCATCCTTTCCTGGTCTGCCTGCACATGACTCCAGATTTGCAGTAATGTGGTTGATTCTCAATTGCCCTCTGAAATGGCTTAGCAAGGCAGTCTGTGTCGAGAGCAATTTGGGACTGACCTAGATACCATCGACATCCACAGTCTACGAAGAAAAAGAGGATTAAAAAAAGATAAAGGTGGGTAAACATCCATTTTGTCCATAGATAACTGGAAAAACTCCAGGTTGGCAGCTGAAAGTTGGAAAAACGCATTGTGCCCAGAATAGGTAGAAAGCCATTTTAATTGCAACATCAGCAGAAAATCCTCCAGCAAGCAGTACAGAGGTACAATATTGCTATTTAGCAGATTTTAAAGCCTAAAAGAAAGGAAACATAATGGCATTACCATAGTATAGAATTTAAAGTTTTATTTGAAGAAGAGTACAATATTGTTGTTGTAAGACAGAACTTAAAAGTTGAAAGAGACTTTAAAATAACAGACTGCAGCCAACGCTGAGCCACTAAAATTTTAATAACAGTACTAATAATCATTGCCAGTGCTGTGTAACAAAAATAGTCTCGCAAGCACAAACACTGTGTAGCTATGATAAAATAATGCTGCACTTTTAAATCTATAGGACACTTCCAGAAGATGTGCAGAAGTAGGACCCAGTTTCACAGCAGCTTACTCACTCAAAGATGTTAATCATATCAAACCTCCACCACGGGAACTGGTACCAGAGACATTCCTAACCAAAATTAATGATTCAATTGACCTGCATTTGATAGAACTTGCTGATGTCAATGGACAGCTCATAAATTTTAAGTATGATACATTAATGGGTGTCAATGCCCAATCAAAGCCAGAAGTCACATGACATCAGATTATAGTTCAACGATGGTATTTGAAATCACAAGCTTTGAGAGTGCTTCTCCTTCATCAGGTGAAACGGAGGGAAGCGCATAGGCACAAAATGCAGAACAACCTCGAATGTCTGAACGAGATGAGCAGGGAGTATTTTGTTCTGATAACTGTGAGTTCAGATAACAGAATGTTTGGATAATGGATTTTTACGGGACCTTGAGATCTTGTTTGGATAATCTGAACTTTGGATAGTTGATGTTCGGATAGTTGAAGTTGTTCTGTATATAGGTGGAGAGATCATTGCAAGACAATTCTAGATTCTTAAGAGTGTCAAAAGATGATACAAATGGTGTGAGTGGAATGTCAACAAGCTGAATAACAAGTCTTTGCAGGTGATCAGAAGTGTCAAACAGTGTGAGTAAAGCGTCAACAGCTGAATAGCAAGTGAAGGGATGACCTATAATCTGATGAATTAAGGCAGAGAGATAATTATAAACAATCAAAAATGAGATGGTGCTAGTGACAAAACTGATTCCACCCTAAACATGTTAAAGAAGCCATCCCTTACAGCCAAGCCCTGTATATATACAGGATCTGCTCAGACGCAAAGGAACATGATGGACACCTACAGATGCTAAAAGACACCCTCATAAGAATGAGACATGTTGCTGAACTCATGGATTGCCAGTTCTGACCTGCCACAGCAAAAACACAGTAATGACCTCCTCAGAAGAGAGACATGGGATATGACTGATAGAGTACCCTTCGTCGTTCTGTACTTCCCGGGAGCAGAGAAACTGCACTATATTCTTTGCAGCCTCCAACATGTCACTGATGACGACGAACATCTTTACAAGAATTGTGAAAATATTTTTCATTCCGAAAGCAAGAATGAAAAGTGAAACCTCATTGCTCATTGACAAATAACCAGACAGTAAAATAGTCCAGTGGATAAATAGCTACAATGATTTGACTTTGCTGGACGGTAAACCATTGCAAGTTCAAGAGCAACATTTCACAGAAGGATTTTCAGTACCAATGACAAAGAAAATGATAAGGGAGCTACAGTTCTCTAGTATCATGGCTAGGGTTGTGAAAAAGCACTAGGAAGGTTTCCGCAGCAGTTGAATGAGGTTGATCACCTGACTCAGCAAGTTGAAGTAAAGACTTTACATCAACGCAGATGTGTCAACAGATGGAGATGAGCTGCATACAATTTCATGGATCCCAGGCTAACATCTCACAATCTAATATGCTTTCCAAAATTCAGATTATCTGTCCCATGAAAACTGGTGATTATTCATTATTGTTTACAATTAACAAGGGTCAAATGTCAATATACGACTTATAAGTATACTGAACCAACGCCTTCCTACGGACATGGGAAGCCAAGACATAACCTCTGAATATAATACTTGTAGCATTCAATGGTTCACCTCTGGATCCGTGAAGACCACTCCCCAGCTCTTGCCTATGACTCCACTGAAAATTGTCCCCATGTCTCATGAGCCATTCCCAACAAGTAGAGTATGGGAAATAATTATCTAGTTGTCACTGGATCCCTGAGAAGCAACTTTATGAACCCTTTGATTGGTTAGAGTTTCTGGCCTTACTGAATGTCAGTGTGTAGGAGATTGAGAGGTGGCTGGATAGAAGATGATAATATAATGAGGTGTATAGATAGAGTTGATGGTAGTTGTCTTTTACATAAGATCGAGGAATTGCAAATCTAGGGGGCACCTTTTCAAGGTGAGAGGGGAGACATTTAAAAAAGACATGAGGGGCAAATATTTTTACACAGAGGGTGGTTCGTGTGTGGAATGAACTTCCTGGGAAAGTGGTGGATATGGGTACAATTACAGTGTTTTAAAACATTTGGATGGACACATGAATAGGAAAGGTTTGGGGGGAATATGGGCCAGGAGCAGGTAGGCGGGACTTGATTAGTTTGGGCTGATGTTCAACATGGACTAGTTGGACCGAAGGGTCTGTTTCCATGCTGTATGACTCTGAGTTATTGGAGGCCTGTAACTTAATGAGAAACTTGATCATCTTCTCATGCTAACTTTTGATGAGATGATTGGCAGGTGATTCGTTGAGCTTTCTCAGTGCGGGGTAGGGGGGTGGTGGTGGCACGTTAGTCACCCACACTTAAAAGGAGGGTAAAATTCCACCTATAGTAATATTTTATTGATGTTTCTTGCTTACCACATTCAGTGCCCCTCACAATCAATGTAACAGTGCAAAATGCTATATTTGGAGAGTGCCTGGATAGTTAGGCAATTCAGTCTTGTGAGCAATCGCAACTGCTGTTCCTTACTCAGTGCACATGCATACTGGCACCAGGTGGAGCCATGGGTCATTTTTTATCTTTCTCTAATATAGGCATGGAGGTTAATTGCAGCACATCTACAATCTCACACGGTTATGCTCAGACTGTGGTCAAAACTCCACTCTTCCTTGCCTATATGGCTCAGCTGCCCACCAGATTTACTCACTGATAAACATCTTCTCAGATGAAATGGTCATAGCACCTCAGGGGAGATCAATCATGGTGGGTTGTACCTGGAAGGATAGTGGCAACTGGAAAATGCTAATTGCTGTGGGGCTATTAGTCACAATCATAAACTTATGACTTCAATCCTTGCTCCCCCCCCCATGGATAGGATCTGAGGGGGAAATGGAATCCAGTGCTAATATCAGCCTTGCCAAAATCAAACACACTTAGTTACTTTTTCATAATTTCAAAGCATAAACTGCGGTGGCTTTTTGGATTGTGATTTCTCCTTGAAAGCTGCATAATCTTAATTATTCTGGTGTTCAAACCAACAGTAATTGTTTTAATATTTCTCTGCACATTCTCTAATACTGCCAT
Source organism: Chiloscyllium punctatum (assembly GCF_047496795.1). NCBI lineage: Eukaryota > Metazoa > Chordata > Chondrichthyes > Orectolobiformes > Hemiscylliidae > Chiloscyllium > Chiloscyllium punctatum. Next base: position 137,056,495 of record NC_092743.1, read on the forward strand.
CCATTGCAAAATTGACTTTTGCCTTGGCACTCAGGACACCTGAAATTAGCTTAGCCACTCTCAGAATACACACTGCCATGGAGTATTTAGCTGTGCATTCTAGTAGTTCAGGGAATAGAATTATGAAACACAGGCATAGCGCCTGAAAGACATTAGGATTTTTCTTTCATTGGGGGTTTTTGGCTTCTCTGGGCTGGGGTGCAGAGCTACCAAAATGCCTTTAAGTGAAAGCTGGACTTGACTATCGTAAAAATTCCTGTGACATGCACTTGGAACACCAAGGATTCTTGGCCTTCCTGATGAAGGGCTTTTGCCCAAAATATCAATTTTCCTGCTCCTCGGATGCTGCCTGACCTGCTGTGCTTTCCCAGCACCACTCAAATCTTGACTCTGATCTCCAGCATCTGCAGTCCTCACTTTCACCTAGGAATACCAAGTCATATTCTGGGCCAGAAAAACCTCTGTGTGTCTCAGATTGTGTCTTCGCATTAGTTGTTAACGAACTACTTTGACTTCTAAGATGTTTGATCATTCCAACACATTCCAACCTGGAAAACTAATTGGAAAACTCATAGATTTAGATGCAACGGTACCATCAGACTCTGCCTCATTTTATTTTCCATTGAAGGCTAATTGAACTGGTATAAAACTGGTATTCCACCTGATCTGATCAATTTCCTAACCGGGTAGGTGTGGCGAAGTCAGGGTCATTGTTCCAAATGGGCCTATGCTATAACTAGAGCTTGCCAGAACTGAAGAGACCTCAAAAAGAGAAGTTTTTTAAATCACTTGTGTGAAGAGTACATATGTATGCACCTCTGAGCCCACAGGTAAATAATCTGGGATAAATAAGTTAAACAAAGAACTGCAAATGCTGGAAATCTGAAGCAAAAACAGAAATTGCTAGAGAAACTCAATGCGTCTGGTAGCATCTGTGGAGAGAAAGCAAAGTTAATGTTTCAAGTCCAGTGAGTTTTATTCAAGTTCTGAAATAATCTGGGCTGTTACCATTCAGGGCTGTACCCATTATATTCAATCCACACTAAATTCAACACCCCTGCAAGCTGCCTTGATATCCAGCTGATGTTTTTGAGTCCAGATAGACTTGAAACGTTAGCTTGACCTCTCTCCATGGATGCTGCCTGAGTGACTGTGATCTCCAGCATTTGTTGTTTTTAATATAGATTCCAGCATCAGCAGTAATTTAATCCTGCCTTGATATCTACTTTGTAGCAATTACAAGGTCAGCCTGGTGGTCCTCATAGCTTAGATTCCCTACAGTATGGAAACAGACCCTTTGGCCCAACAGGTCCAGACCAACCCTCTGAAGAGCAACCCACCCAGACCCATTTCCCAACCCTATATTTACCCCTGACTAATGCACCTAACACTCTGGACAATTTAACATGTCCAATCCACTTGACCTGCACATCTTTGGATTGTGGGAGGAAACTGGAGCACCTGAAGGAAATCCACGCAGACATGGGGGAATGTGTAAACTCCACACAGACAGTCACCCAAGGGTGGGACTCGAATCCGGGTCCCTGGTGCTGTGAGGCAGTAGTGCTAACCACTAAGCCACCATGCCCGCCCATGAATATGTGTTCCTGATTGGGGCTGTTAATCTGGTCCAGTCAGAGAGCCCTGGCTGACGGATATCAACAAGGTCGAAGGTTCTGTTCACTCAGAGAGCTGGCTCTGAGGGAGCCAGGCCAGTATCTCCAGGGTGTACGTAGAAGATGACTTGGTGACGAGATACCAGCTCCTGTTGAGTTATTTCACACTCTTGGGCTACTTGATAGTGAATCAGTGAGCTGTGGCAGGCTGCAACTTGAATAAGTGAAGCCTGGGCTTTAACAGTGGCTGCTCACTGCTGGAACTCTGCTCTGCCTACAAGGTAAAATTGACTGTCATCATTCAGTTTTTCTGCTTTCGTGGATTGAAACCAGGCTCGATGCTGGCGCATGGTTGTTGCATTCTATTGGAGAGACGTTCCTACTGACTGACTGGATGTCAACATTCGAGTGTAATGCCTGGGCACCCAGGTGCTGTAGTCTGTGTACAAACTGTTCAAGCTGCCAACTGGCAGCTGGCACTGCACAGCAATTTTAAATCAACACAAGGCTGTCTTTCCTATGGGTGTGGCAAGACTGGCACAAAACATACAACTACGTGGGTGTGGAATTTCAGTCCTTTTGTTTCATGCAGTCAGCTAAAACATTAAATGGGTCAAAGCATTTTCTAAAATAATAAGCCAATATCGCATACATATGAAGAGGTAAACAAGGGAGCTCTTATTAGGTGACTAAAGGTTGTGAGGGAGGAGATGAACTAAAGCATGAATGAGGGCATTAAGGGGTCCATTATTTGAAGGTCCTGGGAAAGGTTAAGGTGGACATAGAATGCCAGTTCCCTGTGAGTGTGTTTGACATCACATCTGAACCCAAGCCCATCGTCCAATTAAATGGACTTCTAGCATGGCTCACTGAATGGTGCAGTGGGAGCACTATACTGATAAATAATTCCATCTCTATTTTCCGATTTGAGATCATTTCTAGAAACGCTCTGTCCGCCAACTTAGTAACAATAATTCAACAACATTTCTGTAACAACAGCATTGATATAGTACCTTTACGTAATAAATCTGATGTTACTACATGAAGTAAGATCGATGATAAGAATAGTAGGAAATTTCATATAGACAATCAGAGGGGTTGTAAAGAAAGGGATGTAAATTTGATTGCTTTATAAGTAGGTGTGGGGATTGTGATGCACACTCTGTCCTGACCTGTTCAGTGTAATGTAAGTGGCACATCAACTGCCTGTGGCCTGCTCAATATTTATTATGCTTTGTGTGTGCAGCCAGCTCTTCTTGCAGTGTTCATTGGCAATGTGTGTCAGCGTGGACCCCCTTCACATTATTGTCAGGCTGTACTCAAGAGTTTAGTGGAAACTGTTGAGTAGGAGTTGTGTTGCGGCTGAACTGGCAATGCAGTTAAATCTGCAGTGAAGAATGGCTGACTGTGGAAGAGTGTGGAATTTGCATTGTAGGTCTTAGTGGAGAAGGTGGAAAAAAAGAGAGATTCCCTCTATCTCCAGAGGACAGGTGTCTCTTCTGGTACACATTGAGAAGACTGTGGGAAACAGATATCTATAGAGATCAATGGAGTTCTGCCCTAGGGACCTGAACATGGTAATACAAGAGGTTTTATGATCTCAGATGAGGTTGCAAGGTCAGTAACTAATTCTTTAAATTCTATATCTGATGGAACTGGACCAGTAGTCTCACATACTGCTCAAATCACCACATCCCCATCACTGACCTTCAAGACATCGCTATCTATCAGGTCTAAAACCTGGCATTCATGTGCTTCATTTCATCTCACACATTTAGCACTGTTTGCAAGTTTCACACTCCCAGCACACTCATACTGCCAGCAACTTGGGCATGAAAGCAGTACCAATCAGACATATGGCATACAACTCCCTGACACACTTTCCTCTCTCCCTCCTGCAGTTGAAGATGATGCAAAGCTGGAGAAACAGAACATGCTGGTGGGATGGAGGTACATCTGCATATTGCAAACCATCCCTGGAGGAGATGGTACTGTTCATTCTTTGAAAGGTCATTGCTGAGGCAGTGGACAGCGAAGAGGCTGAAGCCATTGAAGATATTAATGTCTTCAAACATAGTTTTCCTTCTCATGTCCCAATTCTTCCTAACCCCATAGTCTTATGAATCTAAAAGTGTAACCTTGTATTTCTTCGTTGCTCATCTTCCCTCATCTCAGCCCACCCACAGCACCCTTTGTAGTTCTAGATATCAAAAACTGCAGCCTGGTCAAGCGGTGGAGAATAAGCAAGAGGGCAGTGATGAAGACCCACCATCACTTGACTTCACAGGAGCAGCCACCAGCTCAGATGCTGCATGGAATTGAAGAAAGCTTTAAGGTGTGATTAGCATGAAAGGCTAGCACAAGTACTAGCTTGGTGGAGAACAAAGACCGACCCAAGGATCACTAGAGGACTCTGAAGATAATTTTGAATCAGGCTACAGAAGACAATGTACGGGTATAAACACCCAAATGCTTGGTACACTGGAGAGTCTGTCAGGAAACCTACGTTCAGTGTCAGACTGTCTGGAGAAGGAGTAGTTCAGCACTAATTTGGTACAGGACTTTTTGCAGGATTCGGAACTAATCTTTTCCAACGTAGAATGGCGTTCACTTCCACCAATGCAGCCATGGAACCAACCATGATGTAATTTTTGATACCTGTGTCTGAGCTACCGTGCAGTATGAGCAGCATCTCCCCATCCATAGAGCAGTACAGTAGAAATCTGACACAAATTCACAGTTCATAGCCAGGGAAGCTGAGACCACAGACATCATGACGTGTAGAAGGATTTCCAGGCATCAAATTGCTCCAGATTTCTATCCCTTAATAAACATGCTTCCTAAAGATCTGCTCTAAAGTCATCTTCTCCTGAGATCCCTACCATCTCCCTCCATGGATGAGTTGGACTGAATGGTCTGTTTCTGCTTTGTACATCTCTATGACTCCATGACTCTACAAGCAACTTATCTCTCTACTTTGTCCCAGTGATGTTGAAAGCAGAGGAAGTCCTATTTGGAAAGAAGTGATTTTGACCCAATGCTTTAAGTTACTGTACCTCAGTGCTGCATTAAGTGGTGTATTTAAATAAAAAGTTGATATGGTTGTGAAAATGCTTTAATACAGTAATTCTGGGGTGGATTTGCACTCTAGATTTAGAGTTGGACAGAATGTGTTCTCAAACACTGAGCTGTCATATCCTGGCCTATCCAAGTCATTGGATGTACAAATATAACTTTTCTTTGTTTTTATGAAAAGGGTAATTCAAGAATTTTGATAGTAGCATGTGATATAGCAGATGTCATGTAGTAGGTGGCTACTGAGAGCCAACTGTTCCAATTTATCAGCTCATAAACAAACTCATAAATTTCATAATGAAGCAACATTATAACTCTCCTAACCACCTACACACAGCTCACTATTTGACCCAACTCTTTATAACAGAATAGTCACAAATTCTTTGCTGCTATTTTATTGTTTCTAATTCTTCGCTTTAAAAGAGTTGGAAATAATCTGAAAGGCTGCATTTTATTCAATAAGAATTAGCAGAATGGTTGTAACATGCAAAAAGCAGATAATGATTAAATATCTGATTTTTTACAAAGACTGATGTCGCAAAGGATTTAGTTATAGTGATAGAGATGTACAGCATGGAAACAGACCCTTTGGTCCAGTTTTACATCCAACTCTTAATACTTAGATTTATGTACTATTTAATGTATTTCATATAAACCCACAAAGAACCAAATGGATCATTTTAGATATATTTTTCTCTATTTATGATAATAAAGTGTAGAAAGGTGCAGATGTGTCCATGGGACTTGTCTTGAATAGTTTAGTTCATTATTGATGCTGTGGTATCATTCAGGGATATACAATTAGAGGGTTAGATTTTCCCAATGACTTTCCTGTTGCTCAGTGATTAAGTGCAATTCAAGTGTGTCATTAATCTGTATAGAACACAAAGGTCTCATGTTCATTCTGTATCCTGTACAACCTCACAGTCATGCAGGTTCAGCCTTGTGTCAATGGGAAACAACTTGAGGAGAAAAAGAGAGATTTTTATAAAAAGGTAGCCAAAGGCCAAAGGCTACCTTTTTGGCCAGACTGTGACCAGTGAATGTAACTCCAGTTCTCCATTCAACAACTAAAGCATAGTTAACCTTCCTTCTGTTACCAATCTTCAGAGTATCCTTTTAGTTGCGTTGGGATATCTGGTCGGCATGGATGAGTTGGACTGAAGGGTCTGTTTCCGAGCTGTATATCTCTATGACTCTAAATCAAATATGCCAAACCAATCCAATCAGCCAAGCCATCCTATATTCCATCTAAAAGTCAACCTGTTTTCCATGTGCCTTTGTCTGAGAGTTCTTATATAGTTTATCAATTAATTGCTGCTCAGCTGGCAGTAGTCTGCTGACTTTCAGTGCTGAGACTACAAATAGCCTTGTAAGATGAGCATGAGTAGTTTTAGTCCTTGAAAACACAAGGTTTTGGATTGCACAATCTCAGCTTGCTAGCAGCAGTCAGAGCTGGCTGGTCAAGAGGTAACCAGTAAGGCTACCAGGGAGTAGCATTGATGGGAAGATGACTGCTGGCATTCTGAAGAGAGAGACAACATGTTTGTAGTTCGTGGAGTCATTGTCACTTTTCTGGGTTGGTATAATCGTAGAAATATGTTGCAGGGTGACTACTGGATGGATTTAACACTCTCCAAGCTCCATTGAGTTAGTATCACAAACATCATGGCATGGAAGTTTGTGGCATCCTGCTACTCGGATGCTGCCTGACCTGCTGTGCTTTTCCAGCATCTGCAGTCCTCACTTTCACCTCAACGTATGATCTGTCTACTGTGCATAACTTAGGCAAACACCCTGTTTGTACATTAATACCACAAGCTGTTATGGGCTTTTGCAGCAGCTGGAAGTCTGCAGTGAGGAAGTTTTTAGTGAAGATCCATTCTTCATTGAGGTACAGTATTCCCTGAGTGCAAATGACCTTTCGTTGAGAACTCTTCCTCCACTTCTCCAACTCCTTCTTCTGACAGCTCTATTGTGACAGTCTTCCTGCTGTGCCATAGATTAAGGAAGATGAAATCTTCTGCATCCATCTCTGGCAGCAAGTGCCTTCTGTAGGATTTGTGAAGTCAGGACAAAGTCCTAGCATTCTCCGTTGACTCTAGCAATTTTAAACAACTGTGGACATCTTCAAACATTTCTTTAATCACAGCAAAAATAGTTGATGACCCCTTTAAATGACAATGGTCTTTTCTGTGTAGTTAGGAGATGGTGTTACCTGGAGCATGGAGCTCCAAAATGCTGGTATTTATATCAAGTCAATGTATGATCCATTCCTGACGAAGGGCCCCTGCCCGAAATGTTGATTTTCCTGCTTCTCGGATGCTGCCTGACCTGCTGTGCTTTTCCAGCACCACTCTAATCTTGACTCTAATCTTCAGCATCTGCAGTCCTCACTTTCGCCTCAATGTATGATCTGTCTACTGTGCATAACTTAGGTAAACACCCTGTTTGTACATTAATTCCCTCACCATTAAAGCAGCCACATGCTCATTACCAGGCATACGTGCATGTGCAATGAATGCTACTTTGAATTCAAAATGCATTGAGTACTATGGAGTTGTATTTCTCAACTGGAATATGTAAATGTTTACTAAAGCATTTTTAATGCCTTTTCATTGTCTCAAACTCTAGACAGATGATGCAGCAAATCTTAATCCACTTCCCCATCAAGTGGGTGCTCTTTAAGTTCTTGTAATTTAAACTAATTTAATATTGCCATTATTTTATAAATTATACGAAACACCATCTTTGTCCAAAGATGTCAGGAATACTTTGAAGTGATCAACACTGAATGATGATAGCCTACTTGGGATATTAACTATTCAGGGTTTTAACTTTTGAAGAACATCAGCTGATTTTTTAAATGTGAGGTTAGGTCACATAACAACTGTCTGTGTGGAGTTTGCACATTCTCCCTGTGTCTGCGTGGGTTTCCTCTGGGTGCTCCGGTTTCCTCCCACAGTCCAAAGCTGTGCAGGTCAGGTGAATTGACCATGCTAAATTGCCCATAGTGTTAGGTGCATTAGTCAGAGGGAAATGGGTCTGGGTGGGTTACTCTTCAGAGGGTCAATGTGGACTTGTTGGGCCAAAAGGGCCTGTTTCCACATGGTAGGGAATCTAATCTAATGTGCTGCCCTGTAAACACATGCGGAATTTACCTCGGGGAAATTTGAATATAGAGTACAGGAGTTTATGGAACATAGAGCATAGATCAATAAATCACAGGAACAGGCCTTTCTGCCCACCATGTCTGTGCTGACCATGACGCCATTCTATACCAATCCCATCTGCCTCCACGTGATTTCTATCTCTGTATTCCCTATCTGTTCACATGTCTAAGTGCCTTTTAAACATTGCTATTGTATCTGCTTCTACCACCTTCTCTGCCAGCGCCTTCTAGGCATCTATCATCTTCTGTATATAAATTTCCCTTCTCACCGTAAACCTATACTTATGGTTATTAAGTTAATAAGTGTTTAACCACCTGGGCTTCTGGGCTTATTACAGTTTACAGTTTTATGATTCCTTTATTTCTGGATAACTGACTTGATAGTTGCTGGACAGACCTTCAGTAATTAAGTAAAATTGAGTACTTATTTAATGTGTACATTTCCGTCAGAAGGACCATGACAACCCATTGGTAACAAAAGGAAATGCAACTTTCAAGGTATAATGAACTAACCAGGGGTATCATACTGACTGGCTCTTCCTCTGTCTGTCTATACACCCATCTATTTACTTCTCTATATGACTATCTGCCATTCAAATAATTACTTTAAAATGCCAAGGTTGGCTTCCTGAAACAGAAGAAATGGGAAGGTTCGTGGGAAAAGGATTCTTTTTGTACACATTGACTTATATTCAACTTTTGTGTTAATTTATCCAGTTGCATTGCAAGTACTCACACAATTTGTTCATAGCAAAACTGACTAAACTCATCAAATTTATTTTCAGGAAACATTGACTAGGCTTCATTCCTGGCATGGATTGTGAGTGGACAATAGAAGACTTGTTAGTGGTACTTTTTTTTAACTGAAGGGATGGAGCAATAAGCTGGAGGGAGTTAAAGAGATTGTCAAAGAAGTGAGGCAATCAATGAGCTGGATTTAATCTGAAATATGTGATTATTTCTGCATTTATTTAGCAGAAGGCTTTCAGAGCAAAAGATAAGCAAATTGAAATTTAAAGTAAAACATTTTCACATTGATCCCTGTTTGAGCAGCTTCTTAACTGAGGCTTGAATAAAATGTCAAAGCACTTAGGTCTTTACAAGCCGGTTAATTCTGGGACATTATGGAAGGGCCCCCACAGAACCAAAACAAATGGAATGTTAGTCAGAGAGTAGTAAATGAGGTGAAAAGGGTGCTCAGGATGCATGTCAGACTATGTTTTTCAGTCGCTCTCCCCATGTGTTGTGCACAACTTCCCTTTATTGCAGATTCTTCAATGCTCCCAAATTCCCATTATCTTCAGATTCTTCTCCCTCAGATATAAGCTCCACCTCCAGCTCCACCAGTCTTGAAACAGCCTTCTTCTCCCTCCTGGACCTGGGAGTCACCCTCCCTGTGCTCCTGCATTCCTGGAGACAATGTACATGTCTATGTACATTGCTGTAAAAACATGTCACCTCACCTCAGTGTAGTCTGACTCTCTCATTGATTTCTTCTCTTTTCTAAACATCGTTACCCTTTCCTTATGGTTTACCCTCATAGAATATTACACTCTGCGTGTTGACAGATTCTATTAATTCCCTCTGCTGTGATCTTAGACTTTGGGAAGCCACCCCTCCTTACCTCACTACACATGATTGCTGGTAGACATCCAGAAATCACTTAATAAATTAAATTCCACAGCACCACTGCAGTCCCACTGAATCCAAGTTCCCCATAGCATTGCTATACTCAAGAAGATTTCCCAAACCTGTCAAGGCTCAGTGGAGATCATAACTGCTGCTCTGTGCTGGAGCTGTGCACTGGCCTTTGTTGCTTGGAATGCTCTTCAGTGAGGTAGTCACTTTTCCTTCATTGTCATTTATGGACATCCCAGTACCTCCACTGATTTCCTTCTGAATCATGCAGTGCCCACTCCTTACCTAAACAATTTGTTCCACATTGACTGCATGCAAGTTAAGAGGAGGAACAATGTTATTGTCAAATCGTGTGGCGCTGGAAAAGCACAACTGGTCTGACAGCATCCGAGGAGCAGGAGGATTGACGTTTCGAGCATAAGCTCTTCATCAGGATGCTACCTGACTGGCTGTGCTTTTGCAGCACCGCACTTTTTGACTCTGATCTCCAGCATCTGCAGTTCTCACTTTCTCCTGAATGATGTTATTATTGATCATTTTCAACTGTCACTAATCTACCCTTTCCTGCCATTTTGTCACTTTCTTTATCTGTGTCTCTGTTATCCTGAATTATTGTAGGAAGGGAAAACAATGAAAAATGCAGTACCTTTTCTTACCCCTTGAGCCCATCATGATTACCTCCCTGTGTGAATTTCAGAAATTAAACTTTAATTTTATTAAATAACATTGGCACTTTGTCTGCATAAATAAACTGGGTGCAGGATCTTCCATATCTCCTTCCTCTGTCAGCAATGCTGAGTTAGATCCGAGTACACCAATTGCTTCCTCCTCCTGCCGAGGTGATAGATGAATGTCTACAGTTTCCTCTAGTTGCTTGTCATTCATGGGAATCATGCACCAATTTTCTCCACGTGAGAACAGAAAATATTTAACTTACAGGCGCGCGCAGTTTTCTTTGTACTACTGTTGAGGAACTTGTGATGCTTCTGTGTTAGAGTTCCTATAGAGAAAATGATGCCTTAAAGACTGTGCTTGCATTGCGGGATATTCCAGTGAACAATGTGATTGTTTCGTTTGAAAGAGTTTCTAGAGTTCATTGAATTCACAGGGTTATACCCTTATGTTTTTGCTGCATCAAAAATCCAACTTTCAGTCTGAACAGATTAAAATCCCAATGGATGACAGATTGATTGCACATGCTTTTGCTGAGCTTGTGGTCAACCAGTTCCTTCCTTTACTAGAAAACAGACTTGAGGTTGGAGAATCACTATCTCATTTCATATGATTCTAACAATTGTATCAAGGGTTAAAAACAATGACTGCAGATGCTGGAAACCAGATTCTGGATTAGTGGTGCTGGAAGAGCACAGCAGTTCAGGCAGCATCTGAGGAGCAGTAAAATCGAGCAGTACAGCTGTATTCCTGATGAAGGGCTTTTGCCCGAAATGTCGATTTTACTGCTCCTCGGATGCTGCCTGAACTGCTGTGCTCTTCCAGCACCACTAATCCAGAAAATTGTATCAAGGGGTCTTTTCTCATCTACTCTCAGAGCCTATAGTTGCCTTGCTGTTGTACCTTGAGGCTGTAAGTAGAAATCCAAAATTACTATTCAAACAAATTTGTACCTGTTCTATTTGTTCTCATTCCGAAGTGACAGATCTGCTTCAAATCTTGTGGTGATGTTCTTTTTTTGATTTGATTTGGATTTGATTTATTATTGTCGCATGTACCTAGGTATAGTGAAAAGTTTTGTTTTGCCTGCAGTACAGACAAATCATACCATACAAAGTGCATAAGCATAATAGAACAGAGCAGGAATATAATGGTACAACTGCAGAGAAGGTGTGCAAAGAGCGAGGTCTACATTAAACTTTAAATTTAAGAGGTCATTCAGAAGTCTAATGACAGCGGGGAAGAAGCTGTTCTCGAATCTGTTGGTATGTGTGTTTAAGCTTTTATAAATACTGTCTGACAGAAGAGATTGGAGGAGAGTATAACCGGAGTGGGATTTTGGTTATGTTGGCTGCCTTCCCAAGTCAGTGAGAAGTATGGATGATGGAAGGTGATTGATGGGGCTGTGTTCACAACTCTCTGTAGTTTCTTACAGTCCTGAGCAGAGCAGTTGCTGTATCAATCCATGATGCATCCGGATGAGATACTTTCTATGATACATCTATAAAAATTGTTAAGAATCTTTATGGACATGCCAGAAGTCCTTAGCCTCCTGAGGAAGTAGAAACGTTGCTGTACTTTCTTGAACGTCGCTTCAATGTGGGTGGTCCAGGACAGATTGTTGATGATCGTCACTCCCAGGAACTTGACCCTCTCGACCCTCTCCACCTCAGCTCCGATAATGTAGACAGGGGCATTTCCTCCATCTTGCTTTTGGAAGTCAATGACCAGCTCTTTCATTTTGCTGATGCTGAGGGAGAGATTGTTATCGTTACACCATGTCACTAAGCACTCCATCCCTTTCCTGTATTCTGCCTCTTCATTATTTGAGATTCTGCCTGTAACGGTGGTACAGGCCTCTGTCCGCATGCCTAACCCCGCCCCCACACCGATCTCCATTCGCACGCCTAACCCCGCCCCCACACTGATCTCTGTCCCCACGCCGAATCCCATCCCCACCCCGATCTCCATCCCCGGCCCGATTCCCGCCCCCACGCCTAACCCCGCCCCACGCCGATCTCCGTTCGCACGCCTAACCCCGTCCCCACACCGATCTCCATCCCCGCCCAGATTTCCCACCCCCGCGCCTAACCCCGCCCCCACACTGATCTCTGTCCCCACCCCGATCTCCATCCCCGCCCAGATTTCCCGCCCCCACACCTAAACCCGCCCCCACGCCGCTCTCCGTTCGCGCGTCTAACCCCACCCCGCCCCGATCTCCGTTCCCGCCCCTACGCCTAACCCCGCCCCCACTCCCAGCTCCAGCCCCACACCAGTTCCTAGCTCCGACCCCTGCCATGTTTTCACCATCCCTCCAGACCTCCCCCTCTCTGAGGATGAAAGATCAGTCCTCAGCAGAGGCCTCACCTTCATTCCCCTACGCACTCGGATTAACGAGTTCAACACGCGGTGAGACATTGAACAATTCTTCTGCCGCCTTTGCTTCCGCACCATCTTCTTCAACCAGGATTCTCGCCCACCCTCTGATGACCCCTTCTCCTGCCTCCAACACACCCCATCCACCTGGACACCCCGTGCTGGCCTCTTACCTGCCCTCAATCTCTTCATAGCCAACTGCCGCTGCGACATTAACCTCCACCCCTCTCACCCACTCCAACCTCTCACCCTCGGAACTTACCACTCCCTCCGTTCCAACCCCAACCTCACTATCAAACCGGCAGACAAGGGAGGCGTGGGAGTAGTTTGGTGCACCGATCTTTACACCGCTGAGGCTAAACGCCAGCTCGCAGACACCTCCTCCTACTGCCCCCTTGACCATGACCCCACCTCCCACCACCAAACCATCATCTCCCAGACCATCCATAACCTCATCACCTCAGGGGATCTCCCATCCACCGCCTCCAACCTCGTAGTCCCACAACCCCGCACCTCCCGTGTCTACCTCCTGCCCAAAATCCACAAACCTGACTGCCCCGGCCGATCCATTGTCTCAGAGGTAAAGACAATGACTGCAGATGCTGGAAACCAGATTCTGGATTGGTGGTGCTGGAAGAGCACAGCAGTTCAGGCAGCATCCAAGTAGCTTCGAAATCGACGTTTCGGGATGAAGGGCTTTTGCCCGAAACGTCAATTTCGAAGCTACTTGGATGCTGCCTGAACTGCTGTGCTCTTCCAGCACCACTAATCCAGACCCATTGTCTCAGCCTGCTCCTGCCCCACCGAACTCATCTCTGCATACCTCGACAAGGTCCTGTCCCCTTAAGTCCAAGATCTCCCCACCTACGTTCGGGACATCACCCACGCCCTCCACCTCCTCCATGATTTTCGCTTCCCCGGTCCCCAAAGCCTTATCTTCACCATGGACATCCAGTCCCTGTACACCTCCATCCCCCATCACGAAGGAAACAAAGCCCTCCGCTTCTTCCTTTCCCGCCGACCCAACCAGTATCCTTTCACTGATACCCTCCTTCGACTGACTGAACTGGTCCTCACTTTGAACAACTTCTCCTTCCAATCCTCCCACTTCCTCCAAATCAAAGCAGTAGCCATGGGTATCTGCATGGGCCCCAGCTATGCCTGCCTCTTCGTCGGATATGTGGAACAGTTCATCTTCCGCAGCTACACTGGCACCACCTCCCACCTTTTCCTCCGCTACATCGATGACTGTATCGGTGCTGCCTCGTGCTCCCATGAGGAGGTTGAACAGTTCATCCACTTTACCAACACCTTCTGCCCCGACCTCAAATTTACCTGGACCGTCTCAGACTCCTCCCTCCCCTTCCTAGACCTCTCCATTTCTATCTCGGGTGACCAAATCAACATGGACATTTACTATAAACCGACCGACTCCCACAGCTACCTAGATTACACCTCCTCCCACACTGCCCCTTTAAAAACACCATCCCATATTCCCAATTCCTTCGTCTCCGCTGCATCTGCTCCCAGGAGGACCAGTTTCAATACCGTACAACTCAGATGGCCTCCTTCAAAGACCGCAATTTCCCCCCAGACGTGATCAACGATGCTCTCCACCGCATCTCCTCCACTTCCCGCTCCTCCGCCCTTGAGCCCCACCCCTCCAACCGTCACCAGGACAGAACCCCACTGGTCCTCACCTACCACCCCACCAATCTCCATATACATTGTATCATTGTTGTCATTTCCGCCACCTCCAAACAGACCCCACCACCAGGGATATATTTCCCTCCCCTCCCCTATCAGCGTTCCGAAATGACCACTCCCTCCGTGACTCCCTTGTCAGGTCCACACCCCCCACCAACCCAAACTCCACTCCTGGCACCTTCCCCTGCAACCGCAAGAAATGCAAAACTTGCGCCCACACCTCCCCCCTTACTTCCCTCCAAGGCCCCAAGGGATCCTTCCAAATCCACCACAAATTCACCTGCACCTCCACACAGATCATTTACTGCATCCGCTGCACCCAATGTGGCCTCCTCTATATTGGGAAGACAGGCCGCCTACTTGTGGAACGTTTCAGAGAACACCTCTGGGACACCCGGACCAACCAACCCAACCACCCCGTGGCTCAACACTTCAGCTCCCCCTCCCACTCCATCAAGACATGCAGGTCCTTGGACTCCTCCATCACCAGACCATAGTAACACGACGGCTGGAGGAAGAGCTCCTCATCTTCCGCCTAGGAACCCTCCAACCACAAGGGATGAACTCAGATTTCTCCAGTTTCCTCATTTCCCCTCCCCCCACCTTGTCTCAGTCCCAACCTTCGAACTCAGCACCACCTTCCTCACCTGCAATCTTCTTCCTGACCTCTCTACCCCCACCCCCACTCCGGCCTATCACCCTCACCTTGACCTCCTTCCACCTATCGCATTTCCAACACCCCTCCCCCAAGTCCCTCCTCCCTACCTTTTATCTTAGCCTGCTGGATACACTTTCCTCATTCCTGAAGAAGGGCTCATGCCCGAAACGTCGATTCTCCTGCTCCTTGGATGCTGTCTGCGCTTTTCCAGCAACACATTTTCAGCTGTAACGGTGGTATTGTCAGCAAACTTGTAGATGGAGTTAGGCTGAAATTTGGCCACACAATCATGAGTACTATCATATGAGTACTGTCATGAGTACAGCCAAGATGACTTCCTCTGCTTCTTCCTAAATTAAGTTCTCAGACTGCCATCTTGAAGTGCTGCAGTCATGTTGTGTAGAGGCACAACGATCCACAGAGGTACACAGCAGGGACTTCCAGAATTGTGAACCAGTGATGCTGAAGGAGCAGTGATATAGGTTCAAGTCAAAATGTAGTTTGGAGGAGAACTTGCTGCTGGAGGTATTCCCAAGAGCCGTTTTCTTTTCTTCATCCAGGTAGTGGACATTCCTTGTGTGGGAGGTGCTGTCAAAGAAGGCTCCCCACATTATTCCAACCCCGAGATGACTTTATGTGGGTGAATACTGGGAAGTATGAGTTAACTTTGGAAGGCTAGAGATGTAGGATCGAATAACATGAATGAATAGCGGTATCAAACTTTAGAGGCTGTTTTCAAGAGATGGGAAATCTGCAATAATGTTCTGCCAACACTGGATCTTTTAAAGAGCTGCTGGCAGTGTCCTGCAAAATTTTTGGAATGCTGAAAGCCATTTGCTAGCAATTTATATGTTAAATATGCAAATACAGGTTCAACAAATATCTGCATTTCAGAATGTAACCTGAATACAGAGGTATGAAAAATAAATTGTAAGTGTACATCCTATGAATGAATATAACAGATGGTCTAATGGGAAGTGTGGGCTCAAGAAAGCAGCTTGCCTGGAGGAGGAGAAACTGGAAATATTTTCAGGAATTCATTGGTGAAGGCTTAGCAAAGTTAAAAATACATGGGAGAGAAGGAAATTAATTTCTTCTTATTTTCACTTTTTAATATCTCATGTTGCCATCGTGCTTTCTCCGCTGAAAGGAGCACAGTTCTATAGAGAGTGCAGGTCATGTTCGAAACTTGGGATTCCATGTTTAACAAGCATTGGGAGGGTGCAGTATAGGAAGAAATTGGCTGATAGTATGATAAAGCTAAGGGCATAGAGATGTTTCCAAATTTTGTGGTGAGATCTCGGTGCCCTGTTTCTCTTCTATTTCCAATGTTGTAGCTAACCAACTTGAATCCCTGGCCAGCTCTCTGTGGAAAGAAAACCCAGCGGTATTTACCTCCAGAGCACGCAGACCCATGGATCCTTAGCCCGTTCTCAGCAGTTGAAAGGAGGAAGGTTGCTGTTTGGTGTTGGGGGCGAAGGGAAATTGGTCACGATTGCGATGTGAGGAGGTTAGTTTATGGGGTTTGAGGTTCAGGGAAGGTGCAGAGGGTTAAGAGGTCATTGTGGAATTGGGGAATGGTGAGGGATACATTTGAGATATGATGAGATTGTGTATGATCTGCTAAATATGGTAATGGGGTAAAAACAATGACTGCAGATGCTGAAAACCAAATACTGGATTAGTGGTGCTGGAAGAGCACAGCAGTTCAGGCAGCATCCAATGAGCAGCGAAATCAACGTTTCGGGCAAAAGCTCTTGCCCGAAACGCTGATTTCACTGCTCGTTGGATGCTGCCTGAACTGCTGTGCTCTTCCAGCACCACTAATCTAGTAAATATGGTAATAACCTGTCCCTCACCTTCATGATGAGACATTTGGTTGTCATGAAATCTGCTGCTGTAAAAAGGTACATAAGAAATGCATTTAAGATGTATTTCCCTTTTTTTTGTTCATTTTTATACATTATCCTTCATTAGGGTGTTAATATCAAGGTCAGTTTCTCTTGGCAGGTTATACCTTGGGATTTCATCTTAGATCTGAGTCACATTGAAAAAGGAACTGCTCAAATTCTGTTTGAAATCTGACCATGATCTAAGTATAATGCTGAACGTTGTTATTTGATGAGGGTTTATAAGTGAGAAGATCAATATTCTGCATAAAGAGGAAATGTGTAAAAGATAGGTCTGGCGTATTTAGCTTCAAGGAGTTTCAGCATTGTAAGATAGCAATTCCATTAAAAATTGAGGAACACTACATCTACACATACTGAAACTTCTAATCGTTTTGTTAAAATTATATTAATTTAAAGACATCACGTTTGATGACAATGCTGTTGGCTCTCTTTCGTGAAATTTTTAAAGTAAGTGCAACGAGTGGCATTTGTGGAAATTGGTGATGATGAGTCCTCAGTAGGGGAGAGATCTGGCTTGTCCTTAATGTTCCTTTTGCAAAGTCACAACCATTATGGTAAGCTTGTTGTGGAGATTTATTTGACTTACTCCCAATATATGTCAGTGGCAACTGCATTGTTATTTTACTTTGTATTCCTGTTGACATGAATCCTTTCCTTGAAAGTTGATTTAGCCTTTTTGAAACCTATTTATGCGCACTTACAGATAATTCAACAATTAAAGCTTCTTAGCTCAGCACTACATCTTAGGCCCTAAAATGTTTAACTATGCCATATCTCACAAGCTTGTGAGAGGAAGTGAATTACTGAACTCTTTTTGAGCTTGAGTTGATTCATCTCTTGGAGATCTCCCAAATATCCAGTGTCTTACTGTAATTGTACTTTAAAAATGAATTCACTATTTACCATGTTTAAAGTTGTTAGTGGTTTCAGTTTGTTATGCTTATGTGCACCCTTTTTTCATTCATCTTCATACTATCAGTCATTATGCAAAATCAGCATACATCATGGCAAAGTTTCCTGAGTCATCATTTGGATTGGACATTAGATTAGTGCAAACATATATCTGCTTTTAAAGGAGATAGTCTTTGTCAAATAGAATCTGATGCACTTTTATTGACATACAGATTGAGTCCCATAATTGACAGAGGCAGCAGCATCATGTATTTCTCAGGAACAACATTGGAATGAAAAGGTATATCAAATACAAACGAAGCATATTTTCATATTTGAAGCTGAGTGTCTGTGCTGCTATGTTGCCAATGACAACCCGGTAAGTGTGGGCAGACAGCAGCTGTGGATTCCCATATCTTGGCATTCCGATTCTGTTCAGCAGGCAGTGCAAGGCACAGTGACAGACAAGAGATAAGAGCACTATTGTGCCAGACAATCCAGTTAATCTGTTGGGGGACTGGATCAGCTGTTTTTGGATTTTTCAAAAGCAAGTCTGTAAATCATAAAGAGAAAGTAAAAGTAGATATAGACAATTGAGGGAAGAATGTATCATTATTAAAAATACAAGAATAATGCAAGTAAAACAGATTGATCCTTAAATTTGAATGTGATTGTTTTTAAATGTGAATGAAATGGCCACTTTTACTTGATGCACAATATGTTGAATTCTGTAATGTCTGATATGTGGATTACATAAATGAATCAAAATTGAACATTGCCACAGGCTTTGCTAAGGGTAGGCTGCTAGAATTATCTTTTGCTGCTTCATCACTGTCCTTCTCTCCATCACAATATTAAAAATAAGGATGTTTGCTGTGTTTGCAAAATTTATTCCCAGCTGTAAACTCTCAGATAGAGTCATAGAGTTGTAGAATCATACAGCACGGAAACAGACCCTTCGGTCCAACCAGTGCAGGTCACTGCAATCCTAAATTTAGCTAGTCCCACCTGCCTCCTCCTGGCCCATATCCCTCCAAGCATTTCCTGCCCATGTATCCATCCAAATGTCTTTTAAACTTTGTAACTGTGCCCTCATCCACCACTTCCTGAGAAGCTCAATCAGGAGCCAGCCTCTGTGTAAAACATTTGTCCATGGTGCCTTTTTTAAATCGCTGTCCTCTCACCTTAAAAATGTGCTCCCTAGTCTTGAAACCCTTCACTCTAAGGAAAGACAACTACCATTTATTCTACATCTCTCATTATTTTATAACCTTTTATTAGGTCGCCTCTCAGTCTCCTACGCTCCAGTGAAAAAGATCCCAGCCTATCAAGCCTTTGTTTATAACTCATACCTTCCATACCTGGCAACATCCTGGTAAATCTCTTCGGAACCCTGTCCCGTCTGATATACTGAAGTAATCTGTGTCCTTATACAGCCGGGACACAGTTCATTCGCTCTGCTCCCCAATTCCACTTTAAGACATGGTACTCTTTTCTCTCTCTTCATCTTTGTCCACTATCCCTGATTGTGGACGTTAATATCTAATAATACCTAAAAATGCGATATCAACCTGGTGAAGCTGTATCTCAAGATTGCTTGCATGCCTCACAATGTAATAATCATACATTAGGTAAGAGCTAAGTGATCCCATAACCAGTGAATCAGATCTAAGCTCTGTTGTCCTGCAACATCAAAACATGAATGGTGGTGGACAGATGAACAACTGACTGGAGAAGGATGCTCCAAGAGAATCCCCTTCCTCGATGATGGGGACAAAATTAGAAATCACACACCAGGTTATAGTCCAACAGGTTTATTCGGAAGTACTAACTTTTGGAACACTGCTACTTCCGAATAAACCTGTTCGACGATAACCTGGTATTGTGTGATTTTTAACTTTGTCCACCCCAGTCCAAAACCGGCACCTCCACATCACTGCGGCATCCCAGTGCATCAGTATAAAAGACATGGCTGAAACATTTACAACCATCTTCAACCAGAAGTGCCGAGTGGGTGATCCAACTTAACATCCTCCTCCTTGGCATCGCTGAGTTCAGTCTTGATTCATTTCATATACAATGAAGAAGTAGCTGAAGACACCAGCTACTGCAAAGGGTACAGGCCCTGACAACATTTAAGAAATTGTGCTAAATATATGTGCTCCAGAACTAACCCTGGCCTGCTCACGGTGGTTGAAGTGGAGCTATAACACTGACAGTGAGGAAAGTTCTCCTACACACAAAAAACATTGCAAATTCAACCTGTTCAATTACCACATAGTCAGGATATTTTTGATCATCAGAAAAGTGATAGTTGATGGTAGGGACGGTGCTACAAAGCAGCTTGTACCCAACAATATGCTGCTCACGAGTGCCTAATCAGGTCAGAGGGTCTTCTTGGGCCATTCGTCTCCTGACCTTAATATTGTTTCAAAACAGGACAAAAAAGTTGAGCTCTGAAGGGGAGGTGAAGTTGACTGCCCTTGACATCAAGGCTGTATTTAACCAAGTGTGACATCAAAGAGCCCTCGTGAAACTGGAATTAATGGGAATCAGGAAGTTAACTCTCTAGTGGTTGGTGTCACACCCATCAGGAAGAAATTGAGTGTAGTTGTTGCAACATTTTTGGCCTGGGACGCCTCTGTAGGAGTTTCCCAGGCTAGTTTCATAGGCTCAACCATCTTCAGCTGCTTCATCAATCAGAGCAGAAGTGGGCATTCGTTGGTGAATGCATAATATTCAACACAATACACAACCCCACAGATGCTGCATATATATATACACATTCTGCTTCAGTAAGACCTGGGAAACACTCAGGTTTATCTGATAGGTGGCAAGTACCATTTGTGTCAAGCAACTGCCAGGCAATGGTAATCACCAACAAGAGAGTCGAGGCACCTTCCCTGATATTCTTGACTTCAGGAAGTGGATTGTAGGGCGCACCCCTGTCTGCATCAATGGAGCTGAGGTGGAGATAGTTGAGAGCATCAAGTCCCTGGGAGTGATGATCACCAACTATCTGTATTCGTCTATCCAAACTGAATCAATGGTCACGAAAGCACAACAACATCTCGACTTCCTCAGGAGGTGACAGAAATTTGGCATGTCCGCAATGACTCTGACCGATTTTTGTAAGTGCACCATAGAAAGCTTCTATCCAGATGCATCACAGTGTGCTTTAGCAACTGCTGTGCCCAAGAGCGCAAGAAACTACAGAGAGTCATAAACATAGCCCAGTCCATCACAAGAAACAACCTTCCATCCATATACTTCCAGCTGCCTCAGGAAAGCAACCAACACAAACAAAGACCCCTCCCACCCCGGTAATACTCTCTTCCACCTCTTCAGTCAAGCAGAAGATATAAGTACATCTGAATAGATTCAAGAAAAGTTTCTTCCCTGCTGTTATTAGACTTCTGAATAGACCTCAAATTTTAAATTTAATGTTGATCTAGCTCTTTGTGCACCTTCTCTGAAGCTGTAATAATGTATTCCTCACTCTGTTCTATTAACTGAATGCACTTTGTATGGTATGATCCGCCTGTAATGCATGCAAAACAAAACTTTTCACTGTATCTAGGTACATATGACAACAATAAGTCAAATCAAATCAAGTATTCAAAAGCATTACCATAGCTAAATCCCGCATTATGGACATCTTGGGAGTTACCATTGATGAAAAACTGAATTGGATCTGCCATATAAATTCTCTGGCTACAAGAGCAGGTTAGAGGTTAGGAATTCTGTGGTGACTAACTCACTTCCCATCCCCTCCATGCCTGTCCATCTTCTCAAGCCACAAACCAGAAGTGCAGTGGAATATTCTTCATTTGTCTGAATGATAGAAACTCAAACAACATTCAAGAACCTTGGCACCATCTAGAACAATTGTTTGGCACCCCATCCGCCACCCTCAGCATACACTGCATCCACCACCAATACTCAACAGCAGCAATGTGTACCATCCCCAAGCTGCCCTGCAACCAGCCACCCAGGTTCCTTCAACAGCATCTTCCAAATATATGAACTCTACCATCTAAAAACACAAGGGCAGCAGATACATGGGAGCCTCATCACCTGCAAGTTCCCCTCTCAGCCACAAAATACCTGACTTGGAAATATAATGCTATACCTTCATTGTCCCTGGGTCAAACTCCTGGAATTTCCTCCCTGACAGAACCGTGGGCATACCTATATTGCATGGACGGCAGTGATTCAAGAAGATGGCTTATCACCACTTTGTCAAGGGAGATTGGAGATGGGCGATAAACAGAGAATGGCATGATGATGCAGTGGTTAACACTACTGCCTCACCGCCAGGGACCTGGATTCAATTCCAGCTTTGGGTGACTGTCTGTGCACATTCTCCATGGATCTGCATGGGTTTCCTCCAGGTACTCTGGTTTCCTCCCACAGTCCAAAGATGAGCAGGTTATGTGGATTGGCTACGGGAAATGCAGGTTTACAGAGGTGGGGTGGATCTGGGTGGGATTGTTGGTGTGGATTCAATGGGCCATATTGTCTGCTTCCACACTGTAGAGATTCTATGATTCTAAATGCTGACCTAGCTTGTGATAACCACATCCTGTGAATAAAGGAACGCTTTGAAACAATACCCAAGACATACTTTGAATCAGGAAGAATGTTTATAGATAGTAATATCCTACACCATATGACAAATGTCAACTTGACTCATTTGGAACATAATGATTTCTGAGTTAAAATTCAAGCACTCCGGGGATTCCTGTGCAAGTTACCTCTTCTTGTTTGACTACCCACTGGTCATTCATTCTGTGTCTGCCTGCAGACCTTTAAGTTGAATGGTAACCATCTTCAGAAATATGCTATCTGTAAACTTCTCAGTCTCAGGTACGGCAATGATTTCAGTTGCTTCTGATGACACCTTCTGTACATGTAGTACATGAGAAATGACATAATCCTTCAACATAGAGCCACTGTATTTCCAGGAGACTGAGACTGACCAATCTCTATTTATTAGAGTGGTGAGTAAATTTATCAAAGATAGGCATAAACTTTAAAATGTAACGTAATGTATGTAAAACCAGATTATTCCAATTTTTGACCTTAGATCCTTATCCCAATTTGTACCCTCAATGCTGATATTTATTCCCTTGGTGTCTGCTACTCATTCCTCTCAGCCCTAACCGTGACCTCACACTATTTGGTCAATTTCCTCCCAGGTTCTTCCAGACCCAGTGCCTGTCCCGCTCCCACACTTCCTGTTCCACTGCTCTCTCCCTGAGCTCCCATTCCTTTTGGCCTCGTACCTGCTTTGCCCCAGCACCTTTTTATCAGTCCAGCAGTTTGTAAAGTGTGTCTTTGAAATGAAAGCACAATTAATCCGTGACAGAATTCAAATAAACATTGTCACCTTTGGCAACACCCCATCGCTGTGTGCAAGAACAAGCTGAATGTGTAAACCATGTGCTCGTGTTTAGTCAGCCTGACCATCCCGCTGTCGTGCAGGCAATTATACAGATTGCAGCAATGTTATTTAGATGATTGTTTGTCAGGACATTTTATAAAACCTGTAGCTATAGGGTATTGTGACTTCGAAACAAATTGTAAAGTAGAAAATTGTGGACATGTACAGCAGCTCGCTCAGCCTATGTGAAGAAAACAAGGCCAGCTCAAGGATAGAAGTGAATCGACAGCATCCCTAGAGATATCACAGCACAGGAAGGCATGGGTTAGTCCTAAGAGGAAACAAGTCCTTGGCACCTGGCCATGGGCTTTGGGAGCTGTTAGGGTGATGTGTTGGGAATGCAAACTCCCTGTTGTGGGAATACACCCCAGCAGCAGTGGGGTGTGGATGAAAGCACTGCTGTGAGAATTCAAGTCACAGTCATTTATAAGAATCACGCAATACATTTGCAGGAAACGTTCCACACAAATCCCATTCCCCATCTGATCCTCGAGAAATTCTGTCTTCACCAATCAGATTGCAGCTGACAAACTCCCAGGCAGTCGGGGTTATTTTGACTTTTAATTTCAGTTTAGAAAGGATTAAATTTGGTGGTTTGGCGCTGAGCTGTATTATGAGAGTGTAGCGCTGGAAAAGAAGAGCAGGTCAGGCAACATCCAAGGAGCAGGAGAGTTGACGTTTTGAGCAAAAGCCCTTCGTCAGGAGGGGCCTTCTGATGAAGACCTGATGAAGGGCTTTTGCCCGAAACGTTGACTTTCCTGCTCCTCAGATGCTGCCTGACCTGCTGTGTTTTTCCAGCGCCACATTCTTGACTCTGATCTGCTGCATCTGCAGTGCTCATTTTCGCTGACTTGCATGTGTTATCACTGTGTGACAAAGACTTGCTGATGGGAGTTAAATTTTCTTTTCCGTTGGTTAATGATGATGAATGATGGGGCTGATTTGTATATCATGCCAGGTCTGAGTTCTGATTCTTTCAAAAAGCTGGCTATTATTTTTCAGCCAACCGCACTCCCCACATTGTGCCATGCTAGTCCAGTGACCAATTTGTCCACTGGCAGAGAAGGTCTAAGAAAAGAAAGACAGAGTTTGACACCTTGGCTATGTACCTTGCATTGTTTTGTCAAAGGGTATACATCCGAAATATTACAACCATATGTTTCGCTTTATAGACACTGACTTACATACTGTGTATATTCAACAGTTTCTCTCGTTTCAAATTTCCAATATTTGGAGACTTCCCTTTTGATTTTACAAATTAAAAAATGTTCTGAGCAACTGGAACAGTTGAAACTAAAGCTATGTTTTACTTCAGGCCTCAGTAAATGTACTTCCAACTCTTCCCCACACTTGAAGGTGGGTTTTAACATTGGAAAACATTTTCATCTTTGTTCAGCATTGTGCATTTGGTAGTCACAATCAACTTAGGAGATCAGCAGAGCGATAGGAGTATTGAGCATCTGTGCCATCCCATATCAATCTTTCAGAATCATGGGTTGGGGAAGGAGGGAGAGTGAAGCTGGGAAAGATTGAGAGTGAGGCTGGAGAAGGATGGGGAGTGTCTCTCTGCATCAACCCGTGGTTTGGTCAGGGGAGTGAGATTTTCTTTAAATTGAGGATATGTTTGAGCAACTGATGGTGGGGGTCCTGGCAGCTCACTTAAAATTGTGATCTCCTGAGCCAGCTTGCTGTATTTTGTTTCTGGGATCAATTTGATTCAGTTATCACACCAACAGCAGTGCTTCAAAAGGCCCTGTGAGGATGCAGGAGATAAATGGGTTGAGACCACTGTGGGTCTCCAATGCAGCACTGTAGGTCAGCACACTTCACCCCTCGACTCAACATGACACGGAATAAAAATGTTATGGTTCACTTGGCAGCTTGTAGCACTTAGGTTGAAAAAGGAACGTCATTGTCGACCACTCATTTGTGTACGGATAGTCTCTGTTTAAAGCAGCCACTCAGGATTTCTAAGTCAATGTGACATTCAGATATATTTAAGGCACTTTTAGGATTTATGACATGGCACTGAAATTGAACTTTCTTCTGACTGTCTTTACACCTGAGAAAAAATGGGATCCAATTTCAAGACTAATCGATCTTAAAGTAGATGTAAGCCTTCCTCTCAAAAGCTAATTTACAAACGAGAACACAGATGTGTTTTCATTGTTTGCTGAGTGGCCTTTCATCTTTTGCATTTGATCAATGTTAAAATTTTACCTGAAAGTTTATTTGTTTGTATTAATAGTCAAGATGGACATAGCTTTTTACTATATGACATTTTCAAGTTCAAATAAATAGTTTCCTCATAAAACTGAAGTTTTGGGTAAATATTGTTTACTTGCATTTAAGACTAAGATTTTGCACTCAAAATGTGTATTCAGTAATCAGGTGAGAACTCATTTAAGAACATCTATGTTTGACTCAGAGGGAGTATTGATACGGCTTTTTGCCTGCATTGCGTACTTAAGCAGAATTTGTTTTTCAATTTGGTTAATGCAAGCTGAGGTCACACTGAGACAAAACATTAAAATGGCAAAAATACATTCCTCCACAAAAACAGTTAACAGCCATCTGCTTGGAGTGACACAGGTCAACTGATTCAGATGTTACATCTGGCGATGTTTCTGATTACACTAACTAATAAAAACACTCTGTATATTAGAGAATCAGTTAAAACAGACCTTTCTGTTCACTACATTTTATTACTCAAAATGTCGTCAGGTTCGTTTATGAAGAAAGTACAATACACGGCTCCATTTGATTGTATTATTTCCTGAATTTCCATTGTTGGTGAATAATGTTCAGGGCTGCATTTAGTCCGTTCTATTGTTTGAGAGTGTAGCGGTAACTTTGCTACAATGTTCATGGACAAGGCCATGTGTAATCTTTTGATTTACAATTAAAGATATAGCGTTTAATAATTTTCTCTTCTTGACCATGTAATTTAAGTTGGCCTATCTCTTCTGTCACACTTCAGATCTATTGTGCATTTTTCTCCCTTTAATATATTCTGTATTCCTCCTGTCCTCTCCTAAGCATTGAGTGATAGGAACAATAGTTAGATTGCAAATTGTTATAACTGTTTGCAGCTACCTTTTTCATCCCTGTGCCTCTACAGCAATCCATCTGATTTCTGTTTTTGTTGACTGCTGTCTGTATTCCTTTCAGCTTCTGATTTTGCTGGCAATTTTTGTCTTCTCTGTACTCTCTCTTATAGAGTCATAGGGTCATACAGCACGGAATCAGACTCTTTGGCTCCATGGAGAACATAATCCCAAACTAAACGAGTCCCACCTACCTGCTCCTGGCCCATATCCCTGCAGACCTTTCCTATTCATGTACTTATCCAAATGTCTTTTAAACATTGTAATTGTACTCACATCCACCACTTCCTCAGGAAGTTCATTCCACACGTGAATCGCTCTTTGTGTAAAATATTTGCCCCTTTTTAAAAAATCTCTCTCCTTTCACCTTAACGATATGCCCCCGGGTCTTGAAATCTCCCCTCCTAGGGAAAAGGCATCTACCTTTAACCCTATCTATACCCCTCATGATTTTAGAAGCTTCTATAAAGTCACCTGTCAGCTATCTACACTCCAGTGAAAAGAGTCCCAGCCTATCCAGCCTTTCTTTATAACTCAATCCCTCCATTCCCGGCAACATCCTGGTAAATCTCTTATGAACCCTCTCCAGATTAATAATGAAGGATCAAATTACTGCAGATGCTGGAATCTGTACTGAAAACAAAAGATGCTGGAGATCACAGCAGAGAGCTTCTCTGATGAAGAGTCATGTAGATTCAAAACATTAGCTTGCTTTCTCTCCATGGATGCTGCCTGACCCGCTGTGATCTCCAGCATCGCTTGTTTTCAGTCTAGCTTAGTAATATACTTCCTATATTACTATGCAGGTCCTTGGCCTCCTCTATCACCAGACCCTGACCACATGACACCTGGAGGAAGAGCACCTCATCTTCCGCCTAGGAACCCTCCAACCACACGGGATGAATGTAGATTTCTCCAGTTTCCTCATTTCCCCTCCCCCCATCTTATCAGTTCGAACTCCTGGATTCAGCACTGCCCTCTTGACCTGCAATCTTCTTCCCGACCTCTCCGCCCCCACCCCCTTTCTGGCATATTACCCTCACCCTCACCTCTTTCCACCTGTCGTATTCCCAGCGCCTGTCCCCCAAATTCCCTCCCCCCTACTCTTTATCTCAGCCTGCTTGGCACATCAGCCTCATTCCTGAAGAAGGGCTTATGCCCGAAACGTCGATTCTCCTGCTCCTCAGATGCTGCCAGGCCTGCTGTGTTTTTCCAGCACCACATTTTTCAAATATGCTTCCTATAGTAAGGTGAGCAGAACTGGACACAGTCCTCCAGAAAAGGCCTCATCAATGTCTCCTTGGGACCTTTCTTTAATTCATATAGTGTCTTTTCTCCTTTCCCAACTGTGTCTGTATTTATGTGGGGCACTTGGCTGTGTACTCATGTGCCCTTGATTGGTACTTTCAGTTTCCTGAAGTACAAAATATAGACTGTGCAGTTGGGATATTTATGTTTCTCTCAATGTTGCACATCTATTTTAAATTTACTGGAAAAATATTATTTTGTTTTCCAGATTGTATCTTTGCATCATTCTGGTACCTGAGTCACAATAGTGATCTTCCTAAGTTATCAGTCACAGATTGTCTCTGACTTTAAAGAAAGGAAATGGTAAATATAGATTCTTTTTTACTAGGTACTGTAGATAACAGCTAGTTTATGCTAAATACTAACGAAGTAGACTGATTTTTTTCTGTTTTCGACGTCTTGCCAAACACCTTCCATGAACCAGCATAAACAGGTTTAACCTTGAGAATGTTAAATCTACTTTTAAATAAATGTAGATAAAAGTTACATATGATCCTGCTTTGGTAATCAAATGATCAAATTTATCAGCAAGATGTCGGCTGATAAAATACTGTGCGTGAATGCAGTAGATCTTAAAAAAGGAATGACATAGTTGATTAGAAAATTTTCACTTCCCTTCTGGTACTCAGGCTCAGAGCCAACTCATAATAAAATAGAAGCTTCTACTCTCTGCCATCTGCAAGGGTCTTGTGTGAAATTAATGAGGCTACTGCATAAAATTATCCCTAATTTGATACCAACTGGCATTGTCACTCAAAATAGGCAGAGAAGAGTGTCTTATTGTGGGTATGTCATACTGGGACCATAAAGGATTGGGCTTAGGCATACTGGCTATACTGGTCAAAGTAACTGGCAATTTGTGGTATATCTGATATATTAATTAGACAGTTAGTTAGAAGGTAGAATATTCTAAAACTTACCATGCAATTTGGCCGTTAATTGCCAGCCGAACATAATTGGAAATAGACTATAATAACATTTGAACCAAAGTAGTTTCATGTCATTTTGAGTTTATGACATTTTCTTGGGATTACACATGCAGGACTAGTTAAATTATAGATTCTAAATGACTTGAAAGACATTTTGTTCAAATTCAAGAAGTTTCTAATTTTTGCTTTGATTTGGACGTTATTGAAAATGAATACATTTTCACAAAGCTTTTCATCTTGCACTTCTTTGGGATAAAGTGTGAATGTTAAATTTACAATGATTGCAGCAGTTTTTACTGCAGGTGAAAAAGGTGCTGATTGGTTGGAAAGTCAACTTTCTTTAATTGAGGAAAAAAGAGCAATTGCTGCAAAATCTCAACAGGTCTAGCAGCGTCTGTGGAGAGAAAGAAAACTTAACATTTTGAGCCCAGTTCTGAAGAAGGATCACCGGGTTTGAAACATTAACTCTGCTTTCTGTTCGCAGATGTTGCTGGACCTACGGAATTTTTCCAGCGATTTCTGTTTTTGTTCCAGATCTTCAGCATCTGCGGTTCTTTTAGTTTTAATTTTATTTGATTAAGTCATTGCCACTGGGAGAGGAACTGGAACAAGCTACTGTACTTTTGATGTTGGAAATCTTAGGAGATCAGGTAGTAACTGTGGAGAGAGAACAGAAGTAAATTTTTAAGTGATTACTTTTCATTATAACCATGAGAACATTAATATTTAGCAAGTTTTAAGCTAGTAAAATGGGAGAGAATAGTTAAAGACCACAAGAGAAGACAGAAGATATTTTACGGTAAAAAGGTGACTTGTGTGTAGAACCAAAGGGAGTTGTAATTCATCAAGTAAATAAACAAAGCATGGATCCAGAGGAAGTTTGATGAGCAGCTTTTATCTAAAAGCTAAATCAAGAGAAAACCATGAGTAAGACTCCAAATTTATTTGTTGTAGTCTTTGACTCGGCTGTCTGCACCCCGTCAACTAAAGAAAAGTCTGCTACACTAGGGAGACATGATTGTCATTTTTTGTATTTATATTTGATTTATTAGTGTCATATGTACCAAGTTGCAGTGAAAAGTATTGTTTTGTATGCTAAACCAGGCAAATCATACCTTACATAAATATGCGAGGGTAATAGAACAGAATGCTGAATATAATGTTACAGCTACAGAGAAGGTGCAGAGAAAGATCAACTCTAATATATGAGAGGCCAATTAATTAGTCTGATAACAGCAGGGAAGAAGCTGTTCTTATATCTATTGGTACGTGTTTTCAAACTTTTGTATTTTCTGCCTGAAGAAAGAAGACGTAGAGAGTATAACTGGGGTGGGAGAGGCTTTGCCATGTTGTCTGCTTTCCTGAGGCAGTGGGATGCATAGATGGAGTGAATGGAAGGAAGGCTGGTTTTCGTGATGGATAGGGCTGCACTCACAACTCTGTGTAATTTCTTGTGATCTTGGGCAGAGCAGTTGCTGTACCAAGCT
The DNA here is from genome assembly GCF_047496795.1 of Chiloscyllium punctatum. Classification (NCBI taxonomy): domain Eukaryota; kingdom Metazoa; phylum Chordata; class Chondrichthyes; order Orectolobiformes; family Hemiscylliidae; genus Chiloscyllium; species Chiloscyllium punctatum. Next base: position 137,086,490 of record NC_092743.1, read on the forward strand.
CTGATGCATCCGGGTAGAATGTTTTCTGTGGTGCATCTATAAAAACTGGTAGGATACATTGTGGACAGGCTGACTTTCCTTAGCCTTCAGAGGAAATCAAGGCTCTGGTGTGCATTCTTGATTGTACCGTCGATGTGGATGGGCCAGGATAGATTGTTGGTGATATTTACTCCTAGGAATTTGAAGCCTTCAGCTACCTCAGCACAATTGATGCCGACAGGGCTTGCCCCCACTCTGCTTCCTGAAGTTGATGACAATCTCCTCCATTTTGCTGACATTGAGGGAGAGATAGTTGTATTTACACTATGCCACTAAGCTGTCTATCTCCTTCCTGTACCATGTCTTGTTGTTGCATGAGATCTGACCCACCAAGGTGGTGTCATCAGCAAATTTGTGAATGGATTCGGTGCAGAATGTGGGCACACAGTCGTGTGTGTATAAGGAGTAGAGTAAGGGGCTGAGTATGCAGCCTTATGGGGTACCAGTGTTAAGGATTATCATGGAGGAGGTGCTGTCCTTACTGATCGAAGCCTGTGTCTCAGAGTATAGACATGAGTTTTGTTGGAATGATGGTGTTGAAGGTGGAGCTAAAGTCAATAAATAGGAGTCTGACGTTAGTTCCTGATGTTCCCGGGATGAGTGTAAGGTCAGGGAGATTGTGTCTGCTGTGGATCTGTTATGAACTGTAGTAGATCAAGTCAATCCGGGAGGCCGCAGTTGATGTAAGCCATTACTAACCTCTCAAAGCATAATGATGGATGTCAGACTTACTGGGAGCTAATCATTGAGGTACATTGGCTGATTTTTCTTTGACACCAGGATGATAGTGACCTTCTTGAAACAATCAGTGTAAAGAGAGGTTAAAGATGTCAGCGCATACTGCCACCATTCCATTCCATTGACTATGAGATCCTTGATTGGGGCTGTTAACCTGGGCCAATCAGGGAGCCCTGGTTGACAGATATAAACAGGAGCCTGAGAGATCCTTCTCTGTCTAGGGACTGACTGAGCTGGCTGGTGTGTTCATGCACGCGTTTGAAAGAGAGTACCTTTAAGAGAGTTAAAAGCAGCAGAAATACCAGACACAGCACCAAGTGTTCTCAATAAGGCAACAATGTATGTAACACTGAGTTGAACAACTTGAGTAGTTCATTTCCTGGAGACAAAAACAAATTCGAATTCAGCCAGTCAGTTTAAATTATACCCTGAAAAACATGCCAATTTTCCAATCAATTTTGAATTAAGTATTTGGACAATCTTAAAAGCCAATGACACAATCCGATGCTCTGGGGTATTAGACTGGGGGAAATTGAACAGTTGAGAGGAGAACTGCTAAGTCCTAGCATGCTTGAAAAAAATGTCTCTCTTAAAAGTTCCTTTTCGATCACTAACCTGTGATGCAGAAATTTCTACCAAGGAGAAAAGAAGAGACAGGAAGATCCAAGGAAAAGAACCGACATCTCCCTGGTTTTGAGATAAGAAGTGTTGTTTCGTAAATCTTAATTGGGAGTTTTATCAGACTAGTATTATAGAAGGAAAGGTAACAGGTAGGTTAGAGAAAGAAATTGGAAATAGTGTTATAATTTAAGAAATAAAGTTATTAATTTTTATTTTAAATTGTTTTTGGCCACTCGAGTTTTACAGATTACTGCACAGGGTAAATCTTTTCTGCATTGCTGGTTTAAATTAAGCAGGAGGGTTTACCGCATGTCATAACAGTTTGGGGGCACGGGTCTGTGATTTGTACTGGTTTAGACAGATTTGAATAGATTTGGGGGGTACAGAAAATCCCAGCAGATTTAAACAATTGCAGGTTCGTGTCCTTGATCTTTAAATAAAACGCAGGTGAGACAATGTGTTTAATTTTGGTGACGTGTTTTAAATTAGTTAAATTTCTCGTTTTAAGTTAAAATGAGAAAAATGGCTCTTAAAATTGCAAAAGAGGGTCTGGGATTTAAAGATGATTCTCAATTTTGCCATGAAAGTTTAGCAGGAAAGAAAAAGGCCATACTTTTAGAATTAACAAATAAGTTATAGTTTAACCATGGACAAGAGCAAAGCTGAAATTGTAAAAAGGTTACTTAAACATTTAGGTGTGTCAGAGAAACAGACAACTGCAGTAGGGGTAGAAAGATGTACATTACAATTGAGGAAAATGGAGTTAGAAGATAACCAAATGGAGGGAGAAAGGAAAAGAGAGAGGAGAAAGAGAAAGCGAGAGAGAGAAGGTTCTTAGCTGAAAAAAAAGAGAAGAAAGGGAGAGAGAAAGAGAGAGAGAATTTGAACTTGAGAAGTTGCAACTTAGTCAGCAAAGTTAAGTTAACAGGATGGAGATTAAAAGAGAAAGTAGTGATATATACAAATATGTCAAAACTCTGCCACATTTTGATGAGAAAGATGTTGAAGCCTTCTTTATTTCATTCGAAAAATTGGCTGGGCAGATGGAGTGGTCTGAGGATTTATGAGTAATGCTAGTTCAGACTAACTGGTAGGCAGAGCTCGTGAGGTATTTGCCACACTGTCAGATGAGGAGTCAAGAGATTATGAAGAGGTTAAACAGACTATTTTTGGTGCTTATGAATTTGTACCAGAAGCATATAGACAGTGGTTCAGAAACAATAAGGAGGAACCAGGTCAGACTTATGTTGAGTTTGAAAGAAATAAACATAGTACTTTTGATCGATGGGTGCGTGCTTTGAAAATAGATAGGACATTTGAGGCTCTAAGAGAGATTATTCTGCTGGAGGACTTTAAAAACTCACTTCCAGGGATGGTAAGAATTCACGTGGAGGAACAGAAAGTTTAGGAAGTGTGAAGGACAACAGAATTAGCAGATGAGGACACGTTGGTGCATAAGACAAGCTTCCGGCCCGAATTTTGTCCTGTGAGGGATAGAAGTTGAGAGAAGGGGAGATCCTACACCATGAAACCAAGAGTAGAGAGCATTGGTAAGAATTTACCACAGGATAAAGAAGAAGCCCAAGAGGGTGAAAAGGAAGTGAAAAGCCTCAGGTGTTTCCACTGTGGGAAAGTGGGACTCGTAAAGACACAGTGCTGGTTGTTAAAGAAAGGCACTGTTGGAAAAGATGTGGTAAAAGAAGGTAAGCCAGTGGCATTAGTGAAGGGAATAAAGGAGACCCCAGGAAGAGCCAAGGAGCTGCAGGACAGTGCACATCTTAGGCAGGGGCTGGGTATGGAGATAGTACCTGATCTTTACAAAGAATTCACTCTGTAGGTAAGGTTGACTCAGAATGAACCGGGGTGGGGGAGGACAAAAGTTATAATTTTGAGAGATGCAGGATCTAACCAGTCGCTGATAGTAAGGGATGAGCAAATATGCACTCTTTCTGATCTGTTAGTCGAGAGTGTGATAATTTGTGGGACAGAGGGACAGAAATTTAGCGTTTCCCAATGTAAGATCAGGTTGGAGTGCCAACTAAAGACTGGGGAAGTTACAATGGGAGTGATTGACAGAGTGTCAGTTCCAGGAATTCAGTTTGTTCTTGGGAATGATTTGGCAGGATCCAAGGTGGGAGTGACCACCCCTTGTTGTGGAGAAGCCCAAGGAAGACCAAGAAACTGAGGAGTTAAAACAGAAATATCCTGGTATTTTCCCAGACTGTGTGGTAACCAGATCTCACTATCATAAGTCACAGTACGAATTGAAAAGTAAAGAAAGAGGTGAAGGAGTTGAGGTTCAGTTAGCAGATAGGAGAAAGTGAGGACTGCAGATGCTGGAGATTAGAGCTGAAAGTGTGTTGCTGGAAAAGCGCAGCAGGTCAGGCAGCATCCAAGGAGCAGGAGAATTGATGTTTCCGGCATAAGCCTGAGGAAGGGCTTATGCCCGAAATGTCAATTCTCCTGCTCCTTGGATGCTGCCTGACCTGCTGCGCTTTTCCAGCAACACATTTTTCAGCTCAGTTAGCAGATACCCTGGTTGACGTAATGGTGCAGGAAGAACCTGAACAGGCAGCAGGTCAGACAGAAGTGTTTACTCCTGAAAGGCTAAGGGACTTGTAACAACAAGACAAGACAATAAAATATATATAGGTGGATGTGTACTGTCAAATTGAGGCAGAGAATATTCTGGAGGGTTATTATCTGAAAGATAGAATTTTCAGATGGAAATGGAGACCATGGCAGGTTCGTGCAGAGGAGAATTGGGCCGAAGTGCACCAGATTGTGTTGCCGGTAGCATACAGACAGGAAGTGTTATGGGTAGCACATGAAGGAGGTCACGTAGGGGTACGAAAGACTCAGGCTAAGGTACAAAAACATTTGTATTGGCCTGGAATGCACAAGAATGTGGTTAACTTTTGCCGAACGTGTCATACATGCCAAATGGTAGGTAAGCCACAGGCTGTAATAAAACCAGCTCCTTTGTTGGCAATTCCCACACTTGAAGAATCTTTCACGTGGGTTATAATTGATTGTGTAGGTCCCCCTCGAGAACTAAAAGTGGGAACCAGTACATCTTAACCATAGTGGATGTGTCTACTAGATTTCCGGAGGCAATTCCATTACGGAATATCAAAGCAAAAAGGGTCATAGAGGAGTTAGTAGCTTTTGTCACACTGTATGGGCTACCCAGAGAGATTCAGTCAGACCAAGGGTCAAATTTTACTGCAAGGCTGTTTGAGGAGGTTATGGATAGCTTAGGTATATAGTGCTTTAGATCCAGTCCAAATTATCCTGAATCCCAGGGAGCTTCAGAAAGATGGGATCAGACCTTGAAGACCATGTTTGGAGCATACTGTCAGGATTACCCGTATGATTCAGATAAAGGTATCCCATTCATACGTTTTGCCAATAGAGGTGCCCCAAATGAATCTACTCAGTTCACTCCCTTTGAGTTAATATTCAAACATGAAATGAGAGGCTCTTAGAAATTAATTATAGAAAAATTGACAGGACCAAAGTTGGAGATCTCGCACTTAGATTATGTACCGGAGGTGAGGGAGAGATTAAATCAAGTAGGTGAGTTAGCTAACCAGCACCTAAAGAGGGCACAGTGTAGAATGAAGCAGGTGTCAGATAAAAGCTCTGAGATTTGGTAGTTTTCCTGAGAGGATAACGTGTTGGTGCTGTTAGCAATGACAGGAGATCCCTTCAAAGCCAGGTTTAATTGTCTCTATCAAATTGAGAAAAAGTTTAATCAGGTGAACTATTTGATAAAGATACCAGATAGAAAAAAAAGTATCAAGTATGTCATGTGAACAGGTTGAAACTGTATTACACGAGAAAGAAAGAACTGAAGAAACAGGTGTTAGTTACTGCCCTGCAGAGTGAGGGATCAAATCCAGATGATGTGAATTTTGTTGTGCCTCAAAATAGATTAAAAAATGAAGAAGTCCTTGAGGAGTGGGATAGGTTAGTAAGCTATCTGTCTCAGGAGCACAGAATGCAGTTGAAAGGTTTGTTACTGCAGCATAAGGACATATGTAAGAATCAGATGGGGAGTACTGATGCTATTGTACATGAAGTAGATGTAGGGAATACTGCTCCAATAAAACAACACCTCTATCAGCTTAATCCTGTCAAAGCCAGACAGGTCCAGATGGAGGTGGAGGCCATGCTCGACAAGGACATCATTGAACCAAGCCAGAGCGAGTGGAGTTCGCCGGTTATCCTCGTTCCCAAACTGGATGGGACTCAACGATTCTGAGTAGATTATCAGAAGGTGAACGCTGTTACAAAATCGGACTCATACCCAATTCCAAGATTGGAGGACTGTATCGAGAAAGTTGGACAAGCCAGTTACATCACCAAATGGGACTTAATGTGTGGTTACTGGCAGGTACCTTTATCAGAGATGGTGAAATAAACTTCCTCATTTGTAACCCCAAATGGGCTATATCAGTTTAAAGTGAGGCCCTTTGGAATGAAGAACACACCCGCCACATTCCAAAGACTCATGAACAGAGTTGTGGCTGGGTTAACAAACTGTGCTGTCTATTTGGACGATGTAGTGATCTTTTTAGTCCTGGAAAGACCACACAGAACAGTTGGCAGAGCTTTTTAAACAACTACGAGAAGCAAAGCTGGTGATAAACTTAAATAAAACAGAATTCACAAAAGCAGATGTGATGCTCTTGGGTCATAACATCGGTCATGGAAGGTTGACCCCACGGTACGTAAAGACGAAGACTATTGAGGAACTTCCATGACCAACCTCAAAGAAAGAGGTGCTTCGGCCTCAGCAGATTTGTTCCAAACTTCAGCAGTGTAGTGGCACCGTTAACTGATTTGCTGAAGAAGAACACAAAGTTTCAGTGGACAGAACCAAGCCAGGAGGCATTCGACCATTTGAAATCGATATTAAGCACCAAACCAGTTTTAGCTACACCAAACTTTTCAAAGCCTTTTAAAGTCGCCATCATTGCTCGTGACATTGGTGTTGGAGCTGTGTTCCTACAGGAAGATGAGGATGGGATTGAACTGCCAGTTGGTTACTTTTCAAAGAAGGTCAACATCCACCAGAGGTAATACTCCACAACTGAAAAGTAACTATTGAGTTTGGAACTGGCCTTACAGCATTTTAATGTATATGTCATGAACAATATGTCAGAGACAGTTGTGTACACTGACCACAATCTGCTTACATTCTTAGAACATTTCAAAGACAAGAATATGAGACTATTTCATTGTAGTCTTATGTTACAGACTTTTAATTTAAAAATCATACATGCAGTGGGTTGGAAGAATGTAATCACAGATGCGTTATCGCGGATTTAACTGATAGAGTTTTGATGACATTTGCATTTATTTAATGTTTTATTTGTGTATATAGGTATATATGAAGAAGTTAAGGTAACTTATATGAAAGTTATTGGTATGTTAAGGTAATGTGTTTAAGAGGTTTAAAAAATGATGCCATCTTTTTATTATGATGGTTCATTTTTCTTAAAGGGGGGAGGTGTTATGAAAATGTGGGTGTACCTTTAAGAGAGTTAAAAGCAGCATAACTACTGGACACAACACTAAGTGTTCTCAGTAAGCAACAATATATGTAACAACTCAAGTTTCTTGAAGACAAAAACAAATTCAAATTCAGCCAATCGGTTTAAATTATACCCCCCAAAAATTCCAATTTCTAATCAAGTTTGAATTGAGTATACTGACAATCTTAAAAGCGAATGACACAATCCAACGCTCTGGGGTATAAGACGAGGGGAAAATTGAACATATGAGAGGAGAACTGCCAAGTCCTAACATGTAGACTGCTTGAAAAAAATCTCTCTTAAAAGTCCCTTTTTGATCAGTAACCTGTGATGCAGAAATTCCTAATAAGGGAAAAAAAGGCACAGGAAGATCCGAAGAAAAGAACCTACAGCTGTCTGGTTTTGAGATAAGAAATGTTGTTTCGTAAATTTTAATTGGGAATTTTATTGGACAAGTATTATAGAAAATAGGTTAGAGAAAGAAATTGTAAATAGTGGTTAGTTAATTATTCTCTGTTATACTTTAAGAAATAAAATTGTTTATCTTTACTTTAAATAGTTCTTGGCCACTTGGTTTTTACAGATCTCAGCATAGGATAAATCATTTCTGTGTTGCTGGTTTTAAATTAAGCAGGAGGAATTACTCCGTGTTGTAACAGTACACACATTTCTTTAAACAATAGCTAAAAATATGATGATTTGCATGCACTAATGTAATTTCAGGGACTTTTTCCAGTGTTTGTTTCGGATCAGAATGTGAACCTGTAACCTTTTCCTCAGTGACATTTTTCGGAGCATGTACGTTATCCCAGGACGAATGATTATCAACATAATATTCAGTGGGCATACCACACCACTGGGTCCCTTGTACATGGTCTCACCTAAAGTATTTGGCAATCCACTACTCCGTTACAGTCAGCATTTCACCAGATAAGATTTTGTCCCACCCTTTCTTGTTAGCTTCCCAAGCTAAAGGACAACTTTTCCTATTTTCACCAATAAGAAATATTATGAAAGCAGTCGCATAAGAATATCCATCCAGACGTTTAACATGTATAGTATTGTCAATAATGACTAGCTTTATGTTCTTTCAGTCACCTCAGGATGGGAATTTGAAGCATGCTTTTCTCCAGATTTAATTTTTTGTGTGCTTTATTTATGATCAAAACATTCTGGATTTGAGGGCATTACATTGCTGTACTTGATACCAACTCATCAAAAGTGGTCTTATCTGAGCGCAAAACGAGTTCAACTGATCACTTAAGTTTTGCTCTTGTGTCTGTCACTTCCTTAGAAATAACAGAATCTTTCTCTGATAATTTAATACAGTTTACCGTGATTGGAGTAAAACTGTTTAAAAACAGGGTTGCTGACTTAGTGTTATTTCTGACTAACTTTGTTGCTCAATTATTATCTGGTGCCTCAGAATAAACCCCAAACTTTATCTGACTTTTCTAATAATTTATCCTGAAGTTCATTGGCATCTATCAAAACGTATGGACTGTTGTAGGCTGCAGCGGGACATTGACAGGATGCAGAGATGGGCTGAGAGGTGGCAGATGGAGTTCAACCTGGATAAATGCGAGGTGATGCATTTTGGAAGGTCGAATTTGAAAGCTGAGTACAGGATTAAGGATAGGATTCTTGGCAGTGTGGAGGAACAGAGGGATCTTGGTGTGCAGGTACATAGTTCCCTTAAAATGGCCACCCAAGTGGACAGGGTTGTTAAGAAAGCAGATGGTGTTTTGGCTTTAATTAACAGGGGGATTGAGTTTAAGAGTCATGAGATCTTGTTGCAGCTCTATAAAACTTTGGTTAGACCGCACTTGGAATACTGCGTCCAGTTCTGGTCGCCCTATTATAGGAAAAATGAGGATGCTTTGGAGAGGGTTCAGAGGAAGTTTACCAGGATGCTGCCTGGACTGGAGGGCTTATCTTATGAAGAGAGGTTGACTGAGCTCGGACTTTTTTCATTGGAGAAAAGGAGGAGGAGAGGGGACCTAATTGAGGTATACAAGATAATGAGAGGCATAGATAGAGTCGATAGCCAGAGACTATTTCCCAGGGCAGAAATGACTAACGTGAGGGGTCATAGTTTTAAGCTGGTTGGAGGAAAGTATAGAGGGGATGTCAGAGGAAGTGGTAGAGGCTGGTACAATTGCAACATGCATATGGTCACAGAAATTTGAGGGTGCATACATGAGGATCAATGGTCGGCACAACATCGTAGGCTGAAGGGCCTGTTCTGTGCTGTACTGTTTTATGTTCTATGTTCTGTGTTCTATAACATCTTCTTTTACATGTGGGAGGCCATATTAGGCTGTCCAGGACATTGGTTAGTCGAATACCATGTGCAATTCTGATCTCCCTCCTATAGGAAAAATGTTGAGAAACTTGAAAGGGTTCTAAAAAAATTTACAAGGATGCTGCCAGGGTTGGAGGATTTGAGCTACAGAGAGAGGCTGAATAGACTGAGGTTGTTTACTGCAGTATCGGAGGCTGAGGGATGGCCTTTTAGAGGTTTATAAAATCATGGGGTGCATGGAAAGGGTGAATAGCCAGGGTCTTTTCCCCGGGGAAGGGGAGTCCAAAACTCGAGGGCTTGTAGGGGAGTCCAAAACTCGAAGGCTAGTAGGGGAGTCCAAAACTCGAGGGCTAGGTTTAGGGTGAGAGGGGAAAGATTTAAAAGGGACCTAAAGGACAACTTTTTCACACAGAGGGTGGTGCGTGTGTGGAATGAGCTGCGAGAGGAAGTGTTGGAGGCTAGTACAATTAACATTTAAAAGGCATCTGAATGGATCTATGAACAGGAAGGGTTTAGAGGGATATGAGCCAAATGCTGGCAAATGAGACTAGATTAATTGAGGATATCTGTTCAGCATGGACAAGTTGGACCGAAAGGTCTTTTTCCATGCTGTGCATCTCTTATGACTCTATTTCTTTCCAGACTGCTGTGTGGCTGCTTTTAGATTTCTGGAAGATTATTGACAAAGTAAACTTCAAAATATTAACTCAGAGCTCTTGGCCTGGGTAACAGATGAACATGGATAAAGCATTGGTAAACAAATTGGAAACAGAGTGGGCAAAAGTCATTTGACAAGATGTGATGATCCACAGGGATCAATCCTGGAACCTCAACTGTTTCCAGTTCATGGTAATGCCTAGGATAAAGGAACAAGTGTACAATCCCTAAATTTGTTGATGACCCAAAGATAGGTAAGAATGAAAGTTGTGAAGGGGATATAAAGACTGCAAAGAGATTTTATTGAGGCAATGAGTGGGAAAGATATTGGCAGATGATGTATTACATTGGATTTTGCGAACTTGTCCAATTTGGCAGGATGAATGGAAGAGAAGTATCCTATTTTAATGGAGAAAGATTATAGAACTCTGAGGTTCAGGTGGGTCTGAGTGCCCCCATGAATCACAGAAAGTCATGTGAAGCCAGAGCAAATGATTCAGGGAAATCAAAGGGGAATGGGATACAAAAGTAGGGATGTTTTCTTCAATTGCGCAGGATTTTGGTGAGATCACACCTGGAAATCCATACACACATTTTTTATCTCCTTACTTTAGAAAGGATATGAGTGCATTCAAAGCAGTTCAGAGAAGGTTCGCTTGTTTGGGATGAGGGCAAGGAGAAGTTATTTTCTGAGGAAAGGTTGGACAGTCTGGTCCTGTAACCACTGGAATTTAGTAGAATGAGAGCTGATCATATTGCGACACATAAAATCCCAAGAGGACGTGACAAAGTGTATATTGCAAGGGCATTTCCCCGTGTGGGAGATGTCAGAACCAAGGGGACACAGTTTAAAGGTAAGGGTTCTTCCATTCAAGCCAGTGATGAAGAGTTTTTCTTTACTCCCAGAAGGGCACGAGTCTTTGGAACTCTCTTCAAGGGAAAGTTGGAGGTAGTACCATTGAATACTTTCAAGGCAGGGATCGGTTAGTCGATTCTTGAATATAAAGGAGTCAGAGGCTTTCTGGGGTAGGGTGGAGGGTGGAAGTTAGGCCATAAACAGAGAAGCCATGATCTTTTCATTGTTGGAGCAGAATTGAGCGGCTGACTGGCTTAAGCCTGCACCAGTTCATATATTTTTATGTGACCTTTATTTCATGTTCTAATCTATTTTAGCTGCAGCTTTTAAATTCATGTTTATGTCTGCTAGGAGTTATAGATGAGATATCCCTCTTGAGAATATAAGAAATAGAAGCAGGAGTAGACCATCCAGTTCTGATGTTCAGTTTGACCATGGTTGATCTTCTGCCTTAATTTCACTTGCCTGTACATTCCTGTATGCCTTGATTCTCTGGGAGACTCAGCCTTAAATGTACTCAAAAATGGAACAATTATCGCAGTCTAGGGTGACAACTCCAAAGATTCACTATGTTTTGAGTGAAGAAATTATTCTTCATCTCAGTATTTAATGATCGACTGATTTACCTGAGACTGTCTCCATGCACTATCAGAAGCTGTTGTGTGATAGATGCCGGATGAACGAGAAGCTTCCAGACTATCAATGCTTGCACTGGGTTTTCTCTCTCTGCACTCTTATGCAGCACTATATCAATCCTTTAACCTCACTTCCTGGCCAGCAAACTCAGCATGCAAACTATTTTTAACGTTTTCCCTGACTTTTGTTCCAAGTCTAAATATTATCACATCCCTACATTCTTATATCCTTTTGGAATATATGACACCTGAGCACTCACTCTGCCTTTAGTCTGTGGATGTGATAGCTCTGTCACTTACACTATGGTTATACATATCACCATGTTACAACACTTGATCCATCACATTCTGTTTAGCAGAATACATGTAAACACTGGAGGCATAAGGTACAGGGAGTCCCCGATTTGCCAATGTCTGAATTATGAATGTTTGTCTTGTGAAAGCAATGTGGTGTTAAAGATCTGATGTACAAACATTTCCTGTACCTATGAACAGATATTTTATATCATCCTGCATATTGTTCCAATTGTGTAGATTAGATTACTTACAGTGTGGAAACAGGCCCTTCGGCCCAACAAGTCCACACCGCCCCGCCGAAGCGTAACCCACCCATACCCCTACATTTACATCTACCCCTACCTAACATTACGGGCAATTTAGCTTAGCCAATTCACCTGACCGGCACATTTTTTGGAGTGTGGGAGGAAACCGGAGCACCCGGAGGAAACCCACGCAGACACGGGGAGAACGTGCAAACTCCACACAGTCAGTCGCCTGAGGCGGGAATTGAACCCGGGTCTCCGGCGCTGTGAGGCAGCAGTGCTAACCACTATGCCACCGTGCCGCCGTGTACAAATCAACTTGACAGTGGACTCCAGAACAGAACCCGTTTGCATCCTGGGGACTGCCTGGGTCATTTGCTTCGATCAGCTGCTCAGAGTCTGAGATTTTTGTCATTAATTCTGATCACCTGTGATGAGTCAGCTTTAACGGCCTAATTAGCATAGGATCATAAGAACGAGGAGCAGGAGTAGACCATCCAGCCCTTTCAGATTTTCTTTGGCTGATCTTTTTGTGGACCCAGCTCCACTTACCTGTGCTCTCATGCTCTCACCATATCCCTTAATTACTTTATTTTTCAAAGAAGTATCTACCTTAGCTTTAAAAGCGTTTACTGAAGTAGCGTCAACTACTTCCCTGGGCAAGGAATCTCAATGATTAACAACCCTCTGGGTAAAAAAGTCCCTTCTCAGATCAATTCTGAACCTGCTTCCTCTAATGTTGAGGCCATGCCCTCTTATCCCAGTCTCACCTACCAGTGGAAACATCCTATCTATTTTTATTTTATTGATTCCCTTAATAATTTTATATGTTTCTGTAAGATAGCATGTTTGACAATACTGCCATGTGATCAAGACCTATTATTTTACCAGGGTCTTTCTAATCCCAGTGATCCTCTGTTATAGTGCACCAAATCTCCTGAATTTAACTGTGTCTTAGATGGTATGATAGAACTCATCATTGTTATAAAGTCATAGAGTCACAGAGATGTACAGCATGGAAACAGACCCTTCGGTCCAACCTGTCCATGCCGACCAGATATCCCAACCCAATCTAGTCCCACCTGCCAGCACCCGGCCCATATCCCTCCAAACCCTTCCTATTCATATACCCATCCAAATACCTCTTAAATGTTGCAATTGTACCAGCCTCTTCCACTTCCTCTGGCAGGGCAGCTCATTCCATACGCGTACCACCCTCTGTGTGAAAATGTTGTCCCTTAGGTCTCTTTTTATATCTTTCCCCTCTCACCCTAAACCTATGCCCTCTAGTTCTGGACTCCCTGACCCCAGGGAAAAGACTCTATCCATGCCCCTCATAATTTTGTAAACCTCTATAAGCCTCCGACACTCCAGGGAAAACAGTCCCAGCCTATTCAGCCTCTCCCTATAGCTCAAATCCTCCAACTCTAGCAACATCCTTGTAAATCTTTTCTGAACCCTTTCAAGTTTCACAACATCCTTCCGATAGGAAGGAGACCAAAATTACAAGCAATATTCCAACAGTGGCCTAATCAATGTCCTGCACAGCTGCAACATGACTTCCCAACTCCTGTACTCAATACTCTGACCAATAAAAGAAAGCATACTAAACTCCTTCTTCACTATCCTATCTACCGCGACTCCACTTTCAAGGAGCTATGAACATGCATTTTATTCAAGACCCCAGCTTTGAGTAAAGGGCGTCACCCTGCATAGAAAACATGCACATGTGCAGAAAACAAGGAAATACTTGTGGTAACGTCTAGGGCAGGAAGACAATACAACAGAACACAGTGCACAACAGAATCAGTAATTGACAGCGACTGTAACCTTCATCCATCTGGAATGAATTCTTTGCATGAACCATGTTTGTTGTAGTGGTTGTTAACTTGCTGTCTCGTTAGTCAGATCAATCTTTCGCAGCATTTAATCAATGGCTCTGTGATTCCTTTGACAGAGTTCATTGCTGCATGGAATTTTAACTGTGCTTTTCATGATCCTGATGGTTATATTTGCGCACATGTCTCTGAACGAATAATTGGAAGATATCCTGTGTTACCAGTCAGAATGTTTACGGTTGTCCCAAATCCAGTCCCTATTCAGTTCTCCATGATCATATTTGCCCATGATATTTATCAATGCAGAAGGATTACATCTTGAAGGCAGGTCTCATAAATGTATAACCAACATTTGTTTCTGTCATTGGCCCATATCTCTGGTAATTGTCTGGTTCAAGTCAAGTGTCAATGGAAGGCTAACAATAGGAAGGGTTTGCATCTTGCAGTACTTTGTGCAGGTTTCACTGGTCTCTTCTGTTAGATATTAATTAACCTGTTCAAAGATGTTCTTATGTTCCTCTGGAATAGGTGGGTCTTGAATCTAGCCCTGCTGTCTCAGAGATGGGGGCACTACCTCTGCACCATAAGAGTCACATCACTTTTGCTAGTATCATCTACTGTATCACTGACACTTGTACCTTTTATCAGGAGTTTTAACATTTGACAAGTAGAGGGAGCAAAATGTTCACCTTTTCTGATTCTTACATCCAACTGTATTGATTGTTGGATGAGAAATATCAGGCTTTACTAAGGAGCTACATTAATGTCCTGACCGGTAAAGTGCAGATCAATGAATTTTCTATAAGTAATTAGCTCACTGGGCTCTATTCTGAATCAAGTTTCATTTGTGTCTCGTTTTTAATTGACTTGTGGAACGTGGGTGTCACTGGCTGGCCAGCATTTCTTGTCTGCTGCCCTTGAGAGGGTGTGGTTAGCTGTCTTCTTGAACCACTGCAGTCCAGTTTATTGGAGAAAGTTTACTAAAGAGAGCATGCAAAGGGACTGGTGGGCCTTTGGTGGTCTGAAGTGCATCTGCTTTAATGCAAAGAATATAGTGGGTAAGGCAGACAGACTTAGGGCTTGGGTTGGTGCCTGGGAGTATGATATTATTGCAATCACAGAGACTGGGTTGAAGGAAGGGCATGATTGGCAACTCAATGTTCCAGGATATAGATGCTTCAAACAGGATGGGGGGTGGGGGGGGGGGGGGAGTGGTGGGGGAAAGTAAAAGGGGGAGAGGAGTTGCATTATTGGTGATGGATGATATCAGGGCTGTGCTAAAGGAGGACACTATGAAGAGCTCGAGCAGTGAGGCATAATGGGTAGAGCTGAGAAATAAGAAGGGTGCAGTTACATTGTTGGGGCTGTGTTACAGGCCTCCCAATAGTGAGTGTGAGGTAGAAGAACAAATAGGTAAACAGATAATGGTAAGATGTAGAGACAACAGGGTGATGGTGATGAGAGTGTCAGAGGTCTGGATGGGGTAGAATTTGTAAGGAGCATCCTTAGAAAGTTTTCTAGAGCAGTATGTCAATAGTCCAACTAAGGAGGGGGCCATACTGGACCTGGTGTTGGGGAATGAGCCAGGCCAGGTGGTAATAGTTGCAGTGGGGGATTTCTTTGGGAATAGTGACCACAATTCTATAAGTTTTAGAATACTCATAGACAAAGATGAGAATGGTCCAAAGGGAAGAGTACGAAACTGGGCCAAGGCCAATGATATCAAAATTTGCCAGCAGCTGGAAAATGTGGATTGGGGGCAGCTATTTGAAGGGAAGTCCACATTTGTTATGTGGGAGGCTTTCAAAGATAGGTTGAAGATAGTGCAGGATAGGCATGTCCCTTTGAAAATGAGGGATAGGAAAGGCAAGATTCGTGAACTGTGGATGACAGGAGAAATCGTATGACTAGCTAAGAGGAAAAGGGAAGCATACATAAGATCCAGGCAGCTAAGAACAGCATGGGCCCTGGAGGAATATGGGGAGAGTTGACCAATCTTAAATGAGGAATTAAGCGGGCTAAAAAGGGTCATGAAATAACTTTAGCTAGCAGAATTAAGGAGAATCCCAAGGCCTTTTAAACTAGAGAAAGGGTTGGTCCACTAAAGGATAAGGAAGGATGGTTGTGTGTCAACCTGAGAAAATGGATGAGATTCTCAATTATTATTTTGCATCAATGCAAAGTAGGAGTGAGGAGTGGGACATGATGAATGTTGAGATTAGAGATAGAAGTTTGTTTACTCTGGATCACATTGACATAAGGAGGGAGGATGTATTGGGTAGGCTAAAGGATATTACGGTGGACAAATCCCCAGGGACTAGATGGGATCTATCCCAGGTTGCTGGGGGAGGTAAGAGAGATATTTTGTAGCATCATTAAA
Source organism: Chiloscyllium punctatum (assembly GCF_047496795.1). Taxonomy (NCBI): domain Eukaryota; kingdom Metazoa; phylum Chordata; class Chondrichthyes; order Orectolobiformes; family Hemiscylliidae; genus Chiloscyllium; species Chiloscyllium punctatum. The sequence continues at coordinate 137,102,644 of NC_092743.1, forward strand.
CACAGGTGAAGTGCCAGAGGACTGGAGAATTGCTAATGTTGTCCTCCTGTACAAGAAGCGTAGTAGGGATATTCCGGTTAACTACAGACCAATGAGCCTGATATCAGTAGTGGGAAAGTTGATGGATAAGGTACTGAGGGACAGGATCTGCTTATACTTGGAAGAGAATGGGCTTATCAGTGATAGGCAACATGGTTTTGTGCGGTGGAGATCGTGCCTTACCAACTTAATAGAGTTCTTTGAGGAAGTGACCAAGTTGATAGAAGAAGGAAGGGCTGTCATATACATGGACTTCAGTAAGGCATTTGATAAGATTTCCCATGAAGAAAGTGAGGTCATCTGATGTGTAGGGTGTTCTAGCTAGGTGGATAAAGAACTGGTTGAGCAACAGGAGACAGAGAGCAGTAGTTGAAGGGAGTTTCTTGAAATGAAGAAAAGTGACCAGTGGTGTTCCACAGGGGTCAGTGCTGGGGCCACTGTTGTTTACGATATACATAAATGATCTGGAATACGACATTGGCTATCTGATCATTAAGTTTGCAGATGACATGAAGATTGGTGGAGTAGCAGAAAGCTTGGGGGACTGTCAAAGAATACAGGAGAATATAGATAGACTGGAGAGTTGGGCGGAAAAGTGGTAGATGGAGTTCAATCCAGACAAATGTGAGGTGAGGCATTTTGGGAGGGCTAATTCTAGAGTGAACTATACTGTAAGCAGAAGAGCCTTTGGAAAAGTTGATGAGCAGAGAGATCATGTCCATTGTACCGTGAAGGTGGCTGCACAAGTGAATAGAGTGATCAAGAAGGCATATGGTATGCTTGCCTTCATCGGATGGGGTATTGAGTATAAGAGCTGACAAGTTATGTTAAAATTGTGCAAGACTTTGGTTCTGCTGCATTTAAAATACTGTGCTGAAAATGTGTTGCTGGAAAAGCGCAGCAGGTCAGGCAGCATCCAAGGAGCAGGACAATCGACGTTTCAGGCATGAGCCCTTCTTCAGGAATGGCTCATGAAGAAGGGCTCATGCCCGAAACGTCGATTCTCCTGCTCCTTGGATGCTGCCTGACCTGCTGTGCTTTTCCAGCAACACTTTTCAGCTCTGATCTCCAGGATCTGCAGTCCTCACTTTCTCCATTTAAAATACTGTATCCAGTTCTGGTTGCCACATTATCAAGAGGATGTGGACGCTTTGAAGAGGGTACAGAAGAGGTTTACGAGGATGTTGCCTGGTATGGAAGATGCTAGCTAAGAAGAGAGGTTGAGTAGGTTAGGATTGTTTTCATTCGAGAAAAAGAGATTGAGGGAGGACCTGATTGAGTGGATCGAGATAAGCTTTTTTCCAGGGTGAGGGATTCAGTAACACGTTCAAGGTGAGAGGAGAAAAGTTTAAGGGGGATACATGCAGAAAGTACTTTACACAGTGGGTGGTAGGTGCCTGGAACGCATTGCCAATAGAGGTAGTAGAGGCAGGCACGATAGATTCATTTAAGATGTATCTGGACAGATGCATGAGTCGGTGGGGAGACAGATCCTTCAGAATTGGGCGATAGGTTTAGACAGTGGATTTCGATCGGCTCAGGCTTGGAAGGCTGATGGCCCTGTTCCTGGGCTGTAAGTTTTCTTTGTTCTTTGTTATTAAACAGCACAGGTATCTCACTTGAAACTATACCTGTGCATGTAAAATGGCTTACTGTTTGGTAACTTGGAATTACAAGTCTCTTTAGTAACTCAATATGTTGTCATTGTCAAATCTAAACAAAATTCCTTTACTTTCCAATGAACTAAAGCCACAATTGAACCAATCTATACAACATACTGTTTTTTATTTGTTTATGGGATGTGGCCAGGTCCGCATTTATTGCTCATCCCTAATTGTGAAGAAGGCAGTTTTGTCAACCACATTGCTGTTTGTCTGGAGTTACACAGAGGTGAGACCAGGTAGGGCTGGCTTTTCTGAAGGATATTTGTGGACCTGATGGGTTTTGACAATCTACAGTGGTTGCGTGGAGTGGAATTTTTTCAGTCCTTGAGTGGCATGGGCAACGGCCAAGAAATTTGGAAAAGTGTGAAAAAAATAGACAAATCTGATTCTTGACATTGATTCATAGATTCATGCAGCACATACAGCCTTTCACCCATTGAGTGTACACTACCACTGAAGACATGTTAATCCCAATTTCCTGCACTTGTCCCGTATCCTTGAATTTTATGATACTGTCAGTTCTTCTATAATGTGATGGTTGTGTTCTTGTGCAAACCCATGTTATAGACAAATCACACTTCAGAAACAGAGCTTAAAGTGTTGGCGATGTAATCATGTTACAGTCAACACATGTTTTGAAAGTTTGTGCTGTAGAAACAGGACCTCCATTTTGTCAATCGTGTTACAGTAAATTCATGTTGATGAAATGCACGTTATAACAGAATGACCTGAATTTGACGGACTCATCCAAATATTTTTTGAAAAATTGTAAGGTTTCCAGCCTCCACTACCCTCCCTGGCAGCATTCTGGATTCCCACCATCTGCTGAGTGAAAGAGTCTTTTCCCAAATCCCCTCTGAATCTCTTGCCCGTTGAGAGAAAGATTTCCATTTCGAACTTTAAAGTTTCAATGGTGAGTTCTGAGTGTCGCTAAGACTTTGTTTCCATATATTTGCATCTCATTAGTAGCTAATTTTGACTCATTTATATGCTGTTCATGATGCTGCCATGCACTGCTGAGAAGTTAGACAACGCCAATTCCCAATGCGTAAGTCAGAGCAGTTACCTGGCAGCAATGCCTTGTCTCTCTGCAACTCTATCTGAAGGTCATTCACCAACATCTCATTGCATGCTCCATGGGCAGGGACTGCGTTCACCCTCTGTCCACGGAAGTCAGCATTGGATAAACATTCGCACATCTTTACGGTTGACGTCATACTTACACCTAATGCATTTCAGCACTTCACCACTGCACTTTGGTGCTTGCGGACATCTTACGTTTCAATCCAGCTGCTAAACTGCTGGGTCTGGAGGAAAACAATCATAGCCTGCCCATCTTAACAAGATGCATTTCGTGGTTCTCAGCTTTCTTTCTCAATACTTACTCAGTTTGCACTGATTTCCATGCCCATAGCATCTATGGTTTACCTTGCCTTTTCGCACATCAATACTTCAATAAAAAACTTAGGCGCTCATAGCATTTCAGGGCAGGCCTTGCCTGTTAAGGCAAGCAGAAGGCAAGCAGTTTGTTATGTCCTCCAGCACTGAACAGTCAACAAGGTGGATACGTTGCTTAATGGCATCTTGCTATATCAGTGCTATGTATGCAGCAATTTACCTGGCTGACATACCACATCTGTTTCAACCAGATGGGGCGGCACGGTGACACAGTGGTTAGCACTGCTGCCTCACAGCGCCATAGACCCGGGTTCAATTCCCGCCTCAGGTGACTCTCTGTGTAATGTTTGCACATTCTCCCCGTGTCTGCGTGGGTTTCCTCCGGGTGCTCCAGTTTCCTCCCACACTCCAAAGATGTGCAGGTCAGGTGAATTGGCCATGCTAAATTGCCCGTAGTGTTAGGTAAGGGGTAGATGTAGGGGTATGGGTGGGTTGCGCTTCGGCAGGGCGGTGTGGACTTGTGGGGCCGAAGGGCCTGTTTCCACACTGTAAGTAATCTAATCTAATCTAATCTAATCAGATGGCCACGCCTGAAGATCAGTGGGGACAGGTCCCCACTAGTAGAGTGAAGGGAGTCTAATGCCCAGTCAGTAAAGGGGATTGTCTGATCTCAGAGAGTTGGCTCTGTTCAGTAGATGTTGGATGTGACCGGGGTCCAACAAGACAGATCCTAGAGATTGGACTGCAGTCATTTCAAGTCCAGCCACTCCCGGTCTCACAGCTAAGTCACTCAGAGAACGGTGTAGATATCAGTCTGGGGTTAGGATGTGCTCAGCTGGGGTTGTGCTCACAGGTCATTTTGGGGAAATGGGTCCTGGGGGTTTGGGTAGTATATATCAAAGGGGCTTACTCAGGGAGCAGTCCATATAGTCCAGTGGAAAGTAGGGAACTCAATGAGCTGCATTATGCTGGGAGGCAGAGGTAGATGGTCACAGTGAAGTGGGGGATTCTATGAGGGTAGACTCTGATACAGTATGGAAGGCATGCAGTACAGCATGAGGAGGGATCTTGTAAGTCTCCATGTTGGCTTCAGTAGGAGGTCAGTAGATCACTTAGATCTGCTGACTGGACAGCTGGTGTGCGACGCAGAATGACACTAAAGAGTGTGGGTCGACTCTTGCACAGGCTGAGGTGACTATGAAGGGTTCTCTTTCTCAACCTCTTCCCTCGCCTGAGATATGGTGACCCTCTGGTTAAGCTGCTTCCAGTTGCCCCTCTCTTATGAAGGAACAGCCCTATGGTCAGGTAAGATTATGGTGACTTTACCATCGCCCTCGGTTGGGGATATTAAGTTTCCAAATGCATTGAAATGGGAATGGCTATTTTCAATCAAAAGTCAGCTGTGTAATAATGAGGACAGTTGGCTGCCAACACATTGACAGGGTGGTATATGTTTCTGTGTGTGTTTGGGTCTGTGTGCATGAGATGGCCATGTTTGTAGTAGGTGGCCAGGTTTGGATTGTGGTGGATCTTTGGTCATCATCCATCCTTGAATAATTGTGTGTTCCCCTTAAGCACACATGTACAATTACCCTGTATCTCCAGAGAAAGACCATGGATTGACACACATAAAGTGGCCATAATTGTGGAACACGTGTGTAGGCATAAGTGTGGAATGTGTGTATAGGCATGGCCCAATTATGAGGCATTCACATTATCTTTAGCCACAGTAATCTTCTCATTAAATTACTAAGTCTTGACTGCAATCGTTGATGTAGGGGTTGAAGGATCCCTCAAAGCTTCTGCTCTCCAGGGTACCTCTCACCAATGTATCTTCTATTGTCCTTGAGATATACTGTGTCATAATGGCCACGTAATCCAGTCCAACAGCTAAAATGGTAATTGATCCCAACCGCGACGGTGTGTGAATATGTATTTCCAAAGGTGTCACCTCAGAGTATTTTATTATTTCCTTGCCCTTTCACTGAGTTGAGGCACAGTCCTGGGGTCTGCACCTGAGCTGGGGGTGGGCCCTTTTTGACTGGAAGGCCTAGGCTTGCTGGGAGTGTCCTGCCCAAATGCAGGCTTGCTGTCTGTGGCTGCAACCTTTACAGGATTGGTGTTTACAGGGAGAGTGGAGGTGATACTCTCCTCCAGGCTATTGGATACCCTGAGAGGGTGGGTGTATGGCTCCTCCTCCATTTGGGGGTGGGGTGTGTGTCTGCTGGCACTATCTCGACTTCTGAAGACGATGGGACGCCTGGAAAGCAGTCAAGGTCCCTCACGTGCCTGTCACCTTGCCACTGATGGACCTGACTTGCATTCTGCTGGACCTGACCTTCCTTCTTAGCCACCAACACACCAATGGAGATGGCTGGATGCACCGAAGCTCGAGCCAGCACTGTACTAATGGCTTTGGTACAGGCCTCTGTCCTTCCATCCCATTTAATAAGTGTCTGACAAGCCTGCCTGATATCCTTTTGTGGGTCCGTGCATTTGTATGAAGTTATTAATGGCCAACATTAATGGACCCTCTTCTACCCGAACCTGAGCAGGTGCTTGGTCTCCCACAGACGTCTGGGATATACAAACTTAAGAGAGTTGTGCCAGTGATGTGCTCCCAGGTTGTACTCCTGAATCTAATCTAGATGGAGAACCCGTAGAAACGACAGTCTCTGAGCTGGTGAGGGGTGCAGGAGAAAGTCTTCTCGTGCATCCTGTGAGGGGCCTTTGAAGCCTTCCTTAGAGATGGAGGAGGAGCTGATGTTCTGAATGGTTGTCCTCTTTGGAGCAGCAGTTGTGTGAGGGCCAGTGGTGCCTGCGTAAGAGCAGAGACTGTTCGGTCAGCAGTCAGGATAGAATTCAAAACGTGTGGCATGGAAAAGCACAGTGGGTCAGGCAGCATCCGAGGAGCAGGAGAGTCGATGTTCCAAGCGAAAGCCTGCTCCTCAGATGCTGCCTGACCGGCTGCGCTTTTCCAGCACTATACTTTTTGACTCTGATCTGCAGCATCTGCAGCGCTCCTCTTTGGATAGGAGCTTGAGCATGTCATTTGGGGAACCGGCTGTGGAATGATAGCTCAATCCAATAAATACAATCCAAGGAAGTTGAAATTGAACTTTGCCGATCTTTTACGCAACCTGTTTTGATATATTCTTTCTCTGAACAGTTCTAAGGAAGGGTCATTAGACCCAAAACATTAACTCTGCTTTCTCTCCACAGATGCTGCCAGTCCTGCTGAGTTTTCCCAGCAATTTCTGTTTTGTTTCTGACCTCCAGTGTCTGCACTTCCTTGTTTTTTTATTTAGACAATTTTACTATTCTTGTAGGCAGGGAAAGTTTTGATGCATGAAAGTTTTGATTATCTTCCAGATGAATTCAACTTTTCCATGAAGTTTTCCATCTCTTGCTATTGATTGGATGATTTATCTCACCCTCTGCAGGCATAAGCTAAACATATTCAAATGAGCAATGAGATATGACAGCAATGTCAAATTTATTATCAGGTCTAAGAAACTTGAAAGGATTCAGAAAAGATTTACAAGGATGTTGCCAGGGTTGGAGGATTTGAGCTGTAGGGAGAGGCTGAACAGGCTGGGGCTGTTTTCACTGCAGTGTCAGAGGGGTGACCTTGCAGAGGTTTACAAAATATTCCCTGGGGTGGGGGAGTCCAGAACTAGAGGGCATAAGTTTAGGGTGAGAGAGGAAAGACATAAAAGAGACCAAAGAGGCAACTTTTTCATGAAGAGGGTGGTACATGTACTGAATGAGCTACCAGAGGAAGTGGTGGAGGCTGATACAATTGCGACATTTAAAAGGCATTTGGATGGGTATCTGAATAGGAAGGGTTTGGAGGGATATGGTGTGGGTACTGGCAGGTGGGACTAGATTGGGCTGGGATATCTGGTCGGCATGGATGGGTTGGACCGAAGGATCTGTTACCGTGCTGCACATCTCAGTGACTCTACGATTCTAAGTGTGCTAACATTCACCATGTGAGCCAGTGGTCTCTCTTACAGGGTAAAAGCAAATTACTGCGGATGCTGGAATCTGAAATCAAAAGAGAAAACGCTGGAAGGTCTGAGCAGGTCTGGCAGCTTCTGTAAGGAGAGAAAAGAGATGACGTTTCGAGTCTAACTGACCTTTTCTCAAAGGGTCAGATAGACTCGAAACGTCATCTCTTTTCTCTCCTTACAGATGCTGCCAGACCTGCTGAGATCTTGCAGTATTTTCTCTTTTGGTCTCTCTTACAGGCCTACTGTAGACTAGAAAAAGAAAACTCTTTGTATTTAAGCTGTTTCTACCTTCACATGAAATTGTGACTGTTTTCCTTTAAAATGTTGAGTTGAAGAATGTTAATTCCCTTATGCATTTTTATTAGTGTTGCTCAATCACTTCAATGTCAGCATTTCTCTAAAATGCAAAGCCCTATCTCTTCAGGCCTACTTTCAGAACCAAGAAGTTGTGAATTGGGAAAGACACTGGGAAGCATTCTCTGCACCCTTGTAAAGCTACAGTATCACTCATTAAGTAAGGAGACTAACTCTGTATATAGTATTCGGACTAATATCTAACCATGCAACGTAAATGCTGTAGTATACTTTGTTTTATAGTGAACTATCCTATATGTATACGCAACACCGATTTTCTCTAACTAGTGATTTACAACATTGTCTATGAAGCATGAAGTTGTCTATATGAGAACCTCCAGGCTGTAGGAGCTGAGTGATCCACTCTTGTTCCTGTTATCTGATCTCAAGTCCCAAGAACCTCTCAGCCTGCACATCTATTTCTTCGTAACTGCTTTGAGGTCTTCATATTGTGTATTGTGTTCTTAAGGTTAAAGTTTGAAATGTATTCAAGTATGCTTTTGGATTTGTACACAATGAGAGGCAATTGTCATAATTAATTCTTCCTGGGAGTAATGGGTTGAGCTGTTCCTACGGAAGGCACAAACTGGGAGGTGTTCCTTGCTTCTTGTCTTGTATTCCTGGGACTCCAGGTATTCAATGCTCCGGAAATGGGATTCCCAGTGAAACCGTGTGTTAACTAAAGCTGATGATTGATTGCTCAGTGGTATCCAGATACAGATAATTGTCTACACTCATTATGATGCTTTGGAAGACCCTATTCTAAACAGCTGAGAGGGTTACATGTGTTCAAAATACCTCCCTCGCCCTTCTGACACAAGACTCAGTTGAGGAAATAAAGTGCAGCTGAGTCAGTATAGCAATACCATACTTTAGGCCTCCTTTTCATATCTGTCCTTTGTGGAAGGGAAAATTTAAAAAAAACTTTCCTATGAGCTTTGAGATCTATATTAAGTGTCTTGCATTTAACTGGTGATTAAGGTCTTGTTGTGGGTAAGTCACCACAAGCTACCTTTACTTTGGCTACTTATTAAGAAACTTCAAAGATAATCAAGTGCTGGAACAATGATTTAAACTGCATTGCATGTAGCAACCAAAATAAGACTCCTCAAGCAAGCAAGTTAAGCCTCAAAATCCAACTTGGCTATTACCCAATTGGTAGTGGAATTTAGCAATGATTCTAGTCAACAGCCTCTGTGTATGATGTCCAGGGTTCGATCCTTGTGTCACATTGTTCTTCAAATTTCTGTTGATGAAGACTTCTGGTGTTGGATTCTTATACAGTTTCTCATTCTTCAGGTCTAAGGTGTGAAATGATTGATGATCTTTTTTAGATTCTTTTATCCAAAGTATTAATTACCCTTCCGGAGTCCTTGAGTCTGCTTGTTTACTTATCAGAAGTAACGCCTCTGTTCCTTGCTGCATTTGGTCTTATCTGTCTGTTTGAAGATCCAGCCTGTCTTTCAATTACCTCCTTAAATTCTACTGCCGGTCAATCATTTGTCCTTGTGGTATAAAGTCACCAGTTATCAAGCAGATGTCAAGACAGTTTTTTTCATAGCTTCAACTCGTTCTTTTCCCAGGAGTGACTAATTGTTTTCGAACCCCAATGTAACAGCTTGACTTTGGCCCATTTCAGTTTATTCCAGACAAAGTTAGTGCTTAACCCTTTGTATATAAGGGTTTATTTTGTTGATTATTTCAATTGATGAACAGTTATTAAAGCTCGACTGTTTATAATATCACACTCTTCCCTCTCCTGATCTGTAGCAAAGCACACTCTTATCAGACATTTCTTCATTAAGTAGGTGGCTAAGTGGTTAGCACTGCCATCTCACAGCACCAGGGACCCGGGTTTGATTCAAGCCTTGATTCTAGTCTGTGTGGAGTTTGCACATTCTCCCCATCTCTCTGTGTGGGCTTCCTCCAGGTGCTCCAGTTTCCTCCTAGAATCCAAAGATGTATAGGTTAGGTGAATTGGCCATCCTAAATTGCCCGAAGTGTTAGGTGTATTAGTCAAGGGTAAATACAGGCCAGGGGAATGGGTCTGGGTGGGTTACTGTTCTGAGGGTCGGTGTGGACTTGTTGGGCTGAAGGGCCTGTTTCCACATTGTAGGAAATCTTAGAAAAAAGTAAACTCTACAGTTGTCAAAATGATGGGGAATGTCACCTCACTTGTAAACTCTCAAAGCAGTAGAATCCTCTGGCATTTTGTAATGACTGCAATTTTTGTTTCTCTGGACTTTTCATTTTGGACCGAAATGACAAAATGACTGTTTGAAAAGCAAACAATTGTGGAAAGGATTACTGGATTTTTAAAAAAATTATGTTATTAATGTTGTAAAAGCTGTTTGCATAGCTGATGTTCAAGCAGTTGGAGGACGAGTCTAGGTGCGGATGAGTTGGAGGCAAGGCATGTGCATGAATGGAGATTTGGCCAGCAACAAGTGGCTGACTGGTCTGGACATGGTGACCAGTTATTGATGTCAAGGGCCTTGTATGTGACTTGCTATCAGGTAACTGAACGGCTGGTGATTTTGAATGTTTGGATCAGAAGCCATCAGGAAAGAGTTGTCCTTCTCTCTGCATTGAAAAAAAAAACACATTAAACCTGAAGAAAGCCAATCTATTTCCCCTTTCTCAGTTACTATAAGCTGTGAATCTTAACCTATAAACATGAACCAGTCACCTTGTGCCTCTACAAAGCAAATGCAAGTACCTGGAGAAGGAAACTCCAAGGGCAGCAGGACCTGCCAAATTGAAAGAATAATTTCAACAAACCCTGTGAATGGGGACCATTGAACTGCTGTCTGTAGTGACTGTAATGAGATCAGACAGGTGGACCTTGTAGAATATCCAGCATCTGCAGTCCTCACTTGCACCTAGTTGTTTTTAACCTTACTATGAATCCTCTTGCAAGGATGCCTACCTTGAAGAAGTTCTCCTCATCTCTCTACAAAGATACCTTCTCCCCAGCCCCACCCACCTCCCATTTATCTCTCCATCTCGGAGGCTCCCTGCCTTCATTCCTGATAAAGGGCTTTTGCCTGAAACGTCGATTTTCCTACTCCTCAGATGTTGCCTGACCTTCTGCGCATTTCCAGCACCACTCTAATCTCCAGCATCTGCAGTTCTCGCTTTCACCTCTAATCAGAGAGGAGCCTATAGTCTGGTAGGGCTTTGGCTCTTTTACTAGACTCTTAGGGGCTTAGCTGCTGTCGAAACTTTATTAGTGGAGGTTAGTTAGCTCAACAATTAACTTGCAATATAGAGTAATACTAACAGTACAGGTTCAATTCCTGCATTAGCTAAGATTACCATGAAGGACTCTCCTTCTCAACCTGTTCCCTCACCTGAGGTATGGTGACCCTTAGATTAAAACCCTACCAGTCATCCCTCTAATGAGGGATTTTGCTCATTTTTAGTTATTTTGTGAACAAAACTTATAAAATACAAACACTATTGCTTTTTAATGTTTGAGACTAAACCGTTTTTTAATTGACATTTTATTGTGCTTTTTTAAGCACATATTCTTTATTGCAGTTATATATTTCTTTTCCTTCTTCAGTCACTCAACTGTTGAGAATTCTGTAGTTGAGTGGGTAAGTATTTAAAGGTAAGTTCATACCAAATTCCCAAATTTAGGTCTCCTGTTTTGATTGTTTTAGTAAGTGTCAGAGGTAGTGATAATGCTGATATCCATAGGAGCTGTGAAAATCCTCAATTAAAATGACAGACGTCCATTAGTTCGTTAATGTTGGTGATTTTAGCAGGTAAACCAGTCAACACATTTGTTTGCCATTGTCTTCTGCTACTTTAATGGAGGCATTAGATTTGTTTATTTTAAATAGGTTAACACCTCTGCTGAAGTAGCAGATAAATTGTTACTGAGCATTCATTTGTGAACATTGACGCAAGATATTAATAGACAAAATTATGGGTTGCTGAGAGTGTGAAATTGACTGATAAGACCTCCGCTTTTTAAATGAAATACTGAGACTGGTGAGTTCTTATTGTAAAAGAAGCATTTTCTTTTAACAAAACTGAGTATCTCTATTTTGACTGGCACCGCATTTGGATGTCATGGAGTAGATTTTAACCTTCACCATAGGGAGTACTTCTACAGAGCAGGAACAAATGTATTCTGCTAGAAAAAAAGAACAAACTAGACGCGAGTGGGATTCCATGGATGGATAAAGACATAAGGGAACAACTAAGGGTTTTTGAAGAGACATGCATTAAGCTCAGATGGTAGAGGAGTGCAATGATAAGAGAGAATATCAAAAGATTAGGAGAGAAGTCAAAAAATAGGCAAAAAGAAACAGATGATCAAGCAACATAAAGTAATATATTTTACTGGTATGTCAATTAACAAAAGGAAAATTTTGATGAGATTAGCACCATTAATGGTTAGACAGTATATACCACAGTTTAGATTAGAATGGTGCTGGAAAGGCACAGCAGGTCAGGCAGCATCTGAGGAGCAGGAAAATCGACGTTTTGGGCAAAAGCCCTTCAACAGGAATAGAGGCAGTGAGCCTCCGGGGTGGAGAGATAAATGGGGGGGGGGGGGGTGGGGCTGGGGAGAAGGTAGCAAAGAGTACAATGGGTGAATGGGTTGGGGATAGAGGTGATAGGTCAGAGGGGAGGGTGGAGTGGATAGGTGGGAAGGGAGATAGGCAGGTAGGACAGGTCATGAGGACAGTGCTGAGCTGGAAGGTTGGAGCTGGGGTAAGGTGGGGGAAGGGGAAATGAGGAAACTGGTGAAGTCCACTTTTGCCGAGGATGTACCACAGGTAAGATTAAAGACAATGTTATCATAGTCTTACCAAACCATAGGGCTGCTGTCTCTTTAGAGACAGACGACTGCTGGTAGTTTAACCTGAGCCTCACCACCTCAAGTGAGGGGCAGCGTTGAGAATGAGATCTCTTCATGGTATTCTGAACTGGTGCAGGAGGTTAGTTAGCTCAGGTGGCTGCATTGCAGTGCAAGTGATGCCAACAGTGTGGCTATCACAGGTAATGATATAAACATGGCAGAAATGTTGCAATTGTTTTGCTTTAGTGAAATAGAATATGATGTTGAATGATGAGATAATTAAATGCCATAAAGTGCATTCATTTTTTCAAAATGGGATGTATTGAATAAACTAAACACATCCAACATGGTTAAAACCTCTGAACTGGATGGATTACAAGTACTTTTTAATAAAATCTGTGAAGGAGATAGTCAAAACACTGCTCCTCATATTTAATTTGTTACACATATAGTGGAGGACTGGTGCCTAGCTAATGTAATTCATCTTTTTAAGAAGGGGGACAGAACATATCCAAAGAATTATAAAGATGGGGTGTGGGTCAAATGGAACAAAAATATAAGCAAAGATTGGTTCGACCAAATATTGTACATCCTTTACAATCTTGGGATATTGTGGATAAGTTATACACCATACCGAAATTTTCTTTCTCTTAATTTCAGTGACCTGATAATTTCTGCATATTTCTCACCTGGCAGTGTAAGATCAATTCTACCCCCCAAAAGTTTTGAGCATTAGCTACTGTTCAAAGTAAAGCCAGCTAGCTTTTCATAGTCATAGGGGTGTACAGCACAGAAACAGACCCTTTGGTCCAACTCATCCATGCTGACCAGATATCCTAAATTAATCTAACCCCATTTGCCAGTATTTGGCCCATATCCCTCTAAACCTTCCTATTAAAATACCCAAGCAGATGCTTTCTAAATATAATTGTACCAGACTCCACCAATTCCTCTGGCAGCTTGGTCCATGCGCACACCACCTTCTGTGTGGAAATGTTGTCCCTCAGGTCCCTTTTATATCTTTCCCCTCTCACCTTAAACCTATGCCCTATAATCTTGGACTCCCCTACTCTAGGAAAAAGACCTTGGTATTGAATCTATCCATACCCCTCATGGTTTAATAAACCGCAAAGCCAATTCTTGCTTGAACAAATTGGCACATTGTAAATAAGATAAGAGAGGTGAAAGCATAGCTCAAAGATTAGTGCGGGCAAAATAGATTATGATTCTTGGGGCACTGACACCTGTACTGGGTAAGTGTAAGTTGCATTCTGCAATGGTCTTCACCTGAACTGTAGGAACCAGAGTTCTGGCGAGTTATATCGCTATGATAGCAGAGAGAGCTTAATCTAAATAGGTATAAAGTTGAGGTGAGGTATAAAGTTGGGAAGATTTCACAAATTAAGTAGAGAAGACGAGGCAAAAGAAGAAAGTACAAAAAGGAAAATGATGATCAGAGCAATGTGGGAAGGACCATGTGCAAACCTGAAAGTCTGACAGTAGATCAGACTGGAAATTGGAAAGTAATGAAAAGACAGAATTAAAAGTTCTGAATTTGAATGTGTGTAGAATTCATAAAAAAAGGATGAATTCACAGTGCAAAAAAGAGTGAATATGTGTGGTCTGGTTATTATAATGACATGGCTACAAGACTCTGAGTATTCAACGGTGCATCTTATAAAACATAATATCCTGAGAAATGTTTACAGGGCAGATGCTAAAATGCTGTTCCCATGTGGAAGAAACTAGAACCAGGTGATGCAGTTTAAAAATACGGGTCTCCCACTTAAAATAGGGATGTGGAGGAATTGCTTTGAATCTTTAGGACACTTCCCCAGCGTGTGGTGAAGACAAGCTCATTGAGTACTTGCAAGGCAAAGTAGGTAGATTCTTGAAGAACATGTGAGCTAATGGTCATTTAGGAGACAGGGAGTGGTGGTAGGTGAGAATGCGAACTTGCAACAACAATCAAATCAGCCATGATATTATTGAATGGTGGAGCAAGATGAAGGGCTGAATGGCCTACCCTTGCTCACAACTCATGAGTTCAGCATCAAATGTTGGCTTGCATTGAACCGAGCATCTGTTCGCAAATTGCCAGCAGCATTTTGTGATAAAATTCTGCAATTCCCAAAGTTCAAATATCTATGTCTGCAGTTCTCAGCTCCAAGAGGATCATGCTAACCTTGTGCTCTGATCTTTTCCTGTGCCTGGTAATACAACCTGAAGCCTGCAACATTGCACCTCATTATGTTACAACTTCTTAGAGAATAAATTTCATTTACAGTCAATGTTCAAGGGCATTGAGACATGCGTCTGCAGTGGGAAATTATTCACAATCCCTGAATATAAATGAATAACGAACAGGATCTGTGAGAATACCAACTAAGGGACAAAGGATCAGGAAGTAACAGTTCAGCACTTTGAGTGCATCCACCATTTAAATAGAGCATTGTATCTTATTTCAGAAATGTAGGAGTTGCTAGATAGTGGTCAGGAGTATGAAAATTAGCTTTTTAGCCCATTCTTGTGGCTAATTGTCTAAGTGCTGATTCTGCTGCTCCAGCAGCTTCTGTCATTAGTGTCTTGTTTTACACCATAGATCGGAAGTCATGTAAGGGGCATTAGATTTCTGTTCTAATTATTGGTTACAGTCCACTTGTCTTCAAGATGTCACTTCAAACCCATTGACACATAACTCCATGCAGTAATGGGAATAATCTCCAGACTTTAGAAATCAACTCCAGTGCAGAGGTTATCAGTCCTCTCGAATATTATCCTTTATACTCTTTGCAGAGCAACAACACATGGACCTCCTTAGCAATGGACTTTCAAGACCCCACAGCTTTCTACATGACTCTATGACACCCCCTCCAGGCATAAATCAAACAGGCACATTCCATGGGTACTAGCCACATACAGCACACATTCATAGACTCGGGCACCTGACATGTGCCAGCCGATAAGAACACTGATGGCACTTTTCCGATTAATTTTTGCATTTCGCTGCTACATGTCAGTAGTGTCACAGCAACTATCATTTGTAATGATGTAGCAAGGGCAATGCACCCAATATTTGAGCTAAACCAGGCTGCATCTCTGGGCTGTTTACTTGCTCTCTCAGCACTCACTCTGTTTGGGTGTATCTGAATGCTCACAGCAACCCAGTCTTGCCTTGCCAGTTTTCATATCTTGACCTTCAGACAGAGATCAAAAAGTGTGGTGTTGGAAAGGTACAACCGGTCAGGCAGCATCCAAGGAGCAGGGGAGTCGATGTTTCAATCATAAGCTCTTCATCCGACTCGCCTGCTCCTCGGATGCTGCCTAACCTGCTGTGCTTTTCCAGCACCACACTTTTTGACTCTGATCCCCAGCATCTGCAGTCCTCATTTTCCCCTCAGACAAAGATGCCAGGCTCACAGTGCTACTGTATTGCCGTGCTGCTTGGCAGACACAATCAGGACATTTGTCACACTTGTTGGCAATCTTCAGTCAAGTTAAGAGAGAGAACCTGTAGTCAGGAGGTCCTCACACAGAGTGTCTACTCTGAACAAAGCATGGAGGGCGTAATAACATTGGGGCCCTCCTCACATTTGAGGGTGACATCCTGGAGTTACACTTGCCCTCTAGCAGGACATTGGGCTGGTTAAAGGAAGAATCTTTGTCACTTTGTCACTGTATCTTTGTCACTCACCATTCTATGACTCTTTACCTGAATATTTTCAGTTATCTCGGCTTTTAAGAAGTGAAATCTTAAAAGCCTAGACAACTGAAAATATTCAGATATAGAGTAATGCGGCACAAAAAGAAAAGACCCTTTGGTCCAACCAGTCCATGCTGACCATAATCCTAAACTAAACTTGTCCCATTTGTCTGCTCTGGGCCTGTATCCCTCTCAACTTTTCTTTAACATGCATCTGTCCACCTGTCTTTTAAATGTTGTAACTGTATCTGCATCCACCATTTCATCTGGAGGTTCATTCCACATGTGAACCACTCTCTGTGTAAAAATGTTGGAACAGCGAATCTGAATATTTAAAGGTGGGTTGACATTTTCTTGACATGTTGGGTTGCACTGGAGACCTACAGTATTTGTCTCAGTGAATTCTGTCCCCGAGCTGCGATGACCATGGCAGTATAAATGATTCTGGAGCTGATTTGAAGTGGCCTGACCTTTGAAGATGAGATGGGGTCAGCAGTGTACTCATGAGACAGGAAGTATTGCGCTGTCCAAGACCTACGCAAGAAGAACTTGGGTTTACAACCGAAGGTCCTGATTTTTAAATTTTCACTCAGTAGCAAACAATTGAGGGCAAAGATATTTGATTGAGGAACTGACAAACATAAATGTTAATTTAATATCAAAATTATTTTCCTGTCGTGTGCATTTTTTTCTTTTACTTTATATTAAATTTCTTTTCCAATTTTCCATTGCATTTGCTTTTGTTCTTGTAATTCACTCCAGATCATAACCCAGTATGTAAAGTCTCATTCCCTCTCAACTCTAGTTCTTTTGCCAGTTCTCTTCAACTATGCCTCCTGGTAACTGACCTACTAGTTACCAGTGGAGAAAATTTCTCCTACTCTGTCAAAACTGCCCCTTATCATTTTGAGCTATATACACCTGTTTCTACTTTCAGTATAGAAATAGGTTGTGTGCCCTGACTGAACCCCTCCATGCAGTTTTATGTGCTACACAAGCATTTCCTCTCTTATTTGATATCACTGTATTAACATATGAATTAATGTAAATAAAAGTGTTGGGTAAAGTTGCCATTGGGCTGCTCTCTGATTGGAGCTGGTGGTTTTACTTGATCACCCCATCCCATTTGAAGGGAGAGGTTGAGAAGGAGATGGTAACCTCAGCCTCTATGGGCATTGACCTCACAATGTTGTTGCTGTCACTCACCAGCCATCCAGCCAGCTGAGCTAACTGACCCCAATCAAATTAACGGTCTTCCATTAAGCAGCCCATTTATTAAATCGACTCGTAATCTTTTCTGCTTTAACAAGAAGGGATGCCAGCCACCGGGGGGTGCCACAGTGGCTCAGTGGTTAGCACTGCTACCTCATATCGCCAAGGAACTGGGTTTGATTCCAACCTTGGGTGACTGTCTCTGTGGATTTTGCACATTCTCCCCGTGTCTGCCTGGGTTTCCTCCGGGTGCTCCAGTTTCCTCCCACAGTCTGATGAGGTACAGGTTCGGCAGATTGACCATGGGAAATTGCCCGTAGTGTCCAGGGATATGCAGGCTAGGTTGATTAGCCATGGGAAATGCAGGGTTCCGGGGGGTAGGCCTGATGAGGATGCTCATTGGATGGTTGGTTTGGACTTGATGGGCTGAATGGCCTGATTCCACACTGTAGGGATTGTATGAATCATGGGTTTGGAGCTGTGGCAGTTAAGTGAGACCAGCGACTGAGTGGAAGTGTGAATGGGGAAAGAGGCCAGAAATTGGCCATGTGTGGCAGCAGATCTTCTGAAAGATTAAGGATAATGGTCATGCTTCTTTGGGCCTACAGACTGTAATGTAATAAAACACCATCATCGGACTGTTTCCCCTTGTTTTTTTAGCTGTCGGATTCCCGAACTTTGGGAAACCTCTCTACCCAGACTCTCATTAACATGCTCTATCAGATCTACCTCTCTTGACTGCTTTACTTGCACAACTTGCAAACGTGGAGAAATTCAGCAGCTCTGGCAGCATCTGTGGACAGAAAGCAGAGTTAATGTTTGAGTCCAGTGACCCTTCGTCAGAATTGATAGCAGCTAGGAAAAGGTAGGAAGAGATGCTGAAGACAGGGTGTGGTGGGGGGATAAAGAGTGAGTGGATCAGTGGGGATGGAGATCAAGAACTGCATTTGGAGCGACAAAAGTGTGGATGATGGTAAGCCAGGGAGAAATGAAAGCAGACTATGGGGACAGTGAATGGGTGAGGATGGATTGGCTGTGCTGAAAGCAGCCCACGTCCTGACAAGGCTTGAAGTGTTGGGGGAGGTAAAGGACATGATCAAACCCTAAAACTATTGAACTCGATATTGAATCCTGACAGCTGCAGGGTCCCCAAGTGGAAAAAACCTGGAGAAACTGAACGGTTTTTGACAGGATAGTGGTAAGGCTCCTTTAACCAGGTTCTAGTGTCAGCCTCCTTTTATGTTTCACTGTCCAGCACTTCATTTTCCCTGGGGCGTCTTCAGGACTTAATCATTTTAGGGCCTGAATACCTTCCTTCATGTCCCTTACCCACCCTCACACACCAGGCCCTATCTTGACATGGGCTGCTTTCACCCTGATCTACTCGTTGTGTCCATGTTATCAGCTTTAATTTCTCCCTGGCTTATTATCATCCAACCCTTTGTCTCCCTGACTGTAGTCCTCTCTACCTCTATCTATAGCTTTCTCTATGGGTGCCATCTCTGCCTATCAGCTTACTGCCCCTCTCTCCCCTTGCCCCTGTCTTCAGGATGTATACCACCTTTTCCAAGCTGCTGCCAGTTCTGAAGAAACATTGACTCTGCTTTCTCTCTCCACAGATACTGCCAGAACTGCTGAGTTCCTCTAGAATTTTTTTTTGGTCAGATTTCCAGCATCCACATTTCTTTGTTTAAAAATGGAAACGGGTCCATTCACAGGAGATTGCAGTTGGGATCTGCTGCTCTTTCTAGAACAGGAATTACAGTTAAAATGTTTACGTGTCTCAATAAAATTGTACATGTTTTTTAACAGCCTTATTGATTCATGCTGTCATTCTGTAAGATTTGAGAATGTAAACTCTTGTCAACTCTTTTAGATTTGCACTCTCTTTAAAAAGGTACCCTTTAGTTTTGCATTTATATTAAATGTTGTCCATTTTGCACCATGCGTTAGCTTGTTTTACATGTCTCATCCCTCTGCACCTTCATAATTCAGGTCTGTTTTTATTGAAATAGCGTCAGACGTAGTACTGGGAATGATGATCCCTTTGGGAGGTAGTACTGCATAATTCCGATAATAAAGAGGAATTCATGAAAGACCAATGAATGAAAAATGCAGCAATCACCTGAGGCACTTTGTCAGTGTTCACCTATCACAGCATTTTATAGACTCCACATTGTCTTTCCTCAATACTTCAGAACAAAATTATGTTCACTACCTCATTAGGGCAGTTCCCAGCCAGGAACTCAATTTGGGTTCAAACAAGAGATGTCCCAACCATTCATCTTGCCATCTCATTTCAAAAAGGGTTTCAAAAATTGCTACCTTGAATTTTACACTTGCATGTATATGTGGATTGAAATGTGTTGTTACCTATCCAATTAGCACGACCCTATCAGTGAATCCCCCCAGTGAAAACAGCTACCCTGCAAGCCTATAGATTCCAGAAAGTGAAGACGTTTTTCCATTTTTTTTTGAGATTCATCAGACTTATTTCAGTTTCCACATGGACATGTCAGTGCTGAATCTAGTGCGAGCTGCCTTCTCAATTTGATTTTACAGCTTTATTTATCTTAAGGGGTTACTAAGCCGCATGAATTGAATGAAGAGGGCACTTCTGAATTCAAACACAGTCTCCAAGTGTGCTCAGAAGCGAGAACAAAGGCTCTTTGTTCATTGAGACAGTCGTTAAATTCAGATACTTTCGAGACCTGTTACTGAACACATTTGCCAAATGTTTATTGGGACCTATCGAGGATTATCATCATTCAGTTGAAGTGAAGGTTATCTCTGTGGACTGAGTATCGGTGTTCAGCAAAGTGGTGAAAACCCTTGTATGAGCAAGAGTTTGGAGGAAGGTTATGTAAACCATTTTGGTACACACATAGAATTTTGAAGCTTTGGCCATTACTGTTGTCCAGGGGTTGTACCTGCACCTGTTACAATATCATAGAAAAACTGCCTGTGACAAAAAAAAAGCTTGATCATGAGGTGTTGCAAATGTCGAAGCTTCGACTGGGGCAGAGAGAGAGAGGGAGAGAGAGATAGAGAGCAGAAACATTTGGTCCCCTCAAAAGATGTTAGATGTGAAGGCTGCAGAAATTAGTGGAATAATTGGTACATCTATCCCGACAGTATCAATAGAAGTAATCACAGCACAGTCCTTCTGGAAACAAA
This sequence comes from Chiloscyllium punctatum, assembly GCF_047496795.1. Taxonomy (NCBI): domain Eukaryota; kingdom Metazoa; phylum Chordata; class Chondrichthyes; order Orectolobiformes; family Hemiscylliidae; genus Chiloscyllium; species Chiloscyllium punctatum. The sequence goes on from NC_092743.1 coordinate 137,123,026, forward strand.
GTCATGCTTCATTGTGTGCTATGGCACTATAACCATGCTCGTTGAAAGAAATTTTGAACAGCTCTGTCAATTCGATTCAGCGCATCAAGGTTCCACTGGCCAACATCAGAAACAGAATTGTATTCAAACCCAATTGGCAACCTCACAGTTGACATATTCTCCACTCTGTGACCACTACAAAGCCAGGGCATCAACCCTCGTTCAGTGAAGAGTGCACAAGGGTACACTGGGAGCAGCACCAAAATTCCTGAAAATGGGTTTTCCACCTGATATAGTTAGAACGTAGGACTACTTGCACGCTAGCAGGTTAAGGAGCATGCAATAGACAGGGCTAATAGAACTCAACACGCAACGGATCAGATCTCAGCTTTGCAGAGCAGTCACATCCAACTGTAAAATGTTGGTGAAAAATCAAACAACTCACTAGAGGAAGTGACTCCATGTATATTCTCATTGTCAATGATTAGGAATCCCAGCTCGTCAGTGCTGAAGAACCTGTAGTCATCTTTATAAGAAACGTTGATTGGACGATCCATCCTGGCTCCTCCTAGAGACTCCAACATCACAGATGCTAATCTTCAGCCAGTTCAGTTCACAGCATTTGATATCAAGAAACACCTGATGGCACTGGATGATGCAAAGGCGATGGGCCCTGTCAACACTGGGGCAATAGTACTAAAGCATTGTGCTCCAGAGTTAGCTGTGCTTCTAGCCAAGCTGTTCCAGTACAATCACAGCATTGACTTTTCCCAGGAAGTATGGGAAATTGCCCAGGTATGTCCTATCCAATAAAAGTTGGACAAATCCAATCCAGCAACAAACTGACCCATCAGTCCACTTGAAATCATCAACAAAGTGTTGGAGGGTGCCACCGACAGTGCTATTAAGAGAATGACCAGCTTCCTAACATTCTGTTTGGGTCCTACGAGGGCCACTCAGCTCCTGATCTCATTACAGCCTTGGTCCAAACATAGATAAAAGATCAGAACTCAGGGTAAAAGAGGGTGACTAGCTTTAACATCTAAGCAACATCTTACTGACTGTGGCATCAATGAGCCCCAACAAAACCACAGTTAATGGAGATCAGGGGAGAAAGTCTCCATTGTTTAGAGTCATGCCTAGCACAAAGGAAGATGCACAGTGGCACCATCTGCAGCACGTACTGCCCCAAAGCATCAAGGCTCCTTATACAGCACCTTCCCAAAACATACTCTCTACTGCCTCCAAGGATAAGAGCAAGGATACATGGGAATAGTTGCCACTAGCAAGTTCCCCTCCAAGCCACTCTCATTCTTGACTTCACCGTTCCGTCACTGTCACTGGGTAACAGTCTGAGACCATCCTCCCTCATGGCCGGAGGGTCTGAGCCATGGGAAAAGATCGAAGAGACTGGGATTGTTTCCCTGGAAAAGCAAAGGTTGATCGAAGGGCTGACAGTCTATAAGAGTATGAGGGGTTGGAAAGAAAGACACTTTTCCCTTAGTGGAGTGGTCAATAACCAGCGGGCATAGATTTAATTTAAGAGGTAGAAGTCTCAGAGGAGAGTCAATGAGGAATTTCTTTTTCATCCAGCTGGTGGCGAAAGTCTGGAATTCATTGCCTGAAAGGGTGGTTGAGTCACAGACTCTTTGAAGCAATATTTAGATATTTACCCACATTGTCAATAGCCTCCTGGCCTGTGGGCTGAGAGCTGGAGAATGGGATTAGTGCAGACTGATGTTTGTTGACTGGCTCAGCCATAGTGGGCCAAATGGGCCAACTTCGATGCTGTGGTCCCTCACCGAGAAGGATTAGGTCTGAAGTCACCTGACACCAGGGGCAGCAGGGTGGCTCAGTGGTTAGCACTGCTGCCACACAGCACCAGGGATCCAGGTTTGATTCCCATCTCGGGCAACTGTCTGTGTGGAGTTTGCACATTCTCCTTGTGTCTATGTGGGTTTCCTCCGGGTGCTCTGGTTTCCTCTCACAATCCAAAGATGTTCAGGTCAGGTGAATTGGCCATGCCAAATTGCCCATAGTGTTATGTACATTAGTCAGGGGTAAATATAGAGTGGGGAATGGGTCTGAGTGGGTTACTCTTCAGAGGGTCTGTGTGGACTTGTTGGGCCAAATGGCCTGTTTCCATACTGTAAGGGATCTAATCAAATCTATAGTCCTACAGGTTTATTTTAAATCACAAGCATTCGGAACACTGCTCCTTCATCAGGTGAAGTTGTTAAAGTCTCTGAAAGCTTGTGATTTCAAATAAGCCTGTTGGACTATAACCTGGTGTCGAGTGACTTCTGACATTGTCCACCCCAGTCCAACACTGGCACCTCCAGATTGTAGAAGGATAAGGGCAGTAGGTACATGTGAATACTGTGGGAACGCTACATCACCCACCAGCCTGACTTGGAGTTATATCACTGCTTCTCCAGTGTTACTGAGTCACAGTGTTGGAATTCCCTGCATAACAGTGCCTTTGGTGTACCTACACCACGTGCAGTGCAGCAGTTCAGAAAGCCAACTCACCCGCTGCGTTTTTGAGGGCAGTCAGGATTGGCGAGAAATGCTGGCCTAGCCGGTGACATCCACATCCCATCAATAAATAAAAAATTGAAATGGCCTCACCATTCATCAGTGCAATGTCATAACTCATTCAGTGTTGTAATCTGATGACCTCCGGTTGGATTTCAGTTACTAATGCCTTACCTTGGTCAGGTGCTTCCAGAATAGGATCAGTGATTACTTCCAGATTCTTCTTCTGTTAGGGTATACAGTTTTGTAATGATATATTTGTTAAATAATCCTACATAATTAATGATACTAGCCCATGCCCAATCATTATTTTCTCCCGGAGCCTTGCATCATTAGAAAATTCAATACTGTTACAAGAGACTTTCTCCTTTGCATCATTTGCTTTTTTCCCATGCAAATGTATTTTCCATTCAGTGCAAAGCCAAGTCCAAAATGAAGACCTTTCATGTGATTGATGTGTTTCGACTCAGAGGTTGTCCAGCAGACTTTTAGGCATTGGAAGATTTCAGCTGTTTTGCAGGAGTATTCACCTAGACCACCACTAGCCATATCCCCTGCCCCCTGCCCTAAACCCCTTGAGTTTCAGGATGATGTTTCTTTTGCCAGATTTGTAGACATACTCACCATCTTTTTTTGCTGAGGAAGAAGACTTAAAATAGAGAAGGCAGGAAGGAATGAGCCACTTTTTCAGGAGGTGCCTGAACTCATTACTAGGATTGCCTGTTGGTGGACTGCTAATCCAGAGACGCAGCTAATGCTCTGGGGACTTGAATTCAAATCCCACTATGGCAGATGTCGAAATTTGAATTTAAAAATAATTAAGATTTATGAGTCTAATGACTTTGAATCGACTGCTGATTGTCAGAAAAATCCACCTGGTTCAGTAATGTTCTTTAGGGAAGGAAACTGCCATCCTTCCCTAGTCTGTCATACATGTAACTCCAGACCCACCATAATGTGGGTGACTCATAACTGCCCTCTGGGGTAATTAGGGCTGGACAACAAACGCTGGCCTAGCTAGCTCTGCCCTCATCCTGTGAATGAATAAATAAAACTAGGAGATTGTCTATCTCGGTTCGATATTGTCTCTGTGTGATGGCTTCTTTTATTCAGCGCAATTATAAATGCTGGAATGGAAACATTTTGCAGAGATTTCTGTTTGTCAGATGTTTGCAGTTTTTTAAAATCAAATTTTTGCTCTTTGTTCATTTAAATGGATTGCTTGAGAGAAATGTGCTAACCTGCCATAGCATTCCCAGACCTGGGAGACAGAACTTTAACCTGCGGTCTGTATGTTGTCTGTAAATTATTGCAAGTTTCCATAAAGCAAAGCCCAGTTATGAAATTACACCAAACAACAGTTGCATAAGCTTTATTTTACTAGGTTCAGAAAGTGAAACATTTTGATCAGCAATCTCATCGATTTGATTCAATTGTTTGGAGTCAGCTGCGAGCTAATATAGAATACATTTGGCAGAAAATAAAAAAAAACAGGAGATTAGAATCTCCTCAGTGGAGGTCTGACTCTGAGCTGACTGGCCACAGCCAGCATACCCTGCACAAGTGAATAAATAATGTGGAGATGCCGGTGTTGGACTGGGGTGGACAAAGTTAAAAACCACATAACACCAGGTTATAGTCCAACAGGTTTATTTGGAAGCACTAGCTTTTGGAGTGCTGCCTGATGAAGGAGCAGTGCTCCGAAAGCTTGGACTTCCAACTAAACCTGTTGGACTATAACCTGGTATTGTGTGGTTTTTAACCAAGTAAATAAAGGATGACTTGATGATGAGGTAAAAGAAATACATTTGGCAGATATCTAACCTGCTGCATACCAGACTTTCTTTAGCTCATTTGACATGACTGAAGAATTTGCAGCTTTCAAAATCTGCAGAAAACATGATTGGTGCTAATGTTGAGACCAGAATTGAACGCAATATTCCAAGAGTGGCCAAACCAATGTCTTGTACAGCCGCAACATGACCTCCCAACTCCTGTACTCAATACTCTAACCAATAAAGGAAAGCATACCAAACGCCATCTTCACTATCCTACCTACCTGCGACTCCACTTTCAAGGAGCTATGAACCTGCACTCCAAGGTTTCCTTGTTCAGCAACACTCCCTAGGACCTTACCATTAAGTGTATAAATCCTGCTGGGGGAAAGTCATCGATCAAGTAGCAGAAGATGGTTGGGACTAGGACACTACCCTGAGGAACTCCTGCTGAAATATCCCGGAGCTGAGATGACTGACCTTCAACAACCACAGCCAACTCCCTATGTACCAGGTATGACTCCAACCAGTGGAGAGTTTGCCCCGATTCCTGTATACTCCTGTTTTGTATCCTGACACTGTTATCGTTAGGATAAAAAGATAACAGCTTGCACTTTGCTAGCATGTTAATGAAAGCAAAGATAAGCAGCAGCAGCAGGTTGTAATAAACTTGAATTTCCTGGATGAATGGATGACAAGCTTTACAGTGGTCTTTTAATATCTTGATGGCTTGTTGTTCCAGGATCAGAGTAGCTAATAACCATTACAGTGTTTCTCTTCACACCGTTATGTTATATTATACAGTACTTTGTTCCCATGAATGGGTAACTGTTTTGGTGCTGCTCAATTTTGGTTGTGTTAAAGCTTAGTGTTTTCACCTGAACAACGTTGATATTGTGATCTAGTTTATGTGTAAACCAGATGGTGAACACAGCCTACTGACTCGAACTCCTCTTCACTGGTGCTCAAAAATGCTAATGAACCAGCGTAAAATTAATTAAACACGTATTTAGCTTACTTGCTGGACCAACGCAAATTATATGCCACAACCACAAAGCACGAGCTAAAAAAGGCTACATGACATAGAGTCATAGAGTCACACAACACGGAAATAGACCCTCCAATCTAACCAGTCCATGCCGAACATATTCCCAAACTAAACTAGTCCCACCTGCCTGCTCCTGGCCCCTATCCCTCCAAGCCTTTCTTATTCATATACTTTTAAACTTTGTAATTATACCCGCATCCACCACTTCCTTAGGAAGTTCATTCCACATGTGAATCCCCCTCGGTCTAAAAAAAAATTGCCTCTTGTCTTTTCTAAATCTCTGTCATCTCACCTTAAAAATGTGCCCCCTAGTCTTGAAATTCCCCATCCTAGGGAAAAGGCAATGCCAATAAATCTGTCGATATGTCTCATTTGTTTATAAACTTGCCTCTCAACCTCCTATGCTCCAGTGAAAAAAGTCCCAGCCTGTGCAGCCTCTCTTTATAACTCAAACCTTCTGTACCCAGCAATATCCTTGTAAATCTCTTCTGAACCCTCTCCAGCTTAACAATATCCTTTCAATAACTGGCTGACTAGAACTGGACACAGTATTTCAGATAGATCAATAAGTACAACACTCCTCATATTTCTCAGGTGATGCAAATATTTTATGCTGTGAAGGTGATGAGTCATAGGCTTCATTTTCAATGTCTAGTGAACATAATGAATAACGTGCAGGCCGTGAACACTACGGGCATATTACAATTCGATAAAGTCACTGCATACAAAGGATATATATACAGCAGGGCACAAGACATAGAGCTTGGTGCCTGATAATATTCAAATCATTTTGCCCTGGGTGTGTTTGTGCTACGATGCACAAAATCCCATTATTATTTTACAGAGTTTTGTTTTTTAAACTGAGGTATTTTAATTGCTGCATTAAGAAAAAACAGAATGGATTTGTTTTCTATCCCATTGTTAGCAAAAAACACCCTGAGGTCAAATATAGTTATCGATTAATACACTACTTACTTCACTCACCGGACACTGCAGCAATGTGAATTATGCTGCATTTAAATTGCAATATGGAAATATACCATTTGCTTCAATTGTCTCAGCATTTATCTTCCCTGTGAGCAGGAGTCTTAATTCTCCTTGACTATGCTGCCTTATTCATAATATCACCTTTCCTTCAACCTTTGTCCATAAGTCTAGTGGGATTGAATAAAGGTAGCAATTTGCGTCAAGTTGTGACTAACATGCTTATAGCTATCAGACTCAATCTCCAGGGGAGAATTGCAGATTCTTAGAGAGAGGTGAAGCTTTTTATCATATAATCTGCATTCACATTCCAGAATGAACTGACATCCCACCATATAGCCCCGGGAAAACTAATTTATTTTTGCTTGTGGGTTCCTGTGGTTAGCATTGACAACTGTCATGTTTCATTTATTAGGTGTTTAATTGCATCCTCGATGAAGGAACAATTACCGTGAGAGTTTGACATTTAGTAGATTAATGGGAATTAATTCTGTTTAATAATATTGGTTGTATAACGGGGTCCTGTAGCACCAGTAGTTGTAGTGCTTTGGTTCCATGCTGTTATTGAAATAACGTCTGCTTATTATACACCTATCAGTGGCTTGGCTAGCAATGAATGTTAGAGAACTTTGATGAATTTGGAGAGGCATTAGTGCAAATGTTGAAATATGCACAGTAGATAGATTGATGTGAGTCAGGAACGTTGTACAGGAGCTGTACGCGAAGTTGGTTAGGGCACAGCTTGAGTATTGTGTGTAGTGGAAGCTGAAGTCCCCACCAGCTTTAAGAAAACCACCATCATTCCAGTACCAAACGAAACGTGCCTTAAACTAATCCCATCTACCTGCACATGGTCCATATCCCTCTATTCTCTGCCTGTTCCCATGTCTGTCTAAATGCCTCTTAAACTTTGCTATCATATCTGCTTCTACCATCTCATACCAGACACCTATCACTCTCTGTGTAAATGACTTTCTTTGTTCATCTCCTTTAAACCTTCCTCCTCTCACCTTAAACTTGTGCCTCTTATATTTGACACTTGCACCTTGGGAAGAAGACTCCGACTATCCACCCTACTTATGCCTCTCATAATTATATGTACTTGTTTCAAGTTGCCCCTCAGCCTGTGATGCTGTAATGAAAACAATCCAAATTAGTCCATCCTCTCCTGATGGCTAATACAGACAGCATCATGGTAAACCTCTTTTTCACCCTCTCCAAAGCCTCCACAACCTCCCTGTAGTGTGATGACCAGAACTGTGCACAGTACTCTGAATGTGGCCTAACTAAAGTCTTATACAGCTGCAACATGACTTGCCAAATTTTATACTCAATGACCCGACCACTGAAGGTGAGCATGCCGTATGCCTTCTTTACCAGTTTATCCACTAATGTTGGCTTTTACAGAGAGTGATGGACTTGGACTGCAAGACCTGTCTGGACCTCAATGTTCCTAAGGATCCTGCCATTTACTTAAACTTTACTCATGTATTTGACCACCCAAAATGCATCACCTCATACTTGGCTGGAATAAACTCCATCTGCCATTTCTGTGTCCAACATTCCAGTTGATCTATATCCTGCTGCATCCCTTGATACCTTTCCTCACTATCCACAACTCCAACTATTCTTATGTCATTGGCAAACGTATTCATCAGACCACCAACATTTTCATCCAGACCACTGACATACGTTACGAACAATGGAGATCCCAGCACTTAGCCTTGCAGAACACCACTGGCCACAGATTTCCAATCAGAAAAATACCCCTTCATAATTACCATCTGTCTTCTCCATCTCTCCAGCTTATAATTTCCTGCATTATTCCTGTTGCCCTTCTTGAACAAAAGAACAACATCAGGGATTTTCCCGTGTTCTGGGTCCTTGCCTGTAGCTAAAGAGGTTGTAAAGTTCTCTCAAACGCCTCAGCAATCTCCTCCCTTGCCTCCTGCAGTATCCTGGGATAGGTCGCATCAGGCCCTGGGGACTTAGCTACATCAATGTTTTTCAAGATACCCAACACTTGCTATTCTGAATGTCGACATGCCATAGAGAATCAACAAACTCCTTTCTAAACCCTACTGTCATCCATGTCTTTGTCCTTGGTGAATACCAATGCAAAGTATTTATTTTCCCTGTTTCCCCACCAATGCCATCCTTTATCCTTGTGTGGATTTACCCTTTCCCTCGTTACCCTCTTGCTCCTAATATAGCTATGCAATGCCTCGAGATTCTCTTTAATCCTACTTGTCAAGGACATTTCTTGGCCTCTGCTGGCCCTCCTAATTTCTTTTTTTAAGATGCTTTTTGCTTCCTTTATCCCCCTAAAGAGCATGGTTTGATTTAATTTCCTAGACCGTACGTGCGTTTCCTTTATCTTAAGTTAGAACATTTCTCATCTTCCAGGCTTCCCAAATCTTGCAGTTGTTATCTTTCATCATTGGAGGAACATGTTGGTCCTGAATTCTGATCAACTGACTTTTAAAAGATTCCACATATCAGATGTGGATTAACCTTAAACTCAATCTAGATGAGGTAACAGTTCTTGGCTGACTGGAGGGAGAAAACTGCAAGGGTAGACTTCTGATAAGGGGAAGGGATGGGAACGGGATGTAAGTATTACATGCTAAGACTATCTGAAGCTTATATATCTGAAGACATAATAAAATGTGGGAATCTGGATTCACCTCCTCTCCCCAATCACATTTTCTTCTGTGGTCACAGTCCCACCACAGACAGTGACCTCAGGGAGGGCTACTGGACTTATGGTGACCACCGTCTCTTCCATGAAATGAGGACCTGTAGCTTAGGTGGCTGCCAACAGTGGCATTGTGGCATTCTACCCTCTCATAAATTGTGTGAGAGTCACAGTGTGTGGTGTAAAGTGGGTGACGTGCTTTGCCTGATTGAATAGTTAACAGTTGTGTACAAGCTCTAGGATGTGAACGTATGGATTTGTGGCTGCACTCAGTGTGTGAGGGAAAGCGAAGAAGTCAACATGAGGCTTGATCAAAGAATGTTGACTGGAGAGCATTGGAAAATAGATGAATGAAGTGTGGCTAGGCTTGTGATTCAGTGGCAAGGATGTTGCAGTTGAAGATGATTTCATTGACAATAAACTCTCACATTAGATAATTAAATCTCTTGCTGCACTGCTTATGTATCATAACATCCTTACAATGTGGAACCAGGCCATTTGTCTCATTGAACCAACACTGACACGGGTGGCACGGTGGCACAGTGGTTAGCACTGCTGCCTCACAGCGCCAGAGACCCGGGTTCAATTCCTGCCTCAGGCGACTGACTGTGTGGAGCTTGCACGTTCTCCCCGTGTCTGCGTGGGTTTCCTCCAGGTGCTCCGGTTTCCTCCCACAGTCCAAAGATGTGCAGGTCAGATGAATTGGCTATGCTAAATTGCCCGTAGTGTTAGGTAAGGGGTAGATGTAGGGGTATGGGTGGGTTGCGCTTCGGCGGGGCGGTGTGGACTTGTTGGGCCGAAGGACCTGTTTCCACACTGTAAGTAAGCTAATCTACCCACCCTCCGAAGCGCACCCACCCTCCTACCCTATCCCCATAACCTAGCTCATCCACCTAGCCTCCACATCCCTGGATACAATGGACCAATTTAGCACGGCCAGTTCACCGAATCTGCACATCTAGAGTCCTTTGTGCTTGTCAGGAGAGTATCTTGTTCACCTGTGAGAAAAGTTATTTTCCTGATCACTTCCCTCAGGAGGACCTTACATAGATTCAGAAACTAGGAACAGGAGTAGGCCATTTGGCCCTTCAAGCCTGCTCTGCTATTCAATATCATCATGGCTGATTGCCGTACTGTGCACCGTATTCCCAATTTCAATCTATACCTTTTGATCCCTTTCATCCTATGAGCTACACTGAGCGCCTTCTTGAACACATTCGATGTCTTGGCCTCAACTGCTTTCTGTGGACGGTATTTCCATAGGCTGACCACTCTCTGGGTGAAGAAATTTCTCCTCATCTCAGCCTTAAATAGCCTTATCCTGTATCCTTACACTGTGACCACTAGGTCACTTGGAACGTTCTTCCTGTCAAGTCCTATTAGAATTTTATAGCTTTCTATGAGATTCACCCCCTCTCCCAAATCCCATCCCTCTCATTCTTTTAAACTCCATTGGATATAACCCTGACTGATTCAGTCTTTCTTTATCAAGAAGATCTGGGAGCCTGCTCCTTCTGATGTGGCATCATCTCCACAGCTAATAGCATGCATCTCTAATGCCCAAGCATTGCTGCTTTAGTTGGCTGGATGGCTAGTTTGTAATGCACAGCACTGCAACCCATGTAGGTTCAATCCCCATCACCAGCTGAGGTTTCCATGAAGGACTGTCCTTCTCAATCTCTCTCCTTGCCTGAGGTGTGATAACCCTTGGGTTAAACAAGAACCTTTATACAAGAACACAATTAAAACCACTATCTGAATACAAATAAATACTTAACTATACACAATTAACACTTAAAACGGGAGCTTTTTTATCTCATTGTAATCCCAGTACAGCCTTTATAATTCCATTCAATCTGTAATGTTGACAAAAGATTATATATTTTTTAAATTGCTCAAACATGTGTATGAGGCATGTGATGTGTACTTCGTTGTTCTGACATTTCAGCAGCTGATCCCATTATGTATCATACCGAAAGATGATAACCTTGGGAAACTAGCTAACTAGACAGATGCCACAGCACTACCTCATCAAATGAATTATATATCTGCATTTTGCTACTTACTTATTATGTGTACTTTTTCATTCCTCTCCCCCGTTCCTCCTGACAGATTGCATGGGCTACTGTTGCATAGATACAGATGGAGATTTTGTACCTTACCTGTCAGTCAGTGTGAACTTGAGCAGTGAGTACTTTATCTTTGGTGGCATTGTACTTCCAAGTGAGGTTTTGTCATTAAAGACCATCCACATATGAACATAGTATCCAGAGTTGAGACATTTTCTTTTGTTTAGCAAGGGGAGGCCAATACCATTTCTAATAATAGACTGACCTGGCTACTCATTATATTTAATTGGTTCCTTTTAGAATTAAGTTGAACTGTACAAATGTGCTTTAAAATTTAAAAAATCAGCGTACATCATTTGATTGCATTGTCAGTGCAGGTTTATCTGTCAGAAGCAATTTAGGTTAGGATTGAAAAGTTAATGTTTCTGTAGCATTTGTAATGGAACAGTGAGTTAAAGCTGTACTGCTCCACCCCCAATGTCACTTGTAAGCCTCTGTTGATCCTATCCAGAGGACATGATTTGGAGATGCCGGTGTTGGACTGGGATGTACAAAGTTAAAACTCACACAACACCAGGTTATAATCCAACAGGTTTAATTGGAAGCACGCTAGCTTTCGGAGCGATGCTCCTTCATTAGGTGACTATCACCTGATGAAGGAGCGTCACTCCAAAAGCTAGCGTGCTTCCAATTAAACCTGTTGGACTATAACCTGGTGTTGTGTGATTTTTAACTCTATCCAGAGGAGGAAGTGAGAGATGGTCCCTAAGGCAGTATCACCTAAGCAATAGGTGAGAAAAAGACCTCCTGGCCAGTAGTCAGAGACAGCTAGATTCATTGGAATTGTTCTTGTTAGACTACTGAGAAAGGAGCTTGCTGTTTGGTGATTCTCTAGCATGTGGTTAGATTCTTTTCTATTCATAAATTTTAGCATAGTAGATAAATTATGGTAATGTTAATAAAATATATCGCAAGTGAGTAATATTATCAAACATCATCAAGGATGGCAGTTCAGGTAATGTGTCAAGACTGCAGTATGTGGGAGCTACTGGATACTATTCCGATCTAGGGTAAACCTGTCTGTAGCTTTGACTCAGAATTCAAATTATGATTTTGAGGCTGAATGATCAATTCTGCAATGTGTTCTTTGCACTAGGATGCAATCACACTACCTAGGATAGATAATTCAGGGACAGGAGGGTGTGATTGTGAGCAAGGCAGGTAAAGGAAGAAGGTTCAGTGTCTGTGATTTTCCAAAAGGCTTGAAGTCCTCTCAGCCTGAGAGATGAGAGTGGGGCTTCAGGTTGGATGTGCAAAGTGACCATGGCAGAGGACGCTGAGGAGGGGGCATGGGGATTGGGGGGGGGGGGGGGGGTTGGAATTTGATTGAAGTATACAAAATAATGAGAGGTACACACTAACTAGATCATGAGAATTTTTTTCCCCATGGCAGACGTGTCTGAGGCCAGAGGGCATTGATTTAAGGTGGGGAATAAGTGGCTCAGAGTAGACCTGGGAAAAAAAACAATATTTCCTGCTGAGAATGGAATGAAATGTGGTAACTGAGAGGGCGGTGGAGTCAATGTACTCTCACAACATTTAAGAAGTGTCTGGATGAGCACTTAAATTTCCAGGGCATAGTAGGCTATGGACCAAATACAGGGAACTGGGATTTGTGTTGTTTTTTATTTGTTGATTGTCACATTTTTGGAGGGCCTGTTTCTATGCTGCATGACTCTATGACTTTAAATGCTGGCTTAGCCAGTGACCCCCCTATCCTATGAAAGAATACAAAAGAGGTGTGATATGGAATTACTGCTTAAAATGAGTGGAAACAGATTTAATAATATCTTTCAAGCAGGAATTGAATAAATACTTGAAGGGGGAAATAATTTTGAGTATGGGGAAAGATAAAGACATTAATACTAATTGAATGGGTTTATTATAGAGCTGCTACAGGGGAGTCAGTTAGCTTGATTAGCTGGATCGCCAGTTTGCAATGCAGACTGACACTAACAGTGTGGGTTCAAATCCCACAGTTGCTAATGTAAGTATGAACGATTCTCCTTTTCAACCTCTCCTGTCACCCAGGGTGTGATGATTCTTAGGTTAACCCACCACTGGTTGACTCTCTCGCCAATGAGAGTCCAGCTCTACCATCAGACTGTGTCAACTTTGCCCTCACAGATAGGATAGGTGAAAGAGGTCCTTCTGAACGATATGATTCTATTTCTAGGATTTGTTTTCAGTTCACACGGCTGCTAATAACATGAAGAAAGGTGTTTGATTGAATTAGTATGTGTCTTATCATTTTCATGCCTAGCTGCTTGCTCATTGAATCTGACAGAAGATCAATGTAAATGTGTAAGCTGCTGCATCTCATTTTCCTTGCAGGAGTGACATTATAGGAGAAAGTGAGGACTGCAGATGCTGGAGATCTGAGTCGAGAGTGTGGTGCTGGAAAAGCACAGCAGGTCAGGCAGCATCCGAGGAGCAGGAGAATCGATGTTTCGGGCATAAGTCATGCATCAGGAATGAGGCTTGTGGGCTGGGGGGCTGAGAGATAAATGGCAGGGGGGGGGTGGGGTTAGAGGGGGGAATGTAGCTGAGAATGTGATAGGTAGATGAAGGTGGTGGAGAAAGTGCTAGGTTGGAGAAAAGGGTGGAGCGGATAGATGGGAAAGATGATGGACAGGTCAAGAGGGCGGTGCCGAGTTGGAGGCTTGGGACTGGGATAATGTGGAGGGAGGGAAAATGAGGAGAATAAGTGACATAATGGAAGATAGATAATAGCAGAAAGAACCACATTAAAAAAAATCATAATTAGCATCCGGTGACTAAAGTATGAACCGACATGATGTTACACCCATTCTCAGACTCTTCCTCCCATTTGTTATCTGAGACTGTGAGGTTCCCAACACCAACACCAAGCTGCAGTTCTGTAGTTAAATCAATGTAAATTTAAGAATCTGCTGTGATGTTGAGGCACCAAAAAAGTATTAACATGTTAGTGCATGATAACAATAATACCAAATTAATAAATAGGTGGACAGTTTCTCCTTTTCTGCTCACATTTTGATTTCCTTTTGAAATGTTGAGTGGTACTGGATTGTGGTTTCACAGATGCCATCCAGCTTTTGATAACAGTCCACGCGGTTCCTTTCATGTCTCTGTTTAGCCATTCCTGCAGTGACAAGTCACCTACATGATCAGACTACAAGCTCAACATATACCCAAGGGCAGATACAACTCGCACGTACATTTCAGGATTTCCACTGGACATTTATGATGGGCATCCCTCTCAGCAAGCAGCTAAGTGGGGTTGTGGTACTCGCTAAGTGGTAGGTTATACTTATGAAGTTTTTGCCTAATTCAGAATGACACCTCAGCCATCCACAAAATCAGTGTGTTAAAATAGCTGCAGGACAGAAAATGAGCAGAACTTAAGCGGCTGGTATTTTAACCCCAGTCTATATTGTATTTTACAGGCAGAGAAATAAAATTTATTTGGAATATAGGGACAGGAATATTTACTTCATTTCTTCAAGACTGTTCTGTCACTGAAGTAGATTGTGATTGCTCTTGTATGTTAATTCTACCTTTGTTCCATTTCTTTTGAAGGGCAATTTGTTGCTTTCGATGTTGAAAGTTTCAATTGATCAGGCATGCTCAGCATTTGGGGCGGCAGTGCCCGGGTTTTCACTATCTTTTGTGTGAAAAGTGCTTTCTAATTTTATTTTTAAGCACCCTTATCTTCAAGTCCTTTCTCAGAACCAGAGACCTTGCCATCCTTATTGTGAACTTCACCTGATAAGAGTTCAGTTCACTCACATTCTCTGTTCCTTGGTGTTCCAGTGTACACAGTTTACTGTACTTTTTATGTTAGTGCTGGCTGCAAATTTAATCATGGAAAATAGTCAAAATACAGCTCATATTTCTTCGAGATTGACTGTGTCATCATTAGTTTGATCTCTTAATACGGCTGGTCTGGACTTTTCTGAACAGAAGGATACAAAGCTCATGTTAGGAAGAAATTCCATCCAGGTTGTCAGTTGCTGAGAATTACTGGTTGGGCCCATCCTGGAACTGAGAATAAACAAAATATTTCTTGTTTAAGTCATCTAGAATGAACTGAAATGGTCCATAGTTTTAATTCATTATTGAAATCCACGAAAGTAAGAAGCACTACATATATGCTTCTAAAGGTTCCCACTCTCCCCGCTCCCCCCCCACCACCACCCCCAGCTTCTAATGCTCTAGTGAAAGCAATCAAGTTTATCCAACCTCTCCCGATAGCTAATACACTCCAATCCAAGTAACATCCAGGTAAACCTGTTTTGCAACGTCTGTAAAGCCTCCACATCCTTCCTGTAGTGTGGCGACCAGGGCAGTGCATGATACACCAAATCTGGCTGAACTAAAGTCTTACACAGCTGTAACATGACGTGGCAACTTTTATACTCAGTGCCCCAACCGATGAAGGCAAACCATGTATCTTCTTTACCATCTTATCCACTTGTGTTGCCATTTACATGGAGCTATGTACTTGCACCCCAAGCTCTCTCTCTATGTCAATGCTGCTAAGGATCCTGCCGTTTGCTGTATGCATTCCTCTTGCATTTGACCTCCCAAAATGCATCACCTCACACTTGTCTGGATTAAACTCTGACTGCCATTTCTCCACCTAACTTTCCAACTGATATATATCCTGATGTATCCTTTGATAACCTTCCTCACTATCCAGCAATTTTCATGTTATCTGAAAACTTTCTAATCAGATCACTTACATTTTCATCTAAGTCATTTATATGCATGACAAACAATAGAGGTCCCAGTACTAATCGTTGCAGAACATCACTGGTCACAGACTTACAGTCAGAAAATCGCCCCTCTATGATTACTCTCTGTCTTCTATGACCAACCAAATTTGTATACAATTTACAAACTCACCATGGCTCTCATAAGATTTAATCTTCTGAATCAGCCTACCATGAGGGAGCTTGTCGAACACATTAGGAAAGTCCATGTAGACAACATTCACTGCCTTACCCTCATCGATCATTTATCAATTCCTCAAAAAAAGCACATTCAAATTTGTGAGACAAGACCTTCCCCACACAAAGCCATGCTGACTATCCCTAATAAGTCAATTCTTTTCCAAATGTGACTACATCCTATACCTAAGCATCTTCTTCAATAAATTCCCTACCACTGATGTGAAGCTCATTTGCCTATAATTTCCTGAATCATCCCTGTTGCACTTCTTAAACAAAAGAACAACATTTGCTATTCTCTACTGTTCTTGGACCTCACATGTGGTTAAAAAGAATATAGAGATATCTGTCAAGGCCCAGGCAATCTCCTCCCTTGAGTCCCTCAATTTGAAGAAGATTCAGTTGTAATGTTCAACAGAGAACTAGATAAATCTTTAACAAGGAATATAGATGCTGAGCTGCCTGTGTTGGACTGGGGTGGGGGACAAACTTAAAAATCACAGAACACCAGATCATAGTCCAACAAGTTTATTTGGAAGCACTAGCTTTCGTAGTGCTGCTGCTTTGAAGGAGCAGTGCTCCGAAACCTTGTACGTCCAAATAAACCTGTTAGACTATAACCTGGCGTTGTGTGATTTTCAACTAAAGGAATATAGATGCATAGTAATAGGGATAGCACCAAGGGAATGGAGCTAATTGGATGGCTTTTCAAAGATTTTGCATCATTCTGTGAAATCAAATCTGCCCACTCTTTCAGCATTCTCAAAGTCACATCAATATAATTGCCAGTTGTTGTATAATAGTTGTTTCACCTGCTGCTTTGCAATAAAGCTAATAAACCTGAATTGAAAGAGTAAAACCTGTAAGTGCATAGCTTCTTCCATGCCCTCAATATATTGAAAAACACTTTACAGCCAATCTTTTAAAATGTCATCTCTGTTGCCTTGTAGGATAAAGTGGTGATTTATAAACAGCAAGATCCCTCAGATACCATAACATTAAAGACTGTATAATCCCTTTCATTGTCAAACACCTGGAAAATTCCTATTTTTTTTATATATAGTGCCAAGTATGCTTTCCTGAGTGCGCAGCTCAATGCTTAGTTTAATAGCTGAAATGTTAAAGCACAGTGGGAGTGTAAAGCAGATTATGTTGAATTTGCTGCCTATGAATTGAATGAATTGAATTGAATTTATTGTCACGTGTACCAAGGCACAGTGAAAAGCTTTGTCTTGCGAGTAATACAGGCAGATCACAGAGTTAAGTAGCATAGACAAGTAAATAATAGGTAAACAGTAGCAAAAACAAAAACACAGGTACAGGCGAATGTTAAGAGTTTGTGAGTTCATTCAATATTCGAATAACAGTAGGGTAGAAACTGTTGCAAAACCAGCTGGTGCGTGTGTTCAGGCTTCTGTACCTTCTCCCCAATGGTAGAAGTGGTAGAAAAACATTGCCAGAGTGGGATGGATCTTTGAGAATGCTGGCGGCCTTTCCTTGACAGTGGGCCTGGTAGATGGATTTTATAGATACAATTCATGCTGATTTTCTTTTACATTGACTTCAGTAGAAAGGCTAACCACATAGTTGTGTTCAAAATGATGGCTGAAAAATTCCACAATGTATTGGACAAAGTCATAGCAGAATAATTGGAAATGAAATTTTGCACAATCAACCATTGATGCTGCTTATCCATTAAGATGCAGAAGCCTTGATACCACACTTGTCAAATCTACTGTTGCCAATTTTGCACCCTCATCTGTGCCTCATCTGAATTACGGCTTGAATAACTTTCTACATTGTAATTAACTTCGACCTAACACATGTTTTGTTTGTGCATGTTACTGAATGTCTTACTCAAGCTGCTATCATCTCTGCTTTTCAGCTATCATGTACGTTATGGGAGCATTAGGTCCTGCAGCAGGATACCTTCTAGGGGGAGTATTGATTGGCTTCTACGTAGACCCCAGGGCCATAGTTCAGATTGACCAGAGTGACCCACGCTTTATTGGAAATTGGTAAGAACAACTTTGATTTTCATGAATTCCTCTGAATGTGCTGTTTCTCGTCTACATTGTGTAACCCTGTCCGCCAAGTAGATTGGTGATAAATACATATTCACCACAAGATCAATCACTCATTGTTCTTAACTAGCTATGATTTAGTTGGTTAGCTTGGCTGGCTGGATGGCTAGTTTGAAATACAGACTGACACATGCAGTATATGTTAAATTCTCACAGCAGCTGATGCTAATATGTGCTCTCCAACATAACCTCTTCCCTTGCTTGAGGTGTGGTGAGTTAATGCCCACCCCATGCTCTCTTGATCAAGAGAGCAGCCTTACGTCTGGTAAGGCGATGGTGAGTTTACCTTTTAATTCCATGGTATGGACTTAAGTTTCAGCAGTAAACATGAGAATCATCTGCACATCAAATGACCTGATGGATATTACTTTAGAAAAGGAAAGAAAATGAGAAGCCAAATAGAATGGGATAGATGCAAGGTGTTGCATTTTTGTAAGATGAACAAAGGTAGGATTTATAAAGTTAATAGTAGGGCCCTGGGAGTGTTGTAGAATAGAGAAATCGAGGTGTTCTTCCTCCAGGCGTCTGGTGGTGAGGGAGCGGCGGTGAAGGAGGCCCAGGACCTCCATGTCCTCGGCAGAGTGGGAGGGGGAGTTGAAATGTTGGGCCACGGGGCGGTTTGGTTGATTGGTGCGGGTGTCTCGGAGATGTTCCCTAAAGCGCTCTGCTAGGAAGCGCCCGGTCTCCCCAATGTAGAGGAGACCACATCAGGAGCAAAGGATACAATAAATGATATTAGTGGATGTGCAGGCGAAACTTTGATGGATGTGGAAGGCTCCTTTAGGGCCTTGGATAGAGGTGAGGGAGGAAGTGTGGGCACAGGTTTTACAGTTCCTGCAGTGGCAGGGGAAAGTGCCAGAATGGGAGGGTGGGTCGTAGGGGTGTGTAGACCTGACCAGGTAGTCATGGAGGGAATGGTCTTTGCGGAAGGCGGAAAAGGGGTGGGGAGGGAAATATATCCCTGGTGGTGGGGTCTTTTTGGAGGTGGCGGAAATGTCGGCGGATGATTTGGTTTATGTGAAGGTTTGTAGGGTGGAACACTTCAACCCCAGGGCATCAATGTGGACTTCAACAGCTTCCTCATTTCCCCTTCCCCCACCTCATCCTAGTTTCAAACTTCCAGCTCAGTTACTGTCTCCTTGACTTGTCCGACCTGCCTATCTCCTTTTCTATCTATCCACTCCACCCTCTCGTTCTTGACCTATCATATTCATCTCCTCCCCCACTCACCCATTGTACTCTATGCTACTCTCTCCCCACCCCCACCCTCCTCTAACTTATCTCTCCATGCTTCAGGCTCACTGCCTTTATTCCTGATGAAGGGCTTTTGCCCGAAACGTCGATTTCGCTGCTCGTTGAATGCTGCCTGAACTGCTGTGCTCTTCCAGCACCACTAATCCAGTATTTGCTTTCCAGCATCTGCAGTCATTGTTTTTACCTTTTTGCATCAGAGGTAGACAGGGTGGTGAAGAAGGCATTCAGCACACTTGCCTTCATTGGCCAGAGCATTGGGTATAGGAGTTTGGACATCATTTTGTAGTTGTACAGGGCATTGGTGAGGCCACTTTAGGAGTACTGTGTGCAGTTCAGGTTGCCCAGCTATACGAAGGATAGGATACGAAGGAACTTGAAGAGGGTGCAGAAAAGATTTATAAGGATGTTACTGGAATTGGAGGGTTTGAGTTATAAGAAGAGCCTGGAAAGGCTAGGACGTTTTTCCCCAAATCGTTGGAAGTTGAGGGTTATGGAGGTTTATAAAATCATGAGGGAAATAGATAAGCTGAATAGCAAAGGCTTTTTCCCCAGGGTAGGACCTTTCAAAACTAGAGGGCATAGTTTTAAGGTGAGAGGATAAAGATTTAAAAGGGACCCAAGGAGCAACTTCTTTCACACAGAGGGTGATTTGTGTGTGGAATGAATCTCTAGAGGAAATGGTAGATACAGGTACAGTTACAACATTTAAAAGACATTTGGATAAGTACATGAATAGGAAAGGTTTGGAGGGATATGGACCAAATGCAGGCAGGTGGTACCAGTTTAGTTTGGGAACATGGTTGGCATGGATGAGTTGGACTCAAGAGTTTGTTTCTATGCTGTATATCTCTATGACACCATGACTGTATGAAGTATCCTAACTCCCAAAAGCTATTTGGCAAAGTTTTACACAAAGGACTTTTAAATTACCTCAGGTTGGAATTTAGAGTAAGCCTTGAAAATTAGGAACAGGTTGAAAGGTAGGGAGCAATAAGTAATAGTGAAAGGATTTATATCAATCCTGTGTTGGGTATCTCAGAGCTCACTGTTGCAGTCGCTACCACTTTTACTTTAAGTTAATGGCTTAAATTCAGGAACTTAATATAAAGTGGTTAAATTTTAAAGTCATACCAAAATAGGAGCAGCAATTTATTCAGAGACAGCTTCAAAGCTGCTCTATGGTTGGCTGGTGAAAGCCACAATGACTTTTGCTCACAGCCTTTAATGAACGTTGTAACCAAGCAATCTGCTCACCATAGCCCAGTCTGTATAATTAAGGAAGGATATTTCTAGCTTCTGGACTGTGCCTCTCTTGCTTAATCAGAAGAACAGTTTAAGATTGAAATAGACCATAACAGTGTTAATTAATGGCAGAATCAAGCTATTTGGTCCATCTAATCTGCTCTGCCATTCGATCATAGCTGATGTGTTTCTCAACCCCATTTTCCTGCCTTCTTCCCATAACCCTCGATCCTCTTACTAATCAAGATGCTATCCATCTCTGTCTTAAATGCACTCAATGCCTTGGGCTCCACAGCTCTTTGTTGTAATGAGTTCCACAGATTCACCACCCTCTGGCTGAAGAAATTCTTTCTCATCTGTTCTAAAGGGTCACCCATCACCCTGAGGCTGTGCTCTAGAGTCCTAGTCTCTCCACATCCACTCTATCCAGGCCTCTCAGTATTCTGTAACTATCAATGAGATCAGCCCCTACCCCTCATCCTTCTAAACACCATTGAGTACAGACCCAGAGTCCTCAACCGCTCCTGTTATGGCAAGCCCTTCATCCCTGGACCATTCTTGTGAACCCTGTCTGTATCCCATCCAATGTGAGCACTCCCTTCCGAGATACAGGGCCCAAACCTGCTGACAGTGTTCTAAATGCGGTCTGACCAGAGCCTTATACAGCCTCAACAGTACACCTCTGCTCTTATATTCTAGCCCTCTTGAACTGAGCGTTCACATGGCAGTTAGTAAGAAGAATGTAACCTGAACCTGCATGTTCAGAGAAGCCTGAACTAGGACTCTTAAGTCCCCATGTGCTTGAGATTCCTGAAGAAGGACTGATGCCCGAAACGTCGATTCTCCTGTTCCTTGGATGCTGCCTGACCTGCTGCGCTTTTCCAGCAACACATTTTCAGCTTGAGATTTCTGAAACCTTCCTTCATTTAGAAAATGGTCTACACCTCTATTCTTTCTACCAAAGTGCATAACCTCACACTTTCCCACATTGTATTCCATTTGCAACTAATCAACTCTCTAGCTTGTCCAAGTCCTTCTGAAACCTCCCTGCTTCAGCACTACCTGTCCCTCCCCCTATGTTTGCATTGTGTGCAAACTTAACAACACTGTCCTCAGTTACTTGTTCAGACTGTTCATGTACAACCTGAATAGTTATGGTTCCATCACTGACTCCAGTGGAACTCCACTAGTCACCAGCTGCCATCTTGAAAAAAACCCTTTATTCCCACTCTCAGCCTTCTGCCAGTCAGCCAATCCTCTATCCACACCAGTACCTTGCCCCTAATACTAAGAGCTCTTATCTTATTTTGCAACATCCTGTGTGGCACTTTGTCAAAGTTCTGAAATTACAAATAAATCAATCCATCGGCTTTCCTTTATCTGACTTGCTTATTATCTCCTCATAAAATTCTAGCAGTTGCGTCGGGCTTGACCTCTCCTTGGCAAGCCATGCTGACTCAGCCCCATTTTACCACACACTTCCAAGTATTTCACAATCTCATTCTTAATAATGGACACTAAAATCTTACCAATGACTGAGGTCACAGTAACTGGCCCATAACTTCCCATCTTCTACCTCTCTCCCTTCTTAAACGAGGGTGTTGCATTAGCCATTTTCCAGTCCTCTGAGACCCTCTCTGACTTCAATGATACCAGATAGATTACCACCAATGCCTTTACAATCTCCTCATCTTACTCCTTCAGAACTCTAGGCTGTAATTCATCCAATCCGGGTGATTTACCCACCTCCTGACCTGTCAGCTTCCGCAACACCTTCTCCTCAGTGATGGCCACTACACTCACCTCTGCCCCAATTCGCTTGAAGATCTAGTATGCTAATTGTGTCTTCTATTGTGAAATCTGATGCAAACTGCCTATTCAACTCTTTTGCCATTTCTTTTTTCCCCATTACTACTTTTCCAGTGGTCCAATGCCCAGTGGGCCTTTCGTAGAATCCCTACAGTGTGGAAGCAGACCATTTGATTCGTTGAATTCACACTGACCCACCAAAGGGCATCCCCTGTAACCCTGCATTTCCCATGGATGACCCACCTAGCCTGCACATCCCTGGACACCAAGGGTAATTTCCCATGGCCAATCCACCTAACCTGCACATCTTCGGCTTGTGGGAGGAAACCGAAGCACCTGTGGGAAACCCACGCAGACCCAGGGAGGATGTGCACGCTCCACACACATAGTGGAATTGAACCCAAGTCCTTGCCGCTGTGAGACAGCAGTGCTAACCACTGAGCCACGTTGCCACCCACATGCCTCTCCATGCCCTCACGTGCCTCCATGCCTCCCTCTTACCTTTATACAACTTTTTAAAACAATCATGCGGTCTGCTTTTATATTACTGGCTAGATTAACTTATATTTCATCTTCTGCTGCCTTATTCATTTTTTTGTTATTGTCTGCTGGTTTTTAAAGGCTTACCAATTCCCTTGATTCCTACTAATCTTCCCACTTCCCTTGTCAGCTCGGGTTGCCTTGTCCTCCCCTAGGAAATGTCACCTGGGCTGCGGAGGAACTTGGAGTGAGACGGGAAATATCCAGTTGTTATGACGCATGTAGGTACCAAAGGTATCAAGAGAAAGAGGAAAGAGGTGCTGCTGAGGGAATATGAACAGCTAGGGGCTGAATTAGAAAGCAGAACCAAACCTGTACTGCGCTCTGAAATACTACCTGAGCTATGACCAAATTGGCATGGGTTGAACAAGATTTGAACGTGGCTCAAAGATTGGGGTGTGAGAAACAAGTTTGAATTCATAAAATATTGACACTGGTACTGGGGAATGTGTGAGCTCTTCTGATGCGCTGGATGAATCATCTGGATAGGATTAATTATGGTGGGGGAGTGCTGGTGGGTTCAATTGTATGAACATAGAACATAGAACATGGAAGAATACAGCGCAGTACAGGCCCTTCGGCCCTCGATGTTGCGCCGATCAAAGCCCACCTAACCTACACTAACCCACTATCCTCCATATACCTATCCAATGCCCGCTTAAATACCCATAAAGAGGGAGAGTCCACCACTGCTACTGGCAGGGCATTCCATGAACTTACGACTCGCTGAGTGAAGAACCTACCCCTAACATCAGTCCTATATCTATCCCCCCTTAATTTAAAGCTATGCCCCCTTGTAATAGCTGACTCCATACGTGGAAAAAGGTTCTCACTGTCAACCCTATCTAACCCCCTAATCATCTTGTACACCTCTATCAAGTCACCCCTAAACCTTCTTTTCTCCAATGAAAACAACCCCAAGTGCCTCAGCCTTTCCTCATAGGATCTTCCTACCATACCAGGCAACATCCTGGTAAACTTCCTCTGCACCCATTCCAGTACCTCCACATCCTTCCTATAGTATGGCGACCAAAACTGCACACAATATTCCAGATGCGGCCGCACCAGAGTCTTATACAACTGCAGCATGACCTCAGGACTCCGGAACTAAATTCCTCTACGAATAAAAGCCAGTACGCCATATGCCTTCTTCACTGCACTATTTACCTGGGTGGCAACTTTCAGAGATCTGTGTACATGGACACCAAGATCCCTCTGCTCTTCCACACTACCAAGTATCCGACCATTAGCCCAGTACCCCATCTTTTTGTTACTCTTACCAAAGTGAATCACCTCACACTTAGCTACATTGAACTCCATTTGCCACCTTTCTGCCCAGCTCTGCAGCTTCTCTATATCCCGCTGTAACCTGCCACATCCTTCCTCACTGTCTACAACTCCACCGACTTTCGTATGGAAAAAGATAAAGGGGGAGGACTCAGCAGAGGTTATTCAAGTTTCCAGAACAATTACTAGGACAGAGATTATGGAAAGGGTCAGGCATCGAACTTCAGGCACACTAGATGAGCGGACATCTTTGAGAATGGGGGCAGGACTAAGGGTGTTGCACTTAAATATATGCCTTATACGAAACAAGGCAAGTGAGCTTACAGTGCAGATTGAAATTAGCAGGTAGGATGTAACGCAGAGTCGTGGCTGCAAAGGGGATGAGGGCTGGGAACTAACAATCTGAGGATACATATCCTACCAAGAGGGGACGGGTTGCCTTGTTCATTAGAAGTGAATTAAAATCGATAGCAAGAAGTGATGTAGAATCAGAAGGTGTAGAATCTCTGTGAGGAACGACAAAGGGAAAAAGACCCTGATGGGAGTTATGTGCAGGCCCCATAGCGGTGGTCAGGATTTGGGGAAGAAAATAAATCAGGAGGTAGACAAGGCATATAAGAAAGGCACTATTACAATAATCATGGAGACTTTAATATGCAGGTCAGCTGGGAAAATCAGATTGGTCGGAACTCAGGAAAAGGAAATTGTAGAATGACTATGAGATGGTATTTTGGAGCAGCTCATGGTAGTGCCCACTAGGGAACAGACAATTCGGGATTTAGTGATGTGTAATGTGCTCCTCCACTTTGCTGCTTTTTAAAATTGTCCTCTGCTGGTAAATAAATTCATAGAGTCACAGAGACATACAGCACGGAAACAGACCCTTTGGTCCAACTCATCCATGCTGACCAGATATCCTAAATTAACCTAATCCCAGCATTAAGCCCATAATCCTCCAAACCCTCCCTATTCATGTACCCATGCCTTTTTAGTGTAATTGTACCAGCCTGCACTACTTCCTCTGCCGGCTTATTCCATATATGCATCCTCATCTGCGTGAAATTGTCACTGCTTAGGTCCCTTTTAAATCTCTCCCCTCTCACCCTAAGCCCTTTAGTTTTGGTAACCCCTATCCTGGAGAAAAACCTTGTCTATTCACTCTGACCATGCCCCTCGTGATTTTGTAAACCTCTATAAAGTCATCCCTCAGTCTCCGATGCTCCAGAGAAAACAGCCCCAGCCCGTTCAGCCTCTCCCCATAGCTCGAACCCTCAAACCCTGACAACATCCTTGTAAATATTTTCTGAACCCAAGGCTTCCCACTAATCTTCACCATATTGTATGCTTTTTCTTTTGCTGTTATGCTGTCCCTGACTTCCCTTGTCAGTCAGGGTTGCCTCAAAATCCTTTTAGTCGGTTTCTTCTTCCTTGGGATGAAATTCTGCCGTGCCTCCCAAATAACCCCCAGATACTCCTGCCATTGTTGCTCCAATGTCTTCCCTACTGGGCTCCCCTTCCTATCAGCTCTGGCCATCTCCTCCCTCATGTTTTTGTAGTTACCTTTACTCCGTTGTGAGACTGTTACATCTGATTCCAGCTTCTCCCTCTCAAACTGCAGGGTGAATTCTTGCATATTATCATCACTGGCCCTTCGGGGTCCCTTCACCTTAAGCTTGCTAATCAAGTCTGCCTCATTACACATCACCAATTCCAGAATTGCTTGTTCCCTAGTGAGCTCTAACGCAAGCTGTTCCAAAAAAAAATCTTGTAAACATTCCATGAGGTACTTTCCTCTAAAAGTAACCTACAGCGGATAGTCAAATGAGTAGCTATTACCAACCGATGAACTTATGATTTTCTTGTAATGCCATTGTATTTGTGCTAGGCCCCCAAACCAGGACTTCAATTAGTCATGTATTAAGACACCACAAACTATGAACTGAGAAAGCAAATGAAAGACACCTCTTCCCCTCTCCACCAAATTCCTGCACTGCCTCCAAAATTCCCCCAACTGTGTCCGCACTTGGGCTGCATCTCACTACGCCTGTGCTGCTTGGAAATACTTGGTGAAATGTTTGGAAAAACAGCAGGGCTGGAGAGAGCAAGTCACTGTGACAGTTTTAATTGCCATCAATCTATCTCATTTCCGCTGAGTGGGAAAAGTTAAAACTTACCCTCTAGTTTTTGCTTCAATTGGAGGCAACTTTAAGGAAGTTCAACTTTGGCTGAACCTCTTTTTCCTTTTGTGCCCATGCCTCATCGGTAATCTGAAGATCTCATGTAAAAAGATTTTAGCTATCAGTTTTTCTTCATTTTTTAAAACTCTGAGTTATTTTCTTTTTACCTTCCTTTTGCTGTTTCTATACTTGTGGCAGCCCTCATTTTGGCGATTTATCCAATGCCGCCTCTCACTATATCAAAGTTAAAAATCACACAACACCAGGCAATAGTCCAACAGATTTATTTGGAAGTGCTGCTCCTTCATCAGGTGGTTGAAGGAGCAGCGCTCTGAAAGCTAGTGCTTCCAAATAAACCTGTTGGACTAGAACCTGATGTTGTGTGAGTTTTAACTTTGTTCACCCCAGTCCAACAGCAGCGTCTCCAAATCTCACTATTTTGATGGTTTAAAGCTGATGAGCTCTGAGACCAAATACCTCGGGAAGCTTGGGGCACAATCAGGACCAGCACTAACTCCTTTTGAATCTGGTTACTCACGAGCAGGGTGAGGGGGGAGGCATGGTGACAAGAGAGTTATGATTGTTCAGAAAAAAATCTCATAAAAGGAGTTAGAACTGAAAGCCGTCATTTTAAACAAATCAGTCCCATCAGTGTGCAAGATGAAAGAAAATACAATGACTGTCACCAAGGCATTGCCACACGATGAGCTGATATCAGAAAGCAACATTCTACACTCAAAAACAAACCTCCTAAAGTGAAAAACAAAGAGAGGAAAATGCTGATTGCTTGTGAATTTGATGGCTGCAATGGGTTTGGTGAAGGTTAAATTTATTTGAGGGAACAGTTGGTGGGCGTGAGTGGGGAATAGAATCACTTCACCTCTGATGGTGGTCAGTGATTTGTTTTTTTAAAGTTTCCTGCAAAAGTACTCGCAACATTCTTAATAAAGAGCACAACTGGAATTCTAACAGCAGTGCTTTCATCCATATCCACTTGCTGCTGTGGTGTATTCCCACAACAGGGAGTTTGTATTCCCAATACATCATCACCTTAACCTGCTCCCAAAGGCTATCCCTTGGTGCCAAGGACTTGTTTTTTCTTTGATCTTGGTTTTACTTCCTTGCTTGCTTTTGTGACATTACTTTCTTCAATGTCTCCTGGAATATGGAACACTGTGGTGCAATGGGCTAATGTTTTGCCTTGGGTGGCAAATAGCCTTATGCCATCCTTGGAGCTCATTATTAATGTATGGAAATGCTCTTGAAGTTAGATCTCTGAGTCTTACTCAGCCCTTTTTGCACAATCTGATTCTGACTGACATGGAAGATGGAATGGCTGGAAGAAAATGATCATACAGATATGATTAGGTAGCTTAGTCTCAACTTGGCACGCACATGCAAAAAAACGTTTCTCACCAACTTGGTCAAGCTAAGTTAGGGCAAGAATGACAAAGCAGAAGATGAGAAATTACCTGGCAGAAGTTAAAACCTGCTGGGTAGCTCCCACAGCGACAGCACATCGGGTCTTTAGCAGAGTCCTTATGTGCGTCCTGTGTCATATGTCTGGAGACAAGAGATTTGGACCAGGGTTTCTGTGCGTAATGGAAGAATGCTTTATGGACAGAGTGTCAATGAACATACGCTTATGTGAAATATCACGTGAATAGCACAGTGCATCAACTTAGTCATAGAATCTTGACAGTGTGGAAACAGGCCATTTTAGCCCAAAAAGACCCTCTAAAGAGTAACCCACCCAGACCCATTCCCTTATGCTATATACTGTACATTTCCCCTGACTTAATGCACTTAACCTATACATTCTTGAACACTATGGGCCATTTAGCTTGGCCAATTCACCTAACCTGCACATCTTTGGACTGTGGGAGGAAATGAGAGCACCCAGAGGAAACCCACTGACTCTCGCTCCTCAGATACTGCCAGGCCTGCTGAGTTTCCAACACTAATCATTTGCATACAATGAACTCAGTGAATGGAGCCCCTTCTGGTTATTAAAATTGAAGGGTTCTCAAGGGGATGTTCAGTGCTACTTGAGTACAATTAACAGCTCTGTGTGCCAGTGGAATCCTATTTGTCTCTGATACAGACCGCTCTGTTTGTTTTGTGGCAACCATTTGAGAACATAATAAATTGAGATGCCTGCCTAAGCATAGCATCTGTCAACCTCTTGATACAATGACCACAGCTGATAGACCGTTATAACTGAGGTCGCCTGAGGCTGCTTGTATTCAAGAGCTGTAGCAATTGTAACAGCCATTGAGGAAGCTGATTTCTTTGACGATCCAGGTTACAAGTCGACAATCGGTCTCGTGTGGAATTCTCCAACAGCTTTTGTGCAGCCTCCCAGTGTGCAATGATTGGAGAATTCAAAGGGCTGACCTCTGAGGTCATTAAACCCTCTTGATTTGGCATCTGCAGCTCAGCTTGGGAACATTTCTGCATTGCTTTACTCATCTCATTTAAATCTTTCAATACTTCAAAACCTAGTCATTAAAACAAAATGATACACCGCCTTGGGGAAACTCATTACTTCCCCCTTGATTCAACCTGCACACGGTAAACATGAGAAGTATATAGGATGTAAATTGTTTCCAAATATCACAACCCCTTCTCAGCCTTCAAAAAAAGAAATGGTCAGTCACTATTGCCTTCATTCAGTTATCTCACCCTCTCAGGTATTATGAAGGGCGTATGCACAAAACGTTGATTCCCCTGCTCCACAGATGCTGGCTGACCTGCTGTGCTTTTCCAGCAACACACTCTCGACTCTCAGGTGTTATGCTGCCTTGGTCATTAAGTAGGGGTCCCAATGAACCAGTGGATTTGTGTGTACACCTCGGTTATCCGAATGAGATGGACGGGGAGTATTTTGTTTGGATAATTGATTATTCAGATAACTGATCAGATTGTAAACAAACGGTAATTTATGAGGTAAAAACAATAACTGCAGATGCTGGAAACCAAATTCTGGATCAGTGGTGCTGGAAGAGCACAGCAATTCAGGCAGCATCCAACGAGCAGCGAAATCGACGTTTCAGGCAAAAGCCCTTAATCAGGAATAAAAGTGATGAAGGGCTTTTGCCCGAAACAGTAATTTATGAGTGCTGGGTATCTGAACATGCTTCAGTTATCTGGCAATACACATCATAATGCGGCTTAATTGATAACTGAATGTTGAGTTGCCTAATGCCATTTTGAGATCTTGTTTAGATAATCCAAAATTCAGATAATTGATGTTCAGATAATTGAGGTTGTACTGCATTCCAGGGGCTGAAGTCACTGTTGAGTTTTGGAAGCAAAGTGCTGGCAGGCAGTTTTAGATAACTCATTGCTCAATTTTTCTCTGTTTACAACCAAGAAACCATCCAAAGCAAAAAAGAGGCAAAGTCAGCATATTGCCTCCAGTGCAATATTCACAATTGCTCACTGAACAATCATGTCCCTCCTCAAATGTAAATGTGGACTTTGCTATAAGGTTGATGGCATCCTCATTTTATTGGATGAAAATACAAAAAACTTCTACAAAGCAATAGGCCAATGGCCCAAATCATACATCACAATAGTATACCCAAGTAAAATTATGCCCCATAAAATCCGAAAGTACTGAAGACGCCAGAAATCAGAAACAAAAACAGAAATTGCTGGAAAGGCTCAGTCAGGATGGCAGCATTCCGTGGAGCGGAATCAGTTAAATGTTTTGGTCCGGTCTCCCTTCCTCAGAACTGATGGTAATAAGGAAAATGTTGGTTTTTATGCAGAAGGTAGAATGTGGGATAGGGATAAGGAGTAAATGATAGGTGGGGACAGGGTCCAAAGGGAGTGAAGAATAGTTGGATGGGCAAAGGAAAGGATCATAATCAGCCTAGATGAATAGTGATGATGCTGCACTTTTAACAAGGTTATGTTGTCCTTGGTTTTTTTCCAAAAGGGGTTGTAAAAGGTAGAGGTTCCAATTTGTCTGGGTTTCGGGCACTTTGATTACAGCTAACAGATACTGCCTGAGGCAACAATCAGGGAAAAGGGCTTTTAGGGTTTTTTTAAAAAAATGCTGGTACAATGAAAGGGGAGTGGTCAGTTCTCCCAGTTCAGGGATTTTCCTAGTTTGGTTTAGTTTTAGCTGGAGACTCTGAGAAGCTTCTGGGGAAAAGAGGTTCCATTCCACAAATGATCCCCGGCTGAAAGTCTCTGCAATCTCTGTTTGAATTTACCTTCTTGCCGAGGGGTATGTTTGTGGTATATGGCACGAAATCCCAAATGCTCTTTGTTAACTTGTGGGAGATATTGTGTCGGTCAGGTTTTCAAATAGTTCTTAGTTTAAATTCTGCTTTTTTTTTTGCTTATGTTTCATTCAGTAGTCTGTAAATAAATTCTCTTTTGTTTAAAACTGAGTGGTTTGACCAGCTGCATCACCCCTAGAATATCTAGTCTACACTTGCTTAAAACAATGAGAAGCATTAGGGTCTGATCTACCTTCTTGAAATGTTTTGAAGAGGTCTGGCTTGGTCCATAACAGAATGAATGGCTACTATTGGACAATTAGTGGCTAACGATGGATGGTGTGTAATAGCAGACCATGTGATCACAAGGCCTGGTGTGTGGGTATTGGGGTAATGACATATGAGAAGGTAGATTCTGGATTAGTGGTGCTGGAAGAGCACAGCAGTTCAGGCAGCATCCAAGGAGCTTCAAAATCGACGTTTCGGGCAAAAGCCCTTCATCAGGAATAACAGCAGTGAGCCTGAAGCGTGGAGAGATAAGCTGGAGGAGGGTTGGGGTGGGGAAAAAGTAGCATAGAGTACAATGGGTGGGTGGGGGAGGGGATGAAGGTGATAGGTCAGGGAGGAGAGCTCCACCCCTAAAATTGTTGAACTCAGTATTAAGTCCAGAAGGCTGCAGAGTTCTCAAGTGGAAAATGAGGGGCTGTTCTTCCAGTTTGCACTGAGCTTTGCTTGAGCACTGCAGCAATCCTGAGGCAGAGAGTTTGGCCAGGGAACAGGGTGGTGTGTTAAAGGGATAGGCAAAATTATAATAAAATTATAAAGTTTATCCCAAATCCCATTTTAAAATAAACTTGAACTGAAGCACATCACATTCTAAATTCACTTCCTATTTCTTTTTTCAGAAATTCCACAAATACTTCGTCACGAATGTTTAATTAAAGCCAGTTTATGCCTTCACACCAGGGAATATTCTCCTTCATATTAGAAGGACCGTAGCAACAACCAGTCTTAACATATCTTGAATATAAGCTGTCCTTGTAGAAGGTTCTTTTAGGGAAATAAAGCTTTTGAAACAAATATTAAACACTTTTGTAATTTTAATTGTTGTACACTACGTAAAATGTGAAGATATAACAGCTGATTAATACATAGAATCCCTATAGTGTAGGAGCAGGCCATTCAGCCCATCGAGTCTACACTGACTCTCTGAACAGCATCCCATCCAGACCCAACTCCTTATCCTATCCTTGTACAACTGCATTTCCCATGGCCAGTTCACCTAACCTGTTTATCTTTGGCTTGTGGGAAGAAACCGGAGCAACCAGAGGAAACCCTTGAAGACATGGGGAGAATGTGCAAAGTCCACACAGACCCGGAGAGTGGAATCAAATCCAGATCCCTGCTGCTGTGAGGCTGCAGTGTTAACCGATGTGTCACCGTGCCACCTCACGCATGCAGCTGCACTGGGTCTGACAGCCTCCAGACCTGTCTTTCAAATGATGTAATTGGTTTTAACATCTTTTGGCATGACCCTTGAACAGACCTGTGGTTCTGATGACCTTGAATCGCACCTTCTAACTAACCTACATCGGGTGATACTCACGGCCTTCAGTTTGGATGAAAACAAAGCTTTTCTTTGAGAAATGCTAGCAAGCTGACGTTTGGAGTTAAAGCATTGATGCCAGTTTAACATCCTATTGGTTGGCATGGTAGTTAGACACTTGTAAGAAACAAGTCTTGAAAAGTGAGGACATCATTTTTAGTTAAGAGCTGTTTTTAATATCGTTGAAGAAGAAAAGACATGATATTGTACTGATCGGGACCGCATTGCAAAAACTGTTTATCTCAAGAGGAACAACAATTTTTTCGAAATGAAACTGTGCTTGGAGCACAATTAGTCACATTCAAACAGAGATTCAAACAGAGATTGCAGAGACTTTCAGCCGGGGATCATTTGTGGAATGGAACCTCTTTTCCCCAGAAACACACTAAAACTGGCCTCTAACCTTCATGATCCCAATTCATAGTATGGCACACCTCCCCCACTTCTTACATCTGACAGAGAGATTGGAATAGCCATCCATAATGAGCATGGCAATATTGAGAAAAGGCACACTGCTCTTAATGCCGAGTCCAGGTTAATCTCCATTAATCCCTTCATTGAGCATGGCCCCAAATCTCGCTTAAAAGCAAGTTAAATTAATTTTAGTTGGATTTATGCAGGAGTAATGCTGCTGGGTGATGTAATATCTAATATTCTTCATTCGCATGGTCTCTAAGACATGCAAGCATCATGTTACTTTATACCTGTCTTTCTATGACTTGTTCTACATAGCATGAATTGACTGAGTGATTGTGCAAGTTGCTACAATCAGCTCTGCACAGGTTCCCCATTTACATGGTGAACGACTCTTGTGCAAAGATAGTACAGGATTTGCATTTCAATAACAATGTCCTGTATATGTGCATATTCAACTTTGCTAATTTATTCACTAATGTAGCACTTAAGAGTGCATGCATATTTGCACCACAGCACTGTATTGTGGTGTTCTAAATTTGCTACCATTGACTGAATCTGTACACATGAGCTAACTAACCTAGCAACACATGCAGTTGGGATCAGCTGTAATGACACCACATACGTCCAGATAAATGGTACTGCCAGGCATCCCCTCTCCATCCCGCTTTCAATAACTTTTACATTAGTTCCCATGAGAAACGTGTCTTCTATGGAATGACTCCTAACCTCCTACCCCTTGCATATTGTTGATGTGTACATGACACGTTTGCTTTATTGGAAACTGCAACTGCAAACAAAATTTCCTTACACTGTCTGTGTAAGGAAAGGGTCCGTCTATGTTCAACTTCACTTTTGAAATGGACCAGTCAGAAATGAACCCTTTCCCTGATGAGCTGGGGGAGAGCCCCACTCGTAGATACTGCCAACCACTCTCTTTTGCAGAATAATTAATGCTTTGGGATTCCTACAGCTCTATGCTCTATATGGTCAGCCTTATCGGTGACCCTGTAAGTAAGACTCACACTATTTACTTCATGTAACAGAATGCCAAACTAAGGCACATCAGAGTCATCCTGTAGTATAATGGCTACCCTAATCAGATTGTTACTCACTGAATACCTCACTACTCTAAAGAAGAAGGGGTCCCAAAGATTTAAGCAACCCTTGAAGTATCAGGCCATAGCAACACAAGTGCTGTTCTATACAAGTAGGATACAGCCATCAAACCAAAATGATATTCTTCCAAGATGATAAGTGAATCATGTGGGATATGAATTTCAGTGGTGGTGTATGCCCAGTATTTATACCATGTCTACAGCAGCTACAGTACCAACAATAGCCACCCCTCCCTGTTGTGCTGATGGGAATGAAGAGCTCCAGCCTCATTCTGACCCTGAAACATTTGGCTGGGATTTATTGTTTTTTGCAACAATTTGGGAGTGGATGTCTTTATAGTTGACCAACTAACCAGACCTCCATCAGTGAGAAAGCCCATGTGTCAAACAAATCAGTCACCTGAGAGCTGACAGGCATGCTACATGACCAATTGGCTACTTGGCCAGAGACGTCCTGCCTGCCATAAGCTGCTGGCCAATTGGAAGTGGTCAGATAATGGGATCTAGATGGTTGCCTGGGCTGCACAGTCATGAAGGTGTGGGCTGGTGAGAAGGGGAGTGCATCTTTTATGGTATTGTGGGTTGGGGTGTTATGAAGGTGTGGAGGTGTACTGTATCTTTAAGAGAGTTGAAAAGCTAGGAAGGACTGACAAAGAACAGGATGTCCTGAACAAGGTAACAATGTAACACTTGGTCAAAACAAATTGCAGCAGATGGATTGCCATGAAACAAAAACAAATTCAAATTCAGTTTGAATTATGTCCCAAGATACCGAAATCCAACCATATTTGAATTTAATATTTTGATAATATTAAAACCAATGAAACAATCCAATGTTTTGGTGTACAAAACTAGACATTTTGAACAGTTAGGGAGAGAACTGCCATGGACCAGCAAATGTAGACTGTTAGCTGAAGAGCTCTCTGAAAGGTACCTGTCTGTGGGGGATTGCACAGCAGAACATCGAGGCTGACCTGGGGAGAATCTACAAAGAAGAATTGGCAAAGCTGATTGGTTTTGAAATGTGATTTTTATTTTGTAAATCTTAATCGGATTTTTAAAAATCGGAGTAGTATTGTAGAGTGGGAGGTAAAAGGTAGGTTTAAGAGAAAGGAGTTGTCAATAGTTGTTGGTTTTATATTCTCTGTTGGACTTAAATAGTGACCTCTGGGATAGTTCTTTGCCTCTTGAATTTTAACAGGTTACAGCATGCTGTGAATCTTTTCTGTGTGACTGGTTTAAATTAGCAGAGGGGTTTACCCCATGTCGTAACAGGGGGCAAGGGAAGAGGGGTTGACTGAAAGCCTTTTCTGTGCCCTCACCTACAGCAGCCATCCCATAGACCTGGTGGCAGGCTTCCTGGTTCCTCCATCAGTACCTATAGGAAAGGAAGATCAGCCATGGGCCTTCTGACTCAATTATTGAGGTGGCAAGAGGAGAACAGGTATCTCTCCCATGATTAGTCCTTCCCACAACAAGCCCGCACTTATTGGGAGGGGAGATTAGAGTGGTGCTGGAAAAGCACAGCAGGTCAAGCAGTATCTGAGGAGCAGGAAATAAACATTTTGGGCAAAAGCACTTCAGGAATGATGAAGGGCTTTTGTCCGAAATATCAATTTTCCTGCTCCTCGGATGCTGCCTGACCTTTTGCTGTGCTTTTCCAGCACCACTCTAATCTTGACTCTAATCTCTTGCATCTGCAGTCCTCACTTTCGCCGGCTTCTTGGGAGGGCTCATTCCAGCTACTAACTCTGTTACTCCTCATAGGCGTGTCTGACCTAGCAATCACATTCTTTATTTTCAGTTTTTATGGCAGCACCACCTGCAAGTTCCTCAAAGCTTCACCCATCCGTGCCCTCACTGTTGCTCAGTCCAATCCTGGAACCACCTTCCTAACAGCACCTGTGGATGTCCTATACCTTGAGGTCTTCGGCAAATTACAAAAGACACTTGTGCCAACTTCTCCCAGAGAATTAGGGATTAAATTAGGGCTACAACACATCATGACCGAATTGTAAAGACCATTGACCTTGAAATGGCTGATTGACCTTGAAATGGCTGCAGTGGGTTACCTTTGGATTTCCAGTTGGGATGATTACCATGGCCAGAGTTTTCAGCATATTGCTTGTTATTTCTAAAAAATAAATAGTCTTGTGTTGCACTGTGTCACTGCCTGATCAAAGGCTACCTATTGCTTCCTTTGAACTGGCATGTTCTGTACAGATCATGTAGGTTTGAACTTTATGTGATTTGAGACAGTAACATTTCCCCTTTCTTATTCATGAAATTCTAGATCTATAGCCTATTATAGAGTCGATTTGTGTCTCACAGCACCACAAAGACAAATTCTCATCACATGTTTACGTTCTATTTCTCTCCCTGGTCTTCCCCACACCCCTATAATAATCTTGCAGGTGGAGTGGATTTTTGCTTTGCGCGATTGCCATGCTCTTAGTTATAGTGCCAATGTTCACTTTCCCCCAAAAACTACCACCTCGACAGAAGAAGAATAAGAAAATGGGCTCGGGTGATTCAAATAATGATGAGATGATGAAAGAGAAATCCGACAGCAAAGAACCTAGAAAGAGTACAGTCGCTTCCTCAATGGCTTTTGGAAAGGACATTAAAGGTGGGTGTGTTCAACACTTTATTTTGTGCAGTTATCAGCCCATTTAGCTTAATTGGGTTGTATTTTTCACATGTAAATTGTTCATTAATTATGTGTACTCCGTATTACAGGTAGTAACAGGAGTTATTGCAATAATTTTAGTTCTTTCTGTAACTAAATTAGAAATTAGTGAATAAGTATTAGCTCATTAATATCCACTTGTCATTTGACATTACTAGTTATTTCTTAAATTAGCTGTTTAATACCCTTCTGTTGTTAAGCTACAGTTTATTCCATGATCACCACCTTATTAGTTATTCGTACAGGAGAGTAAGAGAGCCCCTAATTGGTAGAGAATTGTGAGACTGTTTAAGCATTAGACAATCATTTTCAAAAGAAATGGCAGTGAAAATGAACCCCCTTCATCCAAATGAAGAATGTTACATCTGTGACAAACACGACTGGGTTTTGAGAGCTTGTCAAAAAGATAAATGCTTCACTGTTACTGCGGACTTGAATGGCCTGTGTCTTGTGAAGTATGCTCTAAGAATGATTTTTTTTTGGACATGAATTGTTTTTGGACCATCCTTAGAACGGCAGAGTAGTTTTCTGAATGTGTGATGCAAATACCTCCAGGATTCTATATATTGACAAATTCAGCAAATTGAATTTCTGAAAGCTTTTCACAAAATTGACTATGATGCATTTTTACTTTACTACATATCCACAAATGATTGTCAAAAATCCAAGGCTTCATTTATTGCTCTTTTGTTTCTGTGCTTTTCCAGTCTCTCCTTTTACCTTTCCTTTCTCTCTTCCTATTTATTTGCAATCCTTCCTCCTTTCTTAGTTTCTGTTGTCTCTCTCCTCACCCACTTTATTTTGTTGTTTGTTTATCTGATCATGCTCCTTTACTTCCATTCTCTTTCACCCATTTTGTGTCTTTCTTTTTGTAGATATTTTTATTAGTTCCTTCTTCACTTAAATGTTCATATTTTCTACCTGATATTACATTATGCAGTGATTATAATGAGGTCAGCCAGATGGACCTCATAGAATATGAGTCCCTGATTAGGGCTGTTAAGCTGGTCCAATCAAGGAGTCCTGGCTGTCAGACATAAACAGGAGTGTCATAGATTCTGTTCGCTCTGAGAGCTGGCTCCGAAGAAGCAGGGCTAGTGTCAATTTCTATGCACGTGTAAATAAAGAGTGACTTGGAGATGGGATATTGGCCTCGCATTATTCCATCCATGGATAAGTCTATAACCTCAACAAGGTATGTCAACAAAACGTTGCCAGAGTAATCAAAAAGTCATGATTTTATTTATTTATTCATGGGATGTGGGCAATGCAGGCCAGGCATGTACTGCCTGTTCCTATTTGCTCAGTGGGCAATTAAGAGTCAACCACATTGTTGTGAGTCGTAGCGTTGCATGTCGGCCACACCAGGTAAGGAAGACAGATTGCATTCTCTACATTAGTGAACTAGGATGGCTTTTAAGGACAATCAAAAGTGGCTTCATGGTCACCACTGGGTCGGCTTTTACTCAAGCTTTTAATTTATTTCAAATTTCTGCATCTGCCAAAATGGAATTCAAAGTCATAGAACGTTTGCCTGCGATTATGGATTGCTATTGTGCCTTCCCATATGGTACAGACGGAAGCCACTCGGTCTTTTGTTCATTCGACAACCCTTTTCTAAAGCTAGCTAACTAATCACACTACCCTACTTTTGATCCATTGTGTACAAATTTAGTTTTTCACAATATCTGCTCAATTCACTTTAAAACTTATGTTTGAATTTGATTGCATCATTCTTTCAAGATTTTCCTTTTCATTCCAAAAACTTGCTGGGTTAATTTTTTTTCCCCTCATACCATGTTTAATTGCTCCCTGACTAAGGTTTTGACATCCTTCCCTAATGTATGGTGCCCAGAATTGAACACAGTATTCCAATTCAAGGCTAATCAAATCTTTTATTCCTTCCATTGTACTCTTTTCTTCTATTTATAAAGCCATCAACATGATGCATTTTGTTCATTTTCTTGCCAAACTTAACACTTCCAAATACCTCTGGGTCTGTTCTTGCACCCACTTTCAAATTGTACCATTGTAACAGATGACATTTAGATTTGAGATTCATTTTAAACAAATTGTCGATTTGTTTGCATTGTTGATGAACAACATTTCAGTGCCCTTTTGCTGAAAAATGTTTGCGAGAAACATACCGTGTAAACAAAACGCTGCATATTTATTTAATGTTTTCTTTGCTATATTTTGTATTCTGGTGGTGTTTTTAGTCTGTATTTCATGAAATGTTACATGTTGGACATCTGAAAATTAATAGTTCAGATGTAATAAGTTGTGTTTAAGTATTTCAGGTGAAGTTTGAAAAGAAGTCAATTTTCCATTGTATGTAAGTGGTGAACAGAATTGAACTGTTATAAAATACAGTCAGTATATAGTACATGCATTTATCCACATACTTTTCATGCAGGCAAGACTCAGTTCTTAATGTTATCTTCCTTTCTGGTATGGGGAGCCCAATTTATCACATTTCCTGATGATTAGATTGAAACTGGGAACCCACGATATGAGGAATCATACATGGAAGGTGTATGCTGCTGTTCCATTGCACAGCTACTTTCAAACTAATTCTTGTTGCTACTGGAGAGATTTCCATTAATGCCCTATTGTGCAGCAAAATTGTAAATTGTAAAATTCTCAAGCTCCACTTAATGAGTCTCTGGTGAGTGAATAGCAATGTGAGTTAGAAAATCCCTGCTGCTTCACAAAGTAGGCTTGAGTTATTTTATCTCCACGGTTTTTACTGAAACCTCATCCTCAGGAAGCAGCAGAGCATTGTGCATCTCCAAGGCTCCACTGACGCCACACTAGTTGGACAGTGGGATTGGCTGCTGGGGCCAAATCTCTAAACGAACTGTACAACTTTTGATCTGATTCTGTCATTGAACAGCATTTACTGCACCATTTCATGTCTCTTGTCTGTACGAACAAATAAATTATTTATGATCACACAAATATACAGAGAAGCCTCGATTGTCTGAATGTGAATTATCTGAATTTCGGATTATCTGAATGAGATTAGAAGGTCCCGATGCTCGGCTAAACTGTGTTATCCAAACATTTAATAATGCCAATGTCCTGTGTTTATACTGGCTGTTTTGAGGACCATTCACAAGTCTGTGCAGATTAACCCTAACCTAATCGCAGTCCTGTTGCTAACAGGAGTGAATCCCAATGCTGCAGAAAGTAAGCAGCAATTCTTTTCTGATCAGACCAGTGGCTAAAATCTCATCAGATAGCAACATTCAGGTAGAGACAGTATTCACAGGGAAGGGAAGGAATGATGGCAGTGAAGGGGGGAGAGAGAGAGAGAGAGAGAGAGGGGGGGTGGGGGGGGTTAAAAGGAAATGTAATGGGAAAGAAACAAAGGATCTTTCCTCAAATGGGACATTAGTTTTAGGATAAGGGGTGGCAAACCTAATGGACGGTCATCTGGAAGCTGACTGCAGTGTTTTTATTTGAGTGAGGAGGAGGTTATCTACCACTAACTCTGGGAGAATGGGGAGGCAAAGGTTTAGCATTGTATGTATATGGAGCACAGAAATAGCCAAACCTGTCTCTGCTGGTGGTTATACTACACATGAGTCTTCGTCCATTCCACCAACCTCACCTCAGTGATTTGGCATAACCTCCTATTTCCCATTCTGTCATGTATTGCATTTTGAAAACATCTCAGCTATTCACCTCAAAGATTTCCAGTGGTGGCAAGATCCACATTCGAGCCACTTGCTGAGTAAAGGAGTGCCTGCTTAGCTTTCCTTTGGACTTACTGGCAACTACCTTGTAGTCATGGTTCATGGTTTTGGATCCTTCCATGAATGGAAACATTCCCTCCATATCTGCCCTGCCCATAACATTCATAATTTTAAAACCCTCTATCAAGTCATGACTCAGCCCTTTTTCTAAAGAAAAAAACCCATCCAGTTCAATATTTTCCTGTAGCTATAATTTCTCAAATCTGAAGCCATCCTCATACTCTTCAGTATTTACTGCAGTATAACTGCTGAGTTTATATTGTGGTGCACAGTCTGTGCATTACCCTGTGTTTATAGTGTGGTGCACAGTCTGTGCATTGCCCTGTGTTTATAGTGTGGTGCACTGTCTGTGCATTACCCTGTGTTTATAGTGTGGTGCACAGTCTGTGCATTATCCTGTGTTTATAGTGTGGTGCACAGTCTGTGCATTATCCTGTGTTTATATTGTGGTGCACTGTCTGTGCATTATCCTGTGTTTATAGTGTGGTGCACAGTCTGTGCATTATCCTGTGTTTATAGTGTGGTGCACAGTCTGTGCATTATCCTGTGTTTATATTGTGGTGCACTGTCTGTGCATTACCCTGTGTTTATAGTGTGGTGCACAGTCTGTGCATTATCCTGTGTTTATATTGTGGTGCACAGTCTGTGCATTATACTGTGTTTATATTGTGGTGCACTGTCTGTGCATTATCCTGTGTTTATAGTGTGGTGCACAGTCTGTGCATTATCCTGTGTTTATAGTGTGGTGCACAGTCTGTGCATTATCCTGTGTTTATATTGTGGTGCACTGTCTGTGCATTATCCTGTGTTTATAGTGTGGTGCACAGTCTGTGCATTATCCTGTGTTTATAGTGTGGTGCACAGTCTGTGCATTATCCTGTGTTTATATTGTGGTGCACAGTCTGTGCATTATCCTGTGTTTATAGTGTGGTGCACAGTCTGTGCATTATCCTGTGTTTATAGTGTGGTGCACAGTCTGTGCATTACCCTGTGTTTATAGTGTGGTGCACAGTCTGTGCATTACCCTGTGTTTATCGTATGGTGCACAGTCTGTGCATTATCCTGTGTTTATAGTGTGGTGCACAGTCTGTGCATTATCCTGTGTTTATCGTGTGGTGCACAGTCTGTGCATTATCCTGTGTTTATAGTGTGGTGCACAGTATGTGCATTACCCTGTGTTTATAGTGTGGAGCACAGTCTGTGCATAACCCAGTGTTTATAGTGTGGGGCACTGTCTGTGCATTACCCTGTGTTTATAGTGTAGAGCAAACTTTTTGCTTAATCCTGTGTTTATTGTGTGGTGCACAGTCTGTGCATTACCCTGTGTTTATAGTGTGGAGCACACTCTTTGCATAATCCTGTATTTATTGTGCGGTGCACAGTATGTGCATTACCCTGTGTTTATAGTGTGGAGCACACTCTTTGCTTAACCCTGTGTTTATAGTGTGGTGCACAGTCTGTGCATTATCCTGTGTTTATAGTGTGGTGCACAGTCTGTGCATTATCCTGTGTTTATTATGTGGTGCACAGTCTGTGCATTACCCTGTGTTTATAGTGTGGAGCACAGTCTGTGCATAACCCAGTGTTTATAGTGTGGGGCACTGTCTGTGCATTACCCTGTGTTTATTGTGTGGTGCACAGTATGTGCATTACCCTGTGTTTATAGTGTGGAGCACACTCTTTGCTTAATCCTGTGTTTATTGTGTGGTGCACAGTCTGTGCATTACCCTGTGTTTATAGTGTGGTGCACAGTCTGTGCATTACCCTGTGTTTATAGTGTGGAGCACAGTCTGTGCATTACCCTGTGTTTATAGTGTGGTGCACAGTCTGTGTATTACCCTGTGTTTATAGTGTGGTGCACAGTCTGTGCATTACCCTGTGTTTATAGTGTGGTGCACAGTCTGTGCATTACCCTGTGTTTATAGTGTGGTGCACAGTCTGTGCATTACCCTGTGTTTATTGTGTGGTGCACAGTCTGTGCATTACCCTGTGTTTATAGTGTGGAGCACACTCTTTGCTTAATCCTGTGTTTATAGTGTGGTGCACAGTCTATGAATTACCCTGTGTTTATAGTGTGGAGCGCACTCTTTGCATAATCCTGTGTTTATTGTGTGGTGCACAGTATGTGCATTACCCTGTGTTTATAGTGTGGAGCACAGTCTGTGCATTGCCCTGTGTTTATAGTGTGGTGCACAGTCTGTGCATTGCCCTGTGTTTATATTGTGGTGCACAGTCTGTGCATTGCCCTGTGTTTATAGTGTGGAGCACACTCTGTGCATTGCCCTGTGTTTATATTGTGGTGCAGAGTCTGTGCATTACCCTGTGTTTATAGTGTGATGCACAGTCTGTGCATTACCCTGTGTTTATATTGTGGTGCACAGTCTGTGCATTGCCCTGTGTTTATAGTGTGGTGCTCAGTCTGTGCATTGCCCTGTGTTTATAGTGTGGAGCACAGTCTGTGTATTACCCTGTGTTTATAGTGTGGTGCACAGTCTGTGCATTGCCCTGTGTTTATAGTGTGGAGCACAGTCTGTGCATTATCCTGTGTTTATAGTGTGGAGCACAGTCTGTGTATTACCCTGTGTTTATAGTGTGGTGCACAGTCTGTGCATTACCTTGTGTTTATCGTGTGGTGCAGTCTGTGCATTATCCTGTGAATACAGCCTCAGCTGGTTGAGTTGTTCAGTTCCAGCATAAGTTCACTACCTGTATATTTAGTGCTTGTAGAAGTAAGTCTCTGAGTTTTCCAATAAGTTTTAGTGGTTTTGTTAATCTGAAATGCTACTATTAATGGTTTATTTCATAGGTACTGCTGGCATCTTGTCGTGGAGTGGGTAATATCCCTGCGTCTGAGCAGGATATTCCAGGCACAAGTTCCGCTCCAAGACTTGATGGCTGAGGGAGGTGTGTTTGTCGTGCTGCCAAGCAGAGTGGTTATTCATCTGCAAATCCTTCCCATGAACATCAGTGGCAGACTGGAAGAGTAGGAGAGAATGCTGGTCAGCTGTGTGATGGAAGGAAACTGGAGCATTGCCGTGGGGTTTGTGAGGTCCCAGACGTTAATGCGTGCTCTCAAGCTCAGGCAGTTCCAACAGCATAATGTCCTCATGTTCTTCTTCACACCATGGCCCTAATTGACTGAACCGCGTAGCCTGACTCCTTGCAGCGATTAAATGTTTATAAGCTTTCACAAATTAATTAAATCTCCCCATAGCCCTCTCCATTCCATAGCCTTCCACTTACAAACCCCTCTCTTAGATGTCTCTTGACCTTCTCCCCAAAACTTTTAGCATTTCTCACTGATGGGTCACAACTGTGAAATAGGGTCAGGAGCTCCCTGCTCTACCGTACCTTTCCATCGTTCTAGGCTACAACATAATGTAAAGGTTAACTCAGCAACTGAGACTTCTTGTGACTGACTGTTGCAGTGATTTTAAAAGAGCCACTTCCAAGTCTTGTGTCCAGTTATTACAGATTGTGTTCAAGCAGATGTTTAGAGATATGCTGGTGAAAGGTCACTATGGTCCCTCCTTGGAAAACAGCATGAAATCTTATAGCTACACTGTTTTACAGTTCACTTGTCATTGACTCTTTAGCATTTACATCAAATCCCTTATCAATGAACCAAGTTATCCCAGTCATACAGGTGTCCTTTTCATGTTCGCATTAACCCTGCTATAACTGTAGCACTACATCCCACTCCTCACTGCTTGTTTGTCACCTCAGCGTGTTATTCATCCTTATGAAGGTCATTGCATTTTACAACTTACCAGCAGCTTGGTTCTCACAGGAGGGGAATTACATCCCATCATTTCTGTAGTATTGGCTCCAAGAAAGTGACTGTTGAAATAACTCCACAGAGGCCAGTATCCCATCAGCAAGTCACTTCTTTATTTACACATGAACAGGTCTTGCGTTTAGTATTGCCTCGTACAGAGTCAGCTCTCAGGGTGTCAGTATCTCTGACACTCCCCTTTTTTACCTGTCAGCCAGGGCTCCCTGATTGGACCAGATTAACAGCCCCAACCAGAGAACTCATTTTCTCTTCGGTCCAGCTCACCAACCTTGTTACAATCACTACACTCAGAGTTACATCTGTCAATTCTAAGCTAAAT
This sequence comes from Chiloscyllium punctatum, assembly GCF_047496795.1. Taxonomy (NCBI): domain Eukaryota; kingdom Metazoa; phylum Chordata; class Chondrichthyes; order Orectolobiformes; family Hemiscylliidae; genus Chiloscyllium; species Chiloscyllium punctatum. The sequence continues at coordinate 137,167,442 of NC_092743.1, forward strand.
GTGTACATTTAAATCTCAATCTTATCAATTGTCTCATTTACCACCATTGCCCTCCTTTGTACTTCCATCCAATTCAGTTTCTTATTTTCTAACTTGTGGGCAATTTGTCTATTTTCCCACCAAAGTTCATTTTTCATGTACAAGTTTAGTTTGCAGGTTTTTAAATGTCTTCCAGGTGATGAGATGTTCATGGATACACATCATGGATGGACTGCCTTTTCTTTGAAAAAAAAAGAGGCTGAGGCATCAACTAATTAAAATCTTTAAAATTAGGAGAGGTTTCGATAGGTTGGACACAGAGAAAAGATTTACTATTGTGGGGGAGAGCATAACTAGAGGCTATGAATATAAAATCATCACCGAGACCTCCAATAGGGAGTTCAGAAGAAACATCTTTACCTCAAGAACAGCTACCATTGAGTGACTGCAGTGACTAGTGTAGACGGATTTCAGGAGACAGTAGACAAACTAATGATGAAGAAGGGAATAGGGAGTTACTTGGTAGATCTTGATCAGTAAAGATGAGAGGATGTTTGATTGGAGCGTAAACATCATCGTGGACATGTTTGCTGAATGGCCTTTTCCTGTTCTGCATGTCCTATGTAATGGCATGTGTTTTGTGCATTGTTCAGTGTTAGGTACATTCCCAGTTTGATTGGTGAAGTCCAAACCATTGATGTCAATTATGAACAACAGTGGTCTCAGTTCGCACTGACCTTTGTGGAATACTGTTTTCTCCTTCCTCCAATATGAATCATCTACCCTTTGGCACTACTTCCTGCTTTCTAAATTGAACTGATTTTTGACACATCTAGTTATCTTTCCCCTGACTCTATACAGAGTCATTGAGTCATGCAACACAGAAACAGACCCTTCGGTCCATGTTGACCGCATTCCCAAACTAAACTAGTCCCACCTGCCTTCTCTTGGCCCTTAGCCTTCCAAACATTTCCTATTCATGAATCCATCCACAAGTCTTTGATTGTAACTGAACCTGCAACTACCATTTCTCTGGCAGTTCATTCCACACACAAGCCACTCTCTGACACGTGTCCTAATTTTCAGCAAGAACTCACTGTACAATAAGTTACTGTATGTTTTATTAGAACTAAGCAAATGATGGGTGTGTTATCCTTGTCAGTTCTTTCCAAGTGTGGAGTTGCAGCATTAACTGAGAGTGTGGGAAGAGGATCTGAATGAACTGAGGCCCAGGCAAACAGAATCACATCCGACTGTGGCAAGGAGTCCTAATGAGGAACCAGGAAGTGCACTTCTTACTGATGTTTTTGGTGACCGCCCCCCTACCAGGTCTGCCAGTTTGGCTGTTATAGGTTTGATAAAACTGAGAACATGGACAGCATGATGCTGCAGTTTGGCAAAGGGGCAGAATGAGGCAATGTGCCTATTGTTGCTTCTGGATGAGAAAGGTAACCCGAATAGTATACAATGGATTTCTGACTCTGGGTGAGCACATACCATGTAGTACCTACTCACACTATTTTTGTTTTCTGTAAAGAATTAATATTGTGCAATGGAATTATTAGATGCTGGGGTTGTTCAAACTGGAGCCTGTGCTGCTTTATAGTTTAAAGAAACATAGTCACCAGGAGCTACAGCAGAATCTTGCTGCATGTGAGCTGCTCAGTATCTGCAGAAATTAGCCTCTTTAATCCATACATGCAGTATACAATATGATAAAGTCCAGTAGTTTTTCTATCCATTCATGCTGCAGGAGTTAGCAACGTGCAAAGATTGTAGCATTTAAGAGCAAGGTGTTTGACTTGTATCCTGGAAGGACCCCCTTGCACAGTTTTGATGGGTCACTCAGAACAGTTTAAGAGTTGATGGCTCGCTGCTTTAGAACATACAGAATATACTTTCTTGCCACGCGAATTTAATATTAAATACAGTGAAAGGTGTGTACTGTGGCCCATACATATGCAACATTTACATTAACTTAGAATAAAATTTTTAAGAAACTTAAAGAGAGTCCAACTTTTCCTTCTGTGCTGCTACAGTATGCCACAGCCAGAGTCCCACTCCGGCCTTCCCAGACCATACCCCACCGCTGAGAGTGTCCTGCTCCGGCCTTCCCAGACCACACCATGCTGCTGAGAGTATCCTACTGTTAACTCAGAAGCCCTGAGAAACGGCTAAGCTCAGTGGAGCTGTTAGGAAGCGACCTGCTAGGGGAGATAGCAGTTCAGCCGACAAGCAGCGTTTGCTTGCTGAGAAAGATAGGACTTCAGAGTAAGCTCAGGGCAGCGCCAGCTTTGTGAAGCTAGCTGTCTGTGAAAGATGTTGCGTGCTGTCATGTAGATGTTGGAGTGCATACTCAGGAATCAAGTGGAATTCAGTTTTAGAGAGAACACACTAAACCCCCATTTCATCAGTCATCAATCAAGCAGTGTATGATGGAACCACCTTTCCGGGAAATTTCAAAGCTAGATTTTTGCAAGTGAACAGTTGGAATCCTTTGTAAAAGAGACAAAACTTAATGGGGTTCACAATGCCATTTTTGACTGGGTATGTTGCTGATAAATTCTTCAGATCTTCAGCATCTGCTAGTAGATGTGCTCTTTTAGGTATTAGGCAACAATTTGTCTGTTAACACATATTTACCTCACATAAGTTCTTAAATGTTGGAATATACATTGTAGATTGTAAACTTTTCTAAACTTATATGGTAAGGTTAAGTTTGTTTGTTCAAAACCACGGCATCCAAATGGCTTTATTCATCGAGCAAATACCTGGGATCTGGAACTTGATCAGCTTTAAACAAAGAAAAGCTTGCTGGTCCATTATCAGATCATGATACAAATATCTATCCAGGATTGGAACATTATGTCAGAGCCCATCCGGATTTGTAAATCGGCTCAAAGGGAAGTCCTGTTCCCTCAGGATTGGAGGAGGTGTTGGCCTTGCTTACATGGCTACAGTGTCAAAAGAGGATTAAAGACTTGGTGTGTGCTGGTGAGGTGAGTGCAGCATGTAATATTCAGCTTGTGGACTTACATCTGACTAAAGCTGAGTATGAATGTGACAACAAGGCATAAACATCCAGTTAACAACAAAGGCCAGGCAAGATCTTTGGCTTTCACATGAAATGGAGCTACTGTATGGAGGATAGCAGTCAGTCAGAGTTAACCTCTTCCTGGCCAGCAGTAATCAAGGGAGGTGGGGCCATGGCATCCCTCTTTTTAACTCCCTCTCAGTCAGTCATACCGCATGTACTTTAAATTTGTTTATTTTTAGCATGTGCCTATTACACTTTGAGTAAACTTAGTTAAACACATCAAAAAGGTAGAAGAGCTAATTCCGGGATTTTTTGAGTGAAGGAGTGGAGATGTCATCATTGTAGGTATGTTCGCTGAGCTGGGACGGTGATTTGCAGATGCTTTGTCCCGTGTCTGGGTGACATCTCTAGTGCTTTGGTGCCTCCTGTGAAGTGTTGCTGTACTGTCTCTTCTGGAATTTATTTGGTTCTGTTCCTGCTGCTTCCGGTTGCTCGTTGCAGTGGCCGGTATATTGGGTCTAGATCTATGTGCTTGTTGATAGAGTCCATGGATGAGTGCCATACGTCTAGAAGTTCTCTGGCTGTGCTCTGTTTAGCTTGACCTATGATCATTGTGTTGTCCCAGTTGAATTTATGGTCCCTGTCATCTGTGTGTATGTGGCTGTCCTTAGTAGCGATACACACAGGTGACAACAGCCACAGATTCGACTGGGACAACGCAACGATCATTAGGACAAAAGCTAAACAGAGGACAGCCAGAGAATTTCTAGAAGTATGGCACTCATCCACAGACTCCATCAACAAGCACGTAGACTTTGATCCAATGTACCGGCCACTACAACGAGCAACTGGAAGCAGCAGGAACAGAACCAAATAAACTCTGGAACACGCAGTACAGCAGCACTTCACAGGAGGTTCCAAATCACTAGAGATGTCACTGAGACAGGGGGTGAAACATCTGCAAATCACCGTCCCAGTTCGGCCAACATACCCACAACAACGACAAGTGGCACCTGAGCTACAAATCAGAGAGAATGGGGGAGGGTATTAGGAAAGTAGTCTACTGCAGTTTACATTGTTTAAAAGTTGTGAGAATGAAAACACTTGAGTCCAACTGGTTAACTGTTGTTTTTGTTTCCAAAGCTGCAGATGCCTAGTGTTCTCAGTGAAACCATTGTTGTTGTTCCAAGATGCTTTTCATCTGCTGGTTTCTGAGCTTGGGTAAGAGAGAGAGGGAGAGAGACAAGACCCTGTCTTGTTCAGTCCATGATGCTTTCTCTCTCTTCGCTGCTGTAAAAGCAACTGTTTATCAAAATCAATTTGTACATTCCTGAGTCTGGACATTGAACACTCCACAGGTAATTTTTCATCTCTGAGATGTGAAGTTATCATGGATGTGTGAGTAAAAATCCTTCCGGTGCCCTCTCTAATGCCTTCACATCATTTGAATGGTATGATGCCCTTTCAGTACTCCAGTTAAATCTGGACTAATATTTTACAGGTTTAATATAACTTCCTTGTTTTTGTACACTTATTTAGTCAGCATGTCATTTGCATTATTAACCACTGTCAGTCAGTCCTACAGTTTTCAATGATGTATACACATACCTGAGGCCCCTTTGCTCCTGCACCCCTTTTAAATTGTAAGGCCCCTTTGCTCCTGCACCCCTTTTAAATTATACCCTTTAATTTAAAACTGTCTCTTCCAACCAATCATTTCTCACTAACACTAACCCTAACCGTTCTCAGAAGTCCGTTGAGCACTTTACCAAATACCTTTGTCATGTCTACGTACACAGCATCAAATATATTACCCTCATCAACTCTCTCTGTTACATCATCAGAAAACTCAGGCAGTGTCATCCTCCCTTAACAAATTCACACTCTCTTTCCTTAATTAACCCACATTTACCCAAGTGACTAAATTTTGTTCTAATTTATTGTAAGCGTTTCTCTACGATGGTGATTAAACTGGATAGCCTATAATTATAATTTATATCCTTTTGTTTCTACAAGTGTATAACATTTACAACACTGCCATCCTCTGATAAAACTCCTGAGTTTAAGGAAAAATAGAAAATGTTGGTCAATACCTTTGTAATTTCCACTTTCACTTCCAGATGAGAACATCCAGTGCTCATGCCTTATCCAGTTTAAGTTCACATCTCCCTTTAACAGTTCTTGAAAACTCCTCCTTTACACGCTGCAAAATATTGCTGTCATTTCTGGCAATGGTATGTGGTCAAAAATATCCACAGTACCTCAAATCCTGTTGGGTTCTTGTTTGAGTGCGGTTTCCTAGACATTTGATGAAAACTCCGAGCTAAACACGATCCAGAGGGAACTATCGAAGCAGCTGGGAAATCTGAACCTGTTCTATTTGTTAAATGGAACTTTAAAGGCGAAGCCAGAAAAGCACCTCATTTTTTTACTGGCAAAAGAGCAGGTGAGTTTTGAGTAGGTGGCCGTACCCATTTCGGGTCTCCATCTGCACTGCTACTTCCAAACAAGCCAAGAGCAGTGTGATCAGGGGTTGCAGTTCACCAGGAAGGAGGTGACGGAATAGCATCACCTTTCAGTATCAGTCCTACATCCTCAAAGCAGGATGGGAATAGCACTGACAGTAACTACAAAGGTGACTTTTGTCCTCAATTCTTTAGCAAGCAAAGGGTAACGTATCTAATATCTATCAGTTCATTGACCTTTGTTGTAGTGACACAGGGCTCTGAATGCCAACAGAAGGGATTAATTGTCTTCTTCTTTAATGGGGAGAGGCAGGATGGAACTGCACTCGACTTTATCAAGATAACTAACTTCCTGGGGTGCTGTTGACCACTCAAGTGACTTTGACCATTCAGCATCTGAATTGTGAGAGAGATGAAGCTGATATACTCAGTAAGAGAGCAATTGCTTTGCAATTACAGGCAACAAACCATGCTGGTGAATGTCCATTATCCTGATAGATTCATCCCTTGCCAGTCTGCTGTTCTTGCATCTTTTAGCCATTGTGTTGAACCAGAGGGAGGCGCTGAAGAGCAATAACTGACCTACTAATGATTTCTTTCTGTGATTCTGCCAGATGTGACCAATGCCAGTATAATGAGGGGCTTGTTGTCACAAGGAATGTAATTGAGCAGATCATTAGGGGTGCAAAATTAACAGTGTCACTTTCTCAGTCATTCTTGGGGCCCAGTTGGGCTGAGCCACGTCCATGGTAATCCGTAATCTCCCCCACAAGCCAGCAGCATGAGGGTATAGCTCTTGTCTGCAGAGATTTGGAGAAGCAACTGAAATGGATGAGGAAGAGAAGACGCAGAAATGTCCATGACCCAAATGAACAGTGCATCAGACACCCAGATCCCTATTGCTGAACTGTTCCACACCGTAATGTTCTGTTGGCATGGCCCTCAAAGCATCCTCACTATCTTAAATTAAGCCACCAAATTGATTTATTTATTTATCAGCTTGTGGAAGCATGTTATGACACACTTCTGAATCAGGTGTGATTCAATCTGGGCGTCCTAGTCACAGGTAGGGCACTGTTTCTGCACCCTACCACAAAGCAATTATTCCATACCAACTTTATGCAGCACTTGATTGACACTCATTCACCACTTTAAACCTGCACTTCCTCTACCATTACTACTACCAATTTGTACAATCCACAGACAAAATGCAGCAACTCACCAACACTTCTTCAAATTACCTCCCAAACCTGTAATGTCTACCATCCTGAAGAAACATGGAAACACTACCACCTGTAAATTCTCCTTTAACCACACACCAACAGCCTGACTTAGAATATGGATGGCCATTTCTGGGTCATTGCTGTGTTAAGATTCTGGATCTCGTTATATGGGTGTATCTCCTCACTACATAGACTGTGATAACCCAAGGATACAGCTTACCATTACCTTTACGTGAGCAATTGGATATGGGCAAAAAAAATATTGACTGCTCGCAATGTCCACTTCATGAGTGAGTGAATAAATAAAACTAAAAAACAGAGAGTGAGAGTAAAGAGTAGCAGAGAGTGGGAGATTTTGTTCCTCAGTGTTTAACATTAACAAATTGAACTTTACAACCAGAAAACCATTTGCTAAATGTTTGGATAAAGGTATGGAGGAAAGACAATGTTATGGAGGACAGGAAGTTTTATTTTATTCATTCATGGGATGTGAGTGTTGCTGGCTAGACCAATATTTATTGGCCAGAAGGCTGATAGGAGTCAACCACATTGCTGTGGGTCTGGAGTCATATGTAGGCCAGACCAGGTAAGGATGGCCATTTCCCTCTGTGAAAAGTAGAGGTGAACCAGATGGGTATTTCCAACAATGGTTTCTGATGATCATATGACTCTTATTGCAAGGTTTTTATTAGATTCAAAGTCCACCATCTACTATGGCAGGATTTGAGCCTAGGTCCCCAGAATATTACCTGGGTCTCTGATTTATAGACTAGTGATAATACCACTAGACCATCACCTCCCCTCAGGCGGTAGTACATTTTGGAAGAAAACATTGGGAGGTTAGTTATTAGGTTTAAGGTAAAGTGGGGAAGAGCAGCAAAGGGGTCTTAGAGTACAATTATATCCAACATGAATTGAATTGAATTTATTGTCACGTGTACTGAGGCACAGTGAAAAGCTTTGTCTTGCGAGCAATACAGGCAGATCACAAAGTTACGTAGCATAGATAGTAAATAATAGGTAAACAGCGGCAAAAACAAAAACACAGTTTCAGGCGAATGTTAACAGTTTGAGTCCATTAGTATTCTAACAACAGTTGGGTAGAAACTGTTGTGAAACCAGCTGGTGCGTGTGTTCAGGCTTCTGCACCTTCTCCCCGATTGGTAGAGGTTGTAGAAAAACATTGCCAGGGTGGGATGGATCTTTGAGAATGCTGGCGGCCTTTCTTTGACAGTGGGCCTGGTAGATGGATTCTATAGATGGGAGGTTGGCCTTTGTGCTTATCCGGGCCGAGTTCACCATTCTCTGTAACCGTCTCCGATCTTGAATGGTACATACCAGGTAGTGATACATTCAGACAGAATGCTCTTGATGGCACACCTATAAAAATTTGCAAGGATATTCGCCGTCATGCCAAATTTCCTCAGCTGCCTGAGGAAGAAGACGTTGGGCCTTTGTAACCAGTGTGTTCACAAGACAAATTGTGGCATAGGTTGGTGATGCCATACACACACCAAAAAACGACAAACCAACCACTAGGCTTTACTACGAGAGAGGTAGAATTGAGAGTGGGGGGATGTTGTGCTAACCTGTATTGAACCCTAAGTTAGGCCACAGTATGTAGTACATACAGTTGTCGTATTATAATGTCACCTCATTATAAAAAGAGTATAGAGGTACTGGAGAGGGTGCTGAGAGAAGGTTTATGAGGATGATACCAAAAATGTGTGGGTGTACATAACATGAAACCATTGAGAGTCTAAGGCCCTTGCTTCTTAGAAAAATAAAAGGCAGAGGTGGGTTCTAATAGAAATTTTTTACAATCATGAAAGATTTTGATAGATTGAATGCAGAGAATATTTCCTCTTGTGGTGAGGAACATGAGCAGCTGTCAAAGAATGCAAGACAGTGACGGAGAAATCAAATAGGGGACTTAGAAGAAACCCTGGCTAAAGTCTGAAGAGAGTGTGGAACTCGCTACCACAGGGAGTGGTTGAAGTTAGTAGTGAACATGCATAAAGGCAAACAAGAGAACCATATGTGGCAGAAGATAACAGAAAGTGAAAGATTTAGCTTAGGAAGACTGGGAGGATGTTCAGTTAGGAATGAGTGCCCATTGGCCCTTGGCTAAACTGCAGAGCTAGGCATGATCTCCGAGCACCAACCACACATAGCTTTACCACCACGGGCGCTGGCACCCAACATTCAAGGAGGCATTGCCACCATCCGGGCATCTCTCTGCAAACCAGACTTGCCAGTCAGGGAAAAAGTGACAATGAGCAGTGTATGGCTGTATGATGTACAGTTACCACCCAGGGATCGACACCCAGTCCAATGTATGGATCAGTCTGCTTCACTTGGAGTCTCACATTCACCCAGTACCTACTGACATTTTGATGTAATTTAATTTAATTTGATTTTGTTTATTATTGTCACGTGTGCTGAGATACAGTGAGAAGTGTTGTATTCTGTGCTAATTAGACAAATCACATCTTGCGTAAGTACATTAGGGTAATAGAACAGAATGCAGAATATAATGTTACAGCTACTCAGAATGTGCAGAGAAAGATCAACTCTAATATGTGAGACGTCCGTTCCTAAGTCTGATAACAGTGGGGAAGAAGCTGTTCTTGAATCTGATGGTACGGGTTTCAAACTTTTGTATCTTTGGCCTGATGGAAGAGGGTGGAAGAGAGTATAATTGGGATGGAAGAGTTCTTTGATTGTGTTGGCTGCTTTCCTGAGGGGAAGTATAGATGGAGTCAATGATGGAAGGCTAGGTTTTGTGATAGACTGCTCTGTGTTCACAACTCTCTGTAGTTTCTTGTGGTCTTGGAGGGCGCAGTTGCCATACCAAGCTGTGATTTATCCAAGTAGGATGCTTTCTATAGTGGATCTATAAAAATTGGTAAGAGTCATTATGGACGTGTCGAATTTTCCTTAGTCCCCTAAGGAAGGAGAGGCACAGGTGTGGCATATACACCTTTCTTTATCACTCACAGAAGCAATTGGCACAGTCAGACACCCAGACAGTGGCCATGCTGTGTCTCAGTCCCCCCTCAATGGCACATCCATCTTGTTGTAGGTCAGTGTGCTGTGTCAGTGTCACCATTCAGGACTCTCCTTCTCAACCTCTCTCCTCAACTGAGATGTAGTGACCCTCAGGTTAAACCCCTTACCACCAGTCAACTCTCTGATGAGAGAGCAGCCCTCAGGGACCTTGGCGACATTGCCTTTACCTTTATGTTGGCCATGCAGACACCGAGGGTCCCTACTCCCTGGCCACTAGGGGCTCTCTCTATGTGTTGCACCTGCCTGGCATTATCAAAGCTGGGAAGCTATCTGAGATATACCCTCCTGTGCACACAACCAGCTTAACAGTGGGTAATGATGAAGGCAATAGCAATCCTGGACCAGGCTGGCATTGTATGGTCATGTGACCTCCTCTGCCAGCCATCCAGGACGAATGCTGCTCTCCTCTGGACCACCCCGTCCATCAGGACCTCAAGTGGGACCAACTCCCCCTTCTCCAGCTCTCCCCTCAGTGTCCAAAGCTGAACAGAGTAGCTCCCAAATGCCGGCACTTCTCCGGGTGTGCAACGGCCTTTCAAAGATGGTGCAGATTAGATTAGATTACATTACATTACCTACAGTGTGGAAACAGGCCCTTTGGCCCAACAAGTCTGAAGAGTAACCCATCCAGACCCATTTCACTCTGACTAATGCACCTAACACTATGGGAAATTTAACATGGCCAATTCACCTGACCGGCACATCTTTCCACTGTGGGAGGAAACCGGAGCACCTGGAGGAAACCCACGCAGACACGGGGAGAATGTGCAAACTCGACACCGTCGCCCAAGGCCGGAGTTGAACCTGGATCCCTGGTGCTGTGACGCAGCAGTGCTAACCACTGAGCCACTGTGTTGAGTAATGGACCAACGCTCACTGTCAGTACACACACATGAGTAACTGAGTGATGTATCTGAGAGGAACAAGCACCCATTAAGTATTAGCAAGGAATCACCACCTTTGGGATAGCAGGGAAGATATAACATTTGCAAAGTTGGCAAATACAAAGTCGGTAACTAAAAAAAAACACTGAGCAGCTATCTGCTGAATTGTGAGATTTCTTGGGAACGGTGCATGGTAAGATGGGGCAGAAATTGGACACGATGTATCTCACCGGGACGGGAATGGCTATATATTGGTAAGATACAGCAAGAGCACTGTCTCAGCCCCACAGTGAAAATCCCTCCAGCAAACTTGACATGACTCACAATTAGTCAAGAAAATGTAAGATTCAGTCCTTTGTTCTTAACCGTGAGAAAAAGAGTCTCATTTGGTGTAAGTATTGGGCAGCATTTAGACTACTTCCACAAATGTTATCAAAATAAGGATGTTTAAATTCAGTGTCTCCATGGCAATGAGATTGACCAGTGAGGGAAAGCAGTGGAAGAGCACACGTTGCACCTGGTCAGGGCGAGGTCACCGATTGAAGATTTTTGGGGGAAAGGAGTGTGTGATGGACAGAGGGGAGGCCAAAGGCTTTCTTGAACAGTGTGAGCTTTCTCTTCCTGGATGGTAAGGGCTACTAGAAAGTCCACCACCCTTGTGGACTCAGCAACACTCGCCTGCCTCCCCTTCACTCTGGAGATTCCCAACTCAGAGCAAACCTGTGCACCAACAACTAATTTTAAATCAAACTCCAGTTACCCGATGTTAGTGAAGTTTTCCACCTCTCCAGTCAGTAGCTACAACATTTCTTTTCTAAAAGAAAAAAGTGATTTAACGTTGCAATTCTTTGTATTTGCCAACTTTGCAAATGTTATATCTTCCCTGCTATCCCAAAGGTGGTGATTCCTTGCTAATGTTTTTTACTTTCTCTGTTCTTTCAAGGGATTTTGGAGTCTGTGACCAGGCTTGCATTTATTGGAAGTAAGAGGCTTGCTAGACTCTTTCATTGGGTAGTTCAGAGTTAAATGCATCTGGATTGCTGTGGGTCTGGAGTCACATGTAGACCAAAAGGGTGTTATTTTAAACAAAAGATGGTCATTTCAAGGTCAGCATTAATCCACTGGCTTGATTTTCCCAGATTTATTAACTGAATTCAAATTCCCCCCACCATCACCGTGGGAATTGAACCCACGTCACTGAACATTAAGCTGGAAACTGCTGTTCCAACAACATTACCATCAGCCACCATTTCCTCATGAAGATTATGGTGAAATATACTAGTAGCTCTTTGGATGAACAAGATTCATGCTTTTTAAAATATTTTTTAATCAATGTGTTCTGGGATGTCATTACACACCTCTGGAGCCTGAGCTTGAATCCAGGCCTCCTGATTCAAAGGTAGGGACACTACCACAGTGACACAAGACTTCCCCCCCCCGCCCAAATATTCACTTAGTTGTCCCTGATTGGATTAAAGTTGGGTGTGTAGAGCTATGAGTCGCTCACTTAAATTGTGCAACGGAGCCTTCTCCAAAGAGCAGTCAATAGTCACTCGGGACACAAATTATGCAGCACAAGAAAGAAATTGTAACGTAGGTATAACATCTCTTAACAGGGCAGATATTGCTTTTCCCTTCTTTGTAGTTCAATTGCCTCTGTACCTGTGATGTGAAAAGAATATTTTTGTTCAAAGAGCATTGCATGTTATTTATAACTGTGAATTATTTCCCTCTTAAGTTAATTGTGAAAGAGTCCCAGGTTCAAAGGAAACCAGGTCAACAAATTCAGGATTTTGATTTATGTTATCAATAATGTTGAAATGGGATTTATTCCACTGCTGGTTGACAAGTTGCATGAGATATTAAACCTCATATAGTTAATGTAAAAAGCAATCTATCATTAAATAACATTTTAATTTACACCATGAATTGAATCATTCAGCCCATCATAGATTATTTTTGCAGATGGATTCCAGTTGGTGAAACAAGGGTCATAACATAATCGTTTGATAGTACAGAGCATGAGTATTGCTGGAACCAAAGGTTGCAAGTTTTTGTAATGTACTTATCAGTACAAAATCTCAGGAACAGCAAATCTCAAAGGGATCAGCAGTTTATAGCACATGAGATGAGGATGCTGATTGGTTAGTAAGTTGACTGCCTACGTACCAGCTGATCAGGAGTCTCTCCCCAGGCTGTGTAAATTGCTGTTTCCTTTGAGACTTGGTATTGTTATAATTCTATCCTGACGAATACAAGATGAAAATTTTCAGCATATGCCTTTTTCAACAAGAATAACACAGATAGAGTCATAAAGATGTACAGCACGGAAACAGGCCCTTCGCTCCAACTCATCCATGCCGACCCCAATATTCCAACCCAATCTACTTCCACCTGCCATAACCTGGCCCATATCCATCCAGCCCTTCCTATTCATATACCCATCCAGATTCCTTTTAAATGTTGCAATTGTACTAACCTCCACCACATCCTCTGGCAGCTCATTCCATACACGTACCACCCTCTGCGTGAAAACGTTGCCCCTTAGGTCTCTTTTACATCTTTCCACACTCACCCTAAACCTATGCCTAGAGGATGGGAAACATTTCTGGCTGTAACAGGCTGCTCCTTTTTTAAAGTATTGAAGGTGTTGGGGGTGATTTCCTCGAATTCCAAGAGCAGCAATTACTGTTTTATATGCTGTTACATTTTTTGCAACTTTGGAGAAAAATAAAGTTAAAACAATGGCAATTTCAAAAGGGAGAGGAACAGACAAAGGCAGCACATGGTCACGTCAGTGCAGGAGAGAGAGAGAGCGAGAGAGAGAAACCCATATTGCTAACTGATACAGCAGTGAACCTGCGCAGTTACGGCCTATGCTGTTGAATTCATGTATCTCTGGACATCAAAGTGATTCTGGGAAAATTAACAAAACAGTGAAATTCACAACTAATCTTGGAGAACCTGTGTGGGAGAGGGCACAGCACAGAAACAGATAAGTGAATAGTTTTAAGTGTGGCCTTGCTGTAAGTCTGCAGTAGTGAATAGAGTGGGTTCTTCTTGATTACATGTTTTATTGAGATATGTCTCTTGATTAAACTTTAAAATATAATCCATAAATATTAAGTTAGCCTGGAGCAGTGTTTTATAGAGGAATAAGATGGTGCTGTTTTCTGGGTCTGGAGATTGGAAGAAACAAAAATGGCCCTTAGTAGAGTGATATGCTCTTTTTGTTGGATGTGGGAGTTTAGGGAGAGTTTACATGTTACTGAGGATTATATCTGCAATAAATGCCATTGGTTGCAAATCCCATCAGATTGAATGGATCAGTTGGAGAGACAGTTAAAGGCAATGAGGAATTTACAAGAGCAAGGGGTGTGATAGATGCAGTTATAGGAAGGGAGAAAAGTTGCAGATAGTCAGATAGATGGGTTAACTCCAGAAAAGGTAGGGGGGTAGACAGGCTGTGCAGGAGTCTCCTGTGGCTATCCCCATCTCAAAATGTAGCGGGTGATGGATTCTAAGGGGAATGTAGCACGAACAGCCAAGTTTCTGGTATTAAGACTGGCTCTAGTGTAATGAGGGGTACATCGGGTTCCAAGAGATTGATTGTGTTAGGGGACTCGCTCGTTCGAGGCACAGATATTTCTGTGGCCAGCAGCAAAAAATGAGAATGGTGTGTTGCCTCCCTGGTGCCAGGATCGGATGTCTCCGAGAGGGTGTAGAATGTTCCCAAGGGGGAGAGGGACCAGCAGGAGGTCATTGTACACATTGGAACCAATGACATAGGAAGGGAAAAGGATGAGATTCTGAGGGGAGATTACAGAAAGTCAGGCAGGAATTTAAAAAGGAGGTCCTCGAGAATAGTTATATCTGGAACACTCCTGATAGTGAGGTTAGGAATAGAAGGGTAGAGCAGATGAATGCATGGCTGTGAAGCTGGTGTTTGGGAGAAGGATTCACATTTTTGGATCATTGGAATCTCTTCTGGGGTAGAAGTGACCTGTATAACAAGGACAGATTTGACCTGAATTGGAAGGGGACTAATGTGCTGGCAGGGAGATTTGCTCAAGCTGCTCAGGAGGATTTAAACTAGAACGGTGGAAGGTTAGGACTCGGGAGATAGTGAGGAAAGAGATCATTCTGAGACTGGTACCGTTCAGAAGAGAAGCAAGTCAAAAGGTCAGGCCAGGCAGGGACAAAGTAGAGAACAAGGTAGGACTGATAAATTAAACTGCATTTATTGCAATGCAAGGGGCCTAACAAGGAAGGGGATTGGTTAGGATCATGGGACTAGGATATCATAGCAATTACAGAAACATGGCTCAGGGAAGGATAGGACTGGCAGCTTAATGTTCCAGGATACAAGTGCTTCAGGAAGGACAGAAAGGGAGGCAAGAGAGGAGGGCAAGTGGTTTGAAGAGGGATAGCATTACAGCTGTGCTGAGGGAGGATATTCTCGGAAATATATCTAGGGAAGCTATCTAGATGGAACTGAGAAATAAGAAAGGGATGAGCACCTCATTGGGTTTGTATTATAGATTCCCTAATAGTCAGCGGGAAATTGAGTAACAAATTTGTAAGGAGGTCTCAATTATCTGTAAGAATAATAAGAATCTGTAAGAATGGTCAGGGATTTTAACTTTCCAAACATAGTGGGATTGCCATAGTGTTAAGGGTTTAGATGGAGAGGAATTTGTTAAGTGAGTACAAGAACATTTTCGGATTCAGTATGTGGATGTACCTACTAGAGAAAGTGCAAAACTTGATCTACTCTTGGGAAATAAGGCAGGGCAGGTTATTGAGGTGTCAGTGGGGGAGCACTTTGGGGCCAGCGACCATAATTCTATTAGATTTAAAATAATGATGGAAAAGGATAGACCAGATCTAAAAGTTGAAGTTCTAACTTGGAGGAAGGCTAATTTTGACAGCATTAGGCAAGAACTTTCAAAAGCAGATTGGGGACAGATATTCGCAGGTAAAGGGACGGCTGGAAAATGGGAAGCCTTCAGAAATGAGATAACAAGAATCCAGAGAAAGTATATTCCTGTGAGGGTGAAAGGGAAGGCTGGTAGGTATAGGGAATGCTGGATGACCAAAGAAATTGAGGGTTTGGTTAAGAAAAGTATCAGATATAGACAGGAGAGATCCAGTGAATCCTTACAAGAGTAATAATGCAGTAGGAGTATACTTAAGAGGGAAATCAGGAGGTCAAAAAAGGGACATGAGATAGCTTTGGCAAATAGGGTTAAGGAGAATCCAAAGGGTTTTTACAAATACAGTAAGGGCAAAAGGGTAACTAGGGAGAGAATAGGACCCCTCAAAGATCAACAAGGTGGCCTTTGTGTGGAGTCACAGGAGACGGGGGGGGGATACTAAACGAGTATTTTGTGTCAGTGTTTACTGTGGAAAAGGACATGGAAGATATAAAATGTAAGGAAATAGATGGTGATATCTCAGAAAATTTCTATATTACAGAGGAGGAAGAGGGTTTCTTGAAATGCATAAAACTGGATAAATCCCCAGGACCTGATCAGGTGTACCCTTGAACTCTGTGGGAAGCTAGGGAAGTGATTGCTGGGCCCCTTGCTGAAATATTTGTATCATTGATAGTCACAGGTAAGGTGCCGGAAGACTGGAGGTTGGCGAACATGATGCCACTATTTAAGAAAGGTGGTAAGGACAAGCCAGGGAACTATAGACCAGTGAGCCTGTACCTCGGTGGTGGGCAAGTTGTTGGAGGGAATCCTGAGGGACAGGATGTACATGTATTTAGAAAGGCTAAGACTGTTTCAGGATAGTCAACATGGCTTTGATTTGTGGATGTAACTCTGAAAATGGACAAGGGAGATTCAGTGGATGTAGTGTACCTGGACTTTCAGAAAGCCTTTGATAAAATCCCACATAGGAGGTTAGTGAGCAAAATTAGGGTGCATGGTATTGGGGGCAAAGTACTGACTTGGATTGAAAATTGATTGGCTGACAGGAAACAAAGAGTAGTGATAAATGGCTCCCTTTCGGAATGGCAAGCGGTGACCAGTAGGTACTGCAGGGATCAGTGCTGGGACCGCAGCTTTTTACAATATATATTAATGATATAGAAGATGGTATCAATAGTAACATTAGCAAATTTGCTGATGATACAAAGCTGGGTGGCAGGATGAAATGTGAGGAGGATGTTAGGAGATTACAAGGTGACCTGGACAGGTTAGGTGAGTGAACAGATGCATGGCAGATGCAGTTTAATGTGGATAAATGTGTGGTTATCCACTTTGGTGGCAAGAACAGGAAGGCAGATTACTACCTAAATGGAGTCAAGTTAGGTAAAGGGGCAGTACAAAGAGATCTGGGTATTCTTGTACACCAGTCAATGAAGCTGAAAATGTGTTGCTGGAAAAGCGCAGCAGGTCAGGCAGCATCCAAGGAGCAGGAGAATCGACGTTTCGGGCATCAGCCCTTCTTCAGGAAGGGCATCAGCCCTTCTCCTGTTCCTTGGATGCTGTCTGACCTGCTGCGCTTTTCCAGCAACACATTTTCAGCTCTGATCTCCAGCATCTGCAGTCCTCACTTTCACCAGTCAATGAAGGCAAGCATGCAGGTACAGCAGGTAGTGAAGAAGGCTAATAGCATGCTGGCCTTCATAACAAGAGGGATTGAGTATAGAAGCAAAGAGGTTCTTCTGCACCTATACAGGGCCCTGGTGAGACCACATCTGGAATATTGTGTGCAGTTCTGGTCTCCAAATTTGAGGAAAGACATTCTGGCTATTGAGAGAGTGCAGCGTAGGTTCACAAGGTCAATTCCTGGAATGGCGGGACTATCTTATGTTGAAAGCTTGGAGCAACTGGGCTTGTATACCCTTGAGTTTAGACGACTGAGAGGGGATCTGATTGAGACGTATAAGATTATTAAAGAATTGGACACTCTGGAGGCAGGAAGCATGTTTCTGCTGATGGGTGAGTCCCGAACCAGAGGACACAGCTTAAAAACAAGGGGTAGGCCATTTAGGGCAGAGATGAGGAGAAACCTCTTCACCCAGAGAATGGTGGGTGTGTGGAATGCTCTGCTCCAGAAGGCAGTGGAGGCCAAGTCTCTGGATTTGTTTAAGAAAGAGTTGGATAGAGCTCTCAAGGATAGTGGAATCAAGGGTTATGGAGATAAGGCAGGAACAGGATACTGATTGAGGATGATCAGCCATGATCATAATGAATGGTGGTGCAGCTTCGAAGGGCAGAATGGCCTACTCCTGCACCTATTGTCTATTGATGAGGGAAGACCGTTAGATGTGATCTATATGGACTTCAGTAAGGTGTTCGACAAAGTTCCCCCGGGAGACTGGCTAGCAAGGTTAGATCTCATGGAATACAGGGAGAACTAGCCATTTGGATACAGAACTGGCTCAAAGGTAGAAGGGTGGTGGTGGAGGGTTGTTTTTCAGATTGGAAGTCTGTGACCAGTGGAGTGCCACAAGGATTGGCGCTGGATCCAGTACATTTCATCATTTATATAAATGATTTGAATGTGAGTATAAGAGGTATAGTTAGTAAGTTTGCAGATTACACCAAAGTTGGAGGTGTAGTGGACAGTGAAGATGATTACCTCCGATTACAACAGGATCTTGATCAGATGAGCCAATGGGCTGAGGGTGGCATATGGAGTTTAATTTAGATAAATGTGAGGTGCTGCATTTTGGGAAAGCTGATCTTAACAGGACTTATACACTTAATGGTAAGGTCCTAGGGAGTGTTGCTGAACGAAGAGACCTTGGAGTGCAGGTTCATAGCTCCTTGAAAGTGGAGTCGCAGGTAGATAGGATAGTGAAGAAGGTGTTAGGTATGCTTTCCTTTATTGGTCAGAGTATTGAATACAGGAGTTGGAAGATCTTGTTGCGGCTGGTTAGACCACATTTGGAATATTGCTATTGGAAGGATGTTGTGAAACTTGAAAGGGTTCAGAAAAGATTTACAAGGATGTTGCCAGGTTGGAGGATTTGAGCTATAGGGAAAGGCTGAATAGGCTGGGGCTGTTTTCACTGGAGCATCGGAGGCTGAGGGGTGACCTCATAGATGGAATGTTTATCTTCAGTACGTATTTTTAATGTATCTGTGCTGTTCTAAAATTCATACCAATATCATAATTTGCGGTAGCTGCTACATTGTCATCAAAGAATAGCAGATTGAAATTGTTAAATTACGATTGCTGTTTCACATTATTAACTCACAACTGTGACAATAATCCAGTTATTGACTGTTATGCACTGGTGGGCATTATGTCATATTGAACCTTGGTAAAATTAATTTTTTGCCTTTTTTTGTATACTGTTAAAACCTTAAGTTATCTCGGGGCAGTAGATTTTGGGATTTGCATATTAATTGAAACCTGTATCACCATTCTAAGTGATTACAGACTTAACAGCAATCTAGGTTGGTCTAATACATTGCATCATTTGTATGACACTTGGATCTTTTTCTTGGAAACTCTCTGTCCTATGTAACCTGCCCCACTAGCTAGCTGCCAAAGGGGCTAAGCTCTGAAAACTTGTGATTTCAAATAAACCTGTTGGACTATAACCTGGTGTCATTGATTTTTAACTTTGTCCACCCCAGTCCAATGCCAACACCTCTACATCAGATATTTTTGCTGATTTTATTACTTTTCATTTGTTTTAAATTCTAACTTTGGCCACTCATGTTTTTTTAATATCCATAGTACTGTCATTATTTGGGCAATGTGGATAGAGCCAAAATAGCTATCTGGTGATTTCCTACTTGGGTTTACCTGAATGAGTCAATCTGTTATTAAATGTAACAAAAAAACAGAAAGTGCTGGACGTACCAGCAGGTTGGTTTGCAACTGTGGAGAAAGAAACACACGTGACATTTCAAACGCAATAACATCATTGGAATTGTTAATTAAATGCACTTTCTGTGCTCCCTGTTTGATATCTCTATCTTACAAATGTTCTACATGTTCTGAGTACAAACAATTTGTACAAAAGTACAAATGTTCTACGTGTTCCAAGAACTGTGCACACATTGCCTTGTTCATTATCCATCTCTCTGAACGATAAGTTCAGACATTGCCATTTACAAAGTGCGAATGGGCTATATTTTACATTAGCTGTCCATAGGTGTTCCTCTCCATTGTGTTTCATTCACGGTGAAAGTGTTTCTCTTGTCATTTTTATAGACATTCCCAAAGCTGCTGTCAGGATCTTGAGCAACATGACATTCCTGTTTGTGAGTTTGTCATACACAGCAGAAAGTGCCATCGTCACCGCTTTTATTACCTTCATTCCCAAGTTCATTGAATCTCAGTTTGGCATCCCAGCATCTAATGCAAGCATTTACACTGGTAAGATGTGTACATTAACATTTTGGGTTGCAAAGTTACTGTTAGCAGTAGAAATATAGATTTTATTGGGCCGTAGATCAGGTTATAATGCCTGAATTATAGACTTCTATTTCACATATGACCAAATGGATCAGATTGTCTCGTGCCTGTGCCTAGTATACTTGATCAGGTGTAGAGGTTTGCATGACAATAAGCAAATGTGAGCAGTGTTCCATCTAATTATGTATATAACATCTTTGGAATGCTTCAAGAACATATTCTTTCCATAGGCTGTACCGAGGCAGAAAAGTCATCCCAATAGTTTAGGAATAATTTTAGAAATTTAACATAGGTGATTTTAATATTAGAACATTAGACTAAATACTTAGAGATACTGGTTAATTTCCAAAGGTCTCTGATCTGACTTGTCCATATTAACTGACATGATATATCTTGTAACGTACAGGGATGTTTACAGCAGAAGGGCAATACAAATGAAAGATTTCCATTCTGAAATTTGCCTGATGAGTGATCAGATATTATTTCTCTTTTATCCTGAAGGGATGCAGTTACCCAGGAACTAGCTGTTGAGCAGTTTCTCAACGATAAGCAGACTAGAATGTGAATGCCAGTCAGCAATTTGATCAAATCAGACCTTATTTCTGAGCCCGAATCTGTCCTCACTTGACATCTGGCAAAATGCACTCTCAAGCCTGATAGCGGTCAGGAGCAAGAACATCTGATGTTTTCTTTTCCCTCTGTCTCAGTCCAGGGTCATTGACACTAAATATAGCACCACCATGATCAGCTCCTTTCGTCTCATATTAAGTGGTCCACTTGTTCCTTGGTTCGGCAATGGATCTAGAGAAGATGTGTCACCTGCAATGTTTGTAGATGTACCAACAGATGCTAAATGTGGAAACTCTGTAGAGTAATTCCAAAGATAGGGAGACAAATTGCTAGTCCTGGAATTTATGTTTTTTAAAAAAAGCATTGATTAACTTTGGCTGATAAATTTACCTAATATTGTAAAAAGAATTTTCATGACATTTACAAAAGAGGTTTTAACAAATTAACCTTCAGTTATAGCAGAACTACAAACTTAAAATAACGTAACAGTGTCCAGAATGCATTTGTGGAGAGATTGCTCTGCTAAATGCTTACTGTCCAACTAAATTTTATTGAAGTTAGTGTAGATATAATCATTATAGCTTTCTGCATAAACCATAGTCATCAATCACTATTTGATATAATCAATGTATTATAATGCAATAGCGTGCTATGTCTGTCCCATACATTGATCAAGTTCTTCAGTGCAATAATGTACATTGTGTTAATATAATTTGTTCATCAACCTTTGTATTCTGTTGACTTTCATGAATGGCAGTTTTTAAAATAAACTATTTGTCGGCTTCACTGCTTATGCACTTATAAGTTGTCCTGGTCCTTGAGAAGGAGGTGGTGAGTTGCCTTCTTGAACCTATAGTCATTACAGGTACACCCATAGTGCTGCTAGGGAGGGAATTCCAGCATTTTAACTTAGCACCAGTGAAGGAATGCCAGTTTAGTTCCAAGTCAGGATGGTGTGTGGCTTGGAGGGAAACTTGCAGGTAATGATGTTCCAATGTGTCTGCTGCCCTTGTATGTGGTAGAAGCTGCAGGTTTGGAAGGTTCTGTCAGAGGACCTTTGGTGAGTTAATGCAGTACATTTTGCAGATGGTACACACTGCTGTCATTGCGCATTAGTGGCAAATGGATCAAATGTTGATGGTGGTGATGGGGTGCCAATCAAGCAGGGACTTTGTCCTGGATGGTTTCCATCTTCTTGAACATTATTGGAGCTGCACTTATCCAGGCAGGTGGAGACTATTCGTCATACCCCTGACTTGTGTCTTATAGATAGTGGTCAGGCTTTGAGGAGTCAGGAGGTGTTGCCACAGAGAGGCTAGGTGGTTACCTGCTGTCATAGCCACCAGAAGTAATTGGCCAGGTTGGATGTGAAGATAACGCTCATTTGGTAAAGACAATAAAGTCAGCTCTATGTTTTCAGGTATTTTAATACATATTAATATAAACATGTGCTTACACATTTGGTTATATTTCCCTTGTGATCTTAGCTGGCCACTATCTCAGAGTTAAGCAGACTGTAACCTCAACATCTTATTTGTTCTTCAACTGAACTTCTAATGCCACATTATCTCCATTATTAAAACCATCTTACTTAGATCACAGTTATGTTTTTTGCCTCAGTTCTGAAAACCTTCATCCATATTTTTGTTAATTCGAGACCCAAATATTCCAATGCTCTGCATGTCCTCAACTTGCACTCTCCATAAACTTCATGTATTGCATCCCACATTTACTTCCTCTCACCCATCACTCTGTTAAACTGATAAAGATTAACTGTTGGATTCACACCCTGCTCTGACTGTTCTATTGTTGCTCCTCCAGTCGTACAACTCTCTGACAACTTTCCATACCTTCACCTTTGGTCTATTGTGAATTCCTCAATCGAGTTGGCTCATTATTGGTGGTAAAAACAATAACTGCAGATGCTGGAAACCAGATTCTGGATTAGTGGTGCTGGAAGAGCACAGCAGTTCAGGCAGCATCCAAGTAGCTTCGAAATCGACATTTCGGGCAAAAGCCCTTCATCAGGAATAAAGGCAGTGAGCCTGAAGCGTGGAGAGATAAGCTTATGTCTTAAGTTGTCCAGGTTCAAATTCTGAAATTCTTCCTTAAAGCTCAGTCCTTCCACTTTTGCCTCCTTAAAATATCTCCATTTGATTAAACTTTTAGACATCACTCATCCACTTACTACCTGGAGAAAGTGAGCACTGCAGATGCTGGAGATTAGAGTCCAAGAGTGTGGTGCTGGAAAAGCACAGCCGGTCAGGTATCATCTGAGGAGCAGGAGAATTCCCTGCTCCTCGGATGCTATCAGATCAGCTTTGCTTTTCCAGCACCATACTGTTCAATCCACTTACTACCTGTCTAGTTTGGTGAAGTTGGAAAAGCATAGCAGGTCATTCCTGATGAAGGGCTTTTACCCGAAATATCAATTTTCCTGTTCCTCGCATGCTGCCTGACCTGCTGTGCTTTTCCAGCACCACTCTAATCTTGAATCTGATCTCCAGCATCTGCAGTCCTCACTTTCACCTAATTACTGCGGATGCTGGAATCTGAAACCAAAAGAGAAAGTGCTGGAAAATCTCAGCAGGTGTGGCAGCATCTGTAAGGAGAGAAAAGAGCTGACATTTCGGGTGTAACTGACCCTTGACTTGAAACGTCAGCTCTTTTCTCTCCTTACAGATGCTGCCAGACCTGCTGAGATTTTCCAGCATTTTCTCTTTTGGTCTCACTTTCACCGAGTTTTATGAAGTGTCTGGAGATATTTAGCAACATTAAAGGAGTTATAAAAATATAAATTAGTTGTTGTTATAACATCAGTGTGAAATTGAACTCAGTGTGGAGTTGGTTCCCATCCTAACTTGCAAGAGAAAATTGTTTTTAAGTCCCCGGAGAGCACAGAGACCATTTTAGACACTGGTAAGAATGCTTAATAAAAATAATAATTTTGTTGGCCATGAGCTATGCATACCCATGGTGGAATATTTTTGGCAGATGCAATACCAAAGTTCTAGTTCCTGCCACTGCACCATTCTTAGCTGCATAGCATGAACCTTGCCAAATAAAACAAATTCCTTGTTCTTGTCATCCGATATATTATAGAGCTCAACAGCAACAACAGTTGCCAGGGGATGTTGCCAAGGGTAACACAAGAAATAAACTGGGAAGGAAATTCTCATTTGGAAAACTCACCAGGAAAGTAAATGGAGAGGCATCTACTAAGGATGTCTTAATATATTAAAGGCTGAAACAGAGTTACACATCTCTGAATTATTCATGACTATTCATACATCTATATATTTATAGATAGAATTAATAATTAAAAAATTGATCTGCAGTGTTCATTAACCACTGTTATCATAGAGGTTAACAGCCTAGAAACAGGCCCTTCGGCCCAACTTGTCCACGCAGTCCCACTTTTCACAATTAACCTAATGTTTCTTAAGTTACAAAATTGTACTCACTGTCATCACTACCTCTGGCAGTCCGTTCTAAAGATTCACCACCCTCTGTGTGAAAAAAATTGCCCCTCTGAACTGTTTTGTATCTGTCCCCTCTCACCTTAAACCCACACTCTCTAGTTTTAGACTCCCCTACACTGGGGAAAGGCTGTTGGCTATCTACCTTATCTATGCCTCTCATAATTTGATAGAGACATTTAGACAGGTTAGGAAAGGTTTAGAGGGTTATGGGCCAAATACAGTAAAATGAAATCAGATCAGTTTAGGCTACCCAGTTGGCATGGCACACATGCAGAGTCACCTGGCACTGTCAGTGAGCTGGGAGGAACCCAACTCTAAGCCTTCAGAGAACATCGTGTAGATCTTTCCCTCCCTCTGTGCTACCTCCCTGTCATGTTGCAGGACCATTGGAATTGTCACTGATGCCTCCGTATCTGCTGCAGCAGTTTCTGTTGGCAGTCACTTACTTCTGTTCCCTCTGCCTGCCAGACTCACCAAATACCTGCCAAAAACCATTTCACAGTATGTCCAAAGACTTTGCAGCAGCAGAAGTGAGTATAAGTCACAGTGTAAATTGGGTTTCTAACCCTTTAAATAATATTAGTGGCAGCACCGTCTTGCAGCTGAAAGCATGTTTTCTGATGAGTGAGGGGCAAATACATTGAACATAATTAGAGTCATAGAGTCACACAGCACGGAAACAGACCCTTCAATCCAACACATCCACGCCGACCAAGTTTCCCAAATTAAACTCGTCTCACCTGCCTGTGTTTGGCCCACATCTCTCTAAACCTTTCCCATTCATGTATTTATTCAAATAGCTTCTAAAATCTATTTCAAAAATGAAACAACAATGAGACTTTTTACTTGTTTTCTACAAATGAAGGAAAAGTATCTAATTGCAAAGAAAACAACCAAAAACATTTAACCGAAGTTAACAGAAAGGAATATAAATGAATATTAATTTGGACATATAAGTCATGCCATCTAAGTTTCATCTTTCCTCCTTATCAAAATAATCAGATCATAAACACTTGGTGCATGTCAAGCAAAACCATCTCAGATGCATCAGGCAAAGAAACTGACCAATGAACACATTCTATTCCTCAGTTCCTAATCCATATCGATGAGTATTTCAATCTCTGGGGTTCACTACTTATGTACAAGTTGAACACATTTTATTTCATTTTACAAATCTAGAAGCAGTATCTTTCCTACACGATGACCAGATTTGTAGTATCAGCTACCACTGTTAGCGATTAGAATTCACAGCTCTTTCCTCACAGGCGTACAAATACAGATGTTGAGTTGTTCAGTTATAATCTAAACTTGGTGCATCAAATGAGCCAGAATATGACTGCTTGACATTCTTCCACTAGTGGAAGGCTTCTGGCACATGCATAGCCTCCAAGCACCCTTCATGTGGGATATAATGGAAGTAGCTGGAGGGAAAGTGTGCTGCACTTGGAGTCATAGAGCCATAGAGATGTACAGCACTGAACCAGACCCTTTGGTCCAAATTGTCCATGCTGACCAGATATCCTAACCTAATCTAGTCCCATTTACTAGTGCTTGGCCCATATCACTTTAAACTCTAACAATTCATATATATTCAGATGCCCTTTAAATGATGTAATTGTACCAGTCTCCACGGCTTCCTCTGGCAGCTCATTCCATACATGCAACACCCTCATGTGAAAAAGTTGCCCTTTAGAGGTCACTTTTACATCTTTCCCCTCTCACCCAAAACCTATGTCCTCTAGTTCTGGACTACACCACCCCAGGGAAAAGACTTTGTCTATTTATTCTATCCATGACCCCCGTCATGATTTTATAAACCTCAATAGGGCCACCCCTCAGCCTCCGACGCTCCAGGGAAAACAGCCCCAGCCTGTTCAGCATCTTCCTACAGCTCAAACCCTCTAACCCTGGCAATATCCTTGTAAATCTTTTCTGAACCCTTTCAAGTTTCACAATATTCTCCCGATAGGAAGGAGACCAGATGAAGGGCTTTCAGCTTCCAGATTGCTGTCTCCGGTGTGGTAGTACAATTCCAGCTTTTAAGCCCGAAAAGTTTTGCTTTTGGATTAATATTTCCTTTATCATTATGCAAAATCTATGTTCCTTGGTTGTAAAGTCCTGACACAGCATGCCCACAAATGTACATCAAAGCAATTGGAAGTCTGACCAGAAACTGTGCTTCAGTGCTGGCCATCTCCTGGCTAAAGATTAAAAGATGTCACAAGAAGCACGTACGCAAAATGCTGGATAACCATAACTGGCTGATCACATCCTAGTACAGGACTCTGAAATTCAGTTTAATATTAATTGTAAGATTCAGAATTTGACCAAAGGCAAAACTGCTCCAGGCATGAGTGTATCTAGACAAGGTTCACAAATTTTCTTGGAATCAGAACTACCACAGCAGAAGTGACTCTTAATGAGGCAGTGAATTCCACTAATTTAAAGTGGAGTGTGTCCTCTGTTGGCTGGGGTTCATTCTTCTTTTGTATTCTTGCTGCTTTCTGCAGTGAAAAGCAGGCCTTTTTAAACCTTTCCAAATCACAACCACAACCTAACTCATGTAACCCTGGACCAGGCAGTGCATGATTTGATTCTAATTGGTTGGGTGAAGCACATACAGTGCATGGTGACCATTAGGCGAGGAACCATGATGAACACATTGCCTCATGTGAATTCCAAATTAAGTCAGTCACATCTTACTGCATCCGTGAGTGTTGTTGATTAGATCAATCATTTTTAATTCATTGTCTTTACCTTTAATGATCTGCAATGTCATTAATGGACTTTGCATATAAATTAATCAGTTGGAGAACATGGGTGATTTACTGGTGGTGGTTAATAGATTAATTTGTGATCAGGAGTAAAAACTGTTCAGTTGTGTGTAAGAGCACTTCTAGACGTAAAAAATCAATTGACTGTCTGCTTTTTCAATGGATCCTGCTGGGCAATATTGTTTTACTATCGTTGTTGCATCTTGAAGAGCAACTTTACATTTAACAACAGATTGAAAATTATTTATAACTATAAACAGAACAATATCAAAATAATAGAGGATTACACAGTGAGTAATTCTTAAAAAAATACATTAAAAATATGTATAAGTGGCTAACCAATGTCACCCTTTACAGGGTGGGCAAGGTCAAATATTCTTACATGTTCAGTTGGTACCGTCAGAAAAGATAAAAGTCAGAAATGACTGTATAGTTCCAAACTAATCACACACTAACAGAAGTTAAACTTAAGCGCATTTAGATCCTTTGATCCTGTATTATAACTAAACTAATCTGCTAACTCCTATACGCGAGTGTTATAATCAAAATCAAAAGAGGTGACTGTCTGATAGTAACCAAGCCTTCCCTGTGGATAGTTAACTCCACAGAATGTCAGTGAGGGAGGAGAAAGTGAGGACTGCAGATGCTGGAGATCAGAGCTGAAAATGTGTTGCTGGAAAAGCGCAGCAGGTCAGGCAGCATCCAAGGAACAGGAGAATTGACATTTCGGGCATCAGCCCTTCTTCAGGAATCCCGAAACGTCGATTGTCCTGTTCCTTGGATGCTGCCTGACCTGCTGCGCTTTTCCAGCAACACATTTTCAGCTCAGTTCAGAATGTCAGTGATATCAGGGATCCATTCCACACTCAGGTACCCTGCTTTCTTTTCACTTGTGATGTGGAGGTGCCAATATTGGACTGGGGTGGACAAAGTCAGAATTCACATGATATCAGGTAATAGTCCAACAGGTTTATTTGAAATCACAAGCTTTCAGAGCGCTGCTCCTTCATCAGGTGAAGTCAAATAAACCTGTTGGACTATAACCTGGTGTCATGAGACTTCTTTCAGTTGGGCAGGGGGTGGAATGTTCATCACCACAGCACAGTCAAGGTTCAAATGGGAGGGAACTGGTGACACAGTAGGTGGGAGGTTCGAGGAGAGATGGCATGCGGATGCCTTGACCACAGACTCTCCTGAATCCACGAAGTAAGTGTAAAGGCAATGACTTCCTGAACCCACCAAGTCCTTCCTTTGAGGAAGTTGCTGATTTCCCTGATGATTCAGAAAGCCCAACCAGTAAAGTTATTTCATTTATTGAATGATGTGGATATCACACCTGGGTTCAGCATTTATTGTTCATCCTTAATTGCCCTTTGAGGTCCATTGCTGAGGCAAGAGTGACAGATTTAATGAACCAAAGGGTTTTTATAAACATTGACAGTGATTACATGGTAGCCATTAGGTTTTCATTTTGGATTTTAATTGAACTTAAAATTTCACCATCTGCCCTGGTGGGGTTTGAACACATGCCTCTAGACATTAGCCTCATTATTCATCCAGTAGATGGCACTAATAGTATGGTGATTAAAAATTGTGGTCTCATTTTCATATTCCATGTTCAACCCACTTCCTTAATTGGGTTAATTGCTAACCCACCTACCATTAAAAGCTGGCAATGGAGAGCCTGGGGGAAGGCTTCGGTCAAAAAGAAACTTCGACTGATTTCCACCTCTCATCTGGTCCAAACTTGCCTTCCCTTTATTTCATTTAGAATCCCCCCTTGTGTCTTTCCAAGGTGTAAGAGAAAAAAAGCAGGGTGTCCTCAGTCCATGTAATGCATCTGTCTTCAGTTGAAATGACTATTGATAACATTCAGTCTGATTACACAGATCTGAACCTGGTATTAGCTCATACTGAAACCAAGTTTTAACAATAAGTCCCAGTCTGCTTGAAGTAATTGTGATAAAAAACAATAGTTTCAATCAACGTCTTCATTTTGTCTGCATAATGAAGATGTTTTTGGCAGTATAATTATTCCCAAAGCTGTATTTAGAAAGATATAACAATTTTCAGGGAATTTTTCTCTCTCCTTTAGCACCACAGTGTTGCTGAATCCAATTTCTTTCCATATGAGACTGAAACTGTCCAATTCATGGACCAGTTTGTAGGCTTATTGTTACTTCTCTTTGATCCAGCCTATCTTGACACCCACTTGGAGTTGCACTGGAAGGAACTTCCTATCTAGAGTTCCATTGCTCGCTGAAGCAGCTTTAATTAACTGAATGAGGAGACAGAATTCAAATATCTCAGGATACAAACCAAGGTGTCTCCAAATGATCTGTTCAGGGTACATTGCTGTCAATACTAGTTTGCCCTCATCACAAATGGCTAGTTAAACAGTTTTGAAAGTCCAGAGTTCATGCAAGTTGCTGTAGAAACAAGCTTTTTATTTGGATAAATTGTAATTAGGGAATCTAGTCACGAATAATCGTGAACTTGTTCAGGATTTCTCAGCAAAATGAATTCCGCTACATTTAATGTTTAGTTTAAAATTTTTACATTTTCCTCACTTCTGTGTTTTTTTTAATTTTTGAGATGTTTCTAACCTGTTTTGACCTCTTTGTCACTCTACAAAATTATCTCCGCTTGCCGGCACTCATATTTCTTAAGAAAAACTCAGTCAGAACCATATGCCACAGCATCAGGAATTTTATGAATAATCAAAACAAATTGATTTTAATTGGAAACTAAGTCAACCTCCTGAGAACTGGAATGTTTGTGATAGCTTGTGTCTACTGAGGCCCTCTTGCCAGTTCCTCCTGAATATTTAATCTAGAGGACTGAAAGGCCAATCTTTCAGTCATGGCTCTTAAATTTTTTTTCTTCCAGAATCAATGTCCATTTTCCTAAACTTCTCTGTCAAGCATTACTAAAATAGTGCTATATAAATTGAAACAGCATGATTCTCAATTTGGTCCAGAAGGCACTTGCAGAAGCAGAAGGAAAAGTTAAAAAATTGTTAATACTTTTCAAATTTTTAGGATGGCATTCCTAGGAATTTTTGAACCGAATTTTAGAAACAGCATGGAAAAAAATGAGATAAATTCATTCAAAAATGGAAAGGGAGCAAATTGAGTCTTTGAGGGTAGATTTAATAAATGTTCATTTTTTTTCACCTACAATTTGTTGTAGAAATTAAGACAATGGGGAAATTTGAATTGATAATGTATTGGTTACATAGACATGAAACAGGGGGAAGTAACTGAGAAACTGTAACCGGCCCCTTATACCTTACTGTCTGGGCTGCGATAGAGTTACTTCCCTCGACTGCAGATGATACAAAATTGAGTGGGAAAGTTGTAACAAAATATATAACTTGAAGAGATGTTCAGGTTTAATTTAGAAGTGGTAGCAAGAGGACAAGTGATTAAAATGAAGTAGTTAAGAATGAAAGAACTATCTGACTAATCTCATTTACACTATGATCTTTATATTTCAACATTTAAGCAATTTCTGTACAAACCATTCAGGCTAAAATACAGTCAGTGATGGTGCTAGCAAACTCCAGTCTGTCATGTGTTGAGTTTTAGAGTTCCTCTATGAAGTATAGATTTCTGTTCAGTATATGATTTGTAGGCTGATGCTCTGCTTTACTTCCAGGTGTGATCATTGTTCCCAGTGCTGGAGTTGGCATTATCCTTGGGGGCTACATAATTAAAAAGCTCAAACTTGGTGCACGAGAATCAGCAAAACTTGCTATGATCTGCAGTGGGGTGTCTTTATTGTGTTTCTCTACACTCTTCATTGTTGGCTGTGAAAGCATTAATCTTGGGGGTATTAATATACCATACACCACAGGGTAAGAGTGATCTTCCTTTACATTTTGCTCTTCTGTTCTGTAATTTGAATTTTGCATTGCTTGTGAGGGTGAAATTGGTCTTCAGCAGTAGTGCAAACATCAATGATAGCAAATTGACAGCCCGTTCCACACTGCAAGTGACTTTCTTTTCCGTTGACTTCAAACATACATAAAATGGGCATGGTGTGAAACAAGCTGCTAAATCACTGTTGGAAAATACCTCTGTTTGCACAAACGCAGTCATGTCATGTTGGTCATACAGTTTGATGTATGCAAAGTGTTTTCACATTTATAATCATAGAGTCTGATTAAACAGGAATATTTTTGTCAAATTGCAGTGATGTAATGTCGAAAATTGTCAAGATTATGTATAACTTAGAGAGACGTTCAGGTTTAATTTTGAAATGGTATCAAGAGGACAAGTGATTAAAGTGAAGGAGTAGTTAAGAATGGAGGAACTATCTGACTAATCTCATTTACACTATGATTTTTACATTTCAACATTTAAGCAATTTCTGTACAAACCATTCAGGCTAAAATACAGTCAGTGATGGTGCTAACAAACTCCAGTCTGTCATGTGTAGAGTTTTAGAGTTCCTGTATGAAGTATTGTTTGATATTCAGTGCCATGGGTGTCATGATCAGTGCACAGTTCATTCTGCAACGTGACACCAACTGATGACAGACTTCAAACTCTGGTAATGTTGAATCCTTATTGTTGGGTCATGTGATGTATATAAAGGGTCAGAGTTGGAGATAGCATGAAGCTCCACTCAATTTGATGACAGCATATAGTTTTGGATCGAGAAATGCGCATTTACTTGAGATCCCAATTAGAATAGGTTTACCTTCATTGTCAAAGTTATTGAACCTAACTAGCTGATGTGACTTGTACCTACTGCTATTGTGTAATAAATGACATTTTGTTGAGGCCGCTGCTTCTTCATGTTAAGATACACTCGTGGTTCATCCTTTACCATAAATAACCAAATGGACTCTGAAGTTCAGTATTGAAAGGGAGATTGTGGGAGACTCTTATTGTGCAGTTGTAGAGTACCTCGACGTTCTGGGTTCAAATCCCACCCGAGCCAGAAATATATCATAACACATTGAAAGGAAGGTTGGTAAAGCGCATTACCCCAACCATTAGCTGTCAGCGATTGGTTCTGCAGCATATACAACATGGTAATCAGCAGTCAACATCATTGCTGAAATAGCAACAATAGTGGAAAAAAATCCATTAGACCTAGGACAAAAATATTTCAGAAGGCAAGTAAATTTTCCACTCTTAAATATTTTACCACTTTAAGAATATTCAGTCAGTCAGCAGCTGCAAGCACTTGAACAAACAAGCAGTCAGCAGAACTTAGCAAAGAAACAAGAAGGCAGAAACAGCACTCCAGGCTAAAACCTTCACTTCAGACACGGTAAACAGTGCAGGAGAAGTAATGAGAGTCATAGAGTCATACAGCACCTTTCTTATTCATGTCCAGATGCAAATGTCTAAGAGCTTCAAGAATTAGATCAGCTTGATAGATTCTGAAGCTATGGTGATTGTAATGAGGTCAACCAGGTGGATCTCATAGAATATGAGTTCCCTGATTGAAATAACTGCTCAGAGGCTGGTATCCTGTCAGCAAGAAGCCCTTTATATTCACATGTGCCCAGTACATGGGCTCCAACCAGCCAGTTCAGACGTAGTCCCTAGAATGTGAGACTCTATTTAATCTCCTGTTTATATCTGTCAGCCAAGGCTCCCTGATGGCCCCAAGTTACCAATCCCAATCAAGAATCTCATAGTCAATGAGATCCACCTGGCCCTCGCTCCAGTCACTACAATGAGCTAATTCACACCATTATCTTAAAGGCACCTTAATTTAATGGCACCTGAAGAGTTTAATCGGAGTTTCGTGGGTGTGCTGTTTTGTGGAAAGGCCATTCAGCAAGTACTACTCAAACCCATGTCACCAGCACATTTTCCTGGAATACTAGTCCAGTGGCAATACCACCAGGCCACCAACTCTGCTCAGGCTTTAATTTCTCGGAGACATGACCGGGCAGTGTGCAGGTTTCTTGAGTCACTGAGGAACTTGACAGGAGCATGTCCTCTGGGATGGGTCCCGTTAGAATTCACTGGGAGATCTCTGTAAAATTGTTTTTAAGCCCATAATAAAAATAATAGTGTTACTTAAATGGTGAAAGATTGCAGCATGCTGTTGTGCGGAGGGGCTTAGGAGTGTTCATATGTGAACTGCTGAAAGATGATTTGCAAATGCAACAGGTAATCAGAAAGACAAATGGAATATTGGCTTTCACTGCTAGAGGGATTGAATTTAATAGCAGGAACGTTCTGCTGCAATTGTACAAGGTGTTGTCAAGGCCACACCTGGAGTACTGTGCACAGTTCTGACCTCCTTAAATTAAGGAATGATATACTGGTTTTGGAGGCAGTGCAGAGGAGGTTCACCAGGTTGATTCTGAAGATAACGAGGTTATGCTATGAGGAGAGGTTGAGCCTCCTGGGACTGTACTTGCTAGAATTTCGAAGAATGAGTGGGGATCTTATAGAAACATATAAAATTAAACATATAAAATTATGAAAGAGATAGATGATAGAGTTGTTTCCACTGGTGGGTGAGATAGACTAGGGGACATGGCCTCAAGATTAGGGTGAAGTAGATTTAGGACAGAGATGAGGAGGAACTGCTTTTATCAAAGAGTAACAAATCTGTGGAAGTTTCTGCCCAAGGAAGCAGTAGAGGCAGCTTCATTAAATATATTAAAGACACAGTTGGATGGGCTTTTGCATGGAAGGGGAATTAAGGGTGATGGGGATAGTGCAGGTAGGAGGAGCTGAGATGATGGATAGATCAGCCGTGATCTTAATGAATGGCAGAGCAAGCTCAACGGGTCAAATGGCCTACTCCTGTTTCTATTACAATGAAACTATAATTGTTCCCATTCCCCTCATGTCTCCACAGCCATTTTGTATTCTCTCCATTCACTTCATGTATCCTCCAAAGACACTGACTATGAACAGACCTTCGGATATTTTTGAAATAGGCATTAAAAGAATAAACTTCTAATTCTTTTTCAGTTTATTCATGGCATGAGGACATCATTGACTAGGCTTGCATTTATTGTCCATCCCAGAGGGTACTTAAGAGTGATTGCTGTGAGTCTGGAGTCACATGTAGGCCAGACCAAGTAAGGATGGCAGTTTCCTTCCCTAAAGTACATTAATGAACCAAATGGATTTTTCCACCTATCGATTAGATTCAGACATTGTTCGACCCTTAACTCCAGATTTTTAAAAATTGAATTCAAGTTCCACCATCTTCCATGACAGGATTCAAACCCAGGTCCTCAGAACATTAACTGTGCTGACATTCCAGCAGTAATACCACGAGGGACCATTGTCTCTCCTGGTTGTAACAATGTAACAGAGCTGACATCTTCAAAAACAATTCATGCTGGGGAAAAAAAGCCTCTCCATTCATAAAACCCATTTATAAAAATTAAATGCCTTCAAATAGTAAGTGCAAAATAAATAATAAAGCATCATCCACATCAAAGCCAGATAATCTGTTAATAATCTCTTAAAACTCTCCATTAAAATATGAACACAGCCCCCATGCTGAGATAAGTTGTTTAGCACTTATTTGAAAGTCAGCAGTGTGTTCATAATAGACCACAACATGACAGAAGAGTTTTACCAGCATATTTTTCAACGGTTCTGAATGTTTTAAGACCTTTTTTCAATTTGTAGAAGAAATATGACACATTTCAACATTTACACCAGTGTTTTTCAACCAGTGTTCCTCAGAAGCTTAGAGTTTACATGAATATTCCATTGTCATTTGGAAATTGTACCAAGTGCAGAATAGTTTTTGTTCTTAGGACGAGCACAAAAGCTAAACTAAAATAGTTATTATATGTGAGCATTTTACAATGCATAATAGTTTTTATAAATATATACCACAGTTTAATTATGGATTGTTTAATAGTGTTTTAGTTTATTGTTGGGGGTTTCTCAGAAAAAAAATTCTAAGTTGGACCAAAGGAGTTGAGGTGCCAATCAGCAATGGCCTCACTAAATACTGGATCAGGCTTGAGGGATGAACATGAGTCCTTGTGCTCCTAAATCTCTCCTGAAGATACGGGAGCAAAGGAAGTTTATATCAACTGACATAGAAAAAGAAAAAAAAAGAAAGATGGTTCAGAAATTATTGAAATATACTGACCTGCTTTGACCATTATATGACCTACAGAGTAGTTAGCCACTAATTAGTGACTGGGGACATAGATTCAGAAGGACATTTTCAAAGTCTGCCTAAACCTATCTACTGTCAGCAAAAAGAAATCTTGATGGCTATCGTTCTATTTGAAAGGCATAATGAAATAGCGTGCTCAGTACTTTTTGTTAATAGAAGGAATGACATTACAAACAGCTCTTTGTATTTTCCTTTCAGCCCTTCACTCACAATGGCTCACAGAAATCTAACAGGGGGCTGCAATGTGAATTGTGCGTGCAGAACCCATGAGTATGAGCCTGTCTGTGGATCAGATGGGATCACGTACTTCAGTCCATGCTTGGCTGGTTGCTCAAATGTTGTCAATGAAAGCACAGGGGTGAGTAACTGCTACCACACAGCTGTGAATGTCAAAATAACATTCCTCTAAAGCTGTCCGACACACACACACTGAGGATGCATTGGGGGTGAGTTAGATTTTATGCATGAGTGTAAAATTGGAGACTTTAATTTCCGTTGAAGTCAATGAAGATAAAGTCATCGTTAATGTTACTAAGTATCACTAAACTATTAAAATAAAATTTCAGGAAGAGTTTAAGCCATTCACTCAATAAATACAGAGTTCAGGACATTGCTATAATAAAAGGCAGGTGGAGTACTTCCAATATTAATCTCTGTAACACAGAAGTGAAAACAATGCTGCAGGATATAATTGCAGCTCCAACTTTGACTTTTTTAAGAAAGGTGAGGGAGAGAAACTACAACTTTAAAGAAGTATTTTTTCTAACATTTCCTGTAAGAAATCTTGGGGGATTTATGATTAAAAAGGGCAATTTGTGTGTAAAGGAGGGATAACTATAATGTAGTGTAAAAGGATAACGACTAATGGAGAATAAACAATGTCCTAAGTAGTGAAATAGTGGATGTTCTTCCAGTAATTGAACTTTTCTTCCATATATTAATAAGTTCCTGCTATTTTCTTAAGGAATTGTTTTATTGACATGTCTGTGTTTAGTAGGAAAATGATTGAATTATGTTACAGAACAGCTGCATAGGAGTGGTACCACTTTGTGCAGTAGCTATCTCAAGAATTCCTGCAGTGACTGAAAGAAGACAAATTAAGTTAAAAGAGTGCTCCTCTTCCTGAGTCTCAAATATGTTTTTACAGATGAAGAACTACACTGACTGTGCCTGTGTTCAAAGCCGGCAGGTGATAACGCCCCCTACAGTCGGTCAGAGAAATCAGCTCCGATTGGTCATTGTGAAAACTTATTTGAATGAAAATGGCTATGCTGTGTCTGGCAAGTGTGAACGCACGTGCAACACACTGATCCCTTTCCTGATATTCCTTTTCATCGTCACGCTCATCACAGCTTGTGCACAACCATCAGTAATCATAGTAACACTCAGGTAAGATCCTGTAACCATTAGACTGAAGTCAACTAGGCATGCGAATGCAAAAGATTGTATTAGAGTTGTTGTGGACCAGATGAGACCCCTCAAAATATTTTAAGAAGGTAGACTAGACCCTAACCTTTTCAAGGCAAATGTAAAGTACCATGTCCCAGATATAATCCAATCGGTCAAACTACTCGACATTAAGCAAAACACAGTTTATTTAAACACTGTCTTAAAATATAACCAAAGAAAGAGGAATTTAGAATAACTTCATTCTATTGGAAAACTTAACAGAATAATAGATACAGTAACCGTTACTAATTAACTGCTCCAGTATTGTAACATCCCATAAACACAACCTTTGGCAAAACAGCAAATTCAGATTTTGTCTCACGTTCCATCCAGCAGCCGAAGAAGAGAACCCCCAGCTTTAGGCTGTAATCGAGAGAGGGAAAAATAGCTTCCACTTCTTCAAGGCCACAACAGCAACTGATTAAAGCTGACTAAACATCCTTGATCTGTGAGAGCTTGACCACACCCATTCAGGCTGCTTCTATTATAGAGTCATAGAGATGTACAGCATGGAAACAGACCCTTCGGTCCAACCCATTCATGCTGACCAGATATCCCAACCCAATCTAGTCCCACCTGCCAGCACCCGGCCCATATCCCTCCAAACCCTTCCTATTTATATACCCATCCAAATGCCTCTTAAATGTTGCAATTGTACCAGCCTCCACCACTTCCTGTCGCAGCTAATTCCATACACATACCACCCTCTGTGTGAAAAAGTCGCCCCGCAGATCTTTTTTATATCTTTCCCCTCTCACCCTAAACCTATGCCCTCGAGGTCTGGACTC
The DNA here is from genome assembly GCF_047496795.1 of Chiloscyllium punctatum. NCBI lineage: Eukaryota > Metazoa > Chordata > Chondrichthyes > Orectolobiformes > Hemiscylliidae > Chiloscyllium > Chiloscyllium punctatum. The sequence continues at coordinate 137,204,691 of NC_092743.1, forward strand.
TCCCACTCCAGGGAAAAGACTTTGCCTGTTTATCCTATCCATGCCCCTCATAATTTTGTAAACCTCTATAAGGTCACCCCTCAGCCTCTGATGCTGCATGGGAAAACAGCCCCAGCCTGTTCAGCATCTCCCTGTAGCTCAGATCCTCCAACCCTGGCAACATCCTTGAAAATCTTTTTTGAACCCTTTCAAGTTTCACAACATCTTTCCAATAGGAAGGAGACCAGAATTGCAGGCAATATTCCAACAGTGGCCTAACCAATGTCCTGTACAGCTGCAACATGACCTCCCAACTCCTGTACTCAATACTCTGACCAATAAAGGAAAGCATATCAAACGCCTTCTTCACTATCCTATCTACCTGTGACTCCACTTTCAAGGAGCTATGAACCTGCACTCCAAGGTCTCTTTGTTCAGCAACACTCCCTAGGACCTTACCATTAAGTGTATAAGTCCTGCTAAGATTTGCTTTCCCAAAATGCTGCACCTTGCATTTATCTGAATTAAACTCCATCTATCACTTCTCAGCCCATTGGCCCATCTGGTCCAGATCCTGTTGTAATCTGAGGTAACCCTCTTCGCTGTTCACTACACCTCCAATTTTGGTGTCATCTGCAAACTTACTAACTGTACCTCTTATGCTCGCATCCAAATCATTTAAGTAAATCACAAAAGGCACCGATCCTTGTGGCACTCCACTGGTCACAGGCCTCCAGTCTGAAAAACAACCCTCCACCACCACGTTCTGTCTTGAGAGGATTCTAAGAGATAAGACGTACATGCATTTGGAAAGGCAGGGTTTGATTAGGAGTAGTCAGCATGCTTTGTGCGTGGGAGATCATGCCTCACAAACTTGTTCGAGTGCTTTGATGAAGTGACCAAGATGGTTGTCAAGGGCAGGGTGGTAGATGTAGTCTGTATGGATCTCAGTTCGGCCTTTGGTAAGGTCAGCTGCTCTGGAAGGTTAGACTGAGGTGCCCTTCTCAACACCGATGTCAGAGAGTGATGGAGATGTGCAGCACGGAAACAGACCCTTCGGTCCCACTCAACCCAGATCTCCCTGACCCCAATCCAGTGCCGTTTGCCAGCACCAGTGGTGATGCTCGTTGGAGAGCGGTGAGGCGTTCGGACAGTCTGCTCAGGGACATGCCGACATGATCCAGCCTCTCTCCCTGTCCCACGGGGAGGGGGAAGGGTCTCGAGGTAATGCCTCGTGCCAATCGCTCCCTGATGGACTGCTGGTCCAAAGGTGCTTAGCTTTACGAGGGAGCGGGTGATGTGGAACGGTCCGAATACTCAACAAGGGGGGGTCAGTCCCATCCCACACAACACCAGGGAGACAGATTGAACCTCAGTACGTGGTGACACTTGTGGTTTGCGTATCCAGGGTCACACACCAAGGTGCGTCCCTCATTCAGAGCTTTTTTTGTGGGACTTGGGCTGGGTAGCCTGTTCCTAATTGCCCCCTGAGAAGGTGAGGGTGAGCTGCCTTCTTGAATTGCTCCAGTCTCCTCGCTGTGGGATGTCCCACAATGCTGGAGGGAGGGAATTCTAGAATTCTGACCCAGCCACCGTGTGGGAATGGTGTCACATTTCCAATTGTCAGGGTGGGGAGTGGCTTGGAGGGGAACTTGCAGAGGGATTGGCTGGTGTTCTCAAATAACTGTTAATTTGTTCCAATTTCTAAAAAAAATCCAAGGCTCACAAGCTGTTTACTCTGTGGTTTTGGTGGCCTGCTCAGTGCCTCTGCATTACAACCTCTCTTCCAAACAAAAAGGACAAAATAACCTCTTAAAGCCACAGCATCATCACAGAATATACTCATCAACACATTTCATTAATTGTCATATGATGTCCTGGTGAAGGTTTTGGTGTTGATTAAGTGATGTAAAGTTGATTAATCCTTTCTGTCACATGAATCAATCAACATCCATTTAGGCATCTCCTGAGGTAAACTTTCCAAGCTGCCTTTGAAATGGAATGACCACACCATGTGTGTCTCTTTTTGTCCAGGTCGGTCACATCTCCCTGTACCTGCTGCTGACAATACTGTCGTGAAGCAAGAACTTAAGAACAAGTGCACTATTGTGTACCACTCAATGTATCCATGGTGATTGCTGTCACTGGCATTTCATTCTTAATTCTTTATAAGAAGTCAATGATTGGCCAGGACTTAGGCATTTTCCATTTCTCGTCCTTGTCTAACAGTAAGCTGACTATAATCTACATGTCATTGCTTCTTCAGTGGTTATCATGGAGACCCTCACATCACCACCTTCATTGGAAAAGGCTGGCTGAATCGAGGGCCAGTCAGGATATAAATTGATTCTTGGTGGATCTATCCTGGGATCCCTAGCTTAAGAGTTGCCAGTCAGTCAGACACTGTCAGTTCCTTGAAGCCATTAGTGCCACCAGGAGAGCGGTAGTATCAGGTGACAATGTGATATCCTACTGCTGACTGAATACCAGTGGAAATGGATTGTGGTCCTTATATTGGCAATAATTCCTCTCTAAAAGAGCTTCAATTGGGGTCAGGGCAAGATGTCCATCCATGAGCCTTCCCACTAATTTCTAAAAGATTGGTGAGAAGCAGGAAGGTTGGATCCCTAGTCTATAACCTCTGACACAACTGAATGCTGTCCCCAAAACCTGCCAGGAAAGGTATTAAATTCCACCTGAAATGGCTGGTTTATTATATACATGAATGATACCGATGAAAATGTAGGGGAATGTTAAGAAAATTTGCAGACGACATCAAGCTTGGTAGAGTGATTAGTAGCGAAGAAGATAGTTGTAGGTGACAGGAGCGTATCGATGGGTTGGTCAGATGGGCAGACCAATGGTAGATGGTATTTGACCGTGTTAGGTGCGAGGTGATGGACTTTGGAAGAAGAACAGGGTGGACGAATGTTTAATGAATGGCAGGACAATAGGTAGGTTAGAGGAGCAGGGGGTCTTGGGGTAATTATTCATAGATCCCTGAAGTTGGCAGAGAACCTGAATAGAATGGTTAAGAAGGCATATGGAACACTTGCTTTTGTCAGTAGTGGCTCATGATATAAGAGCAAGGTGGTAATGCTGGGGTTATACGTGGTGTTGGTCAGATGGCGGACTATCCTTCACAAGGTTGTACATGAGCCATGCGTACCTGCAATTGTGATTAGATGAGGATTCCCAGAGTATGCTACAGTGAATACCCATCAAGGTTTGTACCAATATACAAGACTGCTTTCTGGGGTAACATCAACCTGCGCCCTTTTTCCAGTGGACCAGAAGTGACCCACTTGAGTTGCAGAGTTGACAAAACCAGGTAACACCAATTGGAAGATAAAGTGAGGGCGATCAAAGGAAGATACACCCAGATAGAGAAAGAAGGTTTGGTGGTCATCTTTGGTGTAAGAAAGCTTTCAGAAAGAAGATGTTGGTGAAAAGTAATGTCTGGTGGCTAGGATTGGATGCAGACATAGCCACATTGGTAGGGCTGTGCCCAGACAGCCAAAAAGGATAAAAACTGCCTTCAGCAGCTCCACCACATTCGGGGGAATGGCCAGGTAAACCCTAGACTTGATTAGACATCAACCATGTCGGTCCTTTCATGGGCTCCATGTTCTTAGTCATTGTGGATGCCCACTCAAAGTGGCTGGATGTACACAGAGTTCATTCGTCAAACACAGGGACAACGTTAGAAAAACTACACACGACCTTTGCAATAGACGGGCTCCTGGAAGTGTTGATCACAGATAATAGGCCATTGTTTTCCAGTAGGGTTTTTGAGTATTTCCTAAAGTCGAAAGGTATTCAATATATAAAGACAGCTCCATACTATCCATCATCCAATAGTCTGGCAGAAAGAGCAGCCTAAACTTTGAAGGCAGGCTTGAAGAAAGACCCTACAGCTTTATTAGATACCAAACTGTCCCGGTTCCTATTTGATAAGAGGACCACCCCACATGCAGCTACAGGGACAGCTCCAGCAGAGTTGCTAATGGGGAGATTAAATCTGGGGAGATTAAACCAGGTTAAATCTGATCTTCCTGGAACTGGGGGTGAGGGTGAAATGGCATCAGGACTGACAATGCCACAGACAATACTCTGCCAAGCAAGGGACACCGTTTACTTCATGGGATAAAGTTTAGTGTAGGAATCATGGGAATGGCCCTGCATGGGTAAGAGGTATGGTCAACACGAGATTGGGTTCGGTGACACACAAACTTAGGGTAGGTGCGATGGTCCTGAACAAACACATGGAACAAATGAAAGCTGCAAACTCTCAAACAGTGAAGGAACAAAATGTGCTCGGCTCCTTGACAGCCTTTCTGACTGGTCTGGAACTTGTGGGTTCTTCCTCTCTGTAAAGCATTGGAAATACTTCTAAATCTGAGATTGACACAGTGGATATCGCAGACTCGATGCCTTTGCCGCCTGAAGATGAGAGTGAATTTCTCCCAATATGCTCCAAGTGCAAGAGGTGGTCTACTGTGCATTAAACACCACCTCTATCAGAAGCAGTATTGGAGGACCCTGACCCTGTGCTAAAACCCCCCAGGAGGAGCTATAAACAAGACCAGCCAGTGAACCTCATAGAGTATGGGTTCCCTGATTGGGGCTGTTGGTCTGTTCCTATCAGGGAGCCCTGGCTGACAGATATAAACAGAGGTTCTGTTCACTCTGAGAGCTGGCTCTGAGGAAACTGGATCAGTGTCAAGGACTCTCCACGTATAAATAAAAGGTCCCTTGTGATGGGATCTTGGCCTCTGTGGAATGATTTCAACAACCAAATAAGATTTAACTGGGTAAGTTGGGTGTGGAGGTCTCCCATTACCTCCATGAGCAATAATGATCCTTTTGGGGAAAAATGGAAGATAGTCTCCTCGTGGGGACTGAGGGGCCTGATGGGGCCAATGTTTCCTGCAGTGAGACATTGGAAAGAACTGAGGATGACGAAAGTGGATGGAGGAACAGTTAGTGGTGCTGCATGAGCAGCAGAGATGGTTATGTATCCTCAGTGAGTGAGGAGGAAGTGCAGAGGGCAGGTTAGAACTTTGAAAAGATGAGGTGGGTGGGAGTTGTTGAGTGAACATTAGTCAGAGCTGTAGTTCATGCACGTTGGTGAAAGGTGTTTGTAGAGTGAGAGGTAGCCTTGTGGTCTCTGGTCAGACTGCATTTGGAATAGTATGAGCAGTTTCAGGTCTCATATCTAAGGAGCAATATGCTGATATTGGAGGGAGTCAGGATTAGAGTGATGCTGGAAAAGCACAGCATCCGAGGAACAGGAAAATTGAGTTTTGGGGAAAAGCCCTTCATCAGGAATGATGAAGGGCTTTTGCCTGAAATGTCAATTTTCCCACTCCTCAGATGTTGCCTGACCTGCTGAGCTTTTCCAGCACCACTCTAATCCTGACTCTAATCTTCAGCATCTGTAGTACCCACCTCCACCTACCTGATGATGGAGGGAGTCCAGAAGAAGTTTACAAGAATGATCCTGGGGATGAAGGGCTTGTCATATGAGGAACATTTGAGGAATTTGGGTCTGTACTCGATGGAGTTTAGGAGGATGAGGGGGAGATCTGATTGAAACTTTTATGGAATACTGAGAGGCCTGGTTAGAGTGGACATGGAGAAGATGTTTCCACCAGTAGGAGAGACGCAAGACCTCAGGGCACAGCCTCAGGGTGAAGGGATGACCCTTTAGAACTGAGATGAGGAAGAATTTCTTCAGTCAGAGGGTGGTGAATCTGTGGAACCCATTGCCACAGAGGGCTGTGGAGACCAAGTCATCGAATGTATTTAAGACAGAGGTAGATAGATTCTTGATTAGTAAGGGGATCAAGGGTATGGGGAAGGCAGAAGAATGGGATTGAGAAACATATCAGTCATGATTGAATGGTGGAGCTGACTGGATGGGTAGAATGGCCTCTGCTCCTATATCGTATTGTCTTTGGGCCTGACTTTGAGGTAACGGAGAGAAACACAGAAGATCCTTGACCTTTCTTCCCACACTGCTGAGCATTCTGATTCCCCTTGGGCAACGGCAAGGACCTCAACTATGGTTTGTGCCATGGCTGGTTTGATCTGAAGGTGTGACTTTTCTGTGGAGATCAATGGGAAACGAGACTCTGTCTTCTCTTCGTCTCTGGCACCTCCAGCTCCCTGTCCTGGAGAGTGCGCTTGGGGCTGACTGTCAAACAGCGCAGTGTGAGGGGCAGTTTCTGGCTCAGTGTCTGACCCTGGATGTAGTGGGCACTGAGGCCCAGAGGTACCTGGTGTGAAGACTGAAACATCCCACCAATGGTCAGTACCTCTGTGGAATCTCTTGAGAAAGGCGGTCAATATAGCCCAGTTATTGCTGAACGAGGTGAAAGCAGAAGATTATGTGAATAAGATCATTCACAGCCATGGTGGACCACGCAAGATAAACCTCACTCAACAAAACATTCCAACAGAAAATGGGAAAACTGCACCCAGTCTTTGTTGAATGGACAATCTTTCAGGATAATAAAAACCGAAAGAACTGCAGATGCTGCAAATCAGAAACACAAACAAAAATCACTGGAGAAGCTCAGCAGGTCTGGTAGCAACTCTGGAGAGAAAACAGAGTGAACGTTTCAGATCCAGTGACCCTTCCTCAGAACCATGAATGACTCCAATATGCCAATTTACTTTTCCTTTAAAATGACTGTCTTTTTTACTCTCAACTATTTACCACTTAACCTGCAACTGAAGTAAGAAACAGTTTAACTAAATAAGCAATAAAATACAAATCAGAAATGAAGACAGATGTTGCTGGAAAAGCTCAGCAGGTCTGGCAGCAGAGAGAGATGTGGAGAGAAATCAGAGGGAACGTTTCAGGTCCAGTGACTCTTCCTCGGGACCCTCAATGTTCTGAAGAAGGGTCATTCAACCCAAAACATTAACTCTAATTTCTCTGCACGGATACTGCCAGATCTGTTGAGCTTTTCCAGCAATTTCTGGTTTCTTAATTGTGTACGCGTAGGCAAAAGCAAACAAAGCCATGGGAATCTCATGTTGAGGAGGCAAAAAGCTTTGTCACTATTAACAGCACAGAGGCACAAGCTTAAAAAAAAGTGATTGAGGTAGCTGATATATAACATGCTTACGAGTTCCTGAATTTTCCACAGCTTCCAGATGCAGCATAGTGACTGCAAGCAGAAGTTATTTGGTATGTGACATTACGAACAGCTGAGAAGGAAGTTGTTTTAGCTCTCCAGTGACATTCACAAACCTTGCTTGTCTTGATTCCACCTGAACATCTCTATTATGAAATTACAGCAAGTTATTTATTACTTCTCGATATCGGCTGGAAGTGAGAATTCTCAACATGCTTGGTCGTCCAGTTGGTCACGTGCTGGTTATGTTACTGAATGAGTAATCTTGAGAATGTGAATTCAGATCCCACAATGGCAATTTGATGTTCTGAATTTAGTTCAGAAAATATAGAAATAAGCAGCTGTTATCAGTTTAAAAAAGAGAGACCACGGACGAGTCAGACTGCTGTAAAAACCCAACTGATTCATTTGTGCTCCTCTGGGAAGGCATTTTCTCATCTTTGTCCGATCTGACCTCCATGTGATGCCAGACACACCAACGTGACTCTTCCCAGACCTCACGACAGACTCAGTTGGGACATAACTGCTGTGAAACAATCAGGAGAAAGGGAGGACTGCAGATGCAGGAGATCAGAGTCAAAGTGTGGTGCTGGAAAAGTACAGCAGGTCAGGCAGTATCCGAGGAGCAGGAGAATCGACGTTTCAAGCATGAGCTCTTCATCAGGAATCGTGAAACAATGTCCATCAGGCCATCGAGAAGTGGTTTTCTCCGAAAGAGTCTGAAACTGAGAACGGACATTTTAAAAAATACTATTTTGAATATCTTTCATTTGACCTAAAGTCATAGAGATGTACAGCACAGAAATCGACCCTTCAGTCCAACTTGTCCATGCCGACCAGACATCCCAACCTAATCCAGTCCCATTTGCCAGCACTGGCCCATATCCCTCCAAACCCTTCCTATCCATATACCCAACCAAACGCCTTTTAAATGTTGTAATTGTACCAGCCTCCACTACATCCTCTGGCAGCTCATTCCATACACGCACCACCATCTGCATGAAAAAGTTGCTCCTTGGGTCTCTTTTATATCTTTCCCCCTTGACCCTTAACCAATGCCCTCTAGTTGTGGAATCCCACACCCCAGGGAAGAGACTTTGTCTATTTACCCTATCCATGCCCCTCATGATTATATAAACCTCTATAAAGTCACCCCTCAGCCTCATATGCTCCAGGGTAAACAGACCCCATCCTATTCAGACTCTCCCTATAGCTCAAATCCTCCAACCCTGGCAACATCCTTGAAAATCTTTCTGAACCCTTTCAAGTTTCACAACATTCTTCCAATAGGAAGGAGATTTGAATTGCGTGCAATATTCCAAAAGTGGCCTAACAAATGTCCTGTACAGCTGCAACATGACCTCCCAACCCCTGTACTCAGTACTCTGAACAATAAAGGAAAACATACAAAACACCTTCTTCACTATCCTTTCTATCTGTGACTCCACTTTCAAGGAGCTATGAGCCTGCACTCCAAGGTCTCTTTGTTCAGCAACACTCCCTAGGACCTTACCATTAAGGGTATAAGTCCTGCTAAGATTTGCTTTCCCAAAATGCAACACCTCGCCTTTATCTAAATTAAAGTCCATCTGCCACTTCTCAGCCATGGGCCACGAAGCGCTGTAAAATACCAGGGGTTCAGTTAGTTCAGTTGGTTAGACAGCTGGTGAACGATGCAGAGTAATGCCAACCATGGGAGTTCAGTTCCTACATGAGCCAACGTTACCAGGAAGGACTCACCATCTCAACCTTTCCCCTTGCCTGAGATATGGTGACCTTCAGGTTAAACCACCTCCAGTTAGCATGCACTCACACTCTCTCTCTCTCTCTCTCTCAAACTCAATATGGTCTGGGATGACTATGATGACTGTATTACTTGTACAAGTGTTGTGATGCCCATTTCAAGCATGTGATTTTTAGGTGTCTAATTTGCTATGTACTGCTTGCCACATTACAATCTGAAACTAGGATACACGCCTCAGGAGTCAATGTTTGGCCACATTTGCGTAAGTTTTCAGTGAGAAAGGGCATAACTAAGTCATGTGTTTTCCTGTTTATGCATACAGGGCAATGCATCTCATTGCAGTCCTGGGGTTATCTAGCTTTTGACAAATGACACTTTTACAAAGATCTATTTTGCCCATACATCTGTCTGCCTTTACGTTTAACATGTCCACGACATTAGCAACACACTGTTCCTTGTTCTGTTTTTCCAGTGAGAGAATTAAATCATTGATGAAGTACTGCCCAAGGAGGGAGGAAACATTCCCTCCCCATCCCTTCCTCAGCTGTAGAACAGAGAACATGGAGAGCTAGGAGTAAGCCATTGACATTTCTTTATGGCTGGAAATTGCAGGAAAGGAATGAAATTTTAAAAAGTGGTGAAGAAATATGTGGTGTGTAATTTATAATGGCATTTGCAGGCTGGACGTTAACCCCACAATGTGGCATCCTGTGGGAACATGAGGATTCAAAACAGGGCTTAGAAAATCAGATCTCTGTGCCTTCAACACACGTTTCATTCTTCATGATGTAATAGCACAAACTAAATTAAATACTTTCCTGTTTTAGGTCTGTAGAAGATCAAGAGAGACCTTTTGCTCTGGGAATGCAATTTGTTCTGTTACGAACCCTTGGTAAGTGACTAGTTTCTTGTATTCCTGTCATATTCCCCACCATCCAAGCCCTAGATATTGTGACAGTCCAACACTATATTCGGAAAGTTAAAATCCCCTACAATTACAACTGTATTATTCTTACAAATATCTGCGATGTCCTTACATATTTGCTTCTCAGTTTCCTGTTGACTTATTGTGGGGTCTATTGTATAATCCCATTAAATCAATCATCCCCTTCTTATTTCTGAGTTCCACACGTAGCTTCACTGAGCGATCCCTCAGAACTGTCCTCTCTAGGTACAGCTGTAATGCTTTCCTTACACATCCCCTTCCTCTATTGCACCTTCTTCTATCTTTCCAACAACATCTAACCCTGGAACTCAGGTAACTCAAAGGAGGAAGGCCGAGGGGGGGGATTTGTAGAAAGAATGACATGCATGTTTACACCATCTGCAGCTTGTAAATCGTGTGTGTATGTACCAGTGTGTGTACGTGCACGTATGTGTATATGTGTGCGCGCATGCATGCGTGTGTATGTTTGGCTGTATGTGTCTGCATCTGTGTGTATGCGTGTGCATCTTGTGTACAAGATGATTAGGGGTTTAGATAGGGTTGACAGTGAGAACTTTTTTCCGCGTATGGAGTCAGCTGTTACTAGGGGACACAGCTTTAAATTAAGGGGTGGTAGGTATAGGACAGTTGTTAGGGGTAGATGCTTTGCTCAGCGGGTTGTGAGTTCATGGAATGCCCTGCCAGTATCAGTGGTGGACTCTCCCTCTTTATGGTCATTCAAGCGGGCATTGGATAGGCATATGGAGGTTATTGGGCTAGTGTAGGTTAGGTAGGCTTCGAGGGCCGAAGGGCCTGTATTGCATTGTATTTTTCTATGTTCTTTCTATGTGTATGCATGTGTGTGTGTGCATGTGGACGTGTGTATATGTGTGTAGACGCATTTGTGTGTGAATATGTAAGTGTGTGTGTGTGTGTGTATATACGCGTGTGGGGCCGGGTCAGTGGGATGTGAGAAGGAGGATGAGTATACCATCACCTTTGATGGTTTCAGCTCTGCCACTGTCTCAATGATGAGAGTTCCAGTGCTTTCAAGCAGTATCTGCTCCATTGGGTAGAGGATATGCACTCACGCCTGTCCCTTCCCTGTTAGATGCTGCTTTCTCCAGCTGTTCATCACCTCATCTTTCAAGAGAAAGGAAAGTATAGTAGGAAGTGTTGTGTGATGTTATCATTGAAGAGCTGACTGCATGCGCAGTCTGTCAGGTGTGGGTGTGAGACTTACAGCTGTGCTTATTGTGAGGTGAAGCTATGAAGTTTAGGTATGAATTCTGATTGATAATGGTTATTGAAAGTGAGTGAATGGAACTCCTGGTGCTGTTAATGGCGTTGGAAGATGCATTCGCGTTCGACACTACAACTAGGTCTTCAGAAATGCGCTTATGACAGGAACCACAACCACTTTCTGCTTCTGTAAAGTTTCTGTGGGAGGCTTTTTGGTCCCTTACAGGTAGAGAACCTCTGTTCCTGTCACTTGCAACCAGGACATCACCATCGTGGTTTTGAACAGGCTTCCTCCCTCATGGTGACAAAGTTCAGTCTTTCTCCAGTCAGATTGTAGCTGTATTTTAAGAGCTCCAGCCTGTGTGGTGGTTGTGTGCACATGCGTGTGCCCTTTTTTGAGTTACACAGTCATTGAAAAGAGTGTTGGCTCGATGGAACAGTCATGTAATCCAGCAAATGGCATGATGTTTGTGTTTTTGAGCAGTACATAATTGTGGCCAAGGCTTTTATAATCCGACAAGCTGCTGAGTGGAAGAAACTACAGATACGTATTCGCCGTGAGTTTGGGCACCACAATTATGCCACCAACTGTCAACACCTTGTATTGCACCCTATGAGTAGAAGTTTTACTTATTTCATTCTGGAGTATTGGTGACTCTGTTCTGGCCCAGTTCTGGTTGATTTGGGGAGGGTGGTGATATACCAGTGATGCCGCAGGCCTAGTAATCCAGAACCTCACACTCTAGGGGTCAAATCTCTCTGTGGAAAAATGCGATGCTTGAATTCAATAAAAATCCAAAATAAGCAACTAATCCAGTGGCAACTTTAAGGGGTCCTTGATTTTTGAACATGATCCCATACACTGGTGTAGTTCTAGTGATCTGAAATGCAAGCATTTCCTGTACTTACTTAGCACCGTGCAAGGCAACATTATACACTTTTCACTGCACTTGAGTACGTGTGACAATAAAATCTAAATCTAGATCTTATGAACAGCTCCTTTATATTGTACATTGTGTTCCAATTTACACATGGATTGATTCATGCTTTGACTCCAGAACAGTCTCGGTCACTGCCCATCTTTACCCAACCATTGATTGATGTAAATAGTCATCTGGGTAACTAATGCCCTGTCATGAAGAAAATCTGTCATCCTTACGTGGTCTGGTCTACATGTGACTCCAGACCAGTATTAATGTGGCGGACTGACTATTTGTTTCTAAATTCCCCCATGGGCCAGGGATATTGCAGGCTGGGCCAAGCGTCGATTTCCTATCCCTGTTTTTCACCTGAACTGACTGGTGTTCTTGAGCCATTTCACAGGGCAGTTAGGAGTCAGCAACATTGCCGTTAGTCTGGAGTCATACTTAGGGATGGGTAATAAATGCAGGCCTAGCCAGTGGCACTTACATCCCCCTCAATTAATGAAGAAAAGGTGCTGGCTGGTCACCTTCTTGAGCCATTACGGTCTTTATAGTGAAGTACTCTACAATACCTGGTACCTGGGATGGTCCAGGTTTTGACCCAGTAAAGATGTGTGAACAGTGCTGTGTGACTTGGACGACAGCTTACAGTGTACAGTGTCCTATACATCTGCTGGCCTTGTCTCTCTGGGTGGTGAAGGTCCCAGGGAGGTGCTGTCGAGGAAGCCTTGAGGAGTTGTTGTAGTGTAGATTACACACATTGAAGCCAGACTGTGGAAGGAGCAAATGTTTGAGGTGGTGGATCAGGAAATCCCAATTCAATGTTTTAGTGCTGAGTTGATAGCCATCCAGCAATAAGCAACATCTTCCTTAGTGCTACATTTGACACAAAAGCATGGAGAGTTTTACTCCTACTTTTCACAATGGCATGGTGGCTCAGTGGTTGGCATCGTTGCCTTAAAGTGCCAGGGACCTAGGGTTGAATTCCACCTGCAGGTGACTGTGTGGAGTTTGCACATTCTCTGTGGGTTTCCTCTGGGTGCTCTGGTTTCCTCACATGGTCCAAAGTTGCGCAAGTTAGATGGATTGGCTGTGGGAAATGCAGGATTATGGGGATAGGGTGAGGGTAAGTCTGAGTGCGATGTTCTTCAGAGGTTCAGTGCAGACTTGATGGGCTGAATGGCCTTTCTTTGCACTGTCGGGAATCTATGATTATTTGTGGAAGAATCGCTTTGAGCTGAGTAGTTAGCAGTTGATACTGTGAAGCTACAGCTGCTTATTTGGCTTTAATGTCACATTCTGTGATAATAACAGTGCAATTTTAGGTATGGCTTCCAACTTCTTTAACTGAAGTTTGCACTTAATTATCCTAACGTGCGATCAAGAATTACACATGCACCAAAAAGTAAAGCTTTGAAAATTTAAATGTTTGGGCCGCAGTCAAATGTGTAGCAATTTTTTTAAAAAGTGTTTAAAGTTTTAGAAGATAGATACAGCTTGGAATTCAGACTGTAGAGTTGCTGGCTACAGAAGCAGCAAGCCCTCCAAGTGGAGAGGGCAGTGTCTACAGGAAGGAGAAAGATAACTGAGCGGTATAGTACAAAGACAACAATCTCTCCCTCATTGTCAGCAAAATGTAGAAGCTAGTCATTGACTTCAGGAAGTGGAGTGGAGGACATGCCCCTGTCGGTATCAATGGGTCTGAGGTGGAGATGGTCGAGAGCACCTAGTTCCTGGGAGTGATGATCACCAACAATCTGTCTTGATCCATTCACATTGCTGATATAGTCAAGAAACACACCAGCATCTCCACTTCCTCAGGAGGCTAAGGAAACTCAGCATGTTGACAAAGATGCACCATAGAAAGCATCCTATCCAGACCAATCACAATGTGGTATGGCAACTACTGTGTCCAAGATTGCAAGAAATTACAGAGACTTGTGAACACAGCCCAGTCCATCTCGCAAACCAGTCTCCATCCATTGGCTCCATCTATACTTCCTGCTGCCTTGGGAAAGCAGCCAGCACAATCAAAGACCCCTCCCACCCTGGTTATAGTGTCTTCCACCTTCTTCAGTCGGGCAGAAGATACAAAAGTTTGAAAACATGTACCATCAGATTCAAGAACAGCTTCTTCCCCACTGTTATCAGACTAATGAACGCATCTCTCATATATGAGAGTTGATCTTTCTCTGCACCTTCTCTGTAACACTATATTCTGCATTCTGTTCTGTTACTCTGATGTACTTATGTAAGGTCTGATCAGCCTGGATAGCATGCAAAGCAATACTTTTCGCTGTGTCTCGGTACATGGGACAATAATAAATCAAATCAGATCAAATTGAATGTAGCTCCTCAGGCACCACAAGAAGCAGCTCATACTGAGAAGGGTAATATCACTGATGGTGGCTTTTTAGCCAGAGTCAGATTGAGGGACAGTGTGTCCTGATTTCTGCTGCGTTGCTGTTTTCTCTGTCTCTTCCTGCTGCAGCTGCTACAGCTTAGATGTTGGATGTCAGGATTCAGGAAACCAGGGTAACAGAAAGGAGGGTGGTTTGAAATGTACCAGCTGTAATTTACCACAGGTGGCAGGATGAGGATGAGCTGGGAGATGAGAAGGGTAATAAAACTATCAGATTGTCATCTTCGATGTTCTCAATGATACTGTTGATGTCAAGCAATCGCACAGTTTCAACAACTGTATTGGAACACAAGCAGCTTGACAACGTGAGTAAGCATAGGACTCAAACAATGTGCATATGTTTATGATATTGTAGCTTTGTAAATAGTGCTGTGGATAAATTCCAAGATACCTGCCTCATCAGAACATCTAATTGTGCTACATGACATGGAATGACATGTAAACCACAGCAGCATCACTCACTTCTGTATTCCCGACAGAAGATTCCACCAATATTGCACAAGGCCACTTTGGAACTGTCAGCACTCATAATAATAAATAAATAATAATCATGTCAGTAAATTATTTCATAGCAAGGAATTGTTCTGCATTGCACAATGTAAGTTATTGGGAGTTTTGTGAAGAGTGATTCCACCCCATTTAAATTCAGTGAAATGGCATCCTGTTGGTTTCTGCACAGGTCGCATGCAGTTTATCAATGGACAGTGCTCCTGTTACAGGTATCCCCTGCTATCCAAAAGTAGAGCATTTCTCTGAAACCTTTCGTAAACCAAAATGGCATAAAGCGAAGAAGCATTAACTTATATGGAAACCTTTTGCCCAATCTCGTAAAAGCAAAAATCCTCTTCGGATTTCTTTCGGTTTGCGAAAACAGGCGTGTCAAAGTGAAGTGGCGTAAAGTGAACTTTCGAAAAACAGGGGATACCTGTACATAATTTTTGTCTAATTATATTCATCCAAACAGTCCAAGTTAGACTCTAAACTCCTTTGTGACTTGGGTATCATCCAACTTTTCTGCCATTAATTAGTTTTAAATAATTTGTTAAATATCTTGTTGTTAAGTTGTTAAATAAATTCCACAACATACAACTTTCCTGATTGGAACATAACCTCTTCTGTGCCTTCCAGCTTACATTCCGACTCCAATCTACTTCGGGGCTGTGATCGATACGACCTGCATGCTTTGGCAACAGGAGTGTGGTGTGATTGGCTCCTGCTGGGAATATGACGTCACGTCATTTAGATTTGTCTACTTTGGACTGGCAGCTGGTCTCAAGTTTGTCGGTTTTATTTTCATCTTTGTAGCCTGGTACTCAATCAAGCATAAAGAAGACCACTTGCAAAGGTGGCGACGTACGGCCTCACCCATAAGCACTGTCAGTGAGCTGATCAGTAACCCAGGGACCCAGCACAACTATGCACAGACTCGGTCATGTCCTACCTTTCAAACAAGGGCTGAAGACAATGAATATCGAACAGAGTCTGGACCAGTCCAGCGGGTAGCACAGACATTTCCTGGGTCACTCCAGGAGGCAGGATATTTCAAAGCCAAGAACACACTGGATGACATTACAGTTCAATATTGATTGAATTCAAACTTGAGCCACCTTGGGTGTTAAGTTGTCAAACACAAATACTGATGGTGGTTTTGAACTTTAGTTCTTTGACAAAAAAAAACACCCTTTGGGAAGTTTCTCCAGGTAAGCCACAGAACCTGTGCCTTTTTTTTAGTTTGAAATGGTGACATACACCAACCAGATAAACCAACCACAGTAGGCTGAAGGGCCAGATACCTCAACAAAATTAAGAGTCTCAGATACCTTGTATCTTTTTAATCTTACGGAGTGATCATTTGCACTCATGCTCTGAGTCAATTTTACGTCGGTTTTTGGAGGAATAAGGAACAGAGACAATTGGTGAACATGGAGGGAAGTTAAAATAGAATCAGTGTAAGTGAGACATTTTTGTTTCGAGAAGCTTCCACATAATTTTTGATTAAATGCTATTCTGATCTGTTCGAGGTGATGTGTTAGAAATCTTTGTTTGTTCAAACTGTCAGTTATTGCAGCTTCCACTGGGAATATGGTGCTGGGGCATAAACTACCATTAAGGTGAGCAGGTCATATCAGAAACTATCTGCCTGTCAACTCCATCGTGATTCCATAAGTTGTGACCAGTGTTATTCGATTGGCGTGTTGAAAACCTACCACAATTCCTGACTTGGGCCTAATAAATTGTGTGCAATAATCATTTTTAATGCGATTATTTAAAATCCTGAGAAATATTTTGCAAGACATCATATTGTAAAACCTTGTAAAGATAGAACAGAAGACGCTAGCAATTGAAAAGAAATTCAGAGTTTGATAGTCGTGTCCTGTGTTCGCAATATTTTCTGTTTTCATTTTCGATAGTTATAATGTTGACATGTCCAGTGCCTTTGCAGGGTGGGCAGGAAGTTAAATGCGAAGTCTTACCAGTTTTCTCCCTTTGGTAGTTCAGTAGATGGTGGCATAATGACCCACTTCTGAGAAGGAGGACCTGCACTCACATTAAGACGTTAATGTTATAAACTCTAGCACTCGGGTGGCAACAGTTGGTACACCCAGGATGACCTGACAGTGAAAACCTTTAGAAATGGTTGAGTAAAATAAAAGAAAATTTTTTTAAAAATTGCAGATGAAACATAAAAACAAAGAATATTGCGAATAGATAGCAAATTTATCTGCATTGAAAAATAAGAAAGAGGCACAAATCTTTCAGGTATGAGCTTTCACTTGTTCTTGAAAACTATCTTTTGAATCCTGGCCTGTTTTGCATTTTGAATATCTTTCTGTATTTTACAGAAGTGGATATTGTGTTTTCTATGGGAAACCAGCTAGTTACTTCCTGTGGAACAAGATAAAAGATGCTAACTATAAAGCTAAATAAAAATGGGTGCAGACTATTGAGCTGTGGCTAAGGTTACTCTGCTTTACCCACGTGTGTAACCCAGCTCATTGACGTCAACCTGATGTGAGACTTAGTTAAGCACAAAAGGAAAGCCTGGATCAAACATTTCTGGGCTGTTTCAAGTAGATTTCTGTTTCAAGTCAGACAGGTCAGCTTGGGAAGCACATCGGGTGCAGTCATCTTTATAAAGGAGGGACCCTCCTCATGTTTACTTTCACAAGGAGGAAGGGCTCCATATAAGGGAGTGTAATGAAGACAGCATCATGGAGGTTGTGATTAATCTTTTCAGCAGGGATTCTTCAAAGGGATGTTTCCTGGACATCCCACTAAATTTGGCAGCAGGATGGCATTGGCATTTGTGTGACATTTGTCACAACAGAGAGGCTGGCTTGATGGATACCTGATCAAAATATCAAAGGAGGAAAATGTCAGATCAGTCAGACATTACTGGGGTGGATCTACCTAAATGAATCACCATCATTGAGGAGATTTGGGTATTGTAGCAGGAGGTGGGGAGTTGGGCCTCTGCATTCTCTTCTTGCCTTACAGGCAATACGTGAGAGCCACGTACCTCACTGATCCGATACTTGCATCTTTTTATTCACTGGGAATTCTGAACCTCGTGTGGTAAAAGATAAGAATTGGGACAAAATGGCGGATGCAGCCTCCTGAAAGTACTCCAGTGATTGGCCTGCCTCCTTGGAAATAGATTGCTTGCTCCTCTCGCTGATCCATTTCTGTGAAACCTGGGAATTGGTAGGAATGGGGTGGAATTCTGGAACTCTACGTTTTCCTTCCCCTCCAACCCCATAATTCTCTGCTCACTCCTGAGTGTCTCATTCTAGCGTAAAGATGGCTGCAGTTTCTAGAACTTTGGGATTGGTGGCCAAGGCATAGACCTGGGACTCCCAAAGGTAGAGAAAATGTAAGTATTTGAGGACAGTCTGCCCTGGGATTGATACATGAGATTTCTAGCCTCTAGACTGGTTAGGCACTGCAGTTCCCAGTCATTGTTTGAGGTTGATGTGGTGCTGTATGGTAATTGAGTGCAGCAGTTGTCAGCTCCATACAAACCCAGAAACTAACCCCGAAACCTGTCTGGGTCTAAGTCTGGGGTGCTATAAATCTCTGGGTGTACAATATATACATTACTGCTAAGGCTATACCCTGTGCGTTTTCAGAGGTGGTGGGATGAATATTGCTACAGATTTATTTTCCAACCTGGAATGACTGACCAACTGGGTGTTCCCCACTGGGAAGGAGCTGGGAAGTAACCTCATTCATAGAATCATAAAGATGTACAGGATGGAAACAGATTCATTGTGCTGACCAGATAGCCCAACCTAATCTCGTCCCATTTGCCAGCACTTGGCCCATATCCCTCTAAACTCTTCCTGTTCATATACCCGTCCAGATGCCTTTTAAATGTTGTAATTGTACCAGCCTCCACCATTTCCTCTGGCAGCTCATTCCATACACGTATCACCCTCTGTGTGAAAAAGTTGCCCCTTAGGTCTCTTTTAATTCTTTCCCCTATCACCTTCAACCTATGCCCTCTAGTTTTGGACTCTCCCACTCTGGGAGTAAGACCTTGTCTATTCACCCTATCCATGCACCTCATGATTTTATAAACCTCAATAAGGTCACCCCTGAGCCTCCGACGCTCCAGGGAAAGTAGCCCCTGCCTATTCAGTCAGCCTCTCCCTATAGCTCAACGTCCTTGCAAATCTTTTCTGTGACCTTTCAACAACATCCTTCCAGTGGAAAGGCAACCAGAATTGTCGGCCTCACCAATGCCCTGCACAGCCACAGCATGACCTCCCAACTCCTGTACTCAAATGTTCGATTTATTCTGGTGAGCAGCTGACACATGTTGCATCTCCACGGTGCTGCCAGGATGGTGTGTTGGTATGAGTTGGGTGGAGTGGGTGGAAGGATGTGGGGAAGCAGTACGGTCCTGTGAGGGAGGGAGTCTTGCTCCAGCAGGCTCCCTGGAAAATTCTTTTTGATTTTGTGTTTTCAGACTCACCGTTAGTCACTGAAGGAAGTGGAACAGAGCAATGCCAACTCCTGTTGTGCTTTAGGATGCTAACTTCCCACAGGGACGCAAAAACAGATTATGGTCCCTTCATTTATGTCTAATTTAGTGGCCTGAAAAATACCAGGTTTAAGGCCAAAATAGCCCAGTTTGACTGGGGATTTAAAGGCTCCTGGTTCTGTCCAAAGTTTCAGGATTCAGTCTGGTTGTTTAAGGGTCTTGTGGCACAGTGGCAGTGTCCAAATATCTGAGCCAGAAGTACCAGGTTCAAGTCACACATAAGGACATCGTGGCTATGGAGGTATATCAAAATTCATCCAAACAGATGGAGTTAAAATAAAATCAGGTCAGACTTTGTTCCCTAAAATCGCTTCATTTCCATCCCATGTCTTGCATAAATACTTGGGTGGTCACAGAGCCACATTACCGATGAACTCTCCACTATATTTTTACAGTGAGCATTAACAGGTTTGAAGTATTTTTTCCAGCTAAAGTGAATGGCATTTACTTTAACTTCTCAAAAAACGTTTATGATTTGTTGACTTGAGTAATGCACCAGTTCATTTTAATATAATTTACACAGCAGCATTGTGTGTTTGCCATCAAATAAGGAAATGGTTTGCCACGAATTATGACACAAAGTCATCTTTCTTTAAACACAAAATGCGAGATCAGAATTTTATTAACTCATATATATTTTAAGAAAGGGAAAATCACAAGACCTAGAAAGGGTCATTGTTTCTGTTAACAGTGATGTGGGCAAATTACCTCCCTTTATCCATTGCCTTAACACAGCTGTCAATGTGTTTATTTTAAATAGTTTAAAAGCTGTCACTGAAGCGTGTCATAAGAACATAAGATAATGTCTTGTTACTCATTTATCGGCTAATATTTCTAAAGCAGTTTCTAGTTTAGATCAGGATCAACTTTGGTTTTAGTCAGATATTGCTAACAGAATAGAATAGCTAAGGTACCTATCCAAAATGTGCACAACAATATATCCTACAACTGTACTAAAAGTATACACTAAGGCCAGAGTAGAAGCAAAGCTTAATGTTTACAGGAACTGCTATACATGATTTTAGTCTCCTTTTGCAACTATTTCAGTTAAAGCACTACAGTCACTCGACATTTGTTCACTAGTAAATATATCTAACCACTAAGTTTGTTCAGTTTTGTCATTTAGCAGCATCTTGTTAGTTTTAGCTTGAATACAGAACAAATAAAATAGGATTTAATAAGAAATCTTGATTGCACTTAATAGTAGAGAAAATAATTGGAATGGAACATGTAATATATTTCCAAAGGTTTTTTTTATATAATTGCAATTCACCTTTTTGTTATAAAACATATCTGATGCAGAAAACTTTGAAATACTTGAATATTGAAATGCAATATTGCATATATGTTCACTAATGTTTCATCTGCATGCACTTTTAAGTTTGCTTCCTTTCCAGGAAATGCCTGAAACATATTTCATTGCAGTAACACAGAAATTGTAATTCACCCAATGCAAAATGCCTCCAATTATTTCACATGCCTATAGAACAATATTTAAATAGTATAATGTCATACTAGTATAGTTTCTAAAGGTTAGATGGTCTTCACATTTCTGAACTTTAGATCTCATCCATTCTGTACAAGACAGTTGGATGGAATTTAGGGAGGCCTACAGTAAGTAATCCAGTCAAAGCCATACAGCAAATTAAGCGAGAGACCTCAAAATGCATTTACTCCTTGCTGAAACTGAAGCAACTATTAATGTGCACAGCTTGTCTCACAAGACTGACCCTTTATTGTCAAGATATTGTTTAGTTTCCCTACCTTTTAATGCTTCTCTGCTTCCTTTCTTATCTATTCCAACATATCAATGGTATAAATCTGGCCTTTTCCTTTACAAGTTCAAAAATATTTTAAGTCGGATTGTAATAACTTGAATAAAGTGTGTGTATATATTTTGACCAATAGCACAGCCTGTCACTCAGGGCAATCTATTCATGGATAAACATCTGGCATTGTATCCTCTTGAGACTGCATATTCTATAAGCTGTGTTCAATAGAAGCTCTTTTGTATAAATACTGTAGTTCATAATTGAAATAGATAAAGACAGTGACATAATTACGTTAATAGAAAATCCGAATGTGGTTGTGCTTTTATTGTGTGGAGCGGGAATGTCTCTGATCGGAAATTCACAAATTAACTTGATTATATCCAGGTTGAATGAGTGATGGTTTGCAGTATGATAAATTCACAAAATTAGTGCAAATCTACTTTTGTGGTCAGGTTCTAAGTGAAAGACTGTGCAGTTAGCACTGGGGAAAAATAGCTGCTCAAAGCAGGTGATTACAGCTACAGATGACCATTAATGCAAGTTTTATTCTTATTTCAGATCGCTCAATTAAATTTACATAATTTACAAAAATTAAATTTTTGTAGAAATGATTCTTTTTGAAAGATGGGATTAAAGTTAGAACATTTCATAGAGTACACTGCTTGGCCTAACAACAGATGCCTTGGATTAAATATGCCAGAATCCCAAAGTATCTAGGTGTTTTTCTTAGCTACCGACTTTGTCCTTGCCACCTTTGCAAATGTTATATCTTCCCTGCTATCCCAAAGGTGGTGATTCCTTGCTAATAATTAATGGGTGCTTGTCCCTCTCAGATACATCACTCAGTTATTCGTGTGTGTGTATTGACAGTGAGCATTGGTCATTACTCAACACGGTGGCTCAGTGGTTAGCACTGCTGCCTCACAGCACCAGGGATCCAGGTTCAACTCCGGCCTCGGGCGACTGTCTGTGTGGAGTTTGCACATTCTCCCCGTGTCTGCGTGGGTTTCCTCCGGGTGCTCCGGTTTCCTCCCACAGTCCAAAGATGTGCCGGTCAGGTGAATTGGCCACGTTAAATTGCCCATAGTGTTAGGTGCATTAGTCAGAGGGAAGTGGGTATGGGTAGGTTACTCTTCAGAGGGTCGGTGTGGCCTTGTTGGGCCGAAGGGCCTGTTTCCACACTCTAGGTCATGTAATCTAATCAACAAGCCAAGCTCAACCCATTCTGACTTAGTACTTTCAACAGGGAACACAGGATAGCAGACAGGACCTGGAACACTTCCCTCACCAAAAGTTTACTGCCTTTGCAGCTGAAATCAGGTAACCAAGCGCACACCGTAACCCTCAGATAATCACTGGATTAAGAACATATTGAGTAAAAGCAGTAAAGATCCATTGAGTGCAGGTGAATGCAATTCTTTTACAATGTTTGGAGTGGGCATTTTAACCACATACCTCTACCAGCAGCAGCATCAATAGACCCCTTCCACGGCGGAGGGTAGGGGGGTCCAATGGGAACAGGAGTTGACTTGTATTTTTCAAGACGATGTTTAAAACAATCGCATCAATTGTACTGGATATATATGCGGTGTGCTTGTCACGAACAAAAAAGTGACTTCTATAAGTCCATTTCTTTTTGGAGTATACTGTAGTCGATATTTAAGTTTTCTAAATAATTGGTTTATTGATAATGTATTTATTTCAAAGACTGTAATAATGACTGTTGTAAAGCCTTTAATTGCTTCCTTTTGTTATCAGGAACATCTGTAAACATCATGTTCATTAACAACCTGTTTACATGAAATACTTGATATGTTGTCAATAAAATAAAACTGATGCAGATCACATTATTGGAGCATGGAAAACGCAAAAGGATTTTCAATTTGTGTTTTATGCATATGACAGAAATAATTAGCATGTGTCTTTTGGATCTGAGTACAAGTTGGAAACTTTGATATTACATTTATAATGCAGAGCTTTTTTTCAGTTACCAAGTTTATCAGAAAGAGGTATGTCTCTTAAAGATCCTGGCTGACAGAGAGAACAGGGGATTCAGAAGGTCTTCAGCTGGCTGGTCAGTGTACAAGTAAATAAAGGGTAATTTGGTGATGGGATACCTGCCTCTGTGCAGTTATTTTAGGACGAGATTGGGATCCCATTTCTAGGTGTCAATTTCTAGGATCTCCCCTCCCATCTCACAGGATCTGAAACTGCTGTGGAAAATTCCACTCTCAGTTTTTAATCTGACTTGAGTAATTTCTTCCCTTTACCTCCACAAACTTGTGTCAACAAATACAGATTGAAGAAACGTATGGGTAGCTGGGAGTAACAGCAGCAGTGATCTGAATAACAGCCACAAGTCCTGTAAAATATGTGTATCTTCCAACTCAAACATCTGCAGTCCTCGCTTTCTCCCATCTTCCAACTTATGTCTCATCTTCAACAGTTGGAAGAGAAGGTTTGGGCTAATAAATATGAGGAGTTTCTTACACAAAAAGACCAAATCTTTAACTCATTGCAGGGTATGATAACCACACATAGACTGTTATGAACATTCCTGTGTTTTTAATTCAGTTTTGACTCTGGCACCTTTTGCACTCTGCATTTCTAATGATAATTATGTTCTCACAGAAGGATTAAGCATTGTGGTTTAATCACTGCAAGTTTATCCAGAAACAAGCAACATGTAATTGCCAGTAAATAGTGTGGCCAATGTTGATTACAGACAAAAAAAAACACACTGATACAAATTTTTACCCTTTGAACAAAATATCATGAACTGCACTTAGTCTGGTATCTTTCACCTATCCATGTGTACATTGGCTAAGAAGTGTATGATGTTGACAATGCATAATCAAAACAAAATCTGTGACCACTGTAAAACTGACACAGATTACACAAACCTTCATGCAAGTAAATCTAGGGGTTATGCTAAAAAGGCTTTTAAACTATAAACAGATTTATCAAAACAGTGACACATCAAGTAAATTGTAAGTACTTTTACCTAAGTTTTACTCATAATGGGGCACCATATTCATGAAAAAGTGATTGCAAACATAATTAATGTGAAATCTCATTAGAAGTGCATCTTATTACAGGTGCACTCAATGATGTCAAGATAGAAGTGACAGATGATTCTTATCCCTCAACCACAAAGCAAATTTGCAAACCATTTTCAGAAGTACAATGTCCCTTTAAATATCATGTCCCATCATGTGTGCACGTGTGACAGGAAATGGGAAAAAGTAACGAAATGAAAGAAAATACAGCACTTTGACTTTACCTTGTTCCTTCATTAAAAAGAGATTCAAAACAGGCAAAGGTTAAAAGAAAGCAATGGCAAAAACAAAATGACAATCCGAAAATATTTTAGAAAAAAAAGCTGATAACTGACAGCACATTACAGTGTGAAGAACACAGAATTAAATTTCCTTTACACATTATGGCTAAAATGATCAGCCCGATAAAAAACTTACTGAGCCAATGCTCTGCACCGTTAATACATCCACACTTGGCAGCCAAAGTCGGCAAATATTTTGTGAAGAATAATGAAAGTGCAAAAAAACTTTGTAAGAAGAAAACACTGCTGTACTTATACATTGTTTGTGATGGTGAATTAGTGTCTAAAATGAGGACTTTATGGAATGGATAGCTCACAATCATGAGACCTTCTAAGTCTGGCCAAACCAGTGACATTTTTACAGGCTTGGAGAATTTCTTGCCGCACTTTGGGACATTTTGATCCCGGTTACATAACACTGAACATTTAAATATATATTTATATAAAGAGCTGCAAAAGAGTTCAATTATAAGAGGAATATAACTTATTCCCTCATTCCGGACAACGCTGCTAACATAAAATTGTGATATTTCTGCCAATGGTTGGTCTGTCGTGAAATGTATCTCTGATGGAAATGGAATGTGCTTTGTTTGGACCTCACAGTATAAATGGATTTTGTAAAAAAAATCAAACTGTTATTAATAACTGTCCAAATAAATAATGAATGGGTTGTGAGTTAATGAATGGATGGTGGGGAAAAGGCACTGCCTTCTGTACTGACATTCCTTAGGATTCCTTCTCCACTGTTTGGGGGCTCTTCCTGAAGTTGGCTACTTGCTGATCTCTCATTGCTGCTGACACTGGCTTCATCAGGAATTGTGAAAGCTTTATGATAAAACTGACCAACAGAACCAGCAGGAAGATAGATTTGATCTTCAAAGATGTCCAGCTTCTCATCCTGTACTTCATTCTGATTGCTAGGTGATAGAAGCACATCACTTGGTGGCAGGACAAAGCTGTTTCTGGTCTCAATCTCTGTCAGGCCATTTCCGCTGACACCCAGTTCATTTTCCAGCTCCACCCATTCTTTTATCAGTTCTTGTGTCTGATTATGTCTCCACCGTTCAGAATTTGAAAAATGCTTATCTGGTATGCGATTGTAATTTATCACTTTCTCCTTTGCGCTGTTGCCACTTGTAATGCTTGAGGTTGAACTCATTGAGTTTATAAGTACGTCAGGTTGTTCTTCTTTTACCTCCCATAACGTCAGGCCACTAGATTCACCCTCTGGCTCAGTAAAGAATACATTTTCCAAAACAGGTGATGCAGTAGATGCCATGTCCAGTGCTGTGGTGTCAATGGTCATTAAATCAAGAGTCCCGCCCTTAGTCAATGCAATGGGCTCAGAAGTTTTAATGTGTCCAGAAAAAGTCTTCAACAGTGCAAATGTTCTATCTACATCCTTCCAGTAATTAGTCCAGTCTCCAAAGCTAAGGCTATAATTAGGCCTGTGTTCAAACAAGCTTTCATCCACACTGTACAAATTTTCAAGTCCTTCCCAGCTGATATATTCTGTGAAGTTTGGCAGTTTGATTGGATTAGCCTTCCCATCCATCCCATAGCTGTCCTCTGCTGACAGAAACAAAGATTCAGAGTTGATTATTTTCACAGATGGGGCATGCCCATAGCTGATGTACAGCTTTTACAGGCCGGCATGCACCTGCTGCAATAACAACTTGCTACTGACAGGCCAAACTAAAGGTAGAACATCCCACAGCACAAAGAACAGGTTGAGAAAGTGCACATTGTCATTTTACCAGATGCGACAGGGAAATGAAGAATTCTTAGGAGCAGAAATAATAATAGACCACAAGCAAAAGCTCATAGCGATGTAGAAATTTCTTAGAGGGCGTTTCTGTGTAGCCATTTATATTTTGCATGCTGTAAACGCAGTGTAAGTTAAAAGTTAATTTTCATCTTATTAAATACTGCCCTTAATAATCCCCTAAATTTATTCAAATAATATTTAGCAAGCAAAAGGTTTGACAATGTTATTAGTTCTAGATAACAAAGGGAGTATGCAGGGAGAGAGACAATGGATGTGTGTCAGGTACTTAAGAAAATAAAAGGCAGGAAGTGAATGAGTCCCCTAAAACATCCATTCTTCAAACTGTTTTCTGTTGAAAATATTGGTGGTATGGAAAATGATAGTTCATCCGGGGTGTGCAGACTGTCCCAGGCCCATGGCACCAAACGTAGTTCAGATGGAAGTTGGACTCGACCTCAACTATTGCCTTTTATCCAGATATGGGAAGGATGTGAAGGCTTTAGAAGAGATGCAGAAGAGATTCATAAGATTGACTGTTCTCATAGATTTATAGAATTTTACAGTATAGAAAGAGGCCATTCAGCCCATCGTGTCTCTACCAGCTCTTGGAAGAGCTACCAAGCCCTATGTCCTTAGTCCTCTAAATTCATTATTTTCAAATATATCCAGTTCTCTTTTGAAACCTTCATGACTTTCCCAGGTGGCACATTCCAAATCGTAACAACCCTCTGAGTAAAAAGGTTTCTCCACATCTCACTCCCAGCTCTCTTGCTGACGATCTTAAAATTGTGACCCCTCATTACTGACATACCAACTAGTGGAAACAGAATCTCCTTCTTAACTCTTGTTCAGAATTTTTAACACCTCAGTAAGGTCACCTCTTAATCTTCTCTGCTTCAAGGAGAATAAGCCCAATCTCTAACCTTGCCGTGCATCTAAAATCCCTCATTCCTGGGATTATTCTAGCAAATCTCTGTACTCTCTCCAGGGCTTTAACATCCTTCTGTAAATAAGGTGTCCAGAACTCCAAATGAGATCTAACCAATGATTTGTAGAGGGTCAGCATCACTTCCTTGCTTTTATACTCTATCTCTCTATGTATAAACCCAAGGATTCTATAACAACTGTTTCACCTTGCCTGGTCACTCTCTGAGAATCATGTACATGAACCCCAAAGTCCCTCTGCTCCTGTATCTCCCTCAGTGTTTAGATTAGATTACCTACAGTGTGGAAACAGGCCCTACGGCCCAACAAGTCCACACCGACCCTCTGAAGAGAAACCCACCCCCCCTGCATTTACCCCTGACTAAATCACCTAACACTACGGGCAATTTAGCCTGGCCAATTCACCTAACCTGCACACCTTTAGACTGTGGGAGGAAACCCAGAGGAAACCCACACAGACTCAGGGAGAATGTGCAAACTTCACACAGACAGTTGTCCAAGGCGGGACTTGAACCTGGGTCCCTGGCACTGTGAGGCAGCAGTGCTAACCACTGAGCCACCGTGCCGCCCCATTGAGCCTGTATTATCTCTCCAGATTTCTTCTGCCAACACACATTACTTCCAATTTCTCTACATTGATATCCATCTGACAGGTGTCTGCCCATTTGGCCAACTTGTCAATGCCCCTCTGAAGTCCCTCAGCGCCATCCTCACAATTCACTCTTCCCCCAGCTTGGTGTCATTTTCCTTAGAGAAAATAAGGTTATGAGAAGATTTGATACAGATGCTTAAAACCATCAGGGGCATGGACAGAACAGGTCAGGAGAAACTATTCCCAGTAGTATAAGACCATAAGACCATAAGACATAGGAGTGGAAGTAAGGCCATTCGGCCCATCGAGTCCACTCCGCCATTCAATCATGGCTGATGCGCATTTCAGCTCCACTTGCCAGCGTTCTCCCCGTAGCCCTTAATTCCTCTAGACAACAAGAACCTATCAATCTCATAAGGATCAACACAAGACAAAACAGATTTGACATAATTCCAAGAAACAACAGCAATAAGAGGAAACACTTTTTCATGCATCATGTGATTCATGTTCGGAATGGACT
This sequence comes from Chiloscyllium punctatum, assembly GCF_047496795.1. Taxonomy (NCBI): domain Eukaryota; kingdom Metazoa; phylum Chordata; class Chondrichthyes; order Orectolobiformes; family Hemiscylliidae; genus Chiloscyllium; species Chiloscyllium punctatum. The sequence goes on from NC_092743.1 coordinate 137,233,058, forward strand.
GCCTGAGGGTTTGGTGAAAGCAGATCCAACTGCTGCATTCACGATATATTGGTTTGTTATTTGAAAAGAAACAATATGCAGGGCTTTGGGCAGAAGGCAAGGGAATAGCAGCAGGTGAATTGCTCATTGCTAGCACAGATTTGACAGGCTGAATGGCCTACTTGTGTGCTGTGACTATTGTTTGATTTGGTGACATACAATCTCTCACGGACATAAATACACACATCTGGAAATCCTTGCAGTTGAAATCTGCAGGAAAGTCATATTGGAATCAATACGTTAACTGTGTTTCTCTGTTTCTCCAATGATGCTGTCAGACTTGCTGAGTTTCTCCAGCTTTTTCTGAATTTGTTTTAGATTTCCAGCATCTGCAGTATTGTGCCTTTACTTGCTTTCCTGCAAATTATATCTGGTAGAGAGATTTCACCAACAAAATCTAGTGTCTGGCTCAAAAATATTTATACAATGAAAAAATAATCTCAAAATTGATATTGGCTACTTACTTAGATGGTCAGCAACATTTAATTTCAATATAACCACACTAAGAGGTCAGAGCCATTTGCTAAAGTGTAGAATGCATCTTAGACCTTGCGTCCCCAAATAAAGACAAGAACTATTTTGTGAGTCATACGATCACTACAGTGGCCTGGAGAGCTTCTTACCTCGGGAATGGGGATTCCTTGATCAAAGGCATTCAGTGCCTGACTGAGCTCGCCATCAGGAACGACGTGCCTATTATAAGCGACTCAGAGAGTCATAGAGTCATTACCGCACGGAAACAGACCCCTCAGTCCAACCCGTCCATGCTGAGCAAGTTCCCAAACTGAACTAGTCCCACTTGCCTGCATTTGACCCATATCGCTCTAAACATTTCTCATTCATGTACCTATCCAAATATCTTTTCAGTTTTGTAACTACTGCATCTACCACTTCCTCTGGCAATTGATATCACATGTGAACCACCCCTCTGTGTGAAAAATTGCCCCTCTGGTCCCTTCCAAATCTTTTCTCCTCTCACCTTAAACCTGTGCCCTTTGATTTGAACTCTCCTACCCTAGGGAAAAGGCCTTTTGCTATTCACCTTATCTATGCCCCTCATGATTTTATAAACTTCTGTAAGATCACCCTTCAGCCTCTGACGCTCCAGGGAAAACACCCCCAGCCTGTTCACCCTCTTCTTGGAACTCAAATGCTCTAGTCTCAGTAACATCTTTGAAAATCTTTTCTGCACCATTTCCAATTTAACACCATATTTCCTCTAGCAGGTAACCAAAACTATGCATAGTACTTCAAAAGTGGCCTCACCAATGTCCTGCCCAGCCACAACATGACGTCCTAACTCCTATACTCAATACTCTATCCAATGAAGGCAAGCATACCAAATACCTTCTTCACCACCACTTCCAAGGAACTATCTACCTGAACCCTTAGGTCTCACTCCCTTGTCCTTACTTCAGAACTAGGTAAAAACCATGACTGCAGATGCTGGGAACCAGATTCTGGATTAGAGTGGCGCTGGAAAAGCACAGCAGTTCAGGCAGCATCCGAAGAGCAGGAAAATCGACATTTCGGGCAAAAGCCCTTCTTCAGAACCCCCTGCCCTCCACCCCTCCGCCCACCCACTCTTCCACCAACAGCCTCCCTTCTCAATGTCGACTTTCAATCGCAGTTGTGAAGTGAAATCAGCAGAATAGGCTGGACACCCTGGATTATTCAGTAAAATACTAGGGAGAGGCGATAAATGCTGATCCAGCAAACAACACATACATCCCACAAAGTGAACAAAACAAAAATCAGAATTTGATTTGCAACAAAAGAACGCAGAACTGACAAACTTGACTGAAATCAGAAGGCATGCTGGGATGCTTACCAAGCTTTAATGTTGATGTGGAGGTGCCGGTGTTGGGCTGGGGTGGATAAAGTCTGAAGTCACATGACACCAGGTTATAGTCCAACAGGTTTATTTGAAATCTCTCTGCCTATAAATTCTATTCCTTTGCACTTCCCTCAATTTCACCTGACAAAGGAGCAGTGCTCCAAAAGCTTGTGATTTCAAATAAACCTGTTGGACTATAACCTGGTGTTGTGTGACGTCTTACAAGCTCCAATGTTACCACAGATATCATCAATGCTTCAGACTGTTGAAGGCTAACTGCTAAGTTCAAGAGACAAACTACTTACATGGACAGAAAGACAAGATTAGAACTAACATAAGTTATTACGATGATAGGTGGCTTTTTAAGCCATTAAAAAGAGTAAGGGGTGAAATATATGTGAGCTAACTTGCTGCATCAACAGGCGATGTGGACTTGTTGGGCCGAAGGGCCTGTTTCCACACTGTAGGGGAATCTAATATGAGATGTAAAACAGCCAATTTGCAATCACTAGGAGACAGAACCAGAAGCAGTTCAAAGAGGACGTCAACAAATTAACCACTCAGTCCCCGGAAACTGAAGATTTATCATTTTGAGTTTCAAATCGCACTGTTGGACAAGCTTGAAGGTATCTCTATCGTTAAAACTGTCTTAATGCCAGTAAAATCAATCATTAAGAAAAATGTTTCTGCCTTGAACAATTCTTGCTTCCCATACCAACAAGAGTGAGAATAAAACTCCACTCACTTTTTCCAGTGGGAATGAAAATTGGAAGGTTTCTGTAACAGATAGCTGTCCCACATCTGGTTCTGATGAAAGATCATTGACCTGAAAAGATAATTGTCTTTCTCTCCACAGATGCGTATTTCTAACAATTTTTGTTTGTTGTTTTAGTTCTAGCTGACCCACATTGTTACATTCATATCTGGCACCAAGTTGAAGTAGAACAGAGTTTCTATGTTATATTGTAAAGAAATCACTTTATGAGTTTATTACACATTCACATTTTAAATACATTGACTTTACTTATGTTTGTCTGGTATAAGCAAAGCAGTAATAACATCATATTCATGAATAACAGAATTCCTACAGTATGGAAACAGGCCAAGGAGACAGCAGCTTTACTAGCTCACACAGTGCTGCTGTGGGCCACTCTATTATGAAAGGGCTCTAATGTCAGAGGTCTAAGCTACTTGTTATTATCAGGCCAGAGGACCATTTCAACACAAACATCCCTGGTCAAAAGATGCAAATAGAAGCCAATAGAACTGGTCAGACTCTGCTCCAAGCACCTGTTGATTATTTCCACTGGCAGCAAGGTGGAAGATACTATCAAAGGGTCAGATTTGTATTCTGGCTTCCCAGTGAGGTACTCTGCATAAAGTAATCTTGGTGCGTGCCGGCTTTATTCCCCCCTTACCAGCCTCCATGATTACTAACCACAACCTCATCTCCCAATGCCCCAGTTATTACGGTTACTGTGGTGGCCTGCCTGCCTAAACATTCATCTGTGAAAATGTATGACATTGTCTGCCTGATATCTCTGTAAGAGCCCTCCAAACTTAACAAGGGCAAGGTCTTAAAATTTTAGGAGTTCTGAGGATGGGTTACCGGACCCGAAATGTTAACTCTGATTTCTCTTCACAGATGCTGCCAGACCTGCTGAGTTTTTCCAACAACTTCTGTTTTTGTTTCTGATTTACAGCATCCACAATTCATTCAGTTTTTTCCTTAAAATCCGAGGGTTTACCTCACCTGGTCCAGGAAACTAACCAGCAGCTGCACTCCCCCAGTCAGCCAGAAAATTGAAAATGAAAATTTCGGGAAATTTTTAAAGCTGTATTTTAAGCTGTTTTGAAAATGTCATATGCAGTAAATAAATGATGACACAAAAACAAGCTAAGAAAACTATTATAGGGAAAAACATGGAAATACAATGAATCTTATGAATCTATAATGAACGGCATGGCCTGTGAGAGTTAGGGAAAAAGATTAAAGCTGAAAATCAAAAGCAAATCCAAACAAAATCAACACAGAGCAAGCAGAAAAGGTGGCTACTCATCCACCCCCCACAACCCCTCCATCCCCTTCCCTAACCTCCCAGTCTTGGTTTGGACAATCAGGTGGCTGGATAGGTTTCTTCTTGTGAACATAAGGCAATGAAAAATGATGAATGGTTAGAAGTTGCGGGGGAACACCAAAGCAGGATTGCAGCAACGACACGATTAGCTTACATGCTAAAAAGAAAGTTTTATTAGTGAAGTGGGTGACGAACTCTGAGAGAAAGTGAACAAATCGGTCAGTAGGAATAAGCAGTATTTTACAAACATAATGAGGTGCAGTTCACTAGCATGAGCCGATTTATCCTCTCTTATAAATACACGGTCCCATAAAAGACACGATGCTTCATCTTACTGTAGATCAGCCATGCAAGCTAATTCATTGATGTGGAATTGATATTACCTTTACTGTATACCCTTTGTCAGGAACAAGAACCTAATTGGGAGATACATCTAACACTGTAAGGAAGGGTGAACCTTGAAAATAAGGATCAGGTTTGTGCAGTTTTTTTAATACTTTGCCTCCTTTAAGTGATTCCCTGTAGAAGTAGAGCAGGGAATGGTCAGAGTATGTTTGACATTCATTTACTCTTGGAATAAAGGAAACACAACAGCCAATTCGAATATAGCCAAGTTCTCATAAACATCAATGGAGTAAATGGTTGGCTTGTGCTTTAGTGAGAACAGCAGTGAAAGCTTTGTGGTTCGTTATTTTAATAGGATCATAGAATTGTATGGATCTCATCTGAAATACAGCACTGCCACCAATGCACCATTCAATTCTGAACTGAAATGTCAGCCTCAGAATCTGTACTTAAGTCTTTGGAGTGGGGCAAAACCTTGTGACTCAAATGAATGACTGCTAACATTTGGCCACTGCTGACAAAGACTCCTGCTCCCTAGATAGTGAGTTTTGAGATCAGGGAAACTCAGATGGGTGACTGAGGAAGGAGGTATTAGGTGATGGGGCAAGGCAGGAGAGTTGTCAGCAAAGAAAAGGACATGATTGGATAAAGGGTGAAAGAGAAGTCGGACCTTGCAACAATTACAATCACCAGGGAGAGGAAAATTCTTAGAACTAAAAGCTATCCTAATGAAATTCATCTTGAGTCTTAAAAGATGTGGCTATTGGGATAGTGGATGCATTGGTTTTAATCTTCTGAAATTCCAACAGATGGTAAACTGAAAACGTGAGTCTCAATGGAATGAGGCAGAGTCAAAATGGTTTTGTGAAAGGGAGATCATGTTTAACTAATTTGAGATAGTTGAGGAAACTAGAAGCAACATGGATAAAGGGGCACTTGTGCATGTGGTGAATTGAGATTTGCAAAAGGCTTTTAACAAGATGAAACATTACTTGACAAAATTAAAGCTCATTAATTAATGGGTAATATATTGGCATGAATAGAGGATTGGTTAGCTAATGGGAAAGAAAGAAGAGGCATAACTGGATTATTTTTGGGTTTGTATGATTAAGGGGAGTTCCAGAGGGACCAGTTCAGTTGCCTCACTTATTCAAAGTCTAACTTTGTGACTTGGATGAAGGGACTATGGTTGCTACATATGCTGATGATACAATGATAGATAATAGTGTAAAGTGGGAAAAGGGCATAAGGAATCTGCAAAAGGATAGGAATAGGCTAAGTGAGTGGCCAAAAAATCTGGCAGATGGAACATAATTTGGGAAACTATGAATTTATCAACTTCAGCAGGAAAATTAAAATTAGAGGATATTATTTAAATGGAGAGAGATACTCTGAGGTAGAAATGGATCTGAATGCCCTGGTACATGAACCATCAAAGGTTAGTTTGCATGTCCAGCAAGTGATTAGTAAGGCAAATAAAATGCTGTCATTTATTGCAAGGAGAACAGAATATAACAGTATGAATACTTTGCTATAGTTAAAAAAAAGGGGTATTGGTGAGACCCACATTTAGATTATTGTGAACAATCTTCATCTCCTTATTTAAGAAAGGACATAATTGTATTAGTAGCAGTTCAGAGAAGGTTCATTCAACTGATTCCTGGGATGAAGAGGTGATCTTATGCAGAAAGGTTACTTCGGTGGACCTGTAACCGTTGAAGTTTAGAAGAATGAGAGATTAACTCTTGAAACATATAAGGACCTGAGGGGATTTGACAGGATCCAAGCTGAAAAAGTATTTCCATTTGTAAGGGTGTCGAGAACCAGGGGAGACAGTTTAAAAATAAGAGGTCTCCCATTTATGATGGAGATTGGCATAAAAGTTTTCTTCCAGAGACCTTGTGGAGGCAGGGTCACTGAATACTTTAAAGGCAGATTTAGGTAGATTCTTGGCCAACAAGGGAGTCAAAGGTATCAGGGGCATCAGGAAAGGGGTTGAGACTATTACCTTACTACTCTGAATCTTCATTTTACGTAAGGAATCACGTGTGTCTGGTCTGCCGAGACCTCAATAGGACAAGCACAGCCATGGCAACACTTGTGATTCCTTCTTACTGGGATGAGTAATAATCCCCAACTGACCTACAGAATGTGCTGTTCCCACCCAGGACTTGCAATATCTAAATATTTGGTAAACCTGCCAACATCGGTGAGGCTGCTTCTGGTTTTAGTAGAACCTAAAGTGCCAGCATTTCATTTAATAATTTTACACTTGTGCAGGTAATTTTAGTTATATCTATTTTGGAAGACTCTGTGTGACATACTCTTTCCCTTTTCAAAGATGTCTATTTATCAATCGTTTGTCATTCTTATTCTGTAAATGGCATCTGGGGCTTCTAGTCAATGGCCTTTGGTGATGCAGCCATTGTTGCTTCTTGAAGATGGAGCTTAGTCGCCATTTATTACACCACTTTGTTAGTAGATATAAGACCGTAAGAAACAGGAACAGGAGTAGGTAAAAACAAGGGCTGCAGATGCTGGAAATGAGAGTCTAGATTAGAGTAGTGCTGGAAAAGCACAGCAGGTCAGGCAGCATCCGAGGAGCAGGAAAATCGATGTTTCGGGCAAAAGCCCTTCATCTAGGAACGGGAGTAGGCCATTCGGTCCCTTGAGCCTGCTCCACCATTCAATAGAATCATGGCTGATCTAACATTCCTCACATCCACTTTCCTGCCCTTTCTCCGTAACCCTTTGATTCCATCACTGATCAAGAATCTAACTCAGCCTTCAAAACAAAGGAGGGTCAGGTACTGAACTGGCGGGCCTGTCACTACTGCTGTTCCTCCAGATAATAACCTCCTTCTCCTTTCTCCCATCAGTAAACAAACCTGACACCAGATGATACCACAGCGATCTTGAAAATAGAAAGAGGCAGTTCTGACTTCAGAATATAAAGAATCATTGAATTAAGCATAAAGCAAGAAAAAAGAGAAACCCTCATTTGTCTGAGAATGAGAAAGGACCTGTTGAAAGAGACAAGATGTGGCAGAATCTTTTATTTGTTGATACAACAATATACACCCTGAAACGGCACTAATGTGCTTTAACAAAGATGCCACTGCCCATGCAATATAATGTCAAAAGTATTCAATTCCTTGCAATCCCAACTGTCAAATTATAGCTATGGTGACTTCTGTGCAATTATCCCTTTTTCCAATAAAACCATAATAATAAATACTTTGCGGCCATAACATATTTAATGATGACTTAAGATAAAAGAGTCAGGACCACAAAACTGAAGAAACAGGGATGCATGGAAATCGAAAACTTAAGAGTTAAGTTTTAACTGGCATGTCAACAGTGATATCTTCCCTATTTGAAGAATGAATACTAATAAATCGCTTTTAGTCACTCACAAGGACTTGAAGCTAGGCTTCCTCAACTTTGGCCACTTTCGATGCTGCTGTTCCCTGGCAACCAGGTAGCAGGAACAAAAAGAGGCAAATATCAATCAGTTAGATTTTAAAGATAAGATTAAATTAGGTACATACATCATTTTGAGTTTATGTAAATATCCTGATTTATTTTAGATTGTTTTCAGTAGAAAATGTTTTAAGTAGAAAACCTGTAATTGAACTCTTTATTTTTAGGATGGGATGATTTAACAAGCATATAAAATCATTACTTTTCTCTTGCCATCTATTTGAAAAGTCTTAAATTCAGAGCACATATTTCCCTCAATTCTCAGTCTTTGTAGGCAATACACTGAAAAGTCTCCCAGTCTCTGGAAGCACTTCTATCACTTCAAGACCTTTCTGCACTTCATTCCATTTTGTCACTGGGAGATCAGATGATGTCTTCTCCCCAGGTCTATACCATTTTTTTATGACGCTAGTTTCCAGAGTTGTTGGGGAATAGCCCTGTGTGATTTGTGCCAAATAATTGTGCTATCTCTCGTGAAACTCCACAGAACAGTTTCATGAACTGTTCTGTCAAGCTGTGGAACTTATTGCGCTTATACTAGATGGAAACTCATACTATTCATCAGTGAAAGTTCATATTTTTCAGACATTTAGTAAATTTATTTTCTAAGATATCCTTCAAGATGTGAAAGACAATGTGAAGCTTGCAAATTATAATTAGACAAAAGGTTACCACAATAAGAGATTCAAGAAAGTGGATTAACATGAGAAAAATTATTAAAAACTTCTAGCATTAATGATTCAATGTTTTTACAAATAGAATTATTTCAAGGTGTTTCCTGAACCCACTTTACATAAGCACAAGTACTGTTAAAAATTCTAGTCTGGATATTACTGTAATGGTGCACAAATTGTACTCAAAATTGCTCTAGTTTTCTGAAATTATTTTGCATTACTTGTATACTCATAAACACAAAATCTTTTGTGAACCAGTACAATTGGGCAGCACTTCAGAAAGTAATCGTATTTTATTCTTTTTGCATTAAGGAAATCACCTGAGACTTTAAATGTGTTAAACTGGTGCAATTTTATGAATACCATTGAAAATATGTTCATCCAAACAATTAAACATTGTTTACCAGTTGTAACTTTTTTTAAAGTGACTGAAAAAGACTATAAAAGATGTATATAAAGCGATTTACTTGTTACATTGGTGTACTATATTCAATTCCTTCATAATTTATTTGATATATTTAACACTTTAAAAAATTATCCAGTGTGCGTTACACCTCAAACTGCTTGATTTTAAGAGACTCATGTAAGGTCTGTACACTGGTCAATGAGAAGCACTGCCATAATAATTAAGTCAATCAATCTGATTGATATTGTGGGTTGGCAAGCCTCTTAATTCCACACTTCCTATGTTAGTGCAAAAGATTGCAGAAACTGGATACTCATAATTTCAACTTGAACTTTGTTGATCTTTTTAGGAGAACTAGCAGGAACTATACCTCATGGATGTTCAGTTTTTCAGTTATTACAATGTTGGTTAATGTGTATGATCTGACTTAGTATGTGAATACTCATGTGTGTTTTCAAATGTGCATTTGTACAACAGTTTTGGGGAATCAAATGATCTTCAGTTTAAAATCATTCCCATCTTCATGAAGTAGTATATCTGAACTGGATTGCAACAAAAGTAAAATATTACATATCCTGTGGTACCCAAAAAGCAGAGTTAAGTCAAACAGATGATCTGAAATGAGATTCAGCTGTTATTTGTTAAAGGATGAGTTGGCATGCACCAAGGAATGCTGAGTGCACAAAATCTAATGCAAAAGCTTCAATGGGCCAGCTCATGCAATCGGTTGGAAAGAAAGCTGATTAAGAGAATAAAAAGTATGGATACCTGTGCTGATCAAAGCTTCCTCCATCTTTATTTCCTGATTAGGAAAATACAAGAGTAATTTTTGTTAATATTTTTAGAATGGTAAATCATTCACAAATGTATTTTTCCATGCACTACCTGAAGAATAATGTAATATGGTTAAAATAGAAGAGGAGAAAGTAACTTTTGACACAAGAATTAATCAAGCCAACATGGCTGGGACACCTAGAATAATATAGGAAAAAAGACTGTTTTACATCATTGAAAACTTGTTTAATTAGGAAGGTAAGCTTCTGTAGACACTTTATTAGACAATGGAAATGTTTAAAAGACTACAGGGATAGATTTTGAATTTGTGTGCAAGTGTAAAATGGATGATAGCAAATTGGCAACCTGCTATGTTTTATTTTCTTTGATGTCAACAGGTTAGAAATTGGGGAGGTATAACATGGTCTGATGATTATTTTGTTATCTATCTATACTTCCTTCTAAATTCAAAATGATTCCTTATGACACTCGTACCTGTGTTTTCAATATTAGCTTCTCTACAAACTTAATGCTGTTTGTAATATTACATTAACTTTAGATTTCACTTCTGTCACTTCAGAAACTTGCAAATACTTGACAACTAAATTCAGCTGTGTGGCTCTGTGCAAGTAACATTTTTGTTCTCAATTTCCAGAAAGCAAGGATTATCCATATCTCATCTAAAGGCAGGGGAATTAACCCACATAGCTATTACATGCTGAAGTATTTCTTGCCACAGTATGTATCTCTTCCCAAAGGAAAGTGGTTCCCCTGGGTCAACCTGCTCAATTGTTCTGTCTAACTATGCCATTGTTTCATCAAAGAAAACATACAGGGAAAAGGTCTGTTCAGGTTAAGTATAGCTGTAGCCTATGTGTGGATGACTAACAATTTTTTTTTAGATTAGATTCCCTACAGTGCAGAAACAGGCCCTTTGGCCCAACAAGTCCACAGTGACCCTCCGAAGAGTAACCCACCCAGACCCATTTCCCTACTAATGCACCTATCACTATGGGTAATTTAGCATGGCCAATTCACCTGACCTGCGCATCTTTGGATTGTGGGAGGAAACTGGAGCACCCGGAGGAAACCCACGCAGACACTGGGAGAATGTGCAAACTCCACACTGACCGTTGCCTGAGGCTGGAATTGAACCCAGGTCCCTGGCGCTGTGAGCCTATTTAACTCAGAATTCCTGACAGTATGGTGACAAATATTAAATTTGAGTCATCACTTCATCAAGTGTGCATATTGGGAAATCTTCTAGATTAATGCATCACAAGTCTGTTCTAAAATCAGTAATCGATACAAAGATTGATTGTAAACGGTTACTTTCTTGGGTCACGTCAACATTCTTAATGGTTTAAAAAAGTCTTCAAAATCAGTTTTAAACCTAAAGTAAACAATCATTCAGAACCTCTCTGAAATTTACAGATGAGTCACAAAGTGAAATAAAAGTATGTGAATTAGGGTTACATAGTTGGGTTACATAGAAACAAGTAAAATCAAATTAAAATTGATAACCTTATTGTTGTGGTTCTGTTCGCCGAGCTGGGAATTTGTCTTGCAAACGTTTTGTCCCCTGTCTAGGTGACATCCTCAGGGCTTGGGAGCCTCCTGTGAAGCGCTTCTGTGCTGTTTTCTCCGGTATTTATAGTGGTTTGAATCTGCCGCTTCCGGTTGTCAGTTCGAGCTGTCCGCTGTAGTGGCCGGTATATTGGGTCCAGGTCGATGTGTTTGTTGATAGAGTCTGTGGATGAGTGCCATGCCTCTAGGAATTCCCTGGCTGTTCTCTGTTTGGCTTGCCCTATAATGGTAGTGTTGTCCCAGTCGAATTCATGTTGCTTGTCGTCTGTGTGTGTGGCTACTAAGGATAGCTGGTCGTGTCGTTTCGTGGCTAGTTGGTGTTCGTGTATACGGATCGTTAACTGTCTTCCTGTTTGTCCGATGTAGTGTTTTGTGCAGTCCTTGCATGGGATTTTGTACATTACATTAGTGTTGCTCATGTTGGGTATCGGGTCCTTTGTTCTGGTGAGTTGTTGTCTGAGCGTGGCTGTTGGTTTGTGTGCTGTTATGAGTCCTAGTGGTCGCAGTAGTCTGGCTGTCAGTTCAGAAATGCTCCTGATGTATGGTAGTGTGGCTAGTCCTTTGGGTTGCGGTATGTCCTCGTTCCATTGTCTCTCCCTTAGGCATCTGTTGATGAAATTGCTAAACTATGTCCTAAACTATGAAAGCAACCACCCCAACACACACAAACGAAGTTGCATCAGGACACTATTCAAAAGGGCCACAACACACTGCAGCACACCAGAACTACAAAAAGAGGAAGAGGAACACCTATACAAGGTATTCGCCAAAAACGGATACCAGTGCAATTTCATCAACAGATGCCTAAGGGAGAGACAACGGAACGAGGACATGCCGCAACCCAAAGGACCAGCCACACTACCATACATCAGGAGCATTTCTGAACTGACAGCCAGACTACTGTGACCACTAGGACTCATAACAGCACACAAACCAACAGCCACTCTCAGACAACAACTCACCAGAACAAAGGACCCGATACCCAGCATGAGCAACACTAATGTAGTGTACAAAATCCCATGCAAGGACTGCACAAAACACTACATCGGACAAACAGGAAGACAGCTAACGATCCGTATACACGAACACCAACTAGCCACGAAACGACACGACCAGCTATCCTTAGTAGCCACACACACAGACGACAAGCAACATGAATTCGACTGGGACAACACTACCATTATAGGGCAAGCCAAACAGAGAACAGCCAGGGAATTCCTAGAGGCAAGGCACTCATCCACAGACTCTATCAACAAACACATCGACCTGGACCCAATATACTGGCCACTACAGCGGACAGCTCAAACTGACAACCGGAAGCGGCAGAGACAGGCCACCATAAATGCCGGAGGAAACAGCACAGAAGCGCTTCACAGGAGGCTCCCAAGCATTGAGGATGTCACCTAGACAGGGGACGAAACGTTTGCAAGACAAATTCCCAGCTCGGCGAACAGAACCACAACAACAAGCACCCGAGCTACAAATCTTCTACCAAACTTTGAATTGATAACCTTACGCAAACAAAATGGGAGTGGAAGGCTTCAACCGCTTCAAGTGAAGAAACACAGAAATGGAATGATAATCATCATTTTCTTTTGTATAAATGCATTTTATCTTTATGGTTTTGTAGCTTATGGCTAATATTAGAGATTTTCTAGACATTTAAGTAGCTTTATTGTAGCAGTACAATTTTTTTAAAAACTTGCATCTATTTAGTAGCATTCACTTAAAAAGGCAGAGCAATATAGATAATTAAATACTTTTTTTTCCGAAGTGCAGGGCTTGTTGTCTGATGGATAAAATGTAGCAGGCAATCTCTGATAGAAATAACTCCACAGCAGCCAGATAATTAAGAATGTTGAGCAGGACACCAAAAGAATTCTCCAAGATTTCTTCAACTAATGACATCTGATCTCGTAAGACAGCAAGATGAATCTCACTTTAACACCTCATCCATAGTTCAAGGCTCCTTCCTGTCTTAGATAATGTGAAGCAGGATTTCAGGCCCACAGCCATGTTATATGAACAGGAGTGCTGTCAAGAGCACTTGAAATTGCACTGTGCAATATTAATGTGCTCTTTCAGTGCCATTTTAATACTGGCTAGTTCCATTCAAATATATTATTCATGTCATTGGCAATCAAAAATGAACCTATTTCAAATAAGTGTGTTCGTACCCAGGAAAGACAGGTGAAAGAATTTTCTATGAAGCCATTAGGCATTTGATTGCTAACATAGTGTAATTTCAAGATTCTGCCTATTGTTTTAATTTAGTGGTGTGTCAGTTAAACATTAAACAGCAAATTCTGCATTTGCTGACAGTCTAAAGATGAAAAATAAATGACTTGTCAAAAAGGTAAAGATAAAATTAAAATTTGTGCCAATTTTAATTTTTTGACTGGAATTTTTAGAGAAGTTATATATAATGTTTCTATAGTCATTAGCTCTCCATCTACTAACTCAGCTTTTGATAATAATCAATGTTAAAATGCTGTTGAATAAGTCAGAAATTGGATTGCTTTGGAAAATGAAAGCTGAAAATGCACATTTTCATGACAGACAGAAAATCAATTGACTTAATATCCTGAATAAACTTGATGGGCTGCCCTATCGAAAGCCACATGCTAACAAATTCTATACTGGACTCTCAGTATTGGAACAACTTGATGAAAATGTAAATTTTATAAAACTTTTCAGTAGTGTTGTAAAAATTCTATCCATTTTAAACAACTGTGATCTAAATATGCTGTTTCTCATGAAGATTTTATCTGACAAAATGTGAAGGAATGTGGCCACATATGATTCACTAATACAAGAATACTATTCCAAGCAAACAACACGAACCAAATGTTTTCTTTGACAACTATTAACAACAATAGGAGAAATTCAATTCTCTTTCGTAATTTTGCTACAACTAAATGAAGTTTCCTAATGCTGAGAGTTCAGGAGAATCGCTGTATATTTTCACGTCTGAAAATTACCTGATTCCACACCCTTGGCCCGTGGAGTGCATTGCCTGTGTCCTTGGCAACTTCTCAGCTCCATTAACTGAATGTGCAACTGATTAAGAACTTCTCGTTCTACCATGTGTACTGTATTCGTCAGCTGAAATCACAAAATCAAAACAGATTAGCCTTCTGTGTTTATGGGGAGGCTTTTGGATGATGCACTTTACAATAACATTGTGATATATACTATGACAGAAACATGGACTGATCTGTTGAGTATAGATAGCAGGGTACTTGTTTGGTGATAACATTCAGAGTACAAGGAAGGCTGAATGTAGTCTGCAGCAGAAGGTAAAAGGCACATTGCAGTGTCACAGGGCCAACATTTATTGTCCATACGGCAATGAAGAGTCAGCCATGTTACCATTGGTCTGGAATCATATGTAGCGCAGACACTTTCTTCCCAAAAAAGGAATTGACAAACAAGATGGGTGTTTCCCCAGCAACCAATTCATTATTAAATAGCTAATTTCAGATTTTTATTTAAACTCAAACATCATCATCATCTGGCATATGACCCCAGGTGCCAGGCATTAGCTGGGTCTCTAGATTAATAGCACAGTGTTTATCCCACTACGCCACTACCTGCTCACGTTTCAGTGACAGTGGCATGTGTTGCTGATGAAGCGTCCGGGTGGGGGCAGCTGCAAAGCCCAGTGCAAAAAGGGGGACTGTACTGGGAGTAGGGGGATAAGGAGAGCCCTGCACAGGGGGCTGGGGGAGTGGGGTGAATGGGAACAGAGCTCTGTACTGGGAGCTGGGGGAGTCCTGGAGTGGGAATGAGAGGAGCTAACTCATCAGCTACCTTCACTCTTGCAGGATTTTGGTGAGGTGAAATCAGATGTGTGCTAATCAGACTAGGTTAACGCAGGTCTGAAACTAGTATATTAATTTGGATAGTCATGTGCCTTTTGAAGAGGTACCTCCTTTATGTCTGGTCCTGGTACACTTTATGGAAGGTAAATTGCCCTCTGGGGAAGTTAATGGATGCTTTTGGAGGGATTGAGTACCTTTTGGAATTGTTCCAAGTACACATGGATATGCATGAGAGATGAATAAACTCAGTGGGACATCAAATTGTGAATGGGACCTGTCAAGACTGTCAAGGGATTTAAAACTCCAGTCTTTTTAATCTTTCAAACAAAGTTTGGAAAGATAAATAAATGATTGCCCTCCATTTCATTTCATCTGTTGTCATGGGTCTAAGGATTTCCATTACTTCATTAATGCGACATATCTGATTTCCCAAGGATCCATTGTCACAATGGGGGGCCTCCATTTCGCATTTCTTTTTCCAGGTACAACTAGTTATGGGATTTGGGACAATGAATTCCAATGCTTATTGTTTATTTTTATAAAATTTTATTGAAGAGAATAAAATTAAAATGATGAATAGCAGTGTTTTTCGCAGGATCGAGAAAAATGCAATGCACTTATTTTATCTTATGAAATTTTATTTTCTAACCTGTAACATAGGCCCCGAGGTTTACCCATGGTGTAAACATGAGTTGGCCTGTAAAATAGATGTTTATTTACATATAAACAATGTGTAGGGCTTGAGAAAAGGCAGGAGATTAACCATCAGTTACAATGCTTAGACAGCTAGTACAGAAAGTAAGGGCAGAATGGTCTCCTTGTGCACTGCAATAATTCTACAATTCTGATTATGTAAGTGGTAGGGTAAAGGGGGGTGGGTTGGGGCCATGGATTGGCATAGGGGCTACAAAGGCCCAGTGGGGAGGGCCATGTATATTTTTAAAGTGAGAGGAGAAAGATTTAAAAGGACGTGATGTGCAACTCCTTTCCACAGGAAGTGGTTTGTGTGTGGAATGAGTGTCCAGAGGCAGTGATGGATGTGGGCACAGTTGTAACATTTAAAAGGCAGTTAGATAAGTACATGAATAAGAAATGTTTGGGGCGATATGGGTCAAGTGCAGGCAGGTGGGATGAGTTAAATTTGGGATTATGGTCGGTATGGACTGGTTGGACCAAAGGGTCAGTATTAGTGCAACATGACTCTATGGGAAAAGGGCATTATTTGTGTGTCACATTTTGTTAAATTCTTCTCAAATATCTGTAGATAACCCCTGACATTTTCCAGAATATTACCTGATGTCCAAGAGTTAAATTCTGGGTGGGTAATTATATGAGCTAGGGTTGTATTCTCTGGAATTCAGAAGATTACCACAGGTACCCAGGAACAGGAGTAGGCCATTCAGCCCCTCGAGCCAATTAGCCATTCAATGAGATCAAGAGGCAGAGAGAGGATGGATTGACTGAAACTGTTCCTGTTGGTTGGGGAATTGAGGATGAAGCAGCAGAGTCTAAAAACTGGAGTCAGATCTTTTTAGGAGTGAAATAAGTAATCACTCGGCATACAAAGGATGCTGTAAGTTTGGAATGTGCAAATATTACATGGTTTAGACAACTTGCACATCTTTTTGGTATATTAAATACCTGACCTGGAACCTAAGACTGGTCAGTGGTCAGGCATATGGTGGGTGGTAATTCTGACGCATCTCACTTCTAGCAGTACAATAGCCCCATCAGACCATAACAGTTTCAAACATAAATCGAAGAAATAGCCTTGCCAGTCTTGTTGTCTCATAATTATTGCAATTTTTGATTTCATTGGACAAAAAAAACCCTCCTTACTTGATATGGATCACTGTTCATGTCAAAATACTCAAGGAAACCTGTAGCAAATTCGCAGAAGAGGATGTTGTGAGTCTCATTGATGGTTCGCAAACACCAATAAGTGTTATTGTTAGAACTTGTACAAGCACAGAAGGATCCTACTGTAATGAAAGGGAAAAGCCTTTTTTCAGGTTAAACAAGAAAACAGCATTTCCAAATGCAACGATTATGGTAAAATCCATCATATGGTGGGATCATGAAATAGATAGTTGTGGATTTGCTGCCTCATAATCTTATAATCTTTCATGATGTCCCTTTCCATTCAGGGCAGAGCAATATAATGGGTACATTGCTCACTACAAGGTACACATCCACCAATGTTAGATGTTGTCCCCAATATAAACTCCCAATGAGAAAATTCCTGTTGTATAGATATCCTGTGCGTTCAGAATCACTCCATCAGGATCTTTTAAAAGTCAAACCTGTATAAACAGTCATGAGTCACACAATTGCATTTTATTCACAACTTATTTAAGCGCAGGAAAGTGAGACTGATGAGGTAATCAATCTGGACTGTATTGATGGAGCCATTAAGATTTAACGATAAGTTGAATTGAAAAGAATTTCTCTTCATTGGTTTGCAAAACCAATTTTTGCTTCTTTATAAACATAAAGATGCCTTGCTGTGACAGACCTGAGAACCCGGCCATAGATGATCACAGCAATGTGTGATCCAAAACAACTCATAGTGTTTGTATAGCAGAGAGGGTGCACTGATACAACTGGACGGCCCAATTGTGTTACATTGCACATAATGCAGAGTAAATGCTGGCAACAGGCCACAACACATCAGTAACATTGGAAGTAACAGCTAAGGCTGCCTAAAGACTGCCTCTGGGACACCCAGAGGTTTCATTTGATAAACTTTTACTGTTAACTGACCACCCAGCCTTTCTTCTCTAACACTATTATTGAAGAAGTAATAAGTAAAAGACAAAAATATTGTTTCAGTACCCCAGTGGTCATGCAGGTCGATAACATCACGGTCAACAATAAAAAACAAAGAACTGTGGGTGCTGTAAATCTAAAACAAAACCAGAAATTGCTGGAGAAACTCAGCAGATCGAGCAGCAAGTGTGGAGATAGAAACTGAGTTAAAGTTAACAGATTTCAGATTCTGTTCAGAAAAACAATATTTTGGGCTTTATAAATAGAATGCAAACAAGAGATTTATTGTGCAACATAATTATTAGGGCAGTGAGTTTTGGGGAGTTCTACAATAGAGAAAAAAAAATTAAGACCACAGATATTGTCCAGTGTGGATTTAGGAGGGTGGCCCAGGGATGGATATTGTAATTTGAGAGAAAGGAGCATGAAAACAGAAGTAGACTCAACAGTCCCCTCAAGCCTGGTCCAACAGTCCATTAGATCATGGTTGATCTATATGTCACATCCATGGTAGCACAATCTGAGAATGAAGACCAGGCCTTTAGGAGAGATGTTAGGAAGCACTGCTATTGACAAAAGGGGATAGAGTTTTGGAATTCTTTTTAACAAATGGCAATGGATGTTGGATTGGTTGTTAGTTTTAAATCCAAGATACATTTTTGCTAAGCAAAGGGACTAAGGGATATGGGCCAAAGGCAGGTAAATAGAATTAGGCCACAGATCAGCCAAGATCTCATTGGATGGTGGAATAGACTCGAGGGGCTGAATGGCCTACTGCTACTCCTATGTTCCATGTATCCTGGTAGTCTGTCTAAATATTACCTACAATGTGATAGCTTTAAGTTATTGTTGTTTCAAAACGCAGTTTAAGGGAGAGAACAGTCACGGCTTACCTACTGACTGCTTATATGTGCTGTTTAACCATATAGACATTGACAGACCGTGGTGTTGTTTGCATCACCTTGGTGTTGTTACCCAATCCAAGTCACTCAGTGCCTGATTGAGGAACCTGGCATTGGAAAGGGGGTGGTGCTGAAGGCCAGTCCCTGCCACTCACCCTATCCTCACCCCATAACATCCCTCCCACCAACATTCACCTGTGACCTAGGATGCAGTAATGACTCCAACATTTGTGTAAGCCAATGGACATCATACAGGTCCCTCCCATGTTGGCTGTCAATGCATCTCCATTTAAATAGCAAAACTAAGAGATCATTAGAGAAGTATTTGCTTCTATGGGAACTTGCCCATTTCACGCCCTCTGTTCGCTGCTGCATTAATAATAGTAGCATGATGCCCTTAAATTGGTATTAAGAGCACCTCAAGAGATGGCAAGAAAGTAAGGGCAACCACAGACATGCCCACCTACAGATTTAATCAGGACAGGGATGGGAAGGCAGCACATTCACTGATGCTCCCCTACTTCCATCTGATTAACTGCCCTGGTCCACCAACCCTGAGCAAGGCAATAAATTATCTCAAATTCCCACTCAGGAGGGAATGTGTTGAGGATCCAGTCCAAGGTCTACCTCCTAGAAAAGCCTGGCAACAAACACAAAATAAAACCCCTGCTTACAGTTCCAGTAAGGTGGCGTTTGCCAGTGCTCGTTATTGTGTGTGAAGCAGGTCAGACCCGGAAGGCTGCAGTCATCACCCTTTCTCAAGCGCTTCTTTATTTTACGATCTTTCTTCTTTCTCCGATTCTCCTTAAACAGTTGCAGTTTACTGTCTACCTCTTGAGCCACTTCCCTGAAAAGATTAAGTACGGGCGTTAGAGTCCAATTAGTTATTTCATAATCAGAGTTACACTGATGGAACAGCGGAGGTAGGGTATGTAACATCAAGCTGATCCAATAATGTAATGGATTCAACCTACATCTCTTCAGCACTGTCTTGAACAATTTTGTTAAAAATGTGAACTCTGTTTTTTCAGAGTGGTACAAATACAACATGGAGAAGCCTGAGGAAATGAGAAGCA
The DNA here is from genome assembly GCF_047496795.1 of Chiloscyllium punctatum. Taxonomy (NCBI): domain Eukaryota; kingdom Metazoa; phylum Chordata; class Chondrichthyes; order Orectolobiformes; family Hemiscylliidae; genus Chiloscyllium; species Chiloscyllium punctatum. The sequence continues at coordinate 137,252,852 of NC_092743.1, forward strand.
CCCACGATGGTGGCAGCACAAGGTTCCGGTCCTTCACTTGACTGTATTCCAGAATGAATGCTTGTCCAATGGGAATAACTATACAGTGAGGATGGGAATGGAAGTGAAGGAAGGCTGCAGGATACCACAGCAGGGCACGATCCAAGACTCCCTTGTGGAGATAAGCATTCCTTCCCCTCGGATTGACACGGTAACCAAAAATAAATTACTTATACCATAGCTGGGCCTCTGCTGACCATCACCGCAGCTTTTGTTGTCGATGTTGCATACGGGCTGGGCAACAAGGAGCACCAGGCCCAAGAACATCAGCAAAGTGACACTTGAAAGTAATTTGATGAGAAGATTTGATTTGCAAGAAAAGGAGTAGGAAGTTATCTTCAGCCCTCTTTAAGAAATGTTGAGTCTACCCATCCCATGAATCCCCACGGTGAACACTTGCAGCTCCCACCCATCAGGCTCATCATACTTGCGGGTTTCAAGTAAAAGTTGGGCCTGAATTGTGTTAATAATACTGAAGATTTAAAAGGGCTTGGTCCTCATGTTAGGGGAATTGCCATTATTTCACTGACCTCTCACCTTGGGTTAAATAAGAATTATTGACGCTGAGAAGGCATCTAGTGGGTGAGTCAGTTAGTTTTCACACCTGGAACCTGTGGGTGACTTCACTCCAGGGACATGTGTTTTCTCTATGGGTATTTAGAGTCCTATTCTAAATGAACTTGAGCAATATTCCAACTGGCTATGTGCTTACCACAAAATAATCCATTACTTGGCAAGACCTAACACCTCATACAGAAATGTTGCCAAGAATGCCTGTTTGGAAAGCGATAAGATATTGATTGAAAAGGCTTGCCTTCCATTGTGTTTTGGATAAAAGTTTCATCTATATCTGCCCAATATAGATATAATATTGTTTGTTGCTGACAATGGATAAAAAATCATGGTTTTGTCCCCAAGTCATGCACTGTTCAAAGAAAAACATTCTCCATTATGAAAATGAGAGCATAATGTAATTAAGCTCATAAACAGACTGGAGAACAAGTTCCAAGCAAATATTGAGTAAAAATGATTTTCTCTAATCTCTTATCAAAACTGTAATCACCGTGAATGTATGAGACAGATTGTCACCTACCTGAAGGGATGGAGATGATTGTTCTTGCTCTTCAGTTTCCCTTGGTTTCTCATCCCTTTGTCCCTACTAAAATAACTAGATTAAATAGAAATTATTCATTATGGCATTCATTATAACAGCATCAGCATTTACGGCGACTATGAGAAATGAACAAGGAGGGAGGTGCTATTATTTTTCTCTGAGATCATTTGCTTAGAATTTCTGTTCTTGTCTTGACAAGGAGTACCTCCATGTCCCCCAACCCTCAGGTTGAACACATAGACTCATAGAGTCATAGAGATGTACAGCACGAAAACAGACCCTTCGGTCCAACCCGTCCACGCCGACCAGATATCCCAAACCAATCTAGTCCCACCTGCCAGCACCCAGCCCGTATCCCTCCAAATCCTTCCTATTCATATGCCCATCCAAATGCCTCTTAAATGTTGCAATTGTACCAGCCTCCACCACTTCCTCTGGCAGCTCATTCCATACATGTACCACCCTCTGTGTGAAAAAGCTGCCCCTTAGGTCTCTTTTATGTCTTTCCCCTCTCACCCTAAACCTCTAGTTCTGGACTACCCCACCCCAGGGAAAAGACTTTGTCTATTTATCCTATCCATGCCCCTCATGATTTTATAAACCTCTGTTACCCCTCAGCCTCTGACACTCCAGGCCCCAGCCTATTCAAACTCTATAGTCCAAATCCTCCAACCCTGGCAACATCCTTGTAAATCTTTTCTGAACCCTTTCAAGTTTCACAACATCTTTCCAATAGGAAGCAGACAAGACTTGCACACAATATTCTAAAAGTGGCCTAACCAATGTCCTGTACAGCCATAACATGACCTCCCAGCTCCTGTACTCAATACTCTGACCAATAAAGGAAAGCATACCAAACACCTTCTTCACTATCCTATTTACCTGTGACTCCACTTTCAAGGAGCTATGAACTGGCACTCCAAGGTGTCTTTGTTCAGTAACACTTCCTAGGACCTTACCGTTAAGTGTATGCACCAAAAGTTTAAGAGCAGCTTCTTACCTGCCATTATTAGAGTGCTGAACCTCTCTAATTTTAAGTAATGTTGATTTTGCTTTGTGCACTTCCTGTGAAGCTGTAACCTTGTATGCCTCACTCTGCCCAAACACCCAATGATCTGTATGTTTTTCTTTGCTATGATGCGCCTGTAGTGCTTGCAAAACAAAGCTTTTCACTGTACTTAGGTACATGCGACTACTCCCTCTCTCACTCTGCCAAGGACATGCATGTCTTGGGCCACCTCAACCACCAAATTCTAGCCACCTGATGCCTGGAGGAAGAACGCCTCATCTTCTGCCTTGGGACTCTCCAACCAAACGGGATCAATGTGGATTTCACCAGTTTCCTCATCTCCCCTCCCCCCACCTTATCTCAGATCCAACCCTCCAACTCGGCACTGTGCTCTTGAATTGTCCAACCTGTCCATCTTCCTTCCCACCTATTCGTTCCACCCTCTGCTCTAACCTATCACCATCACCCACCACCTCCCCCTACCAATCGCATTCCCAGCTACCTTCCACCCATTTATCTCTCAGTCCCCTTGGGCCTCCCACACATCCCTGATGAAGGCTCTCCTGCTGCTCAGATGCTGCCTGTCCTGCTGTGCTTTTCCAGCACCGCATCTTTTCACTCTGATCTCCAGCATCTGCAGTCCTCACTTTCTCCTTCATATGACTACAATACATCAAATTAAATCAAGGTTACATGCAGGGACAGAGTCCATGTGTTTCATGCATCTTGTTCTGCCTTGCACTCAAGACATAGAGGAAGGAAGAGGAGATTGCCTTTGAGATTAGGAGTGCCTATTCAGACCACACTCTCAAGAAACTGACCTCTTTTTGTTGCAGTCACATTCCTCCGGTTTCTTCCTTTTTAAGTGACCTCTCACCTCTCTCAGATTCTTTATTTTGTCTTGGAGAGCTTCAATCTACAATTGAGAGTAAAAAAAAATTACCCTCTTGTTTCAAAATCAGGAAAAAAAAATTCATTTTGTTAATGATGATGCAAATCAATTTCAGGGTGACACTATATTGGCGGATCTTGATGTTTTCACTTTAAGAATGACTTCCAAAAATACCTGGAGTTTTGTCCTCTCAGGATTTGCATCTCTGCTCCATCACACTAACCATGATGGGAGTGATTAAGGTTTATTTACCCAAAGTCTAGCAAGCTCCAGCCTATACTTCAATGTAGAACTAAGACAACCATCTCATAGAGTCATAGAAGTCTATAGCATGGAAACAGGTCCTTCAGCCCAACTCGCCCATGCAGCTCAGTTTTCATAATTTAAACTAGCCCCATTTGCCTGGGTTTGGTCCATATCCCTCCATACCTATCCTCTCCATGTACCTGTCTAAGTGTTATTAAAATGACAAAATTGTACTCGCTTCCACCACTATCTCTGGCAGCCCATTGCAGACACTCACCACCCTCTGTTCAATATCCACCTGGACAATACACTTTGTTAATGGGCATTCCATTCCTCGTGCAGGAAATTTTCCCATCCATTCCTGTCTTTCCACTGGGAATGGGGAATCAGTGGACAGAAATCTCAGGCTCGAATCAATGCAGCCCACTGTCATGGGAGATCTGGCGACCCTCTCAGACACTCCCATCATTAGCTGCTCAGTGGTGGCAAAACTTCCCTGGATCCATTCTGAGGCCAGAAGGGAAATGATGTAGAATTCCTGACCACTGCTAACAGGATGTCAGTTAGGCTCATTAATTGAATCAATGTCTGCAATTCAGTGTTTTCTCGTGGGGCATGTTGTGGATGTACAGGACATTGGTTAGGTCACTTTTGGAATACAGCATTCAATTTTGGTCTCCCTGCTATAGGAAAGACATTGTGAAACTTGAAAGGGTTCAGAAAAGATTTACAAGGATGTTGTTGGGGTTGGAGTGTTTGAGCTATACAGAGAGGCTGAATAGGCTGGGGCTGTTTTCTCTGGAGCATTGGAGGCTGAGGGGTGACCTTACAGAGGTTTATAAAATCATGAGGGGCATGGATAGGATAAATAGACAAGGGTCTTTTCCTGGCATAGGGTGCTCAAAACAAGAGGCCACAGTATAGGGTGCAAGTGGAAGGATTTAAAAGGGATTTAAGGGGCACCTTTTATACTCAAAGGTGGTGCACGTCAGGAACGAGCTGCCAGAGTAAATGGTGGAATCAAGTACAAATAAAAAGGATTGGAATAGGAAGGGTTTAGAGGGATATGGCCTAAATGCTGGTGAATGGAACTCATTTAGTTTGGGATATGTGGGCATCACAGATGTTTTGGATTGAAGGGTCTGTTCCATGCTGTACATCTCTATGATTCTGATTAAATGGAGGTTACATTGCTGCCCTGTTCCCTTTAAAGGCCCAACTCTGTGCCCGATTGGCAAAGGGGATCCCCCTTCCCTCTTCCCCCCTTCTTCTCATGTGACAGCCATCTCACAATTCCCATCCCACCATCATGCAGATTTGGCCTGGTTTCCCATGGTGACCCTTGTCTGCCATCACACCCTGAATCAGGCTCCACAGGAAGTGTCCAATACAGGTTTCCCAGCAAATCTTGGAGGGTACGTCTTGTGTAGCAGGGGTCATTTGAGGGGGGGCAAGACCTGATGGTGGATTCCATCAGGTGTCTCCCAAGGAAGTGACGGGGGTACATTCCAGTTCACCGAATGGTGGGCAAGAGCCCATTAGCCTGACAGAATCTGTGCCCTTGCCCGATGTCGATAATATTAGCTGACTGCCAATTTGAAAATATCTAACCTCTTTGTCTATGTAACTCTTGTGGTCCTTCCATGCTCTTGCTGACTGATACAGCTCTTTCTCACAATGCACTGTGTCATTGGCAAGAATGAAACACCTTCAAGAAAGAAATCAGTAAAGAAAACAGCACATTAATGATTTACACCAGAAAAAGACAGCTTTGTGGGTCAAAGCAAAGGTTTTTTTTAATATACTGGAGTAGAGTGGTGCTGGAAAAGCACAGCAGTCCAGGCATCATCCGAGGAGCAGGAAAATCTGACGTTTCGGGTAAAAGCCCTTCATCAGGAATAGAGGCAGAGTGCCTGCAGGGTGGAGAGGGTGCCTCCACCCTTCAGGCTCTCTGCCTGTATTTCTGATGAAGGGCTTTTGCCCGAAACGTCAGATTTTCCTGCTCCTCGGATGCTGCCTGAACTGCTGTGCTTTTCCAGCACCACTCTACTCCAGAATCTGGTTTCCAGCATCTGCAGTCATTGTTTTTACCTTTTTTTAATATACACAAAAGAACACAATCAAAACTTGTTATGGGTTCTTTCATAGAATCATTATAGCGTGTAAGCAGGCCATTCAGCCCATCAAGTTCCCACTGACCCTCTGAACTCTCCCCACCCAGACCTACCCCCTACACCCCTATAACCCTGCATTTCCCATGGCTAATCAACGTAACCTGCACATCTTTGGTCTGTGGGAGGAGACCGGAGCACCTGGAGGAAACCCACGCAGACACAGGGAGAATTTGCAAACTCCACACAGGCAGTCGTCCAATGGGGGAATTGAATTGGGGTTCCTGGTGCTGTGAGACAGCAGTACTAACCACTGTGTCAGCCGACTGGTACCACTTCAAGGTACCTCTGCACAGAAAAGCTAGACCTCTGAAGGCATGGGACCTAACGGTTCGGTGAGTAAGGCAGACTTACTTGTGTGTGACCTTGACTGAATCTAGCAGTGACTCATCAGCCTTCCTGCCGCCCTCAGCAATCACATCCTTGTTCTCGTCTCCCTCTTCAGCTGGGCCTTCCTCTCGGGGATAGGCTGCGCTCATATTTTTTGGCACCAGTGACTTGAGTTCTTTAATTTCCAGGTCAATGTCATAAATCTCACCTTCTAATTCGACTGAAACCGAGCGGATTGGCCGAGTGTGAATGAAGCGAGGTTTAAATTCTGTTTGGAAGGGAAAGTATATTTTAATACAGACGCCACTAATGGCACCGACTCAACTCAGCAGGGAATGTTGAAAACCAACAGCCCTTTTGAAAATATAGTGTTGTTATGACTGCCTTACTCTGGCATGGTTGCCTTCTGTTGCCAACTCAAATCGCTGGAGAGAAGTTAGTACTACAGAAATCAGATTTAAAAAATACCAAAAACAGGTCAAAGCAGAGCTACCACTTACAGAAACTTGCTGGTTTTTGTTGGTCGGGGAATCTGGGGCTTGGACATCTTTCCTTCTATCTTTCCCAGTTCTTCAGTCACTGACCGAAAGGCGAGGGAAGAGCTGGGAAAGATAAACAGAATAATGCCCAAGCCCCGGATTGAAAGGAAAGATGCCCGAGCCCAGGACTGACTGAAAGGATACAGGATTACATAGACTACAAATCTCTCCGAAGACATTGGCCCACTTACATCACATGGTGCTTTCTGATCTAACGGTTGTGGTGGAGATGAAATAAATTGGGACCTGGGGCTGAACTTCTACTCAGCAACCTTTGCCAGGAACTCAGAATATCTATCAGTACGGAGTGATATGAGTTTGGACACTGCCAGAGGAATTCGAGGGCTTGCTGAGATATTTGTATCATCGATAGTCACAGGTGAGGTGCTGGAAGACTGGAGGTTGGCGAACATGGTGCCACTGTTTAAGAATGGCGGTAAAGACAAGCCAGGGAACTATAGACTGGTGAGCCTGACCTCGGTGGTGGGCAAGTTGTTGGAGAGAATCCTGAGGGACAGGATGTACATGTATTTGGAAAGGCAAGGACTGATTCGTGATCTGGATTAGTGGTGCTGGTAGAGCACAGCAGTTCAGGCAGCATCCAAGGAGCTTCGGAATCGACTTTTCGGGCAAAAGCCCTTCATCAGGAATAAAAACATGGCTTTGTGCATGGGAAATCAAGTCTTACAAACTTGATTGAGTTTTTTGAAGAAGTAACAAAGAAGGTTGAGGAGGGCAGAGCAATAGATGTGATCTATATGGACTTCAGTAAGGCGTTTGACAAGGTTCCCCATGGGAGACTGATTAGCAAGGTTAAATCTCATGGAATACAGGGAGAACTAGCCACTTGGATACTGAACTGGCTCCATGTTGCGGCTGTACAGGACATTCGTTAGGCCACTGTTGGAATATTGCGTGCAATTCTGGTCTCCTTCCTATCGGAAAGATGTTGTGAAACTTGAAAGGGTTCAGAAAAGATTTACAAGGATGTTGCCAGGGTTGGAGGATTTGAGGTACAGGGAGAGACTGAACAGGCTGGGGCTGTTTTCCCTGGAGCGTCGGAGGCTGAGGGGTAACCTTATAGAGGTTTACAAACTTATGAGGGGCGCGGATAGGATAAATAGACAAAGTCTTTTCCCTGGGGTCGGGGAGTCCAGAACTAGAGGGCATAGGTTTAGGGTGGGAGGGGAAAGATATAAAAGAGACCTAAGGGGCAACTTTTTCACACAGAGGTTGGTAAATATATGGAATGAGCTGCCAGAGGAAGTGGTGGAGGCTGGTACAATTGCAACATTTAAGAGGTGTTTGGATGGGTATATGAATAGGAAGGGTTTGGAGGGATATGGGCCGGGTGCTGGCAGATGGGACTAGATTGGGTTGGGATATCTGGTCGGCATGGACAGGTTGGACTGAAGGGTCTGTTTCCATGCTGTACATCTGTATGTCTGGTCAGCAGCAGATGGACACTGCTCACAGAAGGCAGTGAAAGTAACTTTTTTAGTTTAATGAGTGACCGACATAAATGGCACTCTGCTCATTACATAATTTTATGAAGCACACAAGTTAACTATTTCCATTTGCTTTGCTGCAATTAAACAATTTAAGGAGTAATGTGACATTCCCATGATTTCCTGATTTTAAATAAATTGACCTTTGAGCTCATGCTCAAAATCATCCTTTTGTTCAACACGAGGTTGTATGGACTAACAGCACCGCAGTCCCTAGTCCAAGTAAGCTGGCCTCAGGTATGTCAACAGTAAACATGTTAACATGGAAATTGGGTAGGAAGAGGGTTTGAATCAATGATATTTCCCAATATTGATCATCCATTGAATGGCTTCAATATTGCTAATATATAATTGGAGAAAATTTCAGTGCGTCCAGAACTGGATGTCAGGTTAGCAGAGAGTGATAATAGCGAGTTTTGAGAAGTTTGTAGCTATATGAATAGGAAGGGTTTGGAGGGATATAGACCGGGTACTGGCAGGTGGGACCAGACTGGGTTGGGATATGTGGTCGGCATGGACGGGTTGGACCGAAGGGTCTGTTTCCATGCTGTACATCTCTATGACTCTATGACTGTGACTCAGGTTGAGGTTTTGGATGTAGGTTTGCTCGCTGAGCTATAAGGTTTGTTTTCAGGTGTTTCGTCACTCTACTTGGTAACGTCTTCAGTGGGCCTCAGGTGAAGCACTGCTTAAAATTCCTGCTTTCTATTTATATGTTTGGGTTTCTTTGGGTTGGTGATAAATAGAAAGCAGGAATTTTCAGCAGTGCTTCGCCTGAGGCCCACTGAAGATGTTACCAAGTAGAGTGACGAAACATCTGAAAATGAACCTTCCAGCTCAGCGAGCAAACCTACATCCAAAAGAGAGTGATAATTTGGCAACAAAAGCAGACATTGCTGGAGATATTCAGCATGTATGGCAGCAGAGAGAGCAGAGTCAATGTTTCAGTGATCCTAATTTAGCAACAGCAGAGGAGATGAGAGAGGTTGTGCTGAGGTTGAGCTGGCTGACATCACTGCACATGTACAGCTAGATTTAATCATCCTCTTGAGGGTCATGTCCAGGGTAAGCATAATGCTGTAAATATTGCAAACTTAATTTCTTTAAAACCTGTTTTCATGTGACTAAAATCCAAATAAAGGACAGGACAGGAAAATCTAACATCTGGTCAGTTGCTATTGCATTATCACTTTTTTTCACAAGGAAGGGCAAAATCAAGGCTCACCTTTTAAGCCAGAAAATAATATGGAGTCATGTTAACATTATTCAGAGCTAATATTAAATCTATATTTGTGTTTGTTGAATTCAATATTATGTGTGTGAAAAATGAGTTATCTGGTTTGTCTTCATCTTTCACATTCTGTTCGGTGGAATACTCATTTGGATCTGAAATTTAAATTGTACTCATGACATTGATTCACTAGATGGCACCAAAGCACCAGTTCCGAAGAGGTGTCAAACAGTTCATATAAGGTCATGGGATGTTCTCTACTCACTGTGAGTCGTGTGGATCCTGAGGAACTGTCTCTGGTTTCTTCTCTCAGATGGACTCATCCTGTAGCTACTCTCTGAGCATTCGCAATCCTTACTGCTGTAGGTCTGGGTGCGCAGGCTTTTACTTTTCTTGCTGCCAGCTGGCATTTTTGTTGTTCCTTTGCACTTGTGGAGTCGAAGCTTTCCTGAAGCATCTTCCACACATTGCCATTTCTGGTAAAAGACAGCAAGGGGTTAAAAATCCCATTAATCAAACAATCTCGCACTTTTTGATTTGATTTATTGTTGCCACATGTACCTAGATACAGTGAAATGTTTTGTTTGGCCTGCAGCACAGGCAGATCTTACCGTCCGAAATGCATCATGGTCATAGAACAGAGGGAGGGATACAATGTTACGGTTGCAGAGAAGGTGCACAAAGAGGGAGATCAACATTAAACTTAAAATTTGTGAGGTCCATTCAGAAGTTTAATAACAGCGGGGGAGAAGCTGTTCTTGAACCTGTTGGTGTGTGTGTTAATCTTGTATCTTCTGTCTGACGGAACAGGTTGAAAGAGATTACAACCAGGCTGGGAGGGCTCTTTGATGGTACTGATTGCTTTCCTGTGCAGCGAGAAGTATAGATGGAATCAGTGGATGGAAGGCTAGTTTGTGTGATTGACTAGACTGTGTTCACAACTTTCTGTCGTGTCTTGTGCTCTTGGACAGAGCAGTTGCCATATCAAGCTGTGATGTAACCACCTGATGAAGGAGCGTCGCTCCGAAAGCTAGTGTGCTTCCAATTAAACCTGTTGGACTATAACCTGGTGTTGTGTGACTTTTAACGTGATGCATCCAGATAGGATAGTTTCGATGGTGCATCTATAAAAATTGATACTACATATGTATTTCTATTTGAAATATAAGAAATAATTTCTATAATTCTTTTCAGGCTGTCTCAGCCTATTTTACAGCCAATTATGTTATTTCAATGTGTCGCTATTATTGTAACGTAGGAACTCAGATCAGGAAATTACACTGCACAAATACTTTCGTTATTCATTCATGGGCAGACGTGTGTCACTGGCTGGGTCACCACTTCTTGTCCATCTCTAATTGTTAAGAGGTGACCACATTACTGTGGGTCTGGAGTCACATGTCAATCAGACCAGGTAAGGATGACGTTATTGACCCAGGGTTTTTAAGATAATTGTTCGTGTTTACAGTTTCCATTTGGCTAGTTTTTTTTAAATTCCAAGTATTTTTTCGAAGTCAGTTCCTAGACTGAAGAGACCTTCTAAATCCCCTGTTTATTTAATCCAACAACACCATCCATGTGACCCCCCCAACTCTCTCACACACACACACACACACACACACACACACACACACAGACACACACACAGACACACACACAGACACACACACAGACACACACACACACACACACCAATTCAAATTTTGTTGTCTGCCGTGGTGAGATTTGAGCCCCATGTCTCCAAGATATTAGCCTTAGGTGCTGGATTACTTACTACGACACCAGCACCTCTCCACATCTATTAAAAGTTAAATTGGTTAACATTACTGATGAGCCATGTGTGTGTGTGTGTGTGTGAGTTGGGGGGGGGTTGCGTGGATGGTATTGTTGGATTAAATAAACAGGGGATTTAGAAGGTCTGACACAGTCTGACATGTTTGAGGTTCTCAGTGTAATTCCGATCTCAGGTATCAATACCATCCTCAGCTGTTCTGGTTTCAGGATGATTCCTCGGAGTGCAGTCCCACTGTAGCTAAACACTTAAGAAGGATTGTGATGTTTGAACTTTCAGCTTTATTTCTTTATTTTCTCCTTAAAACTAAGAAGGTCTGCAATGTGTAACTTTAAACCTTATTTTGTATGTTTCACGCTATACTATAATCGCTGTAATGCTTAACTTTGAACTTTGTCCTTTCTTTCTACTTTGTTGTTTGGATTCTGTGCCAAAGGATACTTGTACACATTGTGGCCTGGATTGTATTGGGGTAGCAGTGACAAAATGATGGGCATGAGCCACCTAGGCTTGGCCAGTTGGTGGATTCCGGATCTCTGGCCCTTCCTTGCAGCATTTCAGCTGACTTTGGCATTCCCATCCTTTAAGGGATGAGGTCCGTTCTCCAACAGCTGTCAGTTAATGGACACTATCCTTGGGAGTAGGTAGGACCGGGGGTCACCGAGTCAGTCAGGCAGGGGCCAATGAGTGTGTAGGAATGGGAGCAGTGGGTGGGGTGAGGAGCATGTTGGCACATGCACACCCATTGCCTTGATGAGAGGGCACTCCATGGACCACACAGTGATCAATTAGGAGGCAGCTATCATCAGCTATTCTTCCAATGCAGTGGATGGTCCATTGTTCAACTGCTATGTAAAATGCCTCTACTTAGACCATCCTCCCACTGGCAGAATGTGATGGTGACTGGAAAGTGATCTATTCTCTCTCACCAGTTCCTGACTCCTGCCTCCTTTCTCACTCTTGATTCCCATAAAAATTCAGCCCTTTGGAATGGACATGTTTGTCCATTGGAGATCAGAGCTGAAAAATGTGTTGCTGGAAAAGCGCAGCAGGTCAGGCAGCATCCAAGGAGCAGGAGAATCAACGTTTCGGGCATAAACCCTTCTTCAGGAGATCAGCTAAACCAAATGTGATGCTGAAGGCCATTTACTTCTAGATTCCTCCAACAAGACCTGGCCGTGTGACTACAATTCGGCAGTGACACATTCATATGTACCCTCCAAACAAACTGATGTGGGAAACCCAAGAGTAAGAGTGTCCATCCTTGATGTCATCAAAATAAACATATTTAAAATTTCGAGAGTGTGGTGCTGGAAAAGCATGGCAGGTCAGGCAACTTCCGAGGAGCAGGAGAATCGATATTTCCATTCTGAATGATCCCTGATAAAGGGCTTATGCCCCAAACATCGAATTCTCCTGCTCCTCAGATGCTGCCTGACCTGCTGTGCTCTTCCAGTACCACTCTCTCAACTCTAATCTCCAGTATCTGGAGTTCTCACTTTCTGCATATTTAAAAATTCACAAAGCACAACTTAATCATTGTATCAGCAATCTGTGGTTTTGGTTTTTAAAAAGTCAGATCCCTCTGCATCAGTGTTTGTTTATTCATTCGTGGGATATGGGCATTACTGGCTGGGCCTGCATCGGTTGCCCAATACAAATTGCGCTGAAGAAAGAGATGTTGAGCTACCTTCTTGAATTGCTACAGTCCTTCTAGTGTAGGTTGACCCAGAGTACTGAGAGGGTGGGAGCTCCAGATTTTAACTCGTAGACAATGAAGGTATGCTGTTTGACTTCAGATTGTTTTAAAGTTGCTGAGAGGTTGGCTCAAGATGGAGTCTCTTTATCTTAGCGAAGACTACTGTCGTTTCTGAGTGAAAGGGCTGCGTACTGACCCACAACTTCAAGATCCCAATCCTCATTTTTAACTAAACATGAAGGGGTGCCAATTGGCCAATTTAGGGCAAACGATTGCTGAGTGACTGCTCTAGACACAGTGTGGGGTTACAACCTTTAGACCCCATCATCAGGTTCCTGACTCAAAAACCAAATGCAGCACTTTATATTTGAAGCATAAAGAATGGTTTGCATTTACACAGCATCTGACACAATTTTAAGATGCTCAAAGTGCTTTGCAGCCGATGAGGTACAACGGGCTTTTAGACTTCAGCACTTCTGGCACCTCACGAGTTTTGAGAAGATTTGTAGCTCAGGTTGAGGTTCTGAATGGTCTTGACGAAACAAATTAGAGGAAACCCTCAAGACCATCAATAATACCCTCACTGGCATAAAGTTCACTAACGAGGAGGAAAGCAACAACAAACTGCCATTCCTAGATGTTGCAATAGAACGAACAGCCAATGGGGAACTTCAAACCAGCGTCTACAGGAAAACAACACACACGGACCAAATATTGAACGACAGAAGCAATCACCCAACACCCACAAACGAAGCTGCATCAGAACATTATTTCAACAAGTCACCACACATGGCAGCACAGAGGAACTACACAAAGCAGAGGAAAATCACCTATACAGCCTATTCAAAAAGAATGGGCCCCCAATGAACACAGTCCACCGATTTCTCAGCAACAAACCCAAACAAGCAGACAAAACACGTCCAGAAACCCTAGCCCCTCTCCCCTACATCAAAGATGTCTCGGACATGACTGCCAGACTACTCAGACCTATTGGCATCATGGTAGCCCACAAACCCACCAACACACTAAAACAGCAGCTCATGAACTTGAACGACCCTATACAGACAACAAGCAACACTAATGTCATTTACAAAATACCTTGTATGAACTGTAACCAACAAACAAGTAGAAAACTAGCCACCAGGATACATGAACATCAACTAGCCACAAAAAGACATGACCCACTCTCACTAGTATCCTTACATGTGGATGAGGAAGGACACCATTTCTACTGGGACAAATATATCCATCCTAGGACAAGCCAAACAGAGACATGCAGGAGAATTCCTCAAAGCATGGCATTCCAACCAGAACTCTATCAACAAACACATTGACATGGATCCCATTTACCACCCCCTGAGAAAAAGAACAGGAAATGACATCACCATAGGAAATGACATCACCACAGGAAACGACATCACCAACCCAAGGAAACCCAAACACATACGTAGAAAGCGGGCTACATCACCAGTGCTTAATCAGGAGGCTCACTGAAGATGTTACCTAGTATGGTGACGAAATGTCTGAAAACAAGCCTTCCAGATCAGCCAGCAAACCTACATCCACATCTAGCACTTTTCAGTATTCAGTGGCCCCCTCATAAAAAAAGTCAGAGACCTTGAATCTCCTCTCCTATTTTTCTAATCGACCTGTTCAGAGATGTCATCACACACCTCTAGAGCAGGTAGGACTTGAGCCAGGGTCTCCTGGACCAGGGTTAGGGACATTAATGCTACATTATCAGAACCACCTTAAATCTCATGAGTTTTTGCTTCACTTAATCTAATTTAGCCAATTTTGTTTGTAATTGATCTGTTCAGAGATGTTATCACACTCCTCTGGAACAGGTGGGACTTGAACCAGTGTCTTCCACTGAGCCACAAAACCTCCCCTTGAATTTCCTACCAAATGTTTCTTAATGGTTTGGCATAATTGCTCTTTATTGCTGTGACTTTATCGGTTTTCAGTCTGAATAGAACTTGTATTTCTCACATATTAGAGGTACTATCACTACTGAAATTCTTCTGCTCAATGAAGGCATGTTCGTCAGTCTTGCCTTGTACATTAGAAGTGAAGTAACAGCAAAAGTGTAAATAGAAGTGCGCACTCTGTGAAATGGGATGCTAATTCATGACGTTTCTGTAATAATGAGTTGATTTAAAATCACAGAGTTATCACAACACAAACGATGACCGTTTAAAATCATGGAATCATGCAATGCGGAAACAGACCCTTTGGTCCAACTCATTCGCGCTGAACAGATATCCTAATCTGAATTAGTACCATTTGCCAGCATTTGGCATGTATTCCTCTAAACCATCCCTATTCATATACCCACTCAGATGCCTTTTAAATTGTAACTGCACCTCTATAAATTCCTCTGGGAGCACGTTCCATACACGCACCACCTTCTACATGAAAAAACTACCCCTTAGGTCCCTTTTAAATCTTTCCCCTCTCACCTTAAACCTATGCCCTCTAGTTTTGGTTCCCCTACCCTGGGAAAAAGACCTTACCTATTTACCCTACCCATGCCTCTAATGATTTTATAAACCTCTATAATGTCACCCCTCAGCCTCTGACTCTCCAGGGAAAATAGCCCCAGCCCATTCAGCCTCTCCCCATTACTCAAACTCTCCAGTCCCAGCAACATTCTTGTAAGTCTTTGCTGCACCCTCTCAAGTTTAACAACATCCTTTTTATAGAAAGTCGACAGATTGTATGCAGTACTCGAAAAATGGCCTAAGCAATGTTATGTATAATTGCAACATGACTTCTCAACTCCTATACTCAATGTTCTGACCAATGCAAGCAAACTTGTCAAATACCCTCTTCACCACCCTGTCTACCAGCGACTCCATTTTCAAGAAACTATGCACCTGCATCCAGAGGTCTCTTTCCTCAGCAACATTTCCCAAGGACCTACTGTTAATTGTGTAAGTCCTGCCCTGATTTGACTTTCCAAAATGGAACACCTCACATTTGTCTAAATTAAATTCCATCTGTCATTCCTCAGCCCACTAGTCCATCTGATCAAGGTCTGTTGTAATCTGAGATAATCTTCTTCACCGTCCACCACACCAACTATTTTTGTTTCATCTGCAAAATTACTAACCAAACCTCCTATATTCACATCAAAATCATTTATATAGATGATGAAAAGCAATGGACCCAGCACCAATACTTGTGGCACACTATTGGTCACAAGCCTCCAGTCTGAAAGGCAACCCTCCACCACTACCTTTTGTCTCCTACATTCAAGCCAATTTTGTATTCAATTGGCCAGCTCCCCCTAGATGCCATGAGATCTAACCTTATTAACCAATCCACCATGTGGAACCTTGTCAAACACTTTGCTGACAATGTCTACTCCTCTGCCTTGAGCAATCTTCTTTGTCACCTCTTCAAAAAACTGAAGTCATGTTCGTGAGAGACACTTTCCCACACATAAAACTACGCTGACTATTCCTAATCAGTCTTTGCCTTTCCAAATACATGTAAATCCTGTCCCTCAAAATTACATCCAACAACTTACCCACCACTGGACATAAGGTTCATTTGCCAATAGTTCCCTGGGATTTCCTTACAGCCTTTCTTAAAATAATAGCATCATGTTAGCCAACCTCCAGTCTCCCAGCACCTCACAGTAGCTGTCAATGATACAAGTATCTCAGCAAGAGGCCCAGCAATCTTTTTACACAAAGTTCCGGGAAACACCTGATCAGGTCCCGGGGATTGGTCTACCTTTATGTGTTTTAAGACCTCCAACACCTCCTCTTCGGTAATATGAGCTCTTTCTTAAGCTCTCTATTTATTTCCTATTTGATGCATTGGGCTTGGTTTTGTGACGAAGTGTTCAGGTGGGTGAGACACCCGCCGTGCCAATGTAACTAACTGAGCGCACTGTGTGCCAATCAGCTCAATACAAGGTGGTGGGTGAGCGTGGGCAGGTTTCTCAGCCTATGTTAAGCCTTCCTACTGGTGTCCCAGTCACCAGATGCTGCTCACCAATCAGAGGCCGGCAGCTTCTATATCCTAAAGACTGCTGGTCAAGGCCTATACTACAGGGGCGGGCAGTGGCAGGGAGAAATCCTGCAGTGAGACCTTCATCCCTTAACTGACTTTTATCTTCTCGTCATAGGGTGGGGACAGGGATCCACAGAGGAAGTGATGTCAGAGAGGTCGGAGGTAAGGACAGACTTTGGCTTCCAGAGATCACCCCACCCAGTGCCTCACATTTTCCCCCGATCTGAGCTTCAGGTTGCACTAAGGATTGAGACAACTGGAAACACAGCATCCCCCACCCCCACTCAAACCCAGCTGCTGACTGCCCTGGTTTCACAGGCTGAGAGTTGAGCCATTTTCTGTGGCCGTCATGAAAGCAGCTAGTCAGGGAGGTGGCCACACATGGATCGCTTAAAAGCTTTAATTGAAGCAGGTCACGAAAATCTCTCATGGACTTCTCACCCAGCACTGAATTAATGAGGTGATGAGATGGGAGAAAGTTATCTCTTCAGGACTAACCTGCCCAATTATTTGCCCTTTTCACTACCTCCAGAGAGGCACAAATTCCATCCATTACAGCTGTGTTGACCTTTCTAAACAGAAAATAATGTACTGCCACTCTCCCACCCCCAAAGTCCTGCATATACGAAGGCACTATCTGAAAATGAAGAGAGTTCTCCTGGTGTCCTGACCACTATTTATCCTCCAAAGAAATATGATTTGGAGATGCCAGTGTTGGACTGGAGTATACAAGGTTAAAAATCACACAACCCCAGTTGAGAGTCCAATATGTTTAATTGGAAGCACACTAGCTTTCTGAGCACCACTGTTGAACTATAACCTAGTGTTGTGTGATTTTTAGCTCCAACCAAATAGATCAACTAGTTAATTATCTAACTACTGTTGTGAAACTCTGATGTGGATAAGTCAGCTGCTCTTTGGGCTATACAGAAGGTTGCCATAAAATCCATTTCCTGACTTGAAGGAACACTGTCTGTTTATTTAAAACAACTGGTTGACAAATGTTGAGGTTGAACTGCCATAGGATGCATGGACCTCAAGTAGAACTGAGGCAGCACAGGCTACAGTATCTGTCTTAACCCAGTGACTATTAGTGAACAATCCAAATAATGACTTACAATTCTGTATTTTATTGACTGGGTGACACTTTGGGGAATATTGAAGTTATGAAAGGTGCTATACAAAGATAATTATTTTTCTTCCTTCTAGGCTACTGTTTCCTGTTTCCAGATGGTTAGCACTGAGCTTCTCACTGTTGAAGTACTGAATTAAGTTACTGTTGTTTTGCATTTTTCAGCTTGGTATTATCATGGTTTCTTTGTCATTCTTAGGTTACATTATTAATGTGCTTATATTTGTGTTACTAAACCTTTTCTCTGCAGCTACTTTATTTGTAATGCTCATTCTTTATTCCATCTTCGATAAGTTTATGAATATATTTGGGGTATTTATCCCAAGCTTGTTGTTTGAAAGTACAGATGCGTTTTAAATACTTAGCATGTTGTACTTCTTTTACCTGAAATATGATAGAACTCTTTCCTTGTATTGATTTGCTTGGATTGTTCCCTCATTGCTTTGAAGTCCAGCCCTTTATAAATGTGAAGAAAAAATCCTTCCTATCTTTGGAATTTCAGAATTGCAGATCATATTGAATTGAATCCTTCTGTGTTTGGTGTCCCACAGTGTTTATTCTCTGTATGTTGTTGGGAATAATTCGTTAAAAGATAAGAATTGCTTCCCATGCTTCCCACTGGCACTGGGTGAAGGTGTAGCCATGCAGTACATTTTCCAAATCTGATTGTAACCACTGGGGAACATGACTTCATGTTGTCTCTCAATCAACTTTGAGACGGTTCTCTTCAATTTATACGTTAAGGCCTTATCTTTAATTCTGCGCTACTATTTGCCCGAACCTGGAAGAAAGATCCTTTCATGTTCCCTTTAATATCCTTTACTATGAATTACTCAATCACCGGACAGACAACTCCGCAAATACTCACACACCTGGCTATCCATATTTGTAAGTGATGACCAATTTATACATTTCGGCCTCATTTTCCATCCCACCAGTTGGTCCTGTCTATGAAATGCTTTTCAATGAGTTTCTCCAGAAGCAACTTCTAAATCCATGGCTTCCAGTGCCTGACAGGGCAAATGGCAGCAGATATATGAAAACATTACAATTGGCAAGTATCCATCTCAGTCATCCAACACCCTGACTTGAACAAATGTTGCTGCTTCTACATCATCACTGTGTAACAATCCTAGAGTACCCTACATAAAGACATTATGAGTCCCTTTAACATGTGGACTGCAGAGTTCTAAAAGAAGGCCCACCACTGCCTTCTCAGAGTCAACTCGGTATGTACAATAAATGCTGGCCTTGCTAACAATGACTTCATCCCAAGAATTAAGTTTTGAAAAAGTTAATACCTGGGCAGCACTGGTGTACTCAATAGAGAAACACAGTTATGTTTTTTTTAAATTGGTTTGATTCATTACTGTCATATTTTTGTTTAGTGGTAGTCCTGGAGCCTCTGAATGAGGAAGTTGAGAGTTCAAGCCCTACCCAACTGAGTGCCTGTAATATAGATTAACACTAAGTTGCAGTACTAAGGGGGAGCTTCAATGTCAGAGGTGCTATTTATTGGATTAAACGTTCAACTGGGGCATTTTGCTTGTTTAACATTGTTTAAACATTCCTGAAGAAGGGCTTATGCCCGAAACGTCGATTCTCCTGCTCCTTGGATGCTGCCTGACCTGCTGCACTTTTTCAGCTCTGATCTCCAGCATCTGCAGTCCTCACTTTCTCCTAGTTAAACATAAGACAGGAAAGCATGTTGCTTTCCTGAATGACTATTTCATTTGTTCCATTTGGAATCGTGCTTTGCAAACTCAAGTGTTTAATTAAACCTACAAAACTTTCTGGGAGGTGCTGAGGTTATGATTAAATCGATTTCCTGACTAGGAGGAACAAAGTGTGATAATGGCAGTCATGTAATATAACCAGTCTCCACTTGTTGAGTTTGAACTGCCAAAGGATGTGTAGCTCTCAAATAGAACTGACAATCAGCACAAGTTTACAGTACCTTTCCTCACTTTGTGACTACTGGCCATTTAAAGTGGCACCCTTTTCTGGTAGCTATTTAGCACTTTAGAAAGGGAATAGTCAACGATGACCACAGAATACTAGTTAAATGTTACTGATGGGATGGATAGAAGTGGAGGAATTTGTTTAGCCTCCTTAAGCATAACAATAGTTGGTGGGAAGCAAAAACATAAATTCTGAGGAAGGGTCACTGGACCTGAAACGTTAACTTTGATTTCTCTCCACAGGTGTTGCCAAACCTGCTGAGCTTTTCCAGGAATTTCTGTTTTCGTTTCTGATTTCCAGCATCCGCAGTTCTTTTAGTTTTTAAATAATGAGTGGGAAATCCTTTAACTTCTGTCACAGATAGCTATGTTTTTGTTTTATTTTTCTGGTCCCTATTTTTAAAGGTACTACAGCACTGAGGTGCTCAAAGCTGTGCCTAAAGAATCTGTGTGCTGGAATGATCAAATTTTAACCGCTGAGTGAGTTGTGTAGTGCGGCTTTAGAACAGATTATGGGTCTGACTGAGAATTGTAGAGGAGACTATCGAAATGGCAGCTTCGCTGGATTTCCTTTATGTTATAAACCACAAATCTACAAGGTGAGTAATTGTACATTTAAATACAATGTCATGCTCAGATCCACTAATTCATCACTGCATGTCTATTACAATCTAGAATGCTGCAGTGTGCAGGAAAGGAGTGCGGCAGTGGGGATTTACAGAGTAGAATCGGATTGGCTTGGAAACAGAGGTTTAAAATGAGTTAATGTGCCTACCTTCCCATTTCATGATAAGCTTTGCAAAGGCTCCCTCCTGGTCAATGGGAATATAGCTCAAAGTATCAGGGGGAAATTCTCCTGATCTTCCTGTAATTAACTTTAGCATCCGGCAAATCGTCTGGAACATGCTGTGACTTATGTTGAATGTGTTAAGAAGAGAAAAAGGTGTGTTCCAGTTATCTAAAAGCCTTTCCCTTTGGTGAGGAAGCAGCTGTCATGTTTCTGGGTTTGAAAGTGCTCTTGTCTGTCAGCATTTCAGCTCCGCTCTCAACTCATTCAACCCGGGAAGTTCCAGGTAAACTGTGCACACGGTTAAACTCGGAATTCTTGGCTGGAATTGCAGTTCATGACAATTTAACACCTTTAAATGTTAGACCCACCTATCCCGCAAGGGATTCTCATCTGTCAGCTTCTGACCATGTTAGCAGTTTCTGGTGTTTTATTTTGCTGCCTACACTGAAACCATTCACCTTGGCAGGTTACAAAAACCCCCAAAATATCTAACTTCAACACATGTCCAGAAAACTATTGCTGGATTTATTTTAACTGTGAACAGAATACTTAACTAGAATCATACCTTGTTATGCTTAAGGAGGCTAAATAAATTCCTCCACTTCTATGGTGATGGTGTAGTTGTAATATCACTGGATTAGTAATCTAGAGTATCTATTACTGTGGCGGCAAAGTTTAAATTCCACAATGGCAGATGGTAGAATTTAAATTCCATAAAAATTAATGAAAAGCTACACTAATGACAACAATGTAACCATTGTTGACTGACATATCTGACTCATTCATTAATGTGTTTTAGGGAAGAAATTGCCCATCCTTATTTGGTCTGCTCTCCATGGGACTCCAGACCTACAACAATGTGGTACACTCTTCACTGTCCTCTTAAAGGGCCCCATCACACCACTTGGTTCAAAGCCAATTAGAGATGGAGAAGAAATGTCCTAACCAGCAGAGTTAAAAATCACACAACACCAGGTTATACTCCAACAGGTTTATTTGGAAGTACTAGCTTTCGAAGCGCTGCTCCTTTAGCAGGACAGCCACCCAATGAAGAAGCAGCGCTCCAAAAGCTAGTGCTTTCAAATAAACCTGCTGGACTATAACGTGGTGATGTGGGATTTTTAACTTTGTACACCCCAGTACAACTCCAGCACCTCCAAAACATGACTAATGTACCTCTCACTATGGACAATTTAGCATGGCCATTTCACCTGACTAGCACATCGTTGGATTTGGGATGGCATGGTGGCTCAGTGGTTAGCACTGCTGCCTCAGAGCACCAGGGACTCTGGTTCAATTCCCACCTCGGGCGACTGACTGTGTGGTGTTTGCACGTTCTCCTTGTGTCTGTGTGGGTTTTCTCTGGGTGCTCTGGTTTCCTCCCACAATCCAAACATGTGTAGGTCAGGTGGATTGGCCATGCTAAATTGCCCATAGAGTGAGGTACATTTGTCAGGGATAAATATAATGTAGGGAAATGAGTCTGGGTGGGTTACTCTTCAGAGGGGCAACGTGGACTGGTTGGGCCGATAGGCCTGTTTCCATACTGTAGAGAATCTAATCTAACCAGCAATGCTGACGTACATGAACAAATAATGTACAAAGACTTTTTCTGATTTGTACTAACTTATTAAATGTTGCTATACAATAAAACGCAATACTTTTAAATAATTAGTTTTTGTGCCTTAACTTGTCTTTTTAAGGTCAAAGAACAAAACCCTTTTCATTTCTCTTAAATTCAGTCCATTTACTGCAACATAAGGAAATATGTATAATTCTACTCCACTTGCTTTGTGTTAAAAAAAAGACACTGTTTTCCTGTGTGTACAGGACTTGCATGTTATACACACAGGTGCAAAAATCCAGCTTGACGTTAAATGTTCTTGACTCCAGCAAGGTGGCAAAAATATGGCAGGGTGAGCTTTCCATTGTCGTTTAACCTTTCAATGCTCCATTGCAAAACCTGAGGGTGGAATTCTCTAAACACTCAGGAAGGTAGGAGCAGGGTATTGATACAAGCCTGCTTTACTGCTGAACGCTTGGAGCAGAGTCCGGCTATTCCAGAGGAATCCCCAGATCAGGCCGAAGAAAAACAGTCTTTATTTCATGAGCTGACATTGAAAACCTGCCCTCACACTGCCCCACCTCTATCCCTCAATAACAATCCTTCCAGAATTGATTGTCAGTTGCCTTTTCAAATGCCAGCACCACTAAATAGCCCATGGGAATATGACATGTATGAACCAGAGATGGGCATTGAGTCCCTCAAAGCTTTTCCACCACTGAATCATGGCTGACCTGAACCTTAAATCCATTTACTTACCTTTCCTCCAAATACTTTGATACTGAACTGACAAAAAAAAACCTCTCAGTCTTGGAAATACTAGAATACCCAGCATTCACAGCTTTCTAAGGGAGTAAGTTCAGCACAACTGCCTGTTTGTGAAAAACTCTCAGATTTTGGCTTATCTTAAATTGTAAGGTTACATTGCCCTTACTCTGGATTCTTGCACCATGGTTAATCGTTTCTCAACCGAGTCAAATCCATTCATGTTCTAAACAATTGGCTTCTCCCTCAATCCTCTAAGCTCGAAGAAGCACAAGTTTCAGGCTTTGCTCAGGGCCAGCTCAGAAACACGGAGCTGAATTGCCATTCTGACATCTCTCTCAGAATGCAAAACAGTCGTGGAAAGGCAAACGAATGCCCCTTTCCACCTCTTCACAACAGTCAGCTAAACATAACGGCCCTGATAGCTGCTGTCAAACAGTAAATACATGAGGTTAAGATGCTGAGTGCGCAAGGTGCCATCTCGGTTGAGATAAGCTGGCAGATAGGTAAGGGCAATATGCCAGGTCAGTAGGGGGCCAACTGGGAAAGTCATGGGGTGCCAGGATGCAAGGTGGTGAGCGGCCCAGGTAAGTGATGCAGTAATTGGGGATAGATCGGGGTGTATGGGAGAAATCAGGTCCAGAATGAAGCAGGGAGGGTGAGTGTTTGGGACTGGTGGGTGTTGGGAAGAGGCATTTATGGGTTGGTCATGTTTGGTCCATTCAAGCAGTAGGTATTTGAGGTTAAATCAGGTCTGGCTGTTTTTTCCTGAATAATTCTTTTACTTAATTTCATTGAAACCCTCCGAATTATCCAATTAAAATGGAGACTTTTGGTAGGTTCCAAGCAGAGAGAAATTAAATTTCTGAAGCAATAGCTTCAGACTCTGATATAATGGGGATTCCTCCGGGAATCCGTGTGCATCTCCCAGCTATGCTGCAATAACGACTGCCTGGCCATCAGAAAATCCAGACCTGCTGTTTACCTTCCTCCAAGACTAATACATCCTTGCAGTAGTCAGTGCCCAAATTGTATGCAAACCTTCACATGAGGTAAGTCTAAATTCCTCTGAAGCATACCTTTCTTCACTTTGTATTCGAGCCCAAGTTGAGATATAGGTTAATAGTTGCTCAGGCAGCATCCGAAGAGCAGGAGAGTCGATATTTGGAGTATAAGTCCTTCATCAAGATCAGCTCTTCTTCATTCCTGATGAAGAGCTTATGCCCGAAACGTTGACTCTCCTGCTCCTCGGATATTGCCTGACTGGTTGTGCTTTTCCAGTGCCACTCTTTTTGACTCTGATCTCCAACATCTGCAGTCCTCACTTTCTCTCGTGTAGGTTAATATTCCATTCATCTATTTAATTTGCGTTGGCTCTTTGCAATTTGTATGTCTTGACTCCCAAATTCGTCTGCTCACTTAACAAATGGTCAGATTTATTGGTTGGGGATCCAAAGTTGATGTTTTCATATTTTCTCTCAGTAACATCCATCTGCAGTTGTTTTGATCACTCACTTAATCTGTGTGTAACACTCTGGAACTTCCTGTTCCTAACCATACAAAGTACTCTGCTTCTCGATGTACTGTCATGCCGAAATTTAGATACACTATTTCTTATTCACTCATATTTATATTGTAAAGGCCCAGTTAAGAATTCAATTCTGGTCTTGCTGCTATTGAAAAGATGTTGTGAAACTTGAAAGGGCTCAGAAAAGATTTACAAGGATGTTGCTAGGGTTGGAGAGTTTGAGCTACAGGGAGAGGCTGAATAGGCTGGGGCTGTTTTCCCTGGAGCGTCAGAGGCTGAGGGTGACCTGATAGAGGTTTATACAATCTTGAGGGGCATGGATAGCGTAAATAGACAAGGTCTTTTCCCCAGTGTGGGAGAGGTTTAAGGTGAGAGGGGAAAGATTTAAAAGGGACCTAAGGGGAAACTTTTTCATGCAGAGGGTGGTACATCTGTGGAATGAGTTGCCAGAGGAAGTGCTGGAGGCTAGTACAATTGCAACATTTAAAAGGCATCTGTACAGGTATATGAATAGGAAGGATTTAGCGGGATATGGGCAAAATGCTGGCAAATTGGACTAGATTAATTTAGGATATTTGGTTGGCTTGGACGTGTTGAACTGAAGGGTCTGTTTCTGTGCTGTATAAATCTATGTCTCTACGTCTGAGGAACACTACTTGTCACAAACAGCTTAAAAGATAATTTATTCCACTTATTTCTAATTTGTCTCTTGTGGTTATTTAAATATCAACAACAAGGCTATTTTCCCTCTTGCTCCATTTGGTTGCCTAATACTTCATGTCTCGGTTTGTATATCTAACTCTGTGATTCTGATCTGCCTCTTTCTATTCTACTGACTCTCATGGTCTGACATCATTTGTACATTTGACCATTTGCCATGGAGTTTCTGAATCTAAGTTACTTTCATAAATTGGAAGTGGTATGGTTTAAAACCAATATCTCAATACCTCCCCAATTCTGGCATCATCCCTAGAATGAGTGCTCCCTTTAATATTCTATTATCCTAAAACCATAGTTTTTACTACATCATTAAACAAACTTCCTGAAAAAAAGCTCCAGCTTTGCATATTTGCATAATACTTACAGGGTCATTATCATCTTAATGGGCAGTATGCAGGTTGGTTCAATTCCTGAAACCAGTTTCTGAGCATTCCTCTGTAATAGTGTTGGTGTTGGCTCCAGGGAGAATTTTATACTGCGACAGATGTAACCATGTGCAGAATTGTGATCTTTAGCAAAGGGCCTTTCATTTTAACGCTTTTTGTGACTGGAAAGCTTATAGCAGCTGATGTAATTAGAACCGATTCGAGAGATTAGATTAGTTAGGGAGAGGTTAGGTTAGGGAGAGATTAGATTGGTTTCATGAAACATCAATCTCATCAATACTCTCTTTCCACCTTTTTGCTAAAGATTGGTCAGTACCATTTTTTAGGTGTGCTGATTGCAAGTCAAGAGCGGGAAGAAGGAGGGCGTTCAAGCTCCTGGGTTTGGCAGTGGGCAGTTTCCAGGGCAATAACTTTTTTTATTCATTCACAGGATGTGGGTGACACTGGCTAGGCCACGGCTAATTTCCCAAGGGGCAATTTAGAGTCCGCTGTGCACCTGGACTCACACATAGGCCAGCTGTTACTTTCCTGGAGGTTAAAAATCCCACAACACCAGGTTATAGTCCAACAGGTTTATTTGGAAGCACTAACCTTCGGAGCACTGCTCCTTCATCAGGTGGTTGTGGAGTATAAGACTGTAAGACACAGAATTTATTGCAAAAGTTTACAGTGTGATGAAATTGAAATTATATATTGAAAAAGAACTGGATTATTTGTCAAGTCTCTCATATTTTAGAAGGAACACGTTGGTTCAGTTCTTTCATATGTAAGTCGCAGAACTTTTTCAAAGTTACACTCTCAAGTGAACTTTAACAATTGGTGTCATGTTGGCCCAGATAATGCATTTAAGGTGAGAGGTGCCCTGTGTGAGACTGTCTCTGCCATAACGGTCAGACTGATTCTAATTTTAAAAATGGATTTACAGAATCTTACATGGATTCATGCAGTTTTTGAGCAAAATAAAATGTAATTCTGCAAGTACAAATTCACCCCATAAATTTCCACACTGTAAGTAATCTAATCTAATCTAAAAAAAACCTTATATGTATGCGTGTGTGTGCATGTGGATGTGTGTGTGTGGAGGTAGGTGGTTATGAGTGTCTGTGAGAGAGTGTGTGTATGTGTGTGAGTGTGAGTGTAAAGGGGTATAAGTCTGTGAGAGGCTGCGTGTGTGGGAGTGTATGTGTGAGCGTCTGAGAGAGGGTCTGCATGAGTGCATGTGTCAGTAGGAGTGTGTGTGTGTCTGTAGGTGTATGTGCGTGTGTGTGTGTCTATCTGTCTGCCTGTGAGTGTGCATCTGTCTGGGTGTGTCTTATATTCCACAACCACCTGATGAAGTAGCAGTGCTCCAAAATCTAGTGCTTTCAAATAAACCTGTTGGATTGTAACCTGGTGTTGTGTGATTTTTTTAACTTTGTACACCCCAGTCCAACACTGGCACCTCCAAATCATGACTTTCTCTAAGGACATTGAACCAAATACAATGACAAAGTAATGAGTCAAGAGCAGGGAAGGCCAAGGTGAAGGAGAACATGAGGTGGGTGGGGGAGGAGAAGCTTTAAGTGAGTTAATTTGGCAACAAAGTGTTGTCTATTGAGGCGGATCACTACCCTTGCTGACCAAAATCAGACAACTCATGGCACAAACTGGGCAGCAATGAGAGATAACGGCTGCAACGTCCAATAGTTGTATTCTATTAATTCACAGGATATGAGCATCACCAGCTGAACCAGTATTTCTTACTGATCCTTAATTGCCCAGAGGGCAGTTAAGAGAAACCCACGTTGCTGTAGGTCTGGAGTCACATTTTGGCCAGACCACGTAAGGACGGCAAATCTCCTTCCCTAAAGGACATTAGTGAACCAGATCATTATGACAACAGGGTCTGTTAGGAGAATGAGCTACAAAGGGCCTTGGAGAAGAGAATATTCTGTGAGATTTTAACTAGGATCAAACAGTCTCCCACTGAAAACCCCAGTGCGCGTGTGGAGAGACTTCATGGTTGATATTGAAAGATTTGGTCGAAAGATGGAGGGTAGCAGGATAACAGTATACAATGTGACCTCATGAACCTCCTTCTGAAAGGCTCTCGCCATCATTCTGTAACCATTGGGTATTTTTCACAATGAAACATTGGACTGGGATGAGTTGATCTATTGTGGTAATGTGACCCGTGGACAAGACCGTAAAGACCTTACTCTTGAACACCTAAGAAAGCTAAGGTAGATCATAAGACCATAGGAAATAGGAATAGGAACAGACTCTTTGACTGCTCAAGCCTGTGCTGCCATTTAGTTGGATCATAGACTTCTTTCAGCACAACCAACCCATTTTCTCCTACTTATGGTCTCCATATCAGCTTTACTTTCTCCCTAGATTACCATCCATCCATCCCTTTGTCTCCCTAACTGTTGTTCTTTCACTTTGGACTCCATTTCAGTCTATCCACTTACTCCTTTCCTTGCATTCCCCCATGTATTCAGTCTATATACTACCTTTTCCTAGCTACTACCTGTTCTTAATAGGAATCACCGGTCTTGCAATGTTAACTCTATTTTTCCCTCTCCATGGATGCTGCCAGATCTGCTGGGTTTCTCCGGTAATTTCTGTTTTTGTTTCAGATCTTTAACATCTGCAATTCTTTGTTTTACCAAAGTTGTTCAATGTGAGCGCAAGTTCCGTTAGGTGGACGCTGACAATTTGGCCTCATTGTAGGAAGGGGCAAAGACGTTTCAGACATTCAGGTGGGAAATGGAAGCAGAGGGTTTGTCCATGGTGGAAAGAAGACAGCTAGGTCCAAGAAACTGCAAAATTACTGGAGCATGTTCGAAGAACTGTGGATGTAAGAGGGGGAAAGAAACTGAACAAGGGGAATAAACAAAACACAGTTGAAGTAGGACGAAATCAGTTCAGTGGGGAACAAACACGCTGAAAAAATGGGTCCAGCAGGACAGCATTGTCGGTGGATCTTGGGAAGGAATTTAAGGCTATCTGGCGATGAGGTTGGGTGCCATGGAGAGATGATCTCCAGGGAGGATGAGATCTGTAGCAATCTTGGGAACAATGGTTTGATGTTTTAGTGGTGAGGTCAAGGTCCAGGAATGAGTTAAGAGGAGTTGTCAGTGAAATGGCATTCAGCCTTTGTTTGGAGAGGTCCATACCCTAGACAGTAACAGCAAATCCATTTCAGCAAGGACAGCTGCTTCCTCCTCACATTAACATACTTTTTAAAAATCTTTTTACTATTGTTTACTGTATTTGCAGGAATATCCAAACCAAACTTCATCACTGAATTAATATTCATTTGCCTGTGGCCTCCTTAACTCCCACAAAAGTTGGCATTGGAAGAATTTCATTTCATAAGCTCCTATTTTTCATCTGATCTGTTACTGAAGATCAGAACAACCAGTCTGTTGTGGCGTAATAATGGACAAATCAAGCTTCCTCACACTCATTCACAGTGGATATTAAAGGCAGAAAATGTTAATCTCAATGCAAAAGCCAAGAAGTTGAACCACGAAAACAACACTAAAATGGGGAATGGTTCTGTACATGTTGGAATCAAAATCTTTCTCGTTAACTTCTATATAAAGAATTTGAAGTGTTTTTTTTCCAGTGTCAACAACAGGGAAATAAAATATCACAGACAACACATAATATATCAATCCTATGACACAAGCAGTGACACAGAACTGAGCATAAAATTACTAACTGCTGCAGAAGACCACAGGAGTGCAATACCTTAGGGATAATCCCATTATAATTGAAGCATTCAGGCACTTTTCACAGTTAAATACATCGGTGCTTGGAAGTCATAGAATGGAATGTAATAAAAGAGGCTATAGTGGATCAGTGCAAACTTAAACCTGCTTCCAGTTGGGCACTTCAATGTAAAATATATTATCAATTGTTTTAAAGATTACAAGAGAATTTGACCACCTTTGGGATTGATTTATGTTAGTCTCTGTGAACAGGGGGATTTCTTACGTAAGCCAGGGTTTCTGAACTATTAACGTATTAACAACT
The DNA here is from genome assembly GCF_047496795.1 of Chiloscyllium punctatum. NCBI lineage: Eukaryota > Metazoa > Chordata > Chondrichthyes > Orectolobiformes > Hemiscylliidae > Chiloscyllium > Chiloscyllium punctatum. Next base: position 137,282,320 of record NC_092743.1, read on the forward strand.
GATAGATGGTTATTAAGGTTGTGTAGAGATTCTCATGGTTCTGTTTTACCATGGTTTTGCACAGCTGTAAAGGAATAGTTACTACAGATAGGATGGCTTTGTGTTATTCCTGCTTCAGGTAAGGCTGCTGCCATTTTCAATCGATGCTTCACTTGGACAGTAAAAGTGTTTGTCTTTCGATATTCATAGTTTCAAAAGGCACCATCCACAATCCACCCAAAGAAAGCAGGTATTGTTTAGCCCAACCAGTTCTCTTTAGGCCACTGGAGACTCGGCAATGAGGTTACAGATTGTTATTAAAAATAATTCTGCTGCGGCTGCTGATCCACAGTTCCTTGTGGTGCCTAGTTTTGAGTTTCAAGATCTATCCCAATTTACAAATGGTAGTGCAATTAAAAGATGCACATTGTAAAAACAGAGTTGAAAAGCAGCTGCTCCAAAGATTAAGAGAACTGGATGTGTCTCCAAAACTACGTCCAAGAGCAAGAACTGCAACTCCAGTGTTCTGAATTCTTAAACTGCTTTGGAAATATCAAGAACTGACAATGACAGACTTAGAACATCATAAGCAATTGAAATAGTTGATACCAAAAAAATTAGTCTTTTTAATGTTTAAATGAAACTATAGAAAATAGAAACACTGAAGATAGGAGCAGGAGGAGGCCATTCGGCCCTTCGAGTCTGCTCCACCATTCAGCACAAAATGGCTGATCATCCAACTCAATCGCTTAATCCTGCTTTCTCCCCATAACCTTTGATCCTATTCGCCCCAAGTGCTATATCCAGCCGCCTCTTGAATACATTCAATGCTTTGGCATCAACTACTTCCTGTGGTGATGAATTCATTACCAGGAACATTCTTCCTGCAACTACCATGGAATTTTATACATCTCTGTGAGATCTCCCCTCACTCACTTACCTTAAAGCAAGTGATGCTGCTCTTAGTGATATATTATTGTTGGGCAGCTGTTGGGATCATAGTCAGGCTTTCTTCCCTTACTTATTAGCTGGGAGAGAGTCTGACAGTGCTTTGCTGTAAAATCCAGGCTCTTGTGTGTGTGAGGGAGGAATGTTGGTCAGGAGATGGGAGACCTCCCTGGTTTTCTTTAATACCCTTGATGTCTAATTGACAGCAGAGCATTTGATAACAATGTATTTGGAAGAAAAGCTAATGAATCCATCCCACAGGATTTCATTGAAATGTCAATTTAGGCTAACATTCAATGTGTTGTGAGAGAAACAGAATTCATTCACAGGGATTATTCAGATAGAATACAACACGATTATATTCTTGGTGACAGAATTTTTTTTTATATAGCCGCAACATTTTAAAGGCATCTGGATGGGTATATGACTAGGAAGGGTTTGGAGGGATATGGGCCAGGTGCTGGCAGGTGGGACTAGATTGGGTTGGGATATCTGGTCGGCATGGACGTGTTGGACCGAAGGGTCTGTTTCCATACTGTACATCTCTACGACTCTATGAGTAAGTCTTCAAAGCTCTTGAAGAGGATAGTAGTCATGCGTTCTACTTACAGCTGATTGTGAGTTTTGATGATTGGCACCGAGTCTTTGCAGCTTTAATTAGGTTTACAACCTGCCCTTGTAGTAATTTCTCTGCGCTAAACAACTTTAGACTTTGACAATTGGCAGTAGTCCTGTGATTCCTGTAAACACCGAGCAACTGACATGAGACAGCGTGGCTTCAAACAACGTTAACAAGCTGAAGTAGATGCAGACCTCCTTCACCTACGTTCTTAAAGCCAGTCAGGAAAGTTTTGGGTTTCCAATGCAACATAATACATTTGCTTGCTTGTTAGTATAAAGCAGCAGACATACTAACCCATGTAAGAGGAAAAGTAGCTAATTTATGGTTAAGTTTAGCTGTGCTTATTTACCTGTCCTGGCTGTTCGCAGGCGGTCTGGTACTTTGCCTGTTGGCACACTTCTTTCACTCTTTCATATTTAGGAAGGTAATTGGTTTGTTGTGCATCACCAGCTCCCTCTTCTTTCTTACGGAGTAATTTGCTGGAAAGAAAGGAGTAACAAAATTTTCTCGTGAATTGGAAAAATGAGGCTTTTTACACTTTGTACTCGGCAAAAGCAATGCCCAGTTACAACATAGCAGCATGATTTCAATTAGGAGAACTTTTGGCCAAAATATCAACTTTCCTGCTCCTCAGATGCTGTCCTTTTCCAGCACCACACTCTTGTCTCTAATCTCCAGCACTCACTTTCACCTAGGCAATTTCCCATGGCCAATCCACCGAACCTACACAACTTCGGACAGTGGGAGGAAACTGGAGCACCCGGAGGAAACCCACACAGACACGGGGAGAATGTGCAAACTCTACACAGACAGTTGCCTGAGGCTGGAATTGAACCCAGGTCCATGGTGCTGTGAGGTAGCAGTGCTAACCACTGATGCGCTGTGTCATCCCAAACATTTTTCTTATCCTTCTCTCAAAACTGTGTGCCTGATCCCTCAACCACAAGCAGGCAGAAAGAGTCTTCCCCTCTCCTTCAGCATTGCAGAGGTGACGTTCCATTCTACTGCCCTGTTACCCCTAACAATCCCTATCCTCCCTCACAGCACCTTCTGATACAAGTGCAGGAAATAAAGCACCTGCCCCTCTGTGCAGATCTCCCTGCACTTCTTCTGAGGTGAAACAGAAATGGGTTTGCATTCTTTCAATTTAAAACAATGTATCCTCTATTTGCAAAGTAGTTTCTTCTAAATTGGGGAAACAAAATGCAGGTTGGTATCACCGGAAACCTCCATTTGGACAACACCCATCAGCTTCCTCCCGTTTCAATTCCCAGCTCCATTCAGATTCTAAGCCTCCTGTACTGTTCCACTGAAGCCTGCGCTGCAATGAAGAAATACCATCTCAGCTTTTGATTCACCACTTTACAACCTTTCAGACTGAGTTCAACTACTACAGATCAGAAAATCTCTGCCTCTATTTCCCTTAATGGTTTCACTAATTCCATTTACACCTAACACATGCTTTTTCTCAATACTTTCTCCTTGAGTTCCACCACCATCCTTGCTGATAAATATGCCTGCCTTTCAGATTTTTACAGACGTTTCCAAACCCCATTTTCCCACCTCTACTCCTGTCATGAACCTATGACTCTTTTACGTTTTGATAAAAGGTCATTAACTCTGTCTTTCTGACCATGGGAATGACACCTGACCTGCTGAACATTTCCATGAATTTTCTGGAAGGGACTAATTTCTTCCCGATAAAATGATGAATTATTTAATGCTCGCTTCTACATCAGAGTCATAGAGATGTACAGCATGGAAACAGATCCTTCGGTCCAACCGAGGCATCTGATTAGCCGCAGATCAACATGACACTCTGCTTTCCAAAAACAAAAGGAACATGCTTTGTATTGGTGAATATACTTTATTTCTAGATTTAATATACTGACACACTTGTCTTGATGCTGTAACCAGAGAGAGAGAGAGAGAGAGAGAGAAAGAGAGAGAGCAAGAGCAAGAGAGAGTGAAATAAGTTTTACAGAGCTGAATTTATGTGATTCACCTCCAAAGTAATCTGCTGGAAACATGTCAGCTGATTGATGCACATTGTCTAAGTGAAACGACTACAAACACAGAGAGGTGAACATTAATTTTCTGCCAGTAAGACATATGTTACCCTTCACCATGTTAAGATAATTGATGTAAGTTTCAAGAGGTAGCCACTAGTCCTCAGGTAAGAAGTGTATGCGGAATCACAAAGACTGGAGGAAGAAAAATCAATATCTATTACAGCAGTGAGTCCAAAGTTTAATGTTCCTTTCCTTGGGCTTGGTTCTCATCAGTGCTCAGCTTCTTTTTTGAGATGGTCAGTCGCAGTCCATGGAATATGTTGACATTCAGGAAACTGAGAGCTAATCATAATTATGTCTCTGTCCTTTAGATGGATGCTTTGATTTGTGAAGTTGCTAAAATACTCACTTATAAAGCAGGAATTAGGAATATTATGACACAGAACAGAGTGGATGATTTAAATTTGTTGCTGGTGAAGAAAGTGGTTTCTCACATATTATTGACAGGGGCTCATTCTAACTCAGCAAGTGATTCAACAAAAGGATAACTCCACAAAAAACTCAAACTAATGTTAGTGCATGTTTTGCTATTTCCTTTGGCCTTTTGAGCATTCTTGACAAAGCGGTGACGAAAATGTATTACATAGTTGGAGCAAACTGCTTCCTGATGGATATCAAGCTCAACATGAATTAATAGAGGCAGCTGAAGAGATATCACTGAGACAACTATTGAATTCTGCTGATTCTGCTTTCATCTCCTTATAGCTCAATCATGCTTCAGTAACTTATTAATTAGCTTCACCAACTCCATTCGCACGCCTGATGGGATAATCATGGTGGCTCGGTGGTTAGCACCGCTATCTCACAGTGCTAGGGACCTGGGTTCAATTCCAGCCTTGGGTGACTGTCTATGTGGAGTTTACTTTTTCTCCTTGTGCCTGTGTGGGTTTCCTCTGGGTACTCCCGTTTCTGCCCACAATCCTAAAGATTTGCAGGTTAGGTGAATTGGTCATGCTAAATGGCCCATAGTATTCAGGGGTGTGTAGGTTAGGTGCATTATTGTGGAGGAATGGGTCTGGGTGGGGGACTTGTTAGGTGAAATGGCCTGTTTCCACACTAGACATTCTATTCTATTCTAAAATGGTTGTTAAAATAAATGAGAATTATTTGGCAAAAGTTGTCTTGTCATACAATTCTTATAGCAGCTATTGTAATGTAAGATTACATCTCTACTACTGAGGAAAAGGTTATTGAAGTGAGGATTGAATCAACCTGATAAGAACATACAAACTAGGACAGGAAGTAGGCAATTCTGCCCCTCGAAACTGCTCCACCATTTATTATAATAACAGCCGATCTCATCCTAGCCTCAACTCCACTTTCCTGCCTGCTCTCCATAAGTCTTCATTGCATTACTAATTTTAAAAAATCTGTCCATCTCCTCCTTAAACGTACTCAATGTCCCAACATCGTCTACACTGTGGGATAATGAATTCCATCGATTCATTTGAGAGAAGTAATTTCTTCTCATCTCTGTTTGAAATCTGCTACCCCTTATCTGAAAACTATAACCTCTCATTCTAGACAGCGCCACACAAAATATATAACAGAGGATGCAAAAGCCTATTAGTTAGGTTAGACCAATTCAGTGTTATCATTTTGCGGATTATAGTTGCCAAAGCTTGAGAAATAAACATATGTCTACTATGCCTACCTACATTTACTTTGTATATCTTCTTTAGTATTTTACGTACCTCAATGAGCTCTCCTCTCATTCTTTAAAACCCAAGAGACTGTGGACCTAAACTGCTCAATATCCCTGCATACGACAAACCCCTGATCTCTGGAATCAATCAAACAAACCCCCTCTGAAATGTCTCCAATGAAATTACACCCCTCCTCAAGTCAGGGGACCAAAACAGACAAATGCAAAACAAAACTGACTTGCTTGCTTTAAACCCTTCCTACATGTTGTTTCCATTAATTTCCACATGAGATTAAAATTGACTCCACTAATGTTGTTAACTGGTCAGCCTTTTAAGGGTGCCTAATCTTAAAATTACCCATTTACTTCTCAATCTCTGGCAACTATATTTAGCAAGAAGATAACACTGAATTGGTCTGACCTAACTAATATGCTTTAGTAATCTTTGTTATGTTACCAATTAATCCCGCCATCTTAACCTGCCAACTAAGATTTGAAGGTTATTCAACAAATTTCAGTACAAACACTGTTACCTGACTTCTTTGATCACTGGCACTCAGTAGTTTGTGGGAGGTTGGTTGGAGACACAAAAAAAACTGCCGATGCTGGAATCCAAGGTCCAGAAGAAGGAGGCTGGAAGAGCACAACAAGCCAGGCAGGTGGAGCACCTCCTGATGGTGCCTGGCTTGCTGTATTCTTCCAGCCTCCTGCTTGTCTACCTGTGGGAGGTTGGTGGCAATTTCCTGTCTCCTAAAACATTGGCTTGTCCATGGGGTTGTCAGCTCCATTGAGCATCACCCGGTGTGTTTCAGGAGCAGCGGTCTGGGGCGGCAGTCACTGTCATTATTACTTCAGAAGCAAATAGTGAACTAAGCAGCTGCACAACCCACTCAGCCATGATTTCTCTGGACTCTCTTCATAACCAGCCAAGCTGCTTGTTTCTGCTGATCTCTTCCAATGCACTTCCAAACATTCAACCAGCAGAGGCCACAAACCTCAGTGACACAACCTCCTAGCTGTCAGTGTCAATGTTCGCCATCTTCACATCCTCATGTGCAGGTGTCTCTTGTAGTGGAGGCTTGGATTCCCAGAGAATTGTGACCCTGTGGCCAATTACTGAAGAGAGGGTTTTGTGCACATGGGCCTCATCCAGCCAATGAACATGGCTGAGCTAGGTCAGATGTCATTGGCTTAGTGTGAAGAATGTACATTGATGGAATCAGCTTGCTGAAGGATTTATGAATTGGTGACTTTGGCCAAGGTTTCTGTCTGATAGAGGTAACATGGGAAATATTTTTTCCAAGATGTCCAATGGGAATGGTTGTGATAGGAGGTGATGGCTGAGTGCTACAATCTCTAGACTATTAATCCATAGACCCAGGTAGAGTTCTGGGGACCTGGGTTTGAATCCTGCCATGGAAGAGGGTGGAAGTTGAATTCAATTTGAAAAAAATCTGGAATTGAGGATCTAATGACAACAATGACACAGCTGTGAATTGTCAGAAAAGCTCATCTGGGTCACTAATATCCCTTTTGGGAAGGAAATCTGCCACCTTTACCTGGCCTGACCTGCATGTGACTCTAGACCTGTTGAAATGCAGTTGATACTCAACCTGCCTCTGGGTAATAACTGACTCCCACATTCCGTGAGTGAATAAGAAACATGTTGTTACAAATGCTGGTACAGGTTCATGATCTTTGCATTGTGCGCATCCTGGGGCGGAGACCCCTTGCTACAGGAAAGAGCTGAGGAGTTATCCTCTAAGTCTTGGTCAATATTTGGTGAAGCAACTGCGAACATATTGAAGCTTGTTGTTTAATACACATGTGATCACCATTCACTCTCAAAGCATGGACTAGACCAAGTGATTTCCTCATGGGTCCTTCCATTTTGCCATTGTAACTTGGCTGGAGGTGCAGCAGACAGCTCAATGATAGATATAAATAGAATTCCACTGCACTTCTAACAAACGTACAACGAGCAAGATATTCTGAGCCTGGTTATTAAATCACAAATAGCTCCTTGATAATTAGAGAAGATGAAGGGATTGAAAGTTCATGTGGCACTCTTAATGAATACTTCTGTCAGGGTATTAACTCCAGTGTATTTTCCCCTTTGCCCGTCTGCAGGCAGAAACCCAAGATCATGAATGAGGAATGTCTGCCTCACTAACATATCACTTCAATGACTTCCAGTCTGAGCAATGATATTACACCTGCTTTTAAAAAAAATATAGAATTTAATGTTCTTCCTGCTCTGCTTTTTTAATGATTCAATAAGTTAGGTTTTAGAGCTTATTACTGCATTAATAATGACTCAGAACTCAGCATTTCTTTGTCAAGTAAGTTATATCAGTAATGACTTTCTGGATGCTTTGTCACCACAAAATTACAGAAACTAGTGAACTGAACACAAACTGTTTTTCAGAATTAATTCCTTAACTGAAAATAAAGTAAGAAAGATCTGTGCAACAATGAGAAAATATAATTACTATTAGGTTTAAATCATATGGAAATTGGAAAAGTGCACAACAGTTTTTACTCCTTGTGTAGAATTCTCAACAGAATAATTTTGTTCTTAAAGTGCAATGCTTGGAAGCATGTCTTTCTTGGTGATGGCAAAGCGCCCACATATAATGTATTGTGTGATACTCTTGATGCACTGTATCTTACCCTCTCTCAATGAGGAATGTGTCACGCCAAATCCTAGCCTTCTTATTTGAACGGAATCTGCAAGAAAAGACATGCTGGATGTTAAAGACTAACTTACAAATGGCACTACATGGCTAATACATCTGGGTGTCTCCTCATTTCAAGAATGCCAATTGGTGTCTTCATCAGAAACAATGCATCCCGGAATGACTACTTCAGAGATAGGTGGCTGCTTCAGAAATGGTATTCATTGATGATAGTTGTCTCTCTTTCAAAGGGCAAACAAAAAAAATTCATTCAACTCATAGAGTCATAGAGATGTACAGCACGGAAACAGACCCTTCGGTCCAACTCGTCCATGCCGACCAGATATCCCAACCCAATCTAGTCCCACCTGCCAGCATCCGGCCCATATCCCTCCAAACCCTTCCTATTCATGTACCCATCCAGATGCCTCTTAAATGTTGCAATTGTACCAGCCTCCACCACTTCTTTGTGCAGCTCATTCCATACCCGTACCACCCTCTGGGTGACAACATTGCCCTGTAGGTCTCTTTTATATCTTTCCCCTCTCACCCTAAACCTATGCCCCTCTAGTTCTGGACTCCCCGACCCCCGGGAAAAGACTTTGCCTATTTACTCTATCCATGCCCCTCATAATTTTGTAAACCCCTATAAGGTCACCCCTCAGCCAGAAAATAACACCGTCTTATTCCTCTACAAAACACTGCCCCAGGTTAAATTAATAGTTACGGCTTATATTTTAAGTTTAACTCATTTACAACATTCTGATTCTTTGTTGTCATACCAACGGATTCACCATTATTTACAATTATCGTCTGCCACAGTTACTCAAACAGTCTGGTTCCTTCAAAATATATGGGGAACACAAAGTTTTACTGATATATAGTGAACTGTGATGTGGACGGTAATAAACTTTTGGGGAATATAGACAGGCTGCTGATATGGGCAGACACATGGCAGGTGAGATGTAATGCAGCAAATTCCAAAGTCACATACTTTGCTTGAAAGAATGAGAAGAGGTACCGAAAACTAAAGGAATACAATTCTAAAGTGCGGATTCCTGGGTTATATGTAGATGAATCATTGAAGTTTACAGGCAAGTTAGGAACAATGCTAAAAAAAACAGCAGTCAAGACTTTGGACTCTATAAGTAAAGGCTTCAAATAGAAATGTGGGTAAATTATGAATCTGTGTAAGACATTGGAACAGACTGAAGTGGAGAATTTTGTCAAATTCTGGGCAGTGCACTTTATTTAGGATGCAAAGATTTTAAAGAGATCCTGTAGAAAAAGATCATAAAAATGGTTCCAGAAGGATTTAATTTATCGGGAGAGATTGGTGAACATCCCAGAGAAAGAACTGAATAGAAAAGTGTTCAAAACTATCAAGGGTCAGAGGTTAGTTAGTTCAGTTAGCTGGACTACAAGTTTACAATGTAGAGTGATGTGAGTTCAATTCCTGCACTGGGTGAGGGTTATCCTGAAGGGCTTTCCTTATAAAGCTCTCCCCTGGCCTGAGGCATGGTAATCCTTGGGTTAAACCATGACCAGTCATCTGTCTCTCTCTGTAGTGAGACAGCAACCCTATGATTGACTATGCCGACTTTACCTTTATAGACTGGGAGAAATGTTCTCATTGGAGGAAGGATCAAAGATAAGAAACTAATAGTTTAATTTAATTTGCAAAACAAAAAATCTGAAGTTGATATGAAAGAAATGTTCCTGGGGTGCAAGTGATTGTGATCTGGAATGCACTGCCTGAGAATGTGACAGAGGCAGGCTCAATCAATTGCTTCTTCAATGACTATAGATCATTATCTTGGATGACGTACAGACATGTCAAACTTTTTAAATTCCAACATGCTTTCCTTTAAAAGAGGACAGATACAGCCAAGATTATTGAAATTGCAATTCCAGTGGCCAGCTGGAGAGTAACTGTGGAATGTAACAAATGAAGGTGTCATTGAGTGAGGAAAAAATACGCACAAATTGAAAAATAATCTTCTGGGAGAGTTGTGTCTTCCTGTTCAAGAATACATGGCCTGGACAATGGCCTGTGTTACTAGTTGAAGATGATGTGCTGGTGAGCTGAGATACTCATTTGTACTGGCCTGGGTTGGAGTGCTAATTTACAGTGAAGGCCACAGACAAAGAACCACCCATTGTCACCCTGGATTGCAGAAACAACGGACTCTTTTGCTCTGAGTGCTAGAAGCCAGAAAGACAGTCAGAAGGAAGGAGGATTTCAACTGGACTGCAAAGCTCACAATCTTGAAATCAACTGCCAAACTCTCTAACTATTCTTCAAGAACAAGACTGAGACTGATCCACATATTGTTTAACCTATTATTTCTTCTTATATTTAATAACTAACAAAGTCACTCTTTAGTTAACTTAAGAAAGCCTGGTTAATTTGGCTCCCTTTAAAACAAATTCTAGGAGAAGGGAATCCACAAGGGAATGGATCCTTGTTGTAACCAACTGAGAGGATGAGTGCATAAAAACAGAAGGAGCTAGACCATCCCTCCTCACCTGGGAGCTTGACAATTTGGGTATCCATCAGGAACCGTAATAATTTGGGGAACATAATAATATTCCAAAAGGGAACTGTTATAGAACATAGAACATAGAACAATACAGCACAGAACGGACCCTTTGGCCCTCGATGTTGCGCCAACCGGTGAACCTATCTCAGCTCATCCCCCTACACTATCCCATCATCATCCATGTGCTTATCCAAGGATTGTTTAAATCTCCCTAATGTGGCTGAGTTGACTACATTAGCAGGTAGGGCATTCCACGCCCTTACCACACTCTGCGTAAAGAACCTACCTCTGACATCTGTCTTAAATCTATCACCCCTCAATTTGTAGTTATGCCCCTTCGTACAAGCTGACACCATCATCCTAGGGAAAAGACTTTCACTGTCTACCCTATCTAATCCTCTGATCATCTTGTATGTCTCTATCAAATCCCCTCTTAGCCTTCTTCTTTCCAATGAGAACAGACCCAAGTCTCTCAGCCTTTCCTCATAAGACCTTCCCTCCAGACCAGGCAACATCCTGGTAAATCTCCTCTGCACCTTTTCCAATGCTTCCACATCTTTCCCGAAATATGGCGATGAGAGCTGTACACAATATTCGAAGTGTGGCCGCACTAGTGTTTTGTATAGTTGCAGCATGATATTGTGGCTCGGGAACTCAATCCCTCTACCAATGAAACCAAACACACCGTATGCCTTCTTAACAGCACTATCAACCCGGGTGGTAACTTTCAGGGATCTATGAACATAGACTCCAAGATCCCTCTGCACATCCACACCACCAAGAATCTTTCCATTGACCCAGTACTCTGCCTTCCTGATATTCTTCCCAAAGTGCATCACCTCACATTTAGCTACAATGAACTCCATTATGTACCTGAAGGAAAGAAATTTATACACTAGCATGGAAGTGTCAAGGAGTGGTTTAGCTAAATTGCTCCTTTTCAGATTCCAAATCAGTACCATAAACAGAAATTGCTGGAGAAATTCAGGAGATCAGGCAGTATCTGTGGAGAGAAGGCAGAGTTAACTTTTCAGTGACCCTTCTTGAAGCTCCTCCGATCCTCAAAGCCAGCTTACTGGATGAAGGCAGCAGACCACGTGGTGCTCGTGACCCATCCAACCACCCCGGATGGAATCCATCTACCAGGGCCGCTGTCAAGGAAAGGCCGCCAGCATTCTCAAACATCCATCCCACCCTGGCAATGTTTTTCTACAACCTCTACCATCAGGGAGGAGGTACAGAAGCCTGAACACATGGATCAGGCAGTTTCAAAACAGTTTCTACCCTACTGTTAGAATACTGAATGGACAATCTCTTAACATTCACCTGTACCTGTGATTTTGTTTTTGCTGCTGTTTACCTATTATTTGCTTATCTATGCTATTTAACTCTGTGATCTGCCTGTATTGCTTGCAAGACAAAACTTTTCACTGTGCCTCGGTACACGTGACAATAAATTTAATCCAATTCAATTCAAAACTCAAAAATGTTAATGATGCTTTCTCTACACAGCTGCTGCCAGGCCTGCTGAGTTTCTCCAGCAATTTCTGTTTTTGCTTCAGGTTTCCAGTTTCTGCAGTTCTTAGTTTTTATTTTAAAGTCTAAATCAGTTGCGGTGTTCTTTAGTATTCCCCTCTGGCTCCTGTGTTATCAAAATCATACCGCGTTGTATGTTAGGTGCCAGATTTCAATCATTTTCGCTAACCTGTTCCTTGGTTTCTCAGATTCCAATAGTTTCAGTATAGACTTGCCGTCCATATCTGGTGGAACATCAAGGCCTGCAATATCTAAGATGGTGGGAGCGAGGTCAATATTCAGAACCAGCTGAGGAATGCTGTTGAAATAAACACAACCACAATAATGGAATACCATGAGCTAAACAAAATGTATCTGATTTCTCACAAAAAGACTTATGACTTTACACTAAACAAAAAGAGCTAATATTGCTTCAATATGGATTTGAAAAACAGCAATTATTTTTAACGGTTGAACCCAGTGTGGACATTTAATGTTAAAAATTTCCTTTGCAATACAGTCATCACATTTCCAGAACAAATAGACGTAGTTGGATTGTCGCATCTACGATGTTTAAAGTATTCAGCTGAAGCAATCTGCAGTGTATTAATATCCCTGCCGTTTGGCATACTGCCTTTTCAAATAATTATCTAAATTTGTCTGAAAATACAATTTTATGGGCAGGTTTTCTCATGCCCTTCCTCCATCCCTGAGCTCCCGTTAAGCTCTTGATTGTTGCATTTTTCTGTCCCAAATCAGTTACAAGACACCTCTTGTAGAGCCTCTTGTAATCTCGAGCCAGCAGCAGGAGGCAGGAAAATATCAGAGGGATCTGCTTCTCAGGTATCATAGCCTCTGTGAGGCTGACCATTTCATGCAGTACTTGGATCTCAGCAGAAATCCAGGGTGGCACATACCTTGGGAACCTCTGCCCTAGACTGGTCAATGGACAAATCAAAAAATGCACTAATATGTCAGGATTCGCTCAGTCACATCTCCACACCCCAACTCATCAATGTAGCTGCCTTGGATCTGTGGTCAAGCCGCAAGACCTCAGGGAAGTCCTAACAAGCAAGCACTGTCCAATTGTCACCCCCTCCGCCTGACTTTGGTACCTGGGATGTCAGGGTGCCAGTTAGCGCAATTGGCTGGAGAGCTGCTTTGCAATACAGAGGGCTGGCAACAAGATTCAATTGCCACACTGGCTCATGTCATTGCGATGATATCGCTCTCATGACCTTACCCCCACCCCCACTACCTTATACATGACCTTACCCCCACCCCCACTACCTTATACATGACCTTACCCCCACCCCCACTACCTTATATATGACCTTACCCCCACCCCCACTACCTTATACATGACCTTACCCCCACCCCCACTACCTTATACATGACCTTACCCCCACCCCCACTACCTTATACATGACCTTACCCCCACCCCCACTACCTTATATATGACCTTACCCCCACCCCCACTACCTTATACATGACCTTACCCCCACCCCCACTACCTTATATATGACCTTACCCCCACCCCCACTACCTTATACATGACCTTACCCCCACCCCCACTACCTTATACATGACCTTACCCCCACCCCCACTACCTTATATATCACCTTACCCCCACCCCCACTACCTTATACATGACCTTACCCCCACCCCCACTACCTTATACATGACCTTACCCCCACCCCCACTACCTTATATATGACCTTACCCCCACCCCCACTACCTTATACATGACCTTACCCCCACCCCCACTACCTTATACATGACCTTAGCCCCACCCCCACTACCTTATACATGACCTTACCCCCACCCCCACTACCTTATATATCACCTTACCCCCACCCCCACTACCTTATACATGACCTTACCCCCACCCCCACTACCTTATACATGACCTTACCCCCACCCCCACTACCTTATATATGACCTTACCCCCACCCCCACTACCTTATACATGACCTTACCCCCACCCCCACTACCTTATATATGACCTTACCCCCACCCCCACTACCTTATATATGACCTTACCCCCACCCCCACTACCTTATACATGACCTTACCCCCACCCCCACTACCTTATATATGACCTTACCCCCACCCCCACTACCTTATATATGACCTTACCCCCACCCCCACTACCTTATACATGACCTTACCCCCACCCCCACTACCTTATATATGACCTTACCCCCACCCCCACTACCTTATGTATGACCTTACCCCCACCCCCACTACCTTATATATGACCTTACCCCCACCCCCACTACCTTATACATGACCTTACCCCCACCCCCACTACCTTATACATGACCTTACCCCCACCCCCACTACCTTATACATGACCTTACCCCCACCCCCACTACCTTATATATGACCTTACCCCCACCCCCACTACCTTATATATCACCTTACCCCCACCCCCACTACCTTATACATGACCTTACCCCCACCCCCACTACCTTATACATGACCTTACCCCCACCCCCACTACCTTATACATGACCTTACCCCCACCCCCACTACCTTATATATCACCTTACCCCCACCCCCACTACCTTATACATGACCTTACCCCCACCCCCACTACCTTATACATGACCTTACCCCCACCCCCACTACCTTATATATCACCTTACCCCCACCCCCACTACCTTATATATCACCTTACCCCCACCCCCACTACCTTATACATGACCTTACCCCCACCCCCACTACCTTATACATGACCTTACCCCCACCCCCACTACCTTATATATGACCTTACCCCCACCCCCACTACCTTATATATGACCTTACCCCCACCCCCACTACCTTATACATGACCTTACCCCCACCCCCACTACCTTATACATGACCTTACCCCCACCCCCACTACCTTATACATGACCTTACCCCCACCCCCACTACCTTATACATGACCTTACCCCCACCCCCACTACCTTATACATGACCTTACCCCCACCCCCACTACCTTATGTATGACCTTACCCCCACCCCCACTACCTTATACATGACCTTACCCCCACCCCCACTACCTTATACATGACCTTACCCCCACCCCCACTACCTTATACATGACCTTACCCCCACCCCCACTACCTTATACATGACCTTACCCCCACCCCCACTACCTTATACATGACCTTACCCCCACCCCCACTACCTTATATATGACCTTACCCCCACCCCCACTACCTTATATATGACCTTACCCCCACCCCCACTACCTTATACATGACCTTACCCCCACCCCCACTACCTTATACATGACCTTACCCCCACCCCCACTACCTTATACATGACCTTACCCCCACCCCCACTACCTTATATATCACCTTACCCCCACCCCCACTACCTTATACATGACCTTACCCCCACCCCCACTACCTTATACATGACCTTACCCCCACCCCCACTACCTTATACATGACCTTACCCCCACCCCCACTACCTTATACATGACCTTACCCCCACCCCCACTACCTTATATATGACCTTACCCCCACCCCCACTACCTTATACATGACCTTACCCCCACCCCCACTACCTTATATATGACCTTACCCCCACCCCCACTACCTTATATATGACCTTACCCCCACCCCCACTACCTTATATATGACCTTACCCCCACCCCCACTACCTTATACATGACCTTACCCCCACCCCCACTACCTTATATATGACCTTACCCCCACCCCCACTACCTTATATATGACCTTACCCCCACCCCCACTACCTTATACATGACCTTACCCCCACCCCCACTACCTTATATATGACCTTACCCCCACCCCCACTACCTTATACATGACCTTACCCCCACCCCCACTACCTTATACATGACCTTACCCCCACCCCCACTACCTTATATATGACCTTACCCCCACCCCCACTACCTTATATATGACCTTACCCCCACCCCCACTACCTTATATATGACCTTACCCCCACCCCCACTACCTTATACATGACCTTACCCCCACCCCCACTACCTTATACATGACCTTACCCCCACCCCCACTACCTTATACATGACCTTACCCCCACCCCCACTACCTTATACATGACCTTACCCCCACCCCCACTACCTTATACATGACCTTACCCCCACCCCCACTACCTTATATATGACCTTACCCCCACCCCCACTACCTTATATATGACCTTACCCCCACCCCCACTACCTTATATATGACCTTACCCCCACCCCCACTACCTTATACATGACCTTACCCCCACCCCCACTACCTTATATATGACCTTACCCCCACCCCCACTACCTTATACATGACCTTACCCCCACCCCCACTACCTTATACATGACCTTACCCCCACCCCCACTACCTTATATATGACCTTACCCCCACCCCCACTACCTTATACATGACCTTACCCCCACCCCCACTACCTTATACATGACCTTACCCCCACCCCCACTACCTTATACATGACCTTACCCCCACCCCCACTACCTTATACATGACCTTACCCCCACCCCCACTACCTTATACATGACCTTACCCCCACCCCCACTACCTTATACATGACCTTACCCCCACCCCCACTACCTTATACATGACCTTACCCCCACCCCCACTACCTTATATATGACCTTACCCCCACCCCCACTACCTTATATATGACCTTACCCCCACCCCCACTACCTTATACATGACCTTACCCCCACCCCCACTACCTTATACATGACCTTACCCCCACCCCCACTACCTTATATATGACCTTACCCCCACCCCCACTACCTTATATATGACCTTACCCCCACCCCCACTACCTTATATATCACCTTACCCCCACCCCCACTACCTTATACATGACCTTACCCCCACCCCCACTACCTTATACATGACCTTACCCCCACCCCCACTACCTTATACATGACCTTACCCCCACCCCCACTACCTTATATATGACCTTACCCCCACCCCCACTACCTTATACATGACCTTACCCCCACCCCCACTACCTTATATATGACCTTACCCCCACCCCCACTACCTTATATATCACCTTACCCCCACCCCCACTACCTTATACATGACCTTACCCCCACCCCCACTACCTTATATATGACCTTACCCCCACCCCCACTACCTTATATATCACCTTACCCCCACCCCCACTACCTTATATATGGTCACCCTCAGGTTAAACTTACCACCAGTTCTCTCTTGAGAAAGAGAGTGGTCTGCTGGAACTAAAGTGGCTTTATCTTTGCAGGGATCATAGAATCTCTACAGTATGGAACCGGTTCATTCGGCCCATCGAGTGTACACTGCCCCTGGGAACAACATCCCACCCAGACCTAAACACCCTCCACCCTAACCCTGTAACCCTGTAATTCCCATGGTCAATCCACCTAACCTGCACATCCCTGAACACAATGGGCAATTTCCCATGGCCAATCCACCTAACCTGCACATTCCTGAACACAATGGGCAACTTCCCATGGTCAATCCACCTAACCTGCACATCCCTGAACACAATGGGCAACTTCCCATGGTCAATCCACCTAACCTGCACATCCCTGAACACAATGGGCAACTTCCCATGGTCAATCCACCTAACCTGCACATCCCTGAACACAATGGGCAACTTCCCATGGTCAATCCACCTAACCTGCACATTCCTGAACACAATGGGCAATTTCCCATGGTCAATCCACCTAACCTGCACATCCCTGAACACAATGGGCAATTTCCCATGGTCAATCCACCTAACCTGCACATTCCTGAACACAATGGGCAATTTCCCATGGTCAATCCACCTAATCTGCACATCTCTGAACAGAATGGGCAAATTCCCATGGTCAATCCGCCTAATCTGCATATCCCTGAACACAATCAGCAATTTCCCATGGTCAATCCACCTAATTTGCACACCTTTGGACTATGGGAGGAAACCGGGACACCTGGAGAAAACCCATGCAGACACAGTGAGAACGTGCAAACTCCACACAGTCACTTGAGGGTGAATGCTAACCTGGGTCCCTGTCGCTGTGAGGCAGTAGTGTTAACCTGTCTCACTATCCACTTGTGGTAAATTATTTTAAATTTCCAAAGGTCCATTTTGAAACCTTTTCTCCAAATCTCCTTCTTAACTTTGTATTAATAAGAGGGAATTTTTGCTGCCTAGTGACTGGGCTGATTTTATGCTGGGTTGGGATCCAGCTTCTTGTACAAAAGTCAGGTGTGAGACCGTAACCCCAAACCTCCGACTCTGTCCGCCCGCTCCACTCTCCCAGCATGTGCCATGTGACTGCCAATCCATTAACTGGCCTGAGATCATGACTCCTGCTCTCCTTGGCACAGCCGTCAGCCAATCAAATAACAGTTGTGCCACAGGGAAACGTGAAGCGATGGAGCCAGCCTTCAAGGCAGGTGCTGGCTCTTGCCAGGGTAAAGCAGGCAGGGCCTGGTGACTGGCATCAAAGGGAATGGCGGATCAGGATTGATGGGACACAGGAAGTAAACGTGCTAGCAGGGTGTCTCCGATACTCGCATGGGGCGTGAAAAGATGCCAAACCACCTCTTTCCCCCACCCATTGCCCAATTAGCGCCTAACATCTGGTATCAGTTTCCCAGGCCAAGATCCCATCAGTCGTGGGAGGTGGTTCTTAGACAGCCACCTCAGTGTCTCAATTGGACAACAGGCAAGTGGGTGTCACAATGCTTCCCCCCTCTGCTGTTAAAGTTGTAGTGGGGCAAGAGGTAGGTGTCAGGAATAGCACTTCTGTATGGCACACAACTTTAATACTCCAGTCTTACGAACCAAGTATGGTAAGTGATATAGATGACTGCACACAATTATATATAAACTTGTATTATTAAAGAATTTAAATTAAAAGTAGATGGTAAACATTGTAGATCTGACACATTCATCTTCCTCAGCACATTCTTTCCATTAGTTTTGTTTCACCTTCTTTCTTTATTTTCCTTACTCTGAGGTATACTCTCGTCACTCACTATACTTACCCTTCATCTCCTCCCCACATGCTTTACAATATACCTCTCTCTTTTTCAAAATCTTTGTTTTGTTGACAGAAAGCAGTTTATAGCTGGTCACAGTTAGAACATTAATGATTGCTCTTAATATCCTGGGCTAAGGGTGAGAGAATTTTAGCTGGACTTCCCACTCAACATTGCTAATTATCTCTTAATAATGATGACTACTTGTGGGCCTATCTATAGATTGGGTGTAGGCATGAGGCTCACCACTAATTAACTTGCTAACTCTAGCTCACACATAATGAACAGCTCATTGAATAAAGCATTGGAAGGCTGCCACCTCTCAAGAATCATAACCACAGAAAGAGCCTCCGGCAAAGTGGGTGGAATATTGATAGGTTTATAAATAGCTTTGTGTTTTTTTTGGCCAATTTTCTCCTTTTACCTCTGACTGTGCTGACTTCTGCTGGGATGCAGATTCATCAGAGTTGATTGCTCTCTGAGATCTCACTAAAGTATCAGTGATTTCAAAACAATTATTATATTAATATCAATATTGTTTTCTTTAATTTGTCAATAATGTTTACTACCTTATTTATGTTAGGAATGCTTTGGAGCTGAGTGATTCCAATCTATTTTAATTGGTCATAAACTTTATAAGGAGGCATTTCTCTTCTAGCTTTCTCACAGGTTTCCAACATTTGATGTTAGTTTATATTTCTGATAAATTTAACTGTAACATTTGTAACTCGCTGATGGTACTGTAACAAAGTGTGAAAGCCCGATTAATGACTGTGCAAAGTGACAGTTTGCCTCAGAGTATATATTATAAAATAGAATCCTCAGCTACTCCTGTCAGCTTGAAAATTCCATAAATAATCCCTTAATTCCATAAATAATCCCTTAATTCCATAAATAATCCCTTACATTGACCCTGGTTCCACATTTGGTCCACGAACAAAGAAAGGAACTCGGATATCAAAGTCATATGGCATTGATTTTCCCTTTACCAGTCCAAATTGCCCAATGTGGTAACCATGGTCTGCAGTATAGATGACATAGGTGTTGTCCAGTTCCCCAGTCTCTGCAAGCATCTGAAATATCTAAAGCATAATAGAAGTTGTTTCATTATTATTTTAAATGGTTGTTTAAAAAAAAGCAAGGGAAATATTTTCATGAAAATTGCTATTCTGTAATATCATTCTTTACCAAGTAGCTGTTAAAAGAAGCAGAGCTGTCTGTCCTCTCTGTTTTAATGTTCAAAGGCATCCTGTTTTCTAGTGTACTTCCATACAAGTCAAATTCCCATTGAACATTAATTGGCTCAATCATGCTACTTACCCTATCCACAGAGTCATCCACTGACATAAGTGTCTGCAGCCTTTTTCTCTGGAGAATGTTGGTAAATTCCATATGGATTGGCCTCATAGCTCCTGTGAACTGCATAATCCAGTGTTTGTCCATGTTCGGGGCATAGTTATAACTGGGTGTACTAAAATAGAACAAAATAAACAAAGTTCAACACAACTGGTTAAAATGTTTTCTCAATTAGCAGTTTACTGCTTTTATATTCAAATGGGAGTATAAGAGGTCCAGTTAGTAAGTTTGCAGATGACACCAAAATTGGAGGTGTAGTGGGTAGCGAAGAAGGTTACCTCAGATTACAACAGGATCTGGACCAGATGGGCCAATTGGTTGAGAAGTGGCAGATGGAGTTTAATTCAGATAAATGCGAGGTGCTGCATTTTGGGAAAGCAAATCTTAGCAGGACTTACACACTTAGTGGTAAAGTCCTAGAGAGTGTTGCTGAACAAAGAGACCTTGGAGTGCAGGTTCATAACTCCTTGAAAGTGGAGTCGCAGGTAGATAGGATAGTGAAGAAGGCATTTAGTATGCTTTCCTTTATTGCTAAGAGTATTGAGCACAGGGGTTGGGACGTCATGTTGTGGCTGTACAGGACATTGGTTAGGCCACTGTTGGAATATTGCCTGCAATTCTGGTCTCCTTCCTATCGGAAAGATGTTGTGAAACTTGAAAGGGTTCAGAAAAGATTTACAAGGGTGTTGCCAGGGTTAGAGGATTTGAGCTACAGGGAGAGGCTGAACAGGCTGGGGCTGTTTTACCTGGAGTGTCGGAGGCTGAGAGGTGACCTTATAGGGGTTTACAAAATTATGAGGGGCAGGGACAGAGTAAATAAGCAAAGTCTCTTCCCTGGGGTCGGGGAGTCCAGAACTAGAGGGCATAGGTTTAGGGTGAAAGGGGAAAGATATAAAAGAGACCTACGGGCAACTTTTTCACACAGAGGGTGGTATGTGTATGGAATGAGCTGCCAGAGGAAGTGGTAGAGGCTGGTACAATTGCAACATTTAAGAGGCATTTGGATGGGTATATGAATAGGAAGGGTTTGAAGGGATATGGGCCGGATGCTGGCAGGTGGGACTAGATTGGCTTAGGATATCTGGTCAGCACAGATAGGTTGGACCGAAGGGTCTGTTTCCATGCTGTACATCTCTATGACTCTATGAGTCTCATGACTGATACCCTTCTAAAAGAGGAGGAACCAGGTGACCTTAAGGTTTGTGCTCAATAATTTAGCAGTGGACCAAAACACTCATATTGTGGCACACTGAGAGATGGGGGAAAGTTGCCCATTCCTGAAGTTTTGAAGTCAACATACACAAACAACAGCCATGTAACACAGAAACATAGAAACAGGAGTAGGCCATTCAAATTGCACCTTGAGCCTGTTCTATCATTCAATGAGATTGTGGCTGATCTGTGGCTTTACTCTATATACCTGCCTTTGGCCAGTACTCCTTAAAACCTTCACTTAAACAAAGTTTATCTCTCTCAGATTTAAAATTAACAACTCATCCGGCACCCACCGCAATTTGTGGAAGAGACTTCCAAACATCCACCACCTTTTTGTGTGTAGAAGTGCTTCCTAACATCTCCCCTGAACGGTCTGGTCCTAATTCTCAGATTATGCCTCACGTTTTAGAATCTTCAACTGATTCTAGTTTAACAGACGTGAGACCAGTGCAAGTGAGCAGACTTGTGGAAGCACATTGGTCACTTGGTTATTATAATTATTATAATGATGCTCTGTGCCTTCATTCTGATTAATTAATTTAATTATTGTCCACCATTCCTGACTGGGTTTGCTGAGGCATGTGAATCTCAATAGATTGAGGAAGGCTGTACAGGCTTGCCTGCTAGTGAGCCTGCAGAAGGTGCAACAAATGGACTGTTTTCTCCAGAGCTGACAAACTACCAACTAAAGCCCCAGCACATAATCTGCCAGGTGTCCCTGTCTACCATTATGGTGGTTTAGTAGTTAACACTGTAGCCTCACAGCACCAGACTCCTAGGTTCAATTCCAGCCTCGTGCGACTGTCTGTGTGAAGTTTGCACATTTTCCCCAGGTCTGCGTGGGTTTCCTCCCACAGTCCAAAGATGTGCTGGTCAGGTGGATTGGCCATGCTAAACTGCCCCTAATGTTAGGTGCATTAGTCCGAGGGAAATGGGTCTGGGTGGGTTACTCTTCAGAGGGCCAGTGTGGACTTGTTGGGCTGAAAGTTCTGTTTCCACACTATAGATAATCCAATAAAAAATGAGATTTTCTATTCATGATTGGTAGAAAGGAAAGATTGAGACTCATTTTGAGGTCTTGGTTTGTGTAATACTTTTGTTTATTCTTTCCATTATTACTCACTCATCTATTTCCTGTCCTCACATCTAGATAGTTTACTCATGTCAGCACTATCTCCATTCTAACGTCGTGCTAGCATTCTAAAACATGCTCACTCTGGGCTCATTCAGGACGCCAAAAGAAAGTGTCACCAGCTCACTCTATGGATTCAAGCTAATATTTCACCCTGCATCACATATTCCTGTTGTGATCAGCACCAGCACAGATGGAACTTTTCTACTTGGGTTAATTACTGCATTTACTGGAAGATGAACATGTGAAGAGTGCTGGCACAGAGTCATACATTTGGGCTTTTGCCCGAATCGTTGATTTTCCTGTTTCTCGGATGCTGCCTGATCTGCTGTGATTTTCCAGCACCATAGTCTCGTCTCTAATCTCCAACATCTCGATCAATTCTAGTCCCGTTTTCCAGCACCTGCTTCATAGCCTGGTTTGCCTTAGCACCACAAGTGAATCTGTAAATACTTCTTAAATGTTATGAGGGTTTCTGCCTCTACATTTTTACAGGCAGTGAGTTCCTTGTCTTATGATCTGTGAATGAAAACTCGCATCTTAGAATGCACATTTCAAAGTTCTCTATTTACTTTCTTGACTTATTGTCCAAGTTTCTGAGGTGTCCAGGAAAGTGGATAAAACGTTGCATCTTATGTGTGCTTTTTTTCCTCCTCATTACAAAGTTGAATTTTCTTGTTGTGAACATATCCATCATCTGCACAAAAATACTTCTGGCTACCTCTATCATTCTTCTGACTTCTGCACCACATCTCATATCTCCAGTGCCAAGTCATAGACTCATATAGATCTACAGCACAGAATCCCTGCCCTAAGTTAAACTCAGATACTTCAGTAACCAGAACACATACGGCGTGGCATAAAGTGGGGAGAAACACCTGGCCAAAAAAGGATGCTACGTTGTAGCTGGAGAAATAGAAAAGACTACATCAATTCTGTTGGTTGCTTGCTGTGCAAGATTATGTAGTTTTGTGCTGATTAACAGAAAGTGAAATACTTTTCAATAGATGACAAGTCTTGTGAGGGAATTCTTTAAGAAGATAGAAGGCATCAGGTATCTGTTGGCTCCAGATCATGGACTGATATCATTAAGGAGGAGGATCCTAGATGGACTCCGTGCTTGGAACATCACAAATGCTACTGTAAGCTTACAATGAGACTTTCAGATTTCAAAATGCATCTCCACCATATTCTAACAACTAGTGAGTTCAATTTTGACAAGGACTGAGAATTATGATATGCCATTCATTGATTACATCAACCTTCCCATTTTTTAATGGAATGATCATCTCACCCTTGTCATAAACATACGAGATCAATTGAATGAAACAGGTTTAACCTTATAGGCCTATTACTGGAATCACATATAAAGTGTACTTAGGCTAATGTATGAATAAGGGTGGGAGGGGCAGGGGCAATGGAATTTTGAGTGATAGTGGATGTGATTGCATATTGGTGTGCCCTATTATTAAAAAAGCAACAAGGTAGTCCTCAGATAGTGCAGAAAACATCAGATTTATTTCAAACCATAGCAATACAATCTACCTTTAATTGATTTAAAATGGAAAGTGAAGATTCACAAAGTGCTACTTTTTCTGAAAATGCTTGACAAAAGAGGAGAGTATATTTTTAAACAGTATTTGTTATGATCTTGAATGTACTGTCTAAAAAGGCATATTGATAAGTGAATAACCTTCAAAAGGGAGTCAATAAGTATTTCAAAAAGAAACATTTGCACAGCTGTGGAGAACCAGTAGGGCAGTGGGATTAATTGGATAGCTCCTCCAAAGAGCCAGAACACCCAAGATTGAATGAACAGCTACCTTCTGATTCTAACTATTATTTTCTGATGAAGCTAAGGACGGACTTTGTGAAACCATTTGAAGCAGAGCTGCTCCATAAGGTCCCCCCTCAGCCTCTGACGCTCTAGGGAAAATAACCCCAGCCTATTCAGCCTCCCCCTATAACTCAAACTCTCCAGTCCTGTCAACATCCTTGTAAATCTTTTCTGCAACCTTTCAAGTTGAACAATATCCCTCCTATTGAAGGGTGATCAGAATTGCATGCAATATTCTAAAAGTGACTTCACCAATGTCCTGTACAGCCGCAACATGACATCTCAACTCCTGTGTGCAATGTTCTGACCAATGAAGGCAAGCAAGCCTTCCTTATCACCCTGCCTACCTGTGACTCCACTTTCAAGGAACTATGCAACTACCTCCCTAGGTCTCTTTGTTCAGCAACACTTCCTGAGGACCTGTCATTTACTGTATAAGCCCTGCCCTAGTTTGCCATACCAAAATTCAACACCTCACATTTATCTGAATTAAACACCATCTGCCACTCCTCGGCCCATTGGCCCATCTGATCAAGGACCTGTTGTACTCTAAGATAACCTTCTTCGCTGTCCACTACACCACCTACTTTAGTGCATTATGCTAACCTATTAACCAGACCTGTTTTACACATATTCAAAATATTTGTATAAATGACAAAAAGCAGTGAACCCAGCACCAATCCTTGTGGCACACCGCTGATCACAGACCCCCAGTTTGAAAAAGCAGCCCTCTACCACCACCCTCTGTCTCCTACCTTCAAACCAATTTTTTATCCAATTGGTTAGCTCACCCTGGATCCCACGTGATCTAACCTTACTAATCAGGCTAAGAAGCGGAAGCCCCTGTTAAACACTTGGCTGAAGTCCTTACAGACAACTTCTATGGCTTTGCCTTCAGCAATATTTTTTGGCACCTCTTCAAAAAACTCAATCAAGTTTGTGAGACACGATTTTTTCCCATGCACAAAGCCATGTTGACTATCCCCTTAAATTTAAGTAGTACAGCAGTTTAATAGAATCCCTTTGGACTGAGCTAAAGGATCAATCATATCAGTCAAAATATATTGTTGATGGTAGAACAGTGAAAAAAGAAATAAAGACTGTAGATTTATTATCCACAAGTAAACCAGAATAGGAAACATTCGTAAAGAAAATAGGAAATTTATTTCAAGATCCAAGTGCTGCTTGTTGATCAGTACATCACTAATCCAACAAGGAAGGTGGTTGGCTGATTGCTACTATAAAATAGCATCTCCTCAGTCATCATGATATAAAAAAGGAAGCTAGTACAACCTCTCCTTATCTGACAACCTGTAATGAGAAATCATCCTCTAACTGGCCTTAGGAATGCCTAGGTATTATACTTGTGGTCTTCAAGTGGTACATTAATTTATACACAGCTGTACTTTTATCAGTTCAATGAAACATTACGCAGTACATGATATCCTTATAAAACAAAAGTACACTCCAAACTCACAAGTAGCACCAGCAGATATCTACTACAATACTTTATTACCCTCATCTTCCTAGTTTCCAATTCTAATGAAGAGTTGACATCAGATCTATCTATCCACCTTTTTTTTTAAATGCTACAGAGCTTTTGCATACATTTATTACTTCTTGTACATAATTTTAGATTTCCAACATTTCCACTTTTTTTAAATCCCAACAATCAATGGTTTATTTTTTCTCAATTGGAAATCAACAATGTGTTCACAGAAGATCTAAATCTGCCGCATAATCATGGCAACATAATAGTATTCATAGTAATATTCATTATCACTGGAATTAAATGTGGGCATATTAAATCTGCATGTCTCACACAAATAATATTTTAAGATTCAGTGACAAAAGCTCATATTTATACGGTGTCATTAACACAGTAAAATACCTCAAGCAGTGTCCTGGAGTTTTATCAGACAAAATATACCAAATAAAGTTAAAAATCACACAACACCAGGTTATAGTCCAACAGGCTTACCTGTTGGACTATACCCTGGTGTTGTGTGATTTTTAACTTTTTACACCCCAGTCCAACACCGGCACCTCCAAATCATGTATACCAAATAAAGAACGGATGTCCAAAAGCTTGGTCAAAACAGGAGATTTCAAAGAACATCTTAGAAGTAGGAGAAAAATGTACTGAGACACAGAGGAAGTTGCAGAGTTTCGAGGTTAGGTAGTGAGAGTGTAGCAGCAATGCTACAGTGATGAGAAATGAAAATGTAGAAGAGGCCAGAATTGAAATGCAGGATCTTAGTTACAAAGAGAAGGAGAGGCAAAGTCATAGAAAAAACAGATGAGTATTTGAAAATCGAGTTTCTGTTGTTTCTGAGGTAATAGAGTTATTGAGGAGAGGGCACTGCAACTGAATTAGAGCTACTCCTCTCGATGCTGAGGTGAATTTTGTAAGAGCATTGTGAAGTCATCTGTTTCTCTTCAGTTATATGACTCGCTTAGTCGTGAGGGAATCACATGGCATTAAACCTATTGGTCAATGTGTGATTTTCCTGTATTATGTATTGATACGATCATGCTTTATAAACTTAATGAAGATAGGGAAGATGGGATTGTAATGGAACATGTATATATTACAAAGTCCTACATAATAATTGTTCTCACTAATTATGTCAGTATTACAGACTCTTTATAACAGTTTGGTAAGACAGGGCACGTTTTCATAACAGATTGTTCATGGTCTTTGCTACAGAAACCAGCTTTTAGTCATTTTCTGAAAGAAAACCTCCTTCTTGCCTTTTCTGTACATCAACCTAATGAGCTGTTGACTGATCCATCCACACACTCGAAAAAAACCATTAAAATGTATTGTGAAACATAGGAACAGTTTTCTATGGAACTGCTTGGAATTCTTGGGGTCACCTGCAGCAGACAAGAAGGAGTATTTGACACCTTCATAAGTCTCCCATGCAAAGCAGATTAGTCGGACTAGTCTGCTGAGTTGAATATATTGTACAGGCCAATCAATGCCATAGCAAAGGCTTTCGATTTTGACTGTGAGGGTATGTTGATGGACTATTGAGTTTCAGCATTCCTTCACCTTTGTGATGTCAGAAGAAATCCCTCCTGAAGTGTAACCTCTGTCCTTTCATTAACAACAATTTGACAGGCAATGTAACGGCCTCATACGTTCTTGTTAATTTTGTATGGATTAGTACTGGCAATCATAGAAGTGCTTTTTTCCACTGCTATCACAGTCAGGAAGCCTATTCAAATATGGTTTGGATCTTTTGGAAAACTAGGGATAATGTTATTAACCGAACACACATCAAAGTTTGACAGTTAATAATCTCTGTTCTCTGTGTGTCATGTCTGATAATCCACACCGAGTCAAATTTTTCACAATAATGTGTCAGAAATAATACAGCCCTGGACAATAAATTTATTTTAAGCAATACAAATACAAGTCAGTGGGATTCCATGAGCAAGGGCAGAGTATATAGTTAATTTTAGTTAAATTCCACACTGTTGCAGTAAATGTCCAGTCAATCCTCCTTTCTTTATTCTGGTAATGTCTTTCTTTGAGGTTCATTGAAATAACAGAATTTAGCAAAATTAGCCTTTCTCCAGTTTAGAACTTTTATTTTCTGTCCATTCTGACCATTTTCCATCACCATCCTAAATCTAACTGAGTTATGGTCACAATCTCCAAAATGTTCCCCAACAAATGTGCCTTCCACCAGCCTGGGCTCATTTTAGAATATTAGGTCCAGATCTGCCACCTCTTTTGTCGGGCTTTCTACATACTAGTTAAAAAAGCTCCGCCAGATGCAATTTTAAAAGTTTTCCCACCTCCCCAACTTGCACACTAAAGCTATCCCAGTTAATACTTGGGTAGTTAAGATTCCTATTAATGCCTTTTTAATTCTTATATTCCCCTGAAATTTGATTACATACTTGATCCTCTATAACTCCCTGCTTGTTTGGAGATCCATGTTACACACTCAACAGTGCATTTATGCTTTTATGCTTTTTAGTTCAACCTATATGGCTTCCTTTGATGACCCTTCCAAGATATCATCCCTTCCTTCTGCGATAATTGATTCCTTGATCATTATTGCGACACCCCTCTCTATCGCATGTGAATACCCTATAACCAGAAACGTTAAGTTGCCAATCCTGTCTAACTTTCTTCCAGGCGTCAGAGATAGCCATCATACTCCCATGTTCCTGCCTGTGGCTTCAACTTTTCTGTCGTAATCCCCAGGCTCCTTGTATTAAAATGTACCTTCAAACACTTTTTAATAAACGCTTCTGCAGTGTTATTTGTCATGTGGGTTTTTTTTTGTCGATTTATAATGCTGTTTTCCCAATTTTATGAACGAGTATCCATGTTTACAAAATGCTGCTTGCAGATTTTCCTGATATTTTTAAACAATACAGCATGGGGCTCCGTGGTGAGCAAGCTGCCTCACAGCACCAGGGTCCCAGGTTCGACTCCAGCCTTGGGTGACTGCCCGTGTGGAGTTCGCACATTCTCCCTGTGTCTGCATGGGTTTCCTCCCACAGTCCAAAGATGTACAGGTCAGGTGAATTGGCCATGATAAATTGCCCTTAGTGTTAGATACAGCAGTCATAGGGAAATGGGTCTGGGTGGGTTACTCTTTGGAGGGTCGATCTGGACTGATTGGGTCGAAGGGCCTGTTTCCACACTGTAGAGAATCTAATCTAATTATAAGACCATAAGACATAGGAACAAAGGTAGGCCATTCTGCCCTAATGCTCCTCCATTCAATGAGTTCGTGGCTGATCTTATAACAGTCATAGAATCATACAGCACGGAAACAGACCCTTTGGTCCAACCGGTCCATACCAAAATAATCCCAAACTAAACTAGTCCCACCTATCTAGTCCTGGCCCATATTCCTTCAAACCTTTTCTATCTTATCCAAATTACTCAAATCCTCAACTCCACTTTCCTGCTTTTCCCCCCATAACCCTTGATTTCGTTACTAATTAAAAATCTATCTCAGCCTTGAATATACTTAAGCCTCTGCAGTATGGAATTCACAGATTCATTGACCAGAGAGAAAAAAAATCCTTCTCAGTGGTCTTAAGTGAGAGACCTCTGGCTTTGACATTATGCCATCTTGTAAGCGTCATGGTGGCTCAGTGGTTAGCACTGCTACCTCACAGCACCAGGCACCTGGGTTCAATCCCAGCCTTGGGCAAGTGGAGTTTGCACATTCTCCCCGTGTCTGTTTGGGTCCTTTCCAGGTGCTCTGGTTTCCTCCCGCAATCCAAAGATGTACAGGTCAGGTGGATTGGCCATGAGAAATTGCCCATAGTGTTCATTGATGTGCAAGCCATGGGAAATTCAAAGTTACAGGGATAGGGTGGGTCTGTGTGGTATGCTTTTTGGGGGATCGGTGTAGACTTGATTGGCCAAATGGCCAGTTTCCACTCTGTAGGGATTCTATGATTGTCCTAGACTTTCCCATAAGGGTCTTCTCTATTCTGTTTCTAAAAGTGAGTTTGTTGTACTGAAACTCTTTGCTACCTTCTCCCCCACCTCCCCCGCCTCCCCCCCCCCCCCCACACACACTCCCTTTTATCTCTCCACCCTGGAGGCTCCCTGCCTTCAGTCCTGATGAAGGGCTTTTGCTTGAAACTTCGATTTTCCTGCTCCTTGGATGCTGCCTGACCTGCTGTGTTTTTCCAGCACCACTCTAATCTAGACTCTGATTTCCAGCATCCACAGTCCTCACTTTTGCCCTATTTTCCAACAGAATCCACTAGATCTGGACTCACTCACAAGAGGAAACATCCATAGCACATCCATCCTGTTAAGACTATTTAGAATCTTGAATATTTCAATCACTTCATCTCTCACTCTTCTAAATTCCAGTGGAAACAAACCCAGTCTGGTTAATCCATCCTCATGCCAAAAGAGCAGTGATCAACAACAATAGATTGTGTAAGATTTGGCTCCAAACAGAATCACAAATACAGTGGACGTTCAGCAGGGGGAGCTGAATGCTATAAGCGTGGGTAGTTGGGACACTCTAGAAATAGATGAACATCACCCCTAAAAAAAACAAAGAAAAGTTTCTGCAAAGTCAAAATTCCCAGAGGAATGAAGATCGTGTAACACCGATTCAGAAGTCAGGTCGGTTCAGAACCATCAATTGGAAGGCACAAGGGCTGTTGACGGAATTCAAACTCAATATAGAAGCACCTGCAGGTCAACAGCTTGCCAGAGATCAAGTCTGAAAGTGTCGGACCAACAAATACAAAACTTTAAGGCCCAGAAGACACAGATCCCACAAAGCTTACGCCACAGACAATGAAGTGTCAGTGAAACATTATGTAGAAGGAGGAATTAAAATATTTCGTTATTGAACAGAAATGCATATATTTGTCTAAGTCTCTTAGAATGCAGGGATACAGTACTTAAGAATAAATCCCCATTGAGAATTCAGTCAGGAATGTCCAAAGATATTTGAAGGTTTAAACAAATCAAAGCAGGCACATCAAAATAGACGTGGAGTAGATGCTTCCTCTTGTGGGCATTCCAGGATGGGAGGTTATTGTCTTAAGATAAGAGGGAGCATATTTAAAACAGAGTTGTGGAGAAACTACATCTCCTAAAGGGTTGTGAATCTGTGGAATTCCCGACCCCAAAGTGTGGTGGATGCTGGGACAGTGAGTAAATTTTAGGAGCAGTTAGACAGATTTTTAATTGGTAATGGGTTGAAGGGATATGGAGAGGAAAATTGAGGGTGAGGAATATATCAGCCATGATTGAATGGCAGAGCAGATTTGATGGGCCGAATGGCCTAATTTTTCTCCTATATCTTATGAACTTATGAAAATGTACCACAAGGGAGCAGTGACCTTATTGGGTATTTATTACAGATCTCCAAATGGTGGAGAAATAGTCGGACAAGTCGGGATGTGATAGTTGGTGATTTCAATTACCCTTGGGGCAGACTGGGAAAAAGGGAGAGTATGGGACACAGAAGGGGAGAAATGCATGCAATGTTTACAGCACAACTTTCTGCAACAGTACATTTCCAAACCTACCAGGGAGGGACCTGTCTTAGATCTGTTCCCAGAAAATGATACAGGTTAAATGGAGAAGATAATACTGCCGCCTCACAGTGCCAGAGACCTGGGTTCAATTCACGCCCCAGGCGACTGACTGTGTGGAGTTTGCACATTCTCCCCGTGTCTGCGTGGGTTTCCTCCGGATGCTCCGGTTTCCTCCCACAGTCCAAAATTGTGCAGGTTAGGTGAATTGGCATGCTAAATTGCCCATAGTGTTAAGTGAAGGGGTAAATGTAGGGGAATGGGTCTGGGTGGGCCGCCCTTTGGCAGGTCGGTGTGGACTTGTTGGGCCAAAGGGCCTGTTTCCACACTGCAAGTAATCTAATCTAATCTAATCTAATCAGAGTGAGGGAGCATTTGGCAAGCAGTGATCTTAATACAATAATATTCGATATTAAGTTGGAAAAGGATAAAAATCAGTCAAGGCTTAAAATAACAGACAGGAAAAGGGAAGATTTTAGGGGTGCAAAAGTTGAACTGGAGCACATTGATTGGAAATGGATTTTGGTGGATAAAACACTGGATGAGGAATGGGAAAGTTTCAAAACAGAAATGAATAGAGTAGAAGCTAGGTTCAAGCCCACGTAAAATAATTACAGGATATGCAAAGCTAGAGTATCCTGGAAGACTAAGGATGCTGATAAGAAAATAAGGAAAAAGGAGGCACATGATATAAACTGGAATAATAATAATAGCAATAGAAATCAGAGACAGGATCTCAAAAGCAAGAGAGAAGCTAAAGCTGGAATTAAGATGACTACGAGGAAGCATGAGGAAAGGATGGCAGCTTGTGTGGAAAGAAATAGTAAAATGTTCTTCAAACATATTAATGGTAAAAGATTAGTGAAGGAAAGAGTGGAGCCCACAAGGAACAAGCAGGATAAACTGAGCAGTAAAGTAAAGGGTATGGCAGAGGTCCTAAGTGAGTGCTTTGCTTCGGTCTTTACCAGATTAGAAGAGGGTGACGATGGCCCAGTTGAAAATGTGGGTGTTGAGCAACTGAGCAGTTTAGTGATGGATAAAGAAGAGATGCTAAAAAGGCTGGCAGCTCTCCAGGTGGAGAAGTCCTCAGGCCCAGATGGGATACATCCGAGATCGCTGAGAGAGCTAAGGGAGCAAATTGAGGAGCTGGTGACAACAAATTTTCCAGGCCTCTTTGAACAAAGAATTAGACCCAGGGACTGGAGGATTGCAAAAGTGATGCCATTGTTTAAGAAAGGGGCAAAGGGTAACCCAGGAAATTATAGACCTGTCAGCTTGACATCAATATTGGGAAAACTGTTGGTAGCCATCATATGGGATAGGATAAATACACATTTAGGCAAAAATAAGATAATACTAGACAATCAATATGGCTTTGTCAAGGGTAGGTCATGTCTGACAAATGTAATTGAGTTCTCTGATGCGTTAACACAGGCAGTGGTTGTGCTGTGGATGTTATATATTTGGGTTTTCAGAAAGCATTTGATTAGGTGCCACATGGCAGGTTGGTTAGCAAATTAGGAATGTTTGGGATTGATAGATCCTTGGATTAGAAGCTGGCTAAAAGTCAGGAAGCAGAGGATAGACACAGATGGCATTTCACACATAGGAGAGATGTTGAAAGTGGTGTGCTCCAGGGAATGGTGTTAGGAACCTTGCTTTTTTAGATTTATATCAATGATTTGGAGATGGGTATTGAGGGCACAATCTCTAAGTTTGCAAATGAATCTAAGCTAGGTAGAAGAGTGAATTGTGAGGATGATGCTGAGTGTAATTCTGGTCTCCCTGCTGTAAGAAGGGTGTTGTGAAACTTGAAAGGTTCAGAAGAGATTTACAAGGATGTTGCCAGGGTTTGGAGCGTTTGAGCTACAGGGAGAGGCTGAATAGGCTGGGGCTGTTTTCCCAGTCAGGATGGTGGGTGGCTTGGAGGGTACCCTGTAGTGTGGTGTTCCCATCTATCTGCTGCCCTTGTCCTAGATAGAAATGGTTGTGAGTTTGGAAGGTGCTGACTGAGGATCTTTGGTGAATTTCTGCAGTGCATCTTGTAGATGGTACACACTGCTGCTACTGAGAATCAGTATTGGAAGGAGTGGATGCTTGTGGGTCTGATGCCAATCAAGCAGGCTGCTTCGTCTCGGATGGCGTCAAACTTCTTGGGCGTTGTTAGAGCGGCACCTGTCCAAGCAAGTGGAGACTATTCCATCACACTCCTGTCTTGTCTTTTGTAGATGCTGGATAGGCTTTGGGGAGTCAGGAAGTGAGGTGCCTGCGATTTCTATGGTAAGTTCAACTGGGTCACTGGTCAATGGTTGATTATGGAGGGATTCATCAATGGTAACACCATTGAATGTCATAGAATCACAGAATCCTTACAGTGTGGAAACAGGCCCTTCTGCCCAACAAGACCGCACTGACCCTCCAAACCGTATACCACCCCAACTCATTCCCCTACCTTACGCCGACACATCCCTGAAACCAATACACAGTCAATGGTATGCCGTCAATTTTGTAATGTATGATGGCGACATGCAAACCCTGAAAGTACCAACAGGGTCATAGTCATGGAGTCAGAGTCATAGAGTCACAGCACGGAAACAGACCCTTCGGTTCAATCTGTCCATGCCAAACATAATCCCAAACTAAACTAGCCACACCTGCCTACTCCTGGCCCATATCCCTCCAAACATTTCTTATTCATGTATCCATCCAAATGTCTGTTCTACGTTGTAACTGAACCCACAAGCATCATTTCCTCAGGAGGTTCATTCCACACACGAACCACCCTCTGTGCAAAAACATTGTCCCTCATGTCTTTTCAAAATCTCTTTCCCCTTATCTTAAAAATGTACCCCTAGTTTTGAAATCTCCCATCCTAGGGAAAACAAAACTACCATTAACTCTATCTATACCCCTCATTATTTTATAAATTTCTATAGAGTCACCTCTTAACCTCCTTTGCTCCAGTGAAACAAGTCCCAGCCTATCCAACCTTTCTTTATAACTGTCGCAAAGTTTACCCTCACCTAACATTCAGTTTTACATAAAACTGGTTTTAATCATTCGACTAACCTGCGAAGGACCAATGAACTGTCAATGTAAATCTAATCATAATTAGATCAGAAAACAGCTGGACTCAATGCCTTTGGCTGTTCTCCATCTGATGTGATTGGGAATGATTATGAAACGTAAAGTTCAAAACTAATAATGTCTAAAACAAGGAATCTAGCATTTGTGGGATGTCTGTGGGATTTGTGGGATGTATACATGTCTGTGTTATAGTTCCCTTCTTTGCCATTTTTGAGATATACTGTTAAATCTATCTGGTTTCTTTTCCTTTCCTCGGTGTAGTTACCAAATTAGAACACACAAGACAATAAGAGTTGGGGCAATAGTGGACTACTGGCCCTTTGAAGAGCATCAGGCTGATATTTGGCAAAGATTCCATTGTCTCTGAAACATCAACAATCTGTCCGTCTCAAACTTAAATGTTGTTAATCACGAAGCACTTACAATGGTCTCTGGCAGTGGGGTCCAAACATTCTCAACCCTTTAAGTGAAATTTCTCCTTATCTCAGTCTTAAATGATCAACCCTGAGGACATGCTAGATTGGTCAGCCAGCAGGAACAATCTCTCAGTGTCAAAGACTGAGTGGAGCAGGAAGCTCACAAAAACAAAGCTTCCTGAATGATGGGAGATCCCAGTATATCAGTGCAAAAAGCAAGGCTGAAGCATCTGTGAAATCTTTCAGTCAGAAGTGCTGAATGGATGACTCATTTTAGTTTCATCCTGACATTCCCAATATCTCAGACACCGGTCTTCAGTCAATTTAGTTCACTCCATGTGCTATCAAAAAAAAATGGCTGACGTCACCAGAATACTGGAAAGGCTTTGGGCCCTGACAATATTCCAGAAGTGGGGTGGTATGGTGGCTCAGTGTGCTGCCTCACAGCGCCAGGGACCGGGTTTCAATTCCAGCCTCAGGCGAGTGTCTATGTGGAGTTTGCACATTCTCCCTGTGTCTGCATGGGTTTCCTCTGGGTACTCCAGTTTCCTCCCACAATTCAAAGGTGTGAAGGTTAGGTGAATTGGCCATGCTAAATTGCCCGTAGTGTTCAGGGATGTGTACGTAAGGTCCATCAGTCAGGGGCAAATGTTGGGGAATGGATCTAGGTGGGATAATCTTCGGAGGTTCGGTGTGGACTTGTTGGGCCAAATGGCCTGTTTTCCACTGTATATGGATTCTATGATTCTAAGTGGTAGTGAGGATGGGTGCTCCAGAGCTAGCCTTGTCCTGAGCCAGACTGTTCCACTACAGAAACAACTGTGGCTTCTACTGCAAATGTGGAAAATTGCTCAGATTTGTCCCATCTAATCTGGTCAATTACCATCTTCTCAGTCTCTACTCTCAATAATCAGCAAGATGATGTTGTCAGTGTTATCAAGTGGCACTTACACTGCAGTAATCTTCTCTCTGATGGCCATTCAACTCCTGACCTTGGTGCAAACACGGACAAACTAGGTGAACACCAAAGGTGAGGTGAGAATGATTGCTTTTGCCATTTAGACCTTTTTTGTGATTGATTGTGGTATCATAACACTCCAGCAAATCTGAGGGCGATGGGAATCTGGGAAAACACTCCACTAGTTGCAGGAAACTAATTGGTGTCTATTGGAGGATAATTATTTCAACCCAGGACATCTCTGCAGGAGCTCCTCAGGACAGTGTGCTAGACCCAACATCTTCAGTTGCTTCATCAATATAAGGTCAGAAGTCAGTGCAACATCGAGGGCCGAAGGGTCTGTATTATACTGTAATGTTCTAAGTTCTATGTAGAAGTAGTGGGATGGTTGTTGGTAGTTTGTACAGTTCAGCACCATTCACAATCCCAAAGATGCTGAAGCGATCTGTGTTCTTAAGCAGCAAGACTTGGGACTGCATGTGCTCAGACCTAGGCTAATAAACAGCAAGTAACATCCACGACACACAAGTGCACAGCAATGACCATCTAACATTTTCACTTGACATCCAATAGTATTACCAAGGCTGAATCCCCCTACTATCTGAGGGGTTACTATTGACCAGAAACTGAACTGGACTGGTCACACATATACTGTGGCTACAAGAGCAGGTTAGAGATGGGAATTTTGCATTGAGATGCTAAGATACTCCTTAAAGCATGTCCACCATCTACAAAGTTCAGGCTATGATTAAACATTTTCCACATATCTGGATGAATACAGCTTTAAGAATACTCAAGAGGCTTGACACCATCCATGACAAAGTGACTGCTTATCTGGCACCTTATTTACCATCTTCACATTTATTCTCTTCACCACCAAACAATGGCAGCAGTGCCTACCACTGACAAGATGCACTGCAGCAATTCTGTCCATTCACCCTCTTCAATGACCTTTCAAAACCCACAATCTCTGCCTCCTAGAACAACAAGGGACATCATTACCTTCAAGTTCCCTACAGATGACACACGTTCCTGACTTGGAACAATAATCACCAATACCTCATTGTTTTGGGGTCATAAATCTGACACTGCATTGGCCTATCCTTTCCTATCAGCACTGTGCATATCCCTGCACTATATGGACTCCCAGCGGTTCAATAAGTTGGCTTAACATTAACTTTTAAAGGGCTATTACAGACAAGTAACCAATGCAGGCCAAGCCAACAATGACTACATAAAGAAGGCAAAGAATAAATTATAGCCCATTAACCCTCTACAAAATCCTGTACGTTTCAACTCTCATTCTTCTGAACTCCACAGAACATAGTCACAAATAATTCAGCCTTCATCATACGCAGCCATCCCATGTCAGGAACCAATCTCACGAGCCTTAACTCTGCTGCAAGTATCACCTTCGGTAAACATGGAGAGCAAATGACGAACCTTGCTTTGAGCTCAGAAAGAAGCATGACCGGGGTATTTTCATGGCACATATACTGCACACCAGTCTACCCTTCAAGAGACATGTCCTATTGCATAATTACAATCTATTTTCATTTGCAATAGCCAAGCCTCAGTCTCCGCAAGTTAGATTGCAAACATAATGCAAAATTAAGAATAGCTTTCTGGTGTGTGTAGTATGCACTGGTAACTGGATTGAGGCTATCTTACAAGCAACAAAGAGAGGGAACTTCCATCGTATCCATGTGACTTGGCTTAAATCAACTCCCAAATGTGCGAAACAAAAATAAAAATTGCTGGAAAAGCTCAGCAGGTCTGGCTGCAACCATGGAGAGAAATCAGAGTGAATGGTTCGGGGCCAGTGACCATTCTGCAGAACCCAAATGTGTGAGATCAATTCTGAAATACAGTTTCAGGTCAAACCACAATGTACCTGATACCACAGGATCTATTTCAATACATTGCAATTAACACTTCAGTCATCTGGTACTGTAAGTGAATATTAATGAAGGGGCTGGCTATAGTATATATTTTGCAGTCTGGATTTAATTGAGCATCATTAAATGTGAGTGAAGCCCATCCATGGTTTTCTGATGGCTATACCACAGCCAGTTATGTTGGATGTAGTCTTAGTAGGGATGCAATGAGTCATAGAGTCCTACAGCATGGAGACAGGCCCTTCAGCCCAAGCTGGTCCATGTTGACCAAAATAAATGATGGGGGGGTGGGGTGTACAGTTTGGTGGTGAGCATGGTGTCAGAGTCAGAGACAGAGTCATACAGCACAGACACAGACCCTTCGGTCCAACCAGTCCATGCCGAACATAATCCCAAACTAAATTAGTCCCACCAGCCTGCTCCTAGTTCATATCGCTCTAAACCTTTCCTTTTCATGTACTTATCCAAGAGTCTTTTCAACCTTGTAACTGTGCCCACATCCACCACTTCTGCAGGAAGTTCATTCCACACACAAACCACCCTGCGTGTAAAAAATTGCCCCTTCATGTCTTTTTTTAAAATCTCTCTCCTCTTCCCTTAATAAGATGACTCCTAGTCTTGAAATCTCCCATGCTCGGGAAAAGGCAACTACAACCAACTAATTTGGTGTAAACTGCACTACTTTTATCTCGTTACCAGCCTTCTAGAGACTTCAGTTATAGCTGGGAATTTACCGCATTTCCAAAGGTGCTTTTATATTCCATACTGATGTAGAATCAAATCATAGAATCCCTACAGCGTGGAAACTGGCCCTTCGGTCCAACAAGTCCACACTGACCTTCCGAAGAATAACCCACCTAAACCCATTTTCCCTCTTCTGGGATTACCTAGAACATAACAACACAGTACAAGCCCTTCGGCCCTCAATATTGCACGGACCTGTGGAACCAATCTGAAGTCCATCTAACCTACACTATTCCATTCTCATTCATATTCTGGATTAGGGTGGTGCTGGAATAGCACAGCAGTTCAGACAGCATCCAAGTCTGTTTCAGGACATGGTTGAAGAGCTGCAGGGCAGAGGAAATGACCTGGGAGTTGCAGTGGGAGAGAGGAGGAAAACTTCTTCAAGGCAGGCATCCTTGCAAGAGGATTCGCAGTAGGGTTAAAATCAACTAGGTAAAAACAATGACTGCAGATGCTGGGAACCAGATTCTGGTTTGGATGCTGTCTGAACTGCTGTGCTCTTCCAGCACCACTCTAATTCAGAATCTGGTTTCCAGCATCTGCAGTCATTGTTTTTACCCATTCTC
The DNA here is from genome assembly GCF_047496795.1 of Chiloscyllium punctatum. Classification (NCBI taxonomy): domain Eukaryota; kingdom Metazoa; phylum Chordata; class Chondrichthyes; order Orectolobiformes; family Hemiscylliidae; genus Chiloscyllium; species Chiloscyllium punctatum. Next base: position 137,321,588 of record NC_092743.1, read on the forward strand.
GTTCATATGCCTATACAATGAACATTTAAATGCCCTTAAAGTTGGCGAGTCTACTACTGTTGTAGGCAGGACATTCCATGCCCTTACTACTCTCTGAGTAAAGAGACTACCTCTGACATCTGTCCTATTTGTCTACCATACCAATCTTCACACCTCCTGGGATGGGAGGGGTGCAAAATCTATATTATTTAGTTAACTGCAAGAAAAATACCTTCAGCCATAAAGTCACTTTTCTAAGTGCATAGTGTTGTTGCTAAAGTCTGAAGCTTTACTCACATGTGCTGTGAGGCATTAGGGAAGAGCTCTGAAAACTGTGGTGCCGAATCCTCAGGGCCATGTGGTGCTGCATGACTAATGACCATCAGTACAGGCCTGTGTGGATATATCTTCTTGGATATGCGGAAATAATTGATACTGTCGTTTGTGATCACATCTGTAAAGTAATCCTGAAAAGGAAAGTAACAATGATTTATGACTGCCCTGAGAAAAGACTATTTTAAATAAGCACACAGGATGCTTCAGAAATCCAAGACAAACGTCAAACGTTGAGGCAGCAATTTTATCAAACAATAATGAAGATTGCAATGCTTAATTTCTTTTAATAATAACAAAATTCCATGCCGCGAAATATTACTGCAACATTAATTCAGAGGATTGAGCAGAAGGAAGTGGAACAGCATTGACGCGTGATCAGATAGAAATCGTGTCTGCCACAAAAAAACCATTCAGTACTTCAAAAGTAACCAGAAAACCTGAAACTGACACGTCAATGAATTAATGCCAGAACCAAAAGGATGTGAAATTCCTGTCTTTGAAACCGTTGAAATGATTCAGTGCTCTCCAGAGTATCGCTCACAGATAATCAAGACCAGCTGCAACATTTAGGTCAAGAAGATGGAGTTTAATTTAGTGAGGAAGAAGATGGAGTTTAATTTAGTGAAATGTAAGGTGTTGCATTTTGGAAAGGCAGATCAGGACAGGACTTATACAGATAATGTTAGGGTTCTCACAAGTGTTGCCAAATAAAGATACCTAGGGGTACAGATGCACAGTTCGTTGAAAGTGAAGTCGCAGGTAGACTGGGTGGTGAAGAAAATGGTTGGCACGTTTGCCTTCATTGGTCTTGCTAACATCTTTAAGAGAATGAAAGAGAGGGGGTGAGGAGAGATTAAAAGAAGAAATCAAATGGTAGAGATGAAGTGTAAAGAGGAGAAAGAAGAAGAAAGCAGAGAGTGGAGGGGAAAGGGAGAGTCATGGGAAAGAAAAAAGGAAGACAGCAGAGAGTTAAGAGGCTAGTAACAGGAAAACTACCTGAACTGTACTAAAAGGAGACAAGAAAGTGAAAGTGACCCTTTATCAGAACACTTCTGATGAAGGGTAACTGGATCTGAAACATTGACTCTGCTTTCTCTCCTCAGGTGCTATCAGGTTCTCCAATAGTCTACGTTTTTATTTCACATTTCCAATATCAATAGTTCTTGGTTTTATTAATAAATTGTTAATTTTCACTTTGCACTTATCAGGACTTGGATACAAGAAACACAAAAAAAGTACCAAATTATTCAGCACGAGAAGAGAGTACTGAATAGTTGGGCCGTCATTGGCAAGGAGATGCAGCAAGAACTGTTAACTGTCAATCTTACTTTTCGGTCCAAACAAATAGACTTTTAATGGATCAGGGCACAGCCATGGGAGACTGACATTCATCTGTTAACATGTTCAAAAAGATGGCATTGCCATGGCTCATGGGCCCAGGTCCAGGCTAATTCAACCCGAATATTGTTGACATCTTCATTGGCTACCATGAGGAATGTGCCTTTGATTGAATGACCACTATCCCATCACTTATATACTTCCGATACAGCGATGACTGGTCTGTGATTTGAAACTGCAGCTACATCAATGAAGCTTCTTACACAACTTAATAAACCCTATCCTAAGCTCACATTTATCATTGAAATGGAGTGATCAAACAAGCTCTCTTCCCCACAAGTATTATTTGAGAAATCTGCCAATGGGTTATCTCTTACTATTCCCAAAAACTTACATGTGCTAATCAATACATGTATTTAGATTCCTTATTGTTCTACCTGCTCTAAAGTCTGTCTCATTAACAACCTCCTGAATCAGGCCTGAGTTATCAGCTCTCCATATAAGTTCGTTGCTGAGATAGGATGCATTAAATCCAATCTGCAAGATAATGGGTTTCGTGATCAAATCATCAGTCATTGATTGAAACTTATGAAAGACTCTATGTCCTTTGTGTTTCTTATATGCTAACCTCTCAATCTCACTCTCTTCCTGGTCCCTGGAAATTTTTTTTCCTCAAAATCTCTTACTAACACATTTTCAAATTCCCAAAACTGCTGGTCCTCCGTTCACCGTAATGTTTCTGCCACTAGCGATCCCCCCCAAACACTCTCACCTTCACCCATTAAAACCATTACTGTCATTGGTCCATCCCTCAGATGCTGTATAATTTCCAGTCCCTAAATTCTAAGAGCTGAAAATTTGAATATCGTAGCAGACAGCTGCTTTAGCCAGACCATGTGCATCATGTAAAGCACTATCGAGGCCTGTTGGTTTCTGACCAATTGGACACTATTCTAATATCATCCTGAATTTAAAGATAATTCCATGCTTCTCTTCATCACTTCAAACCAGTTTCTTAAAAGCCTCTCTCCTGTCTCCTTGACACCCACCTCCAAGACTGAGTGGAAGGAGTTCATGAGAGTTTTTTGTCATTGAGATTAAGATGATCTGTTCAGTTGCACCTCCCCAGTTTTGGTTGCTTAGCAGGCTAAATTTCCTAGAGAATTTCCACTGATGTGGCCATAAACTTGCATCTTTCTCCACTTTCTCTCCAAAGGTACGGAGATGCCCTCCCTGAACACATCTTACCAAGACAGCCACTTTCTGTCAAGGGTGGCTTTACTCTAACTAACCCGCTGATCACATTTCCTGCTCCCTGTGTTAATAGACATGGTGAACAAGTTCCTATATCCAGCTGGTGTTCCTCTCTTCTTCATACCTGTCATGTCACCATCCTCTTCAAAAGAATCGACCTTTAGTTTGCCAATTAACACTCCATCTCCACTTTCCCTTTTATCCTAAAAAAGTACCTGAGCTTGTTGTTATCGCCCAAGTTTTTTGCACATCTTTCCTGAAACTCAAGATCTGAATTTTTCCAATCAGACTTGCTCCTGCCTCAAAGCTGACACAGTTGTTATTGAAGTCACAGATGATGTTGCATACGATTGTGGGAGCTATACTTCCTTGTTCTTCTCTGGTCTCTAATATAGTTGATTATTCTACTCTGCTGTAACCTTTTTCCTCCATTGTTCAGTTTTATGGTTAAACTCACCTGTTGTTATTCAATCTATTCTATCATTCCCAGAAAATGACCTGCAGTAGTTTCTCCAGGACCTTCTGGAGTGGCCCAAGGATGCTTCACACTCTCTTCTCTGATCTACACCTTATTCCACAGCAACATTATTCACAAAGCTCAACACCAGGGTCCACATGAGCATTGACGACAATCAGCTCCCTCTCACCAACATTTCAATGTTTCTTTATTTCTCACTATATTTATCCAACAACCAGAACTGAATAGAGATATTCTTCAACTAAACATCAGAAAAATTAAAACTACTTCATTGCTCCCTGCCACAAACTTTGAATCTCGCAATTTACAATCTCAGTGCCTTTTCTAAGACTGTCTACTTCCACCTCCAACAGATTGAGCAGCTTTCTTGCTACCTCACCTCATCTGCTGCTGGGAATTTTGTTCATGCTTTTGTTAATTCTCGACTTGTTGATCTCAATGCTCATCTGGTCGGTCTCCATCTTCCATTCCCTATAACATTGAGGTCATCCAAACCTTTCCTTCCAGCTACCCCAATTCATCGGATATACTTTTTATTTTTAAATACTGGGGCTGTAGAGGACTGAACCATGATTAGAGACTGAGCAGGTTTTGTGTACTTTCAGGAGGTTTTCCTTATGTCTGATTTGGAGATTATTGTATCTTGTATCCTAGTGCATGTCAAAAGTATGGATTAAACGTGATTTCATGAGCTTCCTGTCAATAAATCAACAATGGTAACATAATTTTGTTCTTGACCTCAAACCCAGAGCTTCATTTGACTTAGAACAACTTCCAGTTGTGGGAAACATTATCAGATTGGAAGATAATTGGCAAAACCAAAACTGCCAATATCAGCAACGTCAAAAATAATTATATAACTCCTGGGCACAGCTTGCTTTAGCAGAGAGAAACAGAAGGAAATGAAAAGGTTTAGGTGACAATTCTTATATTCAGCAGTTGGGGAAATTCAAGGCAAAAACTGTAAATGTTAAATTTTGAGAATTGTCTCAGCTTTTAAAATTTTCTGTATCTTCAAACTGAATTTATATGCGCTTTAAAATTCACTCTGAGAGCTGAACAAAAGCTTCACAATGCTTTAAATGAAAGTCTCTTTCATCTGCTTTGTTACCCTGCTATCTGATGAGTAAACTTGCCAGATTAGGAAATAAAATATAGCATAAGGAATAAAGGTTAGTGACTGCATGTATTTGATGAAAACCATGTCATACAGAAAGAAATGAGAGGAATGTTGCTGAAGGTCAGATATCCAAATGCAAATATGCAGATCATAGAGATACAGGCTGAACTGAATTCCCAATCAGGGTTTACTTGGTGAAGCAGTGCTAAATGCAATTAACAGACGAACAGAAAACAAATATGCAGTTGTGCCTTCCCATGACCAACCAACTAGCACAGATGATGCTTCAGCACTTGTCTGTCCTGTTGGCTATAGGACAAAGCTTTAGTCAAGACCCTGCAAAATAACAACAGAAATTCAAAGACAATGCATTCCCTTAATGAAGGGTAAGCAGGTTCATAAAAAGGTTCCCTGTGGAAAACTGGTAGGCAAGGTTAGATCTCATGGAATACAGGGAGAACTAGCCATTTGGATACAGAACTGGCTAGGAGGTAGAACAGAGAGGGTGGTGGTGGAGGGTTGTTTTTCAGACTGGAGGCCTGTGACCAGTGGAGTGCCACAAGGATCGGTGCTGGGCCCTCTACTTTTCAGCATTTATATAAATGACTTGGATGTGAGTGTAGGAGGTATAGTTAGTAGGTTTGCAGATTATATCAAAATTGGAGGTGTAGTGGACAGCGAAGAGGGTTACCTTAGATTGCAATGGGATCTTGATCAGATGGGCCAATGGGCTGAGGAGTGGCAGATGGGAATTTAGTTTAGATAAGTGTGAGGTTTTGTATTTTCAGAAAGCAAATCTTAGCAGGACTAATACACTTAATGATAAGGTCCTAGGGAGTGTTGCTGAACAAAGAGACCTTGGAGTGCAAATTCTTAGCTCTGTGAAAGTGGAGTCACAGGTAGATAGGATAGTGAAGAAGGTGTTTGGTATGCTTTCCTTTATTGGTCAGAACATTGGGTACAAGAGTTGGGAGGTCATGTTGTGGCTGTACAGGGCATTGGTTAGGCCACATTTGGAATATTGTGTGCAATTCTGGTCTCCTTCCTATTGAAAGGATGTTGTGAAACTTAAAAGAGTTCAGAAAAGATTTACAAGGATGTTGCCAGGGTTGGAGGATTTGAGCTACAGGGAGAGGTTGAATAGGTTGAGGCTGTTTTCCCTGGAGCGTCGGAGGCTGAGGGGTGACCTTATAGAGGTTTATAAAATCATGAGTGGCTGGAAAGGTCTTTTCCCTGGAGTGGGGGAGACCAGAACTAGAGGGCATAGGTTTAGGGTGAGAGGAGAAAGATATAAAAGAGACCTAAGGGACAACTTTTCCATACAGAGGGTGGTACGTTTATGGAATGAGCTGCCAGAGGAAGTGGCGGAGGCTGGTACAATTGCAACATTTAAAAGACATCTGGATGGTTATATGAATAGGAAGGGTTGAAAGGGATACGGGCCAAGTGCTGGAAAATGGCACTAGACTGGGTTGGGATGTGTGGTCGGCATGGATGAGTTGGACCGAAGGGTCTGTTTCCGTGCTGTACATCTCTATAACTCTATAACAGTTAGTGACTTGAACAAAAAAAGAAATTAATTAATAATAGAAATTAAATTGAGAAAACTGGCTTCAATCCTCACATTATAAATATTATTCAACAATTTTACGAATTGAAAATTCAGTTCGGTGTTTATCACCCAATAAATGTATTGAGTATAACAGCTTGAGGTGAGACACCTAAATTCCTGCTAAACAGTCCTGACGGTTAAGATTTGGCAATGAAAGCACAAACTTATAATATTGTCCTGAGAACCATCTACCTCCTGGATCCAGCTGAAAGTACCTTCAGTGAGTTGTGAACACCATTTCAATTTAATAATGCTTAATTTTCCAGATTTGGTGAACGGGAAGTAACAGGAAAATGTAATTCAAGAAGAACAATTCTAAATTAGCACGCACAGTCACCAGATCAAAAGCATGGACTGCATGTGATACATGGCAAATGTCTGTTTACTGGGCTGACAAGGAGCTAAAGCCATAGACATTGTCTTTAGTAGAAGTAAATGCTACTTTCTTGGCTATTCATCGCTCACCCTGGTGCCTTACATAAGCATCAGAGAGAAACTGCTGAAGAAGTTCTTGTAATTCAAAACACTGACGGCCGTGACTAATCACGTGCTCTGGATACAAAGTGCAGTACAGCTGCAAGGGCACAGCCTGAGGCTGGACTCCATGTCACATGTCAATGTTAGTACAAGCCAACCAGCTGTGTCCTTTCTCTGTCAATATCGGGAGCTCAGCAGGCACTAGGCTTCTGGAAATTAATAGCATAATTATAGTCTGCAACGACAGCAATTGAGTGCTATTGTTTTTGATAATCTTAATGAAGAGCCCAAGTGGGCATCAGTTTCTTCTTTTTACATACTGTTTGATGGTGCCAGTATTGGAATAAAATTCTGATTTAAATAATTGATTTCTGTTTAAAAACCAGGTTTTAAACAATAGCTTAAAGTACAATGAGTTAAACAAAACTAACTACTAATGGCTCAAGGGCAGGCAATGGCCTAGTGGTATTATTGCTAGATGGTTAACCCACAAAAATAGGTAGTGTTCTGGGCACCTGGGTTCAAATCCAGACATGGGAGATGGTGAAGTTTAAATTCAATAATAATCTGCAAATAAGAGTCCAATGATGACCATGAATCTATTGTTGACTGGCAGGGGGAAAAAACCCATCTGGGTCACTTCAGGAAGCAAACTGCCATCCTTACCTGGTCTGGCCTACATGTGACTCCAAACCCACAGCAATGTGGTTGACACTTAACTACCCTGTGGGTAATTGGGATGGGTAATTCATCCCATGGATGAATTAAACTTAAATTAATATACGGTTTCCTGAAACTTTCACAGATATGACCCTGTTTCAGTACCTTACAGCTTGTGTGAAACCAGAATGGACACTGGGAGATTGGTCAGAGTTGTTCAGTGTGGGAAGGACGGGAGGTGCTGGGATGCACCAAAAAATAGTGACTCCGTTTTTTTTTGAGGTTGTGGTTGAAATAGAAATTGGGTATTGGGCGACAAACTGTTCATGCACACTCACCAAAATGAAAAATGATGCCACAAAAAATATTTGGGGTTAAGATCCAATCAGAACTCCATGGCCATTTCCGTCTAAGGTTCTTTGGTGAATTTCTACAGAGCATCTTGCAGATTATACATTCTGCTGCTACGGAGAATCGGTGGTGGTAGGAGTGAATGCTTGTGGATGTGATACCAATCAAACAGGTGGTGTTGTCCCAGATGGTGTCTCGCTTCTTGAGTGTTGTTGGGGCTGCACTCAACCAGACATGTGGGAAGTATTCAATAACACTCCTGACTTGTAGCTTGAGTTGGAGATGATTTACATGCTACAGCATTCCTAGCCTTAGAGCCAGTGTTTATGTGGCAAGTCCAGTTGGGTTTCTGGTCAATGGAAGTTACTGAATGCTGAAACAGGAAGATTCAGTAAAGTTAACAACATTGAATGTCAAGGGGCAGTGGTTGGATTATCTCTTATTTGCTGATGGTTATTGGCTGCTATTTGCCACTTGGCAGCCCAAGACTGGATACTGTTCAGATCTTGTTACATTTGAACTTCAAGACTTCACTATCTGAAGAGTCACAAAAATACAAATGAGACCTATTTTCTCTGGAATTTAGAAGGGTTAAGGGGTGATCTAGGTAAAGCTTTCAAGATATACACAGGAAAAGACAGGGTAGATAAGGACAAACTATTTCCACTGGTTGGAGAATCTAGAACATGGGACATAATCTGAGAATTACAGACAGACCATTCAGGAGAGATGTTAGGAAGCATTTCTCCACACAAAGGGGGAGATGTTTAGAACTCTCTTCCACAAACACAGTGGATGCAGGATCAGTTATTAATTTGAAATCTGAGATGAAGGGAAAATTTGTTCATCAAAGATATGAAGAGAGGCCCATATAGAACTAGGACATGATCTCACTGAATGGTGGAACAAGCCCGAGGAGATTAATGGCCTACTCCTGTTCCTATGTTATTATGGCCCCAAAATCTCATCTTTAGAGCCCCATAATTCACAATGTGGAACTTGAGCCAACGGAAACCTAACATTTTTTCTCATTCAAACAGTATATGATGCAAAGCTCTGTGTGATTACAAGGCAGTAATGTTGCAAAAGCCTTCACCTGAATAACAAAGTTAGATTATCACCTTCAAAATCATTCCCTTGTAACTGTTATAATAATGGTTGCTCAGTTTTAGTTTTACAGGTTGATTTTTTTGGACCTTTCTGTGGTGTAAATGTCCCTGCACCTTGATTCTTGATCCCATTTCCATTGTAGATTAATGGCTGTGATTAGATTAGCACAGGAAATGTACTGCAAAAGGGTCCTGCTTGCTGCTTTTGCTACAGGGGTTGTGTCCCTCTCTCTGGACCAAAAGGCTTGGATTCAAGTCACACCTGCCCCAGAGATGTGACATAAAACATTGGAACAGGCTGATTAAAAATATGGAGTCAGGGGGGACAGCAGATGCTGGAGATCAGAGTCGAGAGTGTGGTGCTGGAAAAGCACAGCAGGTCAGGCAGCATCCAAGGAGCTGGAGAATCAACATTTGGGGCATAAACCCTTCGTCAGGAATGAGGCTTGTGGGCGGGGCGGGGGGGGGGGGCTTCACCCACAAGCCTCATTCCTGACAAAGGGTTTATGCCCCAAATGTTGATTCTCCAGCTCCTGGGATGCTGCCTGACCTGCTGTGCTTTTCCAGCACCACACTCTTGACTCTGATTAAAAGATATCTACAACTGCCCTGCTTTTACTGCAGTTATGAGTGGGACATCTTAAAAGCTTCTTTGTGAGTCCTTAGAATCTGCCCTGAATTATGGCTGCCCTGAAGATAAACTTGGACAGGAATTTATGACAATGGGTAGTGGCTACTTATTTCTCATTTTAGTCTACTGGTTAACTCCAGAGTGTTTTTAGGCCTGTTTTCTTGGTAATAAAATTTAACTCTCACTTTATTTGGATGTGAACCTAGGAGGTGTAGTTAGTAAGTTAGCAGGTGACACCAAAATTAGAGGTGTGGTGGACAGCGGAGAAGGTTACTTCAGACTACAATGGGATCTTGGCCAGATTGGCAATGGACTGAGAAGTGGCAGATGGAGTTTAATTTAGATAAATGCGAGGTGCTGCGTTTTGGGAAACCAAATCAGAGCAGGACTTATACACTTAATGGTCAGGTCCTAGGGAGTGTTGCTGAACAAAGAGACCTTGGAGTGCAGGTTCATAATTCCTTGAAAGTAGAGTCGCAGGTAGATAGGATCGTGAAGAAGGTGTTTGGTATGCTTTCCTTTATTGGTCAGAGTATTGAGTACAAGAGTCGGGAGGTCATGTTGTGGCTGTACAGGACATTGGTTAGGCCAATGTTGGAATATTGCGTGCAATTCTGATCACCTTCCTATCGGAAAGATGTTGTGCAACTTGAAAGGGTTCAGAAAAGATTTACAAGGATGTTGCCAGGGTTGGAGGATTTGAGCTACAGGGAGAGGCTGAATAGACTGGGGCTGTATTAGCTGGATTGTTGGAGGCTGAGGGGTGACCTTATAGAGGTTTGCAAAATTATGAGGGGCATGGATAGGATAAATAGACACGGTCTTTTCCCTGGGATGGGTGAGTCCAGAACTTGAGGGCATAGGTTTCGGTTGAGAGGGGAAAGATTTAAAAGAGACCTAAGAGGCAACTGGATCACGCAGAGGGTGCTGCATGTATGGAATGAGCTGTCAGAGGAGGTGGCAGAGGTTGGTACAATTACAGCATTTACATAGAACATAGAACATTACAGCGCAGTACAGGCCCTTCAGCCCTCAATGTTGCAGTAACCTGTGAAACCTATCACCTTTGGGCAAGGCTTTAGGACACAATGTGTTCATTCCAAGCTCATTTACTTACCTAATGCTTCACTAACATCTAAACCTCGTGGCTATAACTTCAGAGGTCAAAGATCACTGAATACCCATTGAGGTCACTTCAAATGACCCATATGGAATAACGTTAGCAGCTCTGAGCAGTGAGGGCCTGGCCACAAACTACAACAACTTGACATGGGCCTGGGCTGCATGGTCCCATTGATTGTGTACCAACTAAAAGGTGCACAGTGGCTCAGTGGTTAGCACTGCTGTCTCACAGTGCCAGGAACCCAGGTTTGATTCCACCATCAGGTGACTATCTGTGTGGAGTTGGTACAGGTGCTCCAGTTTCCTCCCATAGTCCAAGGATGTGCAGGCAAGGTGCATTGGCCATGCTAAATACCCATAGTGTCCAGGGATGTGTAGGTTGGGTGCATTAGCCATGGGAAATAGAGGGTTACAGGGATAGGTAGGGAGATGGGTCTGGGTGAGATGCTCTTTGGAGAGTCAGTGGACACATTGGGCTGAATGGCCTGTTTCCGTACTATATGGATTCTATGCTCTAGGAGCACTGGTAGCGTGCGTCGCAGGGAACATGCAAGTCATCTTCCTAGAGAGAGGATTACATGTTCCTTTGCCATGAAACCACAGCACTCTCAGGTCTGTGCAAGTATGGACTCTTGCGATATGACATTCTGGAAAACCCCTGAAAATACTGGTCCCTGTACCAAAGTGACAGTTGTTTGAGCATCTATGGGTGGCAGTGTTAGGTGAACACATCAGGTCACATTGGATAAAATGGTCGCCATGTTTTGCAGAAACAAGTTGGAGCCACTGGGTGAATGTTCCCTGATATAGTGATCAGTAAGAGGAACAGCTACTTTCTATTCACCCTGTCCATGTCCCCCATAATGTTAAACATCTTCATTACATTCCCCCTCAACCTTCTATGCTCCAAAGGGAACAACCTGAGTTTACGTAGTCTCTACACTCCATCCTTGGCAACATTCTGTTGATCAGGTATGACTACATCACCAGGAAGGCTTAATCATCTTAAGGAAGCATATTCAGCGTCTTAAGACTCACAGAAGGAGGTGATTCAAAGTGTGTCCACAGCTTAAACCATGGAAAAGAATAAAGGCAACACACCTGAAGCACACACTCCAACTCTTCCAACAGGTCACCTTGTAGCAAAGGAGAAGCTGGGAGGTGTGCTGCCAACACTGTGGTGAAGTCTAAGGACAATTTCTTAAAATTGCCAGGCACAAACATTGTTCCTGGTACAAATTACTGCATTAAAAAACGCTTAATGGAATTTCTAAGTCTTAAAGTTTCTGTCTGTCAAATTCTTTTTTTGCAAGACAGTGCTTCCTTAAAGGTAAATTATTTTAAACATTTTAGAAGAAGCTATTACTTTGAGTCAGACTGTTTTAAGTTAAGTAGCATTCTTCATCCTGAATTATCATGGAAAGAGTGAATTTTAGAGGTCAACATTAGTCTTATCTGCAATAGCCTCCACATCACCATAACCTACTGCCACTCATTGTTGAATTCTCTCATATGCGAGATTTTGGATTTACCGAGTCAGTCCCCCAAAACCTCCCATGAAATTGATCCTCAGCATAGTCATCACCATCTGGATTGAAGTGGTCAAAAGCTGGAAAGAAATAATTTGGGAACCAAACCAGAAATGTATAATCGTCCACAAAGTGTCAAGGTGATTGCTATGGAGATGTGTTGAATACAGATGGAATTTGCAATTTGCTGGAGTAGGCTAAAAGCTATGTCAGGGAGAAAGTGAGGACTGCAGATGCTGGAGATCAGAGCTGAAAATGTGTTGCTGGAAAAGCGCAGCAGGTCAGGCAGCATCCAAGGAACAGGAGAATCGACGTTTCAGGCATAAGCCCTTCTTCAGGAAAGGACTTCATTCCTGAAGAAGGGCTTATGCCTGAAACGTCGATTCTCCTGTTCCTTGGATGCTGCCTGACCTGCTGCGCTTTTCCAGCAACACATTTTCAGCTAAAAGCTCTGTCAACCTCAGAATTGAAGCAAACAGAAATGTCATCACCTAAGATGTACACAACTATTGTTTATCATTGCTCAAACAATGGTATCTTTGATAGTGAGTTTTATTTTTACGTGGTTAAATTGAAAACGCGTTTAACAATGAACCCACACTGTGTGACATGCCTCTGCAGGCAGTTTGCTAGGAAGGAACATTCAGTTTTCAGCAGCATCTTTTGCCTGTTTTAGTCAAACCCCCTTCTTTGAGGAGTGGCCTTTTATATTTAGGGAGAGAAGATCAATTTGACAAAATGAGTTGGACTTGGGGTACGGGGTACCATTTCAGAAGTTTTCAGGTGATAAGAAGCTCAGAGGCATTCTGAACTGTGAAGAAGAGTTCAAAATTTCAAAAGTACATTGACTGGTTGGTGGAATGGAAACACAAGTGATTAAATTTAATGCAGTGAAGTATGAAGTGATTCATTTTGAAAGGAAGAACGCAGGGGCAACATTAAACAAAGGGTATAATTCTAAAGGCAACTCAGGAAGAATGGGATCTAGGTGTGTATATTCACAACTCCTCAACATGACAGCACAGGTTACCTGAGCAATTGATAAGCATACAGTATCTTCAGCTTTATTAAGACAGGTGGTGAGAATAAAAACAAGGAATGCATGTTAATCTTGTAGAAGAAAAACACTGGTGTGGCCATCATGGGAGTGTTGCGTCCTGTTCTGCATGCTATACTTGAGGAAGGATGTGAAGGTATTAAACAGTTTGCAGAAAAGATTCATGAGAATGATTGCAGGGATAAGGGACTTACAGCATATAAACAGTTGGGAGAAAGTGAGTCTCTTGTACTTATAGAAAGTTGAGAAATTTGATAAATTGCGAGGGATCAGTACAGAAGTTAAGGCCAAACTATTCCCATTGGTGGAAAGTTTGAGAACAAGAAGTTGCAGGTTTAAGGTAATTAACAAAAGTAGAGATACAAGAACAAATATTTTCCACAGAATAAGTCACTCAGAGCTGGAAAGCTGAGAGTGTGATGGAGGTAGGTTAAATCATGGCATACAAGAGGGGACTGGATTATTGGGCCAGATTTTCCAGTAAGTAGCAATCCCAAGAATACTGTCACTCCAGCCCTTCATGTTTGATGGAAGGAGATTTCATTCAGAATTCCCGAATAAGTGCAGGACTCTATACCCAGAACTGACAGAGGAAGGCAAACCAGGTGCCTCTATTCACAGCACTCAGCTGTTCCTGCCTGAAATGTACAGCTCCTGACAGGCACTTCAACAGCAGCAGGTTGTAACTGTGCAAAGTAAGTGTGAGGTTAAGGTGCTGGAAGGTAGAGTGCCAAATGAAAGGCACCAAGGTTAAGGAGCTGCCTGGTTGATAGGGTGCCAACTGCAATTGGTGTCAGCTTGGGAGGGGTTAGTTTGCCAACTAAGTTGGATGCCAGCAGGGGTGGGGAGGTATGGTACCAGGTGGTAAGAGGGCACAAAATTAGGTGGGAAAGCAAGTTGCAATATAGAAAAAAAAAATTTACAAATGGATGTGGCCAGGTTAGGTGAATAGGCCAAAATTTGACAGATAGAGTTTAACATGGATAAGTGTGAGGTTTATCCACTTTGGTCAGAAGAATAGAAAGGCACCTTATTATCTAAATAAAGAGAAAACACAGAATATTCCAGTGCAGAGGGATCTGTGTGTCCTCATATATAAAGCACAGTAATCTCATACACAGGTATTGCAGGTAATGAGGAAGGTGAATGGAATTTTCAAACTTACTGGTAAAGGAACAAAATATAAAAGTTGGGAAATGTTGCTGCAATTGTCCAAAGCATCAGCGATATTGCACCTGGATTACCACTATAATTTTGCTTCCTTTACTCAGGGAAGGATGTAGATGTACTCAGAAGGCAATTCAGAGGAGATTCACTCGATTGATTAAGATGAGAGTTTTGTCTTCTGGAGAGAGACTGAGCAGTTTAGACCTATACTCTTTGGAGTTAGGAAGAATTAAAGGAGATCTAAAAGTACAAAAGATGCTTAAAGGGATGCGAGGGTGAAGTAGCTGCAGAAACAATGTTTCCTCATGTGGCACAATCTAGAATGAGAGGTTATAGTTTTAGGATAAGGGGTAGCAGATTGAAAACACGGATCTATTTCTCTTGGAGGATTGTGAGTCTGCGGAATTCACTCTTCTAGAGTGCGATGGATGCTCGGACATTGAATAAATTTAAAGAGATGGACAGATTTTTAATTAGTAATGGGTTGAAGGGTTATGGAGAGTGAGCAGAAAGTGGAGTTGAGGCTGAGATGAGATCAGTCGTTATTATATCAAATAGCAGTGGGGTTGAATTGTCTACTCTTGTTCCTAGTTCTTATGTTCTACATTCTTACACAAGTGTTTAGAGTGGTTTGGAGTAGATTGGAAAAATTGAGTCCAGTCTGAAGATGGGAAGGGTTGGATTTGACTCTGGTTCAGTGGGCAGAGGGGAAATTGATAGTTGGGTCCATGGCAAAGGTATCAGGTCAAGTCAGGACCAATGGCGAGTTGTGTCGGAAGCGAATTGGGTTCAGTGGTGGTGGAATGGGGAGACTAGAGGAGGGAATGGGTGGGTGTTGGTTGCGGCTGCAGGCCCAATGGCAGTGGAGGAGATGGGTTTGGGTGATGGCTGCAACAGAGTGGATTCAGCAGTTGGGTCTGTTCCAGCAGCAGAGGTAGAGTTGAGGTTCTGGGACAGCCTGGGCAGGATGGTGTCAGGTTCTCGGTGGGAGGGTGTTGGGAGGGCAGAGTCTGAGGTTATAAAGGGTCGTCAGTGAGGGATGAGGTCCGTTTAATAGTTACTCGGAGTTAAATTCTGCATTGAATAATCTATCATTTCATGAGTCACTATTTTATTCAATTTCATCACAACCATTTGAAGCCCCCAACTTTCACCGAAACTTTTGAGGGGCTCGAGGTGTACAGGAATTGCCCAGAGGGAAATGCAGTTTCCTTGGCAATGTGCTTGGAGTGTGTTTTGATGGGAATTCTGCAAAAACCACCTGCACAACTCTCATCTACTCTGGAATAACAAGAGTCCATTCAGCCACAAATCTGCCCCATTATCTGTAAGAAAGAATGTTCAGAGCCAAGGGGAGAAGGCAGGTCTGTAACACTAAGTGAATTGTTCCTACAGAGGGCTAGCACGGGGACATGACTGTTCAAATGGCCTCCTTCTGGGCTGCTACAACTCTGTGAAGTTGAAAATTATGTTTTTTTTTAAGACTCACCAACAGTGCAAACAACTGCACACTGAAGAACCTGCAGCAAAACCAAAGAAGGTAAACATTTTAATCAGAGTTAACTGCTTTCCAAAAAATCATCTTCATTTTTCAAACCATTTTCCAATATGGATTAACTTGTCTTGTTATTGTGTTACATGTGTATTTGTAAATTAATCTCTCTAATGAACTTTTCTTTCTACCTGGAGACATGAACATTTGCTTTGGGAATCTGAGGCTGCTGTGGGGGTGTGGACTGGTGCCAATATGACACACTTATTCAAATTAATATTCACCTCAGAATCAAAGTAACATTGAAAAGCAAACAAAGCAGATACCTTGGAATAATCAAATCCATGTTTCTCCTTAAAGCCGTTCCGACTGAGGCTGTAGTTATAAAACCGAGAATTCTTTATAAGTCCAACCCACTCTCGCCAGCCTGGTGGAATGTAGCTGCCATTATATTCATTGAGGTATTTCCCAAAGAATGCTGGAGAAGAACAACATGAAGGTCAGTTCACAAGTATACCTTCAATTGAAAATGATCTAAACAAGCACTGTACCATCTGGTTCACTTCCCTGTTTTTCTCCTTGTCCATTCTGGGGTAATCATTATTAGACATAATTCATGCAATACTCAGTGTTCTAGGGGACTCTGGAAGGTGTTGAGGACTGGATGTCTGTATGGAAGACAGCAACTGGGTAAGATCCACTGCAGGAGCTTTATAGACCTTACCAAATTTACCAGTCTCTTGCTGTATCTCAATCTTTCAATCTTTCCCATTTGATTGGCCAGCTTCAGGAATAAGTAACTTCATAGAAAAAAACTCCACAAGATAACCAAGGTTGTGAACATGTAAAAAGTTTGAAATTTATAAGATCAGATGGTTTGGACTGAGTCTTTAAACATATGTTAAAATGAAAAAGGTGATCGTATGTCTATTCCAACTCTTCCCTGGCCAAAGGGGCTGCTGAGGAAGGTGCCAGGTTCTCAAACCCTGGGAAGAAAGAGCAAGGACAGCTATGCTAACAATAAATAGACATTCTGGCTGCAAGCATTTGGTATAGAACAGTAAAGAGAGGGAGGGCTCAAAGCAGTAGTTGAGTGAAGCTGGCAGGAGAAAAATAGCTTCCAGTTGAACAAATGTGGTGAGAAGCCATCTAGGCAATCTGACAGAGTTGAAAATGTGTCGCTGGAAAAGCGCAGCAGGCCAGGCAGCATCCAAGGAGCAGGAGAATCGACGTTTCAGGAACATTTCCTGAAGAAGGGCTCATGCCCGAAACGTCGATTCTCCTGCTCCTTGGATGCTGCCTGGCCAGCTGTGCTTTTCCAGCGACACATTTTCGGCTCTGATCTCCAGCATCTGCAGTCCTCACTCTACCCCCAGTCTGACAGAGTTGTCAAGGAGGGAGGGAGAATCATCAGAAGATGCTTTACTGTCGGCAGTGCGTTCGGTAAACTCTTCAAAGACTGACAGAAATGCCTGAAGATGGTCACTCAAAGTTACTACTCAGTGAAACAGGAAAACAGGAACCAGCAGCAAGCTGGAAGCAATTGTGAACTGTTTGAGTGAGGATGTTCCCCCTCATTGGAGAGGCCAGGGCCAGAAGGTGAAGTCTCAGAGTAAAAGACTGCCAATTTCAGACTGAGATGAGGAAGAATTTCTTTCTCAGAGGGTTGTGAGATGTTCAAACTCCTTGCCACAGAGAGCTGTGTGTGGGGCAAGGGGGGGGGGGGGAGCAGAGTCCTTGCGTATATTTAAGGCTGCAATAGATATATTCTTGAGCAATACGGGAATCAAGGAAAACTGGGAAAACACAGGAAAGTGGACGTGAGGAATATTAGATTAGCCATGATTCTAATGACTGGCAGAGCAGGGTTAAGGGGCCAAACAGCCTACTCCTGTATCTATTTCTGATGGTCTTATAGTAATGGTTTTCTGTAAGGACTGTGATTCAGTGGAGAGTGCATTGTGTGAAAGAGTTATAAATAGAAAAGAGTTCATTTTGTTTAGTTAATGTATTTAGTCATTTTACAGTAAAAATCTTTAAACATAAAATCTTATGGTATCATCATTTTCAGCTACCATTTCCAAATATTAAACTTCATATTACTACTTCTGAATATTTCCTAATGGCGTCCTTTATAACTGACATTTCAATGAAAGACACTTTGTTTAATTTGAATGTAAAGAATTGAAGATGACAAGGAATACTCAGCTTTGAGATAATGGACTATAAAGTGATTTAAAAACTCAATCCATATAAAGAAGCTTAGATGTCTGATTCATTACATGTTGAACAGGTTCTTCACTGCTGGATGGCTCTTTACTTTGAAGGAAATACAGTCAAAAAAATTAAGTGACTGCCACCAAAAGGGTAAGTGTATTTTAAAAAGATTCATGTGGAGTGAGTGGGATGAGAAATGCTGATTTGAGCTGTACAGTCCTCTTGATGGCTATTACCAGCTACAAGTATTCTCGCGCTGACTGTCCTTTCCCCAGTTTCAAACACACCCCTAAGGACTTCACTCAATGAGGCTAATGACCTATACTGCATTTCAGAGGCAGGCCAGCTACCTGCAAATGGACAGTAAGTGCTGGGAATTCATCCAGTTTATTGAAATGTGACCCAAAACCCATTTTCAGAGCAGCATGGGCCTCCCATTGGGGAGCACACTGCACTCACAGCACCAAGGTTTACTGCATTGCGTGCAGAACTAGAGCAGACAAATTCCGATACCTCACAAAGCTCTGCAGAACTTCACTGAATTATTTTGACAATACCTTCCTCTCCCTTGGCTTCTGTCACTGAGAAGCAGAGGGCAGCATTATTAGGGAAATGCCACTCATCCAAATTGCCCTCCAAGACAGATGGCATGTTAATTCAAACATGGATTCTGTTTCCTTTCCTGGCACTCAATCCTAATTCCGAGAGTCCCCAAGGCAGTTGATGGAACACCGCCTGCATTAATTCAAGAAACAGGGCCACCTTCTCAAATCAGTAAGGAACTGGCTGATAAGTGCAGCATTCACCACTCCTTGAGAACAAATACATTATTTTGGCTCAGCCACACATCAGCCAGTCAGTATATAACAATCCCGGAAGATAATGACATCAGTGGAAAACAATCTCTAGATTATGCATCATGAAAATGAAACATTATTGGAATTCAGTTCCCTTTCTGCTCTATATTTAGTGTACTTCAAAATGGCTGCATAAGTTTCCATTTTGCACGTTTTTTTGTATTACAGGTAGACAACCCTTTATCTGAAATCCTGAAATCTGAGCAGCTCTGAAATCCAAAGGTATTTTTGTGAAGTTTTTTATCTCATTAACAGGGTTGTTTGGCGTGCAAATAGTTAACCCAACTCCACACCCACTCAATGCATGTCACTTAGATGTGATGTGTTGGGGGGGGCATGGCCTACCACTGGCAGGCCTCAATTCTGTTTCAGGATCTATTTTATGCAAAGTAAGTCTGCTGTTTGGTAAGATTTTTAAACATTTCACCGTCAAACTTTCATTTATTCTGGAATTCGAAAAATTCTGAATTGAAAAACCAGCTGGTCCTGAACATTTCAGATAAAAGATTGTGCACCTGTACTAATCCATTCGAAAAAGTACAGATTGAATTGATGTGAGCTCATCAATCGGTGTGATAGAAATTAGAATCAGAAAGAGGCTATTTGGCCCAATAAGTCTGCACTGATCTTCTGAAGAGCATCTCATCCAGACTCAGCCCCCTGCCCCATCCCCATTAACCTTCATCGCTGATCCACTTCGCTTCAACATCCCTGGACACTACAGGCAATTTACTGTGGCCTATGCACAGCTTTGGACTGAGGGAGGAAATGGAGCACTCTTACAGAGAGGAAATTCATTCCAACTGTTAAAGGTAATCTTGAAAAGAAATATTATTTACATATATCGTACAAATAAAAATATATTAATTCCACGTATTTTTGTGTTACTAAGTAAGTGAAATCTGGCGATAAGTGAATCCCCCAGTACCTCAGTTTTCTCGTTTTAGTGTAACTTAAGAACAAAGAAAATTTACAGCCCAGGAACAGGCCCTTCGGCCCTCCAAGCCTGAGCCGTTCCAAATGTACTATCTAAACCTGTCGCCCAGTTCCTAAGCATCTGTATCCCTCTGCTCCCCACCTACTCATGCATCTGTCCAGATGCATCTTAAATGAATCTACCGTGCCTGCCTCTACCACCTCTGCTGGCAACGTGTTCCAAACGCCCAGCACCCTCTGTGGGAAGTACTTGCCGCGTGTATCCCCCTTAAACATTCCATCTCTCACCTTGAAAGCATGGTCTCTGGCTATTGAATCCTTCACCCTGGGAAAAAGCTTGTCTCTATCCAGCCTGTCTATACCCTTCATGATTTTGTAAACCTCAATCAGGTCCCCCCTCAATCTCCTTTTTTCTCATGAAAATAATCCTAACCTACTCAACCTCTCTTCATAGCTAGCACCTTCCATACCAGGCAACATCCTTGTAAACCTTCTCTGCACCCTCTCCAAAGCATCTACACCCTTTTGGTAATGTGGCGACCAGAACTGTACACAATATTCTAAATGCAGCCAAACCAATGTCTTGTACAATTTTAACATGACTTGCCAGCTCTTATACTCAATACCCCGTGCAATGAAGGCAAGCATACTATATGCCTTCTTGACCACTCTATCCACCTGTGCAGAACCTTCAGGGTACAATGGACCTGCACTCTCAGATCTCTCTGCTCATCAACTTTTCCCAAGGCTCTTCCATTCATTGTATAATTAGCTCTAGGATTAATCTTGCCCAAATGCATCACTTCACATTTGTCTGGATTGAACTCCATCTGCCACTTTTCCGCCCAACTCTCCAGTCTATCTATTTTCTCCTGTATTCTCTGACAGTCCCTTATGCTTTCTGCTACTCCACCAATCTTTGTGTCATCTGCAAACTTGCTGATCATACCAACAGTGCCCTCTTCTAGATGATTTATGTATATTACAAACAACAGTGGCCCCAATACTGACCCCTGTGGAACACCACTGATCACCTTTCTCCATTTCGAGAAACTCCCTTCAACTACTACTCTCTGTCTCCTGTTGCTCAACCAGTTCTTTATCCACCTAGATAGAACACCCTGCACACCATGTGACTTCACTTTCTCCATTAGTCTACAAAGGGAAACCTTATCAAATTTCCTAAATTCACCCAGTTACATCACCGAGATTTCAGCTAGACCGACTGCTTGGGAATCCAACAATTCAGTGCCTTTTATCTGAAAATCTTATTAAAGCAAGATGTCAGAAAGGCAGTTTGAGCAGTCCTCATGAAGAAATGAAAAGGTGGTGGAAATAGGCAAATTTTGTGGTGGGCACATGAGGCAGTGAACCTCAAATCTGCAGGTCTTGCCATTGAAGGTCGTGGGTAATGGAAAAGAGGGAACATATTCCTTGAGGGACTCTAAAGATGATTGTGTTCTCATTCATGCACATTGGTGAAGATTCAATTGGACATCCAGAAGAGGCACTCAAAGAGGATGAAAAGGTTGGTCATTGAAAGGCTGTAGATTAATGAAGGCTGGTTAAAAAATATATATAGACTACAATGACAGGGAATATTGATTGTGCGTTTTATTTAAAAACTTTTCAGGGTGGAAACCTAATTGGAGGGATTCGAATTAACATTGTCAGAGGTCTGAGTGCTGAAAAAGATTTTTAGACTTAGGGTGCAACTTAATGCCCACTTCAAAGCCTAATCCTGCTGCCACTAGTTTTCAAGTAGAGACAGGTGAAGGACACGCCAGGTGGAAAGCAAACACGGACAGGATTGCTGCATTTTCCATGAATAGGTATCTCATTCAAAGGCACTCAGTGCCTGGTTGAGGTCCCCAGCCATGGAAGGAAGGGGCCCAGGAGAAATTACCCGCCTAGCCTTGTTCAGGGCACCAGTGACGAGGCCAGCATTTGTTGCCATCGCTAATTGTTCTTGCAAAAATGGTAAAGAACCACCTTCATGACTGTTGCGATATGTGGAGGGTACATGCTCCCACCGTATTGTTAGGAAGAGAGTTCTCGGTTTTTGATCCAGTGACAGTGAAGGAACTGTTTTATAGTTCCAAGTCAGGATGCAACTACAGTGAGCAACACTGTTAAGAAATGTGTTTGTACTATGGACTAAAAAAACCTGCAAGCAGCAGGAACCACAGAAGAAGAAATGAAGAAAAATGCAACCCAAAACACTGAAATTCAAAGGAATTGCAGTATCTCATTTACATGTTTCATTTAGCATTCTTATTATAGTGTCTAGGTGAAGGATGAGGTCATGATCCCATATATCTGCTACCCTTTTCTTTCTAGGTAGTAGGGGTTTGGAAGAGGTATGGCCGAGGAGTTTGGAAGATGCTGCCTAAGAAGCCTTGGTGCACCTTGTAGATGTTACAGGCAAAAGTGAGGACTGCAGATGTTGGAGATTAGAGTCAAGAGTCTGGTGCTGGAAAAGTAGGTCAGGCAGCATCCGAGGAGCAGGAAAATCAACATTTCGGGCAAAAGCCCTTCATCAGGAGTCAAATTATGTTACACACTACTGCCTTGTAGATGTTACACACTACTGTCACTGTGCATTGGTGGTGGAGGGAGTAGATATTATATGTGGTGGACAGAGAACTAAATTATTTACATACAAACGATGAGATTGGTGTCCACATGGAGATACAGGATAGAAAGTAACAGAGACGAGAAAAGCTGCAAAGAATGCAAGAGAAACTCAGCAAGTCAAGCTTCCTTTGTGTAGAGAGAAACAACGTTATGTTTTGAATCTGGTGTGATTCATCTTTAGAAGTTTCTCTTCTTTGGAACAGTTCTGAAGGAGAATTATACCTGACTTGAACCAATAACTCTGTTATTCTGTTTCTCCCCAGTTGCTGCCAGACCTGCTGAGTTTCTCCAGCATTCTCTGAATTTGCTTCAGATTTCCAGCATCAACAGAATTTTGTATTAATATGATGGCAGCCATGGTGTCTGGATGCAAGTAAATCTAGGG
Source organism: Chiloscyllium punctatum (assembly GCF_047496795.1). Taxonomy (NCBI): domain Eukaryota; kingdom Metazoa; phylum Chordata; class Chondrichthyes; order Orectolobiformes; family Hemiscylliidae; genus Chiloscyllium; species Chiloscyllium punctatum. The sequence goes on from NC_092743.1 coordinate 137,344,332, forward strand.
TATTGGAAAGGGAAGGAATCATGGAATCTCAAGATGAGGTGGAGAGGAACAAAGGGTGTATTAAGACCTTGGTGAGGTCACCATCAGTGCACACAGGATAGTCTCAAACAACGTGGGCGCCCTTTTACTTCCTTTGTTTTCCACAAAACTGTTTTCAAAGGGGACTTTGAACATCTGCCCGTGCCAACCACATGATGGTGTGAACAGGATAATATTTGTGCCAACTGGTTTCATAGTAAGTTCAATTGCCTGTTAGTTATTTATTTAAAAAGGTGGAGAAACTAGTGGGACTAGCCACTTGTAATTTTTTCTATGACCCCTCCCCTCTTCTCATCCCCCTGCAGAAAACACCCCCTGCGGGAGACTGTTTAAATCCAGCCTACTAATGCTAAAGGGAACTTTGTAGCATTCCTAACAATTCCAATGGCCTTGGTTAACGTGAGTGTTTGGAATATTACATGGAGCTCTTTCTTTCTTTTTTCAGAGGGTCCCCATCAGGTTTTGATGAATCTTACTGACTCTACTTTAACACGAATAATCCTTTACAATGAAGTTTCTTTGTGTGTTGTCAAGTTAATTTATTTGGACTGCCCCTCACAGATCTCCAACTGTGCCAGCGCACGCTAAATGAGCTCTAACCAGACTGCAGTATGCTAATTGCTTCACTTCTATTGTTCTCTGGTAAATGTTCCCTTGGTATAAATCCCAAAGTTCTATTAACTTTACAGTTAATACCACCAATATTACTTTTCTACGCCAACCCCTGTAATGCTGCAATGCCGAAATCTGGGTGGTGTATAATGGGTGCATCGTGCTGTTAAAAATTCATGGGAAAATGCTTCTGGTCTCTTTTATATCTTGAATTCTTTCTCAGATTAAAATTCATTACTTCATGTCAGTTTGTGCACCATTCAGCTTCAGCAAAAAAAAATTAAGCATGCTCTTTTGATTAATTCAAAAACCTTTTACGTCAGCTAAATCCTAATTTCAAAGCAAAAATTATCGATAGGTTTCCCACTTTATAATCTTAAACACAAAGGGGGATACCTGGACAATGTTCTTCACTGGGCTCCTATATGTCCAGTGCGGAAGAAACAATTTAGACTGAGGAGGGATCTTTTCTATAGGTCTGGGACTTTCTGGGATTACCTTTGGAATCCTACCATATGTGCTGCAGATAGGGTTAGGGTGACAGTGATGGGCAGGGTTAGTATCTACAGGCTCTGTTCTGGGTGTCATCAGAATAGTATTGTTTGATCCAAGTCTGGGCGAGGATGGGAGCCAATGTTCTAGCTATAAGTGCCTGCTGCTTAATCATGCACAAATGTCTCTATTCTGCTGCTGTTGGCAGGTCCCCATCACAATATTTTTATAATATGTCCCTCATATTTAAAACAGGGTCATAGAGAGGCTAACGTCCATGTCAGAATTTCAATCTTGATGAGATTCAATAATTGCAGTCAAAATTCTATTCGGAGACAGTGAGGTCTGCAGATGCTGGAGATCAGAGTTGAAAGTGTGTTGCTGGAAAAACACAGCAGGTCAAGCAGCATCCGAGAAGCAGGAAAATCGACATTTCGGGCCCGAAATGTCGACTTTCCTGCTCCTCAGATGCTGCCTGACCTGCTGTGCTTTTCCAGCAACACACTCTCAAGTCAAAATTCTATGCTTGTGAATATTATTTTCTCCCTCAGGAGTTAAAGGGCTCTTTTTTCCTGTAAACGTGTAACTGCATCCTAGCACAACTATTCAGTATATCTTATCACAGTTTCTTGATATTTTCAATTAAAGTCAGCGTGTGCTATGATGTTGTCCTGGTTTTGAAGACTGAAGTGATATCTTATGGAGCACAAGACAGTTCAAAAACCAAGTAGCAATTTCCAAATGGGAGTCATGGTATTTTTTCATAAGTATGTTGATAAAAGCCTACCTTAAGGCATGAGGAGCTTTAGATTTACCTAATGAGTGATCTGAGATGTGCGGGCTAAAATGATCCAAAGTGGAAGAAGGTTCAAAATTATATGAGGAACATAAAACAAGATAAGCTGCATAGTTCTACTTGGGGGTTGGAATCTAAAACATAGGAAAGTCTTGTTACATCTGGACATGGTGTTGGTGAGGCCACACTTGGGAGTACAGTGTACAGCTTGGGCCCCTTTATTTACAAAAGGACATATTGTTATTGGAGGTTATTCAAAAAAGATTCACTGTACTGATTCCTATGATGAAGGGGGTGACTTGCAAAATCCGCTAAACAGGTTTGGTATTTATTCATTCGGCGGTTGGGGGGTGGGGGGGAGGGTTCCTATTAAAACGTACAAGATCCTGAAAGGGCCTGACAGGTTAGATGTTGATAGGATGTTTTAATGAGTGGGGGAATCTCAAACTCAGGTAAAAACAAAGACTGCAGATGCTGGAAACCAGAGTTTAGATTAGAGTGGTGCTGGTAAAGCACAGCAGGTCAGGCACCAGCCGAGGAGCGGGAAAATCGACATTTCGGGCTGATGAAGGGCTTTTGCCCGAAACGTCGATTTTCCTGCTCCTCGGATGCTGCCTGAACTGCTGTGCTTTTCCAGTACCTTTTGATGTTGCAGCTGTACAGGACTTTGGTTAGGCCACATTTGGAGTACTGTGTGCAGTTCTGGTCGCCTCACTTTAGGAAAGATGTGGAAGCTTTGGAGAGGGTGCAGAGAAGATTTACCAGGATGTTGCCTGGAATGGAGAATAGGTCGTACGAGGATAGGTTGAGAGTTCTCGGCCTTTTCTCGTTGGAACGGCGAAGGATGAGGGGTGACTTGATAGAGGTTTATAAGATGATCAGAGGAATAGATAGAGTAGACAGTCAGAAACTTTTTCCCCGGGTACAACAGAGTGTTACAAGGGGACATAAATTTAAGGTGAAGGGTGGAAGGTCAGGGGTGGGTTCTTTACCCAGAGAGTGGTGGGGGCATGGAATGCGCTGCCCGTGGGAGTGGTAGAGTCAGATTCATTGGCGACCTTTAAGCGGCATTTGGATAGGTACATGGATGGGTGCTTAATCTAGGATAGAAGTTCGGCACAACATCGTGGGCCGAAGGGCCTGTTCTGTGCTGTATTGTTCTATGTTCTATGTTCTATGTTCTACCTCTCCAATTGAATTTCAAACTCAGGGAAGGAGTAGAGGAGCATTCATTTAAAACTGCAAAGGAATGTCTCCTCTCAGATTGTAGTGAATTCTGTACACTGAAGACTAGATGACTGAAAGCATTTAAAGACAAGGTTGATGGATTTTTTTTCAAATATTGAGGATTTAAGGCTATGAAGAGTTGGCACGATAAAGGAATTGAGGCCTGGGGCAGATCAGCAATGATCTAATAAAATCAATGGGCAAGTCTGAGTGGCTGAATGACTTATTCCTCTTATTTCATACATTCTTATGTTCCTGCCACTACCGTCCCTGCAATCCCTTGGACACAGGATATACCTGGTCCCAATAAATGTGCTACTTATATGACACTTCAATGCAACGTAAGTTTGGATCTTTCCTCATGTTATAGTTCATAATCTTCCCCTTGATACCCACAACTTTAGAATAATTTTAAAATGTTGTCAAACATTATTTATTCTACTTCTTTACTTAATTAAATGGCGCACTCAACACATGTTATCTGTTTTTGGCACTAAATATATGAAATAGCAGTAAGCAGATGCTGTTTGCTCGCAGAATGCCAGTGATATTACAGACCTGTTCGGTAGCCTGTGTTGTTTAGAAACACAGCGAAAGTCCGTGTTTCATGTGTAGCTTGCCAGGAAGGTGAGGAACAGTTCTCGTTGTTTGTGTAAGTATTGTGATTGTGGACGTACTTTCCAGTCAGCATGGAAGATCGCGATGGACAGCACATTGGAGTGGTTACAAAGGCATTGGTGAAATGAGCACCACCTTGCTCCATGAGTCTTCTCGTTTTGTTCATCACTTGAAGGGAACCTGAAAATGTAACATCAGGAAAGAGAATCATAAAAAGATCCAGTGCTTACAAATTGTCGAGCATCACCATTCAGTTGATTACCATATCTATTTGATTGTAAAATACTAGAAAAATAAAACAATCCAAAGTAAGAACAAAAATAATATCAGAAATACTCAAAAGTTTACCATTTGTAGAAAGGGAAATGGAGTTGACAGTTCGGGTCAATGATCTTTCATCAGAACTGGGAAAAATGGAATAGATGTTAAGCAAGCAAAAGCGCAGAGGGTGAAAAAAAGGAAGAAAAAGGAAGTTAAATAAAAACCAAAGAAGTGCAGATGCTAGAAATCGGGAACACTCCTAGAAAAGCTCAGCGGGTCAGATCTGCCAGTTTTCTGTTTTTGGAAAAAGGCAGTTGATGGCAGGAAAGACAGGAGACAGTAAATAACAAAAAGGTTGATCATGCAGGGCCAAAGACAATGACAATGGGACAACTAAAGAAACAAAACAAGTTGTCTAAAGCAGGTGTGAATGATAGAATAAAAAGCAAAAGAACTGTGGATGCTGTAAATCAGAGATAAAAACAGAAGTTGCTGGAAAAGTTCTGGCAGCATCTGTGAAAAGAAATCAGAATTAACATTTCAGGTCCAGTAAGCCTTCTGAGGAATGGTCACCAGACCCGAAACATTAACTCTGATTTCTCTTGACAGATGCTACCAAACCTGCTGAGCTTTTCCAGCAATTTCTGTGAATGATAGAATGGTGACCAGCTGCCATTCAAAACAGTGGCTCAGTGGTTAGCACTGCTGCCTCACAGCACCAGGGTCCCAGGTTTGATTCCAGCCTCGGGCGACTGTCTGTGTGGAGTTTGCACATTCTCCCCATGTCTGTGTGGGTTTCCTCCGGGTGCTCCTGTTTCCCCCCACAGTCCAAAGATGTGCAGGTCAGGTGAATTGGCCATGCTACATTGCCCATAGTGTTAGGTGCATTAGTCAGAGGGGAATGGGTCTCGGTGGGTTACTCTTCGGGGGGGGGGGGGGGGGTTGGTGTGGACTTGTTGGGCTGAATGGCCTGTTTCCACACTGTAGGGAATCTAATCTAATCTAAAATCAAGAGAACAGTAAAACAGAAACCTACAAAGAACAAAACAGGGGATTACGGTATGAAATTGTTGAACTCAATGACAAGCCTAGAAGGCTATAAAGAGTCCAATCAGAAGATAAAATGCTGTTCCTTGTGCTTAAGTTCAGCCCCATGAGAATACTGTAAGAGGTTGAGGAATTAATGTGAGGGCAAGGTGAAGAATTTATTCAGCTCATCCAAATGTACTGTGTTTGCAAACACAATTCCTCATTCCAGAACAGTCAGATGTATCCTCTGTTCCTTGGCATTACAACAGCCTCTTGATCACAATGCCAAAATACAAACCATAACTAAACAAAGCCTTGCTGGAGGAGGGTTGCTGACTTTCGAGTGCAGGAGGTTGGAGGTGACCTTGTGGGCCCATCTTTGCACGTGGTGCAGCACTCTGGGCTAGACAACAGCAAGAGTATTTGCAGTGTTGGGAAGATAAATGCTGTCATCCTCAGTGGGGACAGCACCTTTGTTTCCATACAGCCACTGACACTCCACTAGGTCTTTCAAGATTTCAAACAGTATGCTGAAAGTCAGATTGCGAAAACTGCTCTCCTGCATGCCCTCTGAAAACTGGCAACAGCAGCCATGATGGCATGCGGCAGCAAGCTGATGCTGCATGAGATTCCGCTGAGCTTGCATATAGCCATCAGGCAGCCTCTGTTTGTGCGGCCCTGGAGGCTGAAGTATTGGCCATGTGGCTCAGTCCATAAGCACAGGAATGGAGTTTCTTATTATTCATTCATGGGATCTGGGCATCGCTGGTTAGGCCAGTATTTATTGTCCAGCCTAAGTGCCCAGACAGAACTTTGAACATGGAGCAAGTTTGGTGCTAGATGTCCTCATTCCTCCTCTCAGTGACCATAGGCTTTTTGGCAGGAGGCCCATTTCCCACCAGTGAATAAATAAGGAGAAAAGGCAGCCAATGATCCAAGAATCTCTGTGTGCAGAGATACACTCATATTGTTCTGTATGCCAAGTGAGCAAAGATCTCAGCTGAATCCTTGGTAGCATAACCCATTATGATCCATCTTGTGGTGATCTCTTTGGGCTCTTTGCTCTCTTAGCTCTGACCACTGGTTAGTTGTACTCAATATCTCCCTCCCCTCTAAAGCAACTGAGCTGGGAGGTGCAAATGTGGGAATAGGTAACTGCATTTCTTCCTCATCACTAAATTCTTGATGTATCACCGCTTGCTATTCCCTCACTGCCTGGCCAAGTTACAGTTCTTGGAGAACAGCAGGTTTGTGTTGAGGGTCTTGTTTCAACCTTGTGCCACTTCTAAATCAGAATGGAGCATACAAACACAATTAAGCATTGATAGTTTCAACATGTGCGATCATTGAACTTCTAGGATCACAGATCACACCCAGATCCTTGGGGTTACATTAGCTGTAATATTTACCTGCTGCCATTGCTTTTTCAGGGTTTGGCTGGAGGACTTTAAGGTCCTCTGTGCACAGAGGGTCTCTCTCCTCTTGTCCATTTCCTACACCAGCTAATGTGCATCGGAAAGCCTTGAAGAACACTCTCTGTCGTGCTGTACCATTTCTCAGTGTCCTTCTCACTCAGATATACTTGCCCAGGGGCTGATGGCACATATCCAACCAATATACACTTGCCCTTTAAGTACAGCAGGCTGCCTGGTTAGAGTAGTTTTAAATGGTGTTAGCCTCTTACGAATTTCTACCCCGTTTCCAGGTGTGCAGCCACTCTATATTATGCACAGTGCGGGTGCACATTAAGATTGTAGTGATGAGCAGGAAACTCAAAGTTTGTTTGTTGACTGAATCGGAAGGAACTACTGTGGGTTAATTCCACATTGTAATCCCTGGGCTCACTTTCAAACCTTATCAAATTTCACAGTAAATCTTTTTCACCAAGTGGAGAGATAAATATTAGCCAGGATGCCAGGGAGAACACTCATGCATATTTTTGTTCCAGCAACTGATACCAGTGATCTTTTCTGTCTCAAATTCATCCTATAAAGCAGCGACAAATATTATGCATAGTTTAATGTAAAACTCACTTTTGGTAACATTTTTTTACACAATGCAAGTTTGTGTTTTATAGTTAGTTGTTCTCTTGTTGGGAAAGATCCTGTCCCAAGATGTCTACAATTTCCCCAGAAATAGCAAACGTAGAAAATTGTCGGTCAGATATGCGATCCTACTGACAGAAAGTAACCCCTTTGAATTTAGATTCATTGTAAAACATGAGCTTGTAACCTTGGCCAATTCGTTGTGTGTGGCATTTCTTTATGAATAACAAACAGTCACTCTGGGAATCTTTACTTTAACATAATAAGAAAGAATGATGTGAAAAGTAAACCAAGTCTTTTCAGAGTTACCCATGGTTCTGTGTAAATCTGAAAGACATTCAGGCTTCAGGAGCAAATTCAGCCTGTTTTACCATCTGCATAGGCAGACAGTCCAAACTAATCGCAAAGGCAATTTATTCATTTTTTTCCCAGGCTACTCAAACCTTTTGCAGGCTATTATTTGTGACTATAGGCCCGTTTACACTGAGAAGGGTCTACCAGCATGAAAGCTCTATTAAGACTCTACAGAAAATGCTTCCATCTGTAAATGTCTTTTGAATTGCTAATTCTGGTATAAACACATATAAAAAGCACATTTGCTTCGAGTAGTCAGAAAGTAGCTTTGAAGCATAGCAAATAATTACTTGCAGTAAAACTGTTTTGCACGTCCCACAAATCCGAACTTTAAGTACAATGGCTCAGGGTAGTGCTCCTTTACCTCCTATATTGATGCCTAATATGCCTGCAGTGATTATAAGGCACAGAATGATCCAAAGATAGGATAGTTGACTAATTCAAAGCAGGCAAATTGAAATAAAGTATACAAATATGGCAAAAAGAACACCACATGCAATTCCAGTTATAAACTACGTTGCTAGCAAACAACAAAATGAGGAACCAAAAAACAAGATTTCCAGTTTTCAAGAGTAATCATTGTTTATTTAGTCCCTTTGGACTAGGGTATATTTTTCATGGTTTACGCTTAGAGTTCTGCTCTCTGTTTGATGATGAGCTCCATGGCATAAAGCTAGAAATTTGATATCAAATAAATGTTCATGAAAAACATAACTAAGAAAAAACTAACCAAAATCCATCAGATTTATATTGAGTATATCTTCTTTCTTGAGATCTACACAATCTACATGCAGGTCTACAAAAACATTCACAGTTTTGTTCTAGACTTGATGACTTCTTTAATGTGGCGGGAGATAGTGAGGACTGCAGTTGCTGGAATTCAGAGTCAATAAAATGTGAGCGGGAAAAAGCACAGAAGGTCAAGCAGCATCAGAGGAGCAGGAAGGTCGATGTTTCAGGCAGAACCTTTCATCAGTAATCACTTTGCTACCTGGTTTGGTTTAGACTTCAAAATCATCAACGGTGTTGTAGTAGTCTTGGTGACGCACTTGTCAGTAGCTTGTGCCAAATCATTTCCAATGCCTTGTGGTCTGTTTCCACAGTGATCCATTAATCAAATCATTGTCCATGGAATCTTGTGATATCAAATACCAGAGCAAGTATCTCGTGTTCCATGTTTGAGTAATTGGATTGCACTTGCAATAGTCAAGGATTGCGGTAGACGTTTGAAGCCCAACGCAGGTAGTTTACCATCTTTCATAATGCACACTTCAAGCTCTTTTCAAGATGTGCAGCCTTGAAGGCCTCCTTAATTGGGCTACATGAATGTAGAATGCGTATCTCTTCTGACATTGCCTTTTTAATTGATTCGAATGCATTCAAGGTCCTCCTGCCATACATGTAGGTCATCCTTCTGTAACAGCTTGCTGAATTAGCAAAGTTGGGTATGAATGTCATAGAGAGGTTGAAGAATCCATCTCTGCAAGGCTTATGTATTTTGTGGGATAGTTACAGAATGGATCTTGAAACTCATATAAATAAAGCTGACAAGACTAATCTGACTACATTCACATGGCATTTCTTTCTGACAAGCTGCTTCCATTGCAATAAATTTCAGTCACACCCTCTTTGATTTTTTCCATCACCACAACCATATTTGCATTACATATACATCCAGGAACATTTTCTTTAATTCCATCCATTTGCTGCTGGAACAGATCCTGACTGTTGGATGAACCAAAAGGTTATCACTGGAAGCAGTTACGGCATCCCTGAATTAGTTTTCTCTTCAGATCCTCTACCAGTTGAGCCAACCAATAGCCATGTTTGGTGTACAAACTGGAGAAAATCTTTGCTCCTGTGAAGTTGGAATTCAGTTCCCCTGGTGTGGAATCTCATGTCAGCAATGCTTTAGAACAAGATTTAGATGTCTTGGGTCTAAGCATTCTGGAATTGTTCCATCTTTCAGCACGTCTGATAGAAATGCAACCAGTCAGAATGCTGATACACATAATGGAAGTTGCAGGTTTGAAAGATGCTTATGGGGAGCCATTCACAAATTGTTGTATTGAATTCGATAAGTGGTATGTATAAGTGGGCTTCATTGCTCTGAGTTGGTTCTAGCTTCTTGAGTGTAAACAAAGTAGCTTTCATTTTTGCGAGTGACAAGTATTCCCTTACCACAGGAGAAATTTCATCTCTAAGAGGGTAGTGAATCTATGGAATTCTTTACTGCAGAGGACTGTGGAAGCTGGGTCTTAAAGTATATTCAAAGCTGAAATAGATAGATTTAGGGATTCAAGGATTTTAAGGATTATCAGACTAGCCATGTTCTCAATGAATGGCAGAGCTGACTCAATGAGCTGAATGGGTTTATTTCTGCTCCTACGTCTCAAGATCTGTGGTCTCATACTCTTCACTCTGTTAGACAGACTTTGGGGAATCAGAAAACATGTTGCTCATCACAAAATATCCAAACTGCTCTTAAAGCTGAAATATTTACATGGCTGGGCCAGTTATATCTCTGTGCAATGATGGTTCCCCAGGGTATTGACAGAGGGAAATGTAATCACAGCAAAGAGGAAATGATTAAAATAGTTCTGATTCAATTTGGTAATTGCCTGGCATTTGTGTAGCTTAATATTACTTGTCACTATTGTCAAGACTGAATGTTGTCAAAGTCTTGCCCGTTTACTGGCACTGAATGATCTGAAGATGGCAAATAATACGCAACATTGTGCAATCAACAGTGAACGGGCCCAATTCTCACCATGTGATGGTGAGAAGGTTATCGATGAAGCAGGAGAAGATGGTTGACCTAGGACAGTACCCTAAGAAACTCCTGTAACAATATCCTGGGGTTGAAATGACTGACTTCCAACAATTACAACCATTTCCTTTGTGCTAGATAAGACTCCAACTAGTGGAAAGTTTTCCCCTGATTCCCATTCACATCCACTTTACTGGGGCTCAGTCACATGTTGCCTGATGCCAGCCAGCTTAGCTAGGGACATAACTAGTTCTGGAACATAAATCTTCAGTACTGCTGGGATGTTACCTGAACACACAGCCTGAGCTGTACTCAGTGCCTGCAGTCATTTCTTCCATTGGCTAGACCAGTATTTGTTACACATCCCTTGCCCTTGGGAAAGTAGTGGTGAATTGCCTTCTTGAACCACTGCAGTCCATGTCAGTATGTATATCAACAATGTTGTTAGGGAGAAAGTTCCAGGATTTTGATCCAGTGACAGTGAGGAAACACTGGCATAGATCCAAGACAAGATAGTACAGATCTGGGAAAGGAACTTGCAGTGATGATGTTCTGAGCATTTGCTGTCCTTGTCTTTCCAAAAGGTAGAGGTTATGGGTTTGGAATACCTATCAGCAAAACTTTCATTGTTTGTTATTGTGCATCCTGTAGATGGGAAAGGAAGAAAATAACTGAGAAAAAAAAAGTTATTTCCTGAGTCAGATGGACTTTTATTGTAATGTTACTTAACAATGGTGGGGAAGGCCAATTGTCTGCACATAAGAACAGAGTGAGTGAAAATGAGGAGTTAAAGGGATAGATTTTGATGAAAGTATTAGAAGGTAGGTTCAAATGGTGCAAAGGGAAAATACTAAAATCATTTAATAATGGGCTTAACCTCAGCAGTATTTTATTCCGACAGCTTTTTTGGTCCATCTGTTTTTAAGCAAAACCAAACTATCAGAGACCGGGTGTAGAATAGGAGGAATAATTAACACCCATGTAAAAAGCAGCCTCGGTGGGGTAACTAACCTCTCAACAATTTTCCATTTATGTCTGCCACCTTGACCTATACTGAAAATAAATTTATTTTGGTATTAATGGTTCAGAAATAAGCTGAACAGCAACAGACTTTTCCTTGATGCAATTTTCTCATCAGGAGTAAACTCAGTAAACCCTGCACTGCTCCTGATGAGAAAATTGCATCAAGGAAAAGTTTGTTGCTGTTCAGCTTATTTCTGAACCATTAATACCAAAATAAATTTATTTTCAGTATAGGTCAAGGTGGCAAACATAAATGGAAAATTGTTGAGAGGTTAGTTACCCCACCGAGGCTGCTTTTTACATGGGTGTTAATTATTCCTCCTATTCTACACCCGGTCTCTGATAGTTTGGTTTTGCTTAAAAACAGATGGACCCAAAAAGCTGTCGGAATAAAATGACTATAATACAAAGGATCAGCAATATATCCACCTCCTGTACCAAGTATACTTGAATAACCACACGGCTGCAGCCATTCCTTCTGACTTAGTACCCAGTGGTATTTTCACCTTTGCTAAAGAATCTAACCTTTCTGTTGAATGTGTTAGTGAGGAATAAACTATGTATGTAAGCAGATCAGATGTTTTCCGCATGCACAACTGAATTGTTGGGGCTGCTGTTGGAAAATCTGCTGATGCAGACACAAAAAGCACAAGCACAGATCTACAGACTAAGAAAACAGTCTGTATACTCTGTTGGAGCACAAAGGGAGGAGAAGATGTTACAGTAGCTATTTGCCCAAAATTGGACTTTCAGACATATATATGGATGTCAGGTACCGCGAGAAAAATGACTTATAAAGTCCGGTAAAACATTGTTTATAAATTGTGCAAGTTCTCAGCAACTACGCAAGAGTTGAAAGAATTTGTATGCCTGAGTTAAACAAAAAGAGGAAATTCTGGCAACTCCCAAAAGGTTAAACTGGAGAGTGTTCATTTGCCTTCGGTCATTACAGATGCTGACTGACATACAATGGATTCTCAGCCGTTTCTTGTTTATGTTTCAACAAATTTATGTGTAAAAGGAACATTCAGGCTTCAAATGCCATTTCCAAGAAGTGGCAATTCTTGTGACCACATTATATCACTTGTATTAAAATATTTACAATGTGGTTTGGCATCTCCACCTTAGTTTATGTTAAAATAGAACAAAAAATAAAATATTATTGCCAGATGTTACTGGTAATGAAGTACGTAATTGTGAGCAATTATATTGTCTCATTCTCCTTTACTATGTAACCTGACAAATTGACTTTCAAGATAATGTGCAAGAGACTGGCTTTTGGATCTCCACTCATAAAATTATGACAAGACGTTTTTAAAATAAATTTGCTACAATACCGAACAACATCGTGAGAACAGTAATGGTGATAACTTAAGTTTCAAGATTCATTAAAAAGTATTATTCTACTCATTGTTTTGGAGCCTTTGACCTATACATAAACTATGGCTCGATCGACAAAGAAAGCAAAAGTTCCACGTTCTACAAAGTGATGCACTGCTTCTGAAAGGAAATGTGATTTTACTGTGTTCAGTTATGTGAGGTATTCAGCTGGAGAGCTACCGCTTAGATTTTAGGATTCCTGCTGTTTCATCAAGAATGGGGAGTCACATATGCTGTGTGCATATGATAGATTGCAGAACCCATTCATCATCCTTCTTAAAACTCATTTAAGGGACATGGATGTCACTGCTGGGCCAGCATTTATGACATATCCTTAATTGCCCGGATGGCAATTTGGATCATTCATTCGATAGGAGTCACATGTACAAGTAAGGATGGCAGTTACCTTCCTTAAAGGGAATTAGTGAACCAGATGGGGGTTTTAATGACAATGGTTTTGTGGCTATCATTAGATTCTCAGTTCCAGATTTTTATTGAATTCAAATCCCACCATCTGCCCCATTAGGATTCAAACCCAGGTCTCTGGTTTACGAGTGTAGTGACAATACCAATAGGCCATTACCTCCCCCAAGGGATGGAAACTACTAATGCCTTGAATTCAAGCAGCTTCTTCAGTGGGTTTGGTCATTTCTGTTCGAGTCATTGAGGTTGAAAGCATGGAAGCAGGCCCGTTGGCCCAAGTTATTTTGGCAAATGCTTCTGTCCTACAGCTCACAGAACCAAACTCTGCACAGGCCAACTCCTGACTGTAAGGTGCACCATCTATCAAGATGTTCATGTGCACATACCTTCGACTCGAAGAATACTTACTTGCATGTGCAATGAGATCACAGTCATTCACTATATCAGGGGAATATATCAGTCTCTGAGGTTAGCACATGCTGTTCCTTCACTATGTAAGGTGAAGATTAGAACCTTCAGGATGGAGATTCAGCAAGAACAAAGATCAGCAATGTTGCTCATGAAAACATTCACGGTATATTAAACAAAAGACAATGTTTTGACATCACACCCCACGGAATATCAATAATAAGACAGTAAATGGATTGACAGAGGCCTGGGCGCAAAAGTACACCACAGAAAAGTCGATGAGATAAAGAGCCAATCTGTATGGTAATGCATAATATATCTTTACCCACACTGCTGTCTTCTTGTTTAATACCTGAAATTATTTAAAACGCTTGGATATAATTGTTAGCCTGTAATCACTCTGTTCAAGTTTTAAAATGTTATTTTCAATGTATTTACTAGTATTCTTGTTGTCAATGATATTGCAGTTATCCAAAAAGGGCCCAGAACTTAGTTTGACAACTTCCACTGCATTCTGGGAAAAATAATCACTGGAACTAGGAAAAGTATTCCAAGCAGAGTAAGCATGACTTCGTGAAAGGGGAATAATGGAAAATGAAGGGAATTGATTTACTACTGCAGTTTAAGGAAGTTTCAACAAGAGTGGGTAGAGCCAGCAGCTGTGGACTTCCAGAAGGTGTCTAACAAGGAACCTCACAAAAGGTTAAACCACAAGGTAAGAGCTCATGGTGTTGGAGGTAGTACATTGGCATGGATAGAGAATTAGGTTAAGGGCAGGAAACAAAGCGTGGGGATAAGGTGTTCTTTCTCAGTTGGCGACTCGTGACCAAAGGAGTACCACAGGGAATGTAATGGTTTACGATAAATACAAATGACTTGGAGGAAGGAAGTGAATGTACTGTAGCCAAATTTGCAGACAACACAAAAATAAGTAGAAAGGCAAGGATACAAACAACGTAGAGAGAGAAAAGTTAAAGAAGTGGGCAAAAAGTTGGCAAATGGAGTATCACTTGGGAAAATGGGAACTTGGTCGTTTTAAAAGGGACAACAGAAAAACATCATATTATTTAAATGGAATGGGCAAAAACTGCAGAAAACTACAACACAAAGGCACAAAGTTTGCACATAAAACACAGGACGTTAGCCAGATGTAGCAGGTAATCAAAAAGATGGATCATTGGCCCTTATTTCAGGGGGGTTATAGCACAAGAGTAGAGAAGTCTTACTGCAACTGTACAAGGTGCTGGTGAGGCCACATCTGGAGCACTGTCAGCTCTTTTAGTCTCCTTATTTAAGGAAGGATAGCACTTCATTGGAGGCAGATCAGAGAAGGTTCACTACTATGATCCCTGGTGCACAGGGATTGTCTTATGAGCAAAGGCTAAACAGTTTTGGACTTTACTCATTAGACTTAGAAGAATGAGAGGTGATCTCATTAAAACATATGGAATTCTTACAGGGCTTCACAGGGTAAATGCTGAGATGATGTCTCCCCTCATGGGAGAGTCTAGGAGGAGACGGCATGGCCTCAGAATAAAGGGGTGCCAATTTAAGACTGAGATGAGGAGCAATTTCTTCTCTCAGAGGGTTGAGGGTCTTCGGAAATCCTTTCCACTGAGAGCTGTGGAGGCTGAGCCTTTGTGTATACTTAAGGCTGAGGTAGATTCTTGGTCAGTCGGGGAATCAAGGGAAAATGCAGGAAAGTTGATGTGAGGAAAGCTAGCTCAGCCATGATGTGAATGAATGGCAGAGCAGGCTTGAGGGACCAAACTGCCCACTCTCTGTTCCTATTTCACATGGGATCCTAGTGTTAACATCAACAACCTCAAGGGAATGTTTTCAGGTGACTTAAATTCCTACAATAGATATTGCATCTACTGCAATCTAAACATTTCACAGTTTAACTGTTGGGCTCTGCAGACTGCATGTGATCTACATTGGGAGCAATTTCTGAACTGATAACATTTCCAGCTCCAGTTTGCCCACATCAGTGCTCTTATGAACATAGCCATATTTTTAATACTATTTTTAATTTCTGTCCAAATGATTCAATTTTATACTGGTGGTGTATGGAGTTTGGATGTATTCATTTTTTTCTCAACTGGAGGACTACATTTTACTGAGGAGAATGGCTGAGCTCTGTTCAATTTACCAGACAAATGGCTAGATGACATCTATTTGACTATGTATAATGTTTTCCAATATGCAAGTTTTTACACTTATTGTGTAAAATAAGTGATTTTAAAAAATGCCATACTTGAAAATTGTGCAGCAGGTGTTCCAAGACGTTGCCTGTACCTGAGAGAGTAAACTGGCAAGTGTTTAAAGGTGTTTGTAGCACAACAGGCAGTTTCACAATCTTCCTTAGATTCTAGGGTAGTGCCAGAGGTTGCAGAATTTCAATGTTACACAATAAACACAACAACAACAGGGCAGTCAGTTTAACCATGGTGGTGGGAAAGCTTTCTAAAACAATAATATAGGTCAAAATTACCAGTTACTCACAACGTGGATTTGTGAAGAAGGAAACGTATTTAACTTACTTAATTCAGATTTTGGATGAGGTAACAGACAAGGCTAATGAGGGGCATACCATCGATATAATGCATATGGTGTTCCAAAGGGCATTTGATAAAGTATTATGTAATTGGCTTACCAGCAAAGTGTAAATGCTAGTAAAGACCATGACATTATGGCTATAAGATTAGTTAAGTAAGAGGTAACTGAGAATAAGGAGAAACAATTGCTTTTTCAACTGGAGGCAGGTATATAGTGGTGTTCCCAAGTGAACGTTACCAGGACTAGTGCTTTCTCTCAATGTACAATATTGACTAAGACTCGGATGTACAGGGCAAAGTTTCAAAGGTTGAAGGTGACAAAACATGGAACATGTGACAGATGAAATTCAATGCAGGGAAGTGCAAAGTGGCATACTTCATAGAAAGAACACAAAGAGACAATATAATATTAATGTATACAATTTTAAGGGGGTGCAGGAACAGAAGACCTGGGAGTATATGCACAAAGAGCCAAATCAGATTAGGAATGTTGTAAAAAAGGCAGATAGATTTACCAGAATGTTACCTGGACCGGAGGGTTTGCATTATTAGGAGAGGCTGGATAGACTGGGATTTTATTCACTGGAGCATTGGGCTTATAAAGATTTATAAAATCATGAAGGGCACAGATAAGTTGAATAGCAAAGATCTTTTCCCAACTGTGGGTGAGTTCAAAGCTAAGTTGCATATTTTCAACGTGAGAGAAGAAAGATTTAAAAGGGACCTGAAGGGCAACTTTTTCACACAGAGGGTGTTGTGTGTGTGGAATGAACTGCTACAGGAAGTGGTGGATGCAAGTACAGTTACAACATTTAAAAGTAATTTGAATAAATACCTGAATAGGAAGGTTTTAGAGGAATACAGGCCAAACGCAGGCAAGTGGGACTAGTTTAGTTTGGGAAACTTGGTCTTTTGCCACACTGTATGTCTATGACTGCCTTCTAGGCCATTAGGACTATAAAACAATGGATTGGCTTCAACACAGTATTGCAGATTAGAGTGGTGCTGGAAAAGCACAGCAATTCAGGCAGCATCCGAGGAGCAGGAAAATTGATGTTTCGGGCAAAAGCACTTCATCAGGAATAGAAGCAGAGTGTCTGCAGGGTGGAGATCTGGTTTCCAGCAGCTGAAGCCCTTGTTTTTACCAAGTTGATTTCAACACAGGATTGCATCCAATTCTGGACATGACATTTTCGGAAGGATGTGAAGGCTTCAGAGAGGGTGCTGAGAAGATTTACAAAAATGGTTTCAATGGTGAAGGTCTTCAATTACCTGGATATATTGGAGATGCTGAAAATGTTATCTCCTGAAAGAAGGATGAGGCGAGATTTGTTAGAATTGTTCAAATGACGTGGGGTCTGAACACAGTACATAGAGCATTGACAATGGTGGAAGAGTCAACAACTAGAAAATACAGATTTAAAGTGGTTGGCAAAAGAATTAAAGACAGCATGTGGAAAAAACACTTCTTAATACAACGTGTGGTTATGATCGAGAATCCATTGCCTCAAAAGGTGGTGGACGAATATTTAGTCAGGCTTTTCAAAAGGGAATCAGAGAAGGGTTTGAAGGGAAATAGAAATCTGCAGGTGTATGGCGTAAGGGCACAGGAAAGAGAGGAATTAAATGGTTCCTGATGCGATCCAAGATGGACACAAGTGCCAAATGGTCTCCATTTCAGATGTAAGCATACTACAATTCTAAGGTTTTGTATATTGAACTCCTTAGTCTCATGGCGTGGCATGATGGCACAGTGGTTAGCAGACCGGGGTTCAATTCCCGCCTCGGGCAACTGTCTGTGTGGAGTTTGCACATTCTCTCTCTGTCTGCGTGGGTTTCCTCCGGGTGCTCAGGTTTCCTTCCACAGTCCAAAAACGTGCAGGTCAGGTGAATTTGCCGTGCTAAATTGCCCGTAGTGTTAGGTGAAGGGGTAAATGTAGGGGAATGGGTCTGGATGGGTTGCTTTTCAGAGGGTGTGTGTGGACTTGTTGGGCCGAAGGGCCTATTTCCACACTGTAAATAATCCAGTCTTATTGAAATTGCTTTAGAGGTTTGGGGCCATATCTTTCTCTCCAATGTTGTAAGAATAAACATAGATAATATCCTAATATTAAAAGCACTCATAATAATGATAACAAAAAGATTACAGCACCTGGCATATTGAGTAACATTTTGGTCTCCTTACCAAAGAAAAGATATATTTATCATACAGAATGGCCAGTGAAGGTTCACTAGATTGGTTCCTGAGATGGCAAGATCATTGTATAAGGAGGGATTAGTTCTACTGGGACTATATTCACTCGGGTTAAGGAGAATGAAAGGGGATCTTATTGAAGCATATTAACTCTGGCAGGGGTAGACAGACTGGATGCAAGGAGGATGTTTCCCATGTTTGGGGAAACTTGAACCAGGGATTATGGTTTCAGTATATGGGGTGGGTCATTTTCGACTGAGAAAAGGCAACACCTCTTCATTTGGCAGGGGGTGAATATGCGGTACATTCCCACACATGAGACTAAAGAGGCCAAGTCAGTGGATATGCGGTATACTGCTACACATGAGACTAAGGAGGCCAACTCACTGGATATGTTTAAGAAAGAAGTAGCTTGATTTCTCGACACTGAAGGCATCAAATATGGTGGTGGTGGGGGGGGGGGGGGTTGTATCATGTTGTGCTACGATCTGTCACAATCATATGAACGGAGCAGCAAGTTCAATGGGCTGAGTAGCCTCCTCCTGCTCCTACTTCTATGGACAAGATATCCAAGCCACTGGCAAGAAAATTGGGAAAATTGAGTGAGATTGGCAGTAGGTGATGCCTGATTTCAAGCAAAAGGTGCTTGCCAATGAGCAGCAAGAAGCCTATTTTCATGGTTTAGTATGAATCAACACCTCCCTTTCTACACCATCGCACCTCATTGACACTCAGCTTTCCGTTCTCCCACACATTGGACAGAACTGGACAGCAACAGTTACCAACATGAAAGTCAGGGTAACCTGACAACTCCAGCTCATTGCTTACATCTCCGGTCCTCCATCTTGCTCGCCAGGTACCAACATCTCAGAGCAGTGATGTCACCCATCCTTGTCCACCAGAGCCTGCAGATTTCCATTGGCAAAGCCATTGCCCTTGGTCTGCCATGTTTGGGGCATCTGACAGACTGCCAGCACTTGGCCAGGGGCACGAGCTGGGCTCGAAAAGTGATGCGAGCACCAGGAATTCCGAGCAGTCCTGGCTGCGGCCTGTACTTCTGTCTTTGTCAAATGGGAAACATGAAAGTGGAGCACCACAGAAGTGTTGTGCACAATTAATGAGGTGAGTTTGGGAGGAAAGCATGCTAAAACTCACCAGGCCTCACAAAGAGAAACCCTCCATGAAGCTTGTCAAAATTGACACTTATCCGATTTCTGGTGAAGTTCTGCCCTGTGTTTTATTAATCTACTGCTTATGGCACCATGCCATAGGGTGACATGTTGGTTCAGTGGTTAGCACAGCTGCCTCACAGCACCAGGAATCCAGGTTTGATTCCACCCTCAGGGGTTTGTCTGTGTGGAGTTTGCATCTTCTCCCTTGTCTGTGTGGGTTTCCTCCCACAGCACAAAGATGTGCAGTTTAGGTGGATCAGCCATGGTAAATTGTCCGTCGTATCCAAGGATGTGCGGGCAGGTGGGTTAACCATGGGAAATGCAGGGTTACAGGGATGGGGGTGTGTCTGGGTGGGTTGCTCTTTGGAGAGTCTGTGTGGACTCAGTGGACTGAATGACTTTCACCCCGATGTATCCAGTTGCTCACTTTAGTTCATCGCAGTCAATCATAATGTCTTCAGGAATCAGAGGCAGATTTGCTGCTATTGAAAAGTCTGGACATGTGCTCAAATCTTTGGTGGCAGGTCTGAACCCACGACATGATGGCCCACAAATAAGCAATCCTACTCAATCAATGGTGGACAATCAAGAGCAACTTGCACTGAAAGCTCCAAACTACATTATCATATCTCAATCTCTGAGGTTAGACTATGCTGCACCTGCCACTGAATCTACTGTACGTCTAAGTTTCATAGGAAATTAATTCAATACAGATATATTTGGACCACTTCACAATTAGATCATCAGGCTGCTGAGAGAAATCTTGAATTAAAATAAAAGAGCTGGTATTGCTTCTGGACGAACTAATTTTCATGTTTTTTTTTACATTAATAAGCACCAGTGTGAGAAAGTTTAAATAAATTAATAACGTGACCTATTAGGGTAGGAAACATGTTAATACAATAACTATTTTCAATAGTTCAATAATAATTCAAACCAGGGCCAAGTGGAACTCATTGACAACGAGATCCCTGATTGGGGTTATTAAACTAGTGCCAATCAGGGAGTCCTGGCTGACAGTTATAAACAGGAGATTCAGAGAGTCGCCTCATTCTAGGGGCTGGCTCTGAGCTAACTGGATACAGCCCACATGCTGTGCACATGTAAATAAAGGGTGACTTCACTGGCCTCTGTGCAGTTAATTCAGTTCAAAAACAGGCCCAATCAATTTTGTTTGGTTTTTAGTAGAAATGGCTAGAGCATTAAAACAGATTGTTGGCAATAAAGCTGGGGGCTTCCAAATGATGACAATCTAGGAGAAAATAATAAATATAGAGTCAGAAGGCTATATTCTGCCTTAACATCCCACCTGACTCTTTTGAGAAAGTGATCTCCTGACTGGAACAGTGGAACATCTTGCTGTGTACTCTAATTCCAAACAGCATTTGAACAAAAAAAAATTGCAAACTACCTCCTAAGCTTAGAGATGTTGGAGAATCCCAATAAAAAAGCTGAAAAGAGATTAACAACATGGCAAAAGGTTATACAACAGTATAATTAATGTGCGGCAGAGTGAGGGAATATTGAATGGAGTGTTTCAGGGATTGATGCTGGGATCCCCACTGGCTCTAATTTGTATTAATTATTTGAATTCGGAAAATCAATGTAAGCCTGTCAAGTTTGCAGATGTCACCAACTTGGAATGCACATGCAATTGAATCTGAAAAAGCAGCCAAGAAACTAAATTGCACAATCTAGAAGCGGCTGGATAAAATTCTACATAGATGGTGTAGGTTACTGCACATAGGTAATAAAATGATGATTGACATGCCTGCTTTAATGAATGTCATTGACAAAGAAAAGGATGGGGGTGAAAGGGATTGGCAAAATGGGATGGAAGCAGGAGCGTGCTAGCTGATCCCTTAACCTACCCAGGCAACTTTTCAAAGTAGACAGTCAAAAATGCAGCAGTTCAATGAATGAGACAAGTTGCAGGTCACATTCTAAAATGTCCATCTACAAGAGGGAGGTATTCTTGCTCCTGCCAGCCCTACAGCTATTTCCTGGGCCATTGCTGGAACACCCTTACAGGACCATTAATTAGTAGGCTGCTTTCAAATGGGTAAAGCACAGAACACAGAAATCACTGCTGAAAATACATAGTGTTTCTTTGGACAGTTAACGATAAAGTTATGCGACAGCATGACATAGAGGTGGTCAACAATGGGATGTTATGGACCATGGGTCGTGTAGGAAAGTGGAACTAATTAGGTTGTACCTGCAGTCTATATTTGGCAGTACAGATTAAATGGGCCGAAGGGCCCCCTCTGTACTACTTGATTCTATGGTTCCAAGGTGGGAAAATTAAAAGGGGATGTGGTCTGTGTCAAATCATATCACTTGTATCTGCTCAGATGTCAACTGGCTCATCCTTCAGTTTTACGGACAACTAATCTCAACTTGAAATATTCCTATAAAGATAAGTTTAAGACAAGGTACTTGTTAGAACCTTCAGACTCCTTATGTGTTTTGACATAATTTTTGTTGTAAGATGGGCCGATAGTTTGGATGGACAGGTTCAGATGGACCTAATGGGTTTTTTATTGTTTTGATCTTATGATCGTAGATTAAGTCACATTTTCACTCTCACAAGTGGTGGGATAGGCAGAGAGAATTAAAAGTGGATTTTATGCAGGAAACACGCATCAAAAATTCCAGTGTGGGAGTCATTTGGTCACATATGATTTTCAGTTTACATACAGCGCGAAGGGTCTGTTCACTGAGAAAACCATATACATGATTGGCCTCAGCATATGACGTGCATTTTTTGTGTGCAGAATCCTTAACTGAGTGGAAAATTTGTTAAACTTCCCTTTGTATCCTATGCACCCATATTCATATAGATACTTAGAGATGTAATAACTTGTCAGAACAGAACTGAAACAGACATATTATTGAAACAATACCAAATTTGAAAGGGAACTAATATTTACACTAAATGAGCAAAAGGGTGCTAATTGGTTGGCAAATGGACTCTGACTGGCTGACATCTTGCTAGGGAGAAGGCACTTCTCAGCTTATGCGTCAATTTAAATCAGCACATAGTGTCCAACATTAGACATCATATCACAGTTGCACAACACTTACTAAACATTCCCAATGGTGCAATGAATGACAGCATCAACTTACTTAAGATTATCAGCCCGGTTTACAATGTGGGTCACTTACAAGAAGTTGCAATGTATTCATAAGCAAGGCAATATTAAAGTAAATGTTCCGGAATTGTCCACTTTTTCATTTGGACAACTGGGGAACAACCATTCCCTGCTGCAATTTCCATGGAGAAGCCTCACCTATTCATTTACCAAACAATCGACGCACTCTCTTTTTATGCAATATAAACTAGGAACAGGAGTTGTCAATTCAGCCCTTACAGCATGATCCACCTTTCAATTTGACAATAGCTGATCCTTATCTCAATACCATTTTCTCACTGTCTCCCAATACCTCCAGATGCCTTTAAAATTTCAAAAAAATCTCTTTCTTAAATATATTCAGTAACTTGGCCTCCACAGCCCTCTGTGGTAGACAATTCCACATGTTCATTCCCCTTTGAGTGAAGAAATCCTTCCTCATCTCAATCCTAAATGGTCTGTCCCTTATCCTGAGACAGTTTCCTGGTTCGATAGTCCCCAGGATATCCGCACTGCAAGAAATAGGTGTTCCTTTTGAAATTTGGTACTCTTGTGATTCTATCCTGATGATTGCAAGACAAGAAAAAATCTTAAAAACCTTAGGTAGATAAATAAGTACACAATTACAGAAATATTCAGGAGATAGGAATGGACACTATAAATTGATGGGAAGCAAGAAACAGCAAAGACTAGGTAGGGATAGTGCACTACAACATATATTTCAAAGCTGAGCCCAGCTTGGATTGTATACACATCTGAAATGCATCTCAGAGCAGCTCTTGCTCTCAGGTGCTAAGCTTGACTACAATTTGAAGCATCCTCCAGTATTTATCAATCAGTGCTTTCCAAGCTGTTAAACATCCACATGCACATTAAGAGGTTGTGTGACTCATTCAGATATTTGAACTGTCCAGATGTATACCCTCAGATGCACGAGCTATTACTTTAGCAGCAATTCGTCTTTATATATCAACATATTGGAAAAAAACCATCAATCTTTTAGAGAGTGAATCAGTGCTGACAACTTTGCAGTGTCAGGAGGAAAGCATCAAGTTCCCAGTGCTGCCGGGGATGAAAATATCAATATAAGAAGCCCAGTGTCAGAGACAGAATGTTGTACTTTAATACTATAAATTCACATGTGTATGGATCAATGGCAAGCTTGATGGGTTCACACTTCAGAGGACCTTGCAATTACCTCAAGCAGAAAATATGAATAATGTGAGAATATGCTTATAACCTGATTGGATTTGTTTTCATCTCCCTATTTTGCTACCCAATGTATCGGGAGGTGAGTCAGTTTCTATTTACGAATCAGATTGAAAACTTAGAAACTGAAAATTAAGAGGTATATTTTAACTCCCATGACAGGGATTGGCAAGTCTGGGTGAAACTCCCATTTACAGTCCATCCAACTTTCATTCTTTAGCAGTCAAAACGGAGCCCTACATTTCTTCTTAGCTCCCTAATGACTCTCAGTGGATAACTTTGTGACGTGTGATGGTGTAAAATGGATCATGATGACGCATCAGCAACATACTTCGCATCACTCCAGACCTTTATTCGGATTTGGTTGACTTGAGCAGAAATAAAAATCCATTTAGATATTCACTATCATGTATTTGCATTGGGGCACAGGCCAAAATTGCCCCAGAGAATCTAGCCAATGAATAAATAAGGCATACACAATTGTAGATGGTAGGTTCAATTCTGCCTTGTGCTATATTTTCTTATGTCAAACAATTACAGTTGGAATGCTAGCATTAGCCTCAATGCCCCTGGGTTACAGAACATAAATGAGAGTTTCTGCTCCTGACTGTTTTCTAGTGACCCCTGATAGAACTGATGGATTAGACTTGTCGTAACCCCAATAGTTTGTAATACCACATTCACACATTCATTTAAGTGGGTGCCTACCCATACCCACGCCTGGCTTCCGGAGAAAGTCAGAAGTCACACAACTTCTTCACCTGACGAAAGAGCAGCGCTCAGAAAGTTTGTGATTTCAAATAAGCCTGTTGGACTATAACCTGGTGTCATGTGACTTCTGACATCGTCCACCCAAGTCCAACACTGGCACCTCCACATCATGTCTTCAGGAGATGAAAGGAGAGACAATTAGCAAATAATAAAATTGAAACATCCTTACCAAGCTCCACATCCTGATCGTCTGTGATGATAAGAATAATGTTGGGCCTAATGTTTCTTCGGTCACGCTGTACACGTCCTTTAAAACGCTGTGGCTTTAAGCTTGTACCAAGGACTCCAACCAATTCAGCAGTTAGAATGGCCAAAAGCAGAATAAGTGGTGAGACTTTCATGTCAGCTTGCTTGAGACCACAAGAGGGAAACAAGAGTAACTTTGGTTTTGCCACTTCTTATCAGATTATCTGTAATTAACGTGGAACGAATTAATAGAATCAGCTTCAATATAATTAAACTTATAAGCTATACCAAAAGGTTAAAGAATGCTAAAATGAAGACGTTTTCTGGAGTTTCAAACGTTATTGACCACAAATAAGGTGCTCTTTAAAGTAAAAAGTTAATTAAAGATCAGCTTTGATATGAAATCCATACAAACAAATTAAATTATCATAATTAACAATGAACAGGAGTATACATGTAAAATTCCTTTTGTAGAAAATCATTACCAAGTTATAGTGACACTGAAATGCAGCATTGAACAGTACAGACTTTATCAAAGAATTTTGTTATTACTAAGATCAAAATAAAGCCAGGAATCAAGGTTATGTATGTTTTAGATTAATCAAGCAAAGCATTTCACCATATAATTCTTTTTTTTCTTTCCAAACACCTCAAAACTGTAGAATTTTTCTGAAACAATATCCATGCCTATGATCTTAGAATGAAATATTTCATGAACTGTCAACTGAAACCTTCAATAGGTTTTTGATATTCAAAGTGTTCAAACCCTGGCTTTGCACCTGCACAATATTAATCCCTTTCACTTGCCTCATGGTTCCAGTCCTAGCACGCAGTGATGAACGTTCTCAAACTACCTTTCTTCCAAGAAACACATTGAGTGATAGAAATCGTCTCTTTCCTCGTTACTGAAACCTCTAATTGTACATCAACCAGCCACGACCAGTCAATGTGAGCTCACAGCACCATGAACTTTTGCTGAGCTCCTGTCATTTGAAGGTGCATGCAGGCTTTGCGTTCACTTGCATTTATACTTGCGCAATAATCAGCTCCCACAGTTCAAAAATCCCTTAGTTCCAACCACAGGAGGGGGAAGGGGTGATTTAGCCACAAATCCATCCAACTCCATCTGCTACAGAATTGATTGATTGGACCTAAGACCAAAGGTAACTTACTCCACTTTGACATTTCCTGCATTCAGCTGTCACGCTAGCAGCTTTGCACATTTAAGAATTCACTTGGATTGAAAACTGAATGAGTGTATAGTTCAAAGTGATTAGCGACTTACTAAAAGGCTATTTAACAAAGGCATTTAAGACAAGCAGGCACATTTATACCATTTCCGTTCAAAGGGCAAAAGTCCATTATAATTTAACATTTGCAAGCATAGCAATTAGGAGATGGCACATGAATTTCACTATCAAATGGTCTAAATGAACATTTAATGAGGTTCATCCAAAGACCGGGTTCTCACACCTGGGATTTTGCCCTTGTGCTCTCCTATGAATAGCTGCTGTTACAGCAGCCAGTGCTAAGAGATCAAAGCTACCTTCAATAAAAGGAACAAAAAGACACACAGCTTATATTAAAGATATCATTAATAAAAATTTTAAAAAAGGACGCAAGTATACTTGTGGGTGCAGCAGAGTCCATTACTAAAAGAGATGCACTGATTCATTCAGACAGTTTCAAAGATACTCCATTACCTTTAGCTCTTTTTGATGAAACTTCAAACCTTGGAGGCTTTACAGGAAGAGGTGTGTAAAGATTCAGAAAATCTGGAACATGTTATGATTATCACTGCATTACTAAGCAGCACTGCGCGCAGCAGCTTTTGCTGGTGTGATCACTGCCCATTCTACAAGCTTCAGTGGTCAAGCAGACTGCTCTGCACTTAATGGATAAGTATTTGATGCTGGTGGCTTTTATACAGTATACTGAGTAATGAACACAGCAGTCAGTTCAAAAGCAGAGTCATGTTTTAAAAGTCTTTAAATTCATAAAGTGAAGGATAAAAATTGATGAAACATTTTTAGAGAAAAAAAACAACATAGCATCTCCTAACAGAGAATGGATGCTAAACTCTGTCTAACATCAGCAGTGTTGATGAATAGTGCAGTGCAAAAGAAAACACTTCAAAGCGTTAAAGAATTTTCTTAATGGTGTGTGACGGTAGTTGAAAGTAATCATACCTGTACACCACTTACCCTATTGATAGAACAATATTGTAACAATGTAGGATAGATTAGCATTTATTAAAAAATGCAAAAATTTACATTTCAGTCAGCCACACAATAAAACACATTATAAAATAATGTAAAAATAACCTGCAAATATCATCACAAGTTTCCAGGATGCTGAGAAAACAAAGTATAAAATTCTTTAATAACACTTACTTGAAAAAAAAATGAACCAAGCTTCTGGAAATGAAAATGTTCAGTTGCTATGTGCTCTGGGCCTCACTGCCTGCATTTAATGATGTACAGCAAACTTTGCACACACTGTTGACTCAACTGCTGCAGTTATTCAGACTGCATTGAGTAAACACTGGCACCAATGACTTTAAATAAACCCTCTCGGTATGTGGTTGCAAATGTCAGGCTATCATACCTCAGCGACAATGTGAAAGAACAGAACAGTATTGCCAGGCTTTCTGATTCAGCTGAAGCCTGAAGTATCATTTTTTTTTCAGCTGGAGGAGAGCCAGTGATACCTGGGATGAAGTTGTTCAGTTGTGAGAGACGAAGACACAACTTTCAAGCATGGACAATTCTCCATTCAGCACTGACCTTTTCAAACCTGACATCCCCACACAGACTATCTTCCCGTCGCTGTAGGAAATAAAACTGCAAAAATTAATACTGACAAAATGTTGTGTTTGTCTTCAAGGATATGTCAGTACTTTTGTGTGGCGTGCTATGAGACAATCTCTGACACTTCACAAAGTCTCTGAAACCCATTCCCTTTGAACAACAGTAAAACACTGATGGCATGCAGCGAGAAAATTTACTCTAGAATCAAGTCAGTGAAGGAGAGAAAGCAGTATTGCAACAATCTGAAATAATTCAGCCAACCGTGCACTATCATTATTTGCTGCAGTCCCATCCAAACAATATAGCTAAATGCCAGAACTTGTACACAAATCTCAGCAATCGCATGGGTCACTTTACATTCATTCCATGCTGTTGATTTTACATTGCGGTACGCTCCTACTTTTCCAAAATCCCTTTAATACTATTTTCGAAACAATTCAAACATCCCTGTTCTTTGAAGCTTATCTATGTGCTCTATTGTATAAGACCTTACCACATGCTCAATAGCAGACGTTTCACTGCTTGCAGCAGCAAAAATTCATACACGCACACAAATATATCAGAGAGCCTACATTCAAAATATCTTTCATCTGCTAAAACTGCTCACTATATTTAGGAATTGCCAGACATGCATTTGAAGGAGAACGGAAAAGACAGTTACAATGGTAGAATTAGACGAGAAAAGATGCAAGGGGCTGGAGTAAAGAATATACTTGCCATATTCTAGCCAGGTTGAATGTGCTCTGTGCTGTATACCCCAGGTATCCTATTCTGAATCACATTAGAAAGTAAAGGTAACACTTGGATTACTTCTTTGACTACAGAGTGCCTTTTCAAATCTGTCTCCTTTGTCCCCTAAACTCTCACCACCAACGAGTGTGAGGAGCTCATGGTCCTCTTTGTTACTAAGGTTGAGACAACACAATTAACTACTTCTCCCTTTCACCAGCCTGCCCTCAAACCTGCCAGTCCTGAATGTTGCTCCGGTTTATCTCCAATCCTTTCTCATGTCCTCTCTGAGT
This sequence comes from Chiloscyllium punctatum, assembly GCF_047496795.1. NCBI lineage: Eukaryota > Metazoa > Chordata > Chondrichthyes > Orectolobiformes > Hemiscylliidae > Chiloscyllium > Chiloscyllium punctatum. Next base: position 137,372,865 of record NC_092743.1, read on the forward strand.
ATACTTTGCTCATGAAACTACCTCATCTTCCCTTAGTCCAATTTCCACTAAACTGCTAGACATCCAACTTCCCCTGCTAGCTCTGAAACTAGCCAATACTGTTACAGGCAGTGATGTTATGGAGGTAGAAATAGGTGGCCTTAGAGATGGCATGAATAGGAGATCGGAAGCTCATCTCAGGATCAGATGTGACACACCAAGGTTGCAAAATGACCGCTGTAATCTCAGACTGTTACCAAGGAGAGCGATAGAGGCAGACATTAAGGAATGGAATTTTGAATGAAGACCAAAAACAACAATTTCAATTTTCCCAATATTTAATTAGAAAAATTTCTGCTCATCGATACAGAGCATCAGTTAAGCAGTCTGATAATTTAGCAACAGTGGAGAAGTCCAGACAGGTGGTGGTGAGGTATAGCTGGGTGCTACCAAAGCACAATCTCCCCGTGTCTGCGTGGGTTTCCTCCAGGGGCTCCGGTTTCCTCCCACAGTCCAAAAATGTGCAGGTTAGGTGAATTGACCATGCTAAATTGCCCATAGTGTTAGGTGAAAGGGTAAACGTCGGGGAATGGGTCTGGGTGGTTTGCGCTTCGGCGGGTCAGTGTGAACTTGTTGGGCCGAAGGGCCTGTTTCCACACTGTAACTAATCTAATCTACATGTGAAACCTAGTACTGTGCCTTTGAATGACATTGCCAAGGCACAGTATATAGACGAAAAAAAGGGCTGGGTCATAGATTGATCCCTGGGGAACTCCAAAGATAATGATGTAGAAAGAGGAAGAGAAGCCATTTCAAATGATTATCAGGCTGTGATTAGATGGATAAGACAGGAAGCACTTGAGAGCAATGCCACTTGGCTGGACATAGAAGAGGCTTTAGGGGGAGAAGACTGTGGTCAACCGTGTCAAAGAACGTAGATGGGATGAGAAGGATGAAGGGGGAGAGGTTGCCTTAGTCATGGTCACACAGGACATTGTTTGTGACTTTTGGAGAGATTCAAACGTGAAATTCCAGGAAAATAAGAGCTGACTTGGGTGTCATCATATTCATGAGTTTTGGAGAGGAAATTGAGGAGGAATAATGGGAGATTTTGAAGCTCTGAGATGCAGAGGTAACTGGGTGTCTGCATGCATGAATGGCAGAAGGTTGGGTTGCAGATACAGTGAGTAATTAGGAAACCTAAGGGAACTTTAGCATTTTTTCTGAGGGAGACTGAATACAAATTATACAGTGCTCTGGTCATGCCATATGTGGAGTACTGTGCACAGTGTTAATCAGTTTAATTAAAGAAGGATGCAAATGTGATGGAGATAATTCAAGAGAAGGTTTCCCAGATTAAAACCTAGGATGGCCAGATTGTCTCTTGAGGAATGGTTGAACAGGCTAAGCTTGTATTTGCTAGAGTTTACAACAGTGAGAGAGAACCAGACTGAAGCATATAAAATCTGAAAGGTTCTTGACTGAGCAGATTTGCAGAAGGTGTTTCTTGCTGTGGGAGAATCTAGAACTGGAAGGGGGGGGGGTCACTGCTCAAAAATCAGAGCCCCCCATTTAAAACAAAGATAAGGTGAATTTTCTCTTCTCTCAGGAGGTAATTCGTCTTTGTAACTCTCTCCATGAAAAGGTGGTGGAGGAGTCCTTCAATATTGTTAAGGCACAGGTAGATATATTCTTGTTAAGCAAGGAATAGGAAGGTTAGCAGGGTAGGTAGGAACATGGATTTGAGTTTGCAGTCAGATAAGCCAAGATCCCAGTGAATTCCAGAACATCTTCAAGGGGTTGAATGGCCTATTCCTGCTCCTGATAAATGCATTCTTATGGAATGGTAGTTTGCAAGAACAGAGAGGTCAAGACTTGATTTTTAAGGCGATGAGTGATGACAACAGACTTAAAAGAGAGAGAGGGAAACAAGCTTGAGAGAGACCCTGTTACAGTATTGGCTAGTATCAGAGTTAGCAGGGGAGGTTTGTCCAGCAGTTTGGTGGAAATTGGACTAAGGCAAGATGAGGTGGTTTCATGGGCAAGGTATACTTAAAAGGCAGGTTAGTGTAAGGGAAAGGTATACTGTGTTGTTGACCTGATGCTGTAACCCTCATTTAAGCCTTCATTCCTCAAGACTTGACTATTCAAATGCATCCTTGTCTGGTCTCACTCGTTGTACCCTTCATAAACATAAGGCCATCCAAACACTGCTGCCCTAACATGCAGCAACCCCCATTGTGCTCGTTGACTTGCAGTGACTCCCAGTTAAACAAAGGTTTGATTTTCAAATCATCATTATTCAAATCCCTCCATGGCTTTGTGTCTCTTTATTGCTGTAATATATTCCAAACCCACCATCCTCCAACCCCACAACCTTCTGAGATTCAAAACTCTAATTCTCATACCTTGTGCATTCCCAATATTCATTGGTCTATCATCAGCATTTATGCCTTCAGTTACTTAGGTCCAAAGCTCTGCAAATCCCTGCTCACACTACTCCACATCTACACCTCATTTCCATCCAATCTCTGAAAGCTTACCTCTATATCCAACCTTCTATTCATCTACCCTAATATCACCTCACGTATCATACTTCATTTTATAATGCTCCTGCAATGCACTCTGGAATGTTCCATTGTGTTACAGGTGCTGTACAATTATTGTTGATCAAAGCAAATATTTTTAACCTCAAAGAGATACAGTCTGAATGAAAGATAAACGGGATTGCATTTTATTCATTTTTTTTTGTAATTTATTTATTTGTGGGACAGACCTTGGAGTGCAGGTTCCTAGCTGCATGAAAGTAGAGTCACAGGTAGATAGGATAGTGAAGTGGGCGTTTGGTATGCTTTCCTTTATTGGTCAGAGTATTGAGTACAGGAGTTGGGAGATCATGTTGCAGCTGTACAGGACATTGGTTAGGCCACTGTTGTAATATTGCGTGCAATTCTGGTCTCCTTCCTATTGGAAAGATGTTGTGAAACTTGAAAGGGTTCAGAAAAGATTTACAAGGATGTTGCCAGGGTTGGAGGATCTGAGCTATAGGGAGAGGCTGAACAGGCTGGGGCTGATTTCCCTGGAGCATCGGAGGCTGAGGGGTGACCTTATAGAGGTTTACAAAATTATGAGGGGCATGGATAGGATAAATAAACAAAGTCTTTTCCCTGGGGTCAGGGAGTCCAGAACTAGAGGGGTAAAAGGGGAAAGATATAAAAGAGACCTCCGGGGCAACTTTTTCACGCAGAGGGTGATATGTGTATGGAATGAGCTGCCAGAGGAAGTGGTAGAGGCTGGTACAATTGCAACATTTAAGAGGCATCTGGATGGGTATATGAATAGGAAGGGTTTGAAGGGATATGGGCCGGGTGCTGGCAGGTGGGACTAGATTAGTTTGGGATATCTGGTCAGCATGGACAGGTTGGACTGAAGGGTCTGTTTCCGTGCTGTACATCTCTATGACTCTATGGCTCTATGTGGGCATCACTGGCTGGGTCAGCATTTATTGCCCATCCCTAGTTGTCCCTGAGAAGGTGGTGGTGAGCTGCCTTCTTGAAACGTTGCGGTCCACCTGCTCTGTGTTAACCCAAAATGCCATTAGGGAGAGAATTGCAGGATTTTGACCTAGTGACAGTGAAGGGAGGGCGATACATTCCAGGTCAGAATGGTGAGGGGCTTGGAGGGGAACTTGAAGGGGGTGACATTTCCATGTATCTGCTGCCCTTGTCCTTCCAGTTGGAGGTGGTCATGCGTTTGGAAGGTGCTCTATGTGGATCTTAGGTGAATTTCTGCAGTTCATCTTGTAATAGTACACGATGCTACTAATGAGTGTTGGTGATGGAGCGAGTGGATACTTGTGGATGTTGTACCAATTGAGTGGGCTGTTTTGTCCTGGATGGTGTCAAACTTCTTGAGGGTTTTTGATGTTGCTTAGGCATTGAGAAAAATATGTGCAAATGTATTTGTGACAACATCTGTGCCACGAGGTACTTGAAGAATCACACTGGAATTTTCCGTTGTGTCTAGTTCATCATATACTGCACCATTTAATAGGGCCAAGAGAATAAGATTGCTGATAATATGACAGGTAACTCCTGCTTCTGCCAGGCTGCTTTGTTGAATTCTGGAGAAAGGCCTACATTTTATTATTCCATAATTGTCATTAGCAATTTGATTTACTGGGAATTGGGTGGGTTTTTATCTTCCTACTTTTGATTTGCAATTATACCACAAGAACATAATCAAGTGGATTATTTAAGATAGCTACCTTCAAGATGAATCAGACCAAGTCAATTCTGATTTAATATTTCTTACTCAGTTCAGCAACATTTACCATTAAGCAGTTGAAAGTGCAGGTGATTAATGCACTGTTTAGTGTTTGGCAATGTTAATCTGGAAGCCAAGAAGTGTTCAGGAAGTTTCAGAGAATGGCTATTCCACCATTTCCTTTTTTCTTCAAAGCAAAACATTGCCACATGCCTCAATGCTCATCTCCTCTTGTCCTGTCCAAGGGGTAAAATCATGAGATGGGCATCCAAGGTTTTTAACCGTCGTCTTACGGACTGACATCAGACAGTTGGCTGAAAGGACAGTGTTAGTTCCCTCCTCCCTTCTCAGCTGTTCACTTTATGTCTGTGGCGAGAGCTATGACTCAATATGGCAAAGTTGTAAAAGGGTGCAGGAAATGACCGTGAATCATGGTACAAAACTCTGCAACTCTGGTTGGGTTTTTCCAGAGTGGTCTAGACAGGGGAATCATTGCTTACATACAATAGCTTGCTTGATCTTGTGGCAGCATGATTCATTATAGATATGCTGTCCACATATGCTCGCTCATGCCCTAGGGGGTGTGAGGACAGAGTCCTTGTCAGTCAATATACATAGCTCTGTTCAGATTACTGACTAGAGATAAGTGGGGGCTCCAGTACTTATTTATTTTGGATCTTTATGTGCAAGGCAAAAGATTCAATTTTTGCCTTACAAATCTAAAATGACATAAACTATATATATCATAGCCAAACAATAAAGTGTCAATTTCCTTGACCTGGATATTAATTTAGTTATTTGTGAATTGTGGGGTGTAGTTTCAATCATGGACATGTTGTACAGAGATTTTGCAGGTTCATCATAATCTCTGAGCTCCACTTTCCTCAGTATTTGTACACACTCCCCTTCTTCCTCTTCTGAGGAGACAAATGGCTAGTCCATCTCCCCTTCTCCGTCTGCCGCTGTTTTTGAGCTGAGTTGTGCAGGGCACAACAACAATCGCTATCCCAGAGACAAGGCCTGGAAAGCTCTGCCTAAGCATGGGAAAATCATGTGATGACATTTATCTGCAAATTTGGACAAGGTAATTAATTGGTGACAAAATAGGAATGCAATGAAGAACAGTGGCTGGACTCTGAAGGTTAACTCCGCTTTCTCTCCACAGACTCTGAGTATTAGCCAAATACCTTTCTATATGGACATGGACAACTTCAGTATCTAAAGAGTCGAATATGGTGCTGAATGTTGTTTACTGATTGTTGCACACTGATCGAACAAGACATATCCAGCGATAATGTTGTCTGGGGTGCTGTCTGTAAGATATGGTTCCATGTGTATGACTATGTCAGGCTGTTGCTTGACTAATCTGTGAGACAGCTCTCCCAACTTTGGGACTTAGCATCCTGATGGTCTTGAGGAAGACCTCGCAGGGTCGACAGAGTTGAGTTTGCTGTCGTCGTTTCCAGTGCCTTAGTTGATATGAGGAAGGTTTGCCAGTTTGATTCATTTTTTGGGTTTTTCAGAGGGCTGTGACAAGTCAATCACATTGCTCTGGGACTGGAGTCACATGTAGGCCAGACCAGGTAAAGACAGCTGTTTCCTTCTTCAAACAACATTAGTGAACTACTGTTTTTCTTACAATCAACAATCATTTCATGGTTATCAGTAATTCAAGGATGACTGAAAATGTGACTCTTGTAAAAAGATGCTGCCAGATCATTTGTGTTTTCCCAGCACTTTTACTTATTTTAGGTTTCAAGTGCCTGCAGTATTTTTCTTTTATTTGACTGAAATTGTGCTTATCTGTTAGCGTTTATGATACACATTTCCATAAAGGGAACAGGATGAGACTTTGTACAATCAAGTATACAAAAATTCAATGAAAACTGAACTTTTAACACCCCAGGATTGAAATGTACATTTGTGATTAAAAAAAGCCTAGATATTAGAAACTAAAGATTCTTCAACAGATTAATTGCATTGATCAAATTCTTATGTCTTTATTAATTTCTACTTTCCAACCATATCACTATTTTCTCTAAAGAAACAGCATTTTGAAGATAAATGTTGTATTGAGGAGATTAAGATCATTAAATTGAGTGAGGTGAAATGCCTATTCACAAAACAGTCCAACCAGAGACTACCTAAACTAAGGTTAAATCTATGCATTATAATTACTTCACTCCTGTGCTACAACTAAGGTAGGGAGGGTGACTCATTCTTTTCGTTGTCCCATTGCTTGACTGGCCACAACAAAATCTCAGTGTAAAAGCGAGATGTTTGTTATGTAGCTCAGTACTAGCACGTGCGCATACTATCTATAATTATTTTGCCAAGTAACAAATGAATTTGGAAAAATAGAATGATTCACAGGTTTTCTAGATACTGGACTGCAGCCAATTCATTATCCACACTAGCTGTTGATAATGGGTTATCTTCCTCATTCATTCAGTTATGGCTGGTAAACTCACCTTTCCAGGAGTCAGTGATGTAGATTTAGATTTAGATTTCCCTTTTGATGTGAGTGGTTTCAAGAGGGGACAAAGGCTATTCCCACCATGGCAAGCTTTCTCTGACTGTCTGTGTTCAAAACCGTTATATTGTACACCCAGAAGATGGGTCACGTGACCGCTCCCTGAAAGGGTTGCTGACTCAGTGATGCCAATCAATCAGCTCAGCTTCTTGCCAAATGTAGCATGTTCATTGCTGTAGCCAGTGGCATTTACTTTGCAAAATCTTGTTTTCAAAAGATTCAAGTCACATAAGTATGTGTATATAACTGATTACAAGTTAATATCACAGAAAACTCATACATGTTACCTATTAAAACTGTTCACATATTATTTAACAATCCAGAAAGAGAAAGTGTAAAGTCCTGAAAACTTAATCTGCTGAACATTGCAACCAGCTTGCTGTGTTTGAATACAATATATTTAAATTATTCAGGAAGTTTTTAAATTGCACTCACCTCTGATGACATCCTAAGTCTACAAGGATGCTATAGCTATGCTGACAATACAGTGCCGAAAATATGCAGCACTGTAGATGCCAACTGCCAGTACCAATTCCTCATTACTACAATTTTCTCTTGTGACCTCTGTTCCAGTATCTATCCATTTATACCAGCAGCTCTCTCGGAGCTGTGTACAAAGCATTTGAACATTGGTCGTGAGAGCTCATCACCTCAATCACTGGATCCTTAAACAGCACATTTACCTTATACTCATATTAGGAAATACCTAGCAATTAGGATTGATGACCCTTCCTGATCTTTCCCCCTAAATGTACTCAAAGGGAGTGTTTCAAAGGATGTAGGCATCACTGGCTAGGCCAGCATTTACTCCCCATCCCTAATTGCCCATAGAGCAGTTAAGAGTTTACAATATTGCTGGAGTTACATGCAGACCATTAGATATAGGAGCAGAAGTAAGTCATTCAGCCCATTAAATCCTCTCCACTATTGACTGACATGTCTCTCAATCCTAGTCCTGTCTTTTCCCCATAACCCTTATCACTTTACTAATCAAGAGCCTATCTATCTCTGTCTTAAATACACTAAATGATTTGGCCTTCACAGTCTTCTGCAGCAATGAGTTCTACAATGCAGGCCAGCAAAGACTGGCTGATTTCCTTCCCTAAAGGATATTAATGAATCACTGTAATACCTTTAGATTTGAGTAGTGTTCCACATGAACATGTCAGCTCTTTGGGATTGGGATTAGGATTAGTCTTACATTGCTCGTGCAAACAAATGAACTGAGTAGCATGACACAAAATACTCGAAAATAGTGAAACTGTCAGCTGATTGCATGAACTTATACCTAATCTGCTGGCCTATGCAGAGCCCCATCAAATTATCAATCATTGGGAGGCTTCAAAAATTGTTCTCACAATAAAACATAACTTGGGTTTCCTATACAGTGAGTATTGAACAATGTGGTGGGGTTGGGGGGATGGCAATTAAAGTGGGAAGAGACTAAGTGGACAACAAACATGGATCCAGGCCAGTGGGATGAAAGAAACACTCAAACATAGGAAGAAGGGACAGCAGTCAGCCACTCAGCCCTTCCAGCCTGCTCCGCCATTCAACAGATCATGATTGATCTGATTTTAAATTCCAAGTTGCATTCCTGCATATCCTTTGGTCATCCCCTTGGTCATCAAAAATCAATCTACCTCTGAGATTCTGCATCTATTGCCTTCTGAGGAAGGGACTTCCAAAGATTCTCGATCCTCTGAAAGAAAAAAAAAATTGTTTCTTCATCTCTGATTTAAATGGATGATCCATGTTTTTAAATTATGGTCTCTAGTTCTACATTCTCCCACAAAAGGAAGCATCCTTTTGAAATCCACCTGGGATTGTCCCCTCAGGATCTTATATGATTAGCTTAATCACCTGTGACTCTCCTAAACTCCAGAGAATACAGGCCTCACCTGACTAGATTTTCCTCATAAGGCAATCCTTCCATTCCAGGTATTAGTCTGGTAAACCTTCTCTGAATTGTTTCCAACGCATTACGGTGACCGGTACTGGATACTGTACTCCACATACAGTTTCACCAATGCCTGTATAAGTGAAGTATAACCTCTATCCTTTTGCATTCAATTTCCCTCACAATAAAACATAACTTGGGGTTTCCTATACAGTGAGTTTTGAACAACGTGGTGGGGTTGGGGGGATGGCAATTAAAGTGGGAAGAGACTAAGTGGACAACAAACATGGATCCAGGCCAATGGGATGAAATGTCTATTTCTATAAATACAGTTGCATAGGGTGGCACAGTGGTTAGCACTGTTGCCTTACAGTGCCAGGGACCCAGGTTCAATTCCAGCCTCAGGCAACTATCTGTGCGGAGTTTGTACGTTCTCTCTGTGTCTGCGTGGGCTTCCTCCCACAGTCCAAAGATGTGCAAGTTAGGTGGACTGGCCATGTTAAATAGCCCATGGGTTACACTGATTGATGTGGGATGCTCCTCAGAGAGTCAGTGTGGACTCATGGGGCCAAATGGCCTCCTTCCACCCTCATCACACAGAATCTTGTAATTTCTATATTGTCAATGCTATGTAATTTTTAAAATGAACAGGCTGGGGCTATTTTCCCTGGAATGTCGGAGGCTGAGTGGTAACATTATAGAGGTTTATAAAATCATGATGGGCATGGATAGAGTGAACAGCCAAGATCTTTTCCCAGGGTAGAAGAGTCCAAAACTATAGGGCTTGGTTTAAGGTAAGAGGAAAAGCTATAAAAGACCCCTAATGGTGGTACATGTATGGAATGAGCTGCCAGAGGAAGTGGTGGGGACTGGTACAATTACAACATTTAAAAGGCATCTGGATGGGTATATGAATAGGAAGGGTTTAGAGGGATATGGGCCAAATGCTGGCAAATGGGACTAGATTAGGTTAGGATATCTGGCTGACATGGACAAGTTGGACTGAAGGGTCTGTTTCCATGCTTTACATCTCTATGACTCTAATGATACTATCAAATTAATCTAGTCTGGTTGAAATTTTAAATTCTCTCTCAAGATATACAAAATGCAAAAATATTGCCTGTGTGGCTTTGCAAGATAATTGGTTCTCACTGAATCAAATGTATTCAAAGAATTTAGCAGAACATGTGGAAATGAATGCATATTGATATAACTAATCACAATTTGAATCAATGTACATAAGCCTTAAAACAAAGGAATGCTATTAAGAAGCATTATTGCAGTATTCTGTGTGGGTCTCTCTTAGATAATGAGTGTTATCTTTCTAGACACTGATCAAGGTTAGTTATCATTAAAGTTGATTAACTGGCTCTGTGAAAATAATGGGAATAGATTTCACGTTCAGCCCATTTGAATCGTTAAATTAATTGAATTTGGGAAATAAACATTTTATCTTCAGCTTAATTTAATTGGTAATTCTCATGCCTTTGAGCCAGAAGATCAAGGTTTACCACTCCCAATCTACAGGCCTGAGCATCGGATCTAGATTGACACCTAATTGCAATGTTCAGGCAACGCTGCATGTTCAGAGGTGAATTTCTCCAATGAGCTGCTACGCAGTGGTGCTGCCTTCTCTTGCAGCTTCACATTTTGGATTCATAGCAATGTATACACTGGAGAGGAACATATGTCACTGGTATAGACAAAATCTAATCCCACAAGGGATTTTTCTGATTATCCATTTCATTCGACGGTACGGTGACACAGTGGTTCGCACTGCTGCCTCACAACGCCAGGGACCCAGGTTCGATTCCCGCCTCAGGTGACTGTCTGTGTGGAGTTTGCACATTCTCCCCATGTCTGCGTGGGTTTCCTCCAGGTGCTCCGGTTTCCTCCAACAGTCCAAAGATGTGCAAGTTAGGTAAATTGGCCATGCTAAATTGCCCATAGCGTTAGGTGCATTAGTCAGAGGGAAATGGGCCTGGGTGGGTTACTCTTCGGAGGGTTTGTGTGGACTGGTTGGGCCGAAGGGCCTGTTTCCACACAGTAGGGAATCTAATCTAAAAAGAAAATTGCTAGGCATGGGCTCTTGTGAACAAACTGATTGTAAATTTCCCAAACAAGAACAATAGTTCAAAAGTGGGCCAATGCCTGTAAAGTGCTTGGGGACACTCTCAGATCATGACAGGTACTACAGAAATGCAAGGTCTTTGAACTACAACACAGGCAGAAAGTAAGCTGCGTAAAGGCTAATCCACTGATACTGCTAATGTAACATGGATGTGGATCATTTGGATGTACAGGTGGAATCATGTTGAGGCAGTGCATGCCCCTTGCACCAAGACTACTAGTGGACAAAAATGTCTGCTTGGAGACAGGATGCATGTCCACAGGCAATCACATGGCAACCAGCCAATCAGTGTTACACATTCAAGAGGCCCAACCAATAATACCATAGGCCATATGGAAAGTTGCTAATCCCATCATTACTAAATGGTGGTTGAAAATCTGGGCGCCCTGGACAGGGATATACTCTGTCTAAGCTAGTAACATCATTCTGCCTGTCAAACAGGAGGATCTTAATTTGAACTGATGCCATGCTTGGATTCCTGAAGCTGAAAGCCATCACCCTACAACGTGCCTCAGTCACCTTTCACATTCTCTTCATCTCCCTTGACCATCTCTCCATTATCCTTGTCCTCCCTCAATGTTCCTTGAGCCACCCAACAATACTCTTAATCAACTGTCAATCTCAAGAAGTTCCTCTTAACATCACATTGCCCTGGTACTCTGGGATTGCCCCTATCGCATTCAACCTGCCACCCAGCAGCCCTGACTCTTCTTCAATCACCTTTACCCCAACCTCAGTTAGCCTCAAATCTCCCAATCTCAGCACTGGCCTGCCTTTATGCACTCTGGATTTCCCTTCAATCAGGCCCTCGCTAAAGATTCCCTCTGATATCCAGCTCCATTCCCCAGTCCCCTGCAACCTTTCTAAGGGCTGCTAGTATCCAGCCTTCCCTTATCCCTCAGATAGCTATGTTGGGACCTTTAGCAGCTCAGCCTCCTTTCCCCAGTCCAACAATGTATCCCAATCAAGATAAGCTGCTCCAATTATTGCACATCCACTAGGAAGACAACCTTGCCAGTCACTCACCACCATTAGCCAGCTGTGAATTCAAAGACATTTCCTCATAAAGATACAATTTAACCTGGGAAACATTTTAATGAGTATATATGACATGTTAATAGATTAAAAATAGGCTCCTGCTGGCACCTTCAAAGATCCACCTTTTTTGCTGTTGCCATCATCCGGCCCGCTGTCGGAAAGCTCATATTTTGCTTTCTGCGAAATTAGTTCCTGCACCCTGGAGCATCACTGACTGCACTCGACAGTTCAGCAATTTAGCCAATGTGCAAAACTGAAACTAACCAACAAATTGTTATTCAGAATGTAAAGTTTATACTTAGGGTCTTTAGTTAATTTTTTATTTTAACAAAGGACAAGATATCTTATACATTTATACCTAATCTAATTCTGCGGTGGAAGTTGTCTATGCCTATTTCCTGAAGCTAGTATTCAAGCACTCTGCACAATTATGCTGCCAATGTAAATGATCCGAATTGTGTATAGTCATCTGCATATTCCCTCAAAAAATTACACTTAAGGAGAGATTTAAAACAAGTTGGACTGGAATATTAGTAGCTCAATTTTAAAACAATTTTAGTCCTAGTATGTTGTATGTACTGTAACTCCTTCTACACTATACAGTCCTTAATTGCATTCTGCACATGCAATATTGAGCTGCATAGCTCAACAGACTGAGGTTCTCCTGTCAGAGTAGTAATAATTCCGTTTGAGACAATTACATAAATTCAGTGTTTATTTTGGCAGTTTCAAAATAGTTATAGGCAGTTCTGGAAAGAAACATCACCTGCATAGTTATTTCATAGTTAATACTCCGAACTTATAGTAATTCTCCTTAAATTTACACTTTAAAACACTGAACATGATCTGTAGTTTTGCAAAAATCAATTGGTATTATCGCTAGATTATTGATCCAGAGCCAAATCAGAAAATGTTGGAAGAAATCAGCAGGTTTGGCAGCATCTGTGGAGACAAATCAGAGTTAATGGTTCAGGCTGAGTGACCCTTCTTCAGAACTGAGCTTCCTCAAGAGACTGCCAGACCTGCAAATCTTTTCCAGCAATTTCTGATTTTGTTTCTGATTTCCAGCATCTGCAGTTCTTTCGATTTTTATTGATCCAGAGCTCTAGGTAATGTTCTGGGGGCCTGTGTTCAAATCATGCCAAGGCAGATGGTGGAATTTAAATTCAATACAAATCTGCAATTAAGAGTCTAATGATGGCCATGAAATCATTGCCGATCGCCGATGGGTAGAAAACCCATCTGTTTCACTAATGTCCTTTAAGGAATGAAATTACCATCCTTACATTATCTGGCCTACATGTGACTCTCAACTGCCCTCTGGGATGGGCAATAAATTTTAGTCCAGCCAGTGTGACTCACATCCCATGAATGAAGAAGAAAAGGTATACAAATTGTACAAATATGAAAAATAATGGAATCCATCTTAAAGTGACTGACCACCATCTGAAAATTCTAGGAGGGATACTGATTCAATCGATGGGCAAACAAAGATATTAACTGTTTAATTAGTGAGTGAAGAACTGAGAAATTCTATTTTATTCAGCCCACTATTTAGGAGCAATCAAATTTTCTTCATTCTTTTTTGTGTGTGTTTGTTTTAACTGCGCATGTGCTTTAAAGGCAGTAAGATGTCACTGAATTGCCAGAACATGCTAACATGCCCCCACCTCTCCCACCCCTCTCTGCCCAGTAAGGTTTGTTAAAGCCTATATTTCCTTCAGGAAACAGGGAAATAGGCAAGTTGCTAAAATAACATACACAGAAAGTGATTGAAAAACAACTGGGAGGACAAGGTAAAGATCAAGCTCAGAGGTGGTTCTTGCTGACATTAACATTAGAGAATAAACTTTGAAGGGACCACAATAAGCCACTTAAGGGTCGCAAGAAATGAAACATCATTTATGGTTATGATCTGGGCTAAGTGCAGAATGCCATTTTGTAGTTCAATTTTCCAAATATTTATGCTCCCACAACATAGTTTGCTGACATCATTTCTGCATCTGTCTCCCTTTCATGCTGAATGATCTTTAATTTTAAATAAAAATCAGCTGCACAAGTTTTGTGAAGTAAGAACAAAAGCCAGTGGAATGACATTCCCCCACAACTTCAGTAGGCAGTCACATCTGTGGGGTGCCAGATGGAACAGGCGCACAGTGAGGGATATTTTACTGTCCAAAAGATTAAAGAAAATGCTTTCACTGATCTCTCATTCTAAGGTGCCTCAGTTTAGCAAAACAACTTTCATCTTTTCCCACAACAATATCTCATTCTGTAAGTGCTCAAGGAATGAACAGACAAATAAATTTGAATAGGAGGACTATCATTCTAAGAGTTATATTGTCTTGTAATGAGGCAGGAAAGGACAGTTAAGCTCTGTTGAGATATACAAGATTAGCTGATGCCACTTTTGGGATCTCCATTGGATTTTACCAATTTTTCTGGTTTTGTTGCCCATCGCTCCCTGCCCTTGAGGTGGTAATAAGCTTATTTGTTGAACCAGCACAGTGCTTGTGATGAAAACCGTCCTACAATGCTATTCAGTAGGGAGCTCCTGAACTTTGACCCAGTGAAAATGAAGGAATAGAATTCAAATCAGGATGGTGTGCAACTTGATCGGGACTCTTTTTTAAAATTCATTCATGGCATGGCAGCATCCATCACCGGCTAAGCCAGCATTTATTGGCTATCCCAAGACGGCAATTAAGAGTCAACCACATTGGGTCTGGAGTCACATGTAGGCCAGACCAGGTAAGGATGGCAATTCCCTTCCCTAAAGAGCACTGGTTAACCAGATGGGTTTTCACAACAATTGGACAATGGTTTCACAGTCATCATTAGACTCTGAATTCCAAATATTTATCAAATTCAAATTCCACCATTTGCCATCGTAGGATTCAAACTTCAGTCCTCAGAATGTTACCTGGGAATTTGGATTAACAGTCCAGAGATAATCCCATAAAACTATCACCTCCCTTGAAGGTGATGGGATTCCTATGGGAATGTTTGCCCTTCCCCATTTAGGGAACAGAGCTTGCAGGTTTGGGAGGTACTGCCAAAGGAGATTAGGTGAACTGTTGCAGTGTACCCTGTGGATCACATGCATTGCAGATGTGTTACGCTGAAAGTGGAGCACATGGGCACTTTAGCCAGTGGAGAGGCTGCTGATTAAATCAGAGTCAAAGAGTGTGGTGCTGGAAAAGCACAGCCAGTCATGCAACATCCGATGAGCAGCAGAGTCGACATTTCGAGATAAGTTCATCATCAGGATTGTGGGGGAGGCCCAAAGGGGCTGAGAGATAAATGGGAGGAGGGTGAGGCTGGGGTGAAGGCAACTGGGAATGCCATAGGTCGATAGAGGTGGGGGGGGGTGATGCTGATAGGTCAGAGAGGAGGGTGGAGCGGATAGGTGGGAAAGAAGATGGACAGGTAGGACAAGTCAAGAGGGCGGTGCTGAATTGGAGGGTTGGATCTCAGATAAGGTGGGGGGGCGTGGGGAGTTGAGGAAACTGGTAAAAATAAACGTTGATCCTGTGTAGTTGGAGGGTCCCGAGACTGAAGATGAGGCGTTCTTCCTCCAGGCGTCAGGTGGCTAGAATCTGGCAATGGAGGAGGCCCAGGTCTTGCACGTCCTTGGTGCAGTGGGAGGGGGAGTTGAAGTGGTCTGCCACAGGGTGGTGAGGTTGTTTGGTGCGTGTTCCAGAGATGTTCTCTGAAGCGCTCCGCAAGTTGGTATCCTGTCTCCCCAATGTAGGGGATACCACATTGGAAGCAATGGATACAGTAAATGACGTGTGTGGAAGTATCCTTTGGGGCCTTGGATGGAGGTGCTGTGGCAAGGGAAGGTGCCGGCAGTGGAGAGTGGATTGGTGGGGGTATGAACCTGACGAGGGAGACACGCAGGGAATGGTCTCTCTAGAAAGCAGATACAGGTGGGGAGGGAAATGCGACGGACGTCTTGTAGAGGGAGGAGGAGAATTTCTTAAAGGTGGGCATCTTTGGAAGGAAGAGGCCTCACAGTAAGGACTCCCCAGACCTCCCCCTCACTGAGGATGAACGATCAGTCCTCAGTAAAGGTCTCACCTTCATCTCCTGAAGCCCCCAGATCAATGAATTCAACACGTGTTGCGATATTGAACTTTCCTTCCGCTGCCTCGGCCTCTGAGCTTACTTTTTCTGTCAAGACTCCCACTCACCCTCCGAGGACTACTCCCGCCTCTGACACACCCCATCCACCTGGACACAGCGTGCTGGTCTGTTACCCGCCATCGATCTCTTTATTTCCAACTGCTGCTGGGACATTGACCGCCTCAACCTGTCCACGCCTCCCTCCCTCACTCCAGCCTCTTATCCTCCCCAGCCTCTCACCCTCCCAACATGCAGTCCTCCACTCCCTCTGCTCTAACTCAAACCTCATCACAAGGAGTGGTAGTCTGGCGCACTGACCTCTACACTGCTGAAGCCAGGTGCCAACTTGGGAACACCTCCTCCTACTGCCCTCTTGACCATGACCTCACCTCCCATCACCAAATCATCAACTCCCAGATCATCCACAACTTCATCACCACAGGGGATCTCCCACCCACAGCCTCCAACCTCATTGTTCAGACCGCACCGTCTGGTTCTACCTCCTACCTAAAATGAACAAGCCTGACTGCCCCAGTCAACCCATCGTCTCAGCCAGCTCCTGCCACTAAGCTTATCTCTGCATATCTTCTTTCCCATCTATCCGCTCCACCCTCTGCTCCGACCTATCACCATCACCCCCCCACCACCTTCATCTACCTGTTGCATTCCCAGCTCCAACCCCCCTCCCATTTATCTCTCAGCCCCCTTGGCCCTCTCCCACATTCCAGATGAAGGGCTTCTGCTCAAAACGTCGACTCTCCTGCTCCTCAGATACTGTCTGAACGGCTGTGCTTTTCCAGCACCGCACATTTTTTGACTCTGATCTCCAGCATCTGCAGTCCTCACTTTTTCTTCCTTGCTGATTAAATCAATTTGCTTTTTTAAACAGCCTTGCCCTCAGTTATTTAGGCTCCAAACTCTGTTTAGGGAAGGAATTCCACTTTGCTCTCTTTTCTCTCTCTTCAGTTAAGACACTCCTTGAAGCCTCTTTATTTTTATTTATACTTTTGTGGGATATGGACATCAGTGGCTGGCCAGCCTTTATTGCCCATCCCTAGTTGCCCTCTGCTATTTACAAAGCTTTTGGGACATCTGCACTGATACCTTACGTAATTGGATAGTAAAATGTTGTCAGCCAACAGTCCCTTGAAGCACATTGAGGCATTTTTCTGCATTAAGGATGTTGTATAAATTCAGGATTTTCTTTGTTGTTGTTGATTGGACTGAAGAGACCCTGAAACATTTGGGACTGTCACAGCCGAGTCAAGATGGCTGTGGAGCAGGAGTTCCTCCGCTCCTATTTCCTTCTCTTTTTTCTCCCCTTTTTTCTCTTTTTCTCCCCTTTTGGTCTCTCAGTGGGTCTCAGCCTGATCGCTCAGTGGCTTGTGGCAGGCCCTGCCCTGGTCTGTCAGCGCCCCGTGATGGGTCACAGGCTGGTCCCTCATGACTTGTGGTGGGTCCCGGCCTGGTCTCTCCACGGTTGATGGCAGGCCCCGGCCTGGTCTCTCCACGGCTTATGGCAGGCCCCAGCCTGGTCTCTCAGCAGTTTGTGGTGGGTCTTGGCCTGGTCTCTCCATGGTTTGTTGTGGGTCTCGGCCTGGTCTCTCTGCAGTTTGTGCCAGGCTCCGGCTTGGTCTCTCGGCAGTTTGTAGCGGGTCTTGGCCTGATTTCTTAACCGTATGTCGGCCAGTCACAGTGGCTCATGGAGGTTTCTTGGCTCAGCATGCAAGTAGATCCTCCTTGCGTATGTTCCCAAAGCCCCGGGGGGAGATTGGAGATTAGTGATTAGTGATGGTTTCTGCAGCAGCGGCATCGAGGACAGACAGCAGAGGTCTCCCGGAGAACGAGATAAGTGGAGGACGCATCAAAGACTTTTGAACTTTTAACTTATTCCTTTATTTTCCAAGTTTAGATAGGAAAGACTTTAATACTAATATTACCCTATTTCATTTTTTTTCTACTACTCTATGAAGTAACTTTTTAACTCCCGTTCCTCTTATTCCTTTGTACTGAAATTTGTTTTTTAATACACTTCAGTTTTTTTTAATTACCTAGGATGACGCTATGTGTGGTGACATTATACAATTTTCACTGTACTCCTGTACTTGTGTACTTACTTATGCATGACAATAAGACATCTAAAAATCTAAAATCTAAATCTAAACATTGATCTTTCTGACAAGGATGATTCTACCGAATGGAGGGGAATGCTTTAAAGGTCACCAATTAGATATACTAGTGTTCTTCAATACCATTATTCTTTCAACGTAGATTTATTGTCGAAAACAAAAATGGTCTCCTTTCTTAGGTCATAGTCATAGAGTCATACAGCACGGAAACAAACCCTTTGGTCCAACCAGTCTGGGCGGACACAAGCCCAAACTATACTAGTCCCACCTGCCTGCTTTTGGCCCATATCCCTCTAAACCTTTCCTATTCATGTATTTACTTAAGTGTGTTTTAAACGTCGTAACTGTATCCATATCCATCACGTCCTCAGAAAGTTCATTCCACATGCGACCAACCCTGTGTGCAAACGGTTTCCCCCCATGCCTTTTTTAAATCTCTCTCCTCTCATTTTAAGTAAGTGTTTAAATCCACTTTTAAATCCATGGTTAAATCCACCACTCTTGAAATCCCTTATCCTATGGAAAATACACCTACCATTAATCTTATCTATACTCCACATGAGTTTATAAACCTCCATATGGTTACCTCTCAACCTCTTACACTCCAGTAAGAAAATGTCCAGCCTATCCAGCCTTTCTTAATCACGCAAACCTGCCATACACTGTAACATCCTAGTAAGTCTTCTGAACCCTCTCCAGGTCAATAATATCTTTCCTATAACAGGGCGACCAAGCCTGGACATGGTACTCCAGAAGCGGCCTCACTAATGTTGTGTATGACCTCACCATGATGTCCCAACTCCTATCTTGCATATAGCTCTTATACCTAATCTAAGTAAAGGCTCAATGAGATTTAGAGTTAAGTAGATCTGGAACCAGACCCAATTATTGATGATCAGGCTATTGGTATTGACTCCTTACATTAGTTGGCTTTGTATTCCACACTGTCAAGTAAAGTCCAGCTTCTTCACTGTACTGATAGCCTAGACGATGTCCAAGTCTGATGTGCAACTTTTCAGCACTATTGTGAGGGACCACAGACCCTATCCAGTGTACCATTACTTCTGAATATCACATGGAGTGAGCTGAATTGATTGCACTTTATATCTATATCACTGGTGACTTTAGGAAGAGAGTGGGCCAGATCACCCAACTGGTGCTTGATTGAAGAAACACATCATTATCTTTTTCTTGTCAATTCATTGAATGTGAGCATTGATAGCATAGCAGGCATTTATCACTGGTATGAAGATCTGCTTTTAAGTTGCATAGAAGAAACTTTGTAAAAATGGACATTGCAGACTGCAAGATGACTGCCTCAGCTTTTAGAAACTCAAGCTTGATGAATTGCTAGAAATCCAAAGTGAATAAGAAATGGACATCCGAGACAATACAAAGGGATTTTGACATTTGCTAATATTAAGGATTACTCCAAGACCAATGAGACCACTTCTCCAATTTTGGCTCAATGCATGTCAAACACGAGATTAAAGGAACTCCACTGACACTTTCACTGTAAGAGAATGCATGAAAAGTTTCAATCTAGATGCTGGGGAGAACACAACTGCTTGATGGGTTTACCATGACGCATTATTTCGGACCATGACTGTGAAGTTTGACAGCAGCCATTTTATTGCAAAGTGAAGAAAGGGCAGTTAAAATGATTATTTCACTGGAATTATTACAGCTATCTCTAGAATCATCTTGAAACATCATGAGTGGTACAGTAACTCAGTGGTTAGCACTGCTGCCTCACAGCACCGGGGTCCCAGGACCAATTCCAGCCTCAGGCGACTATGCGGAGTTTGCACATTCTCCCTGTGTCTGTGTGGGTGCTCTGGTTTCCTCCCACAGTCAAAAGATGTACAGGTTAGGTGGATTGGCCATGCTAAATTACCGATAGTGTCCTGGGATGTACAAACTAGATGAATTAGCCATGAGAAATACAGGGTTACAGGGATGTGTAAATTTGGGAGGGAAGCTCAATGGGCTGAATGGCCTGCTTCCACACTGTAGGATTCTATGATATATTGATATAATGATCAAATAGGCAACTGTCATATCCTGTCTTCTGCCTAAATTCTTCTCTCAAAAGCTGCACCCTAAATAGTAACCATACCGGCTGCCTGTAACATATACCAGCAGCTTATGTGGCAAAAACATTGCATGTGATTAAAGCCAGTGGTTATGTGTGAACATCAAAGGATAACATTCCTCAGCTGGCAGATCAAGGGGAAGTATAGTCAGTCAGGGTCTATCATGTTGGTTTACTGAGAGAATTCTACTCCCCAGTGTAGCAGCAGAATTTTGGTTGTGCAAAGTACATTTGGATAAGGTGATGCATCTCAATGTTTATTATGGAGGTTTGACAATGAGGCTTCATTGCGATGGATATGAGTTCCTTCAATCAAATTTCAAACCTTCCCCACAGATTAGCTGCTCATTCATCTTCATTTCGTTCATTTGCAGGACATGGGGGTCACTGGCTGGGCAACATTTATTGTCCATCCCTAGTTGCCTTTAAGGATGTAGTGTGAGCTGTCTGGTCAAACTGATGCAGTCAATCTGCTGTAGGCATACCCAAAATGTCCTTAGGGAGGGAACTGCAGCGTTAACATTGCCACCTCACGGCACCAGGGAGACATGTTAGATTCCAGTTTTGGATGACTGTGTGGAGTTTGCACGTTTGCCCCGTGTCTGCGTGAGTTTCTTCCAGGTGCTTCGGTTTCCTCCCAAGTTCAAGATGCACAGATTCAGTGGATTGGCCATAGTTAATGCAGGGTTACAGGGATAGGGTGGGTCTGAATAGGATGCTCCTCAGAGGATTACCACAGACACAATGGACTGAATAGTCCCTATCTGTCAGGATCTTAGGATTCTACATGGGAGATTCTTAAAGGAAGATGTCAACTTCGCACCACTGTCTCCTGGAGGGCAAATCAAATTATATTGTGGTATTTTTAAAGTAGTACCAAGGATCATTGAGCAAATGTCTGAATGTTTAATTATATAAGACTTTTGTTTCAAACTTTAATTATTAGCAATCTATCCTCCACCAATTTTGCATTTTGCCTGTTTTTGCGCATGTGTGCATCTGTGTCACAGAAACTGGGACCATTGTTTTAGCTTTCAATAACTTTATACATATTTAGCTGAGTAAATTTTCTTTACTTGTTGACTCAAAAAGAAACCTTCTGGATAGTTCTTTAGTCAGTACATGAACAGTTCAGTATATACACCAGATTGAAAAGTTACAAGTTCATCTTTTCAATCTTAAGCACACCCACTACAATGAAACAATGAGCATAAAAACTCAGTTGTAACATTGTCCACCACTAACTGTCCACTGCAGTCTTCCTGTAGATATTTTTGAATCAATCTGTTCAGAGATGCTATTACACACTTTTGGAGCAAGTAGCATTTGAACCTGAGGTCCTGTAATCCTGCTGGAGTTCAGTCTGGCTGAAAAAATGCATGTTTAAAATGTTTGTTACCTTGTCAGTTGCCTGGTTGACTGCTGAACTACAGAGGATTGCTTTGATCAGCTGGCTATGGGACTGATCAAAGTTCGGCATATGTCGCACGGTTCATTCTGAAGTACATAAAAGATTTTTGCCTGCCATGTCATTAAGTCATACAGTACAGAAGCAGACCCTTTAGTCTAACTTGTCCACACCGACCAGACATCCCAATCTGACCTAGCCCCATTTACCAGCATTTGGCCCATATCCTCAGAACTTTTCCTATTCATGTACCCAGCCAGATGCCTTTTAAATGTTGTAATTGTAACCGCCTCCACCACTTCCTCTGACAGTTCATTCCATACGCCCTCTATGTGATCCTTTATAAATCTTTCCCCTCTCAGTTTAAACTTTCACAGTCTCTGCTGAACCAGGGTTAGCCTCATGCTTTGATGGTGATCACAGAGTCTCCTAAAGGACACAAATTACGCTGATATGCTATTCTGTTGCTGTTGATGCCTGACAATGTTTTGGGCTGCTCAATATGTCTTTATGATACATGTATAGATAAATATATTAATATTAATATTGAGAAAGTGCATCACTATATAATAGTGGATACCTTCTTGGTGAAGAATAAACCTTTAGCATCACATGGACTTTGCAGTTATCACTTTTGCTAATGTTATCATGGCACTTAACTGCAACAGATTGGTTGTGGCAGACAAGATCAAGTAGGTTCCTTCTGTGTGTTGAGTCAACTTAGTGCTACTGGGATAACCTTTCATTTTGCAGGTTGAAATTCCACTGTTCATTATGGCTTCTGCCAATAATGTTCCACAAGGTTCATCACCAGTTGAGAGTAATTGCGGTGCCAACTGGTGGTTTCGTTCGCTTCATCTGACCTGAAGCCACAAGACTTCACAACACCCTGAGCTAATCTCGTCGATCCCAGATCATTCCGCCTGATTGCACATGCTGTTTGTTTCTGTCTAAAGGCCATATCCCAAAGTGATACAGGACCAATATTTTCTTTAAAGCTTATCTACTCAGCAAAAACAGTTTATTTCAAATTGTTTCCGATAAATTATTTTTCATGGTTGTGCATGCATGTAATTTATCACAGAACAAAGACTGCATGTGAAATTTCAAGACATACAAAAAAGTGGATACAAAATTAGCTGAGTGTTTTTAAAAAACAGAGAAATAGTAAACGGCTTTTTTTTCTGGCTGGAGGAAGGTTTACAGTAGAGTTCCCCAGGGTCAGTATTGGGACCCTTGCTTTTCCCGATATACTCTGGATTTTGGTCTTTGGGGACAATTCCAAGGTTCGTAGATGACAATAATCAGAAGGACATTGGCAAGTTGGGTGAATAGGTGGTTCAATGAGGTTCAATGAAGAGAAGTGTGAGGTGATGCACTTTAGTCAGAAGAATGTGGAAAGACAATGTAAACTAGAGAGTACAGTTTTAAAGGTGGTGGAGGGACAGATGAACCTGGGGGTGTATGTGCATCGATCATTGCAGGGGGCAGTGTAGATGGGGAGAGCAGTTAATAATGCATACATTATGGTGCTCTCAGCTTTATTAGTAGGGTATAGAATACAAGAGTTGTGGTGTGGGGAGGGGCCGGAGGGAGTGTGTTTAATTTGTACAAGACACTTGTTAGACCTCAGCTGGACAATTGTGGGCACTATATCATAACAGGGATGTGAACACATTGGAGAGAGTACAGAAGCAATTTCCAAAAAGTGGTTGCAGAAATGAGAAACTTTAGTGATGAGGATAGTTTGAAGAAGTTGGGACTGTTCTCCTTGGAGAGAGGGCGATTGAGAGGAGATTTAATAGAGGTTTTCAAAATCATGAGCAGGCTAGATACAGTAGATACCTCAGTAGATAGAGAGAAAATGTTCCCACTCATAAAAGAAAGAACGAACAAGATGGCATAGGTTTAAAATGGTGTACGAATGAAGTGAGGATGATATGAGAGAAACCTTTATCGCACAGAGGGTTGTTGGGGTATGGACTTCACAGCCTGGAAATGTGGGGGAGGCACTCAGAGGGTATTGGATGAGTATTTGTACAGAAATAGTGTGCAAGGACATGGGAAAAGGCAGGAGATTGGCACTAGGTATGAGAACTGATGCAGACAGAATGGGCCAAATGGTCTCTTCCTGTATTGTAACAATTCTGTGACATTAAAGAATCAGTTTAGTGGGCGGCATGGTGGCACAGTGGTTAGCACTGCTGCCTCACAGCGCCAGAGACCCGGGTTCAATTCCCGCCTCAGGCGACTGACTGTGTGGAGTTTGCACTTTCTCCCCGTGTCTGCGTGGGTTTCCTCCGGATGCTCCGGTTTCCTCCCACAGTCCAAAGATGTGCAGGTCAGGTGAATTGGCCATGCTAAATTGTCCGTAGTGTTAGGTAAGGGGTAAATGTAGGGGTATGGGTGGGTTGCGCTTCGGCGGGTCGGTGTGGACTTGTTGGGCTGAAGGGCCTGTTTCCACACTGTAAAGTAATCTAATCTAAATAGTTTACTCTTTACAACAAGCACTAGACTTAAATGATTATTTTCCAATCGGCAGCCCATAAACGATCAGACTTATTAAACTGAGCATCACAACTTGCCCTAGTGAGATCTCAACTCATGGGACAGGATTTTCCATTTTATAATTAAAGCGAGGGGCCAGATATCTTTTTAAGGACACCCACACACACCAGCACCAGGCTGGCCAAGGGGAAAGCCTGCTAGGCTTCTCAGCCAATCACTTCCTGGGCCATCAAAGAGCTGTCCTGCCACCAACCAATCAATGCAGCAGTACCACTTCATTGCAACAGTACTGTCCTAGACCAGTAGATAAAGAATGTGACTTTGACTAGGAGCTGGTGGGTTGGAATCATAGAGTGCAGATTGCCAGGGAAGAGGTGGGCCAGAGGCAAGGGGGAGGGAGTGATTTTCATATGCAATCCCTCCACAGACAGATATCCAGGCCCTACAAAACCAAAATTGGTGCAGATCAAGGCCACTAGAACCCCCAGCCTTGTTGGTAGGTTGCTGTGTTTTGCCAAGAATGTCACTTTTCCCATTCAGAGGCTAAACGGCACAATTAGCTCGAGTGCCAATGTCTACAATCAACTGGACCATCTTTTATCCCATCTTCATTTCTGAGGGTTGGGGCCATAGACCAATCTAATGGGCAAAATACTGCAGTGATTTGTCATTGCCTTCTGTAAGATTGCTAACCAGAAGACTATCCCCTGCCAGCAGGCTAATAATCAACTTGCCTGATCACCTTCCAAGGCTAACAAGTTCCAGTGTGGGACTCAACCTCATTGCTTTTAACCATACTACCAATGAGCCACAGGATCTCTCTGTCTCTTGGATCAATCTTCCATAACCATGCACTCAGTTACAAACTACAGCAAGAACTAACAATGATAGCTACACAGTAAATGTACTAAACACAGAAAGGAAAATTATTGTATAAATGTACTGAGGATAATTACAAAATGTTTAAAAGAAATTTAGATAAGTACATGAATTATAAATGTTTGGAGGGATAAGGGCTAGCGCAGGCAGGTGGGACTAGTTTAGGTTGGGATTATGTTCAGCTTGGAACGGTTGGACCGAAGGGTCTGTTTCCGTGCTGTATGACTTTATAACCACAGGAATGCTCCACTATTTGAGGCTATTAGGCCCATCATGTCAGCAGTGGCAAAGAGTAATAGAGTCAAACATCATAAAAGATTTATGAAATCTTTACTGGTATTATGAAAATAACAAGCTTTCAATTTCCTGGACGCTGAAACATGCATTGTTAGGCTAGAAATGCTGCACAATTGTATCATTAATGCTCAATCTAAAACTGCATGTCCAAAAGTCATTACAAAACTAAACAATTATTAGGTCTCTACATAGTGGGAATTTTATTACATTTCCGACGTTCAGAACATGGTTAGGCATATTTACTAAGTTGTAAGTTTGATAAAAAGTGAGAGAGAACATTGGTCAATTTCCTGTTGTACACATTGGGGCATTGCAATGGAATTGTTTGTCTGCTATTCTAATGAGAATATAACCCAATCAAATTAGGTGAGCTAATGTCTAAATTATAAATTCTGTTTGGCATGCTAACATCATTGTTCGATTTCACCTTATTTATTGTTGCATTTTAGGCAAGGCCACTGAGTTTATTAACCTGCATGGTTCCCTGCTCCATAAAGTCCCCCATTGACATATCATATTCTCAAGTCCAAAACCATTCACCTCACTGCCCTCCCTACCTCGGTAATTTTCTTTTAGCTGCACAAACATTCAACAGCTCTGGTTTCTACCAACTCTAGTCTCTTGCACTCCCCATCTCTTTTCACATCACCGTTAACCACTATGCCTTCAGCCAGTTAAGCCTTGTAAAACATGTTTGCCTCACATTATCTTTGTTTTCCATTAAAACCCTCTTTACAAGTCATTTTTTGTCAAAGCACCTTGAAAGATTATATTGTACTGTGCTGTGTAATTTGTTCTTGTTCCTTTATTTACCATATTAAATTCTCAGAAAAATAAATGATAAGCAGTCCAATCACACTGTAACTCTGTGGTTTATTTACTTAACATTTATTTCTGTGAAGTTTATCCATTTTTGTTTTTTTTAATCAAAGAACTGGCCGGTGTGACTGTTTTATAACACACACTGGATTCTTTTTATAGTATTTTCCTTACATGGAGATTTTACAGGCCCTATGCACAGCACAAAAGTACATTTAAAAGGCACAGTTTTTGGCATTTTCATCCAGAGATATCATAGATGGAAACTGCCATATTGATAAAGTACGGCACACACTTCTGAGGTAATCATTAAAGAGTAAGAGATCTTTAATCTGCATTTAATTGTGGCATCTTTATGTTCCAGGAGTGTCTTGTGCTCATATTGAAGACCTGGATTTTCCTCCACTCACCCAATGTTTATATGATCAGGGAGGAGTCTAGTTTCCTGTGAGCCCCTGTTGTTTCCACCAATCCCAAGTTACAGGAAGGGAAAAGTGGCGCCAGTGCCTTGCATGACCGCAGAAATGATTGTGTTACTTCATTAAGAGTTGATTACATGAAGAAGAGAAAGTGAGGATTGCCGATGCTAGAGAGTCAGAGTCGAGAGTGTGGTGCTGGAAAAGCACAGCAGGTCAGGCAGCATCCAAGGAGCAGGAGAATCGACGTTTCTTCTTGATGAAGAGCTTATGCCCGAAATGTCGATTCTCCTGCTCCTCGGATGCTGCCTGACCTGCTGTGCTTTTTCAGCACCACACTCTCGATTATGTGAATGAGTCAAGGTTCAGAATGACCACATGGCCAGTAACCATGAGGAGTCTATGCTGTAGCACGCGCAAAGTAAAGATACATACAATCATTGCTCTGCATCAGTTTCACCATTCAGTAAACATGGCTGAGATTTACAAGTCATAGAGTCACAGAGATGTACAGCATGGAAATAGATTCTTCAGTCTAACTCGTCCATGCCAACCAGATATCCCAACCCAATCTAGTCCCACCCAGCCCATATCCCTCCAAACCCTTCCTATTCGTATACCCATCCAGATGCCTTTTAAATAGCATAATCATACCAGCCTCCACCACTTCCTCTAGCAGCTCATTCCATACACAAACCACCCTGTGCATGAAAAAGTTGCCTCTTAGGTCTCTTTTACATCGTAAATTGAACCCAAAACTCTTATCTATCCTGTATGAGCCTAGTAATTCCACATTGAAGTGAGCAATACAAGAATACAATATGGTGATCAGGTAACTTTTCCAAAGAAAATGAAGGCAATGTGAGTTTGAGAGCCACAGGACAAAGCCTCAGTCAAGATTTAAAGCATAACGGATGTCATGTTTACACCAGGGTCCCAGATGGGAGAAAATGGACTCTGGTTAAGCATCAATTGGTTGATTTGTAAGCTGGCTGGGTTGGTTGCCCATCTGGGCGGTTCCAAATTGGGATGTAGAAGGAGCAGGGCACCGAGACTACCTCAGGTATCATTCTCATGTAAAACAAAAGCGCGCACAAGAAAAAAGCCTGAGCTGCAGCTGAAAACAGCAAAGGGAAGAATTTTTTACTGCTGAGTCTTCATACAGAGTGACCTCATAATTTTAGAATCATAAACAGCAATAACATTTACAAAATACATGTAAGGCAATTATCAAACTCCCCAACATGCACTGGGAGGGCACAGATCTCCTATCTGAAACTTGTGTTTTTAAGCAAAGAATGGAGCAATGGTTTTTAAATTTGATCCTGGAAATGGATAATCAAGTAGTGAAAATAAAGATAGCCATTGGGAACAAGGGGTTTCATAAAGTCTGAAGATGATTTGAAAGATCCAGTTAAGCAGTAGGAAATGCTGGAGGGATCAGTTTCACAGAAAAGTGATCTTTAGAATTCAGTGTCAAAAGTTGATGCCTTATGGCAACAGTCACAAGAATCAATTCATCGGTCCATGAGTGGGTTCTGTGGCAAGAACAAGATCTGTGATTTCTCAGAGGCTGAGCAGATAATAGAGCTGGTTATATCTTTAACACCCATTGAAGTTTTCCCAAAAGATCTCTTGGGGAAAACGGATCTCTTGGAGATCATGACATTGCTGTGCTACTAAGAGATAGCAGGAAATATAAAAGTGTATTAGATTAGATTAGATTACTTACAGTGTGGAAACAGGCCCTTCGGCCCAACAAGTCCACACCGCCCCGCCGAAGCGCAACCCACCCATACCCCTACATCTACCCCTTACCTAACACTACGGGCAATTTTAGCATGGCCAATTCACCTGACCTGCACATTCACCTGACCTGCACATCTTTGGACTGTGGGAGGAAACCGGAGCACCCGGAGGAAACCCACACAGACACTGGGAGAATGTGCAAACTCCACACAGTCAGTCGCCTGAGGCGGGAACTGAACCCAGGTCTCTGGCGCTGTGAGGCAGCAATGCTAACCACTGTGCCACCGTGCCGCCCACATTGTAGCTGAACAATGAAATCTGTGAGCATCAGATACAGTCTGCAATACTGTGTTGATGCACTGGCGCCAGGATGCTGAAAGCAAGTAAATGTTGCAAGTGTGGTCTGTTGCAACCACTCCACAGGTGGCCTGTGTTCTCAGACGTTTGCATGTCATGCATTGCAAAAGGACAGAGTTCATCCTTGAAAGAATCTCATTTCAGAGGCTGCACAATAATATGGTGGAACATAAAAACTTGTGTAGAATACTGATAGCAACAACAGGGAGGGAGTGTCCAGAGACCTCCATAAGAATAAGTGTGCAGTGAGCTTAAATCCGACTAAATCGGAACATCTAATGGATCAGCATTGTGGAGAAACAGCAGCCAATTCAGGCAACTGCACAGCATTCCAACTGTGCAAAGAGATACTTGGGTAATGACGATGTGGAAGACCATCTAAACAACAATCCAATGTTGAAAAGCTGTGGCAGTAGAGTCCTAGTTTATATTTAAGGCTGAGATCAATACATGCTTAACATAAAACAAAGAACCGCAAATATTTAAGGCTGAGATCGATAGATTCTTAAAATAAAACAAAGAACCGCAAATGCTGGAAATCTGAAATAATGACTGAAGGAAGGAAAGAACAGGCTGTACCCACAGGGGATGCAGTTCCCTTGAAATGTAGAATACATTTTAGTATAAATAAAGCAGTTTTGCAAAAATCTAGCAGAGTCAGATCAAAGTCACCTGTAGGTAAAAGGAAACCCTCCTAATACAGTATAGATAATGCCAAAGAGAGACCTAAGTAATATAAAAGTGGAACCAAACCAAAACCATGCTACTCCTGAAACCTGAATTTTCTCAAAAGCTAGATTATAAAAAAGACTGTGATACCCCATAGGATTAGCAAGGTAAAAATGTCACGTTGTCCTCTAAGGTGTACGCACAAGGGCAGTATTTTAATTGATACATCACTGCATCGAATAATATGGAATGCAATAGCAATCAAAGTTTGAATAAGGTCCTGCAGGACAGTGCTGCAGGCAGTATCTAATTACAGAATGCAGTGACAGCTGAATGAATGAACATATATGCAGGTCTGCTCCTCTTCCTTATAATGGTTTCCATTCTGTAATAGCTATCAGAGCTATAAACTCATTATTCAAGTATTATCACCTTATCAGCCACGTTTTGCGCCAATTGTCATGATACTAAAAGAAAATTCACACACAATATTGAATTCTAAACTAACACAAGTACAACAACTTGTCCTTCAGCGTTCTTTACTTCCAGCATTTACGTTCTTTGAAATGTTCTGTCTAGAAAATGTTTTGCTTTTTTTTATTGTCAATTAGTTAGAAGAGGACATTACACATTACAGAATCTGGCATTTAGGCTACAGTGCCTTGAATTAAACCTGCCATCTAAAAGTTACCTATCACCTATCAGCACATTGCAATTGCCTAGCAGGTACTCAGATATTCAGTCAATTAAGAGCTAAGTCAATAATCCAAAACAGCCAACCAGGCAGACAAATAGATAATCAGACAATCTTGGCCAGTCAGACAACTGGATGGTCATGTGAGTAGGCAGACAAACAGTTAGCCAGTTTAACCAGCCTATTAGTCAGACAGAAATACAGGCAAATGAGATAATAGGGATTAGCTTAAAATGGAAGAATTGAACATATTACCATCATTGAATCCCATATTATCAACATCCATAGAGTAACCACTGAACTTCAGTTGAACCAGTCACATAAATAAATTGACTATAAGAGCAGGTCAGAGGCCAGAAATTCTGTGGCAAATAATTCAGCTCCTGACTCCCCAAATCTGTTTGTCATCTGCAAGGCACAGTCAGGAATATGGTGAAATATTCTTTACTTGCCTGGGTGTATGCACCTTCAATACCACTCAAAAAGGTCAATGCCATTCAGGACAAAACAGCTACTGGGTTAGCAGCACACCCACCACTCCAGTGACTGAAGCACAGTGGCCATAGTGTGCAACATCTACAAGAGGCACCACACTCATCCAACAGCATCTCCAAACCCACAATCTATACCATCCAGAAAAAGGACAACAGATGCACTAAAGGTACTCCCAACACATTCAAATCACCCAGCATCCTGACTTGGTACTATATTGCCATTCCTTGGAGTTTGGAGTTTGCACGTTCTCCCCGTGTCTGCGTGGGTTTCCTCCGGGTGCTCCGGTTTCCTCCCACAATCCAAAGATGTGCAGGTCAGGTGAATTGGCCATGCTAAATTGCCCGTAGTGTTAGGTAAGGGGTAGATGTAGATGTAGGGGTATGGGTGGGTTACGCTTCGGCGGGGCGGTGTGGACTTGTTGGGCCAAAGGGCCTGTTTCCACACTGTAAGTAATCTAATATAATCTAATCTTTCATTTTCACTTGGAACAAAATCTTGGAACTCCTCTCTTAACAGTATTGTGGGTACACAAACCTCCCCAATGGGCTACAGAGATTCAAGATGGCAGCTCACTACCATCTTCTCAAGAATAATTAGGGGTGGGAATAAATGCGAGCTCAGTAAATGACACCCCACACCCATGAAAGAACAAAAGGAATAAAGTGCTTCAACAGGCTTGGCTAAATTCTAGACATAATGTCTGTCTTTGGTTTAAATGGGTAAATCCTGTGGAAGAATTTGTCTAGCAAATACAGGAAACAACCAAAAGGAATAGCCATTTCCTGCAACTCTAAGGTGATATCCACAATCAGGTCCATGTAAGAAATAAGTAACTGTGGACAAAGGTGAATTACATGAAGTAAACATCTGTTTTCTATTTGTCTTGCAATCCAGATTAAACTGAAGTTATCCATGGATACCTGATTCGTTGAGGGAAGGAACAAGATTGCCTGTAATCTTAAGAGGCATAACCTTTAAATTAGTGCCATGCTATTCAGGAATGATATCAGCTAGTAAATCTGGAACTCTCTTTCCAAAAAGAAATTGGAAATTAGGTCAATTGAACATGTCAAAACATGACTTGATAGATTTTTTGTTAGATAAGGGTATTAAAGAATATAGAATCAAGTAGGGTAAATTGAATTAGATATTGATCAGGCATGATCAAATTGAAAATGTAACAGGCTCCAGGGTTGAATGGCTGGCTCCTAATTTCCTATATTACACAGTCATGCCATTTTCCAAGCCCCTGCTAATCTTCAACAAAGTAAATTAGATTACATTCTCTACAGTATGGAAACAGGCCACTAGGCACAACATGTCCACACCAACCCTCTGAAGAGTAACCCACCCAGATCCATTTCCCTCTGACTAATTCACCTCGCACTATGGGCAATTTAGCATGCCCGATTTACCTGACCTGCACATCTTTGGATTGTGGGTGGAAACCAGAGCACCCAGGGGAAAACCACACAGACACAGGAGAACCTTCAAACTCCACCCAAGGTAGGAATCGAACCTGGGTCCCTGGCGCTGTGAGGCATTGGTGCTAACCACTGAGCCACTGTACTGCCCCCTTAATCAGGGTCTGATTGTAACTATGTAAATTACTGGGTTTGGAATGAGTTAAAGTTGACACACACAATGTTAATTTGAATCATCCTTCTTCCTCTTTTTGCCCACTGACAATGACAATCCACTGACTGACCATGTTTAACTGAACATCTGTTTGTCTATCTGATTGCCTGTGTTTCTGATTAATGATCTTTCTCCTTAACTAACTGAATATCTGACCACCTGCCAGACAATACGATTGTTATAAAGACTCCTCATTGCAATGTATTTTTGTGAAAAATAAACTAAGGTTCATGGCAGACAAATGTTTCAGGAAGAATATTATTGCACTTGTTCAAAACTTACTTGAAGAACCACAGAAGATTACGCTATAAAAGAGTACTCTTCAGCTTACATATCTGAACAGCTCCTGACTACAAAAAAAGCAACTATTACTCTATTTGCTCTCTGCCTAAAGTCCCATTACTTCCTCACTGATATAATGGCTATTACTTTATTAAAAGTCTCATTTTAACACAAGACATTAAGAGGTTTTTCTCTGTCAGGATTTGTTTAGGAGGGAAGCAACCAGGCAAGTTTCATCATCGTCATCACAACGCAAGATTGGAGAGGATATTTCCTCCGTGTGTACAGTTGAAGAATAATTATTTACCAGTTCCTCATTATAAACCAAAGATAACTTATTGGGGATTTTTTTTACTCACGCACTGAAGAAAATATATTACAATATGTCCATATGTCACAATAATATGTTGAAGGAAGGTTTCTGTCAATTCATACACTTGTAGACAGTAAAAGCTGGTTAGATTGCCCATAGAGAGGGTGCCACCTCATGACTTACTGTATCACAATGAAGAATGCTGTTACTACAACATGTTTTTAGTGCATTGGATGTCACATGTTTATCTTTGTCTTCATCCACTCCTGTTTTGATGCTTGTGATAAATATTATTTTGAAAAGTTATTGCTGTGGGATTTTTTATCTAATCTATAAAGTATTATGCCAAAATTGAAGGAGCACTGCTGGCCGGGAAACAAATTGCATGACCTAAGCATACAACAAACGTTTAGACCTATCTCAGAAAATTCATAAATCTGAAGTGCAAAGGGACTTGGGAGTCCTAATCAAAGATTCCCTTAAGGTAAACTTGCAGGTTGAGTCAGTAATTAGGAAGGCAAATATAATGTTGACACTTAGTTCAAAAGGACTAGAATATAAAAGCAGGGATGTATTTCTGAGGCTTCATAAGGCTCTGGTCAGACCACATTTAGAGTATTGTGAGCAATTTTGTGCACCATACCTCAGGAAGGAGGTAATGACCCTAGAGTGGGTCCAGAGGAGGTTCACGAGAATGACCCCAGGAATGAAAAGCTTAACATATAAGGAACATTTGAGGACTCTGGGTCTATACTCGATGGGGTTTAGAAGGATGAGGAGGGATCTAGTTGAAACTTACAAAATACTGAATGGCCTGGACAGAGGTATTAAGATGTTTCCATTGGTAGGAGAGACCATGACCTGAGGGCACAGCCTTAGAGGAAAGGGAAGACCTTTTAGAACAGAGATAAGGAGAAACTTCTTCAGCCAGAGAGTCAATGGAATTCATTGCCACTGAAGGCTGTAGAAGCCAGGTTAGTGAATGTATTTAAGACAGAAATAGATAGATTCTTGATTGTCAAAGAGATCAAAGGTTATGTGGAGTAAGCAGGAGAAAGGGGTTAAGAAACTTATCAGCCATGATTGAATGGCAGAGCACATTCGATGGGCTGAATGGCCTAATTTCTGCTCCTGTGTCTTATGGTCTGTCTCACTTTAATAATGACTGAGTTACAGGCAGTTCCCAAGTTACAAATGGATTCTGTTCTGGAATCCATTTACAAGTCAATTGGTATATAAGTTGGAACACAATGCAGGGTAATATAAAATAGCTGTTTGTAAGTGCAAAGAAATGTTCATATTTTGAATCTTTTTAAAATTACATCCTTGTATGGCAACACGTTCAGAAGTATGAACGTTCATATGCTGGACATTTGTAAATTGGGGACGCTTTGTATTAACAGCAAAGGTTAAAAAAATCTACTTGTTGCACCATTATGCTGTTCCAGCACTTAGACATTACCTGACTTCAATAAACTTCTTTTTCTATTGCCCCTTATTTAATTCACATTCCAGAACATTTATATTATTAAAAAGAACTCCTTCATTTCAGTAGAACTGCAGACCCAGATTATCATTATGGTGAGCAGGGTAAATGCTTGGGGTCAATGTACAGAAACTATTCTCCTGAAATATAACTTAGACCTAAAGGAACAGAGGCAACAATTGAAAGAGTGAGTTCAGTGTGCAGACGAAGGAGCAGCAGAATTAAGAGCAGTTGACATGAGGACCCAAAATAAGGGACATGAATAATTAACAAAAACAGAAATTGCTGGAGAAACTCAGCAGGTCTGGGCAGCATCTATGGAGAAAAAACAAAGTCCAGCGACCTTTCTTCAGTTAATTCTGTTTTCTGTCCACAGATGCTGCTAGACCTGCTGTGTTTCTCTTGCAAGTTTTGTTTTCATTTCAGATTTTCAGCATCTGCAGTGCTTTGCTTTATATGAGAATAATTAAATTGGGTTTTAAATCTAAAGTTTGGATTCCTGAGTTGTGTTTTTGTTAATTTAGGTAGTGATGCACATCTTGGTCCATAAGCAAACACCAGAATGCTTCCTGTATTTGTTTGGAAAACTGTGAAGTAATAGTAAGAAGTGATTCTATAGTTGTGAAACCAGCAGCTACAGACATGATTTCAGGATGGCACTCATCCACAGACTCTATCAACAAACACATCGACCTGGACCCAATATACCGGCCACTACAGCGGACAGCTCGAACTGACAACCGGAAGCAGCAGAGACAGGCCACTATAAATGCCGGAGGAAACAGCACAGAAGCGCTTCACAGGAGGCCCCCAAGCACTGAGGATGTCACCTAGACAGGGGACGAAACGTTTGCAAGACAAATTCCCAGCTCGGCGAACAGAACCACAACAACGAGCACCCGAGCTACAAATCTTCTCACAAACTATGATTTCAGGATGGTACGGTGTCTACCTGGAGTGAGAATCTGATTAAATGAGCAGGAGCCCTCGGCATCTGGAATTGAAAAGCTTTAAAAGGAGATGCCTGAAGTGGATCTGAACGAAAGCAGAAGTCTGCAGCACCATAAAAGGAGAGGCCAGGAACACAGTGGGACAGAATAAAATGAGAGTTTGGGACTGGAGAGAAGCAGTGTTCTGGTTTGTGATTGGCCTGTGAGTGTGAACTGCACAAAAGGAAAATGAAATCGCAAAATAGCCACCACAGGTCAATAAATCAAATCAGTCAAGGAGCTATGTGTACTAGTAACCTTTAAATTTAATTTTAATTAATCAACTATAAAGAAAAACTAGATCAGTCAATTCACATAAACTCAAAAGGCAATTGGACACAAGATTCAAATCCCACCACAGTAGGTGAATGTAAACTCAATCAATAAAATCTGGAATTGAAAGATAGTTCATGGCCACTACTACCAAGACAATCATTATTTGTTGTAAAAAACACTAATGCCCTTCAGGGAAGGAAATCTGTCATCCTTATCTGGTCTGGCCTACAAGTGACCCCAGACTCACAGCAATATGGTTGACTCTCAACTGCCCTCTCAAATAGCCTAGCAAACCACTCAGTTGTATGAACTGCTAGAAATGGTGAAAGGAATGAAACCAGGTGGCCCACCTGACAACATCCCAGGTACCAGAAATGGCAATGGCAAACACAGCCCTGTCGACCCTGCCCAATCCTCCTCAATAACATCTGGGGGCTAGCACCAAAACTGGAAGAGCTGTCTCATAGACTAGTCAAGCAATAGCCTGACATAGTCATACACACAATGCCCCAGTCACCACCATAACCATCTCTGATATGTCCACTGGCAGGGCAGACCCAGCAGAGGTGGCAGCACAGTAGTACACAGTTGGGAGTGGGTTGCCTTGGGACTCCCTAATATGAAGTCTCATGGCTTCAGGTTAAACACGGGCAAGGAAACCTCCTGCTGATTATCAAGTACCATCATCCTTCCACTTATGAACCAGTATACAGGCCAATCACAAATATTGAAAAACAATTGAAGGAAGCAGCAAGGGTGGCAAGGGCATAGAATGTACTCTTGGTGGGGAACTCCTAAATCCTGCAGCAAGAGAATCTTGGCAGTACCATTGCTGACTGAGCTGGAGTAATCATAAAGGACACTGCTGTTCGGCTGGGTCTGAGGCAGGTGGTGAGGGAATCAACAAGAAGTAAAAACATACTCAATCTCATCCTCGTCAATCTTCCTGTTACAGATGTATCCATCCAAGATGGACCATTGGAGTGAGACAAGGGAGGCAATAGCAGGGACTTTGGCAATAATTTTCTTCCCTGGCCACAGGACAGGTGCCAGAGGACTGGAGAACAATCAATGTGGTACTGTTATTCAAGAAGGGAAAAAGGGATAGAGCAGATAACTACAGGCCAGTCAGTCTAATCTCAGTGCTGGGGAAACTATTGAAAACAATTCTGACAGACAGACTTAATCTGCACTTGGAGGGTCAGGGATTAGTCAGGAAAGTCAGTATAGTTTTGTTAAGGGGGAGTCATGTCTGACTAACTTGATTGAATTTTTCAAACAGTTGCTCAGGTCTGTAGATGAGGTCATACTCTACTTGAACTTCAGCAAGGCTTTTGGTGAGGCCCTGCTTGGGAGGTGGATAGTGAAGATAAAAGTCCATGGGATCCAAGGAAATATGATAAAAGTCGGATAAAGAATTGGCTGAGTGGCAGGAGACAGATGGTGACAGCCGAGGGGTGTTTTTGTGACTGGAAGTCTGTATCCAGAGGGATTCTGCAGTGGTCAGTTTTTGAACCCTTACTGTTCATGGTACTGTATATATAAGCTATTTAGACTTGAATGTAGGAGGATTGATTTGAAAGTTCACTGATTATACAAAGATTCGTGGACTGGTTAATAGTGAGGAGGATTAGATTACAGGAGGATACAGACAGATTGGTCAGATGGCCTGGTCAGTGGCGGATTTTAATACAGAGAAGTGTAAATTGATGCACTTGGATAGAACAAACAAGGAAGGACGCACATGTTGAAGAGCAGAACCCATGGGAAGCACTGACGATCAGAGAGACCTTGGTGTCTATGTCTACCCCGGTCCATTAAGGTAACACAGAAATAAAAATAAAAATTGCTGGAAAAACTCAGCCGGTCTGGCAGCATCTTTTGGTTTTCATTAAGGTAACATGACAGCGAGATAAAGTGGTTCAGAAGGCATTTGGGATGCTTGTCTTTATTTGCCAAAATGAAGAGCTTAGGAGCAGGGAGGTTATGCTGGAACAGTACAAAACTTTGGTTAGGCTGTAGTGGAGCACAGCTATTGTGTGCCGCACTGGAATGTACATTAAAGCAGGGATGTGGCACCCAGAGCAGCTGGAGAGTTTTGGTTATGAAGACAGATTGGACAAACTGAGGTTGCTTTCCTTGATCAGAGGGGAATGAACAGGGACATGATGGAGCTGTATAAAATTGTGAGAGGCATTGAAAGGATAAGGAGGGAGCAACATTTCCCCTTGGGGGAGGGATCAATGACCGGGGCACAGGTTTAAGGTATTGGTAGGAGGTTGAGAGGAAAAGTGAGGAAACTCTTTTTCACCCAAAGAGAGAATCTGGAACTTACTGCTTGTAAGGTGTGGTGGAGGCAGAAACACTCATAACATTTGAGAAGTACTTAGATGGACACTTGCAATGCCAAGGCATGCCAGGATATGGGCCAAGTCTTTGCAAAGGGGTTAGAATAGTTAAGTGGCTTTTTTGACTGACACAGAGTCAATGGGCCGAAGGACATTTTTCTGTGTTGTAGACCAATGTGACTCTATGAGTATCATTAGGAGTTATCACTGTACACTCCACTCCACTGTGGAGAAGAGGTCCTGTTTTCACATTGAGAACGCTCTCCATTGTGTTGTGTGATAAAAGACAAGGCTGAATCATTTGCACCAAATTCAGTCAGAAGTGCCGAATGAATGATCCATTTAGCCTCCTTCAGAGGTCCTGAGCATCACAGATGCCAGTCTTCCCCCAATTCAATTCACTCCACATGACACCTACTCACTGACGTTCAGTGTGGGATCTGCCAGGGCCACTCAGTTCCAGACCTCATTATAGACTTAGTTCAAACATGGACAGAACAGCTGAATTTCAGAGGTGAGATTAAAGTGACTGCACTTAACATCAAGGTGTCAAGATACCAAAACTGAAGTTGAAGGGCATCAGGAGGAAAACCCTCCTGCTGATTAGAGTTATACTGAGCTCAGAGGAAGATAGTTGTGATTGTTGGAGGTTAATTATCCCAGCTCCAAGACATCTTTGCGGGATTTCCTCAAAATAGTATCCTCATCCTAACCAACTTCAACTGGTTCATCAAAAGCCTTTCATCCATCATAAAGTGAGGATGTTTGCCAATGAGTTCAGCACCACTCTCAACGCCTCAGATATTGAAGTAATCCTCGGCCAAATGCACCAAAACCTGAAAAAATACCCAGGCGTGGACTGACAAGTGGCAGGAGATATTTGTGCCACACAAGTGCCAAGCAATGAGTATCTGGGAGGACTAGGTAGGAAGTGCACAAGTCCATGGAATGCCTCTCCTCCACCAACTGGTGTTCAGCCCTGAATGTAATCTTTTTACATGGTTTCTTTGGGGAGCTTCCAGCACAGCAGCTGGCTCTGTTGTTTGGTATGGAGAAGGAAGATTGGGCAGCAATGCTGATTGGCAATTCTATAGTTTGTACACAGCCTGGAAATGCTGCATTGTCAGTTGTGAACTCAGGATGGTACACTGAGTCGGTGAAGCCTGGTAGATAAAGGAATATGACCTGCAGGAAAACTCTACGGAGCTAAGAAAGACACTAATGCAGGACCTCAAAGGAAGTAAGTGAGTATAGAAGCAAGGAGGTTCTTCTGCAGCTGTACAGGGCCACGGTGAGATCACACCTGGAGTATTGCGTGCAGTTCTGGTCTCCAAATTTGAGGAAAGACATTCTGGCTATTGAGGGAGTGCAGCATAGGTTCACGAGGTCAATTCCTGGAATGGCGGGACTACCTTACACTGAAAGACTGGAGCGACTGGGCTTGTATACCCTTGAGTTTATACTGGATTAGTGGTGCTGGAAGAGCACAGCAGTTCAGGCAGCATCCAACGAGCAGCGAAATTGACGTTTCGGGCAAAAGCCCTTCATCAGACTGAGAGGGGATCTGATTGAGACATATAAGATTATTAAAGGATTGGACACTCTGGAGGCAGGAAACATGTTTCCGCTGATGGGTGAGTGCTGAACCAGAGGACACAGCTTAAAATTACGGGGTAGACCATTTAGGACAGAGATGAGGAGAAACGTCTTAACCCAGAGAGTGGTGGCTGTATGGAATACTCTGCCCCAGAGGGCAGTGGAGGCCCAGTCTCTGGATTCATGTAAGAAAAAGTTGGATAGAGCTTTCAAGGATTGTGGAATCAAGGGTTATGGAGATAAGGCAGGAACAGGATACTGATTAAGGATGATCAGCCATGATCATATCGAATGGTGGTGCAGGCTCAAAGTGCAGAATGGCCTACTCCTGCACCTATTGTCTATTGTAATATCCTGGTGTCACTCACTAGCAAGAACAGAAATAAGAAGATATAGCAGATAAATGCATGGCTGGCAAGATACTGCAGAAAAGAGGTCTTTGGATTTCTGAAACGTTGGGATTGGTTCTGAATTAACTTCACGTGACACGACATAGGAGTAGGCCATTCAACCCTTCAATCTGTTTCACTGTTTAACAAGATCATGGCTGCCTAATGCGTGGAGTGTGGTAAATAAGGTTGGTGAGCTGTAGATGCAGATTGCACTGCGGGAATGTGGCAGCAACAGAGGCCTAGCTCAAAAATAGGACAGGAGTGGATTCTAAATATATCTGGATACAAGCTGTTCAGGAAAGATCGGGAAAGAAAGAAATTAAGAGGGTTGACAGCATGGACTAACAATAATATCATGGAGAGAGACCTTAGAAGGGCCATGGACAGAATTTATTTGGTTAGATTTAAGAAACAATAGAGTGAATAAAAAACTATTAAGTGTATCCCAAAGGCCATCAACTGGGGGGGAAAGATATTGAGGAGCAAATTTATATGGAAATTGGAGACAGCTCATAAAATACAGAGCAGTAAAATAGGATTTAGTTGCCTTAATATAACTGGGGATAGAACTGTAATTGTGTAAATGATAAGAAAAGGAAGTATTTTTGAAATGATCGGTATGTTTCTGGTTCAACAAAAAAGGCATCATTGTTGGATCTGATTCTGGAAAACCAGTTGGATCAAGTATTCAGTCAGGAAATATTTAAAGAACAATGATCACGGTACTATAAGGTTTAGATTAACTGTGGAAATAAACAAGAATCAATCCAGGGTGAAAATAATTAAATGGGGAAAAGCTATTTTTCAATGGCAAGAACGAATCTGGTTCGGATAAATTAAAATGAAAAATTGGCAAACAAAATTGTAATGGAGCAACGGATTGTTTTTTAAAGAGGGGAAACTTTTGCCACAGCTGCGAGACAAACGAATCTAGAGGTCCCTGGATGACAAAAGAGGTAGAGGATAACAAACAGAGAAAGAGAGCATGTGGTAGATCGCAGACTGGTAAAATAAGCAAAAATCAGGCTGAATAAATTTCAGAGCAGCAAATGAAAGTGGAATTGAGAGATGCAAAGTGAGATTGTGTGAAATAATATGAAAGAGAATCCAAGAATCTTCCATCAGAACATAAATAGTAGAAGGATGGGCAGATTAGGGACCAAAAGGGATTTGTACATCAAGGCAGAGGCCCTGGTTGAGGTACTGAATGAGTACTTCCATTTGTCTTTATCAGAGAATAAGATTCTGCTAAAGCCTCATTAAAAGAAGAGGCAATGAGGATATTGGATGAGCTGAAAATGGATAAAATGCAAGTATTAGAAAGGCTGACTGTACCTAAAGTTATGAAATAACCAGGACTAGATGCAGGGATGCACTCAAAAATCCAAAAATGGACTCATGGTATTATAGTTAGACTATAAATCCAGAGACCCAGGTAACATTCTGGAGGCCTG
Source organism: Chiloscyllium punctatum (assembly GCF_047496795.1). Classification (NCBI taxonomy): domain Eukaryota; kingdom Metazoa; phylum Chordata; class Chondrichthyes; order Orectolobiformes; family Hemiscylliidae; genus Chiloscyllium; species Chiloscyllium punctatum. The sequence continues at coordinate 137,414,129 of NC_092743.1, forward strand.
GGTTCAAATCCTACCATGACAGAAGGTGGAATTTGAATTAAAAAATGAAAACCTAACATAAAGAGTCTAATGATGTCCAGGAAACCATTGTTGGAGAAAATCCATCTGGTTCTTTCAGATGTTCTTTAGGGAAGGAAATCTGCCATCCTTACTTGGTCTGACTTACATATGACTCCGGACTCAAAGCAATGTGGTTGACTCCCTCTAGGCAAATAGGAATGGGCAATAAATACCACTTAGCCTGTGATGCCACCATCCCGTGAAATTAATACTAAGAGAAGTAAGGGTGAAGAGTCCACCTCGCCTACACATCCCAAGACACTATGGGCAATTTAGCACAGCCAACCCACCTAACCTGGACATGTTTGGACTGTCAGAGGAAAGCCATGCAGACACAAGGAGAACATGCAAACACCACACAATCACCCAAGGCTAGAATTGAATCCAGGTCCTTGGTGCTGTGAGGCAGCAGTACTAACCACTGAGCCATCCACATATCCCACTCTCTAAGGAGAGGACACTTTCACGGCTGCAGGAAAAGAGCAGGGGACTAGGAGCAGCCAAGTTGTTCTTGAAGAGAATAGACAGGATGCACCAAATGGCTTCCTGCGCTATTACCATTCTATAATGCAATGATTTTAGCAAGTGCCAATATTAAGCAGTTGTTTATGTGCACTTTTCAGCTGGGTTGATAGGACTTGAATCTGAGCTGAGCAGACTAACGACTCTCCTAAACATGATCAAAACATTCAAGAAAATCAAGCTCAGCTTAAGATCAATAAGTTCAGAAGAAACCAAGTATAATACCCAGGAATTTAGAAGCTTAGATAAAAACTAAAGCAACTTCTACTGTACTGTTAATAACTGGTTGAAATAAACATCCTTAGAAAAATATAATAGCATTCACATTTTAACACAGTAGACTCCATAAAAGAAACACTTTCTTAATCATCTTAAGAATGAAACCAAGACTTGAATAAACAATGCAAATTTCATTAGCTAAGATCAAGATAAGCAAGGGTTTTTTTTTCCCCAGTCTCTGCCAACCCATTTATAATGATCAAAGTTAAAATATATTGTTTAAAGTCTCATTCCAAATTTGAATCTGTACATCAACTAATGCAGTGAGTATTGCAAATAGAAGGGCTACTTACTGTGTTGAGTAGTTCATGCAGCAAGGTTGGTTGTTAAAAATCACTGCAAAACACAAAGCCATCACAACAGTTTCAATTTCTGTGCTTAGTATTGGTTGCTGGAATCATGCCACAACATGAACTGAAAGCAGCAGTTAACATTGGGTAGGGTACAGCAAATAATAGGATAGATACAGGAAGGAGACATTTAATACAACTCTTTCTCCTCAGGCTTCAATAATATAAATACCTCTCATATTCCATAAACCACAAGTGGTCTGCAAGGTCATTAATAACGCTATACTTGACTATCTAGCTGTCATCACAGTGCTCTGTACTTTCATTTAGTTTTCACTGTTTTATCAAAGCAGGAGCTTCTTGCACATGCATGCCTGCCCCTTTGAACAATTTCCAACTGGAGCCAGTTAACATCATGTAAAATGCAGCTATACAGCTATTACACTGCTTCCTATTACCTGCTCTTTTCAAGTGCAATCCTATTCCATAGTATCTGCACCCAATTAAGTGAAAGTTTGCTTTCTCGGACATCTGCAAGTGCTTCCTGAATTCAGTGCTGTTTATCTGATATGCTACAGTGGCATATTTCTTAAGTATCCATTTCCTTCCTGTGTACAGAGATTTCCATGGCACAGTGTAGTGAGATTAACAAATGAGAAAGTAAATCACACTGAACTGAGGCAGGACTTTTACAAAATTTGTATCAATATTTTTCTTAAATAACAAATTTGGGCACTTGGTGTAGAGATGAGGAGGATCATTGACGTTTGCACACACTAAACAATGTTAAAGAGATAATTTGCATTGATCCAACACTGAAGATTCTCATTTAAACTATTTCAAGTTTAGAGGTCACTCTCCCTTTTCTTCTTTCCTTTCACCTACAGCTCATAGCTCCACACAGCTGACATTGTTTCTTTGTGTTGGAATTAGAAGGCTTACTACTTTGTAATGAAAATCGCCATGGGTGGCTTGGCACACAAAAACAGACAATTTTGTTGAGAATATAATTTTATTTTTCATATTTTATTTCTAATGATCCAATTACTTCATGAAGAAATCAACTTCTGTGCCTGACCTCCTGCAGTCTTGTGGCAAGTACCTGGTACATGTCCTAAAATCAATTTAGTCCAGTAGAAAGGTGGTACTGGTATCATCAGCGGGGTTCAAGGAAATGTCGACAATCCAGATGTCAAGATGCATACTGATCAATTAATCAATGTATTACTGGTATGCACCGTTGATATTGTTGCTGGTGGCAGAGTGCAGGCAGCTATTTCTGTTTTTAGTTGTATCACATTGAAAGATACAAAGCTCGCAACAGGCAGCAGACAATTGTAAGTTCAGGCAATCCCAGAGTTGCGAACAGGGTTCGTTCTGGAGTCCATTCGCAAATCGATTTGTACACAAGTCAGAACACACTGCTGGACAATGGAAAGCAGCTGTTCTTACGTACAGGAAATGTTCACATGTCAGGTCTTTAAAAATACATCCCTGCATGCGATTGCATTCATAAGCACGTAAGTTGGACATTCGTAAATCAGGGACCCCCTGTAAGTATAAACAGACTACCACGGGAAGAGAAGAGGGAAACGATGAAATGGAAAATGATTCAAATGAAAAGCAGAATAAAGCAGTAAATCAAAGATCAAAGAACTTACACAGAAAACATCACTTCAATTAAATTTATTATCCAAAGCTTTCAAAACTAAAAATAGAACCTTACCTTTTTGGTCAATCTGACATGTATGGAAACTCATTAACAGCTTCCAAATCAACTTACTGAAAGACTCAAGAATGATCGTCAGAGTCTCTGACCTTCCAAGTCCAAGTTGACTAGGGCCATGGTTTTCAATTTCCCCATACGTAATGCTGGAATGTAACCAAATCAAACTGAATGATTTACCATCATAAAGAACTGGAAAGTTTCTTGTACTTGCCAACCCAGTAACCAAAAAGGCACTGACTTGCAGGATTATTTTGAGTGAATGAGAAAGCATCAGCGTCTCCAGAGACAGGTCCCACGAATCACTTTAGGCCTCATTAATAACCAAATATGACTGGCCAAACATTGACAATATTCTCAGTTAACCAGGTCCTGTAAAGTCACACATCATATTCTCTATCTGCCCTAAAATGTTGATATGATTTTAATCTTCTATCAGCAGACCGACTAACTTTGGGGTTTTTTTGTCATCTCACATACCCACTTTGTAAATAACTATTACATATCTCAGACATCCAACAAGCAAAGCTATTAGCTCTCACTTGGAGAAAGTAGTCACTGAGAAGGATAGTAGCAAACTTTACTGTTAAAATTTGCAAGTTGTTTATGATCAGAAATGCAGATGCTCATACAAACATAGAGGTAACATTGCCATACTACCATGGATCATACGGCTGCTCTCTCGTTACAGACAGATGGCTGGTGGTGGTCACCACACCTCAGGTGAGGGACACGGTTGAGAAGGTCGGACCTTCATGGTCACATTGCCTGCTATGGGAATTGAACCCACACTGGCTTCACTCTCCATCCAGCCAAATGAGCTAACCAACCCCCAAATGAACACATAGGTTAGAAGCAGAAGTAGACCATTTAGCCCCTCAAGCCAGCGTTGCAATTCAATAAGATCTTGGCCGATCTGTATTGTTTGTGCTTTGAATTTCACGTTCCCATCCACCCAGATAACCTTTGATTCTCTTGCCTAACAACAACCTGTCTTTGTCAGTCTTAAAAATATTCAATGATCCCACCTCCACCATCTTCTAAGGCAGTGAGATCCAAAATTGCACAACACTCACATGACAAAAAACAAAAATTGAATTCCTTCTCATCCTTGTCCTGTAAAGGCAGCCCCTAATTTTGAAGCAGTGCCCCTTAGCTTTGGACTGACCCAGAAGAGGAAATATCCCTTCCACGTCCACGTTCTTAAAACCATTCAGGGTCTTATCGACTTCAATTAACTCACTCCTCACTCTTCTAAATCCCATTAGAAACAAACAAACCCCATCCAATCTACCTTTATAAAACAACCTGCTCATTCCTGGTACCAACCTAGTAAACCTTTACTGAACTGCCTCCAATGTTTTTACATCCTTCCTTAAATAATCAGACCAAAACTGTACACAGTTTTCAAGATATGGTCTCACAAATCCTTGTTTAACTGAATCACTGATGACTGCTGCTGGAAACAACACATAAAGAATCATACAAAACAGACCCTTTGGACCAGTGCGTCCCAATCTGACCTAACCCCATTTGCCAGCATTTTGTACTTATCCCTCTAAACTCTTCCTATTCATGTACACCTCCAGATGCCTTTTGAATGCAGTAATTCTACACACCTCCACCATTTCCCCTGGCAGCTTGTTCCATACATGTACCCGCCTCTGTGTGAAAAAGTTACCCCTTTGGTCCATTTTAAATCTTTCCCCTCTCACCTTAAACAAATGCCTTCGAGTTTTGGACTCCCCCATCCTATGGGAAAGACCTTGGCAATTCACCCTATCCATGCCCCTCATGATTTTATAAACTTCTATAAGGTTACCCCTCATCCTCTGAAGTTCCATGGAAAAATAGCCTCAGCTTATTCAGCCTCTCCCTTTAGCTTGAACCTTCCAGTGCTGCCAACATCCTTGTAAGTCTTTCCTGTACCCTCTCAAGTTTAACAACATCTTTCCTACTGAAGGGTCACCAGGTTTGTATGTAGTGTTCTGCAAGTGGCCTCACCAATGTCCTGTACAGCTGCAAAATGGCATACCAATTCCTGTACTCAATGTTCTGACCAATGAAGGTAAGTGTGCCAAATGCCTTCATCATCATCTTTTCTACCAGCAACACCACTTTCAAGGAACTATACAGCTGCACACCTAGGTCTCTTTGTTCAACAACATTCCCCACAGCCTTACCATGGGGATTCTACTCATTGCAACGGAAGAATGAGAGGTGATCTTATTGAACCAAATAGGATTCTTATAGGGCTTAACACAGTAAATGCTGACAGTATATTCCCCCTCATGGGAGAGTTTACGACCAGAGGGCATAGTCACAAGAACAAAGGGGTGCCCATTTAGACTAAGATAAGGAGGAATTTCATCTCTCAGATGGTGGTAAGTCCTTGCCACCAAGAACCACGGGGAGCAGTCCTTGTGAGATAGGACTGAAGTAGATATATTCTTGATTATTAGGGGAATCAATGGTTTGGTGTAAAGGACAGGAACGTGGACAAGGAGTGTCACATCAGCCATGATCCTAATGAATGGTGGAACCAATATCAAGGGGCTGAATAGCCTATTCCTGTTCTGATTTCCTATGGCCTTGTGGTCGAATGGAAATTAACTTGTCATTAAGCATTCTGGTACAAGAATTAAAGAAGTATGGTAACTTCCTTTTACCATTTCCCACTTTTGCGAGAAACTCACTTATAACTGAGATTTGAATTTTGCACAAAGGCCTTTTGTTGTTAGGAGCTCTGAAGCATGAAGAGGAGTCATTTGGACATGGCTTGTATGTAACAAATGTCAGTACTAGCTCAAAGATGACATTTTGTTCCAAGTCAAAATGGTGTGGGTATAAGCTGCACTCCAGAACTAGCCTTGCACTTCAATGCAACAATGAGGGAGTACTTTGATATCTAAGGTTAAGCTTTTGAATGGGATATTAAAAAAGAGCCCTGTGTGATCTTTGACGTTCTACAATACTATTTAATAAATAAAGAGCAGTTCCAGATGAAGCTCAAAAACCGATTCTCATGAGAATCACTGCTAACAGCCTGCCAACCTGAAAATGACCTGTTTATTTTTGCATCCTGCTTTTTCTGTCTTTTAACCAATTTATACAAATATATTAAATTCATTCCCAACAATCTCATGGCCCCGTACCTTTTGAAAGTTTTTTGAAAATCCATATATACAACATCCACCATCTCCCTTTATCCATCCTACAGATCTATTCTCCAAAAACCTAACAGATTGATCACACACAGTTCCTCTTTCATGAAGCCATGATAAATGTACTAATCATAATTATGATTTTCTATCTGCCCTGTTACCACATCTTTAATAATATATTCCAGCATTTTCACAATGACTTAGGTCAAACAATTGTCCTGTCTGCTCTTTTTCTTGAAAAGCAATACTATATTGGCTACCCGCAAATACACTGGGATACCTCCAAATTATTACAAAGAATATTACAAGGAGTATTAAAATAAATGCTTCAACAATTTTGACAGCTACCTCTTTTAGAACTGTAGAATATAGGCCAAATACATGAGATTTGTTGGCTTTTTGTCCCATTAATTTTTCAAGTACATTTTCTGTTCTAATACTAATTAATTTTCTGTGTCTTCTATGAGCCTTGAATCTGCTCTGTTTCTGATAAGATCTTTTTCATGATCTCCTGTGAAGAATGACACAAAATATTTATTTTTCTTCTTTGTCATTTCTTCCTCATTATAATTTCTCCTGTCTCAGCTCCAAAGGACCCATATTTAGTTACAAATCTCTTCAATTTTGCACCTGGCAAGCTCTTGACACTTATTTTTATGTTGTATTTTATTCTTCCTTATCATTTTCTGGCCATCCTTTGTTGGTTTACAAAATACACTCAAGTCCCAAATGTATAATTGATCTGGGCAACATGATAATCCTCTTCTTTTAATCAGAGTCATGGAGTCACGGGGTCACATAGTATGGGAACAGACCCTCCAGCCCAAATCGTCCATGCCAACCAAGTTTGCTAAAGTGAACTAGTCCAATTTGTTTGCAGTTGGTCCATATCCCTCTAAACCCTTCCTATCTAGTACCCTGTTCAAATGTCTTTTAAATGTTGTAATTGCATTGACCTCTACCCCTCTGGCAGCTCATTCAATACACCACCTTCTGTGCAAAAATGCTGCCCCTCAGGTCCCTTATAAATCTTTCATCTCTCACTTTAAACCAATGCCCTCTAGTTTTGGACTTTCTTACCCTGAAGAAAAGACCTTGGCCATTCACCTTATATATACCTCTCATAATTTTATACACCTCTCTAGTTTAAATTACAACTTCCAGGATGCGGACAAGAAAGATTTCTTTGCAGCAGTAGAAACAACACTGAAAGACAACCAACTCACAGAGGAAACCCATCAAACCATCAGACAGGCAGCCGCACCAAAATTAAGCAGGAAAAAGGAAGGAAATACACTCAATACACAAGAAAGGAAAACACTAGAAAGACTAAAAAAAGATAAAAACATTATTATCCTACCTATAGACAAAGGACACTTGACAGTCATTTTAAATCAAAGAGACTACATTGAGAAAACAAACACACTACCTGCAAATACAAATACTTACCAACAAGTGGCGATAGACCCAGCCCAACAACTAGAGAACCAAATCACAGCCCTACTCAAAGATTTGCAGAAATTTGGAGAAATAAGTAAATAAATAAACAAGATTGACTTCCAAAAAATGAAACCAGATGTATCCATTACACCACGCTTCTACAGATTACACAAAATTCAAATCAGAAGCCTCCCTCAGACCCATAGTCTCGCTACTTGGAACACCATTTACAGATTGGCCAAGAAGCGACATCAAAGACTAAAACACTGAGTAGGAGACTCACGCCACTCCATCCACTCCACCCAAGAATTCCTAAAGACCACAAAGACACCAAGATAGAAGAGGATGAAATAATGGTCTCCTTTGACATAACAGCCCTGTTCACATCCATCAACATCAACCTGGCCAAGGAAACACTGACTACACTATTAGAAGAACCAAAGACACATACACCAAACACCACCAACTTCATCAGCAAGGATAGTATCTTCAAGCTAGTGGAGCTATGCCTTACCACCCACGTCACCTCAACAACAAAACCTACAGACAAAACAGGGGACCACCCATGGGATCCCCAATATCAGCATATTGATATATTGCTTAGCAGAGGCAGTAATGCAGAGACTTGAACAAACAGCTAAATATCCAACCCAAACTTTGGGTCCACTATGTGGATGACTAAGCAAAACAAACTAAAGGATACCTTCAAGACATCAATAATATCCTTACTGGCATAAAATTCACCAAAGAGGAGGAAAGCAACAACAAACTGCCATTCCTAGATGTTGCAGTAGAGCTAACAGCCAATGGGAACTCAAACCAGCGTCTACAGGAAAACAACACACATGGACCAAATATTGAACTATAGAAGCTGTCGTCCCAACATCCACAAATGAAGCTGCATTAGAACATTATTTTGACGAGCCACCACACACTGCAGCAACTACGCAGAGCAGAAGAAAATCACCTATACAGTGTATTCAAGAAGAATGGGTACCCAATGAACATAGCCCACCAATTTCTCAGCAACAAACCCAAACAAGCAAACAAAACATGTCCAGTAATACTAGCCACTCTCCCCTACATCAAAGACATCTCGGAAATAACTGCTAGACTATTCAGACTCCTTGGCATCATGGTAGCCCACAAACCCAACACACACTAAAACAGCAGCTAATGAACTTGAAAGACTCTACACAGACAACAAGCAAAACTAATGTCATTTACAAAATACCTTGCAAGAACTATAACAAACACTACATTGGACAAACAGGCAGAAAACTAGCCACCAGAATATATGAACATCACCTAGCCACAAAAGGGCATGGCCCACTCTCACTAGTATCCTTACATACAGATGAGGTAGGACACCACTTCAACTGGGACAACACATCCATCCTCGGACAAGCCAAACAGGGACATGCACAAGAATTCCTTGAAACACGTCATTCCAACCAGAACACTATCAACAAACACATTGACTTGGATCCCGTTTACTATACCCTGAGAAAAAGAACAGGAAATGGCATCACCATAAGAAATGACAGCACCATAGGAAATGACATCACCAACTTAAGGAAACCCAAGCCTATAAATAGAAAGAGGGCTACACCACCAGTGCTTCATCTGAAGGCTCACTGAAGATGTTACCTAGTATGGTGATGAAACGTTTGAAAACGAACCTTCCAGCTCAGCAAGTAAACCTAAATCCAGATCCTCAACCTGAGCTACAATTCTTCTCAAGATTTGCTAAAACCTCTCTAAGGTCAACACTCAGCCTCCCACATTCCAGTGAAAAATATTCCCAGCCTATCCAGCCTCTCCTTAAAATTCAGACCCTCCAGTCTCGGTAACATCCTTCTAAAGCTTTTTTGCACTCTTTCCAGTTGAATAACTTGCTTCCTATAGCAGGGCAGCTAAAATTGTATGCAATACTCCAAATGTGGCCTAACCAATGTATTGTATAGCCATGACATGACATCCCAAATTTGGTACTCAAATGCTATGACTGATGAAAGCAGGAATGCCAAATGTCTTCTTCATCATCCTGTCTATCTATGACACCACTTTCAAGGGACTATGTTTTTGCACCCCAAGATATCTCTGCTTGACAACACTCCCCAGGTCTCGACCATTAATTGCATAAGTTTTGCCCCTGTTTGTCTTACCAAAATGCAACCCCATGCACTTATTTAAATCAAACTCCATCTGCCATTCCTCAGTCCACTGGCCCAGGTGATCAAGATCCCATTGTACGCTTAGATAACCTTCTTCACTATCCACTATACCACCAATTCTGGTGTCATCTGCAAATTCACTAGTCATGCCTCCTATACCCTCATCCAAATCATTTATATAAATAACGGACAACTGTGCACCCAGCACCGATCCTTGCGTCATGCCACTGGCAACAGGCCTCCAGTCCAAATAACAACCTTCTACCACCACCTTCTGTCTCCTATCTCCAAAGCAATTTTGTACCCATTTGGCGAGCTCCCCCGGATCCTGTGTGATCTAACCTTATAACCAGTCTACCATGCGGAACCTTGTCTAGTCTAATGTTATCCTTTCCTCTTTTTAGTTATCCACAAATATCCACTTCTCAACCGTGGACTTTTTACTTCTCCCTATTCTCATTGAGAGTAATGAAATACTTACATAATTGATTGTCATGCCTTTTATTTTTCAACTGCTGACTGATTCATTTCTCATAACTTGAAGTAAATTTGATCCTCTCGTTTTGGAAGCGAGAACATTATTGCTGACATTAACATGAAATTCTGTCATATCACACTCAATCTTCCATGAATGATCCCTTACTACATGATCTCAAATTAATCATATCTCTTTGCTCAAGATCTAAAAATGTATCTTTCCTGTTTGGTTCCATGGTGTATTGTTCTAGGAATGTTTCTCAATGTATTCTATGAATTCATCCCCCAAACCAATTTTGCCAATTTGATTTGCCAATATGAAGATAAAGTCCTCACATTTATTGCATTACCTTTGTTATGAACGCCTCTTACTTGATTAACACACTCTGCTAATATTTATCACTACTTTTAGTAAACTACTGTAGTTACTCTTTTCTGTCTCTTCTCTACCTCCCCCTGCATGATTCTTTTCCTACTCTTCTGAACGAAAATCCTTCTCACTATTGCCCTTATATCTGCCTTTATTATCAGGACTACCCTAACTACTTCTTTCATTTTGCCTGACGTTTTGAAATGTCAATTAAAACTAATTCAGTCTAACATTAAATAATGTAAAATAAAGCATCCTTTGACCATTCTTGTCCATCCCAATTGTCCTAATAATTGATGGTAGTTCTTCTCCAAGTACTGAAGTCCTTGTGATGCTGTGTTCTTCCTCTTGCCACTGGTTACGAAGCTCTCCTTATGAATGCAATAATAAAGAAACAATAATATATGCCTAGGTCATGATGGTGATTTGGAGGAAATTAATAATCCTATGTGACATTGTTATTCTTATCTTTTTGGTGATATAGATCACGCAGTATGAAGGCCCGACTGAATCAACCTTCATTAAGCATGGTTTTATGAAGGGCAAATCTTGTTTGACTAACTTGGTCAAGTTCTTTGAAGATGTATTATAGACCCCCTAATAGTCAGGGGGAAACTGAGAAACAAATTTATAAGGAGTTCTCAGTTATCTATAAGAAGGGTGGTTATGGTAGGGGATTTTAACTTTCCAAACATAGACTGGGACTGTCATAGCGTTAAGGGTTGAGATGGAGAGGAATTTGTTAAGTGTGTACAAGAAAGTTTTCTGATTCAGGATGTGGATGTACCAACTAGAGAAGGTACAAAACTTGACTTACTCTTGGAAAATAAGGTAGGGCAGGTGACTGAGGTGTCAGTAGGGGAGCACTTTGGGGCCAGCGACCATAATTATTCCGGGTTTAAAATGGTGATGGAAAAGGATAGATAAGATCTAATAGTTGAAGTTCTAAATTGGAGGAAGGCCAATTTTGACGGTATTAGGCAAGAACTTTCAAAAGCTGATTGGGGGCAGATGTTCGCAGGTAAAGGGACAGCTGGAAAATGAGAAGCCTTCAGAAATGAGATAATGAAAGTCCAGAGAAAGTATATTCCTGTCAGGGTGAAAGGAAAGGCTGGTAGGTGGAGGGAATGCTGGATGACTAAAAAAATTGAGGGTTTGGTTACGAAAAAGAAGGAAGCATATGTCAAGTATAGACAGGATAGATTGAGTGAATCTTTAGAAGAGTATGGAGGCAGTAGGAGTATACTTAAGAGAGAAATCAGGAGGGAAAAAAGGGGACATGAGATTGCTTTGGCAAATAGAGTTAAGAAAAATCCAAAGGGTTTTTACAAATACATTAAGGACAAAAGGATAACTAGGGAGAGCATATGCCCCTCAAAGATCAGCAAGGCAGCCTTTGTGTAGTGCAGGAGATGGGGCAGATACTAAACGGGCATTTTGCATCAAGAAAAAGCAAATTACTGGAATCTGAAACCAAAAGAGAAAATGCTGGAAAATCTCAGCAGGTCTGGTAGCATCTGTAAGGAGAGAAAAGAGCTGATGTTTCGAGTCTAACTGTTCCTTTGTCAAAGCTAAAAAAAAGAGAGAAATAGGGAGGTATTTATACTAGGCTAAAAGAAGGTGAGTCATGACTCCAGAAGCAAAGGTAGCAATAAAGAGGTAGTACAGACAGTGCATAGAGAGATTATAGGGTGATTAGGAGCTGTGAATGACCAAGGTTGAAGCCAGTGCTATGTGACAAAATATGTTGGGGATGGGGATGGGGGGGGGGGGGGGGGGGGAAACGGGTGAAGCAGAGGCAAAATGGAAAACAGGGGAGAAGGGTAGCAAAGGGGAAGAGGAGAGGAAAATGGTGATGAGAGAGTGGGGACCAAGAGAAAGAGAGACAATCAAGAAATAAGAGGTACAGAACAGTGAAAAAAAAGATAAATAAAACAAATGAAATAAAATTACGGAGCAGAATGAAAACAGAGGGGTCAAGATGGGATAATCATCTGAAGTTGTTGAATTCAATGTTGAGACCAGCAGGCTGTAACATGCCTAGTCGGAAGATGAGATGCATCAGTTTTTATTGTGGAAAAGGACATGGAAGACATAGAATGTAGGGAAATAGATGGTGACATTTTGAAAATGTCCATATTACAGAGGAGGAAGTGCTGGATGTCTTGAAACGCATAAAAGTGGGTCAATCACCAAGGCCTTGGATTTTGAATTAGTGGTGCTGGAAGAGCACAGCAGTTCAGGCAGCATCCGAGGAGTAGCAAAATCGATGTTTCGGGCAAAAGCCCTTCATCAGGAATAAAGGCAGTGAGCTTGACCTGATCAGATGTACCCTAGAACTCTATGGGAAGCCAGGGAAGTGATTGCTGGGCCTCTTACTGAGATGTTTGCATCATTGATAGTCACAGGTGAGGCGCCGGAAGACTGGAGGTTGGCTAACGTAGTGCCACTGTTTAAGAAAGGTGATAAGGACAAGTCAGGGAACTATAGACCAGTGAGCCTGATGTCGGTGGCAGGCAAGTTGTCAGAGGGAATCCTGAGGGACAGGGTGTACATGTATTTGGAAAGGCAAGGACTGATTAGAGATAGTCAACATGGCTTTATGCGTGGGAAATCATGTCTCACAAACTTGATTGAGTTTTTTTTGAAAAAGTAACAAAGAGAATTGATGAAGGCAGAACAGTAGATGTGATTTATATGGACTCCATTAAGGAGTTCAACAAGGTTCCCCGTGGGATACTGGTGAGGAAGACTGTAATATGGACATTTGGATACAGAACTGGCTCAAAGGTAGAAGACAGAGGGTGGTGGCGGAGGGTTGTTTTTCCGACTGGAGGCCGTGACCAGTGCAGTGCCACAAGGATTGGTGCTGGGTCCACTACTTTTCATCATTTATATAATTTGAATGTGAGCACAAGAGGTATAGTTAGTAAGTTTGCTGAGGACATCAAAATTGGAGGTGTAGTGGACAGAGAAGAAGGTTTCCTCAGATTACAACAGGATCTTGATCAGATGGGCCAATGGGCTGAGAAATGGCAGATGGAGTTTAATTTAGATAAATGTGAGGTGCTGCATTTTGGGAAAGCAAATCTTAGCGGGATTTATACACTTAATGGTAAGGTTCTAGGGAGTGTTGCTGGACAAAGAGACCTTGGAGTGCAGGTTCATAGCTCCTTGAAAGTAGAGTCTCAGGTAGATAGGATAGTGAAGAAGGCGTTTGGAATGCTTTCCTTTCTTGGTCAGAGTATTGAGTACAGGAGTTGGAAGGTCATGTTGCGGCTGTATAGCACTTTGGTTAGGCCACTGTTGGAATATTGCGTGCAATTCTGGTATCTTTCCTATCGGAAAGATGTTGTGAAACTTGAAAGGGTTCAGAAAAGATTTACAAGGATGTTGCCAGGGTTGAAGGATTTGAGCTATGGGGGAAGAGGTTGAATAGACTAGGGCTGTTTTCCCTGGAGCAGTGGAGGCTTATAGAAGTTTATGAAATCATGAGGGACATGGATAGGATAAATAAACAAAGTCTTTTCCCTGGGACGGGGGAGTCCAGAACTAGAGGGTATAGGTTTAGGGTGAGAGGGAAAAGATATAAAAGAGACCTAGGAGGTAATATTTTCACTCAAAGGGTGATATGTGTATGGAATAAGTTGCCAGAAAAAATGGTAGAGGCTCATACAATTACAACATTTAAAAAGCATTTGGATGGGTATATGAATAGGAAGGTTTGGAGGGAAATGGGGCAGGTGCTGGCAGGTGGGACTAGATTGGGTTTGGATATCTGGTCAGCATGGACGATTTGGACTGAAGGGTCTGTTTCCGTGCTGCACATACCTATGACTCTATATAATTTGCCAAGTGTATAATAGGGATCCTATAGTACATCTGGACATCCAGGATGCATTGATAAGGTGCCAACACAAAAGGTTAATACACAATGCAGGATCACATGGGATTGGGGTAATTCATTAGGTTGGAAAAAGGATGAGCTAAACAACAGAAAGCAAAGTGTTGGGACAAATGGATCTTATTATGGTTTGCAAGATGTAGAGACCCAGGTGCCACAGTGTTAGTCCTTGAGCACCAACTATTTACAATCTATATTAATGACTTGGATGTGGAGATGTAAAGTACTGTTGCCAAGTTAGCCAACGACACTTAGAATAGACAAAGAAATAATACATTTACAAGTGGATATGGTAAGTTAGGTGAATGGGCCAAAATTTGTCAGATGAAGTTTAATGTAAATGTGAGATTATCCATTTCGATCAGATAAACAGAAATTAAACTTCAGAGTACTTCAATGCAGAGGGATCTGGGACCTAGTACATAAGACCTAGGAGCAGGAAAATGCCATCTGACCCTTCAAGTCTGCTCCACCATTCAATAAGATCATGGCTGACCTTATCATGGACTCAGTTCCACTTCCCCATGCTCTCAATGTAACCCTTAATTCCTTTATTGTTCAAAAAAAATCTATGCTAGCTTCAGTTTGCTGAAGGAGCATCAACTACTTCACTGGACAAGGAATTCCATAGATTTACAAACCTCTGGGTGAAGAAGTTCCTCCCCTTACTCTGCTCCTCCCAATTTTGAGGCTATGCCCTCTTGTCCAAGTTTCACCTGCCAATGGAAACATCCTCTCTACTTCTATCTTAGCTATTCCCTTCATAATTTTATATGCAGTTACAGCAGGTAATAAGGAAAGCAAATGGAATTTTGGCATTTATTGTTAATAGAGTATAAAAGTAAGGAAGCTTTTCTGCAAATGTACAAGGTATTAGTGAAACTGTACCTGGAGTATAGTGTACTGTTTCAGTCCTCTAACTTGAGGAGGCATACAGGAGTATTGTTGGCAATTCAGATGATATTCACTGGATTGATTCCAGAGATGAGGGATTTCTCTTGTGAAGAGATTGCCGAGTTTAGGCCTATAATCTCTTGATTTTAGAAGAATGAGAGAAGATATATACATAATGGCCAGCCAGCGACACCCACAATTTTTAATATAAAGGTAGACCTGGAAAAGATGTTTTCTCATGTACAAATAGAATGAGGGGTCATTGCTTTAGGATGAACATTGGCAAATTTGAGAAAGATAAAGAGAAACTACTTCTCTCAAAGTTTCATTAATTTATAGAATTCACTACCCCATAGTGTGATGAATGCTGGGCCACTGAGTAAATTTAAAGAGAAGGTAGATAGATTTTTACTTAGATTAGATTACTGACAGTGTGGAAACAGGGCCTTTGGCCCAACAAGTCCACACCGACCCACCAAAGCGCACCTACCCATATCCATTCCCCTACTTTTACCCCTGCATCTAACACTACGAGCAATTTAGCGCAGCCAATTCATCTAACCTGCATATCTTGGGACTGTGGGAGGAAACCGGAGCACCCGGAGGAAACCCACGCAGACACGGGGAGAATGTACAAACTCCACACAATCAGTTCAATTCCCACCTCAGGTGACAGGTCTCTGGCGCTGTGAGGCAGCAGTGCTAACCACTGTGCCACCGTGTCGCCCACTAAGAAATGGATTGGAATGCGGGCAAGAGAGTGGAGAGGTCAAGATGAGATCAGCCATGACTTTACCAAATCATATAAGTGGCTGAATTGTCTATTCCTGCTCTTAGTTCTTGAATTCAGTTTGAGTGCATTCTGTAGATCATACCTAACAAGTGACTGTGGAAGATTGGCGGGTGGATTGATAAAGAATATTCTACCCTTACTAAGGTCAAACTTCTTGAATGTCAATTCAGCTATACCCGTCTAGGCAAGTGATGGGTCTTTCCCAAAAGAGGAAATGTCCTTATAACAACCACTCTTATCAAGCCCCCTAAAGATCATATGTTTCAATAATATCACCTCTCATTCTTCCAAATTTCAAAGAGATCTAATGTGTCCCAGCTTTCTTCATAAAGTAACTTCTTCAGCCCAGGAATCAGTATAACAAATCTCAGTAGAGGTTGGGACAGGAAGAAACCAGGTTGGAGTTGAGAGTTTAAGGGGGTAAAGATTGGAAAGTCAAGGTCAGTTAGACAGTTTGAGGATGGTGGGACAGAGAGTATGTTATATTGTTATCTACAAGTTAGCCACTCTATTTTAAACTGTCCAACATTTCCTTGATAACAAACCAGCATCTGATCTATCCCAAGTCTTCCACTTTAACTCAAGCATGCAGGATCCGAGGAATACCCATCAGAATTTTTTTTTATAATCGAGAAATGCTCTTAACCCACCAGAAGTTTAAACTTCCCAGGCAATTCTCTGAATCAGTGCAACATGACTCTGTAGATCCAGAGACATACCATTGTGGGTTACGTCTAAACTTCACTTAACTAGACACTGGAAGATCTGGATAGGACATGCCAGGAACCTCAGATGAAGGCAGATTAGAATCACCCATTGACATTTTTTAAGATAACTTTCAAAAACTTCAACCTTGCAGTCAGGGCTGCATCATGCTTGACAATGGGAATGTTAATTAATGCTCTCCTTCCTATCACCCATGAGGAGACAGTCATGAAAATGCACAGATTTGATCAGTGAGATTTTGGACTGGCTCGTGGATCAGGAAGTAGTCAAAGTTTGCAATGGTATGAAGTTGACAGTACAATTTGGCTACTTACTGCATTGTTGCTTGACTAGTCTGTAGGACAATTCTTTCAATTGGTCTAAATTGGTTTTAATCTTGTTCAGATGCAATGTCAACAATCTTTCCCTCAAAGACATTAGCTGAAAGAGTTGAATTATTACAACAAACAGAAGCTTTCGTTTAGTTTCCTGGTACTAACCCTCAAATTACAAATTTATCAAATTTAATTTCACAATGTGACATGACTACTAAACTCTCAATTTCTAAGTTGTTAGTCCTGTACTGAAATCACAAGGCTTCAGTAGTCATTTAAAAGGAAAATCGAGGTGATGATAACAAATCAGGCCCAACTATTATAAAGGCAGATGAGGTAGTGATTGATAACTCAAAAGTAATAGGCTCAGACCACTTAAAAGAACAATTATGTCGTAAAAAAGATTTATTTTTGTATAAACAGTGAGCATTTTATTGAACTAAAAAATTTAATATATTTTTATATTTAAAATATATTATAAAATGTTATTCTCTCAAATACATCTGCATGTGCCATGTATAAAAAGATTAGAAAATGATTTCTGCAACTAAGGGAACACACACTACCACCCCTCAAACAAAACACATGCTAGTGAATCAACAGTTCATTTTACAAATCATGCTCATTTTTAACTAAATCAATGGAACAAAAAATCAGGAGCACTGCAAAATGCATTGCTGATTCAGTACTGCTGTAAGAAACCTTCCACCCCCACTATCCCATTCTCTCACACACTTAGAAAAACCAGAGAACAGGCAAGAAAAATCTCAATCCTTCTGAACTATTGTAAAAGCTCCTTTGAGGCTAATTGCCTCTGTGAATCAATAATTAACACAATTGATAGTAACAGATAACTGTTGGGAGCACACAGAAATTTAAAATTACAAATTCTCTGCTAAAATAGTGTAAAACAAATAAATGCAATGTGAAATTGTAAAGAAAAAGATAACATTTTGGAAACATGTCAGTCATCATCTGTGGGGAGTACCAATTGACATTTCTGGTGCCAAGCCTTTAGAAACAGATGTTCGTATACTCTGATGTCTGGCATGTGCAGTATTTTTCTTTTTACAGCTATGAAAGCACTTCTGTTAGTTGTCCAATCACCCAAATGTAGATTTGGAATCTCAGAGTTAGAGTCAAATGGTATGAGTAGACAGTGCAAACCAACCTTCTTCTTTTAATCTTTCTGGCTTCAATCTTTGAGTAATAGGTGTCCTATTTCCATCATCTTTGTCCAGATGTAGTGAGGAACTAGTTCTACTGGCATTATCTGTTAATCTATTGTTATTTATTTCGCTAGCAGGACAAGGTGCACTCTCTGAAGAGGAGTCCAATCCATTGGGCAAAGGGATCAACACATCCAGTGATTTTCTGCCAGTTTCTGTCCATGTACCTTCTGGTGGAATAGGAGAAATGGGTGGTGAGGCAGAATCACCAGAAATTTGTCTCTGCTGTTCAATCAACTTCAGAAGTTTGCTGCGTGCTTCAGCACTCTGGTGGTTGAGCTCAGTGATCCTCTGCTGAAGATTATCACAAGGTCTGGGCACAGACTTTTCAATTTGTGGAGCAGAATTAGGTAATTTATCAATATTGAACTGGCTAAGTTGGGCTTTGAGAGCTGAATTCTGCAATTGGAGCTCAGTGATTTGCGCAAGCATTGCTTCATGTTTAAGCCACTTGTCCAAAGCTTCAGCTTCCATCTTGTTCTCCTTTAATCCCAGAACACCTGTCACTGCATTAACAGTTCCTGGTTGTTGCATTTCAGACCAATTACTAACAGGCAAAACTGGAGTCAAGTTCCTTTGTCCTTCTAAGGCATCACTAAAATTGCACTGCTGGGCAAGATCCTGTTGATCTTGCAGCTCGCTTTGTATTCCTAAGTATTCTATGAAATTGTTTTCTCTTTGTTGTTCAACAGACGTTGGAGTATCCTTACCAATTTGCAAAGGATGAGCACAATTTGATTTCAGGCATACATTATCAGCGAGCGGTCTTTCTTGACAAGAATTTGCTGCAGTTTGTGATCTTACAGCTATTTGACTGTTACTCTGTCTTGGGGGGGAAAGCAATATAGCAGAGCCAAATAAATGCTCAGGTAAACATTCACCTCTTCCAGCCATTTCTAACACATTCCCCTCGTACTGATTACCTACGTTTTCTAAACGTTCAGCAGCATTTGGTACAGCCCTTAAAATAGGTGCATTCCTGTTATCCTGTCTGCCACAGTAAATGCAACCATGTAAAGTCCTTCCCTCCAATGCTGCCGCACCAACTTTGCAAGCATCAATGTTTTCTCTTGGCTTCGGGGTGTCCATTCCTGCTCCTAGGGATCCGTGCACCATTTGTTTGATTAAGTGCAGCTCCTCGTCTGTCTTCACCATATAATGGTGCAGGGCAGTCTGCGTCGCAATCACTTCGCTTTGCACTTTCAGAA
This sequence comes from Chiloscyllium punctatum, assembly GCF_047496795.1. Lineage (NCBI taxonomy): Eukaryota > Metazoa > Chordata > Chondrichthyes > Orectolobiformes > Hemiscylliidae > Chiloscyllium > Chiloscyllium punctatum. Next base: position 137,433,702 of record NC_092743.1, read on the forward strand.
ACTCTGCGGTCAGCGCGTCAATCAGCGCCCGCTGCTCGGTGCAGCTTTCCGCCAGCCTCTGCCGGCCTTCCCTCTCCCGCCGCTGCTGGGTTTCGTTCTCCTTCAGGCAGCGGGTCAGCCTGCTCAGCGAGCCGACCAAGGAGGCGGTGAAGCCCGTCAGGCCTCGGCCCCTCTCGGGCAGCCGCCCGGCGACCCTGCGTCCCGCCTGGCGCTGCAGTTCCACCAGCTCCTGGTCGATGTGCTCGATGGTGTCCCGCAGCCCCTCCAGGCTCAGCCGGCCGTGCTCGGCCGCTCCCTCAGCTCCTCTGGAGCGGACTCTCTGGATCGCCGTGGTGGCGTTTAGGCCAGCCTCGTCCCCCGAGGCCTCACGCTCCGGTGTACACGGAGTCCCCGGGCTCTGGCCGGCCTCACGCCGGGACCACCCCGGCGGCCTGTCCCGCGGGTGCTCGCTGCCCTCGGGGCTCGCCTCCGCACGGTCCGGGCTGGCGTCGTTGAGCGCCTGCGAGTCCATCACCGACTCGCTGAGGAGGGACAGCTGAGTAGGCCGCTCCCCCCAGGCGCGGGTGGGCAGAGCCGCCTCGCCGCCGCCCCCGCCGCCCGGCGCCGCCGTCACGTTCGGGAAAGCGGCGTGCAGGCGCGGGCCGTCGGCGAACAAGTCCCGCACCAGAGCCAGGGCCCGGTCGGAACGGTCCAGCACGTCGTGCAGCTGCCGCCGGTCCAGCAGCAGCTCGCTGACCAGCGGCTGGTGGCCGGGGGCCGGCCGGGGTTTGTGCAGGCCGGGCCGCCGGTGCCTGGGTAGGCGGCTGTGCCGGCGCCGGGCGAGTTCCTCCGGGCTGGCCCGGTGCACGCTCAGGTCGCTGATGGTGCTGTCCCACTCTCTCCTCGGCGCCGCCTTCTTTCTGCGGCCTCTACCCGCTGCCTGCGAGCGGCTGCCCCGCACCAACGACATCCCGCCCCGCGGGCTGCTAGGCCCGACAGCAGCGCGCGACTCTTCACCTCGCGCCGCCAACCGCCAGCTCCAGAGCATTCCCGCCCCCGCCAACTGTCATCAAGTCACCCCCCACAGTATCGCGCTCCCGTCACTTCACTTCGCGCCGACAACGGACACGTCGCGCGCGCGCGCGCTCCCATCGCCAAGTGCCCATCAATTCAGCCGTTGCGCGCCCCCGTCAATACCACCCCTGCGCGCTCCCGCCGCCAAGTGGCCATCAATTGGTGCGTCGCCGACAACGGACGCGTCGCGCGCGCGCTCCCGTCGCCAAGTGCCCATCAATTCAGCCGTTGCGCGCCGCCGTCAATGCCACCCTCGCGCGCTCCCGCCGCCAAACGGCCATCAATACACCGCCCCCACCCCCACCCCGCCTCATTGCGCGCTACCGCCACCTCCCGCGCGGCTCTGGCGGTTCCCCAGCGCCGCTGAGTATTCGTTTCAGGGCTCGGTGTGTAAAGAATATGATTTGTTTTACAAAAAAAGATTAAATTAATCGGAGATTTTTATTTTTTTTAATCAAGATTTTGAATTCCCTAAAAAAAAATGTTCCGCCAACCCCTGGAAACTTTGAGCGAGCTACAATGTGGAGAAGAAAGAACCTGCAACTCTGAAAAGTTGTGGTGGGCTCTCTTTAAATTAATTTAAATCCCATAAAGAGCTGTCTGGTTGGGGCAAGTCGTCAAAACAAAAGCTTAACAAATCCCTTTTAGGAGTACGGTTAAAAGAAATCGCCCTAATAAATGACAATTTGTGCCACCCATGCTGCCTGACCACACATCTCTTTCCAGGATTTAGTGTTCTTATTGAAATTTGCGGTGTTTTTCTTCCAGTGTATCTATATGTTACTATTGGGCGCAAGATTCAGTTCAATGGGACTCAAGGGTCTTGGCAGGGTAAATGCTGAGATGATGTCTCCCCTCATGGGAGAGTCTAGGAGCAGAGGGTATAGTCTCAGAATAAAGGTGTGCTAATTTAAGGTTGGGTTGAGGAGCAAGTTCTTCTCTCTGAGGGTCTTTGGAATTCCTTGCCACAGACAACTGTGGGGGCAGAGGTTGAGCAATTCAACAACTTTACCAACACATTCCACCCTGACCTTAAATTTACCTGGACCATCTCTGACACCTCCCTCCCCTTCCTGGACCTCTCCATCTCCATTAACAACGACCGACTTGACACTGACATTTTTTACAAACCCACCGATTCCCATAGCTACCTGGATTACACCTCTTTCCCCCCCCCGCTTGCAAAAATGTCATTCCATATTCCCAATTCCTCCGCCTCCACCGTATCTGCTCCCAGGAGGACCAGTTCCACCACAGAACACACCAGATGGCCTCCTTCTTTAGAGACCGCAATTTCCCTTCCCACATGGTTAAAGATGCCCACCAACGCATCTCGTCCACATCCCACACCTCTGCCCTCAGACCCCACCCCTCCAACCGTAACAAGGATAGAACGTCCCTGGTGCTCACCTTCCACCCTGCCAACCTTCGCATACACCAAATCATCCGCTGACATTTCCGCCACCTCCAAAAAGACCCCACCACCAGGGATATATTTCCCTCCCCACCCCTTTTCGCCTTCCACAAAGGCCGTTCCCTCCGTGACTACCTGGTCAGGTCCACGCTCCTCTACAACCCACTGTAAACCTGCACCCACACCTCCTCCCTCACCTCTATCCAAGGCCCTAAAGGAGCCTTCCACATCCATCAAAGCTTTACCTGCACATCCACCAATATCATTTATTGTATCCGTTGCTCCCAATGTGGTGTCCTCTACATTGGGGAGGCTGGGCACCTCCTAGCAGAGCGCTTTAGGGAACATCTCCGGGACACCCGCACCAATCAACCACACCGCCCTGTGGCCCAACATTTCAACTTCCCCTCCCAATCTACCGAGGACATGGAGGTCCTGGGCCTCCTTCACCGCTGCTCCCTCACCACCAGATGCCTGGAGGAAGAACGCCTCATCTTCCGCCTCGAAATACTTCAACCCCAGGGAATCAATGTGGACTTCAACAGTTTCCTCATTTCCCCTTCCCCCACCTCACCCTAGTTCCAAGCTTCCAGCTCAGCACTGTCCCCATGACTTGTCCGGACTTGTCCTACCTGTCTTTTCCACCTATACACTCCACCCTCTGCTCCCTGACCTTGATCCCCTCTCCTCCCTGACCTTCATCCCCTGCCCCACTCACCTATTGTACTCTATGCTACTTTCTCCCCACCCCCACCTCCCTCTAGCTTATCTCTCCACGCTTCAGGCTCTCTGCCTTTATTCCTGATGAAGGGCTTTTGCCCGAAACATCGATTTCGCTGCTCCTTGGATGCTGCCTGAACTGCTGTGCTCTTCCAGCACCACTAATCCAGAATCTGGTTTCCATCATCTGCAGTCATTGTTTTTACCTCTATATTTAAATCAGTCAAGGAATCAAGAGTTATGTGAAAAAGGGAGTAAATTGGACATAATGAATGTCAGGAGACAGTGAGGACTGCAGATCAGAGTTGAGAGTGTGTTGCTGGAAAAGCACAGCAGGTCAGGCAGCATCCGAGCAGCAGGAAAATTGATGTTTCCAGCCGGAGCTCTTCATCAGGAATGAGGCTGGGAGCCTCCGGAGTGGAGAGATAAATGGGAGGGGAGTGGGGCTGGGGACAAGGTAGCTGAGAGTGCAATAGGTGGATGGAGGTGGGGGTAAAGTTGATAGGTTGGAGAGGAGGGTAGAGCCGCTGGGTGGGAAGGAAGATTGACAGGTAGGGCAGGTCATGAGGATGGTTGTGAGCTGGAAAGTTGGAACTGAGGTAAGGTTGGGGGGGGGGGGGGAAGGGGAAATGAGGAAACTGGTGAAGTCCATGTTGATGTCCTAGGGTCGAAGGGTCCTCCTGGCATCGGGTGGTGAGGGAGTGGCGATGGAGGAGGCCCAGACCTGCATGTCCTTGGCAAAGTGGGAGGGGGACAGATCAGTCATGATTCTCTTGTATGGCAGCATGGGCTCAAGGGGCCGAATGGCCTGTTCCTGTTCCTATTTTTAATATTCTTAATGAAAAGTGATTCATACAGCGCTGATGAATTAGCTGCAGTTGTTCAGGTGGACAGAATAGAAATTTATAGTAGTGTACTTTTACATGAAAAATACAGTTTAAAGTTTTGTAAGTCACCCCACTGCAGTGCCTACATCAATGACAGAAGTCATACACAATACTAAAAAAAGTAATATTAAAGAAAAAGTAATCACAGTTCAGTTAACGACTCCTGGGATTGGGGAAAGCTGATTAAGGAAGATGCAGTCAGGATGAGACTACAAGGCTATTGGAATACTGGGCCAGAACCCTCTGCTGAAGAACACCATCATGCCTGGCTGAGATCATCACTCTTGGAGGAGACTACCTGCCAGGTCGCTGGATAGAGTGAACGGAGGATCTATATCAGTTGTTAGATCAATAATCCTGAGGCATAAATTTAAAGTAACTGATGGAAGGGAGAAGTCAAGTGAGGCCTATCATGATACAGGGAGCAACTAGTAGCATTTTCCAACAAAAGCATCAAGACAAGACACTCGCAGAAAGTGGCAAGATACCTATGTAGGAGGATTATTGTGTATTGTCATCCTAATTAATTTCAGATCTCACCTTATTAATATGCAGCTTCTTATCCAACCACCAACTGCAAACAAACATGACACTGATGAATCTTGACAAAAGTCTGAATGACCAGCTTGCTACTTGCTCATAAAGTGTTCCATTTTGCACACCAGACACCAGCATCTTGTATCTCTCATCTCCAGGGATAGCATGTTCCTAAGCATGTTCCTTGGCGTCATACACATGTCAGTTCCTGCATATCATTGACAATCTCTGATCAAATTACATTAAGCTTCTGCACTGTATGTTCCAAATTGGGGCACGCCAACTACTATCATTGCAATACTCCTGCAAGGAATCCTTATGTATGGGAACAGGCATCAAACTCATGGATCTCAAGGCTGTTCGCTTACCCTCTTAGCGCTGGCTCACTTTGAGTCTATCTGGATGTTCACAGCGTTTCTGCAATGCCTTGCTTTAGCTTTTTATGTCTTGCCCCCTCAGCCAAAGCTACTGAACTCTCAGTACCTCTGTCTTGACTTTCTATTTAGTGCAGATATAAAAGCAGGAAGGTTGTCAGTAGTCCTCAGACAAGTCAATGGAGACAGCCTTGAGTCATGGGATGCTCATACAGTCAGTCAAAGACAGCCCTTGATACTAAATCTGGGATCTGGAATGGTCAGTCAATTGCTTGAGCAGCCAGGATCAGGATATTCTCGTAGGAGTGAGGAGCTGAATGTCGAGCAGCCCACCATCTGTCTCAGCTCTTTATGCCCTATTAAGAGCTGGTTTCTCCTATAGCCAGAGAAAGGGAGCTACTAAGGCAGATGAACATGGCTGGCAGAGCTGAGCATAGTCTAGTACATATGTACGTGGGGGGGGAAGTGGTGAGTTGTCCCAATAAAATGACTAAGCAGAGGTCATGCAAAGTGTGAAGGGTTGGGATGGGTGAGAGAGAGTAAAGGAAGATAGTGCATGCAATAGTGAGAGTGATAGAGCATAAACCTTGGTAAGAGGATTAGTAGAAACAGAGTGAGTCTTATATTGCAGAATTAAGATGATTGTATGTATCCTGCTGAATCCAGGTGGTTGAGCTTCTTCCAACACTGCTAGGCATTCCTCTAGATGGCTGAGACTGCACTGACGCAGACAAGCAAGGTCTGGTGTTGTGGCCCCTCTGGCAATTCTGGGAGAAGAGCCCTCCTCTGCAGTACCTCCACTCAAGCATCTCCAAGTACCTGTCCACAAATGTGTGGTGCCAAATTTTCGCTTCTCGGTCATGTCTAGGACAAATGTCACAAACCATGCAGGGCAGCTCTGGATTGATACTGCCTATCTGGGTGCACAATAGCCTTTTAAGGATGACATTGTTGTCAGAAATGCTGGTTCATTCTTAGATATCTGTGCAGTGAAGAGTCCTTTTGGCTGAAGTGAGTGGTAGAATCAGGCTAGCTTCGGACAAGAGAGATGCTATAGGGGCAGACAAGGTGAGATTGGGATGACAGTGTGAGAAACTTGCTAGGCCTCTGACTGAAACCAGCCATGAAACTTGACAAAACTGACATAGCCAAAAATACGCAAGATCCAACCCAGTGCTACCAACTTAATCATATGATGTTGACAGATGATACATTTACTGTTAAGGGAGCTCCACTGTTGCAACACTGAAAATTGGATTAGTAAAACCACATTGTGTATTATTCATTTTTGGTCACTCATTAAAACAAAACAAAAATATAAAAGGCTCAGTTGATCTCCATCTTATTGAAATTATTATTGAAATAATATTCAAGGCATTGATTTTATATGCTAAGGTCTTGATATGTTTTCATTTATTTCATTATTATTGATGCTAAATCCAATTTAGTCATGTGCTATGAGTTATAAAAGCTATACAAGCATGCCTTCAAATAAAAACTGCAGCTCAAGATGCAAAAGTACAAAATCAGTTGCCAAAGTACAAAACTTTTCAGTTGATGAAATAACCATGTTCTGTTATTCTGGCTTTTAAAGGCACTTTACAGTTCACAAATAATCCACAGTTAAAGCAATAAAGCCCTTAACTCAATTGCCAAACTCTTCAGCATTACTTTCCCTGGGCTCCAGATCAGGTCTGCTCCTAATGAAGCCTCACACTTTATAAATCAGATCAGCAAATTATTATTTTCCAAAGAGCCTGAAAGAATTGCCTGTGCTTGTTGGTTTAAAATTTTTCTTTACTGCTAATCTCATTTAACTGAATGGTACAGTTTTCTGTTTTAACTCCTTTCTTTGCTAAGTTGTTATTAGATCATGCAATGATATGGAAACAATATGGTCTTCAGAAAATGCCACTTTGTACATAACCATTGCAAGTTGTACGCAAGTACACTGAGTGACTTGAGTTTTGATTGGCAAGTCGGTCCCTCTTGCCCATCTACTGATCTGTTATATTGCACTGCACTGTCAAATGTGAACCACAGAATTATTACAGCATGGAAAGAGGCTGTTGAGCCTACCCTCTCTGCATTGGCTCTTTGAATGAACATTTCAGCTACACCAATCACCAGCATTCTCCCCATAACCCTGCATTTTATTCCTTTTCAAATAGCAGTCTAACTTTCTTTTGTGTTCATCAAATAAACTTGTCTTCACCACAATTTCATGCAGTGTATTCTAGACCATAACCACTTGCTGCATGAATTTTTTTTCTCTCATATCAATTTTGTTCTTTTGCCAATTACCTTAAATCTATACCCATTTGGGCACGATCCTTTCACAAATGAAAAGTTTCTCCCTCTTTCCTGTATCCAGTTGCCTCATAATTTTGAATACCTAATTTAGATCTCCTCTCAGCCTTTTTAAAAGGAAAACAGTCCAAACTTCTCCTGTCTGTCCACATAACTGAAGTTCTTCCTCCACAGAACCATTCTCATAAATCTCTTCTGCACCCTCTTCACAATCCTCACATCCTTCCTGTAGTGGTGTGCCCAGAACTAGATGCAATATTTCAGCTGATAACCAACTACAGTCTTATATAAAAGTTCCACACAACTTCCTTGCTCTTGTTCTCCATGCCCTTGTTAATACATTTGCATTTTGCCCTGTACGCTAAGGTCTAGATTATTGATATATATCAGGAAAAGCTTGGGTTCCAGCATGGAACCCTGGGGAACTCTGTCACAAAACCTCCTCCAGCCTGAAGAATATCTATTAACCACTACTAAAGAATAGTCATATTGGTTTTGAAATATTTGTTACGTTTATTGCTCCACAGATGCTGCCAGACCTGCTAATGTCATCCATCATATTTTATTTTTATTTCAAATCTATGCAATTCTCAATACTTTGCTTTCAATAACCACCACTCTCTATTTTCTGTTATTCAGTCAATTCTGTGTCCATTTTATTCTATAAATGATAACTTTGTTCACATAAATTAGGGTAGCCGGTGGCTCAGTGGTTAGCACTGCTGCCTGACAGCACCAGGACCCAGGTTCAATTCCACTCTCAGGCAAGTGTCTCTGTGGAGTTTGCACATTCTCCCCATGTCTGTGGGTTTCCTCTGGGTGCTCCAGTTTCCTCCCATGGACACAAAGATGTGCATGTTAGATGTATTGACCATGCTAAATTGTCTACAGTGTTCGTAGGTTAGGTGAATTAGCCATTGGGAATGCAAAGTTACAAGGATAGGGTAGGGGGTGTGTCTGGATGAGATGTTCTTTGGAGGGTCAGTGCAGGCTTGATGGGCCAAATGGCCTGCTTCCATACTCTGATATCTGTAGGGATATCAGATATCTGATTCTCTGATATCTGTTTTGTGGCACTCTATCAACTGCAGTGTATTAAATGGTAACAACATGTAATTACTTCCAAAGCCTGAAAACTTTTAAGTACTACTAATTAGCATTGACAAAATTTACACAACAAATTACAGTGTTTTTAAATGAAAACATTCAGATAATACACACTTCTCTGTAGTTTGCAATGATACCTGATGAAACTTTTGTTTTGAAGTAGGAGCTATGAATGAAGAATCGTAGAATCCCTAAATGCAGGAGGTCACAATTTGGCCCATCTAGTCTATACTGACCCTCCAAAGGACACCCAACCCCATGCACTGCCATAATCCTATTTCTATAACCCCGCATTTACCTCCAATACAATATATACCTCCTCAAGTAAGAGGACCAAAATTATGTGCAATACTTCAGATACAACTTCACTAAGGCCTCAGTTGCAGCAACACCTCCTTACCTTTATAATCTATTCCTTTAGCAATAAATTATGAGTATGCCACCAGTATTACAGACTTTATTAGTGGATGACTGTATGGCAAAGAAGTTGATTTGAATGTTCCCCAACCAGAAATCATGGATAATTCCAGGTGATCACACCCTACTGAAGTCCAGATCTGAGGCGAGCAAGTCGGGCAATCTTGACCTATACAGGAAATCCAGGTAGGATCTTTGCAAGGCCATCAGGGATGACAAGAGGTGATACTAAACTAAGCTTGAGACCCAGACTAACCACATGGACACCTGTCATTTGTGGCAAGGCTTACACAACATAATGGACTCCAAAGTGAAGTTGAACAGAATTGCAGGCAACAGTACATCCTTCCCCAATGAGCTCAATCCATTCTACATTCACTTTGAACAGAAGGACTGTAAAGCAATATCACTTGTCTCATCAGCCTCAGGTGCACCTTTACCCTCAGTCACTGCTGCAGACGTTAGATCAGCCTTCTTGAGGGTGAACTTAGGGAAAGCAACTGACCTGGATGGAGACCCCGGCCATGCACGCAGACCCCGTGCGGACCAGCTGGTGGGGGTTATTCACTAACATTTTCGATCTCTCCTTACTACGATTCACCTGCATCAAGAAAACCATCATCACCCCAGTGCCAAAGAAAAATCATGCACCGTGCCTCAATTGCTTCCGTGTGGTCGCTCTGACATCCATTATTATGAAGTGCTTCGAGAGTTTGTTCATAGCTCACATCACCTCCAGACAGCCTTGATCGCTTGCAATTCACCTACCGATGCAACAGGTCCACAGCACAGACTATCTCCCTGGCTCTATATTCATCCCTGGAGAATCTGGACAACAAGGGTATCTACATCAGACTCCTACTTATTGACTACACTTTCACCTTCAAAACCATAATTCCAAATAAACATATCTCCGAACTCCGGTGGGTCTCATAGCGGGAGTCTTGACTTTGTGACCAATAGGCCACAATCAGTAAGGAGAGGTGACAACACCTTCTCCACGATAATCTTCACCACTGGTGCCCCTCCAGGCTGTGTACTCAGCCTTCTACTTTATCCTTATACATACACGACTGTGTGGCCAAATTCCACCCCAACTCCATTTACAAGTTTGCTGACGACCCCGCCATTGTAGTTTAGATCTCAAACAATGATGAGATGGAGTACAGGAAGGAGGCAAAGTGCGTAATGGCATGGTGTAACGACAACAATATCTCCATCGCCAACAGCAAAATCAGGGAGTCAGTCATTGACTTCAGGAAGTGGAGTGGAGGTCACACCTCTGTTTGCATGGTATTGAGGTGGAGATGGTTGACAGCATCAAGTTCCTGGGAGTGACAATTACCAACAATCTGTGCTGGTCCATCCACATTGACACTACAGTCAAGAAAGCACAGCAACACCATCATTTCCTCAGGAGGAAATTTGGCCTGTCCATAAAGACTCTTACCAATTTTTATGGATGCACCATAGAAAGCATCCTACCTGGTTGCATCACAGAACAGTACGGCAACTGGTCTTCCTAAGACTGAAAAAAAAACAAGAGTCCAGCCCATCATGCAAACTAGTCTCCTATCCACTGACTTCATCTAGACTTCCCACTGCTTCGGAAAATACAACATAATCAAAGACCCCTCCCACCCCGGTTACACTCTCTTCCATCCTCTTCCGGCGAGCAGAAGATATAAAATATTGAATACACATACAAACATATTAAAGAACAGCTTCTTCCCTGCTGTCATCTGATTTTCAAATGGACCTCTTTAACGTTAATGTTGATCTCCCTCTGCACCTTCTTAGAAGCTGTAACATTGTATCTGGCACTCTGTTCTGTGACCCTATTGCACTTGTACATTACGGTCTACCTCTAAAGCACACAAGACAACACTTTTCACTGTACCTTGGTACATGGGACAGTAATAAATCAAGTCAAATGCCAAGATTCCATTTGCCTTCCTTTTTACCTGCTGTACTTGTGTAGTAGCTTTCTGTAATTCATGTATGAGGACACCCAGATTCCTCTCCACCAAAGCATTCTGAAGTTTATTTCCAACTAGATAATAAGTTACCTCCTAGTCTTCTGACCAAAATTGATTTCCTCACACTTATCCACGTTAAACGCCATCTGCCAAATTTTGACTTATTCACCTAGCCTATCTGTATCCATTTGTAAATTTTTTATTTTTTAATTGCAAGTTACTTCCCCACTTACTTTAGTGTCATCTGCAAATTTGGCTGTAGTTCCTTCTCTCCCTGTATCCATGTCATTGATATAAATTGTAAATAGGTGGAGGCAAAGGACTGGACCTTGTGGCACCTCATTAGTTAAATCTTGCCAACCAGATTCTCTGCTTTCTGTTGGTCATGCAAACTTTTATCCAAACTAATAAAGTATCCGAAACCCCATTTGATCTTCCCTTGTGTATTAATCTTTGGTGTAGCACTTATCAAATGCCTTCTGGAAGTCCAGATCCACAACATTTACAGGATCCTCATTATCTATTTTGCTTAGAGTCACAGAGTCATAAGGGGTTGTGCAGCATGGAGACAGACCTTTTGGTCGAACTGATCCATGCTATCCATATCCCTCTAAATCCTTCCTGTTCATGTACCTATCCAGATGCCTTCTAAGTATTGTAATCATACCAGCCTCCACCAATTTCTCAGCTCATTCCATAACACACCATCCTCTGCATGAAAAAGTTGCCGCACAATTCCTTTTCAAATCCTTCCCCTCTCACCTTAAACCCATGCTCTCTAATTTTGGAGTCTCCTACCCTGCAAAAAAGACCTTGGCTATTCACCCTATCCATGCTCCTCATGATTTTATAAACCTCTATAAGGTCACCTTTCAGCCTCCAACATTCCAGTGAAAATAACCCCAGCCTATTCAGCCTCTCCCTCTAGCTCAAGCCCTCCAACCCAGGCAATATCCTTGTAAATCTTTTCTGAACCCTTTCAGGTTTCACAATATACTTCCTATAGCAGAGAGTCCAAAACTGAATGCAGTATTCCAAAAGTGGCCTAACCAATGTCCTGTATAGCCACAATATGACCTCCCAACTCCTATAATCAATACACTGGCCAATAAAGGCAAGCATACAAAGCGCCTTCTTCATTATCCTTCTTCACTATCCTTCTTTACTATACATGGCTTGGAAAGGGTGGATGCTAAAAAATTGTTTCCGTTAGGCGAGGAGACTAGGACCCGTGGGCACAGCCTTAGAATTAGAGGGGGTAAATTCAGAACAGAAATGCGGAGACATTTCTTCAGCCAGAGAGTGGTGGGCCTGTGGAATTCATTGCCGCGGAGTGCAGTGGAGGCTGGGACGCTAAATGGCTTCAAGGCAGAGATTGAGAAATTCTTGATGTCACAAGGAATTAAGGGCTACGGGGAGAATCTGGTAAGTGGAGTTGAAATGTCCATCAGCCATGATTAAATGGCAGAGTGGATTCGATGGGCCGAATGGCCTTACTTTCACTCCTATGTCTTATGGTCTTATCCTGTCTACCCGCAATTCCACCACTCCAAGGTCTCTTTATTCAGCAACACTCCCCAGGACCTTGCCATTAAGTGTGTAAGTCCTGCCCTGATTTGCTTTTCCAAAATGCAGCACCTCACATTTATCTAAATTAAACTCCATCTGCCACTCCTTGGCCCATCTGATCAAGGTGCAAATTTACTAACCATATCTCCTAATTTCACATCCAAATCATTTGTATAAATGACAAAAGCAGTGGACCCAGCACTGATTCTGGGAACACAGCTGGTCACAGGCCTCCAGTGTGAAAAGCAATCCTACACCACCACTCTCTGTCTCCTACCTTTCAGCCTGTTACATCTTTGAGAAATTCTAGCAAATTAGTTAAACATAGTTTACCTTTTGTAAAACCATGACGACTCTGTTGGATTGTATTTTGACTTTCCAAATGTCCTGTTATTACTTACTTTCTGGAAGATTTTTTTTGTATCTGTCTCCAAGAAGACAGAAAGTCATTGTTTAGTTTATCCACCACTTCCTTAATTTCCATAATATATTCTCCTGTTTCTACCTGGAATAGATCCCAATTTATTTTCCCTAATGCTGTCTTTTTCATGGACTGAAGCATGTTTTACTATCTACCTTTATGTTTCTTCCTAGCTTGTATTCATATTCTCTTTTCTGATTTTTAAATAGTTATTTAGTCATCCTTTAGCAACAAGGGTGGATGGATATAGATTGGTTTTAGCGTTTGGTGTAAAGTTGAATTTCCAGGACAGAGGCAGGTCAGCTTAAAGGTGTATTTGGAGATGCCTTCTGATGCCTTGTTGAGTACAGCAGATATTACCTCAGGATCAGTTGCATTAATATGAAGAAACAGTGCCATGAACAAAATAGGAAGGTAAGATCTCAAACTGGCCCAATTAGGTCCAAAAAGTTTAATTCTTGTTTTATGCAGAGAAAGTTGCTTATGTGGTGCACATTTCAGATGGGGGCTTAGGTGTTCAAAATTAATCAGGTTCATCGAATTTAGGTTAAAAAAATCCCATCCTCCCCTGGACAGGGCCCTAAATGAGGTCTTTCGGCTTCTTGATTACCACCATCCAAACCCACCAGTCCTTTGAAACTTCCAACCTGTCCTAGAGGCATTGAGATAACTTTTGAGACTATGATCCTGAGAATGCAACGGTACTTGGTCCTGGTCCTGTAGATATTTGACAATCTGGCCCATTAACTGTTTCTGTGTCCACAGATGCTGCCAGAGCTGTTGATTTTTTTCTCCAGCATTTTGTTTTTGTTTCAGTTTCCACTATCTATCATATTTTGTGTTGTGTGCTACAATAGATGAAGTACATTGATTAACAAATTTAAATGACTGCCAGACCTCCTGGAAGTAGACAAATTATCCACCCTTGTCCAGCCTCTGTTAAACCTGGAAATGAATGGATTCAAGGCTGAGGCAATTCAGGCTTGAGATTATAAAATTTTTACATCTATCTGACCAAAACCCACTTGTTTCTTGGCGTTAAAATTTCCTTTTAAATCAATGAAAAATAATTCGCCACTTTTATTAGTTACCCTTTTGGAAGGGCCCAAAGACCAATACAGAATAGTCACACTGCAAAGTTAGAATTGTGGTTATTATAGAGAGAAATATTATAGTAATATTCTGTTCTGGCACAGAATTTGATTGTAAAAATCTGCAAAATCCTGTCAATTAAACAAAATGGGCATTGAATATCCTTCTTAATTTTTAATATACCCTGTACTGTATTTCATAAATTCCTAACATGCAGTGGAGTTAGCAATGATCATCAACAGGTTTATTGACCTGACCTGTTAGACCTGGCATAATTTACCAGGTGTGATTAAGTATTACCGACATCACAATTTTAATTTTGTATTTTTTTCTCTCAATTTGTGCATTTCAAAGGGCAAAAGCTAAAAAAAACTCACTCCCGATATGCCTATGCATTTTGTACAGTAAAATAAAGATGTACAAATCTTAAATAATGAACTTTGTTGGCAAGTTGGAATAAACCTTAAAATGTAAAGAAGAAAATACAATTAAATGCATTTGTAATGTTGAGGGTGGGAAAAGGATTTTGCTGCATATGGTTTTTGTGGGTGAAATTAGATTAAAACCAAACAAACAACAACATTCAACTCAATAAGGACAGGAAACGCACTAAATCTGTCTGCAATTACTTTGCCTCATCTCTCCAGAGGTTGTTGTTCAGAAAATAATTGCAATAATTATTTTAATAGTTTGGGCCAGTACACTCTGAACTCAGCAAACCCCATTAAAGTTTGTGCTGTCTCTGGAACAAGTACAGTGACAGATGTTATAAGATCACCCTACATGAAGTAAAATATTCTCCTTCAAGGTGAGGCTTTCTGCAGACAACATTTCTTTCCCCTTTTATTATGCATTTTACCAGAAAATGTATGATGGAATTATGGATAGTTTATGAAGTAATAAAAAAAAATTCTTTTCCTTAGTAATTATTTTTATACTGATTTGCTGTCAAGGTTTAAGTAGAAACCGTTTCACACACAAATACAACAAAATTCAAATTACTTAGAATAGTTTCCTATCTTTTCTACCTTCTTAATGTAAATTATTACAATTTTTATATTTTAGAATGATCGCATGGATGAGTCTCAACTTTCTTTTCTCCGACATTTATGGTTAGGTCATCTTTTAGTAATGTGTTCTATAACAGCAAAACCCATTTAGTAATTGTTATAAAGTCATAGAAGTTTATCCATGCCACCAAGTAGTCAGGAAAATAAATAATTATTATGTTATCAAACAATATAATGTGTTTGTTATTTCCAGGAAAAAGTCAAATACCTGTTTTCACTAAAAACGTAGAAGTCACACGACACCAGGTTATAGTCCAATGGGTTTATTTGAAATCACAAGGTTTCAGAGTGTAGTCCCTTCATCACCTGTAATTTGGCATTAAAATTTCCTTTTAAATCAATGAAAAATTATTTGCCACTTTTATTAGTTACCGTTTTCAAAGGACCCAAAGACCAACACAGAATAGTCACACTGCAAAGTTAGAATTGTGGTTATTATGGAGAGAAATGTAACAATAATACTCTTTCTCCTGGAAGTTTGTGATTTCAAACAAATCTGTTGAACTATAGCCTGGCGTCATGCGACTTCTGACTTTGTCCATCCCAGTCCAACACCAGCACCTCGACATCATAAATGAAAAACAAGAGTTATAGTTTAATGTGATGCAAATCTTTTCAATTCCACAACTTCTTGTGTTACTTTAATGGCCATAGGATTAATCTTGTCTACTTTACTTCTAGTTAGTAATCAAAACTCAAAACTTAGATCCAACAACTTATATGTCCTTTCACTGGTTGTTGTGGTTTGTGTTTTGAATTTTCAAATGCAAAATTAATGGGCTGCCATATAATTAAACAAATCATATATTTCATCATTGTTCAAGAGTAGTTCAGTTGCTCCTTTCAAGTGCACAGTTCAAAAGCTAGGCTGCATTGATTTTTTTTACCATATGTACAGAATTTGCTTTACACATTGGAAGATTTCTTTTGAAATGCCGCTGGCTCTAAATGCCTTAATATCAAAATTCTGCATTACTTTTAGTCTTTTATTTGTATAAAATGGAACTATCTTCTTGTTTTGAGCAGCAAACTGGGGCAAACTCCATCACTTTTTAACCATAAAACCTGCGAGCAAAAGTCGGCAATTTGGCTCATCAAGACTGCTCTGTCTTTCAATGAGATCACAGCTGATCTGATAATTCACAACTCTAATTTGCTTACCTTGCCCTCATAACACTCAATTCCCTGACTGATCAAAAATTTGTCTATCTCAAGTCTGAATTTACGTAATGACCTACCCTCATCAGTCCTCTACAGCAAAGAATTCCACAGATTCACTACCCTGGGTGAACAATATTGCTCCTCATTTCTGTCTTAAATAGGACAAGTTCTTATTCTGAGATTATACCCCCTCGGTCCTAGATGTCCCATCAGGGAAACAACTTCTCCACATCTAAACTGTTAAACTAACAGTCTTGTGTGTTTCAGTTAGATCTCCTCTCATTCTGCTAATGTCCACTAAGTAAAATCTTAACCTACTCAACCTCCTCATAAAAAAATTCTTCAATACTCACAATGAACCAAGTGAATTCTTCTCTGGACTGCCTCTGATGTGTATATTTTTTTCTCTTGGACAGGGGAACCAAAACTGTTCACAGGGTTCCAGGTGTGTCTTGACTATTGCTTTGTAAAGTTTTAGCACAACCTGCTGATCTTACACACCATTCCCTTGGAAATAATGGCCCAAAATCCCTCTGCACCACAGCTTTCTGATCTATCCAAATAATATTCAGCTCTATTTATAACGACCAAAGTGCATAACTTCATATTTTCCCACATTATATTCCACCTGATAAGTTTAACTGGTCTATATCCCTCTTTAAACTTTTTGTATCATCCTCACGACTTGTCTTCCAACCTATTTTTGTGTCATCTACAAACTTAGCGATAGTACATTTACTTCTGTCATCCATATCATTAATATATGTATTGTAAGTAATTGTGGTCTCACCACTGACCTCCGTGGCACTCCACTAGTTTCTCGTTGCCATCCTAAAAATGGTCCTCTTGTCCCAACTCTGTTTTCTATCAGTTAGTGAAGCATCTATCCATGCTAATATATGATGTTCAGCACCATGGGCTCTTATTAAGTAGCCTTATGTATGGTATCCTATCATACGCCTGTAATAAATTTGTCAGGCATGGTTTCTCCTTCATGAAGTATGTTGATCCTTTTTGACTGGATTATGTTCTTCTAAGCACTCTAATATTGCACCCGTTATAATAGACTCATAACATTTTCCCAATGACAGATGTTAAGCTAACTGGCATCTAGTTACATTTTTTTGTCTCCCTCCCTTTTTGAGTAAGGATATTACATTAGCAGTGTTCCAATTCTCTGGGATCTTTTCCAGAATCTAAGGATTTTTGGAAGTTTACCACCAGTGCATCCACTATCCACTCAAGTTACTTCCTTTAAAATCCTAGAGTGTAACCCGTTAGGTCATGGGGCTTATCAGTCTTTCACCCCATTAGTTTCCCTAGTATTTATTTCCAGTGATAACTTGTGTTTATTTTCTCCCAACCCCTTACCATCTCATTTAGCCCGTTGATTAGTTAGCATTTTTTGGAATACATGTCCTCTTCCTAAAGACTGATGCAAAGTATGGATTCAGGTCCTCTGCCATTTCCTGGTTTCCCCCTTATTATTTTTGCAGCCTCGTTCTCTCATGGGTATTTGTTCACTTCGTCCAAACTTGTCCTCCATCTACACATTTAAATAAGCTCTTACTGTCCATTTATATTCTTTATATTGTATTATTTATATTACTAAGGAGTTTGTCCCCAGTTTATTTTCTCCCTCTTTATTTCATTTGGTCATTATTTATTGTCTTTTAAAATTTTCATAATCCTCTGCTTCACTATTCTTTGCTGCATTGATTCTTATTTATGTCAATTTGATACTAGCCTTAACTTCTCTGGTTAACAATAACTGGTTTATTTTGTTTCTAGAATCTAGTATCCCTTAGGTCCTAATATCAACCCTTTCCATAACTCACCTGTTGAGTTCTCAGTGAACTCATTAAGTTAGACAATAAGAACCATCCATTCAAGTCTAATTTTCTGAATTTTACACTTGCAAGTTTGAACAATTATAAAATATACTTTCTAAGAGTATCAATTGACACAAGCAAATTTAAGGAGTTTCTGAACTGAAAGCTCCAGATTTACACTAGTGATACATCAGAAATAGTCCAAAATCCCAAGTCCTGACCTAAACATAGCACTTCTCATTTCAACTAGAATGGGAATGGAGTCTGTTAGCTGAGGTTTCGTCCAACTGTGGTTTCTGAAGGTAGCAGATTTCATTTAAAGCCCATTTAGGAAGAGGACATGTATTCCAAAAATGCTAACTAATCAACGGGCTAAATGAGATGACAGGGGTTGGGAGGAAATAAACACAAGTTATCACTGGAAATAAGTAGTAGGGAAACTAATGGCGGCAAAAGACTGATCAGCCCCAGGACCTAATGGGTTACACGCTAGGATTTTAAAGGAAGTAACTTGAGTGGATAGTGGATGCACTGGTGGTAAACTTCCAAAAATCCTTAGATTCTGGAAAAGATCCCAGAGAATTGGAACACTGCTAATGTAACACCCTTACTCAAAAAGGGAGGGAGACAAAAAAATGTAACTAGATACTGCTTGGAACCTGGAATGTGCAGAACAGATCAGCTCAGAGCAGATCTACCCTCAGTGTATTACTCTTGGATTGCCCAGTTGTTCCCTTTGGAGACCAGAGGTATTCTAGTGACTACGATCCCAGGATGCCTTGCTCTAGGCAGGGCTCCCAGATATCCTTTGGGAAAGATACCCATTGGAAGGGAAGTTTGGGTACACTTTGATGGTGGTAGAGGCATGTATTCTTTGGTATTGTTAACCACAGAGAAGATTATATGTAAGAGGCAAATAACCCCTTAAACTTGTCAACAATTGAAGATGTGCCAAGAAGTATCAAATCTGTCAAGACTTACCAAGAAGTGTTAAATTAATCAATAACTATCAAAATGTGTTTCTATTGAATGAGGGTACATTTTCAAATAGAGAGTGGTCTGTATAGAACTGTAAGTAACAGCACTATTTTCTCCTATATACTGATGGATATTGGTGAGTTGGATGGGAGGCGACAAGGCAAAAGGGTGGTGAGTGGATGTCAGCACTAAGTTGGCACAAGAAAGAACGAACATAGGATATGGATAGAGATGCATATAATGCCATCGAGTCATAGAGGTGTTCAACTCATCCATGCCGACCAGATATCCTAAACTCTTCCTATTCATGTACCCATCCAGATGTCTTTAAAATGTAATTGTACCAGTCTCCACCACTTCCTCTGGCAGCTCATTCCATATACACACCACCCTTTGCGTGAAAAAGTTGCCCCTTAGGTTTGAGCGACCATGGGGGATGTGAAGAGGGCATTATGGGTCATGGGGGCATTGTATAAGTGAGTGATGGGTATGTGACAGGTATGGGCTGGTTGAATGACATCTTATTATTTTATTTTTGGACACAATGCTGTGGCCTCAATACAACCTCTTTTTATCCAGCCTTCCTCAGCTCTTCTTGGGTCACTAAATCCAACTTCCAAACTAGCCCAATGCCCCTGACTGAAAAAAGTGAATGCGGGTAGCCATTTTTAAAGGTCAGGTTCATGGAGCTGACAGTTTTCCTGCTTCTGCAACTATGACTCAGGAATGAGCATCTGGACCAGAGTTTGGAGCTTCTGAGTGGGGATTATTGCAGATGGAAATAATGTTTATGAACACTTTTTCTAGCAAATAAACAACAATATCTTTAGACTTGTTCTCCTTTGAGTCTGGGATTCTGAGGTCCCAAGGAAAATGACAGCCCTGCCCCCACACAATGAGCATTTCTCAGGAGCAGGTATGGCATTCCTTATGGGCCACCTTCCTCAGCAGCAGATGTTGGAAGAAATGAGACTGAGGCAATACTTAAAGGAATGCTCCTTACTAAAATAAAGTGAACTTTGTGACATCCAGCCATATAACACAAGTAAGGGCCTACTGCAATCTCTTATTTCTGTTTGGGTTCACTGAATTCAGCAGGGACTTCCTTAATATTTGTGGGTTTAGGAAGGGGAAAGCTGACCTTTTGAAAAAGGTTGAATACGTGAAATCATATTTGGCTGTTTCAAATTGTACATGCAGTATTTCAACTCAGATGTATGGGAACACCATCTGCAATTTCCCCTCCAAGCCACTTATCATACTGAAGTAGAAATGTATCACCATTGAGGCAAAGTCCTGTAATTCCCTCCCTAAGGGCATTGCAGATCAACTGACAGCATGTAAGCGGTAGAAGTTCAAGAAGGCAGCTCACCGCCACCTTCTTAAGGGCAACTAGGGAAGGGCCAGCCAGCGACACTCATGTCCCATGAGTGAATTTTAAAAAAACTTACTTGGTATTATTTAACTGCATTTCGAGCACATGTACAAAAATTAAATTTCTTTTTCAGCCGAGTTTTACATTATAAGTAATAGGGCAGTTGACGCCCAATTTCAAGATTCTTGGGTTTTCAGGTTAGCTGAAATTCTATTGTTCTGATTAATTTCACCGTTGATTGAATTCCAGCATTCAGAGTGAGAATTTCTTTTTGTTTCCCTCTATTAGTGGTGCTGTTTGAAACAGCTCTTCTCAAAGCTGAGGCCCTCGCAGCATTCTAATTCACATACAAGGACACCTGGCCAATAACACAGAAACTAGTCTTGCAGTTGCTTGTTCAAATTTTTCCTGACATTTTAAAGGTGTGACATTCTGTGGGCTTCACATAGGACTTTGCCAGGTGGTCACGGAATTTGTATCTGACTGGTTCAAAAAAAGTCTTAAAATTTAAAGTAAAACATTTCCAAGAATACTTGGGAATATGATCTGTCCTCATAACAAATAATTTAGTTTATTTAGTTCATTAAGCTCGGTTCAAAAAATTCTGAGTAATGAGTCACTAAAACCCCAGCAGTTTGCAAAAGCAGAATGTGAGACTGTACTAAGGCCCCTCCTTCACATTATAATTTTGTCAATCCTACTGGAGAGTGCTCATTGGGTGAAAATAAGATCAGTCTTTGCAGTGATGGCCTTCACACTAACATAGTTTGACAAAATGCTCATGAAGACACTTGTACCTAAGACACATGAAGAACTGGTGGTAGCAATGCCCATGGAACAACATCTCAGCAAAACCTTATAGAAGAGAAATGTGATAGGGTCATTTGGAATGAAAAAGAAATCCTTCCAGCTGCATAGGGAAGGAAGAGCGGTCTAATCCAATGTATTTGTAAAATACATACAGTAACCCAATCAAAGCCAATACGTTTCACTGTCTCCAGTAGTATAATGGGTGACTTTTAAAGGGTACTGCAACTTGAGTTGTGGCTGCTGTAAGCCCATTGACCATGGCATTGCACTTTGACATGTGCTTTGTTTGAATGTCCCAATCTATTGAAAACATTGATCAGTCAACACTGTCAGTGTACACTGCATGGATTTACCCCAAGGATTTGTCAAAGGGAATTATGTTCCTGACAACACAGACCATGTTGTGAGGGTCACAGGGGTTACTACCACATGAGCTGTGTTGTGTTGTCTTGATTCTGATGACTCTAAGGTTTTTCTGTTAAACATACTTCAATTTCAAAAATTCTGGCCTCTTACAGGAATATTTGCACGTTTTTATTTTCCAAGTAAAACATATGTGACTGGCATACATTATTGGACTTAGTAACAAATAGAATTCAGCCAATTCTATGGCATTAAACATTATTGTGTTTTGAATGTTCAGATGCCAAAGTAAAAGGCTATTAGTAAAGTATATATTGTCTAACCAAGAGTCAGGAGAAAAGAAACTAAGGGTATTTACAAACATCTGTGAATGAGAACTCAGAGTGTTCGTCCTACAGAATACATATTTCTGTAGATTACAGGAAGATTGATATGTTTCTGCCTGATCTGAATGCTCAACAATTTGTTTTATTTGAAAAAGCAATATGTAGTTAGGTTAATATTAAAATGAGTGTGAAGTAGTTAAATGGTAGTGCATGATACACACAATTTGGGAATTTGGATTAAGAAATAAATTATGAATTTCACACACTAGCTTTCCTTGGGAGATAGATCAAAGACCTAAATCATGTATATTTTTGCAGAGGCAGTGAGGAAATTGTGTTGAACATTGCAATTCTCTTAAAAATTGAGTTTTTTTTAGTATTTCCTGTGCAGCAGAAGATCTCATTTACCTGCTGTTGTAGCAGTTACTTGCCTCAAACATAAACAATGTCTAATAATCCAGACAAAGGGATGATGATAATAAAGAAGATTAAGGCCACAATGTTCCATAAACTGACATCATAAGATCAAATGACACTGTATGTACCCTATTATCAATGAAGTGTTTAGGAGAAATGAATGAAAACTAAAATTCAGGTAAAAGTGGAAAAGTAGGGAATGGTTAACCTAATGTCTTGAATAGCTATCCCATATCCATTGGCTAGAGGAATTCAAATGATTGATTGCCAAAATGTAAAGTACCAGCCACTAGAAATAGGGTATGTTGACAAATTCTTAAGGTTAGAGGGTAGTCCTTGTCAGGCAGCCCTTTTTGGGGACACTGCTTGTCAGGAAACTGTCTTCTTCAAATGGAAGATGGATCAGAAGAGATTGAAGAAGATACAGAGAAGAGTTCCCTAACACTTTGGCTAGACAGCAGGATGCTGCCTTCATTATTTTAATGAGACCAACCGTCTGCTGGTTCAGTGAACTATCTTCAATTGTCATGCAATGGATAGATTTTTTTGTTTAATTAACGAATGCTTCATATGTAAACTGTTGCTTCTAAACAAATTTAATAAACTGGAAATTCCTTATGATAGGTCAACATCGTAAATTTGGTAACTGTGGTCATGAATTCCAAAATCTAATTGGTGTTATGTACTGCATGTTCTGTGTAAAAATAGTAGCTTAAATCTTATGATCTAGATCAGAAGTAGGGATTCTGAGCCAGATCAGACTAAAAATTACTTTCTTTTCACTTGGACCTGCCTTCCAAAGCAGGATTCACGCTAACAGGTTTGATGATGAAAAACATGGAGGCAACATTGGAGTGAATCCTTGCAAGCCCCCTTTTAAAGGTAATAGCTTCCATATACCAGAAAGTCAGGGAAGATGGTCATGTAGTGATAGTGTTACTGGATTAGTAATCTTGAAGACCAAAATAATGTTCTGGAATCACAGATGGTATTTCAAAACTAGAATTGAAAGTACTTTGGGAAGAATGTGAATGCATTGGAGAAAGTGCAAAAAAAAATGGTTTGTGAGAATGGCTCCAGTGATGAGAAACTTCAGTGATAAAGATAGATTGGAGAAGTTGGGAATGTTGTCCTTTAAGAGGAGAAGGTGAAGAGTAAATAAATATTTTTTGTACAGGGGGGGTAGTTAGGTCTGAAATGCTTTGGCTGGAACAATGACAGAGATAGATTGAAATAAGGCATTAACAAGTGCATTGATTGATTATTTTAATAGAAACAAATTCATGGTTATGGGGAAGGGGCAGGAGAATGGCTCTGAATGATAATGCTTATACAGAAAGTCCATGCAGACAAGATGGTCCAACTGGCCTCATTCAACATAACAATTCTGTGAAACATCATTATTTCTCTTTCTTTTGTCATCTAGGGAAATCTGGGTTTGTTTGAAACAGAAATAGAAATTGCTAGAAAATCTTAGCAGGTCAGGGCAGCATCTATGGAGAGAAATCAAAGTTAACGTTTTGGGTCACTGGGTGTCTACTGGACTCAGATTTCCAGTATCCGCAGTTCATTCAGACTTTTGTCTGGGTTTGATTGTCCTACCTTTCCCTTTTGAGCGAATATTCATTGTGCCAAAATGATCTTTTCTTTGAAGGTAGCCCGCATTTTCAGGTAAGAGAGGAGAGAGGCTTAGAGTGAATAGAGTATATGGAGATGGATTTCCCAGCTATTGCCTGTTCTGACGAGGTTCACTGGATTCCAAACATTTTCCAGCTGTCTTGTTGCCTTCAAGGATCTATGGACATTTACACCAATGTCCTTCTGATCCTCTATACTTCCTGGGGTGCTGCCATTCAGGATATACTCTCTTGCCTTGTTAGTCCTCCCAAAATGCATCATCTCACTTTTCAGAATTAAATTCTATTTACCATTTTGAAAACCATCTGACCAGCTCATCTATATATTGTCCTGTAGACTAAGACTTTCTTCCTATTTACAGTACCAGCAATTTTTGTATCAGTGTGCCAACTTGCTCATACCTTCTACATTCATATCTAGATTATTAATGTACACAATGAGCCAGCCCTGCATGATGTTCTTTATACTTGAACTACATCACTGGACACAGACTTCCAATCATAAGAAGTCCTTCAATCATCATCATCTGCCTCCTGCCATTAAGCAAATTTTGGGTCCAATTTGCCAAATTGCCCTGAATCCCATGGGCTCTTAGAGTCATAGAGATGTACAGCATGGTAATAGACCCTTCCGTCCAATCTGTCCATGCCGACCAGATATCCCAACCCAATCTAGTCCCACCTGTCAGCACCTGGCTCATATCCCTCCAAACCCTTCCTATTCATATACCCTTCCAAATGCCTTTTAAATGTTGCAATTGTACCAGCCTCCACCACATCCTCTGGCAGCTCATTCCATACACGTACCACCCTCTGTGTGAAAAAGTTGCCCTTTAGGTCTCTTTTATATCTTCCCCCTTTCACCCTAAACCTATGCCCTCTAATTCTGGACTCCCTGACCCCAGGGAAAAGACTTTGTCTATTTATCCTATCCATGCCCCTCATAATTTTGTAAATCTCTGTAAGGTCACCCCTCAGCCTCCGACGCTCCAGGGAAAACAGCCCAGCCTGTTCAGCCTCTCCCTGTAGCTCAAATCCTCCAACCCTGGCAACATCCTTGTAAATCTTTTCTGAACCCTTTCAAGCTTTACAACATCTTTCCGATAGGAAGGAGACCAGAATTGCATGCAATACTCCAACAGTGGCCTAACCGATGTCCTGTACAGCCGCAACATGACCTCCTAACTCCTGTACTCAATAGTCTGACCAATAAAGGAAAGCATACCAAACACCTTCTTCACTGTCCTATCTACCTGCGACTCCACTTTCAAGGAGCTATGAACCTGCACTCCAAGGTCTCTTTGTTCAGCAACACTCCCTAGAACCTTACCATGAAGTGTATAAGTCCTGCTAAAATTTGCTTTCCCAAAATACAACGCCTCGCATTTATCTGAATTAAACTCCATTTGCCACTTCTCAGCCCATTGGCTCATCTGGTCAAGATCTTGTTGTAATCTGTGGTAACCTTCTTCGCTGGGAGAAAGTGAGGACTGCAGATGCTGGAGATCAGAGCTGAAAAATGTGTTGCTGGAAAAGCACAGCAGGTTCGGCAGCATCCAAGGAGCAGGAGAATTGACGATTCGGGCATAAGCCTGAAGGAGGGCTTAGGCCCAAAACCTGAAGGAGGGCTTAGGCCCAAAACATTGATTCTCCTGTTCCTTGGATGCTGCCTGACCTGCTGCGCTTTTCCAGCAACACATTTTTCAGCTCTAACCTTCTTCGCTGTCTACTACACCTCCAATTTTGGTGTCAATTGCAAACTTACTAACGGTACCTCTTATGCTCACATCCAAATCATTTATGTAAATGACAAAAAGTAGAGGACCCAGCACCGATCCTTGTGGCACTCCATTGGTTACAGGCCTCCAGTCTGAAAAACAAGCCTCCACCACCACCCTCTGTCTTCTACCTTTGAGCCAGTTCTGTATCCAAATGGCTAGTTCTCCATGTATTCTGTGAGATCTAACCTTGCTAACCAGTCACCCATGGGGAACCTTGTCGAACGCCTTACTGAAGTACATATGGATCACATCTATCGCTTTGCCCTCATCAATCCTCTTTGTTACTTCTTCATAAAACTCAATCAAGTTTGTGAGACATGATTTCCCACGCACAAAACCATGTTGACTATCCCTAATCAGTCCCTGCCTTTCCAAATACATGTACATCCTGTCCCTTAGGACTCCCTCCAACAATTTGCCCACCACCAACGTCAGGCCCACTGGTCTACAGTTCCCTGGCTTGTCTTTACCGCCCTTCTTAAACAGTGGCGCCACGTTAGCCAACCTCCAGTCTTCCGGCACCTCACCTGTGACTATCGATGATACAAATATCTCAGCAAGAGACCCAGCAATCACTTCTCTAGCTTCCCACAGAGTTCTAGGGTACACATGATCAGGTCCTGGGGATTTATCCACCTTTATGCATTTCAAGACATCCAACACTTCCACCTCTGTAATCTGGGCATTTTGCAAGATGTCACCATCTATTTCCCTACATTCTATATCTTCTATATCCTTTTCCACAGTAAATACTGATGCAAAATACTCGTTTAGTATCTCTCCCATTTTCTGCGGCTCCACAAAGGCTGCCTTGCTGATCTTTGAGGGGCCCTATTCTCTCCCTAGTTACCCTTTTGTCCTTAATGTATTTGTAATACATTAACGACCAGGCTGCCATGTGAGCATTATTGAAGTTCAACTGCACTTGCCCTATCTATACACCTTGAAAAATTCAAATTTGTTTGACATCATCTGCCCCTTACAAAGCCATGCTGACTATCCTTGATCAATCGTTCCTTCTCTAAATGGGGATTTATTCTGTCCCTCAGAATTTTTTCCAATAGTTTCACTACCACAGACACCGGATTCATTGGCCTGTAGTTTCCTGGTTTATCCCTATCACCCTTCTTCAATACGAGTACCATATTAACTATACTCCATTCCTCTGGTACTCCCCCTGTAGCCATTAAGTTCTGAAAATTAATGTCAGAAGTAATGTTGTAAATGAAAAGGCAAAATCCCGTAAATGCACTCAATGGCTGAAAGAGAGCATTGATTCCTTTATTACTGACTTATATCAACTGACTGTGATCTCAATATGGAGCACTGAAAAATAAATTAATTCAAAATTACTATGATGTAGGAGTCTCAGAGGAGATTTTATCAGATTTTCTGTAGTCAAGGAAGGATTTAATGCTATCAAAAGCTTTCCAGTTACCAAGGTAAGCAGAAGTGAGGATGTGAAATTCTGTATTCATTTAAGGTGACAGAAAGACTTTGATGAGAAAGGTGATTTACATTATACAATTTGTGGGGTACTGAAGTGGAAAAACAGGGAAAGCGTGAACAGGGCATGGCTGCAGTGCTCCACTCTGTAGGAGGAGGGGGCATTTTAAAGCTGTAATTGAAAAACCCATTTAAGAGACTAAAAGAAAATCTTAGTAAAGCTAGTAGCATGCAAGAAATTAAAGATGTTTGAGATAATAAAGTATTATTTCTGGAAGAAAAAAAGAATAAAGAGAAAATTATCGGAATAAGGAAATTTTGGCTGATGGATACAAAGCAAACTTCCAGTTGGAGACTGCAGCAGAAGTTTCAGTTCTTTCAGATGCAAAATTGTGGCTAAAGCAAGATTTCCTCTGGCCTTCAAACATACAACTCCAGGGATGAGGAAAACAGAACCACAGAAAATCAGAGCTGGAGTTCAACTTTTCTAGCATGCTCTGCGATTCCTTATGGTCATGGTTGATCAGCCAACTCAATAACCTATTCAACCTATACCCTTTGATCCCTTTAGCTCTAAGAACTTTATCTGACTCCCTCTTGAAAACATTAAATATTTTGGCCTCAACCACTTTCTATAGCAGAGAATGCCACAGGCTCAGCACTCTCTGGGTGAAACAATTTCTCCTCATCTCAGTTCTGCCCTGTATCCTTAGACTATGACCCCTGGTTCTGAAATCCCTGGTCATTAGGAACAATATTTTTTCATTTACCTTGTTCCCTCTTGTTAGAATTCTATCAATCAGTTTCTATGTGCACTCCCCTTATTCTTCTAAATGTCTGTGAATAAAATCCTAATCAATCCAATTACTCTTTATACTACGATCCTGTCTCCCAGGAATCAGTTTAGTAAATCTTTGTTTCATTCTCTCCATAGCCAGAACATCTATCCTCAGATAAGAAGACCAAACTACACTCAATGCTCCAGGTGTGGTCTCACCAAGACCCCATGCAATTGCAGCAAGACATCTCTGCTCCTGTAATTAAATCCCCTTGCTGTGATTGCCAACATACCATTTGCCTTCTTCATTTCCTATTGCATCTGCAGGATTACTTTCAGTGACTGGTATACAAAGATGCTCAGACCTCATTGCAACTCCACTTTCCTAATCTATCAACATTCAGATAATTAACTGGCTTTGTGCCTAGGAGGTATACAGCTTAATGTCAAAGGATTGTTGACTACTGCACTTCAGGTCAAAATCACAGAAACCAGTGATGCAAAACCAAGAGTGTTCACTATAAGTCGAAAAGCTTGCAAAGATTTACAACTCATCTTAAAATGGGAGAACTGGGAGGCAAAGACAAACTGAATGAATTCAGCTCAGAATCTTCAACCTATTCAGAGTTCTTGGAAAGGTGAAACCCAGCTGCTAAGCTATTGTGGAGAGAAAGCAGAGTTAACGTTTCAGGTCCAGTGACCCTTTTTCAAAAAAGAAGGGTTCTTAAGAAGAGTCATTGGATCTGAAACATTAAATCTGTTTTGCCCTCCATAAATGTTGCCAGACCTGTTGAGTTTCTCCAGCAATTTGTTTTTATTTCAGATTTCCGGCATCTGCATTTCTTTGCTTTATTTTTATGTCAAGCTAGCATGTTTGTCTATACCAGTGAAAGTTTAACACTCACTTTTACAGAAGGTGAAGCAAGAAAATTGAATCAATGCCACATTAAGAACTAATCACAACTGTATCTAAACCTGCAAGACCTGGTGTTCAGTGTGGTTCCAGTATCAAAACTAAACTTGGTCTGAGAATATGTGTAGACCTCACACATGTAAACAAAGATATGGAAAGGGAGATTCATCCAATTGGGTCTATGGGTCTGTGATCTCAAGCAAATATTATCTTTTGGAATTATTTTTGGATGAGAAAAAAAATACTACAGATAATGTCCATCACACAGTTTAGAAGATACTGGACAGAATTTTCCCAACTGAAGTTAAAGAGTGGTGCCAACCAAGTTCCAAGGCTTCATTACCACTATGGTCTGGGCTAGGTTATTCTGCGTAAACATGTACTTTTCAACTCACAAATTATCATCATCTTCAATTATTCACTTCTCGTGTGCTCTGTGCTTCCTATTCACTCACTGGGCACAACATACTACCTCTCCCGCTCACGCATGATCATAAACTGCTCACATTCAATTCTTCATTTTCAGTCCTTCTCTGTAAGCCACTGCAGGAAAAACAGGCCCATAACCGAGTCAAGACAGATATGGGAAGGAGGAACTGCATGGAGAGGAGCTGCAACAGACAGCAGATATCAGGTTTCGGACTCACTCTGTGGAAAAGATAGTAGCGATGCCTGGAGAAGATCAGCATGGGCCATGTGCTGACAGGAAATCTACAAAGCACAACTAAAACAGTAAACTCCACTATAGTATGCTCCTCTCCAATTACTACCAATGTTAACCTATTCCATTATCTTCAAGCCTTCCACCAGACACTATGACACTGGTGAAAGTGTGCTTGGTGTAAGTCTTCATTTAGCATCTCTCTGTAGATTTCTTAAATATGTCATAAGCCAGGTTTGAAGTGGTAGCCCATGTCTCTTAGCAGTCACTCTTGTGTGGTTTGAGGATCTTGATAAAAGGCAAGGCACCTGCAAGTGCTCTAGTGCAACAGAGTTGTCATGGCTCCTGGGATATCAGAGGCAGACCTCTAAAATTTGGCTTTGATGATCACAAATTAATTAAATATGAAGGAACTGGTGTCCTCTCCTGTTTATAAATGCAACTAGTTGTGTTAGGATGCTCCCAAAGCAATTGAGGTATAATCTACAGCACCGTGTACCTGGGAGAAGCCAGTGATGGTGGAGAATTCTAATGCTTTAGTTCTTCAAAGCTTTTCATCAAAATTGAAGGCAATGAAGAGATATAATCTAGCAAAAACGGCATGAGTAACATCCCAAATATACTTAGGAGTGGAGGCTTGGGAGATGCCACAAAGGTTCTCAGTTGCTCCCTGGAATGAGCTGCTATCATCAAAATTAAGTGCTGCTATGACCTTTAGGACTGTTGAGGTGGGATTGCCATCAGTCTTTATGAACACAAGTATTCATCTAGCAGCTGGCAGAGCACTGCAATGATGGACTGGGACATTCTTGATATACAGCAAAATTGCTTTTCAGATACTTGCAGATAACTGCAATGAGGCCAATAAACCCATAGTCTTATCATTCCCCTCCTTAGTGGATCATGTCCTACTGCTTCTTGCTTCGGAGATTGTGAGGGAAATGGTGAAATTTGAATACAATAATGTCTAGAACTAAAGGTTACTCTAATAGCTACCACATAACCATTGTTTATTTTCTTGCTTTTATGTAATAAACTTATATTATTAAAGAACCTCTACAGCCTTATCTGAATGTGCTTCAGTGACTAACCACCACATCAACGAACTAACAAAAAAGCATATGATCTGTCAAGCTAGTTTTCATCCCGGGATCTGACTTGTCCAGTATTACCATCATAACACAACCATTCAATTTCTAGGGCTCATTGCATTAGGCATCCTCACCCTGATCCTCAAATAAACCAAGCAATCAAAGAGTTTTCACCATCACGCAATGTTGCTGTTTCTGTGATTTTATGGGGTGATGAAACAAAAAAGAAAGTTCTTACCAAACTTGGCACATGTGAATAAATCACAATGGCAATTGCTAAAGTAAGATCAATCATTATGGCGAAACAAAAATCAACAGACATTGTTCAAAGGACAAAGGAGATGCTTATTTTACCAGACATATTGTCTCACTATAATCCAGAACTGGCTACAATTATTGCTGCAGATGTATCATCAAATGCAATACGAGCCATACTTTTTCAGATCGAGAGATAATAGATATTCTGCAGTATAGTTCTCATATCAATCGTTGACTGAAACAGAGCAAAGATACAGAGTAATTGAAAAAGATGAATTAGCTTCTACCTGGGCACATCAGAAGTTTGCAGACTGTGTCTCCATGTTCAGTTCACAATTAAGTCAGATCACAAAATGTTGGAAATTTTATTAGATGCAAAGAACTAGCAAAGTTGGTGCCAAGACTGCAGAGTTTTCATTTGTATTTGATGAGATTAGATGCATCAACTGAGTAAGTCCAAGGGAAAAAAAACAGACGATGATGGACATATGGTCATGTATTCCTGTTAAAAATCCAGAATAAGAAGTCTTAGATTTTGCTGGAGATGTTTAGACCTATACTTAACTGACCACAAAATATCCACCAGCAACAATGAAGAGATTAAATTGAATTTGAAAGGCACAACATCGGAAGAAGAATGTGTTCAAACCTAAAGATTGGCCAGAATATATACCACAATGTTACTCTTCATTCTCAAGATATTTCAGCAATTTGATAAAGAGTGTAGCTGAGGGCCAGGTGCGGTACTAGTTATACCTAAATATTAGGTGTAAACCTGCTGAAGCTGCTGGATTAATTGTGGGCCAAGCAACATGCAATAAACAGATTGAGTGTGATGGAACACTCTTTATTTGGCTGAATTGGGCAGATCCGACACTCAAAAACTTGACAAAATACCTGACCTGCTGTGCTTTTCCAGCACCACTCTAATCTTGACGAAATATCCACCAGCAACCACACAGAGGTTAAATTAAATTTGAAAGGCACAATATCTGAAGAAGAATAAGAATGGCAAGAATATTTACCACAATGTTACTCTGAGGTAATATGTTGAGTAACAAAGATAGCTCAATGTTGTGGATGACTTGCTGTTTTGATGAAAAATTGATCATACATGGAGTCTTCATTCTCAAGATATTTCAGCAATTCAATAAAGAGTGCAGGTGAGGGCCAGGTTTTTTTCCAGCATTTTTAACTTTAATTTCACATTTCCAGCACTCAGTAGTTTGTTTTTAGAGCAGAATTAAAAGCAACAGAAATATGAATAATAGTTTCAGCAGTGAAGTGACTGAGGAAAGAGAGAAACAGACTATGTTGTAGAGGTGATAAGTAAACTTGATGATTGATAAGGTATGGGTTTTGAATCATCATTCTGGGTCAGGCAGCAAGTCAATATGTTCTACAAGAGAGTGGTATTTATGATTGGAGCCAAAACCAATGGCTTTTATCTTCCTGTTCATCAGGTAATTGAAGACTGAAGACAGTGAGAGGCGTAAAGGTACTGTTGAAGCTGACCCCACAGCTGCGACTAACATCACTGAGGGGCCATATATGGATTAGGATGGAAGCCTAGGTGCCCCAGAGGAAAAGGAGTAGAGATGTGGAGAGAAGTTATTGCCTGAGACATAATGGCTGCATTTGCACAGGTAGAGATTGAAGAATGGCAAAGGAACCTCAAAGAGCTGCACAAGAGAGTAGTGGATTGGAGCAGAGAGAGAGAGAGGCCAAGGAGGATACAGGTCAATCATTTATCATTTTCTTTATCCATGCAAGAATATAGTATGACCTTGGCCACATTCTTCTCAGCACTGTGAGAATAATGGAAGGCTCCAAAGAGTGGGAGAAGCAAGCAATTGCGCTGCTATTGATAACTGGAGAAGATGATAAGGAGTAGTTGCAGTTGGCTGAAATGCAGAATAACAGATCTTCCCATGAGTCCTCCCACATTTAATGGCAGGGCAATTTTTTTAAACTACTTTCTTGACTGCACCCAGTGAACCCTAAGAGATATTCCAGTTGTTGAGTGGTTAAGCATGCTCCATGCAGCAGCTGTGGACAAGAAGTGTTGACACAAAGAACTCAAGATTAGAGTGGTGCTGGAAAAGCACAGCAGATCAGGCAGCTTCTGAGGAGCAGGAAAATCAACGTTTCAGGCAAAAGCCCAGAATCAGAATTCCTGATGAAGAACTTAAACAGATTAAGGATGAATTTTTAACAGCAGGAATTCCAATGCTACAAGTGTAGTCTCACACAGAGGCATATCTACAGCAGTTTGCCTCGGTGATGGCTATCAGAAAACACCATAAAAGATTGTGAATGTAATTACAAAATCATTGGAATTCAAGCAATACTTCTCTTTTTTGTGTGAATTAAAGACACAGCTGCAGTTCTAAATTTTTTAGCAATCACTTGCTCCGATGTTGCTTATTAACAAAGCTACCTAGTGTGACTTTTCTGAAAATCCAAGTGAAAGAAATCTACTGACTCATTTTCCACATTCCTAGATCTGACAACAACATGGATAAGGAAACAAAGAACTTGGGCAAGTGAGAGGTTTTGATTTTGACAGTAAATGAGAGACAGATCAATGCCCAGATCTATCCTATTGGAAATGTAATTTTAAACATTCATGTTGGAAAAATTAACCATTTTGGTGGGTTTCCTGAAGTCTGTGACTGGAAGTAACACTTACAGCTTTCCCATGGCTAATCCACCTAATCTGCACATCTTTAAACTGTAGGAAGAAACTGAACACCCAGAGGAAATGCATGTAGACAGTCAGCAGAGGTTGGAATCAAATCCAGGTCCCTGGCGCTGTGAGGCAGCAGTGCTAACCACTGACCCACCGTGCCATCCACCAAAGTCTGTGGTGGGTTGATCATACAATCATTTCCAGTTATAGTGACTCTTCTCTTCCTTGAATTTTACCACTCTTCCTTCCACTTGGATACATTATGGATACTCTTTGTTTAGTCAGAGTGTCCAAACACGTGGAAAATTCAGCATTATTGCTTTTGGCAAAACACACTCTGTTTTAAAGTCCCAGGAATCTTCCATCTTCTGAACTAATAGTGTAGCTGGCATGTATGTATTTGAGAAAAGGAATTGTGCTGTCTGGTCTCAAAAAGGCATCTAAAAGAGAGAGGTGGAAGCACCTATTATTGATCTTCAAGATAATGAAACTGGCTAATGCGTTGCTAGCTTCCTTCTGTCATGTACTGCACCCCATTGAACGGTGGATACACAGACATAACATTCAGCAGTGGCTTCTTTATATTCAGTGCTTCAAAGCTGGCCAAGTTAAATGTTTTTCTAAGACTGCACACCATTGAGGTCATTTTTAATTTCACCATTTGGACACGTGCCCACTGTAAAACCTGCCTGAAGGTATCCCTTTACTTTTATTGAGACCGTAAACCGATTGGTTGTGCAAATGCTGCAACCTGCTCTGCCAGTTTCATATCCATGCAGCAAAGGTGCACCGTGTACACCATGTACTTGCAAACTGTCAATTTTTCAAAAATCTTTAATTTCCCAGTTTACCACCATTATTGAATAGAAGAGCATGGATCAGTCAAGTCCAATCAGACCGATTTGAAACTATCCCATGTTATAAAATGACAATGTTGCTCTAGCCTCGACATTCTGATTAAGTTAAGCCTCAAAACTATGAGCTATACATCAGCAATTTCAGCAATGCTCTTCCCACCTCACTGCCAATATCCACACTCTTGATACCTCAGGAAATGATTCCTGGACCATCATTCTCAATCTTTCGCTTGAGGTCTACCCAAATCAAAATCCTAATTCATTCCAAATGTTCTGCTGACATCCTACCCCACACCAGGGAAGTTATAGTATAAGTAGTGTGCTGTTTCTGATTATATAAACTAAGAGTGTGCTGATGTGGTTTCTGGACTAAATACCACTGTCACTATCATACGGTTCGAATGTTCCCTGTATGTTAGCCCTTGTAACAAATAGCATGAAGACTGTTTCTTGTTGAGACAAATGTCTTGAAGTTTATTAACAACGCTAATAATTTACACTGCTGTGAGATCTGAGATTTACAAATAGTCTGGGATCTTTGTATACAAAAGACACAGACTAAAGATACATCGGTGATGCCTTGCGCTTAAGTGGCCTGCCTTCATTGTTAATAATTAGAAGAATCTCACCCTTGAAAGTTGTTTATTATCCCCAGGATGTCCTTTTATAAAGCACTGCTCCCTTGTATGAATTTTAGAAATACAGCAGTTCAAGAAGGTGGCTCCCTACCCCCTCCTTGAGGGCAATTAGAGAACAGCAACATGAACTGGCCTGCAATACATATATAACATAAGACATCATATAACATAAGAATAAAAGAAAATGTTGAGTTTATTGTTCCATTTGAGAACTCCTACACCATTTATTGGACAAGTCTGCTAGAATAAATATAAATTTTAAGGATCATGATATCCAAAGCGCTGTGTTAATCTTCATTGAAAGTGATGTCCTCACTATTGTTTTTCAACCAAAATAATAAAAACTATTCGGAACCTATAATAATAGCAGACCTCAAAGCATGACTGACGGATACTTTTATTACAAGCTTGGAAGTGGGAATTATACAGCTGATAAAGTGTCTTTTGAAAAAAAAAGCTCAAAATACTTCATGTACACTTTAGTTATTCTTTCCAATTCCTAAGCTCAAAAGGTAGCCTCTGGATACACTATTGATTGAAGGCACAGCTCACTTTACTGCCAAGAGACACAGATAAAAAGGTTTCAGGTTTCTTTCTTGGCATGTGCTGAATTTGCTATCTTAGCTACAACACCACATTAACTGCAGCAAAATCTCTTGGCTTCTCTAGGCTGGGGAGATGGAGAAATAAATTAATCAGAGCTTTTTGTTGTTGATTTTTACCTGGTAGATCCTGGTGGGAGTAGATGAGATTAAGACTGAAGGGATGACTGGGCTTGTTTTAATGATGAATCCGTCCCCCGCACCACTGCTGCATTCCTTCTTGCTATACTTAATAACGGAATAACCTGTTGCCACCGATGTCCTGAATCATTTATCAATAATCGACCCTCAGGCAAGATACTGGAAAATGCTAGGAGCTGTGAAAATGCTTTCTTGAGAGAGGAGAGGAAAGTGTATGAAAACTTTTATTCACATTTTAGAAATATATAGAAATTAAATGGAAGCAGGTCATTCGGCTGAACTTGCCTATGCTACCTGTCATTTGAGAAGGCTGACTTTCTGTCCTTTACTTTCATTGTTCCAAACTAGCCATGACAGACGGGGTTTTTGCCTCAATTCTAATCCCTAAAAATAAAATTCCCAATATTACAACTCACGAGAGAAGATGTTTCTCCTAAGTGTTTACAATCAATCTTTTCTATATATTAAATCAAATTGGATTCTTGTTTTAGATCCCTCAAAGCTTGGACCAGTCTATCTCTCGCCCCAATCTTTCATAATTATAAATACTTTCATCAGAGAGTTCCATCACTTATGTTTTAAAAACAGCTCCAAATTTTCACGTATCTCTTTATGAGGGACTGAGCGCCATCCACTTAGTTTGCAGCTATCCTCAACTCTGCAAGTGAAGATTGCGAGTTCTCAACCCACTGCAGTGAATTGAGCATACAATCCAGGCTGATAACCCACTGCAGTACTGAAGGAGTGCTACACTGTCTGCAGTGCTATTTTTTCGATAAGATGGTAACCCAAGCCCCTGTCTTCTCTCTCAGGATGTAAAAAAATGAAAATTTCCAGGCACACCATCACCATCCCGGTGTCTTGTTCCTCCGGCAGGACAGACCCAGCAAAGGTGGTGGCACAATTGGGGGGGCATTGCCTGGACCCCATGAAGTCTTGTGTCATCAGGTCAAACAGGTATAAGGAATCCTAATGCTGATTATCATATCATGCCCCCACCAGACCCCTACGCTCAGCTGATGAATCAGTGCTTCTCCACGTTGAACAGTAGGAAAGCATTGAAGGGTGGAGAACATACTCTTGGTGGGTGACTTCAATGTCCATCACCAAATGATACCGTTACTGAATAAGCTGGTCAGGCCCTGAAGGATATAGCTGCTAGAACTGGATCTGCATCTGGTGCTGAAGACAGTAACAAGAGAGAAAAATACACTTGACCCGATACTCACCAGTCTACTATGTGTAGTTGTATCTGTCCATGGCAGTGTTGGTAACAATGACCACTGCACAATCCTTTTGGAGATGAAGCTCAATGTTCACATTGAGGCAATCATCAGTTGTGCCGTGTGGCACTAATACAGTGCTAAATTGGATAGAGTTCAAAACAGTTCTAGCGACTTAGGAGTGAGCATTCATGTAATGCAATGGGTCATCAGCAGAATTATACTCAGAAATAATCATCAACCTCATGGCCCTCATGGCCCCACTACCCACACCTACAGCAATACCATTATTATGATCAACCTTGGCACAATGCAAACTACAGGGGGCATGTCAGGAGCAGCAAAAGGTATATATATGTCATGTCAATCTGGTGCTAACCAGTGGAAATAGCATGCAAAAAAGCAATCTCACAACTAATGGATCAGATCAGAGATCTGTCGTGCCACTATATCAAGTTGTGAATGGTGGTGAACAATTAAACAACTCCCTGAAAGAAAAGGCTCCACAAACATCCCCATCCATGTGGGAGCCTAGCACATCAGTGTGCAGGTGAAAAACTCCCCACTGGTTGAAGTCATACTTGGCCCAAAGGAAGATGGCTGTTGAAGGTCAGTCATTACATACCAGCACATCACTGCAAGAGTCCCTCAGAGGTATAAAAGGTTTCTATAGCTGTATGGTTTACACAGAGACTGTGCACCTGCCCAGTAGCCAATACGATTGTTGTTGAAATGCTGATAACCCCAGTACCACCTAGTTGTCCTGACTGAAAAACCAATTGACAGTCTGGCTCTGGGGAAAAAAAAGAGCCCTGACACAAACCCAAACTGCTGCTGAGTCCAGCAATCCTCCCCCATTAAACAAAAACAGGTAATCACAACTCACAATGAGCTCCAGTAACTTGTTTTAAAACTGCAATATTTCCTTCCATGATTTCCTTTGTTCAAAGCAGTATCCTTTTCCTATTTTTGTCCACAATCCAGAATTAAAGATAAATAAGATGATGTGGTGTTTACAATACTGAGCAAACGTCAGTGGGTACCATAGAGCTGGGATCAAGCTGCTTTTGGTGAATCATTGCACAGGGAGAAAGAGCAGCTCAATTGCCAGCAGAAGCTGAAGGAGCTTATGCTTTCTGCTGTGGAGGACTTAGATAAAGTTTTTGATTGGTCAGCGACATGAAAAACTGATATAAATGCACATAAGCATGCTTGTGGTATTGGCAAGGCACCAAAATAAATCTGTTGTCTTTGCCAAAAAAAATGGAGAAGTCCGCTCCAATCTGGCAGAGGGATTTGTGCAGAGCTCACCATCCATCCTTTTCACTGTGAAAAGGCTGACCATAACAGCAGTTACAGACCTAGCCGCAATGCAATGTCTGAAGGCTAATGTCTCAGCTTCAATGCACCACACCCTTATTACTCACCAATGAGCAATCTTTGCCATGGACAAAAATCACTCAACATTTTAGTGCTGAAGTGCAAGTTGAAGCTGAGGGCATGACATCTCAGCTTGATGTCATGCAGTCTCAGGCTGCTGCCACCATGGCTGTGGAATCCAATAGATCTCAAATGGACATGTTGGCTCTGAAGGCAGTGCAGCAATCATTGCTCCAGTAGATTAATAGCATGGCGCCAGCCTGTGGGGATCACCATGGAGCATGTAGCTGCCTACCTATCTGAGGTTAACTGCAGTTGTGCACTCAACACTGCCATTCTGACAATGCCCTTGCTGTAATCTGTCAGAAAGCCAGTCTAGACTGTCACTACCAATGCCAAGGTAGTGCAGCCCAAAGCTGTGCTTCAAGGTACTGAGACTCTCAAGATGTTTTGCAGTCTCCTCCACTGAAAGTGACCAATCTTTCACCAGATATTTCACCGATCACTGAATCATTGTGTTGACCAAGCAAAAGCACCAACAAAGTGAAACACAAAATGAATATAAAGACAGATTGTATGTTTTATTGGAAGTGCTGTTGGATAGGTTATTCAATTGCATCTTTTATTTCAGAACTGTGGAACTGATAAACTACAGAAGAGGGAGCAGTTTCTCTGGCAGTCTTGTGGTTAGGATTTGGCTCTCTTAACAACCTGGTTTCAATTCCCAGTCAGAGAACAAAGGTTTATTAGCAGACCAGACTCAAAAGGCCAACTCCTGCTCTTATGTCTTGTGGTACAATGTATGGCATTGTGTGAACTGAATGGCAGAGATGATATGAAGATGTGTTTGGGGAACTATTGTCTGAATAGCAACTCCTGGACAGGCAATCTAGAGCGATGATGTCACTGTGGCTGCCTGCCTCTTCATGACGTGTTTGTTGAAGATTGGTTTGCAGGGGCTATACACTCATGGAAAATGAGATTAGATGAGTGGTTACCAAGATATGGAAGATCACTATGAATTTGGAGACAGAGAGTACTGAAAGACTTCCCCATGCAGACCAGGCAGTATGGCAGAAAGCCTGTAGTTTGCCTCAGGACAGTTTGGGTGATATTGTGACTTTTGTCCATGTGTGGTTAGGCAGCAAAGGCAAGTCAGGAGCAAGTCATGATATTCAGTCTCTGATTCATCTTGGAGCCTCACTCCTTATTTATCTCCTACAGACAGAATTCTCCTAGCAATGCCAAGACAATTGGCTTAACACTAATCCTTAACACTATTTACACTCATCCATTTAAACAGTTGGATTTCAGAGAAGAGTAGGAAAACTCCTTTTCAATTTATTTTTATTCAATAATTGGTAATGCTGGGATGTTTGAACAGTTAGTGATATAAAAATATAAGGAGCAACACAATTATTATTAACTTTTTATCAATGGGCAAGTTTCTCCTTTAATACTGTTTTGAGATATGGGCTTAATACCCCAAAATAGCCAGTATGATCAAATAAGGGTGAGTGCAAAAGGTTAAAAATGAGGGGTTGGTGGAAACCAGGTTATCAGTTCTTTGCCTATTATACTATTCAAATGGTGGCCAAAGAAAGATGGAATAAACATGTTTATTATGTATTGTATAAATGTTTTCTTGTCTCTATCATATCAAGAAAAATTGCATAGGTCAATTCACTTGTGGTTAGTGGAGCCATCAAAACTCTGTCCAAAGACCCCAGATCACTGGTCACAAGAGGACGCTCAAGTGTTGATCAGTAGAGACAGAGGCAATCATGGGTCCTGAAGGCTTATGCTTGTACGTTGCTGAAAGGAACACCAAGTTATAAAGTGAGAGAAGAGGGTGTTGGTTGGTTGGATCACCATTTGCATGGAGATGCAGCAAGAATAGCTTACTGCCTGTCTGAGGTCTCATAAGGTAGAAGCTAGATAAATTAACACACATAACCCTGTGTTCTTATGCAAAAGGAACGAATACATATTTTGCATCATTGCCATGGCAAAAATGGGTCACGGAGCCTGCCAATCGTTGCTGCATTCCTGTGGCAACACACTGACCAATCAGAGTCTACCTGTCTGGTCTGAGAACTAACTCATGAAGAAGCAAGACCCTTTTAAGAATTTGATTTATGTTCAAAGAAACTGAAATTGAACAGAGAAGGCTCATGAAGATTTAAGATCTTAGGAGTCCTCAAGATATGTGTTGCTGGTAAAACAGTATCCAGAAAAACTTGGGCAGATTGGAATACTTGTCGAAGGATACTGCAAGTTTTGACCTCAGTTGGCAGGAAGAAGTGCACCTCAATTGGAGGACTGTAAGCATCTGTGAGTCTGTACTCTTAATATTATACTGTATATTTGCCAATTGAAAGGGTTCCATAAGACTTTAGTTAGTTAATATGAAATGCCTTTCCTTTATGTTAATGTAATAGATAACTATTACTCAATGTTTGATCCATATGTTTAGTTTGTTTATTCTGGCAAAAGTCTTTAAACAAGTTTAAAAAAAATCTGAAGTACAAGATTCCATCAGTCATTGTGAAATTGAAAGGTAGCTGTTCCTATGAAGGTAGTAACAGGAAGTGTGGTGTGGCCAGTAGAAAATTACAAAATACTCACAGCATTTTGGCACTAAATTCAAATTCTTTCCAGGCAAAAGTCAAGCATTATTTGTTATAAATGACAGAATTCTGTAATTGTCTTATTTTCTCACTTATTTGGATCATTGAAAGACCGAAACCATTGAGTCAAGACTTCAGCAGGTTCCTATTCTATTGTCACCAATTCCAGCCTGTCCAGTTTTCATTCATTGACAGGATAGGAGCATTACTGGCTGGGACATGTCCTGTTCGCACCCTCCGCATTCCATCTTATCTACACCTGATCTTTCAACTTTATCTCTTCTATCATAAGGGACATTCATCTGAGAATGACGAGTAAGTCTGCCTATCAAATTGACAGCCTAAAGAGCAATAGCCCTGCCCATTGCCCGGGTGTCCTTGGAGAAGGAGCACGCGGGTGTCCACTGACACCCTGGAATTGTGACTGGCCACTCGAGTGTTTCCTTCCCTTCTGGAGAAATTGGAAAAAAGAAAAAAAAAAAACAAACAGGGAATTTAAGGGCAGTGCTTGTCAAAAAAAAACAAACAGGGAATTTAAGGGCAGTGCTTGTCACTGGCCACTTGGGGAAAAAAAAAAAATAGCCCTGCCCACTCTCTGTATTCGTGTGAATTGGACTGTACCTAATATCAAGCCAAGAGCGTCACTTACTTTCACTTAAGCTGCTTTGGAAGCTGAGATTAGATGGAAGGAAAACATACCAGAAACTGAGATACTTACCCGAGCTGGATTGCTAAGCTGCCACACCATATTGAGACAGCTGAGTTGGGCTGTTCAAATAGCCATAATATTAAACACATGTTTACCAAAGTGAATCTTTTATGAAAGACTTGACTCTGTGTTGCATTCTCATGGAAGACAAAGGAATCGCTAGAAAGATCACATGAAGGCTTCACTTGGGAGTTGTGATATCAACTTCAAGTCGGGTGTTCTGATATCAACTTCAAGTCTTGGCAGCAACTAACCCACAATCACTACACCTGATGCAAGCAAATAAGACAATTGATGGAGCCTCCTTCGAAAGCAAGTGCATGAAAAAGACACAGAGAAAACACAAGGAAAGAAAATCCCACATCAGCAACTTGTCCAAAATGCAATCCTCTGTAGTATCCTGGACAGATCCGGGCCTGCACAGATCAGCCTGAGTAGTCACCTATAGATGCACCAAAACCCTACCAAACATCCCAGCCTACTTGCTTGGCCCCTGTTGCCTTGAAGGAGGAGCAAGATCACAAGAGCTAACTCCTTTCACCTCTAAAATCCCAACCTAATTCAATTAATTGGCTCATAAAATTCTCATTCATGTTCTCATACAGGAGGCTAAATGAAGGAAGGAATTGGAGCCTGGTTTGTATACAA
This sequence comes from Chiloscyllium punctatum, assembly GCF_047496795.1. NCBI lineage: Eukaryota > Metazoa > Chordata > Chondrichthyes > Orectolobiformes > Hemiscylliidae > Chiloscyllium > Chiloscyllium punctatum. Next base: position 137,475,999 of record NC_092743.1, read on the forward strand.
TTCATAAACTATTATTTACATGGGCACACACTACACATACCTCAAACCCAACTACCACAGTTCTGTTTGATCATATGTATATTAGTGAGAGAAAGTGAGGACTACAGATGCTGGAGATCAGAGTCAAAAAATGTGGCGCTGAAAAAGCACAGTAGGTCAGGCAGCATCCGAGGAGCAGGAGAGTTGACATTTGGGAATAAGCCCTTCACCAGGAATGTCACTCCTGATGCAGGGGTTATGCCCGAAACATTGATTCTCCTGCTCCTTGGATGCTGCCTGACCTACTGTGCTTTTTCAGCGCCACACTTTTTGACCCTCATTATATATGTATAGGAAGACAAGTGAATCAGTTTACAGTAAATGCATTATTAGATACTTAGAGTCATAGAGATGTACAGCACAGAAATGGACCCTTCAGTACAACTCGTCCACACCGACCAGATATCCTAACCTAATCAAGTCGCATTTGCCAGCACTTGCCCTATATCCCTCTATTCATGTACCCATCCAGATGCCTTTTAAATGCTACAATTGTATCAGGCTTCACTACTTCCTCTGGCAGCTCATTCCATACATGCACCACCCTCTGTGTGAAAAAGTTGCCCCTTAGGTCTTTTAAATCTTTTAAGTCTTTCCCCTCTCACCCTAAATCTGTGCCCTCCAGTTCTGGACTCTCCACCCCAGGGAAAAGACCTTATCTATTTACCCTATCCACGCCCTTCATGATTTTATAAACTTCTATAAGGTCACCCCTCAGCCTTCGACACTCCAGGGAAAACAAGCAATTAAAAAATTCAGTTCCCTCCCTTGATTTTCATTTTCTGCGAAAGCATCATATTTTGAGTCTTTAAGAGCCCTAACAACTTTTTCTTATATGAGCTTCATAAAATGAAAGAATCTGACAGATGGTGGCTTGAACTCACCCATTTAATTTTACAGATTTCCTTTCTCTCTGGTATTTGTTTTGAGCTTGCAAGGTCAAACACTAATCTTTCCTCAGACACAAGATTTCAATACACTGTATATTATCCACAAGGAATGATCATTCAATAGGTATTTTTTCTTCAGTACATCTATTGTACAAAATCTCATTTAAAATCTTTGACCAACAGAATCCGATACCACAAGGGTGTGTGTCTTGGCTGCCACACTATATTCAATGAGTCTTTTTATTTTCTTAGTTTTCCAAGCTACAGGATGATTCAAATTTTCGCTCATTAGTAATACTTCACAACCAGCTTCATAAAGATACCTATAAGGAAGATTAGCATGTAAAGTTTTACTAAAGATGATGTGCTTCACACTCACTGGTCAGGTCACAGATATTGTATCTGTAATGTTTTATTTATCCAATACTTTTGAAGCTTTTATTGAAACTAGTGTCTGGTCAGGGAACAAACATTTGAAAAGACCACTCAAACATCACAATTGCTCTTTCCACTCTTTAGCTATAACATTATCTTTCTGCAAAGACTTATCACGGTTAACTGTGTTGAGAGTAATATACTTGAAATAGGTTTTATTGATTTAAAGTTATTCCAGTTGAGAGTGTGGTGCTGGAAAAGCACAGCAGGTCAGGCAGCATCCAAAGAGAAGGAGAATCGACGTTTCAGGCATAAGCCCATCATCAGGAATCCATCAGCACCTGCTGTGCTTTTCCAGCACCACACTCTCGACTCTGCTCTCCAGCATCTGCAGTTCGCACTTTCTCCTGGTTAAAGTTATTCCAGACTTACTCTGCTTAATGTCTCACCCAGTATAATAAAAAACTCACATGACCAAACATTCAGATTCAAATTCTTATTTAAAATCTTGTTAAGAACACATTATTAAAGTTCAACAGCTTCACTCCATTGGAATCATCAACATACATCATGAAGATGCCTGACACTTTTCCTTTACGTGAGTAATAAAACAGTTCAGAATCTGCTTTTAATTGAACACAACAAGCTAAATTTTTCAGTTTTGTTTGGCAAAGTGCAAGTCGCGTTGACTGCTACTTGTTTAGGCAGATTCAATAGCACTTCTCGCTGAAAAAGAGCCTCTGCAGAACAGTGGTGTTTTTAACTGTCAGCCTACAGTTCTATAAATATGCAACCGATTCAATCAAAATGATTATAATTGAGAGAATCCACTCTTACAACTGCAGCATGCAGTCACTTTTGCAAAGCCCCTGGCTTCTAGCCTCACTTTAGCGTTGTAATTGCAACCACCAAATAAGTTTTCAATACAAGCTGCCTATGTGACAAAGATGTCTGACATCTCAGAACAAACACCAAGTTCTCTCCAACTAAATAAGGTCATTTGTTTTGCCTCTCTTATTCATTTATCTTCAAATTTATTGGCAGCCATCAACATTTTATGATCAAGAGAATGTCTGTGGTTAGCATGCCATTTTCAAGTTCTGTGACCTTCATTTCAATCTCTAATTTATTCAAGCTATAGCCTTTACGTCCACTTTTATATTTGTCAGGACAAGTACTGGGAGTTATTTTGCATTGGGAGATTATTTTCCTGATTTATGATCATTTCCTTAACCATAAATCACTTTTGTGCTCAGACTACTTGCGCTGTGCTTGTTAGCTTTCCACTACATTATTCTATCCTGCTAGTCCATGGACCTCAAATATCATTCTGAAAATTCAACCAAATAGCTTCGGGCCAAATGTGAGGCTGAAGGAATGATGGGAGATACAGGGGGTTTTCATTCGTGGACCACTTGACATCAACACTGGGAAACAAGGGAGCTGTTCTATTGGGCTTGGCTCCACATAAGGATTGGTATCCTGGTAAAGAGAGTTGCTAGGACAGTGGACAGTACTGGGTTAGAATGGTGCATGGGAAGATGCAGAAAAACAAAACATTCAAAATCACTAAAGGAAATATCAACACTCGAGCTGAGCAGCATTTTGACTAAGAATAAAAAGCGTGGGTCAGGAAGGGTCAATAAGAACAATACAAGTAATGACTAAGGTGACATCAGAGAAAGTTAGGTGACAGGCATCTGGTTACATGAAGATTTTGCAACAGTTTATGTAATTTAAGAATACAAGTAAAAATGATTAGGTTTGATATTATAACCAGCAATATGGTTGCAAAGTGACCAAGAACTAAGCATTCAGAGTATTTAATTTATGATTAAATAGAAAAGGAGGAAGGTATACTTGATGATAAAGTATGAGAAAAAACTGGTTGAGGAAAAGGACTTTTTTTCAGAAAATCATGTGAAACAATCAGATTGGATGGAGCTATAAATGGCAAGGGACAGAAAATTATTGGTGTTCAAAAGGAATCCTTATAGTATCTCAGGCATAAAGCATACTGTAAATCAAGAAACTAAAGGCATATCATGAAAGTAGGACAGTATTCAAAGGCAAATTAATCTTTACAAGTGGAAACCAAATTTACAGTAAATGTGACAGATGCGTTCATAAAATAGATAAACAATAGCTTTCTAAATTGCAAGGTCCAAGAAGCAACGAGGAAACAGCTTGAAAGAAGAAAGTGAGGATTGCAGATGCGGGAGATCAGAGTTGAGATTGTGGTGCTGGAAAAGCACAGCAGGTCAGGCAGCATCCGAGGAGTGGGAGAATTGACGTTTTAGGCATGAGCCCTTCATCAGAAATTAGGCTTGTGGGCCGGGGGTCTGAGAGATAAATGGGACTGGGGTGGGTTGCGGGGAGGTAGCTGAGAAAGCAATAAGTAGATAAAGGTGGGGGAGAAGGTGGTAGGTTGGAGAGGAGGGTGGAGCGGATAGATGGGAAAGGTTATCGACAGATCAAGAGGGCGGTGCCGTGTTGGAAGCATGGGACTGGGATAATGTGGAGGGAGGGGAAATGGAGAAACGGGTGAGATCCACATTGATCCTGTGTGGTTTCAAGGCCTCAAGGTGGAATATGAGGCATTCTTCCTCCAGGTGTCAGATGGTAAGGGTTTGGTGATGGAGGAGGCCCAGGACCTGCATGTCCTTGGTGGAGTGGGAGGGGGAGTTTGAAGTGTTCAGCCACAGGGCAGTAGGGCTGGTTAGTGCGGGTGTTGCAGAGATGGTCTCTGAAACGACCTGCAAGTTGGCTTCCTGTCTCCTTGATGTACAGGAGACCACATCGGGTGCAATGGATACAGTAGGTGACATTGATGGAGGTATAGGTAAATTTCTGTCGGATATGGAAGAATCCTTTGGGGCCTTGGATGGAGGTGAGGGGGCAGGTGTGGGCACAGGTTTTGCACTTTCTATGGTGGCTAGAGAAGGTGCCAGGAGTGGGATATAGGCTTGTGGGGGATGTAGATCTGACAAGGAAGTTGCGGAGGGAATGGTCTCTCCAGTATGCTGATAGGGGCAGGGAGGGAAATATTTCTCTGGTGGTGGGGTCCATTTGTAGATAGTGGAAGTGGCAGAGGATGATGCAATGTATACAGAAGTTGGTGGGGTGGAAGTTGAGGACTGGGTTGTTCTGTCCTTGTTGCAATAGCGTGAACACAATTTTATTTAATCAGAACTAGGATCATAAATCTCATAAAGCAAACTACATAGATATGAAGTGTGAGTTAGTTCACACAGTTTGGAAAACTTCATTAAAATGTTATGGTAGACAAGCAATGAATGGCACTTAAAGAATTAATACATAGTTTATAATGAACATCTATTTCTTTAAGACACAAAAGAGTCACTGAGAAGTGGACCAACCATGGGGAACAGGAGGAATTCTACATAATATTGAGTTGCATAGGCAACACATGCATAGTTGTAATTGTTATCTGGCAATGACAGGGAAGGCCAAAGGAAATGACTGAGCATGTGCTATTACATCACCATATTGCCAATGGGAGTGGAGGCCAGGAGAGTATGCCCATTTCTGCCACTTGGTCTTGCTCCCTGCTCCACAGGAGGTCTACCTGCACCTGCAAAGGTCTGCCTAGGCAACTGGCTGCTTCTATTTCTGCTCTATCTACCTCCTTCTGACCTACCTCTTTCACCAATAGAATGAGTTTTTGTTCAAATACTTTAGGATTTTGAATATTACCATCAGATGTCCTCTTACTCTTCACAGAAGTGAATAGAGCATAGAACATAAAAAAGCACAGCACAGAACAAGGGCCTTCAGCCTACAATGTTGTGCTGAAGATTATTCCTAACCTAAAATAAAATAACCTAACCTATGCACCCCTGAATTCACTTCTGTCCATGTGCATGTCCAGCAGTCGCTTAAACGCCCCTAATGACTCTGCTTCCACTACCACCACTGGCAATGCATTCCATGCATTCACAGCTCTCTGTGTAAAGAACCTACTTCTGACATCTCCCCGTACCTTCTTCCTAACACCTTAAAACTATGACACCTCGTGCTAGTCAATCCTGCCCTGGGGAAAATTCTCTGGCTATTGACTCTATCCATTCATCTCATTACTTTATATACCTCGATCAGGTCACCTCTCTTCCTCCTCCTCTCCAGATAGAAACGTCCGAGCTTCGTCAAGCTCTCTTCATAAGACAAGTCCTCCAGTCCAGGCAGCATCCTGGGAAACCTTCTTTGCATCCTCTCCAAAGCCTTTCCTACAATAGGGCAACCAGAACTGGACACAGTATTCCAAGTGTGATCCCCTGTTAATGAAAGCCAAAACACCATATGCTTTCTTATGTGGATGCGGATGTGGATGAAATCGTGGATGCATTGGTGATCATTTTCCAATGTTCCATAGATTCAGGATCAGTTCCTGCGGATTGGAGGGTGGCTAATGTTATCGCACTTTTTAAGAAAGGAAGGAGAGAGAAAACAGAGAACTATAGACCAGTTAATCTGACCTCAGTGGTGGGAAAAATGCTGGAGTCAATTATAAAGGATGAATTACGACACATCTGGATAGCAGTAACAGGATAGGACAGAGTCAGCATGGATTTATGAAAGGGAAATCATGCTTGACTAATCTTCTGGAATTTTTTGAGGATGTAACTCTGAAGATGGACAAAGGAGATCCAGTGGATGTAGTGTACCTGGACTTTCAGAAGGCCTTTGATAAAGTCCCACATAGGAGGTTAGTGAGCAAAATTATGGCACATGGTATTAGAGGCAAAATACTGACATAGAATAAAAATTGGTTGGCTGGCAGGAAACAAACAGTAGTGATAAACGGCTCCCTTTCTGAATGGCAAGCGGTGACCAGTGGGGTACCGCAGGAATCAGTGCTGGGACTGCAGCTTTTTACAATGTACATTAATGATATAGACGAAGGTATTAAAAGTAATATTAGCAAATTTGCTGATGACACAAAGCTGGGTGGCAAGGTGAAATGTGAGGAGGATGTTAGAATACAGAGTGACCTGGACAGGCTAGGTGAGTGGACGGATGCTTGGCAGATGCAGTTTAATGTGGATAAATGTGTGGTTATCCACTTTGGTGGCAAGAACAGGAAGGCAGATTACTACTTAGATGGAGTCAAGTTAGGTAAAGGGGCAGTACAACGAGATCTAGGTGTTCTTGTACATTAGTCAATGAAAGCAAGCATGCAGGTACAGCAGGCAGAAAGCTAATAGCATGCTGGCCTTCATAACAAGAGGAATTGAGTATAGAAGCAAAGAGGTCCTTCTGCAGCTGTACAGGGCCCTGGTGAGACCACACCTGCACTGTGTGCAGTTTTGGTCTCCAAATTTGAAGAAAGACATTCTGGCTATTGAGAAAGAGTTGGATACAGCTCTTAAGGATAGTGGAATCAAGGATTATGGGGATAAGGCAGGAACAGGACACTGATTGAGGATGATCAGAATGATCATAATGAATGGTGGTGCTGGCTCGAAGGGTAGAATGGCCTACTCCTGCACCTATTGTCTATTGTCTATTGTCTATTGTCTATTAACAACCCTATCCACTTGGGTGGCAACTTTGAAGGCTCTATGAACTTGAACATCAAGATCCTTCTGTTCCTTCTGTACTCGTCATCCAACGTTCCTTAACCTTACCCCTTCTTGCCTGTCTCAGCGGAACAAATTTGTGCATCACTCGCAACAACTGCTCCTTAAACAGTCTCAATATGTCTGTTGTGCCCTTGCTGTGGAACAATTGCTCTCAATCTCTACTTTCCAACTCCTGTCTTATAGCGTCATAATTTCCTTTTCCCCAATTAAATATCTTTCCATGGTAACACTCCTTTCCCTATGGTAAATGTGAGGCAGTTGTGGTGACTGTCACCATCGTTTCTCCTACTGCGAGATCTGACACCTGTCTTGGCTCATTGCCAAGCACCAAATCCAAAATGGCCTCTCCCCTCGTCGACCTGTATACATATTGAGTAAGGAAACCCTCTTGAATTCACCTGACAAAAATGGCTCCAACCAAACCATCTGCACTTAGGAGGTTCCAGTCAATATTGGGAAAGTTGAAGTCACCCATAACAACAACCCTGCTACATCTGCATTTTTCCAAACTCTGCCTGCCTATGAGTTCTTCAATCTCTCTACAGCTATTAGGGGGTTCTGTAGTAAACCCCCAATGAGGTGGCTGCTCCTTTGCTGTTCCTACCTTCTACCCATACTGACTCAGTAGACAAACCTTCCTTTACAACCTTTGTTTCTGTAGCTGTGATGTACTCTCTAATTAGCAATGCTACATCCTCTCCTTCTTTTTCCACCCTCCCTGTTCTTTTTAAATGTTCTAAACCCTGGAACATCTAGCAACCATTCCTGCACCTGTGAAACCCATATTCCCTTTGTGGCCACAGCATCATAGTCCTAAGTACTGATCCATGCTCTAAGTTCATCACTCTTATTTCTAATACTTCTTTTGTTAAAGCAGACACCCTATAACCAATCCCTGTGTTTCATTAAATGAAAAACCTTCCTGATAGATTCACTACATCCTGTCCCTGTTCCATCTACAACTAAGTCCCTCTCAGATGTATAGCTCTGATTCCCAACCCCCTGCCAAACCGATTTAAACCCTCCCGAACCACACCAGCAAATCTCCCACCCAGGATATTTGTGCCCCTTCAGTTCAGTGCAACCTTCTTGTACAGGTCCCACCCTCCCCAGAAGGAACCCCAATGGTCTAAGTATCTGAAGTCCTCCCTCCTGCACCAGCCTCACAGCCACGCGTTAAGCTGCACTCATTGACTATTCTTCACCTCACTATCTCGTGCACCGGTAGCAAACCTGAGATCACTACTCTACTCGTCCTGGTCTTCAGCTTCCAACCTAGCCCTCTGTAGCCACTTTTCAGATCCTCAATTCCTTTCCTGGCTATATCATTGGTGCCAATATGTACCATGACTTCTGGCTACTCACTCTCCCCTTTCAGAATCCTGTAAACCTGATCGGTGACACCCTGGACCCTGGCACCAGGGAGGCAACATACCTTCCAAGATTCCCGTTCCTGATCAAAAAAGTCTCCTGTCAATCTGTCTCTAACTATTCAATCCCCTACCACTAGCACTTTTTTATTCTGCCCCCTTCCCTCCTAAGCCAAAGTGCCAGGTTCAGTGCCAGAGACCTGACAACTAAGGTTTTCCCCGGTAGGCCGTCCCCACCAGCTGTATCCAAAACTGTATACTTATTGCAGAGGGGAATGGCCACAGGGGATCCCTGCTCTGTTTATTGGTTCCCTTTCCTCCCCTTGACTGTACCCCAGCTGTCCTTATCCTGTGTCTGAGGAGTGACCACCTCCCTGTACATTCTCTCAATTTCCCCCTCAGCCTCCCCCAGATGATCCGCAGTTCATCCAGCTCCAGTTCCAGTACCCTAACTCGGTTTTCGAGGAGCTGGAGTTGGGTGCACTTTCTGCAAATGTTGACGGCAGAGACATGTGTCGTGTCTCTCACCTGCCACATTCTGCAGGAGGAACATGCAACTGCCCTATCAGCCATACCCCGCTAATCTGAAAGCCCACACAGCACTAAACAAGGAAGAGGAGAAAAATAGATAAAACCTGAAAACTTACCGAGTTTACAGACTCTTAGTAAGGTTAGAAGAGGTGGGTAGGAGGGACACCCTATAGTGTAGGGTCTCTGGTTTAGATCTCAACCGCTTATAAACTTCCCAACAGCCCTTGCTTCTCTCCACCCTCTCTTCTTGCCGGTCTGTTTAAATAGAGGCCCAACTCCCGAGGTAAGTATTTTTAAGTGGGAAAAACTGACCTACCCGGCAGCCCTCACTTCTTCCGCCCTCTCTCCTTGCCGATCTGTTCAAAAATGCTGGAATAGCCCCAGCTTCTCCAAACTATCCACAAAACTGAAGCTCATTAGCACTTTCTCTGTGCCATTTCCAGTGCTTTCAAAACTTAGACCAGCAAAGCAGATTGTCACCACTTCTACAGATATGTAAATAGTAACAGAACGTGGGACCATGGTTTCAGAGAAAGGGGGAGGCCATCTTGGACAGAAATAAGGAGAAATTTCATGTATCTGTATACTGCAATTCCTTACGTCCTTATGATGCTTCTTACAAATTTGTACAAGTCCCATTAATCTCTTCTGCAAGCCTCACACACTCTTTGTCAATTCCCCATCCTGGAGACTACAGGTACATTCAAGTCACAGGTTAATCATTTGGTTTGGCAATTAAGAGGATTAAGGGACATGGACTAATTCAGAAAGATGGACTTAACGTAGACAATGTTATGTGTTTGAACTGGCCTGAAGGGCCAACTAGTCTAGTGCAGCTCCTAGCTCTTATGTCCTTATGAGGTGCCCTGTGCTACTTTTTACAAGTTTCACAATTCTTCCTAATAGCTTTGACAAATCTCATTCACTCCTCTAATTTCATATCAACTTTTATCAGGATTTTAAATCATTAACAAACATGGTGAGCCAATTGTTTATGCAATCTCAAGGAAATTATTTTTTTGTCTTACTCTTAGCTTCTGATGACTTGAATGCTTGTCTCAATGGGAAAAATCATGTTTTGTCAAGGGGATGCAGTGAATTCCTTGCTGGATAAACTTTATATCTACTGATTTCAAAAATAATTGCCTTTTCATTTTCTATGTCAAGTTTGTTTTTGAAAGACTGTTTACACAACAGCGTAGGAATCTCACTGGTGAATAAATCAGTACTTACAAAATAGCTCACTCCAGCTATTTTCCATGGTCTTACAACTCTCAAGTATCCTCAAAGTGTTGTCACTACCAAATCTAAAGCAAATTGTACATCCCTTAGTCATGCACCAATCTTCCTACGTGGTGAATCAAGATAGCATTTTGACAAATGTGTCTCACCATTTATTTTTTGAAGTATAAGCAGTATGTATTTCCACATAATTGAAGTATCAATGATCAACACATTCATCACAGCATTAAACTCCTTGGGACCAACATCATTTGTTTGGATCCATCAATAATTATCTTCTTCATTGTGTTCATTGTAAATCAATGTCTCTTTGCTTTGGGTAGTATTGGAGGAGGGACTGACTATTTAAAATGGCAGCTGATGCGCCAATGAAGCAGTTTACTTTGTTTTATATGGTGATGAACTTCTTGTTGGAGCACAAAGTCACACTGAAAGGACCTACTAACACTTCCTCAGAACTTCCTGGAATTGATTTTCCCAGTGCTGTGTTGTTATTTTGTCTTCTGCTGCAATAGCCAGATATACAAAAGATATAGAGTTCAAATGCCTTTTAAATGGAGTTAGTGTACCTGCCTTAAACACTTCCACTGGCATCTCATTCCATATGCATACCATCCTCTGTGCAAAAAAAATTGCACCTTGATTTTACTTTCCAAAATGTGACACCTCACATTAATCTATATTTATCTCCATTTGCCAATTCTCAGCCTACTTCCCCAGCTGACCAAGGTGCTGCTGCAATTTCTGATAACCTTTCTCATTGCCTATTTTAGTGTCATCTGCAAACTTACTAATCACGTCTTGTACATTCCCATCCAAATCATTGATACAGATAACAAATAGCAATGGGCCCGGCATTGACCGGAGGCAGTCCACACGTCACAGGCCTCTTGTCCGACAAGCATCCTTCAGTGTTACCCTCTGCTTCCTAGCATCAAGCCAATTGTGTATCCAATTTGCCAGCTCCCCCTGGATTCCATGTGATTTAATCTTCATCTCCATTATGCAATCTTTAATCCTTCCAGTACATTGATGCCAGTGTACAGTATTTGAGTTATCTCGAAACCAGGCAATCATTGATAAATCTAACATTCGTAAAACTACAGAATGCCTCATTTTCCAGGAAAGCTAAAAGAAATGACTACTTGCACAGGAATTTTGATCAGGCAGCCAACATCTAATCCAACAGACTTTCTTTATCCAACAGCCGAATGTCAATTAGGACCATACTTTCGCACAACACAGTAAGCATAACAGTGCTGTCAAGCAGGAATTGCGAAATTGGACTTTGTCATGGAACTTTACAATTTGTATAAAAGGTTGACATTCTTCCAGGGAATACACATCTGTTTTCTGAAATCGAGCAAAATGTCTAATTTTTCAGATACACTCTACTCTGCTATAACATGGTAGTTGCATTCCCCTGTGACCTCATGTTAAAGAAAAATCGTGCAATAGATATAACCTGGCCTCCGGGGGAAAAAAGGGTTGGGGCAGACCACCAATAATATCAGTAAAAGTCAAAACAAAAATAGTAGTTAGCCCAACATAAATGATAGCACAGTCTAAGTACATTTTAAAATCATATATTTTAATGAAATACTACAGTAAATTTAACACTTTAAGGGTTTCTGCCTTTTCTGAGTTAAAGTACAGAACTGTATTAAGACAGGGGCTCAGCATCACCAATACTTTCAGGTGCAGTCCTGGATATAGAGTTATGACAAATGAAAATATTTAGTCAGAATTGGACGGCTATGGTTCATTGTCCTCAGACCATTTCTTGGGGATTGGCTTAAAAAAGGCATCTAGTTTTTGCTGCTTTGCCACCTTTCTTCTTTCATGAAGAAGCTGTTCATAGGGTGCCAGATATGACTTCATGCCATTTACCGCTATCCTGCTGTGTTCTGCATCGTAGTCATTGGCTTCTAAAAGCTGCAACTGCTTCTCAACTTCCCTCAAGACAGAAGACAAAGGAGAAGTGGAAAGTTCTCATGCTGCTGCATCCTGGACTTCATCAACTTCACCTCAAGCTTTAATTTCCCTAGCAACAACAAGTTGTTGTTGATAAGCTGTGAAGAGGTCTTCACGATGGGACTCAAGCAACTCCTCGATATCCTCAGTCTCTACTTCTTCAAATCCAACTTGCTTTGCAAGAGTGACGCAATGTTCTTTGATTGCTGGCAGCTCCACTGACGGCTCAACCCTTTAAAACATGAAGAAAATCTGGGACGAGCTTCCGCCAAACTACAAGCAACCAGTCCTTACTGACATCACCCCAGGCCTCCACAACGATGTCAATAGCATTCTTGATGTCAAAGCTCTTCCAATATTGAAGATCACTGTCCTCATTATGCCCCTCAATAGCTGCAATCAGCCTCCTGGATGTGCACCTTAAATAATAAGCTTTAATAGATGCTATTGCACTCTGATAGCCCTTTGATGTTTTCAGAAAGCTCACCAATGGCAGGAGAATGGTTTGGCGCATTGTCTAGAATGAGGAGAATCTTGAAATCCAAATTTTTTTATCCTACAATAATTTATAAAAACATCCTCAAGAGCATCACAAATAAGGTCAGAAAATATTTCCCTGTCATCCAACGTCTTTTACTAGACCTGAAGGAAATACCGAGAATGGACTTAAGAAAACTTTCAAGGCTTGTGGGTTGGCAGAGTGATACACCACCAAACGCTTAATCTTTAAGTCTCCACCAGCATTGGCACCCAACAATACAGTCGCACAATTCTCTGCGACCTTAAACTTGGAGTGTGTGCTTCATTCTTAGAAATGTGGATTCTGGATGTTAATCGCTTCCAGTATTAACCTGTCTCATCCAAATTGAAGATTTGATCTAAGGTGCATCCTTCTTCCTCAATCAAATTTTTCACCATGGGAGGAAATGACAGCACATGTTCCATGTCTGCACTGGCAGCTTCGAAACATAACTTCTCATTATGAAAAGAGTAGTGGCTCTTTAAATCCAGTAAACCAGCCACAAATAGCACTGAAGGCAGGCACATCTGCAGGATTTTCAGCATTTTGCCTTAGGTCGTCATAAATTGATAAGGCTTTCTGTTTTATGGTGAGAAAGGTGGTCCCAGATCACTTTTTCAATTGATCGTCCAATCAAACACATGGAAGCCGCTCCATCTCCTCAAGTTCCTTTGTTCAGGATCTCACAGGATCACACAATAGCCAATGGGAGTTCGCTTTTGAAAAAACCTGTTTCCCAATTCACTAATTGCCTTACAGCCAAAACATTTTGACGACACTTTTGTTACAGGTGAACAACTTGTACTTTTCATTTTACTTCTTGGAGAAAATGATAATATCAAGGCAATATTTTGCTTTCCATTTGGTAGGAGAGTACATCTGGTCACATCTAGTTCACTCTTCCATTGGTCATACGTTTCAGACTTCAAGCACATCAGAGAGTAACCATACCACAACAAACTTACTTTTGATCATTTCCACAGTGGCTAATTGGATTGGACTTACGTGTGAAATAAAATGAAAGGTTTCCAACCTCCCCTTAGGCAACGATTATCTGGCCATATACTAACTAAGGTAGCTAGTTGTGAAGGGTAGAAATGGTACCTAATACTTCCAAACTTACATTTTCACTTAGAGACAAACTGACCTTTCCAAACTCAACCATCATTGTTTCAGCTTGATCCTATATATACACGTGTGATTCTCCAGTTAATGCCCGCCAAGTGAATACTATAATATACTCAACTGATATAAAATTAACCATTTTTACTGCAGAAGTAATGTCCTGCTGATAAAATACATAAAAGTGCATCAACTAGCCACAAAACGACATGATCCTCTCTCACTAGTATCCTTACATAGAGATGAGAAAGGACACCACTTCGACTGGGACAACATATCCATTCTAGGACAGGCCAAACAGAGACACACACAAGAATTCCTAGAAGCGTGGCATTCCAACCGGAATTCTATCAACAAACACATCAAGTTAGACCTCATCTACCACACCCTGAGAAACAGAACAGAAAATGACATCACCACAGGAAATGATGTCACCACAGAAAATGATACCACCAACCCAAAGAAACCCAAACATACAAACAGAAAGCAGGAATTATCAACAGTGCTTCGCCTGGAGGCCCACTGAAGATATTATCTAGTAGGATGATGAAATGTCTGGAAATGAACCTTCCAGCTCAGCGAGCAAAACTACATCCAGAACCTCAACCTGAGCTACAAATCTTCTCAAAACTCGCTAATACAAATAAGTAATGTGATAAATTAATTGCAGTGTTGGTGTGATGCCAGGTATGTAGGATGTGTGCCCCAGATACTGACGGATCATATCAAACAGGATAGCCCTTTGGCTATTCACAACAAGCAAGGTGCCGACTGTACCCAACCAGCCCATGCTTGCAAACCTCACAACATTCTGCAATTAGACAACATTTGCTGGAAAATCCTAAATTGGCAGGGCATTATGCTGATCACTAATGTAGGATTGTCAATTGGGCTTAGAGTGTGGAACACTTAAGTGTCCCACACACTATATACATGAATATACAGGGCTGTGTTCTTTGCAGACAAATATAACATTTACATTCACTGCATCTATTTCAACGCAACAAAATAGGAGACATTAGGCTTCATTTCTTCGGGTAGTGACCTGATTAATTAGAGTCAAGCTACATGATTTAAAACTTAAGCAAAGCCTGTCTGTTAACTAACAATCAGCATTAATTGGTGCATTCTCCATTGCAATATTGAATCAGAGTCCACATGACAACCAATCAGCACTCCCCTCTCCTGCAATATAAGATTGTAAGTTTTTCCCTTGAATTTGTATTCTTGTGAATTTTCCTTATGAGAGCAAGGCAAAAAGCTTGGACAAAATATGTCTCTTTTCAGTAATACTAATATCAAATTGACAATCCATGTATCTTCAACAAGGTAAAAACAATGACTGCAGATGCTGAAAATCAAATACTGGATTAGTGGTGCTGGAAGAGCACAGCAGTTCAGGCAGCATCCAATGAGCAGCGAAATCAACGTTTCGGGCAAAAGCCCTTCATCAGGAATAAAGGCAGTGAGCCTGAAGCATGGAGAGATAAGCTAGAGGAGGGTGGGGGTGGGGAGAGAGTAGCATAGAGTACAATGGGTGAGTGGGGGAGGAGATGAAGGTGATAGGTCAAGGAGGAGAGGGTGGAGTGAATAGGTGGAAAAGAAGATAGGCAGGTCGGACAAGTCAAGGAGACAGTAACTGAGCTGCAAGTTTGAAACTAGGATGAGGTGGGGGAAGGGGAAATGAGGAAGCTGTTGAAGTCCACATTGATGCCCTGGGGTTGAAGTTTTCCGAGGCGGAAGATGAGGCGTTCTTCCTCCAGGCGTCGGGTGGTGAGGGAGCGGTGGTGAAGGAGGCCCAGGACCTCCATGTCCTCGGCAGAGTGGGAGGGGGAGTTGAAATGTTGGGCCACGGGGCGGTTTGGTTGATTGGTGCGGGTGTCTCGGAGATGTTCCTTAAAGCGCTCTGCTAGGAGGCGCCCAGTCTCCCCAATGTAGAGGAGACCACATCGGGAGCAACGGATACAATAAATGATATTGGTGGATCCTCATGCACGGTTGCCTTCATTGGTCAAAACATTGAGTATAGGAATTAGGACATCATGTTGCAGCTGTACAGAATCAGAAGTCACATGACACCAGATTATAGCCCAACAGGTTTATTTGGAATCATAAACTTTCGCAGCGTAGCCCCTTTGGCAGGTGAAGTGAGAGGGAAGCAGACAGACACAGAGTTTATAGGCAGAGAGATCAACGACAGGGAGATCAAAAGATCACACAAATGGTGTGAGTGGATTGTTGAATAAGTATTCTCTGCAGGTGACCAAGGGTGTTAGACAGTGTGAGTAAAGTGTCAATGGCTGAATAACAACCAAAGGGATGACCTATAATCAGATTAACTGCAGCAGAGAGATAATTATAAAGAAATAGGAATAAGGTGGTGCTGGAGCCAAACCAAATGACTGGAATAACATGGAATGAAGCAGAAGCTACTGGAAAAGCCCAGCATGTCTGGCAGCATCTGTGAAGAAAACAGAGGAAGAGTCACCGGACCCAAAATGTTAACTCAGATGTTTCTTCACAGATACCACCAGACCTGCTGAGTGCCCCCCAGGCAACTCCTGCCCTTGCTCCTGATTTACAGCATCCACAGTTCTTTCAGTTTTTATTTGCCTAGAATAACATGACAGGTATAAGAGTTGCATATCGGGGTCTAATCAAAGTAACAAGCAATCCAAAACTGCAGAAACTATTTAAGGTAGAGAGATCATAACAATTTACCAAAATGCTACAAAGTTAAAGATCAAACAACACCAGGTTATAGTCCAACAGGTTTATTTGGATGCATTAGCTTTTCAGAGCGCTGCTCCTTCATCAGGTGGTTGTGACGAAGGAGCAGTGCTCCGAAAGCTAGTGCTTCCAAATAAACCTGTTGGACTATAACCTGGTGCTGTTTGACTTTTAACTTTGTCCAGTTCAACACCGGCCTCCTCAAAATTGTATCAAGCTGATGGTGTCAAAACAGGGCAGTAAGGAAGATTTTACAGATACAGAGCACTGTGGCGGGGCCACATGTTGCGCAATATGATCCCAAGATCATGGTTGAGGCCGTCTTCATGAGTACGGAACTTGGCTATCAGTTTCCGCTCAGTGATCTTGTGTTGTTGTGTCTCTTGAAGGCCGCCTGGGAAGCTGAACATGCTTGACTGCTGAAGTGTTCCCAGATTGGGATGGAACATTCCTGTCTGGCGATTGTGGTGTGATATCCATTCATCTGTTGTTGCAATGTCTGCATGGTCTCATCAATATATTAAGACTTGGGGCATCCTTGTCTGCAGTGTATGCACTAAACAATACTGACCAAGTCAAATGAGTATCAGCTGTGTTTGTGGTGGGTGGTGTCCCCATGTGTGATGGTAGCATCCATGTCAATGATCTGACGTGTCTTGCAGAGGTTACCATGGCAGTTTGTGTGGTGTTGTGATTGATGTTGTTCTGAAGGCTGGGTAGTTTGCTGCGAATGATGGTCAGTTTAAGGTTTGGCAGTTGGTTGAAGGCGAGAAGTGGAGGCGTAGGGATGATCTTGGAAAGATGCACATCATCATTGATGACATATTAAAGGCTGCAAAGAAAATGGTGTAGTCTCTCTGCTCCAGGGAAGTACTGGACGATGAAGGGTACTCTATCATTCGTATCCTGTAGCTGTCTTCTGAGGAGGTCATTGCAGTTTTTTGATGCAGCACATCGGAACTGACGATCAATGAGTTGAGTACCATATCCTGTTCTTATAAAGGCATCCTTCAAAATGTTTGCATGTCTGTCACAATCCTCCTCATCTGAGCAGATACTGCATAGGAGTAGGGCTTGTTCGTAGGGGATGGCTTCTTTCATATGTTTAGGGTGGAAGCTGGAGAAGTGCACGATCGTGAGGTTATCTGTGGGCTTGTGGTAGAGTGAGGTACTGAGGTGTCCGTCCTTGATGGAGATGAGTGTGTCCAAGAATGAGACTAACTTAGAAGCTGGGCGGCACGGTGGCACAGTGGTTAGCACTGCTGCCTCACAGCGCCAGAGACCCGGGTTCAATTCCCGCCTCAGACTGACTGTGTGGAGTTTGCACATTCTCCCCGTGTCTGCGTGGGTTTCCTCCGGGTGCTCTGGTTTCCTCCCACAGTCCAAAGATGTGCAGATCAGGTGAATTGGCCATGCTAAATTGCCCGTAGTGTTAGGTAAGGGGTAGATGTAGGGGTATTGGTGGGTTGCGCTTCGGCGGGGCGGTGTGGACTTGTTGGGCCGAAGGGCCTGTTTCCACACTGTAAGTAATCTAATCTAATCTAAAGTAGCCCATGGTAAGTCTGATAGGAGGATGAAACATGTTGATATCATTATGTAGTTGTTTCAGTGATTTCTCACCATGAGTCCAAAGGAAGAAAATGTCGTCAATGTATCTGGTGTATAGTGTTGGTGGAAGGTCATGCACAGTGAAGAGGTCTTGCTTGAACTTGTGCATGAAAATGCTGGTGTAGTGGGGTGCAAATATGGTGCCCGTGGCTGTTCGGTTTGTCTGGATAAAAAACTGGTTGTCAAAGGTGAAGATGTGGTCAAGGATGAAGCAGGTGAGTTGTAGGATGGTGCCTGGAGATTGGCAGTTGTTAGTATTGAATACTGAGGCTGTTGCAGTGATGACGTCATTGTGGGGGATGTCGGTGTAGAGTGCTGAAACGTCCATTGTGACAAGAAATGTTCCTGGTTCGACTAGTCCGTGGGTGCTGAATTTCTGTAAGAAATGTGTAGTGTTGCGACAGAAGCTGGGGGTAACTTGTACAATGGGTTTCAAGATGCCCTCAACATAGCCAGAGAGGTTCTCACACAGGGTCCCATTGTCTGATACGATGGGACGTCCAGGTGTGTTGGCTTTGTATAGCTTCAAAAGGCAGTAGAAGTCTCCTATGGGAAAAGTACATTGGATGAGAGTGTATAGGATACTCTGAAGGTGTGGATCAAAGGTCTCGATCAGTCTGTTCAGTTGACGGGTGTGTTCCTTGGTCGGATCAGCAGGTAGTTGTCTGTAGTATTCCTGATTGTTCAGTTGTCAGTCTGCTTCTTTGCAGTAGTCCATTCTATTCTGCATGATGATGGCACCTTCTTTGTCTGCTAGTTTGATGACAATGTTGCAATTGGTTTTGAGAGCATGGATGGTGTTGCTTTGGTGATGTTCTGCACTACCTTGTGGCCCCTCAAAGATCAGCAAGGCGGCCCTTGTGTGGAGCCACAGAAAATAGGGGAGATACTAAATGAATATTTTGCATCAGTATTTACTGTGGAAAAGAATATGGAAGATATAGATTGTAGGGAAATAGGTGGAGACATCTTGTAAAATGCCCAGATTACAGAGGAGGAAGTGCTGGATGTCTTGAAATGGTTAAAAATGGATAAATCCCCAGGACCTGATCAGGTGTACCCAAGAACTCTGTGGGAAGCTAAAGAAGTGATTGCTGGGCCTCTTGCTGAGATATTTGTATCATCGATAGTCACAGGTGAGGTGCCGGAAGACTGGAGGTTGGCAGACGTGGTGCCACTATTTAAGAAGGGCGGTAAAGACAAGCCAGGGAACTATAGACCAGTGAGCCTGACCTTGGTGGTGGGCAAATTGTTGGAGGGAATCCTGAGGGACAGCATGTACATGTATTTGGAAAGGCAAGGACTGATTAGGGATAGTCAACATGGCTTTGTGCGTGGGAAATCATGTCTCACAAACTTGATTGAGTTTTTTGAAGAAGTAACAAAGAAGATTGATGAGGGCAGAGCAGTAGATGTGATCTATATGGACTTCAGTAAGGCGTTCGACAAGGTTTCCCATGGGAGACTGATTAGCAAGGTTAGATCTCATGAATACAGGGTGAACTAGCCATTTGGATACAGAACTGGCTCAAAGGTAGAAGACAGAGGGTGGTGGTGGAGGGTTGGTTTTCAGACTGGAGGCCTGTGACCAGTGGAGTACCACGAGGATTGGTGCTGGGTCCTCTACTTTTTGTCATTTACATAAATGATTGGATGCGAGCATAAGAGGTACAGTTAGTAAGTTTGCAGATGACACTAAAATTGGAGGTGTAGTAGACAGCGAAGAAGGTTACCTCAGATTACAACAGGATCTCGACCAGATGGGTCAATGGGCTGAAAAGTGGCAGATGGAGTTTAATTCAGATAAATGCGAGGTGCTGCATTTTGAGAAAGCGAATCTTAGCAGGACTTATACACTTAATGGTAAGGTCCTAGGGAGTGTTGCTGAACAAAGAGACCTTGGAGTGCAGGATTATAGCTCCTTGAAAGTGGGGTCGCAGGTAGATAAGATAGTGAGGAAGGTGTTTGGTATGCTTTCCTTTCTTGGTCCATGGTCAGAGTATTGAGTACAGGAGTTGGGAGGTCATGTTGCGGCTGTACAGGACATTGGTTAGGCCACTGTTGGAATATTGCATGTAATTCTGGTCTCCTTCCTATCGGAAAGATGTTGTGAAACTTGAAAGGGTTCAGAAAAGATTTACAAGGATGTTGCCAGGGTGGGAGGATCTGAGCTACAGGGAGAGGCTGAACAGGCTGGGGCTGTTTTCCCTGGAGTGTCGGAGGCTGAGGAGTGACCTTATAGAGGTTTACAAAATTATGAGGGGCATGGATAGGGTAAATAGGCAAAGTCTTTTCCCTGGGGTCAGGGAGTCCAGAAATAGAGGGCATAGGTTTAGGGTGAGAGGGGAAAGATATAAAAGAGACCTAAGGGGCAACTTTTTCACACAGAGGGTGGTACGTGTATGGAATGAGCTGCCACAGGATGTGGTGGAGGCTGGTACAATTGCAACATTTAAGAGGCATTTGGAAGGGTATATGAATAGGAAGGGTTTGGAGGGATATGGGCCGGGTGCTGGCAGGTGGGACTAGATTGGGTTGGGATATCTGGTCGACATAGACAGGTTGGACTGAAGGGTCTGTTTCCAAGTTGGATATCTCTATGACTCTATGAGTGCAGCTGATGAATTTGGCTTTAATGCATTTCCTGATGGCTTGACCATACATGTCGAGCTTGGGGCAACTGCCTTCTGAAGGAGTCCAATTCAACTCTTTCTTCTTTGGTCACTGCACCACAAATGTCTCTGTCGACTGTTCCAGTTCATAGGCTGTTTCACTGGGCTTGTTGCTGACATCTTGGGGTTGATGGAAGAATTCGCAGAGCCTCTTTCGTCTGATAAATTCCTCTGTGTCTGCCGCCAGAGCAATGGTGTCCATTTCGGCAGTGCGGCAGAAATTGAGCCCTCGACTGAGAACTTGGATTTAGTCTGGTTGAAGGGTGTGGTCAGACATGTTGATGATGGATTTCCCTGTGGTGGTACCGGTTTCAAACGTGGTACCGGGAAGGCTTGTTACTGCTGGTCGTGATGCCAAGTTTCTCCAATTTCTTGTTCTTGGTGTGCGTGTAGGTGGTGTACTTCTGTTGTCTCATCTGCTTGGCAGTGTCTCATAGCTGGTTTACTCTCTCTTTGGATTCTATCTCCACCTCTCACTTACTCCTTACCTCCATCTACCCTCCACCACACATCACCCCCCCCCCCCCACCACACCCCCACCCCCCCCCAACCCCCACCCTATCTTTTGCATAAAAAAACAAACTTTTTCCTTGCTATCATCAGTTCGGAAGTAGGGTCGCTGGACCAAAAACATTAACTCTGATTTCTCTCCACAGATGCTGCCACAACTGCTGAGCTTTTCCAGGAATTTCTGTTTTTGACCTTAAAAGTGTAACCACTTTAGTTAAGTCTTCCTAATATTTCTTGCTGTGGTCGACAGTCTACTTATTGATTATTCTTCTGTGAAGCACGAAAAGTGCTTTAATTACCCATCACTTCCAGAGACAGATCAGTTGGGTATTAAATTAGATAGGGTTTTTGCTCTCAACTGGCTGAGGTAGTTGTAAAATTTAGCAGAAATAGGGAAAGAAGGTGCCAACGTACATTTGCAGTGACTTTTTATGGTGACTGTGCTGATAGAACATTTTAAGATGTTTAACTTATGATTGAGCTTTGTGGTCAAATTTGAACAAACTGTTGACCCTTGAAACATTCCAGGAAATGAAAATATGTGGAAACATTTTATGTGCAATGCAGTCATCGAACAGGAAAGTTCTCACAAGCACATGACTGA
The DNA here is from genome assembly GCF_047496795.1 of Chiloscyllium punctatum. NCBI lineage: Eukaryota > Metazoa > Chordata > Chondrichthyes > Orectolobiformes > Hemiscylliidae > Chiloscyllium > Chiloscyllium punctatum. The sequence continues at coordinate 137,497,789 of NC_092743.1, forward strand.
ACAGTTCTGTAATATACCACTCACTGGCGATAGACGTTTGTCTCCAAATGTAAATACAAATAAATTCATCTGAAGCCGTACTGACAGACTTGTAAATCCTGTTAAATTGTAACCTTCTCAAGCACCTGCAGATCACTTTAGCTGAGTGCTTTCCTTGATTAGCACCCCATTGCTCAGACACATATCAAACCACTTAATGGAAAAACCTTTCCATTACACTTCAGCCTGAAAGCATTCATAAGAAAAAATAAAGGAAACACATTTTCTATATTTAGCAAAAAGGATTTCTTACAATCTACACTCTGTGCAGAATTTATGAGTGCTGATATTTTCAATTGACACTACTCTACATTACAGACGAAGCAAGAAATACAGGTTTAACAGTATTAAAGTTGTGATTTTGGAGAAGATTATTTTCAGTTTGGGTATTTCTGGCATTCAACGTACACCCTGGTTCAAAGTTAACAAAACATTTTCAAAATCATTAAAATAAGAGCATTAACAAATGACAACATGATTCAATGTCTTTATAATTTTCCCCTTAGATTGCCTCAAATTCATGTCTAACAATTATATATGAGGCTGACAGCATGATTTGCAATGTTCTGTTTAACTTTAAAAGAATTTATGACTACACCACTATAAAAGTGGCAAAAATAGTCACAGTTTCTTACCTTGAAACCAGCTCTCACTCAGTTCTTTGCCAGGCTTCGATATGTCAGTTGTGATTAATGCTGCAGTAACTCGTCCTCCATTAAACACAATTATCTTCAATAAGAGAATCTGCAATTACAAATAATCACAAAAGAAACACTCAAAATTTTCACTTGAATGTTTTAAAGAGATGCTGCTGCAGATGTTACTATTCTGTAAAACGTAACTCCACAGCTAAAAAAAAGTAACAGCAGAAAACAGACTGACAATAAATTGGAAATATAAAAGGATGGAAGTCAGGAATTGGTTCATAAGGTCTTCATTCGAACATAATTTGGAAAAAAAAGTTGCTATTTGGATGAGATCTCATTTAACGAAAATGAGTCATGATTGAACAGTAAAACCTTCTCCCTAATTTACGTTCTCCAACATGCCCGACACACTGCGGCGCAAATTGTGGCACTAGGAAGTGCCACAGATAAGTTTATTTTTAAAATATTGTTTGCATTCCATCATTATGAATTTCCTGATAACCTACAGGCGAGTAGGCTTCCAGGACGCCCCATTTTTTATGAGTTTTTTTTGTGGTAGTATGTGGTGATAGGAAGAGTGGCAGTGAGACTGTGTATTGTTTATCCCTTCATTGCGAGAGCCAAAGCATTAATGGTAGAACAGATCGGACAGGGAGTGCCCGCAGCCTGCATATCACTCATCACCCATCCATCATTGCTCAAACTCAGCATGATGCTGAACTCTCTGCATTGCTGACCCTGCAGACCTTCTTTGACAAGAAAAAGTATGTCGTAAAAACAAATTCTCGACAATAGTGTAGTTCAACCTTACATCCCAGCCCACTCTTGGCTCTAAATTTTTTTATCACGTCAATCAGAAAAATACAGAATGCTGAGGCTCAAAAAGCATTTCAGTTGTAATTACTACAATAAAAAAAAATCACCTGTAATTCCAGCACTCTAAGTGAACGATGCAGCAGTTTTACAGAGTTTATCACATTATTAATCTAAAGCATTCTGCATTTTAGTCAATCAAAAAAAATAGCAAAGGGACATTTGTGAAGGTGTGAAAACTGTGAACATTTTTACAGCATCTATCCTCGTCATTCCCTAACAGCTGACCTAAGGAGTGGTTTTTATTCGCAGGACGCAACAAACGATGCACTCAAGAATCCTCCTACGAGGTGACTCAAGTCACACCAGATATTGGGTCTTACAGGCTTCTGGTTCACCCCACTTTACATATATATTTAAAAACATATATTTTTCAGTGACTAATTCCAGTAATCCCTTTAAGGACTGCTGGTTTAGTCTCATGCATCCTGACTCAGCTGAATAGAATACTCTAATCTAAAGAGTTCAACACTTGACTCAGGTATTGGCTGAAATGCACTATTTACTACATTTGCAAAGTGGGCAATATAACCATAGAAACGAGATAGTATAGAAAGAGACCATTCAGCACATCACATCTATGCTGGCTAAATAAACTATTCGAATCCCATTTTCCAACATGGAGTCTGTAGCCTGGCAAGTTACAGTGCTTCAGGTGCAGGCCCAGAATCCTTTTAAATAAATGGGGGGGCTCCTCCTCAACCAGAGAAATCAGCAGCAAAGTCCAGACATTCACGGACTTCTGCGTGAAAAAAAACATTTTATCATCACTCTTTAAAATTCGATGAGCCCCCTTAAGTCTGTGCCTCATGATGACTGACCTCTCCGTGAGAGAAACAGATCTTCCCTTTACACTGTTTTCAAGCCCCTCATTAGTTTGTGCACTTTGAGTCAGCCACCCTTCAGCCTATTCCAGGGAAAATAATCCTAACTCACAGACTATAAAGGCATAGTTGAGTAGAATTGCTGAGAACAGGCATCCCTCCTCAATGAGCTCAATGCAATTTATGCTCATTTTGAACAGATGGTCAGTGAAGTGATATCACCTGCTCCAACAGTCTCGGGGGCACCTGTACCCACAGTCCCCACCACGGGCATCAGATCGGCCTTCTTCAGGGGGAACCCACAGAAAGTGACTGGCCCGGATGGAGTTCCCAGCCGTGCATTCAGATCCTGAGCAGACCAGCTTGGGGGGGGGGGGGGGCAGTATGCGGTGACATCTTTAACCTCTCTTTACACTGATTGTTTCAAGAAGGTCACTATCATCCTGGTGTCAAAGAAAATTCAGGCCTTAAAAAAAACATGCCTTAATGACTACGGCCTGGTGGATCTGACATCCATCATTAAACGACACAGAACTGTGAATGTAGCCCAATCCATCCCGCAAACCAGCTAGCCTTCCAATGACTCCATCTACACTTCCTGCTGCCTTGGGAAAGCAGTGAACACAAAGTCCCCTCCCATCCTAGTTATACTGTCTTTCACCCACTCCCAGCCATCAGAAGGAATAAAAGTTTGAAACCACATACCAACAGATTCAAGAACAGCTTCTTCCTCACTGTTATCAGACTTTTGAACGGGCCTCCCATATTAAAGTTGATCCTTCTTTGCACCTTCTCTGTAGCTATAACGTTATATTCTGCATTCTATTCTATTACCCTGATGTACTTATATAAGGTATGATTTCTCTGGATATCACGCAAAGTTATACTTGGTACATATGGCAATAATAAATCAAATCAAATCAATCTTTCCTCATAACCGCAATGTTCATGCAGACAACATTCTAGTAAATGTACACACTTGACAGCAATTACAGGGCGATCTCCGATAACGCGCAATTTATCAATGCAATTTGGCTGTAACATGATTGGTGAATTGGGGAACGGTTTTTCTCAAAACATGAACTCCCATTGGCTATTACACAATTCCATCATTGATTACCTTAAGTCCACTCTAGGTGTTTACTTCAGGTCAAACAAAACAGGTTGGATGACGGGGTAAATTTTTCCTGACCTTATTGTTGATGTTTTCGAGGACGTTTTTGGAAATTATTGCAGGTGAAAAAATTTGGATTTCAAGATTCTCCTTATTCTAGACAATGCAGCAAGCCATCCTCCTGCCATTGGTGAGCTTTCCGAAAACATGAAAGTGCTATTTCTACCTCGGAACAGAACCTCTCTCATTCAACCCATGGACCAGAGTGCATTAGCAGCTTTTAAAGCTTATTATTTAAGGTGTACATTCAGGAAGTTGATTTCAGCTACTGAGGGGGATAGTGAGGACAGTGTTTTTCAATATTAGAAAAGCTTTAACATTAAGAATGCTATTGACATCATTGTGGAGGCCTGGGGTGATGTCAGTAAGGACTGCTTGCATGCAGTTTGGCAGAAGTTTCTCCCAGATTTTCTTCATGATTTTAAAGATGTTGAACCATGAGAGCAGCTTTCATGAATCAAAGAACATTGTGTCACCTTTGCAAAGCAAGTTGGATTTGAAGAAGTGGAGACTGATCTATAACAACTTGTTGCTGCGGGGGAAATTGAATCTCGAGGTGAGGATGATGAGGTCCAGGATGCAGCAGCACGAGAACTTTCCACTTCTCCTTTGTCTTCTATCCTGAGGGAAGTTGAGATGCAGTTATAGCTCTGAGAAGCCAATGACTACGATGCAGAACACAGCAGGATCGTGGTAAATGGCATAAAGTCTTATCTGGCACCCTATGAACAGCTTTGTTTGTCTGCTACTATCCTTTGTTTTCTTTCATTGAGCCAATTTTGCAGCTGACTCACTACATTTCCCTTTACCCATTGGTCTTTAATTTATCTGACCAGTCTGCCATTATTAAATGTCTTAGTAAACTCCATGTAGACAACATCCACTGCAGCCCCCTTAGCAATTCTTGTTACTTCCTCAGAAAATGGAATTAAGTTCATAAGGCATGACCTTCCATGAACAAAGCCATGTTGATTATCCTGATTATCCTCAGAATAAGTGCTCATTGTCCACCATAGCGGATATTTAGTTAGCTGTGAATTGCTCTCAAAATGGTGTACCACTTTCAAGATTTGCACCAAGGATAGTGTACACGAACATCTCTGGAAAATGTGTTCTGGCCATCTGAAAAAAGATGGAATCCTGAAGATATCAGATATATTATGTCAGTAACTAGGGGTCACAATTTCAAGGTTGTCAACAACAGAGCTAGAAGTGTGATGAGGAGAGTTGATAGGATTTGGAATATGCTGCCTGGGAGAGTGGTGGAGGATTCCATAGACAGTTTCAAAAAGAGAGCTGGATATATATTTGAAAATGATTACTTTTTAGGGGTACAAAGATAGGGCTGGCGACTCTTTCAGGAGCCAGTACAGATATGAAGGTTCAAATGGTCTCCGTCCGTACTGCAAATTCTGTGATTCAATATCCTATGGTTGTGACTGATAATTTCCAGACTTTAGCACAGACAATAAGCAAAAAACACCACCTACAGTAAAATATTCCATGTGTTTAAGCAATAATGTGAATGACATAGATGACTTGAGCCTGAAGCACTGGTGAGTGAAAATGTAGCTGCTAAAGTTCACAGTCAGTGATGAGACATTCTTCTTATCTTATTATGTCCAGACATGTTACTGCAAACCCGAGTGATGTAAATCGTACACTACAATGTACATTTTGGAATGTTTGCTCTCCTTGCTGCTGTTTCAGGAAAATATTTATGGCGGGCGCCAAGAGTAAAATTGCGTTGTAGAATATCAATTACAAAAAAAAATTAACGTATGTGCATGCAATTAGTGAGACTGTCCTACTAGTAGAGAAGTAGGGCTGAATATTCCCAATTTTTGGCTGTGTTACTTTTGGAGAGCGTCATGGGAGTGCGTTATGAGGAGAGATTGTACACACTACACCTGTTTTCCCTAGAATGTAGAAGGGGTGATCTGATCAGTCTTTAAGATATTAACCAGAGAAGGCAGGGTAGGTAAAGATAAACTGTTTCGATTGGTTGAGGATTCGAGAACTAGCGGGCATAGTCTGAGAATTATGGCCAGACTGTTCAGGAGAAATGTTAGAAAGCACTTCTACACACAAAGGGTGGTAGATGTTCACAAATCGCAGTACATGCAGGATCGGTTGTTAATTTTAAATCTGAGATTTTGTTCAGCAAAGATATTAAGGGATATGGGCCAGAGGCAGATTTGCGGAGTTAGGCCACAGATCAGCCATGATCTCATTGAACGGCAGGACAGGCTTGACAGGCCAAATGGCCTATTTCTGTTCCTATGTTCCCTCCATGGGTCGTGGCAGTTTTTCACTTGACTGCTAACTCATTAATTATGTGTCTGTGTTCCACGGTGCCCTCCCTGATCAATTGTCCAGCAGCCGAGTTAGAAATATTTATCTGTGCCAGGACTTGCCCTTCTTCATGCCGTATTTAAATCCTTGCCACACACAGCTTCAAATGCTGTGAGCCAGAATCTGCCCTTTGCACACTGCTCCTGCACTATTTGATCTATGCAAGCAGCCCAGAAAGGGAAGCTGACACCTTTTTCCTCTGTCAGGGACCCTGGAGACTCTGGTAGATGGAATGACAAGTGCTCTTTCTTCCAGGTTGACAAATGAGGACATGCCACCAGATGATACCAGTGGTGGATTAGAATTGCAATCTGAGTCAGTGGTTTGATCCTGTCTCATTTACTGCTACTCTATCTCTGACAGTTAGCAGAACATACAATGTTCTCATTCTGGAATGTGAAAATGTAAAATTTTCAAACTGTTAACTTGCACTGCACTACAGGAAAGGCATAGAACATAGAAGCTGTATTTGCTGTTGTTACCGGAATAGGAGCTGCTTGATTTCATAGCTGCAAATCATAATCTCACCAAAATAAAAACAGAAAGTACTGGAGAAACTCAGCAGGTCTGGCAATATCTGTGGGGAGAGAAGCAGAGTTAATATTTCAAGTCTGGTATGACTCTTTTTCAGATCTGAAGACTTAAATTTTTCAAACTCAAATTTTTCCCTCCTTATTAATCTTTTAGTCCCTCTTTGATGTTTGTTATGTACTGTCCAGCCATCTTTATGCAATTTTATGCTTCTTCTTTAAGTTCTGAGTGGACGGCACGGTGGCACAGTGGTTAGCACTGCTGCCTCACAGCGCCAGAGACCCGGGTTCAATTCCCGCCTCAGGCGACTCTCTGTGTGGAGTTTGCACATTCTCCCTGTGTCTGCGTGGGTTTTCTCCGGGTGCTCCGGTTTCCTCCCACACTCCAAAGATGTGCAGGTCAGGTGAATTGGCCATGCTAAATTGCCCGTAGTGTTAGGTAAGGGGTAGATGTAGGGGTATGGGTGGGTTGCGCTTCGGCAGGGCAGTGTGGACTTGTTGGGCCGAAGGGCCTGTTTCCACACTGTAAGTAAACTAATCTAATCTTCTGTACTGTGTTTAACTTTTTTAGCTGACCACAAATGGCCAGTTCTCACTTTAAGATTTTCTCTCTCTCAGTGGGTGTATTTATGCTGTATTCTGAAACATCTTCTTAAACGTCTGCCACTTCCTCTTGATTGGCCTTAATCTAATCCAGTTCACTTTAGCTCACTTTGCTTTCATGCCCTCAAAATTACCTTTATTTAAATTTAAGATACAAATCTTGGATCCACTCCTCTCTCCCTCAAACTAAGGATAAAATTAACTCATGCTACCTCAGTGACAAGCAGCAAAAGCTCCATCTGAAGAGCTGTGTGAACTGCTAGATAAAAATCTAGGCTGTGTGACAACCAATACATCACAAATCCCAGGAGAAGTACAAGCAAACTGTCATTGTGTATGGATTATGGGAAACCACAGGATGATGTTGATAGGAAGGAAGCCCATGACAATTAAGAAAAGGGATTTAGTGGAAGGTTTGCTCATGTTGGAATATCCCAGGGCTTAAATTACAATAACTGAAAAATTACACAAAAGCTGTTGAGTCAAAGCTTGAGGGATTTATTTGGCTGAGATTCAAAAGTACGATCAGGAAAATGGGGACCTGGTTTGCACAGCTGGCTGGACTGAGTGTATAAACAAGTGCTTTTGCCCGAAACATCAATTTTCCTGCTCCTCGGATGCTGTCTGAACTGCTGTGCTTTTCCAGCACCACTCTAATCTAGAATCTGAGTGTATAAAGCTCAGAGAGTCAGAGTCCTATAGCACAGAAACAGACCCTTTGTTTGTGCCGATCAAGTTTCCCAAACGAAGCTAGTCCCATTTGCCTATGTTTGGCCCACATCCCTCTAAATCTTTCCTATTCACATACTTGTACAAACATCTTTTAAATGTTGTAACTATAATTGCATCTACCACTTCCTCTAGGAGTTCAGTCCAAATAGGAACCACCCTCTGTGTGAAGAAGTTGCCCCTCAGGTCCCTTTTAAATCTTCCCATTCTCACCTTAAAATTATCTCATTTCTGTGTTTGAATTCCCCTACCCCAGGGAAAAGATCTTTGCAATTCACCTTATCTATGCCCCTCATAAATTGGTAAACCTCTGTAAGGCCACCCTCAACCTGAAAAAAGTACAGCCTATCCAGCCTCTCCCTATAACTCACACCTTACAGTTCTGGCAACATCCTGATATTGTCCGCAATTATGGTCTCCTTCCCATTGGAAGGGTGTTGTGAAACTTGAAAGGGTGCAGAAAAGATTTACAAGGATGTTGTCAGGGTTGGAGGATTTGAGGTATAGGCCGAGGCTGAATTGGCTGGGGCTGTTTTCCCTGGAGGGTCGGAGGCTGAGGGTGACCTTATAGAGGTTTATAAATCATGACAGATATGGTTAGGGAAAATACACAAGGCTTTTTCCCTGGGGTGGGGGAGTTCAGAAGTAGAAGGCATAGGTTCAGGGTGAAAGGGGAAAGATATAATCGGACCTAAAAGCCAACTTTTTCACACAGAGGGTGGTACGGGTATGGAATGAGCTACCAGAGGAAGTGGTGGAGGCTGGTACAAATACAGCATTTAAAGGGCATCTGGATGGGTATATGAATAGGAATAGTGATGGTAAATGGGACTAGATTAGGTTAGGATATCTGGTCGGCATGGACGAGTTGGACTGAAGTGTCTGTTTCCATGCTGTACATCTCTATGACTCTATGACTCTAAATCTTTTCAGAACCCACTCCAATTTAATAGTATCCTTCCTATCACAGGGTGACCAGAACTGTACACAATACTCCAGAAGAGTCCTCACCAATGCCCTGGACAACCTCTGCATCGTGGAACAATTCCTACACTCAATGGTCTGTACAGACAAGCTCAGAAGGATGACTGTGTTGCTTCAGCACACAGCAATGTTGATCATCTATATGGATCAGAAAAGTAAAATGATAGTGGAACTCATGCATTATTTTTCTTGGTTAAATGGACAAAGTAAAGGGATCTTAAATGCACTTTTCCCAAGATGTCTGCCATGCTCTCGCAAACTTTCTGGTACAGCACCACTCAGTGGTAAGTATTTTGAACTGCTGTGAAAACTCTAAAATGCAAACTCGCTGTTAACTTGATTCAAACTTTGTCTTGAATTAGCGAAGGCTCATGACAGCTTGGATACCATCCCAAACTCTGAGTGAGGATTTCTTGGTTCAGGTGGTGTATAGTCAAAGAGGTTGATTATCAAACTGCAAATCTATTCAATGTGCCCACGGCAATCTTCTGGTCAACCAGATCCCCACATCTGATAGATGCAGCCTCCCCACATAAAACAACTCCACACTTTGGTTCTTGCCATTGGCTGAACTCCTTAGCAAACTTGTTCCTTGCTTCAAGGAACAACCAGAAGCATAAGGAAAGCTTGCTTAAGATAATTAGTCACATAGCACAGAATCTTACCAGAAATCAAAGTGTCAATTTCAGCAAATGTTTGTGAGTTTCTCACACTATCTTCCTGAACTTTCCTAACTATCATGCACTATGCCCTTAAATGTCCCATTCATTCTATTCTCCCAAATATATTCCAATTTAATTGTCCAGATTCCATGACCAATAGTGAGTCAACATTCCCTGCCCCTGACCTTGAAGAAAGCCTCCCAGAAAATCTAGAAATCTCTAATTCCTCTTTTACAAACTGAATTTGAGTCTGGACCACATCAAATGGATCTCTGGCGTCAGCAACAGTGAAGTCATCAAGCAGAGTCAACAGTGTACAATGCTGAAGTATTTCCTCACAGAAACTAGAAAATAAAATATACTCATGATCTTTAACTTTGACTTAAATTTTACAGACAGCTAAATAAATGATTGGGCACAGGATTAAGGTAGAGGCCATAATAATAGTTTAAAAACTTTAAAATATCTAATTGATTACAGTTTAGACAGATCCTCAATAGCACAGAATATGGAAAATGTGTAAATCATTTCCATTTTAACTGCATTTATACAAACTCCAAAAATTGCTGTCTCTTTCAGAGAAGAAGCGATGACAAACACTAAACGTTTCATTACTGTTATTACTGTAAGATCCAGAGCTTTGTATTTCACTTGTGTTGATCATGTGTTTCTTTAACTTGACTTTTAAAATCAACATGGCAAGATTAGGGAACCTTACATGACAAGAGAAATTGAAAACTTAGTGAAAAAGAAAATGGAAGCATATGTAAGGTTGAGGAAAATGAAGGCAGACAGAATCCTCAAAGAATACAAAGATAGCCATGAAATATCTGGGAAATAGGATTAAGGAAAATACCAAGATGTTTCATATGTATATAAGGAACAAGACAGTAACTAGAGAAAAGAAAGATCCAATCAAGAACAAAGTAAGGAATTTGTGTGCAGAGCTGGAGGCAGTGAGTGAGGTCCTTTGCATTGGTATTCATTAAGGAGAGGGACATGGTGGATGGTGAGTGAGGGATATGTTGATATTCTAGGGAATGTCAATATAAAAAAGGAGGCATTAGGTGTTTTAAAAAGTAATAAGGTAGACAAGTTCATAGGACCTGATGGGATCTACCTCAGAATGCTGAGAGAGGCAGATGAGGAAATTGCTGAGGCCTTGGGTGAAATCTTTGTATTCTCTATCGTCACAGGAGAGTATTTACTCACAAACCTTTGGAGGGTCTAACGCAAGAGGGAACTTACACAGTAAGTGTCAGAATTCTCAGTAGCATCAACATACAGAGGGATCCAGGCATACAGGTCCACAGTTCCTTAAAAGTGGCAACACAAGTGGATAAGATGGTCAAGAAGGCTGAATGGCCTCTATGTGCAGGCAGCTCGGTGGCTCAGTGGTTAGCACTGCTGCCTCACAGCACCATGGACCCGGGTTCATTTCCACCCTCAGGAGACTGTCTCTGTGGAGTTTGCATATTCGTGTCTGCATGAGTTTCCTCCGGGTGCTCCGATTTCCTCCCATCCAAAGAGGTGCAGGTTAGGTGGATTGGCCATGGGAAATTGCCCATAGTGTCCAGGGGTGTGTAGGTTAGGTGGATTAGCCATGGGAAATGCATGATTACAGGGATGGGGTGGAGGGGTAGGTCTGGGTGAGATGCTCTTCAGAGGGCTGGTGTGAACCTGATGGGCTGAAAGGCGTACTTCCACAATGCAGGGAATCTATGGCCTGCCCTATAGGCATATAATACATAAATAGGTAGGGAACAGATACAGACCCTGGAGAGGCAAAAGGTTTTTAAGTTTAGAAAAGTTATCATGTGTCTGCAGTCTTGGTGAGACAAAGGAGCCATTCCTGCGCTGTACTGGACTTTGTTTTTTTTTATTTTTCTGAAACATTTGCAGTTTTATTGATTGTGCATCTAAAAGTGAATATTAGTAATTTATGCCCTTCAGAGGGTCTCAATGGGCTGAATGGTCTGCTTCCACACTGCAGGGCATCTATGACAGGTTTTAGGTGAGAGGCAAAAGACTTAAAAGGGATTCGAGGAGTAACTTAGATTAGATTTTTTTTAGATTACTTACAGTGTGGAAACAGGCCCTTCGGCCCAACAAGTCCACACCGCCCCGCCGAAGCGTAACCCACCCATACCCCTACATCTACATCTACATCTACCCCTTACCTAACACTACGGGCAATTTAGCATGGCCAATTCACCTGACCTGCACATCTTTGGAGTGTGGGAGGAAACCGGAGCACCCGGAGGAAACCCACGCAGACACGGGGAGAACGTGCAAACTCCACACAGTCAGTCGCCTGAGGCGGGAATTGAACCCGGGTCTCTGGCGCTGTGAGGTAGCAGTGCTAACCACTGTGCCACCGTGCCGTTCACACAGAGAGTGAGCAGCCCGAGAAAGTGGTGGAGGCTACAACATTTAAAAGGCATCAGGATAGGTATATGAATTGTAAGGGTTTAGAGGGATATGGGCCAAGTGCTGGCAAATGGGACTATATTAGATTAGGATATCTGGTCGGCACGGACGAGTTGGACTGAAGGATCTGTTTCTGTGCTGAACATCTCTATGATTCTATGACTGTGAAAATTCTACTTCTCCCTTATGTCCACCACAGTCTATTTGAATTGCAATTCAGTTTTGAGTAAGTTAGAAATTTATGGTGAATGCAATCTTACTTGCAATTGTTAGTCACTGTCTGGTCTCTGCTGCTTTGGGATATTTTTGCAATGTTAAAGTGGCTTCATAAATGAAAATTGTTGTTTAATTCTGTACAAAGGTAAGAGTATGCAGATTAATAAGGCAGCACCTGTCTTGAGGCTTGGAAAAGGACAGAGATAATAAGCCACCACAAACCAGTTTTATGCACAATATAGTTTTAGAAAACATGATGTTTTGCCTTGGGTAACAAGAGTTTAGCAAATTAAATGTATGTCCTAAACTCTCTTGAATAAAAATCAAATCTCTTTCAACCTGAAATCCAATAAGGCCTATAAAACCACTTGAACTTTTATTTTTATAGGCTTTGATGTCGTCAAACTGCCTTCTTCAGATTGCAGCCTTTCTGTTCAGAACCAGCCATCGTTACAGACTGGCTCATTGCTGCTTTACTGTTGCCACATTATAACACTACCATTTATTAGAAAATAAATCTTTTAGTTGTCAAGACCAATCCTCCCAATACGTACCTTTTACAAATGTTCTGTACTTCATCTGCTACTACCAACAACTTGTTTATTGAACAATTCTGAATGACTTCCTTGTGTGTACTCAGAGGTTCAACATACAGTTTAGAAACTTTTTGTAACAGTTAACAATGCTAGAAACAGATGTCATCAAGCCTTTTAGCCCTCTAATGAGGCAGGAAATGAGCACTAGTATAAGCGTAGCTACTTGTAAATGGATGAGCGTCCATCTGCAGTTAATAATAATCAGTCTGCTTCACCCACTACCAAAGTTGCACGTGCAAATTCAGTCCTCAGGTGTCAGCTTACACTTGCTCAAAGCTGAATGGAACGGCATGCAACAATTTATATGAATAAACTGCAGTTCAGCATGACCTTTTCAAACACAATCCAAAGAGGTCCACGTTTCTATGGTTACACAAATTACCATTTTTCACCACCAAAAGCCACTGATTTCACTGCACTTGCAAGAAAAAAAATCCCTGTCAATACATTGGTTTAAAAACAAAAATACAGATGTGGGAATTGTTTTCCAGAAGTGCGTGTCACATCAATCTGAATATCTTGCTCCGACTAGCAGAACGGTCGTTAGAGTTTTCATGGCAGATTAGATATCTAGCCGTTCTCAGAGCTAAGAACCATCAGTAATATTTAAATAAAATATTTAAATAAAATCACCTGAATTTGAACTGCAAGTTTTAAGGAATACTACTGTGCTTTATTTATGAGACAACCAATTTTGGCATTTATTGCCAGAGGAAGTAGGGAAGTATTGCTGCAACTGTTCAAAGCCTTACTGATACTGCAACCAGAGTATTGAATATAATTTTGATGTTCTTGAGGAAGGGTGTAGTCGTATTGGAGATAGTTCATAGGAGGTTCCAGAGGAGGCAAGGGGTTTGTCTTATGAAGAGAGGTTGAGTAGTTTAGTCTTATACTTTCTGGAGATTAGAAGAACGAAAGGAGATCTAATTGAGGTATTTAAGACACTAACAGGGATTGACAACGTAGATGGAGATAGGAGATTTCTTCATGTGTGCCAATCTAGAACTAGAGGTCATAGTTTTAGGCTAAAGGGTAGCAGATTTAAAACCAATAAGAGGAGAAATGATTTCTCTCAAAAGGATTATGAATGTGTGGAATTCACTACCCCAGAGTGTGGCAGATGCTGAGATATTGGGTAAATTTAAAGAGGAGATAGATTTTTAATTAGCAATGGGCTGAAAGCTTATCGAGAGTGGGGAGGAAAGAGGATTTGAGGCCGAGATGGGATTACTCATGATCATGTTAAATGGTGGAGCAAGCTGGAGGGCCTGAATGACCTACTCTTACACCTAGTTCTTAAGTTCTTATTTTCTGAACAACCATCTAGACAAAAGTCAGAAACATTGAAGGGATCTTTCTAACAGCAAGGATGAGAGGAATGTTAGAGGTTGAAATTCCTTAAATTCTGATCCCAGTGGTTATAAGATCTTAATCCCGATTGGCGACCTACATGGGGAATACTCCTGCTGGCCCCACGTTAAAAAATCTCATGGGCCCCATCACCCAGACCCCACAATCTGACTTCCCACATCACCTGGCTGCCTGGACTGAGATTCAGTCTCTCTATCTCTCCCATGTCTGAGACCCAGACTTAAACCTTGGTTACAAAGGTGGGTAGCTTGAGACAAGAAATTTTCTGACTCAGTGGATCCATCTAAATTTTTTTAAAAATCTCAAAATGGACGATTTTCTGTCTGGTGGATGGGTATATGTATGGGCTCACATCAAGCCCACCCGAGTCTAGAGGCCTTGGAAGTGGGCGGGTGCTAAGGCAGGCTGGGTTGAAAATGTGACCCAGTTCTCTCAGACTTTGTCCCAGTTGTATCAAGCATTGTTTGGCCCTTTAACCTAAATCTGCTGTAATTGCCCCTCCTACTCCATGCCGAATCATGACTCAACTCACCTTCATATCCCCCTCATACACCCATACCAACTTCACAGTCATTCCCTCAGTATCCACTATAGTAGACCACAGGAGTCCTGTCAAATTGATAAGAAATGAACTTATAACAATTTGATACAGCTTTCACTGCAACACACTTGATCATAACAAATGTTTGTTTGTTAAACCCATTCAAATTTTGTAATTCTTTTCAGATCTCTCATAAATCAAAGTTATATTCAGACCCTACATCAAAGATAGCTACTGAAAACGACAAATGCTGGAGATCACAATAGGTCATCCATGGAGAGAAATCAAGCTAATGTTTTGACTCTAAATGACACTTCATCAGAACTGAAGTGAAATGTGGAGTGGGCATCCTTTATGAAATAGTTGGGTGTGGGTGGGACTGTTAGAGTGCTGGTGAAGAAAGGATGTTGATAGTTAAGATTACATAGGAACAAATTACTGCAAATGCTGGAATCTGTACTGAAAACAACAAATACTGGAGATCACAGCAGGTCAGACAGCATCCATGGAGAGAGACCAAATTAACATTTTCAGTCTCTACATTCAGACCATCAATGTGTGGCTCCTACACTGTAGGTTAAGGCACTATTAAAGGCCTAAATGAACTCAGTACTGAGATGAATCGACCGGCTGAGTTTGGGTTTCCCATCTTCTGGAATCACACTCCATCCCCTTTCCTCCACTAACATTTACTGGATCTGTGGAATTGAGGGCAGGGCTTTCACATCAGAGTCCTGGCTACTATTTTTACATGTCTGTGGAGTCTTTCTGATGCCATGAAAACCTGTCCATTAAGATCTCTCCCCTCCAAGTTGAGATTCGATCCTTGTCTATCAGGCCAGCTCTCACTTGTAGAGTCCCTACAGTGTGGAAGCAGGCCATTCAGTCCATCAAGTCCACATTGACCCTCTGAACAGCATCCCACCCAGACTCACCCCCCTACTCTGTATTTCCGATGGCTAACACACCTAGCCTACACATCTTTGGGCTGTGGGTGGAAACCCACGCAGGCATGGGGAGAATGTGCAAACTCCACACAGACAGTCCAGTGACTGGGGGAAAGTGAGGACTACAGATGCTGGAGATCAAAGTCGAAAAGTGTGGTGCTGGAAAAGCATAGCCGGTCAGGCAGCATCCGAGGAGCAGAAAAGTGAATGTTTCGGGCATAAGTATTCACCAGGAATGTGGGGTAGGAGGGGCAATCACAACAGATTTAGATTAAAGGGCCTAACAACTTTTGATACAACTGGGACAAAGTCTGCAGATCGCCAATCAGGATTAACCTCCCATAACCACTAGGATCATTACTCAAGGAATTTCAGCATCTAACTTTCCTCTCATCTCTGCTGTTAGAAAGATCCCCCACATTCCTGATAGAAACACAGAAAAGTACAGCACAGAACAGGCCCTTTGGCCCATGATGTTGTGCCGAGGATTATTCCTAATCGAAAGTAAAATAACCTAACCTATGCACCCCTCAATTCACTGCTGTCCATGTGCATATCCAGCAGTCACTTAAACGTCCCTAATGACTCTGGTTCCACCACCACCACTGGCAACGCATTCCATGCATTCACAACTCTCTGCGTAAAGAACCTTCCTCTGACATCTCCCCTATAACTTCCTCCTAATATTTTAAAACAATGACCCCTCAATCCTGCCCTGGGGAAAAGTCTCTGGCTTTTGACTCTAACTAAGCCTCTCATTACCTAGTATACTTCAATCAGGTCATCTCTCTTCCTCCTTCTCTCCAGAGAGAAATGTCTGAGCTTAGTCAACCGGTCTTCATAAGACAAGCCCTCCAATCCAGGCAGCATCCTGGTAAACCTTCTTTGCACCCTCTCCATAGCCTATAATAGGACAACCAGAACTGAACACAAGATTCAAAGTGTGAGTCTTGTATAGTTGCAGCAAAACCTCGCAGCTCTTAACCTCGATACCCCCCTTAATGAAAGCCAAAACACCATATGCTTTCTTAACAATCCTATCCACTTGGGTGGCAACTTTGAGGGATCTACGCACTTGAACACCAAGATCCCTCTGTTCCTCTGCACTCACCAAGAATTCTATCCTGAACTCTATATTCAGCATTCAAGATGCATCATTTCGCATTTATCCAGCTTGAACTCCATCTGCCATTTCTCAGCCCAGCTCTGCATCCTGTCTATGTAGCGCTGCAGCCTGCAATAGCCCTCAATACTGTCAACGGCACGTCCAACCTTTGTGTCATCGGCAAGTTTATTAACTCACCCCTCAACCTCCTCATCCAAGTCATTTATAAAAACTACAAAGAGCAGAGGCCCAAGAACAGAGCCCTGTGGGACCCCGCTCACCACTGACCTCCAGGCAATACTTTCCATCTACAACTACTCTCTGCCTTCTGTCAGTCAACCAATTCTGACTCCAGATATCCAAATCTCCCTGTATCTCATACTTCCTGACTTTATGAATGAGCCTACCATGGGGAACCTTATCAAATGCCTTGCTGAAGTCCACAAACACCACATCCACTGCTCGACCTTCATCAACCTGTCCTGTCATCTCAAAGAACTCAATAAGATTTGTGAGGCATGACCTGCCCCTCACAAAGCCATGCTAACTGCCTTTAATCATGCTCTGCTCTTCCAAATAGTCATAAATTCTATCCCTCAGAATTCATTCCAAAACCTTGCTGACCACAGACCTAAGACTGACTGGTCTGTAATTGCCAGTGATTTCCCTATTACCCTTCTTGAAAAAGAAGAAAAACATTTGCCTCCTTCCAATCCTCCGGTACGACTCTCGTGGAGAGTGAGGAAGCAAAGATCTTCGCCAGCGGCTTAGCAACCTCCTTACTTGCTTCCCGGAGCAAAGTATGATAAATCTGGTCTGGCCCTGGGTGGGGACTTATCAATCTTAATGTTTACCAAAATTTCCAGCACATCAACTTCATCAACCTTGAGCCCAGCTCCTCAAAGTTTTCATTCACAACAAGGTCCCTTTCCTTAGTGAAAACTGAAGCAAAAAACTCATTTAAGCCTTCCCCTGTGTGCTCAAACTCTCACACACAAGTTCCCTCCGCGATCCCTGATTGGCCCTACTTTCTCCCTGATCGTTCTCTTATTTGTCACGTACGAGTAAAATGCCTTTGAGTTCTCCCTAATCCTTCCTTCCTTTTTCATGCCTCCTCCTGGCTCTCCTCAGTCCATTTCTGAGCTCCTTTCTAGTAAGCCTGTAATCCTCTAAAGCTGTGCTAGATCCTTGCCTCCTCCACCTTATGTAAGCTGCCTTTTTCCTTTGATGAGAAGTTCCTCTGTTCTCGTCATCCAATGTTCCTTAATCTTACCCCTTCTTACCTGTCTCAGAGGAACAAATTTGTGCATCACTTGCAACAATTGCTCCTTAAACAGTCTCCACATGTCTGTTGCACCCTTTTTGTGGAACAATTGCTCCCAATCTGTACTTTCCAATTCCTGTTTGATAGTGTCATAATATCCTTTTCCCCAATTAAGGATCTTCCCATAGTAACTGCCCCTTTCCCTCTCCAAGGTTATGGTGAATGTGAGACAGTTGTGGTCACTGTCACCACAGTTTCTCCCACTGCGAGATCTGACACTTGTCCTGGCTCATTGTCGAGCACCAAATCCAAAATGGCCTCTCCCCTCATCAGCCTATCTACATACTGAGTAAGGAAACCTCCTGAACACACCTGATAAAAATGGCTCCATCCAAACCATCTGCACTAAGGAGGTTCCAGTCAATATTGGGAAAGTTGAAGTCACCCATAACAACAACCCTGCTACATCTGCATTTTTCCAAAATCTGCCCGCCTAGGAAATCTTCAATCTCCCTACTGCTATTAGGGGGTCTGTAAAAAACCCTTTGCTGTTCCTAACTCCCACCCATACTGACTCAGTACACAAACCTTCTTCAACAACCTTTGTTTCTGTAGCTGTGATGCACTCTCTGATTCGCAATGCTACACCCCCTCTTCTTTTTCCACTCTCCCTGTTCTTTTTAAACGTTCTAAACCCTGGAACATCAAGCAACCCTTCTTCCCCCCGTGAAACCCACATTTCCGTTATGGCCACAACATCATAGCCCAAAGTACTGATCCATGCTCTAAGTTCATCACTCTTATTTCCGACACTCCATGCATTAAAGCAGACACACTGTAATCGACCCCTTTGTTTCATCACATGAAAACCTTCCTGATAGATTCACTACATCTTGTCACTGCCCCATCTACAACTAACCCCTCTCTCAGACATGTAGCTCTGGTGCCTAACCCCTTGCCAAACTAGTTTAAACCCTCCCGAACCACATGAACAATTCTCCCAGATGAAGGGCTAATGTCCGAAACGTTGACTCTCCTGCTTCTCGGATGCTGCCTGACCTGCTGTGCTTTTCCAACTCAACACTTTTTGATACAGACAGTATAGCCCAAGGGTGGAATTGAACCCGAGTCCCTGGTACTGTGAGGTGGCTGTGCTAACCACTGTGCTGCTCTCAGTTTTCAGGACAAAGATCAACTGTGATGGATTGGAACACAATGGCCAATGTCCAAACAACTGTTTTCTCAAACAGCCCACATTCAGAGGAGACAAGGAAAAAGCTTCAAAAATATTCTAAAACACGTCTTGAAGCATGATAGTAGCATTAACATGAATGATGTTTGGTACCAAAAGCACAGAATGATGACAATCTGTTCATCAACCTACATGACAATTGGAGAAAGAACATCTTCATTATAAAGTAATGCAGCAGCAGGAAAGGAAACAGAAGAAAGCAACTCCTGCCCTCTGCCCTATTTACACAATACCATGACACATCCTGGCCCATGTGCGCAAAGATCTGCAGGTTGAGAATTAGTCTGTTCAATCACAAGGACCTATGGCAGAAACTTTGACACCCTCACCAACCAACCCCACTGCCCCGTGACCAAACACTTCAACTCCCCCTCCCACTCCACCAAGGACATGCAGGTCCTGGGCCTCCTCCATCGCCAAAGCCTAACCACACGATGCCTGGAGGAAGAATGCCTCATCTTCCTCCTTGGTACCCTCCAACCACACAGGATCAATGTGGATTTCACCAGTTTCCGCAGTTCCCCTCCCACCCCACCTTATCCCAGTTCCAAACTTCCAACTCGACACTGCCCTCATGACCTGTCCTACCCGTCTATCATCTTTCCCACCTATCTGCTCCACCCTCCCCTCCAACCTATCGCCTTCTCCACCAACTTAATGTACTTATTGCACTCTCAGCTATCTTCCCCTAAAGCCCCATTCCCCCTCCCATTAATCTCTTCACCCCCTTGGCTCACAAGCCTCATTCCTGCTTTTCCCCAAAACGTCGATTCTCCTGCTCCTCAGATGCTGCCTGACCTACTGTGCTTTTCCATAACCACACTTTTCAACTCTGATCTCCAGCATCTGCAGTCCTCACTTTCTCCTAGAAACCTCGAATACACAATCTTAAACTCAAGGGACATTCACCAGTGCCATTGATCTCCCATTTGAAGTTCTAATGCTTTATTTTTATTATAGTTTGTACATAATGGACATAGCTGAATAATCCATTTTTATTTTAATGTCATTACTACACCAAGAACTGAGCTGTATTTGCACATGGTATATCTGATTTTATAAGCACATAGCTGCTTTGTTCACCATCTCTAGTGACTATCTCACTGCTTCCTATTTGCTACCTCACTCACTGCCCCTCTCGTTCCTTTTCTGTCCCAGCCCGGTTGTGTTCTCTGTTGCTTCATTCACCACCTTCCTCTATCAAGATCTCGCTCACAGTAGGCATTTGAGAGACAATGAGGGGAAATTATGTGATGGAGGGCAAGCTGACCAGACAGAGCAAGGGGCATCAGGAAAGGGAGGCAGCAAGTAGGGCAATGACTGGGAGGAAGCAAGATGATGAGAGAGTTAAGCAGTGTGTGGGAGAAATAAAGGGGGTTGGGAGAGGGAAGTGCCAAGCTACTGGCAGGCAGTGGAAGCTAGCAGGTAAGTGGAAAGAGCAATAAGAAGAAATTTTTGGGTCAGGTACATTCAAGGCATCAGATATTAATGTAAGACTTACAGTGCAAGCACAGACACCAACCCCATTAAAGCTCTTCTTGTAGGAATCTATTATTGTTTAGCAAGTCTTTGTTTAATACTGTCTTTTGAAACTCATTCAGAGTGCTAAATGAGGGATAGCTGGGGATGGTCTGCTTCCACAGTTATCCATAGTGATGTCTTATAAATTTGGGAAATTCTTGTTTTACTTCCAATCTAAGGGAAATAATCTAGATGATCTTTGAAAAATCTTATTCCTTTGTTGCTGCTGCACTATGATGTGTGTGTGTGTGTGTGTGTCTCTGTCAAAGTGACCAGTGTGGGATTGGTAGTCCTTTCACATGCATGCAAGCAAAATCATCTTTATGTGGATACTGAATGCAAAAACTGATAAAGCTGCTAAGATATAAATTGAATCCGAAGGGAAATGGAGAAAGGCTACTATTGCCAGGATGTTTCGCTGCACTTTGTTTCAGTGTCAGATTGAGCCTTCAATTACATGGCAAAAGTATTTCACACCTGCATTACAGTTAAGAGTGGGAATGCTCTCTAGAATTGCCAAGACATGGCTCAGATTCTGGTTATCTATCAAGTTACCACTGGGAAATCTCAGGCTTGCTGCAAAGAACTACAGATGCTGGATATCAGAAACAAAGTCAGAAATTTCTAGAAATGTTCTGATGAAAAGTCACTGGACGCAAACCATTAACTCTACTATCAAGCCACAGACCTGCTGCGTTTCTCCAGCAATTTCTGATTTTGTTTCATTCAATCATGGTTAAAATCAGGAATTGGTGCTCAACATTGCACACCAGCATAATATTGCCTCATGGCACAAAACATTGGCAATCCAGGGCTCTATTGTACTATTTAGAGTGTGCTCAACTTTAAATTAAGCAAACTTTGGCTATTATCCTTAAAAGGGAAAGAAAAATGTACAGTGAAAACTAACTGTTGTCCACTTGATATGAGACAGACATATGGAATCACTTTGTGCTTACTTTGTACCACTTGTACACAAACCTGCCTAAACTATCCTTACAACACTCACCTTGCTAGTTATCTATCAGCTTCTCCCAATAAACAGAGCATTGCACACTTATCTCCACTGAGTATTCTGTCATCTGGAATACAAAGACAAACATTCAGGTTTAGTAACAGAAACAGAAATTGCAGGAGAAACTCAGCAGATCTGGTTGTATCTGTGGAGAGAAAGCAGAGTTAATGTTTCAGGTCCACTGACCTTTCATAAGCACTGGTTCAGGTTCGGAAGAAGGGTCACTGGCACCGAAATGTGATCTCTGTTTTTCTCTCCACTGATGCTGCCCAACCCTGCTGAGTAGCTCCTGCAAATTCCTGTTTTGCTTCAGGTTTTCAGCATCCAGAGTCCTTAGTTTTATTTCAGGTTAAGAAGAGGCAGTATTTTCATCCTGCAGTATGTGGTGTGATGAGCCACCCATCTTTGCCTGATATTCACATTGATGGTTAGGACAAAAGATTGAGTGCAAGCAGGACAAGAACATCAGAAAACAAGGCGGTCCTTTAGGACCGGGAAGAGAATGGATAGAGGTCAGGAAAGGTTCTATGGTAGATGACTGTCCATCAATTTAGGTAGCATCAGGAGGTGGAGAGGTCAATGTTTTGGGAGCAACCCTTCTTTAGGAGTTCTCCACCTCCTAATGCTGCCTAGTTTGCTGTGTTCTTCCAGTCTCCTGCCTGTCTACTTTGAATTCCAGAACCTGCAGTTTATTTGTCTTTGTCCACCCAATTTATTCAAAGTGAAAGATACATGATAAAAACGATATTCATAAATTTGAACATTAATTATACATCAGTGTACATGCCACTCGGAATTCATTATAAACAGAGGAAGTCCCAAATTTAAACAAAAGTTGCATTTATATCTGATAGCAGCGGTCTTGGCAAATGAATGGAGGTTGTGAGAATGGTAAGCAACAGGGAATGTCCGAGAGGAAAGTGACTGTGGTCTTTTGAAGAGCAATAGCAGAGGCCCGAGGAAGGGATTACTGTCTTTAGGGAGATAGAAGATGATGATAACAGAAGAGGAAGATGTTGTAAGAAAGCACTGTCTCTGGTCTAAGTAGATTCAATTGTTTCTGAGTAAGTTTTACATTCCAGCTGTCAGGAGTCATATACTGTGCATAAATCACACTTCTCAATATGGTTAGCTGTTACTTTTAAAGCACAGCTTGTGGTGAGCCACTCAATCAGACTCCGTTCAAATGCTGAATTAAGTTGCTGGATCTGACCACGAACATCTTGCTTTCTTCTTTAGCCTTGTTTGTTAGCAGGCCACTCTGGAGAAAAGTATTCTGATTGCTATTGTAGCGATCGGGTAAAAAGAACAGTGTGCTTTAAGAGTGCCAAATCTGGTTAGACATTTTCCTGGAAATTACATTACATCACCTCCTGCCTTCAGTCACACCAACCCAGACACAGCCTTTTTCTCTATCTTCAAGTTTTTTTTAAAAAGAAAGTGAAAAAAATACATCCTCCTTTCGCATTTCCCTGTATTTTCCCCCTAGTTTGTCCACAAACTGGGCAGCACCCATTTCTCCATGTGCGGGCTGTCAATTCTTCACAGCGGCTGCTCTTTTGATTGGAGCGATTGCATTGTGGGCCCAACCATTAGAAATCTTCGAAGTTGCTGAGCCAATCACACTGGCAGCAAATGGTGGCCTGGGACCCCTATTTGATCACAATGTCAGACTTTGCAGGAAAATAATACTATAAAGTCGAGGAACAGCTGTAGGCCATTCAGCCCCTTGAGGCTGCTCCACCTTTCAATGAGCTCATCTTCCACTTCACTAAGAACAGCTGACAACCATGACCAGCTTCCTTATTTTGTGTAGGTACTAAATGGCAAGGTAAGATAGAAATTACATGAGCTTGCTATCTCTGGCTGGTGGAGCAACGTGCAAAAGGTAGGGATGCTGGGAGCATCCAGGTAGGCTCAGAGTGAGTGAATGCTATAAAAGCAAGTGAAGAGTTCAGAGATGCAGCCTGGTCCAGACCATGAGCTGAGTCAATGTCCCTGAGTACATGGTTTCTTTGCTGCAGCATTACTATGAGAATTGACAGCACAGCCTGAAATGCACAATTGTGGTGGATGTCCGTACAGCTAATACATTGAAAAGACATTTGGATAAGTACATGACTAGGAAAGGTTTGAAGGGATATGGGCCAAACACAGGCAGGTGGGAGTAGCTGAGTTTGGGAACGTGGGCGGCATGGACTGGTTGGACCGTGCTGTCTGATTTTATGACTGTGGCTAATTAGAGTTCACTTTATTGTCACGTACTCACATGAGTGCAGTGAAACACTTACAAGTTGCCATCTTAGGTTCAAAGGTCCTTAGGTACAGATTCTTAAGTACAAAATCATAAGAATAAATTAGAAAAATAAAATAAAAAGTACAGAACAACTATCCTTTCAACCAAGTCTGTGCTGGCACCTGACCTCCAAAACAGGCCAGCTTTGCCTTGAGGCCGGGACTCGGCTCTGTCATCCCCTCGAGACCAGGAGTCCGTGCTGGCTTCCCCTCGAGGCCAGGAGTCTGTGCTGGCTTCCCCTCGAGGCCAGGAGTCTGTGCTGGCTTCCCCTCAAGGCCAGGAGTCCGTGCTGGCTTCCTCTCGAGACCAGGAGTCTGTGCTGGCTTCCCCTCGAGGCCGGGACTCGGCGCTGGCTTCCCCTCGAGGTCTGGAGTCCGTGCTGGCTTCCCCTTGAGGCTAGGAGTCCATGCTGGCTTCCTCTCGAGATCAGGAGTCTGTGCTGGCTTCCCCTCGAGGCCAGGAGTCCGTGCTGGCTTTCCCTCAAGGCCAGGAGTCCGTGCTGGCTTCCCCTTGAGACCAGGAGTCCATGCTGGCTTCCCCTTGAGACCAGGAGTCCATGCTGGCTTCCCCTGGAGGCTAGGAGTCCATGCTAGCTTCCCCTCGAGGCCAGGAGTCCATGCTGGCTTCCCCTCGAGGCCGGGACTCGGCGCTGGCTTCCCCTTGAGGCCAGGAGTCTGTGCTGGCTTCCCCTCGAGGCCAGGAGTCCGTGCTGGCTTCCCCTTGAGACCAGGAGTCCATGCTGGCTTCCCCTTGAGACCAGGAGTCCATGCTGGCTTCCCCTGGAGGCTAGGAGTCCATGCTAGCTTCCCCTCGAGGCCAGGAGTCCATGCTGGCTTCCCCTCGAGGCCGGGACTCGGCGCTGGCTTCCCCTTGAGGCCAGGAGTCTGTGCTGGCTTCCCCTCGAACCCACCCTTTTATGCCCTCATCCAGGTCATTTATAAAAATGATGAACAGCAGTGGACCCAACACCGACCCTTGCAGTACACCACTAGTAACTGGACTACAGGATGAACATTTCCCATCAACCACCACCCTCTGTCTACTTTCAGCAAGCCAATTAATGATCCAAACTGCTATATTTCCCACAATCCCATTCCTCCATATTTTGTACAATAGCCTACTGTGGGGAACCTTATCAAATGCCTTGCTGAAATCCATATACATCACATCAACTGGTTTACTCTCATCTACCTGTTTGGTCACCTTCTCAAAGAATTCAATAAGGTTTGTGAGGCACAACCTACTCTTCACAAAACCGTGCTGACTATCCCTAATCAAATTATTCTTTTCTAGATGATTATAAATCCTATCTCTTATAACCTTTTCCAACACTTTACCAACAACTGAAGTAAGGCTCACTGGTCTATAATTGCCAGGGTTGTCTCTACTCCCCTTCTTGAACAGGGGAACCACATTTGCTATCCTCCAGTTTTCTGGTACTATTCCTGTAGACAATGACAGTTTAAAGATCAATGCCTAAGACTTGGCAATCTCCTACCTGACTTCCCAGAGGATCC
Source organism: Chiloscyllium punctatum (assembly GCF_047496795.1). Taxonomy (NCBI): domain Eukaryota; kingdom Metazoa; phylum Chordata; class Chondrichthyes; order Orectolobiformes; family Hemiscylliidae; genus Chiloscyllium; species Chiloscyllium punctatum. The sequence goes on from NC_092743.1 coordinate 137,523,280, forward strand.
AAGGATCAATCCCATCTAGCCCAGGGGACTTATCTATTTTCACACTCTGCAGGATTTCCAATACCTCTTCCTTGTGAACCTCAATCCCACCTAGTCCAGTAGCCTGTATCTCAGTATTCTCCTATACAAAATTGTCATTTTCTAGAGTGAATATTGTCGAAAAATATTCATTTTGTGCTTCCCCTATTTCCTTTGACTCCACACACAACTTCTCACTACAATCCTTGACTGGCCCTCATCTGGTAAGTCGTCCCCCCAACAGTATCCAAAATGGTATACTTATTGTTGAGGGGAATGGCCACAGGGGATCCCTGGACTGTCTGCCAGTTCCCTTTCTGTCCCTTGACTGTAACCCATCTGCCTTTTTCTTGTACCTGAGGAGTGATTACCTCCCTGTAACTCCTCTCAATAACCCCCTCAGCCTCCCGAATGATCCGAAGTTCATCCAGCTCTAGCTCTAGTTCCCTAACGCGGTTTTCGAGGAGCTGGAGTTGGGTGCACTTCCCGTAGATGTAGTCAGCAGGGACCCTTACCTCCCACATTCTGCAGGAGGAACATTCAACTGCCCTAACCTCCATTCTCATTATTCTAAATTCCCAAAGAGACTGTTGAAAAATAAGGAATAAAAAATAAACTTGTTAACTTACCAATCTGGCACACAGAACCTTTTGTTTGGTTAGAGGAGGAGGATGGGTGGGAGTCACTACCCGAGTAGTGTTTTGGGTAACGTAACCACACAAATATATGACTTCCCAGAATTCCTTCGCTCCTCCCTTGCACCTCTCAGCAAATGCAGTTCTGCCATTCATCACACCATAGGCCACATTGCTCAGCCCTCTGTACATTTCTGCAATTTGCCTACTTCTGGTAAGATTGAGCTCAAAGCTGTTGCCAATAGCTAGGACACGAGGCTATCAGAAATCACCAAGTGAAACATGGCGAGAGGTGAACTGAGTGTGACCACCTGAATCCATTACTGATCTCGCCGTAGGTGAGACATTGGAAAACCAATGCAGTGTTAATTTGTCTCCTCCACAATGTGACATTGAGGTGCTGCTCCCAACTTATTCTCTTCATATTGTTAACAAGTCTTAAATAAAATGTAGAACAACAGGAAATAAAGATGTACGATTTTCATTTAGTGTTGATGCTGCAGTGGAATCGGATCTGCTTGATCTGGATTTTACTTTCCCCCGAAAAATGTTTAAAAATCACTCCTCAAATTAACAATTGGAGGCTTTTGCATCTGTTTACAATTAGCATGACTCTTTCAGAAAAGGGGAAGTTAAAGAATTATTCTGAATGTAAGTAAATGTGAACAGGCCCAGATGGTAAAGCAATGTCTTTTGTTTCAAGAAACATTATTAAATTGACTTTGCAGCTAAAATACGTCTTTCAACCTTAACCAGACCAACTGGAAAATGCAGCATAAAACACCTGCTCTTTCACCTTTTGAACCCGAGTGCAATGTGCTTTATAATATTTCTCAAGGGTAAAAAGAGGCAGAATTTTCAGTAATTATATGCAGGGATAAAACCAAAAGCCAATACTGAACTGGAAACTCACCACTAAAGAGCCACAAAGTCCCAGAATCATTTTTCATATGTTATTAACATTTTTGAAAGTCTTGTCTGATATATGTATATCCTCTCATTAAGTTGGATAAGTATTCCAATAATATATTCACAATTTACTGAACAATGGTAATGTATATTTGCCCAAGTATAGTCATTTTATAGTAATTTAAATTGAATCCACTTTGCTGCCTTAGAATTATGTTTATTCTTCAATGATGAATGAAGGAATGAACTAGAAAGAGACCTAAAATTGAACCTATTATCAAACAGAATGTGAATACCTCTCACAGTTCAAGAAACTCAGTAAAATGACATAATTTGATATAGCACTCATTGGAAAATAAGCATTGACAACATTCCTTTTCTTCTGCATCATCTTTTTATTAAATACCTACTTCTTTTGTCCTTCCACAATTCCTCTACAGCGTATTCTATTCTTTATTCTAGAGGGTTTGCCTCTTGTTCAAACTCCCTGAACTGAAGTTTTCAATATTCTTTAGGATACTTCACTTGCACTGAATGAGTAAAGAAATAAGTTGACCAATTTTAAGGAATGCTTTTTTCAAAGCATTAAATTTTACAACTTGAAGAAGGAAACACCACCCAGTTTATCTGAAAAGTGAATAATGGATTCGGTACCTGTGCTATATGCCTCAGTGTTTTGAAAGAAGCTGAGAATCAGCAAGCGTTTGGTCTGTTTTCTGATCAGACTTCAATCTATTTCTTGCAGACAACAAATCTCTGCAACAAAGAGAAGTGAAAAAAAGATAAACAGATCAAAAATGCAAGGTATGGAGCAAATTCCCAGCCGGACCTACCACACTCACAATGTAGAAGAGCTCATCCTGCGCACCTGACAAAAGCAGGCAAGGATTTTCTTAGCTAGGTCATTAACTTGTTCTTGCCCAAGGCTGTTCTGCAGCTTCAACAGTGCGATCCTCATCAATTCTAAACTCTATTTTCCTTCCATGTAAATGTCAATGGAAATCAGGCCAACTAAATTTAAGTACTATTAGGAAAGAATTCAAAGCAGGTGGAAATTAACCCTTTCAAAGAGGCACTTTACAAGCTTCTGGACTCAGCACAGAATTCAATAATTTCAAATGGAATCGCTACTCCTTTAATTTGGACTGCAATTTCTGGTAATGATTCTTGCTCTTGCCATTTACATCTCCTCTAGACTACTCAACTTCTTGGCATTTTCCCTTGACCCATTACTGCTTCTTTTTGATAAGCACCACTGTCCAATTTGTCATGTAATCACTCTTGCTGTCCAACCTCCCATCGACCTTCTTTGCCACCTCCCCCCAACCTGCTTACCAGCCTCTCTATTTGCTTTAAAACCTTTAAATGGAGGCATTCAAGAGGCCATCGGAACCAAAAGGGGAAAAGGCTGGAGATTGGCAATAGGTCATAGAACTAGGTGCAGGCACACTAGGGTTTAGATTAGAGTGGTGCTGGAAAAGCACAGCTGGTGAGGCAGCATCGGAGGAGCAGAAAAATTGACATTTCATGCAAAAACCCTTCATCAGGACTGAAGGCAGGGAGCCTCCAGGGCTCTCTCCACCCCGGAGGTTCCCTGCCTCCATTACTGATGAAGGGCTTTTGCCCAAAACGTCGATTTTCCTGCTCCTCGGATGCTGCCTGACCTGCCGTGCTTTTCCAGCACCACTCTAATCTAAACTCTGATTTCCAGCATCTGCACTCCTCACTTTTGCCCGCAGGCACTATAGGGCTGAATAGCCTCCTTCTGTACTATAACAATTCTATGATTTTGTGAATTTTTTTTTGGTTCTGATGAAAGCCTAACCACCTGGAACATTGTGGTTAAATTTAACCCCACAAGTACAGAAAAGTTATGGGCGGGTGAAATATTAACATATATCAACCTGGCACCAACTTTTCCATTTCCAGGTTCTCTGGAAATGGGCTGGGTGTTATATTCCACCTATGTCCAAAAGTTGGTTTGAGCATTTAAAACATTACATGAGTCTCAGTTAGTTTGCTTTCATCCTGGCTGGCTTGCATTGCAGGCCTTAGGAAACCCAGAGATTCAAAGCAAGAGAAGCTTCAGGGAAACAAAAAGGTTACACTTCTTTAGAGCACTGCATGTGGGCCAGGAAGGCCCATTCCTTCAATACCTCGCCAAGTTTACACAACTGCTGAGGATTCAGCACCCTCCTATTACACATCACTGTCATCCGGAAAAATAACCCACCACCAGGGTCAGAGATGTAACCCCTTCCCCCACCCCTCCAGTCTGTTTTCATTGGTGAGAAAGGTTCAAGTGAGTGATTGGCTTCGGGTAAACTCCCATCCCTGAGAAATAATGTGCCTTCACCAGATTGCAGTCCTTGTCAGGCATCGGCCTTGTCAGATAGCAGATAGATCCTGAAAGGGGAAGGGTGATCCAAGGAAAAATTCCCAAACACTCCAGTTAGAGAGCAGCATGTTGCTGCCCAAAATCCACAAACCTGACTGCCCCGGCCGACCCATTGTCTCAGCCTGCTCCTGCCCCACCGAACTCATCTCTGCATACCTCGACACGGTCCTGTCCCCCTTAGTCCAAGATCTCCCCACCCACGTTCAGGACACCATCCACGCCCGCCACCTCCTCCATGATTTTCGCTTCCCTGGTCCCCAACGCCTTATCTTCACCATGGACATCCAGTCCCTATACACCTCCATCCCCCATCACGAAGGACGCAAAGCCCTCCACTTCTTCCTTTCCCGCCGTACCAACCAGTACACTTCCACTGACACCCTCCTTCGACTGACTGAACTGGTCCTCACTCTGAACAACTTCTCTTTCCAATCCTCCCACTTCCTCCAAACCAAAGGAGTAGCCATGGGCACTCGCATGGGCCCCAGCTATGCCTGCCTCTTTGTAGGATATGTGGAACAGTCCATCTTCCGCAGCTACACTGGCACCACCCTTTACCTTTTCCTCCGCTACATCGATGACTGTATCGGCGCTACCTCATGCTCCCACGAGGAGGCTGAACAGTTCATCCACCTTACTAACACCTTCCACCCCGACCTCAAATTTACCTGGACCGTCTCAGACTCCTCCCTCCCCTTCCTAGACCTCTCCATCTCTATCTCAGGTGACCGACTCAACACGGACATTTACTATAAACCGACCGACTCCCACAGCTACCTAGATTACACCTCCTCCCACCCTGCCCCTGTAAAAACACCGTCCCAAATTCCCAATTTCTTCACCTCTGCCGCATCTGCTCCCAGGAGGACCAATTCCAATACCAAACAACCCAGATGCCCTCCTTCTTCAAAGACCGCAATTTCCCCTCAGAAGTGGTTGACGATGCTCTCCACCGCATCTCCTCCACTTCCCGCTTCTCCGCCCTTGAACCCCGCCCCTCCAATCACCACCAGGACAGAACCCCACTGGTCCTCAACTACCACCCCACCAACCTCCAGATACATCGCATCATCCTTCGTCATTTTCGCCACCTCCAAACAGACCCCACCACCAAGGATATATTTCCCTCCCCTCCCCTATCAGTGTTCCGGAAAGACCACTCCTTCCGCGACTCCCTCATCAGGTCCACACCCCCCCACCAACCCAACCTCCACTCCTGGCACCTTCCCCAGCAACCGCAAGAAATGCAAAACCGGCGGCCACACCTCACCCCCCCACCCAACTTCCCTCCAAGGCCCCAAGGGATCCTTCCATATCCGTCACAAATTCACCTGCACCTCCACACACATCGTTTACTGCATCCGCTACACCCGATGTGACCTCCTCTACATTGGGGAGACAGGCCGCCTACTTGCGGAACGTTTCAGACACCCGCACCAACCAACCCAACCGCCCTGTGGCTGAACACTTTAACTCCCCCTCCCACTCCGCCAAGGGACATGCAAGTCCTTGGCCTCCTCCATCGCCAGATCATGGCAACACGACGCCTGGAGGAAGAGCGCCTCATCTTCCGCCTAGGAACCCTCCAACCACAATGGATTAATGCAGATTTCTCCAGCTTCCTCATTTCCCCTCTCCCCACCTTATCTCAGTCCCAACCCTTGGACTCAGCACAGCCTTCTTGACCTGCAATCTTCTTCCTGACCTTTCTGCCCCCACCCCCTCTTCGGCCTATCACCGTCACCTTAACCTCCTTCCACTTATCGCATTCCCAACGCCCCTCCCCCAAGTCCCTCCTCTCTACCTTTTATCTTAGCCTGCTTGGCACACCTTCCTCATTCCTGAAGAAGGGCTTATGCCCGAAACGTCGATTTTCCTGCACCTTGGATGCTGCGCTTTTCCAGCAACACATTTTTCAGTTCTGATCTCCAGCATCTGCAGTCCTCACTTTCTCCTAGCATGTTGCTACTACAAGCTATTGAGAACGACACACATTCAGCTTAATGGAGGGGCCATTTCAGCAGTAGTCTGGCGTGTACCATCAAAAGCCCAAGGCTCCATCCCCAACAGGCATCAAATACCAGCTCTGTAGCCTAACAATCCAAACGGCGGATCAATGAAGGAAAGAACTGCAGATACTGGAAACAAAAACAGAAATTGCTGGGGAAGCCCAGCAGGTCTGGCAGCATCTGTGGAGAAGAAAAGCCAGCGTTAAGTCTGGTGACCCTTCTTCAGAACCAATGGACGGGTTTCCTGCCTGAGTCTAGTTTCCTGCTGCCTCCCCACCCACCTGAAAAATCACAATGTATTACTTTACCTCCATGTTGAGGTGCCCTCAAGATCTACCATCTGTCTCACAGTGTTCACCTCTTCCACTGGACTGTCAAGGCTGCCAGCTCTGTGATTCGGTCTACAATGCCAGCAGCCCCTACAAACACAGTTTTAAGGGGGGTCAACATGCAGACAGACAATTAGGAGGCTGGTACCAAGAAAATAATTAAGCCAGTTTGAACCTCCCTTTTGTTTTAGGAGATCGGAGCCTGGGAGAATCAGCCCTAGGGTCTGAGAGACAGCCAGTATTGTTGGTTAAACCTGAAACAACCAGCAGGATTGTAGTCTCAGTTAGCTGACTTAAATGAAATTTATTTAGTTTAAATGGAATTAGAAGCATCACTTCGCGTGAGCAGATAATATTTCTGGTGCAGTATTGCTGAGGGATGCTGCACTACAGGGGATCCCTGATTTACAAACGTCTGACATACAAACACTTATCCAGATGAAAATGATTCCATACAGGAATGTAATCTGACAGATCTGACAGATGAATGTTTCCTCATCCTTATGAGCAGCACCTTTCTATTGACCTGCATTGTTTTCTGGTGAAGGGCTTATGCCTGAAATGTCAATTCTCCTGCTCCTCGGATGCTGTCTGACCTGCTGGACCTCTCCACTCCAGCATCTGCAATCCTCACTTGCTCTCCGAATTGTTTTCTGGCTTGCATTCAAATTGACTTGCAAACAGACTCCAGAATGAACCTTTTTCCAATCTAGGGACTGCCTGGATTGCATTTCTTATCTTTCACTCTTTGAGAAGAATCGAGAGTTCTCACTGGACCCTGGCCAACATTCCCTCCTAGCCAGGGAAACGCCCCTTTGCTTTTTGAGAACTGGACTTGGACTAATTCCTCTTTGTACCAACGATTGATTACATTTGAAAACTTATTCGTCGTTTTTGTGTAAATGCTTCGGAATTTATGGAGAAATAGATAAATGTCATGTAGGTTACATTGTTAAATATATTATAAAATATAGTACATTGTCACAGTACTCTCTGGAAAACAAGCCTTTATAAGACGTTTACATTATTATATCTGACTGTTTTATCCTGGCAGCAGACTTAAAGACACACAATAAACTGGTTAAGGGAGTCTGCTACTCAGATAAAGAAACCAAATTTAGATATGTAATCATTGGAAGCTTAACTCCTGCAATCAAAATTAAAAGAAGCTCAGTACAGAAGCAACTTAGCTTGCCTCAGTTAGGGGAATGCTTAATAGCTGAGTTTTTCTTCAGTAATGAGACATTCATTCCATCTGAAGGGGAGAGTACAGAGGAAAACTGGCTGAACCTGCTTTGTCCAAACCATGCCAGATTTGGCTTCCTGTTGGCCAACTGCAGAGCTCTGTGAACACAGCCACTGGCATGGAAAGTTGCCAGCTCTTGAAAAAACAGTTGCCAAAATGTTGCAATGGATCCCTTTATAAATCAAACACCTTCCTACTCCTGACAATGTGTGAAAAGATTATTGAATAAAGGCAAAGAAAGTTCAGAAAAATTACACAATATTGTATTATAAAGAAGCACTGTTTTTTTTTCTAGCAATTAGGAAACTTCTCGTTATTATTCAGTTAACTGAAATGGAAAAGCCTCACCCTTCCTGACAACTCATAGCTGGCCTGCAACTGGTAGTGAATGGTAACTGTCCCTGTATAAAACAAATTTAAACAAGATTTTTCAGTGTCTATGGGACTTCATGTAGTAGCTAGGGTCCTACCATATATCACAATTTTTAAAAATAGTTCTAGTTCATTGAATACTGTTGGTTGGTGTTACATTTGGGATTCTATTATGCCTCCAGCGATTTACTGTTATCAATGAGCCAAGTGTTTGTGCGTCTGGCAATCGACAGTCTGGTCTGCAGTTGAAACTGAAAAAAAAACAAGGAACGCTAAATCTGCATTAACTACTGGCATGATAGGGTATTAAGTAGTGACTGGGAGACAGGTAAATAGGAGGCACATCACATTAGTATTGTAGAGTTCTGTCTGATCCACCAATGTTTTACCAACCCTGCCACTCCCAAACCCTCTCCCCACCCCCATCCTCTGTACTGCTTCTGAATGCAAGAATGCCATAAGAGATGATACTTGGGTGTGCAAAGAGGCATTAACAATATTATGGTACTGATGATTGGTAAAAATGACAAACACCTCTCCCACTCTTGTCCTCGGCAAAATGTCAAACCAAATAGTAAACTGTTGAATGGGTGAATGAGCAGCTCTTATTGGATCTGTCATTTTCTTCTCAGACTTGAGTGGCAGAGTCCCAGTATTGCACTCATCATAAAGTAAACATTAGGGCTTGGTGTGTACCAGTTAGAAACACTGTTCTTTTTCCTGGAAGCACTGAATTGTGTGCAGCCTGTATGCATCGGAAATTCAAGATTCAGTCTTTACTGGGCTTTGTTTTCCTTAAAATAGTGATATAAAAATAAATAATTTCAGTATTATCCGTGGTTCTGCAGCACTACATAGTTACAAAGGAATATACTTTATTATCACAAATAATAAAGTTAGCCCCTAGTTTAATTTGAATATAATTCCTTTGATTATGATAATGCTTGATCATCAGCCATGATCATATTGAATGGTGGTGCAGGCTCGAAGGGCAGAATGGCCTACTCCTGCACCTGTTGTCTATTGTCTTTAAAAACACCTCATTGGCTAGACAGTGCTTTGGTACAATGTGGGGTTGTGAAAAGCACTCTCAAAATGCAAGTATTTTTACTTTAGTTTGATTTTAATGAATGTTAGGGTAAATCTTCAGTTGCATTATTGTGAAGGATGACAATGTCATTTTGAAACAATTCTACTCCTGTCTCCTAGTGCTCTTGCCTCAGCTTGCTGTATGTTTTGATGCAGTCATGTCTGTACTAAGAGCTTTGGGGGGCAAAAGGAGAGTGTCATCACTTGCTGCACCATGTCGTGTCTCATGAAAGGAATGTAAGGTCAAATAGTTCTCTTTTAATTTGGACCGGGGAGACTCAGATCTGGCACCCTAATCTCAGTGACAAAGTTGTAAGGTGAAATATTTAGCTTCTGTGGAAAGAAAAATTAAGCAGGATGTCCAACAGATGTCCATCTGCTAATGCCCATGTATGTACACCATCAGTATGTCTACAAACAATTGTGTCTATTGCCAGAATCATGGAGGTGATATGGGTCTTGGCCACTAGCTGGTGATTAGGCAGGGTCCCAGATGCCTCTATTTTTGAGATGTCCTCTGTGCGCCACTCAGGTATTTAACAGGTCAGCAGCAAGCTATCCCCAGGGATCAAGGAAGTGGAACGACAAGTCCTGCCCAATGTGTGTTGCCAGCCAATCGGACACTACTAATACTACTGAATGGCAGCATGACTGTGGAGGATGGTGTCTCCTCAGTGACCCCTACTTGATCCCAGGCCATAAATAGGTGATGGCAGCAGGGAGGTATTGGGGAATAGGGTTTGGAAGGGGAATTGGCAACATTGGTGACTCTCAGTGGGAGCCCTTTCTGATGCTGGGTCTCTCTTTCAGACATCAATTGTCATGGGACACATTGTTATGCCACTCACTGGGGTGTCACAATTGTTACACTTGCTGCTGAGTTAATACCAGTGGTGATGAGATGAGGCTGTTAAGTGAATATTAATTGGCCACTTAAGGACTTCGACCCACAGTTTGGGGCTGTTAATCCGTGGGCCTTCCCCCCCCCCCCCCAAAAAAGATTTAATCAGGGTAAAAGTAGGAATATTGCAAAGTGCCACCTACACCTGATTAAATGCCTTCCCCCCCACCACAGCATGAAACTTGCCACAGGGAGAGAGCAAAAGATTCTGGTCAATGTGTCTGTTGACTGGACTATCGATGTATTGGTTAATAGATACTGACCTCCCTGAGGCCAGGCTAAAACAACAGTGTTATAAATCCAACTTTACAACCTGTCAGGCTGAACAGAAGCTGAAGCAGATCATAAACTGAGGTTAAATTAGATCTCCCTCCTTCTTCTTTCCAATCACCTTAAATCTGTTCCCCCCCAGTTATGACCCTTCCTGTCAATGAAAGCACTTCCTGCCTCAAGAGAAAGTACCAGTCCTCCTGTCTTTTTGTTATTTCTGCAGGTTCCAGATTTAAAATACTATCGTGAAAATGATAGATGACTAAAACATCAGGGGGATTATAGTATTCCCAAATCCACAGCAGGTTTCTTTAACTCTTCATCTTGCTCAAACAAACCATAACACCATTTTCATTCCATAAACGTTTGCCCACCTGAAAAAGTTTTGCTAATAAATACAGGTTGGTTGCAGTTCTAACAGCTTTAAACAGGACTCCTTATATACCCTTTCCCAAGTTCTTTAACTTACAATTGAGAGAAGCCTATGGACTTCTGTTATCATTAAGATTAAGATTCATCATTTGTTCTCTCTGCTACTCCTCCTACTATTTTTCAACAAAATGAATCCTTCAGTGGATTTCCTGTGCTATTACTGAGAATGGTATTTCCAGAATCTCTCCAAGTTCACCTTGTCCATTAAACTTATGGAGGGTCGGTGACAGACTTCGTATTATTCAAGTGCATGAAAATAAAATTGTCATCTGTTGCAAATCCTCTAATAACTGAAGAGTCCTGTGCCAGATGGACACAAACTCTAGCTAACGAACTTCCCGTTCAAGTCTGTATTTTCATTATTGGTGGTCAGGGAAAGCTTTGCTTAGTCACCTCTGGCCTGAATGTTGTGAGTTTGGTGTTTTTGAAATACAGAATGTGAGTAGTTCCTTCCATGCAGACAATCAGCTGCAGTATTTTCAAAAGGGTGATTGTAAAACCCTTCACATTGCAGATAATGTAAAAGCTTTCAGATGATATTGGGAGCCTGCTAAATTAAATTGATTTTTTCTTAAGGTAGCCTTCATGCTGTTGAGGCCAGCATGATGAAGGACAATGCCATGTTGTCTTGTCCTATCCCCGATGAACAGTTGTCCACTCAACTTCCTTGCCGTTCCACATTCTTAAAATGGTATCAATTTCCTGTCCCCTAGGTTACGATCTTATCTATTTCAAAATCACCATTACCACTCTCCTCCTCCATCCTTGACCATTCTGTTCTTGAAAACTACTGTCTCCAACATACCTTTCCTTTCTAAAAGTGCTTGAACTTATTACTTTCAATCCCTTCTTTTTTCTCATTCATTCATGGGACATGGGCTCCGCTGACTGGGCCAGCATTTTCTGCCTGTCCCTGGTTACCCTTGAGAAGGTGCTGTTGAGTTGCCATCTTGAACTGCTGCATCCCACATGCTGTAGGTCAATCCACAATGCTTTAGAGCGGGAGTTCCAGGATTTTGACCCAGCACCACTTGCTGCATTTGGACATGGACTGCTTCTGTATCTGAAGAGTCACATTGTGTATCTGAAGAGTCACATTGTTTAATCATCAGCGAACATCGCCACTTCTGACCATATAATGGAGAGAAATACATTGATGAAGCAGCTGAAGACGATGTTTCATAAGATCCTACTGTGGAGGTATTCTGGAGCTGAGATGACGAACTGTCAATAATTACAGCCATCTTCCTATGTGTCTGGTATGATTCCAACCAGAAAGAATGTTCTCCCTGATGCCCATTGACTCCAGTTTTCCTAGGGCTTGTTGATGCCATATTCAGTAATGCTACCTTGATATTAATGGCAATCACACTCACCTCACCTCTGTGATCCAGCTCTTTTATCCATGTTCGAACCAAGACTGTAATAAGGTCAGGAGCTGAGTGGCTCTGGCAGAACCCAAACTCACTGAGCAGGTGATTGCCAAGCAGGTGCTTTTGTCATCGCACTGTTGATGACACCTTCACTTGCTTTACTGATGATTGAGAGTACCGGTAGATTGTTGCTAATTGGCCACAGGATTTGTTCTGCTTTGTGTGTACAATCCATACCAGGGCAACAGTCTGCAGTATTGGGTAGATGCCAATGTTGTAGATGTACCAGAACAGAGCTTCGAGGGGTGCAGAATATTCTGGAGCACATATCTTCAGTACTATTCCTGGAATGCTGTCAGGGTCCACAGCCTTTGTGCCTTTTTGGCATCCATAGTACCTCCAGCCCTTTCTTGATATCACGGGAGTGAAACAAATTGACTGAAGACTGCCTGCTGTGAGGCTCAGGATTCTGGGTCATTGCCTCAGCACTTCTGGCTGATGATTGCTGCAAACGCTTCATCCTTAAGTTTTTCACTGATGGCTCTCCTATCACTGAGATATGGATAATTGTGGAACCTCCTCCTCTCGTGAGTTGTTTAATTGCCATTTAAATTTGGATGTGACAGGACTGCATTGCTTAGATGTGATCTGTTGGTTTTGGAGTTGCTTAGTTCTGTCTATCACTTGCTACTTCTGGTGTTTGCTACAAGGAATCCTGTGCTGTAGCTTCACTCGGTTAACATCTCCTGTTTAGCTGTGTCATTGACCTTGGCGTGCTCTCCTGCACTCCACATTGAACCAGAATGATCCTCTGGCTGATGTTAAATGGTAGAGCGGGGGATGTGCTGAGCTATATGTTTGCAGATCATGCTGCAGTACAGTTCTGCAATTACTGTTGGCCAGTGGTGCCATATGGATGTCCAGTTCTGAGTTGCCAGATTGCTCACTCAGTACTCAGTCTCATTGAAAAATTCTTCAGCTAAAATTGGTATGCTAAAAGCTGACGTATTTGGCCTCTAAGACAAAAGCACCAACATCAAAGATCCCAGTACTCCTGCTACGTGGGCCTCCAGCTTCTGACTCATGCACACTGGTCCTCTCTCCAACCTAACCACAGCAACCTGGTACCTGACTCAAGCACTGCAAGCCTCTCGAGGTCTTCATCCAAGTTATTGGGACCTCATGTATACTATGTCTTCACCCCTCACCACCACCACCACCATCCATTGCAAGAATTGCCCCCTTGTCACTGATTCCATCCCCTTCCATGTGACTGTCTCACATTGATCTGGCATTTATAAAACCTCAGTATTGTGCATATCTGAACTCACATCTTACTTCCCCTTAACACAATCTGTCGCACTCCACCCCTGTAAACTTGCCCTTCTTCATTTTTATTGTAGCCCATTCAATCATAGGTCTCTCATTTATGAGTTAGACCAATTTATGAGTTAGTTGCTAAACGGCTTCTTATCAACCATCTTCAACAGATTTCAGCTCAATAAAAAATAAGCTCCACCTTAACATGCATAGACTTCAGATCAGAGTCGAAGAGTGTGTTGCTGGAAAAGCACAGCAGGTCAGGCAGCACCTGAGGAGAGGAAAATTAATGTTTTGAGCATAAGCTGCTCGACTCTGATCTCCAGGACCTGCAGTCCTCACTTTCTCAGAGACTTCGGGTCAACCAGCGTCACTGACCTTGGGGATCTGTGTTTACTGCTATCTGTGCTTATTCAATGTCTCAAATTTAAAACTTTCAATCCAGCATGTCCATCTATTTATGGTCTTTGCCCTGCCTACACATGCAGCCTCTTGCAATTCTCGACTGACTCCATTAAATTTTCATTCAGCTAACTTTGCTCCCTCCTGAGTTGCCTGACTCTGTAAACTACATATTGATGATAATGACTTCAGAATCATAGTCCAGAGTCTGGAATTCCCTCCTGAAATTACTTTGGCTCCCAAATTCTCTTTCCTTCTATATTATCAATGAACAAACTTTTGCTCACCTTATCTGATTTCTCCTTCTTTGATTCAACATATCTTTTCCCCTCTGCTGATATGGTTCACCTTGAAATTTTTATAAATGCAAGTTGTCATTGGCTTTGTGGTCAGAACACAGCAATCTGCTGTTAGTAATCCTGGGGAAAACTATTTCCTGCCATTTGTGGACCTACACTTTGCTCTCTCCCAACATCAGTTTGAGGGGCCCCTTCCTCAAACTCAAAAGGACCGCTTTCCAGGGTTTTTTTTCCCCACTTCAGCATTAAGGGGCCCATCTGGTCAAACAGGTTGCTGATGTTTTTTGTTTTGGTGTAGGAATTCCTACACAAGTTGTACAAATGACTCATTTACAGTCTCACATTCTTCAACAAATTCCCTTTCTTTTCTCAACAGGTTGAGATTGGATAGCTCAAGAAGGTTGCTTCCTATGAACTGATTGTTTTGGGTTGAATTTTGGTAGCACCTCCAAAACCTGTGATTCCATCACCTAAATTGGAAAAAGGCAACAGGTGCCTGGGAACACCATAAACTGCTCCCCTCCAAGTTACACATCATCCTGACTTTGAAATGTATCACCATTCTGTGTCTGCTGCTGTGTCTGGAGTTCCCTATCTCACCATATTGGAAAAAGAGCGTTTTCACAACACAGACTGCAATCAAGAAATACCAGCCAACACCTTCTCAGGGAATTAAACTCTGGCCTTACCTGTGATGTCTCTATTTTGGAAATGTGACAAATTCCAATTAAGCAGCAAATTTACCCTGTCAGAATCAATTAAGGGTAAGAATTTAAATGTGAATTAACCAACTTGGAGATCTGTGCGAATTCTCAAGGCAGTAACTGTCATACAATTTGAATTGAAAATCAATAGATTATTCAAATAGAGTGGTTTTAATTTAGAAGTAGACTGTATACATATACAATGTAAAACAGCAATGTACAAAAATGAAATATGCCATCTAACTCAGTGATACATATATACATTAAACGTCACGCTAATGTTGACAAAACATTTCTGATTTGATGTGCTGGTTGCTAAAACATTTTTTTAAGACACGAGCAAAGGTTATCACTTGGACCTTTCTTCCTAAACACAAAACAATCCACATTTGGCTGAATGATTTCAAAGTTTTCATTTGACACAAAACTTAGAAGAATTGTAAACTGTTAGGAAGACAGTGTGGAATTCCAAAAGGATGTTGACAAGTTGGAGTGAGTGGATAAATGGCACATGATGTTCAATGAAGAGAAGTGTGAGGTGATACACTTTGAGAGGAATAACATTAAAAGAAAATAGAAAATAGGGGTACAATTCTGAAGAGGGATGTCTCTGTATATATGCACAAGTCATTGAAGGTGGTAGTATTGGTCGAGAACAGTGAACAAACCATACACAAATATTAAACAAAGAAACACAATTGCTGGATATCTGACAGGAAAACAGAAATTGCTGAGGAAATTCAACAGGCCTGGCAGCATCTATGGGAAGAAAACAGAGTTAACATTTTGAGTAGTATCCTTGGTTTTATTACTATGAGCATACAGTACAAGAGCAAGCAGGTGATGTTGAATTGTAGAAAACACTCGTTAGACCTCAGCTGGAGGATTGTGTGTAAGTGGGGGCACCACACAACAGAGAAGATGGGAATGCATTGGAGAGTGTAGAAGTGATTTACAGACATGGCTCCAGGAAGTAGAAACCTCAGTTATGAGGACAGATTGAAGACATTCAGGCTGTCCTCCATAGAGAGAAGAAGACTGAGAGAGTTGATGAAGGTTTGCTACATTGAATCAAGTTCTCAAAAGACCCCCAAAAAACTGGATCACGTTCTTGAAAACTGATTATTCAAAACTCTTTTAGCAACACTGAGCAGTTGAACCTGTTAACTGCATTTAACAGGTGGGCACATGCAATAGATGAGAGATAAGTAAATAAATATAATTGGTCAGCCCTCTTGTGGCGCAGTGGTAATGTCCCTGCTTCTGTACCAAGAGGTCTGGGTTCATGGCCCACCTGCTTCAAAGGCATATAATAACATCCCTGAACTGGTTGATTAGTAAAATAGGTTACATCAAAATTTCTTTAAATTAGTTAAATATGAAACCGAGGTCAAAGTTAGTGATGATCAAGACTACCTCTGGCCTAACATATGGTGCCTAAAAGTTGGTATCAAAAAGGTATGTACTTAACTTGGTTCAAGGAGGAGATTATTCAACACACACACACACACACACACACACACACACACAACTTGATACCAACCACCACTTCCTTCCTGCCCTGATTTATGAACAGACCCAGTTTGGAGCCAAGAGGAACAGGGATGCTAGGCAACCCTACAGGAACTATAGTCAAGAGTGTGGTGCTGGAAGAGCACAGCAGGTCAGGCAGCATCTGAGGAACAAGCAAATTCTCGATGAAGGACTTTTGCCTGAAACGTCGACTCTCCTGTTCCTTGGATACTGCCTGATCTGCTGTGCTCTTCCAGCACCCCACTCTTGACTCTAATCTCCAACATCTGCAGTCCTCACTTTCACCCACAGGAATTATGCCTATTGTTGTGGTTCTGTTCGCCGAGCTGGGAATTTGTCTTGCAAACGTTTCGTCCCCTGTCTAGGTGACATCCTCAGTGCTTGGGAGCCTCCTGTGAAGCGCTTCTGTGCTGTTTCCTCCGGCATTTATAGTGGCCTGTCTCTGCTGCTTCCAGTTGTCAGTTTGAGCTGTCCACTGTAGTGGCCGGTATATTGGGTCCAGGTCAATGTGTTTGTTGATAGAGTCTGTGGATGAGTGCCATCCTGGACCCAATATACCGGCCACTACAGTGGACAGCTGGAACTGACAACCGGAAGCGGCAGAGACAGGAAGCGCTTCACAGGAGGCTCCCAAGCACTGAGGATGTCACCTAGACAGGGGACGAAACGTTTGCAAGACAAATTCCCAGCTTGGCGAACAGAACCACAACAACGAGCACCCGAGCTACAAATCTTCTACCAAACTTTGAATTATGCCTATTCCAATCACCTACACCTGCCCCACCAAACACACCCCCACTCTGCCAACTGTAACCCACTCCAATTCCCCTCATAGGAAGTAGCCAAAGATTGCTAATGGTGACATGGACCTCCTAGGATTGATATCTTTGCACAATGTCACAGTTTACAAAACCAGTGAACGAACCTTTATCCATCCATTAGCTTCTTGTGTCAGACTGGACACGAGATTTAATCCAGACTAATTTCTAAGTTAGAGAGTGTTACAGCAAAAGATGCAATAAAGGCACATTCCCAGGAAGTTTAAGCATATGTGTGAAAAATAGTTGTTATGCTTGACAAGTAATAGTAACAAAGAATAACATAACTCCAGAACAAAAAGTTAAATGCAATAATATCATCATACAAACTCTCCTGTGTCAGGTTGTAGCCAACAAACACAAAACCACTGTCATTTTAGTAAAATGCATGTGTGAAATGTTTTGTCTCTGTTGCTCTGAAAACAGCACGAAGCATTTGTTGATTTTATGTATCCAAATACAGCTAATGGTTGGGGACATCATTTGGAACTGGATGACAGATCTCTCATGGGTGGTGAAGTAATAGAATGAATTAAATAAGGAAAAGTATGAAATCAGATGCGTTATTCCACAACTTTTGAGCATATAGACTTAAGTATTATTTGTTTTCTATGATGTATTGTAATCCATATATTAAATATGTCTGCGGACAACATTGTTTCTTCTGCTGCTGACTGATAGTACATTAATGCAGTTGTAGAGCATGTTTCATTGAGGTGAAAGCTCAAGGAGTGTTTATATTATATAATACCTGCTTGAGTGGTGCCAGATTCCTGAAGTGTGGATTTTGGGGAGCCAAATGCAACTCAAATGTGAAATTGCTGGCTCATACTATGTTAGGATGCTGGAAAAGCTAGTTTTATAGTAAGTCTTCCATTTGGCTGGTGGTTTCTGACAACTTACGTCTTGCTTGACAGTGATGGGCAATCGGTGCCTAAGAGCCCAGAGACAAAACCAGGTAATATGAGGCTTGAATTTTGGAAATGTCTCAATTTTTCATTGATTAGACTTTCTTTCCCCCTCTTTTTTTGTTGTTTTTGTATTATTGCCGACACTTTCTTTCACATCATTTAATGCTGAAGATTTACATATGTTTCAATCTCTTTCTGAAGCCCTGTATATTAGTCGTGTTGCTTAGGATCATGAACAAGTGTGCATTCACAGGTTGCTGCTATTATAGTGCCGTACAATAAATCCACAGGTGTGTACATCTCATAAAACCAAGCTCTCCTTCATTAATTGACTTCTAAAACCTCGCTATGACAGAGAGAGAGACCAGTACCTGTACACGTACATTTGATGCATTAGAACAGATACACACAAGTGTTATTTACAACTAAATAAACTGCACTTAGACCCATATTCTAAAGTAAAAGGTCTGTTCAAAATTAATCTCTCCATCCAGTTCTCCACTTATTCATTTGCTGTCACATGACATTTCTAATCAAAAAATTCAGAATACAAATGCAATTCTCACCAGTATCAAACACAATTTGACAAAACTCTTGCAGGAGTTGGAGTTTAAGCAGAATTACCCTTTAGTACTCAATGGATTAAACATTTTAAAAAGTCCTTGCACCCAACTTATTTGCTATATCTTGTGTAATTGTAATTAGAAACATATTCTTACAGCTGGAAAGATCACATTAACGTTTGTAAACTGTAATCAGTAACCACTTCCATTAAAATATTTAATGTGGCATTTTCCAAAGCTGGCTGACAATTCAATTATTCCCAAATAACACTACAAAGAAACCTTTAAAAAATGTCTGGTAATTTACTAGTACCGGTGTGTAAACGCTCAGAAAACTGCAGTGTCAGTGAGTCCAACCGTCTCTGCTTCCTGCAGTTTAATCAGGAATGCATATTGCTGCCTTTGTGATTCTCCAAAGTGGTATCAGTGGAAACAAGTATGGGCTGATTGAAGACTGAGGCTCCTAACCTCCTGAGTTCTGACTTTCCCACAGCAGCTTAAACAACCCCAGCAGTCAATGAGACTGAGCATTTTCTTAGAATCACACATCTCACTATTGCAAACCTTAAAAAAGAGCAAACAAAACCAAGTTACCTTTAATACTGAGCAATCAAAGAACATACAATCTTCTGGTCATACAATAGGCTTAAAAGGAGAAACAGGCTTATGGTAGTTACAATCTAAACATTCGCAAAACCTGCGGACTAAAAACAAAACAGTGTACCTGAGAGATCGTATTCCTTTTTTTGGCCTTTCTAAGAGATTTTTTTTGCTTTCCACACGCAGTGCACTCTCACAGGACCACACAGTTCCTACTGTACAGCTTTCCTCTCTAACCCCCACTCAGATGTGATGACACGCTCTAACCCCAACCATCTGTTGAAACACGTCTTCAACCACTCGGCACAAGACAGCCTTCTCAATCCAATCACTGGAGCTGGGTGGCTCTTAAAAAAGCAGGAGGCTGGGACAAGGACATAAAAACTTTAGTTTTTTAAGACTCAAAGCACCAGTAACCTGAGAGCGTGTGAAAGAGGAGACTGCTATAAATGAGGGGGGGGGGGTACTGGAGGACGAGGGGGAAGAGTGATCCCCCCCCCTCCCATTAGTTAAGCTGTTATTTAACACAACTCCCTGTAATCTAAGAGACATATTCCCCCGCCCTCCCCATCCCCCGACGACTTCCAAGGAAACTTTACAATGGGAAAAGCAGAAGCACATTAGCCCCACTTAAAACACATTCATTGAGAGTAGTTTCCCCCAACACTCCAGCGCTTTAGAGGTGGAGACAGATCTTATCTGATCTGCTGATAAAACTGTGAACATACCTCTGGTTGTGCAGGGCTGCTCCAGTGACAGCCCAGCACATTTCGTTGGTAAGTCTCTGACTCCCTGCAGCAACCCTGCCTTCCCAAATCCCCGTCACCCAAACCACGGCACTATTGTCTCAGATTTACACAACCCCTTTTTTGGTCTTTTAATCAAACTTAATAGGTCAATAAAAAAAAAACACCATGAATCCGTTCGTAAAAGTCTAATTTTGTGAAAGTAGTATTTCTGCCTGGGCTACATTTTACTGCTTTCAGTCGGTGATACACGAGTATATCCAGTATATGGGGGAGGGGTACAGAAAATCTGGGTGAAAGCCATTACCCCTATCAAGGAACGGGAGTGCTCTTGTTCAGCAGTTTACGCAGTGTATACAGAACTAGCCAGAATGCATGGATCTTAAAATTATGTTTGGATTAACTTCCTTACTTGATACTTTGTAAACTCAGCACACAAAAAACAGCAACAATGCTGAATGCTCCATTTTCTGTTGGCCCCCCCTTACTAACACATACTCAGTTTCATTGGGATCCGAGACTCTTATTTGATCATTTGTGCTTGATACTTTCACTTCTGCATTGTCTTAATCTCTTTTTGCTTTTGCAATTGAAAGGGACCACTCTCCCAAATTTAATGATGGCACATTCCTTTGGAGTTGCCTTCTGCCTTGAGGGAGTTTGAAGCTAGGACTTGCAGAGACTGGTGACTCAGTGGTCAGCACTGCTGCCTTGCAATGCCTAGGGACCCAGGTTTGATTCCATCCTTGGATGTTTGTATGTGATGGGGTTCCTCCCACAATCCAAAGATGTACAGTTTAAGTAGATGAGCTATACTAAATTGTCTATAGGAATATGCAGCCTAGATGGATTAGCTGTGAGTTTTTGGGTGGAGTACTGGTCAAAGGGTTGGTGCAGACTTGATGGGCTGAATGGCCTCATTTTGCACTGTCATTGATTTTATGATGGTATCTGGGTGATCTGCTGGACCTGAGTGTATGTGTAGCTTTGAGGCCCATTGCCCTTCTCACACAGAGGGAAGGGGTGCTGCCTCCAAACAGAAGGTGCTTTTTTTTAAAAAGTACACACCAGTTTCATTCTTCAACTCAAACCTCAGGTCCTTGATTGGCAGCAACTGAAACATTGAGGAGTGAAGGTGTGAACACATAAAGTATACATTACAGGAGTCAAACACTACACAAATGTTAACTATATCCACATGTGTAGTGCAGGGAATACCTTTTCTGAGGCACCTTTCAGTTCTCTATTTTAAGAAAATCTGACTGCAAATTAAAACTGAATTATCATGGTTTTGAGAGAGGTTTTGTGTTTAGCGCATTTCAACGCCATCTGCTCTGAAAACACTCAGGAAGTTCTGTACTGCCATTTGAAAAGATTATGCTCTAGCAATTAATCCATGTTCATTGAAGGAACCACTGCAGTGTCATCTTTATGCAGTAGTAATACTTTACTACTTTCAATTAAAACAGAGTGTAATAGGCTCAAATTAATAAAGCATATTTTGGTGTTGGAAGCAAGAACATAAACAATAAAGATTGGCGTAGGCCATTTGGCCCTTCCAGCCCACTCCAATGTTCAATAAAATTACTGTGAATCTTATATCTCAACTCCACCTTCCAACACTATTCTCAGTGGTCAGTTTTTTAAAAAAAATTCATTCACAGGATGAGGGCATTGCTGGCTGAGTCAGCATTTATCACCCACTCCTAATTGCCCAGAGGGCAGTTAAGAGTCAACCACATTGTTGTGGACCTGGAGTCATATGTAGGCCAGACCAATAAGGATGATTTCCTGCTCTAAAGGACATTAGTGAAGCAGGTGGGGTTTTTTCAACAATTGATTCATGGTCATCAGTAGATAATTAATTTCAGATTTTTGTTTAATTCAAATTCCACCATCTGCCATGGCAAGATTTGATCCTACGTCCCCAAAATATTATCTGGGTCTCTGGATTAATGTGCTCATAATGATACTACTAGGCTATTGCTTCCCCTCAGCTCAGTTGTCTGGTTTTTGATGCAGACTGATTCCAACAGTCAGGGTTCAATTCCTGCCCTAGCTGTGGCAACTAGGAAGGACACTCCTTCTCAACCTCCCTCCTAGTGGTGACCCTCAAGTTCATATCACCACAAGCCAACTCTGACTGATGAGTGAGTAGGACTATAGCGACTTTTCCTATTTCCTTTGGTACCTGAGAATTGATCAACCCCATGTCTTTCACACAAACTGTGATCGACCCTCAGAATAAACCTCAAGGTATAACAATGGAGACAATATCCTCAGAATAATTTATGATCTGCTTAGATACTGTAAATGTACTCTGAGGTCTGTACGTTGAATGAGCTAAGATGGATAAAAGGCTTCACTGATCTGAATTGTACTTCTTAGATTTGAAAATTTTTGTCATCATTTGGTATCCTAGTTTTCTTCCTCAATGTTGACAGCTCTGAAAGCAACTCCTTGAAGCACCTTCAATTAGCACTGCTGCCTCACAGAACCAGGCACCCAGGTTTGATCCCAGCCTCGGGCAACTGTCTGTGTGGAGTTTTCTCCCCGTGTCTGCGTGGGTTTCCTCCGGGTGCTCCAGTTTCCTCCCACTGTCCAAAGATGTGCAGGTCAGGTGGATTGACCATGCTAAATTGCCCCATAGAGATATGCCGGCAAGGTGGGTTAGCCATGGGAAATACAAGGATAAGGTGGGGACGATGGTGGGGGTGTGGGGGTCTGATTGGGATGCCCTTTAGAGGGTTGGTGTTGACTTGATGGGCCAAATGGCCTGCTTCCACACTGTAGGGATTCTATGCTTCTTTTTGAGCATAAGGTAAACTATTTGGCTATGGAAGGCATTAGATTTGAGTTGTATTCCATCCTGTACAGGCATTCAGCTGAAGCTGGATAGTGGAGAAGTGATAATATTTCTTAAAAGTTTCTCAGAAGTGATTAAGTACTAAATGAGGTTGTTTTGGCACGAGAAGAGATGTTGCAGTAATGGGATAATTAACCCAGTATGATCTTTTATGTTTTGTACCTCTTCATTATAAAAATTTTTTTTATATACTCCCGATCAAAATTAAGAATTTTTTTTAACATGG
This sequence comes from Chiloscyllium punctatum, assembly GCF_047496795.1. NCBI lineage: Eukaryota > Metazoa > Chordata > Chondrichthyes > Orectolobiformes > Hemiscylliidae > Chiloscyllium > Chiloscyllium punctatum. The sequence continues at coordinate 137,546,249 of NC_092743.1, forward strand.
CAAGTGTAGAACCTTTTGTAGAAGTGTCACTCTCCAAATGTTGAATGCAATATTTAACTTGAGTACCCAAGATTCATGTGAAGCACAAAATGACTCTAGTGTCTGCCATCTGATTACAACAGCCAGTGAAATAAAACAGGAGCCAGCCATGCATGTTTGCGCAGTGAGTTTCTGTGTAGCACAGGGGAGTCAGAATGCCAGCGGAGACCCGCCATCAGCAGACCGAACTCACTTTATTCACAAAGGAAAATAAACACGGCATAGTGCCCACCAATTAAAATGTGCAAGTTTAACACTTGCACCAGTCAGAAAAGTAAAAACTATTATCTACTTGCATTAACACTAGTTTCAAAGTTGTCAGTTTTAGTATTTTAAGTGCTCTGTTTATTCCAAGCAGAAACAGCTGTGCTTACTCACTAGTTCGCTCAACCAGCCAATAAACAGCCCATTAGAAGGGCACTAACCATTGTTGCCACATTAGGTCAAACTACAACACGAGTGTTAGTTACTCAGTGATTGATGGAATGAATGAAACAATCAGTATTACAGCAGTGGAGCTACATACACAGGCACTGCTTGAAATTATTACTAATGTAAATGACTCACATACATAAGATTCCATCTGTAAGAACAAAGATGAACATAGTCCAAAAATAATATCAGTAGTCAAATGATAGCATGAGCAAATCAAGTTAAAGGTCCCAGTATGCACTTACACCACAGAGTACATTTTTTAAAAACAGGTTCTTCCTCTGAAAGCGAGTGTGCTTGACAAGCCTGGCTCCCTGTTGAGTAGGGAATGCCAAGGAAGAGGCTGCGTCCTAGGAGAAGGTTAGATTGCGCTGCTTGAGGTAGAGATTGTGTGATGGGCACAGAGTGGCTTTTAGGGTCGGAGTGACTGTAGGAAGTCAGAGAAAGATTGGGGGAAGAATTAGGAGGTAAATAACTGTATGTGTGAGGGTTTGAGTCAAGGGGTTACATTGTCTTATGGACAAAGGGTGTGCCGTTATTACAGACTTGGTGGGAGATTGTGGAGGTTATTGGAAATTTTCTAGGACAATCAAAAAGCTAGCTTCTATAAAAATATCCCCTGTCACACACATGCACAGACTGACACAGACAAACACACAAAAGAAAGGGTGTTATGAATTTGGGGTAGACTGGGAAGGCAGTTCACTGGGCCCCATCCATGGGATTCACTGAGATGGTTCTTTTTGTTTGTCAGGATCTGCTGCTCCTTAATGTTTCTTCTCCAGTTACTGTGACCTGATTACAGGAGGTACAGAACAACTGGCTCACACTCAGAAAGTCTCTGAGTTATTGAGTAAGAGGTACAATTTACAACAATGATGAGAGGCTATAATCTGGCTTTGTTCAGGCTCAAGGTGATTTTTTACTACAAAGAGCAGCTAGTTCCTTTCTAGAGGTCCAATGGCTTATGCATAAGCATTTACACTCACAAACTGTCCACACACACACATTATTGTTCATAGAAAGAAGGCCTTTGTCATCAAAACTGCTCACCATTACCTAGACCAATCAGCCACTTGTTGCCAGCTGAATTTCCATTCATATATCAAGGATCACCAGACCTATTGAGTTTTCCCAGAAATTTCTGTTTTTATTTCATACACACTCCTTGACTCCAACTCATTTGCAACTAGACTGGCCTCACTACTTGAGCAAACAGCAGTATAATCAGCACTCATAACAATGTTGAAAATGTGTTGCTGGAAAAGCGCAGCAGGTCAGGCAGCATCCAAGGAATAGGAGAATCGACGTTTCGGGCATCAGCCCTTCTTCAGGAATGAGGAAAGTGTGTCCAGCAGGCTAAGATAAAAGGTAGGGAGGAGGGACTTGGGGGAGGGGTGTTGGGAATGTGATAGGTGGAAAGAGGTCAAGGTGAGGGTGATAGGCCGGAGTGGGGTGGGGGCGGAGAGGTCAGGAAGAAGATTGCAGGTTAGGAAGGCAGTGCTGAGTTTGAGGGATTTGACTGAGACAAGGTGGGGGGAAGGGGAAATGAGGAAACTGGAGAAATCTGAGTTCATCCCTTGTGGTTGGAGGGTTCCCAGGCGGAAGATGAGGCGCTCTTCCTCCAGCCGTCGTGTTGCCATGGTCTGGCGATGGAGGAGTCCAAGACCCTGCATGTCCTTGGTGGAGTGGGAGGGGGAGTTGAAGTGTTGGGCTACGGGGTGGTTGGGTTGGTTGATCCGGGTGTCCCAGAGGTGTTCTCTCAAACGTTCCGCAAGTAGGTGGCCTGTCTCCCCAATATAGAGGAGGCCACATCGGGTGCAGCGGATGCAATAGATGATGTGTGTGGAGGTGCAGGTGAATTTGTGGCAGATATGGAAGTGTCCCCTGGGGCCTTGGAGGGAGGTAAGGGGGGAGGTGTGGGCGCAAGTTTTGCATTTCTTGCGGTTGCAGGGGAAGGTGCCGGGAGTGGAGGTTGGGTTGGTGGGGGGTGTGGACCTGACGAGGGAGTCACGGAGGGAGTGGTCTTTTCAAAACGCTGATAGGGGAGGGGAGGGAAATATGTCCCTGGTGGTCGGGTCCATTTGGAGGTGGCGTAAATGACGGCGATGTGGCCTCCTCTATATTGGGGAGACAGGCCGCCTACTTGCGGAATGTTTCAGAGAACACCTCTGGGACACCCGGACCAATCAACCCAACCATCCCATAGCCCAACACTTCAACTCCCCCTCCCACTCCACCAAGGACATGCAGGTCCTTGAACTCCTCCATCGCCAGACCATGGCAACACGACAGTTGGAGGAAGAGCGCCTCATCTTCCGCCTGGGAACCCTGCAACCACAAGGGATGAACTCAGATTTCTCCAGTTTCCTCATTTCCCCTTCCCCCACCTTGTCTCAGTCAAATCTCTCAAACTCAGCACTGCCTTCCTAACCTGCAATCTTCTTCCTGACCTCTCCGCCCCCACCCCATTCCGGCCTATCAACCTCACCCTGACCTCCCTTCACCTATCGCATTCCCAATGCCCCTCCCCCAAGTCCCTCCTCCCTACCTTTTATCTTAGCCTGATGGACACACTTTTCTCATTCCTGAAGAAGGGCTGATGCCCGAAACGTCGATTCTCCTGTTCCTTGGATGCTGCCTGACCTGCTGAGCTTTTCCAACAACACATTTTCAGCTCTGATCTCCAGCATCTGCAGTCCTCACTTTCTCCTCATCACAATGTGTCAGGCAATTTGCTCTTATAAATGACAGCAATCCTTTCCACGGTCATTGATTTTCAATCAGTCCTTTTCCCATTTCATTTCACCATCAAAAACACAGAAAAATAAAAAAAAGATAGTCTTTACAATTAAAATATTTAAATGAATAGACTAGCAAGTAGTTCTGCACTCCCAATTTGCCTCTGTTAGTGCTGCAAGTACATCAGTTCAGGGCAGGTATTTGCGTTGGAGTTTTCAAGAATTTTTACACCTCAATTTGATTTCACTTTTAGTCATGCAACAATTCATACAAATTACCAGATACATTAATGCTCTAAATTAGGATTGTATAACTACTGTCAACTTCCTTGTCGTTACCATTGACAAGAAACTGATATGGACACAGCCATATAAATGCTGTATCAACAAGAGCGGGTCTGAGGTTAGGCATTTTGCACTGAGTAACTCCTCTCCTTTCTGTGTGAGTAACATTAACTTTCTCCTGTCCACCATTGACAGGGCACAAATCAAAAGTGTGATGGAGTACTCTCTGTTTGCTCTGAATGCAGCTCCAGCAACATTCAAGTCTAGGATAAAGCAACCTATTTCAGTGGCACCCCACCCAAAACATTCACTCCTTTCACCACATGCACACAGTAGTATTAATGTGTACCATCTAAAGGTGCTCTGCAGTAACACATTAAAACTCCTCCAATAGCATCTTCCAAACCCATGATCTTTACGACCCAGAATGTCAACAGCAGCAGATGAATTGCAACTGAAAATTCCCCTCCAAGTCCCACACCATTCTGATTTGGAATAATATCGCTGTTCCCTCACTGTAACTGGGGCAAAATCCTAGAACTCATTTTCTAACAGCACTGTGGTGTTCCTGCACCCCACAGATTGCAGCAGTTCAACACTACCGCTCACCACATTCTCCAGGGCAATTAGGCATGAGCAAAACATTCTGGCTCAGAAGCGATACCCATATCCTATGAGTGAATTTAATAATACAAGCAGAGGGTGATGGATGAATGGGATTTGTTAACAGTGTTGTGACTGCATGTTTATATTTCTGGACTGTGTGAAGAACTGAAAGATTTTGAACTGTTGGAGACATCTTGGATGGACCAAGGAATGAGGTCAATTGTTTAATGTGAATGATGAGAAAGTCAAGCAGTTTGGAAAAATAGCCAAGCAAAGCTATTATTATCCTGAAATATCTGGTTTTGGAAGAGACTATGGGGTCCTGTGTTTTTGGATTCCCATAAACCCAGGGATTCTGAATAAAGAAAACCTCTCAGAGTAAAGCTCCATGTCTCCCTCTCCCTCTGTTGGTTGAATATGTGAAAACCTGATAACGTTTCTATCTCTCCGTATTTTGATTTCTTGTAAACACTGAAAGGCTCTGCTTTGACCAACTTTGACAGGCTTGGAACTGGCTTGATTTCCATCTGAACCAGAGCTTGCTTGGAAGACTTTGTATTGGTCTACAATTGTCAGCAATTTGCTTTTATCACCAAGACATGGCATAGGGGTGGCTGCAGGGATCAGTGCTGGGGCCGTAATGATTGACAATATATATTAATAAGTTGGATGAATGAAGTGAATATATTATAGCCAAGTCTGTGGATGACAGGAACACAATAGGATAGGTGAGAAGATGTGGATGACACAAAGAGTCTGCAAAGGTATATAGACAGGTTAAGTGGGTGGGCAAAAACTTGGCGAATGGAATAGCATACAATAGAATGCTTACAGTGCAGAAAGAGGTCATTCAGCTCATCAAGTCTGCACCAACCATCCAAACAGCTTTCCACCCCACACCTAATCCCTATAATCCTTCATTTGTCATAGCAAATCCACCTAATCTGCATATTACACAGCAATTTAGCATTGCCTCACCTGTACATTTTTAGACTGTGAGAGGAAACTGGAGTACCCAGAGGAAACCCACACAGATGCAGGGAGAGCATACAAACTCCACACAGGCAGTCACCCAAGGCTAGAATTGAACCTTGATCCCTGGCATCATTGCTAACCACTGAGCCACCATGCTGCCATATGGGAAAACATGAGGTTATGTGCTTTGGCAGGAAGAATCGAGGAGCTGATTATTTAAATGGAGAAAGACTGCAGAAAGCTACAAGGCAGAAGGATTTGTGAGTCCTCGTGCATGAATCACAAAAAGCTCGCATCCAAGTTCAGCTGGGAATAGGGACTGCATATGGAATGTTGATTTTATTTCAAAAGGAATAGAGTATCAATGTCGGGAAGCTTTGCTAAACTATATAAGGCACTAATTAGCCTGAGCTGGATTACTGGGAACATTTTGGGCCTTTTATCAGTGGAAAGATCTATAGCCATTAGAGGCAGTCCAGACAAGGTTCACTTGGCTGATTCCAGATATGAAGGGTTTGCCTCATGAGGATAGATTGTCTCACCTTATGGTCTCGTAAGATCTCATCCTCCAAACAGAATTGTGCCACTTCACACTGAACTGTCCCCCAACCATTAATGCCTCACCCAGCAACACTGACCATGGCTCACTCCCTGGATGGACTGGCATGAATAACTGCCTGAGCATGGCCTAGCCCCTGATGCTTCCACAACATTTTGACTGACCTACCAGTTTCTCCAGACTGGTTGCATATCACTTATAGGACTGACTCTGGCCCAATCCCCAGACTGTAGGAGCACAGACCTCAAGCATCTGGTGACCAAGCACATGACTGACCATGGCCAAATTCTTACAGTGTAATCTAATGAGCAAGTTGACCAGTTATGGTGGTACCTCCTTACTGACCATAATCCTGCTTGACCTCACTAAGGTCTGGTCCCCTTTGACTTTCAGATATTATCATTTGCTTGAAGCATGTGCAGTTTGTTTGCTATCTAACCCGATAGAACATGCTGTGGTTGTGCCATACAGCTACATGTTCACCCCTTGACTGTTCACTGCCCTCCCACTATTTCAAATTGCCAGCCTTTTATTCTGTGTTAAGAACAATGCAAACCAATGAGACTGGCAGCCTCCAAGTATTGGAGGGGAATTTGTTAAGTGTGTACAAGAACATTTTCTGATTCAGTATGTGAATGTACTGACTAGAGATGGTGCAAAACTTGACCTACACTTTGGAAATAAGGCAGGGCAGGTGACTGAGGTGTCAGTGGGAGAGCACTTTGGGGCCAGCAACCATAATTATTTCAGTTTTGAAATAGTGATGGAAAAGGATAGACTAAATTTAAAAGTTGAAGTTCTAAATTGGAGGAAGGTCAATTTTGACAGGATTAGGCAAGAACTTTCAAAAGTTGATTGGGGGGGGCAAATGTTCAAAAGGTAAAGGGAAGCTAGAAAATGGGAAGCCTTCAAAAATGAGATAATGAGAGACCAGAGACAGTTTATTTATGTTAGAGTGAAAGGCAAGGCTGGTAGGTGTAGCGAATGCTGGTGCCTATAGAAATTGATGTTTAGGTTAAGAAAAAGAAGGAAGCATATGTCAGGTATAGACAGGATAGATTGAGTGAATCCTCAGAAGAATATAAAGGCAGGAGGAGTATGCTTAAGAGGGAAATCAGAAGGGCAAAAAGGGGACATGCGATAGCTTTGGCAAATAGAATTAAGGAGAATCCAAAAGGTTTTTACAAACATATTAAGGACAAAAGGGTAACTAGGGAGAAAATAAGGCCCCTCAAAGATCAGCAAGGCAGCCTTTGTGTGGAGCTGTAGGAGATGGGGGAGATACTAAACTTGTATATTGCATCAGTGTTTACTGTGAAGAAGGACATGGAAGATATTTAATGTGGGGAAATAGCTGGTGACAGCTTGAAAAATGACCATAGTACAGTGGAGGATGTGACAAAACATGTTGATGAAGGTAGAGCAGTGTATGTGGTGCACATGGATTTTAGCAAGGTGTTTGATAAGGTTCCCCATGGTAGGGTCATTTAGAAAGTAAGGAGGCATAGGATATAGAGAAACCTATCATTGTGGATACAGAATTGGCTGGCCCATAGAAAACAGAGGGTAGTGGTAGATGGAAAGTCTTCAGCCTGGAGCTCGGTGACCAGTGATGCTCCGCAAGGGTCAGATCTAGGACCTGTGCACTTTGTGATTTTTATCAATAGCATGGATGAGGAAGTGGAAGGGTGGGTTAGTAAGTTTGCCAATGACACAAAGGTTGGTGGAGTTGTGGATATGTGGAGGGCTGTTGTAGGTTGCAACACGGGCAGCACGGTGGCTTACTGGTTAGCACTGCTGCCTCACAGTGCGAGGGATCTGGGTTCAATTCCTGCCTCAGGTGACTGTTTATGCAGAGTTTGCACATTCTCTCCAGGTCTGTGTGGGGTGCTCCGGTTTCTTCCCAGAATCCAAAGATGTGCAGGCCATGTTAAATTGCCCGGAGTGTTAGGTGCATTAGTCAGGGGCAAATATGGGGTAGGGGAATGGGTCTGGGTGGGTTACTTTTCAGAGGGTGGATTTGGACTTGTTTCTATACTCTAGGAAATCTGAAAAACGCGACATTAACAGGAAGCAGAACTGGGCTGATAATTGGCAGATGGAGTTCAACCTGGAAAAGTGTGAAGTCATTCACTTTGGAAGGTGGAGTTTGAATGCAGAATACAGGGTTAAAGACAGGATTCTTGGCAGTGTGGAGGAACAGAGGGATCTTGGGGTCCCTGTCCATAGATCCCTCAAAGTTATCAACCAAGTTGATAGGATTGTTAAAATGACGTATGATGTGTTGGCTTTCATGAGCAGGGGGATTGTGTTTAAGAGCCACGTGATTATGCTGCAGCTCTATAGAGTCCTGGTTAGACCACACCTAGAATATTGTGTTCAGTTCGCGTCACCTCATTATAGGAAGAATGTGGAAGCTTTAGAGAAGGTGCAGAACAAACTTACCAGGATGCTGCCTGGACTGGAGGGCATGTCTTATGTAGAAAGTTTGTGGGAGCTTTTCTCATTGGAGTGAAGATGGATGAGAGGTGACTTGATTGAGGTGTACAAAATGTTAAGAAGAATAGATGGAGTGGATAGTCAGAGACTTTTTTCAAAGGCAGATATGCCTATCATAAGGGGGCATAATTTTATGGTGATTGGAAGAAGTTTGAAGAGAGATGTCAGAGGTAGATTCTTGACAGAGAGAGTGATAGGTATGTGGAATGCACTGCCAGCAATGGTGGTAGAGTGAGATACACTAGGGACATTTAAGCGACTCTTGGACAGGCACATGTAAGTCAGCACAATGAAGGGAATGTACGTTAGTTTCATCTTAGAGTAGAATAAAAGGCCGGCACAACATTGAGAGCCGAAGGGCCTGCTGTACTGTGCTGTACCGTTCTATGTTCTATGTTCTGTGGAGGAGGTGAAGAATGTCTTAAAATGCATAAAGGTGAATAAATTCCCAGGACCTGATCAGGTGTTCCCGCAGAACTCTGCGGGAAGCTAGGGAACTGATTACTGGGCCCCTTGCTGAGATATTTGTAACATCTATAGTCACAGGTGAGGTGCTAGAAGACTGGAGGTTGGCTAACGTGGTGCCACTATTAAGGAAGGTGGTACGGACAAGCCAGGGAACTATAGACCGGTGAGCCTGACATTGTTGGTGGCCAGGTTGTTGGAGGGAATCCTGAGGGACAGGATTTACATGTATTTGGAAAGGCAAGGACCGATTCAGGATAGTCAAGATGACTTTGTGCGAGGGAAATCATGTCTCATGAACTTGATTGAGTTTTTTGAAAAAATAACAAAGAAGATTGATGAGGGCAGAGCGGTGGATGTGATCCACATGGACTTCAGTAAGGCGTTCGACAAGGTTCCTCATGACAGACTGGTTAGCAAGGTTAGATCTCATGGAATTACAGGAATAACTAGCCATTTGGATACAGAACTGGCTCAAAGGTAGAAGACAGAAGGTGTAGTGGAGGGTTGCCTTTAGACTCGAGACCTGTGACCAGTGGAGTGCCCCAAGGATCGGTGCTGGGTCCACTGCTTTTCGTCATTTATATAAATGATTTGGATGTGAACTTAGGAGTTATAGTTAGTACATATGCAGATGACACCAAAATTGGAGGTGTAGTGGACAGTGAAGAAGGTTACCTCCAATCACAATGGGACCTTGATCAGATGGGCCAATAAGCTGAGAAGTGGCAGATGGAGTTTAATTTAGATAAATGTGAGGTGGTGCATTGTGAAAAGGCATATCAGAGCAGAACTTAATGGTAAGGTCCTGGGGAGTGTTGCTGAACAAAGGGACCTTGGAGTGCAGGTTCATAGCTCCTTGAAAGTGGAGTCACAGGTAGATAGGATAGTGAAGAAGACATTTGGTATGCTTTCCTTTATTGGTCAGAGTATTGAGTACAGGGGTTGGGAGGTCATGTTGCGGCTGTACAGAACATTGGTTAGGCCACTATTGGAATATTGCGAGCAATTCTGGTCTCCTTCCTATCGGAAAGATGTTGTGAAACTTGAAAGGGTTCAGAAAAGATTTAGAAGGATGTTGCCAGGATTGGAGGATTTGAGCTACAGGGAGAGGCTGAACAGGCTGGGGCTGTTTTCCCTGGAGCGTCAGAGGCTGAGGGGTGACCTTATAGAGGTTTATCCAATCATGAGGGGTATGGATAGGATAAACAGAAAAAGTATTTTTCCTGGTGGGGGGAGGGGTGCAGTCCAGAGCTCGAGGGCATAGGTTTAGGGGGAGAGGAGAAAGACATAAAAGGGATCGAAGGGACAACTTTTTCATCCAGAGGGTGGTATGTGTTTGGAATGAGCTGCCAAAGGAATTGATGGAGGCTGGTACAATTACAACATTTAAAAGGCATCTGGATCGGTCTATGAATAAGAAGGGTTTACAGGGATATGGGCCAAGTCCTGGCAAATGAGACTAGATTAGGTTAGGATACCTAGTAGGCGTGGAAGTGTCTGTTTCCGTGCTGTACATCTCTATGACTCTGTGACTCTATAAGCATAAAGTGAGTGAGCGCTATGAAATGAAACTAAAAGTATAAGATGTATCCTGCTTCGATGCATGTGTCCTTGCATGCAAAACAATGTGGCATAACATACAAGTGTTGAGTGCCCCTGAGCTTGAAAGTCAATTGTTGAAGGGTTGAAATGGTTGAGAATTGAACCAAGAGCGGGAATGATAATGTGGTGAGGCTGGTGTTTTTCCCATGCCTACTTGAAGGGTGGATGAGAATGATGCCAATAGAGCTTGTCGGAACATCATAGTGAAGACCAAGGTGGAGGAAGAATGGCATAAGCAAGCGGCGAGCTGCAGCAACCGGGTACCACCTCCGACTAAATGCCTTACATTGCAGGAGTTTGTGCTTTCTACCTTGGGGAAGGAGAGGAGAACTGGAAGTGACACATAAATCAGAGAAGTTGGGCTAATATTGAGATGCAATTTAATGGAAATAAGATAATTGCTGTATAATGCTGAAGGGGACATTTTTCTTAGGCATCGAAATGTGGATTTTCTCATTCCTGCCATACTTTCCCAACTTTGTCAACATTGGTCACGCTGCTCAAGGGAATGGAAAATTCTGCCCAATGTGGTTTTAAATGATGTCATTTAGAAATAGTATGGAGCTGAGGAAAGGAAGAGGCACAAGCCTGGACCCTTGATTGGTTCATGAGATAGCAGTGAGGAAGTGGGGGAAGAGGTTATTAAAGGTGATATTCTAATGACAACTCAATGGATCAGAATGGAACCAGGTGAGTGCGATCTCACCCAATATAACCAACAAGGAGAGACTTTGGAGGAGGATGGTAACATCAACTTTGCCAAGGTTTCAAGGCTGACTTAGAAGGATAAGCAGATATAGGTTATTATTGTCAATCAATTGGAAAATGTGAAAGACATAGCGAGCTACAGCTAGTGGATAGTCTCATAGGGCCAGAAGAAATAGGAAGGGGTGTAGGCCATTCGGCCCCTGAAGCCTGCTCCACCATTCAATAGGACCATGGCTGATCCAACCCTCCTCATGTCCACTTTCTTGCTTTTTACCCATAACTCTTGATTCTCAAACTGATTAAGAAGCTCTCTATCTCAGCCTTAAATGCACGCAAGGACTCTGCACCCACAGCTCTCTGTTGCAAGGACACTCAAGCCTTTGAACAAACAAATTCCTCCTCATTCAATCTTAAACTGGTACCTATTTATTCTAGACTATGCCCTTTGGTCCTAGACTCTTCCATGATAGGAACATCTTCTCAGCATTTAACCTGTCAAGCCCTTATTAATTTGAGATGATTCAATGAGATCACCTCTCATTCTTCTAAATTCCAATGACTGCAGTTCCAACCTGTTTAACCTTTGCTCATAAGGTGCAATCCTTCCATACCAGCAGTCATCCTAGCAAACCTTTTCTGATCTGCCTCCGATGAAAGAATATCTTTTCTTTAATAAGGGACCAAAACAGCTGACAGTAGTCCAGAGATGGTCTCACCAGCACCTTGTCCAGTTGTGGTAAGACTTTCCTACTCTTATCGGCGAAAGTGAGGACTGCAGATGCTGGAGATTAGAGTCAAGTGTGTGGTGCTGGAAAAGCACAGCAGGTCAGGCAGCATCCGAGGAGCAGGAGAATTCCTGATGATGGGCTTTTGCCCAAAACGTTGACTCTCCTGCTCCTCGGATACTGCCTGACCTGCTATGCTTTTCCAGCACCACACTCTCGGCTTCTCTACTCTTATACTCTAACCCCCTTGAAATAAGGGCCAACATTCCTGACTACCTGCTGCCCCTGTGTTCTAGCTTTCTGTGTTTTGTGCACAAGTAGCCCCAAGTTCTTTTGTGTTACAACTTTCTACAGTTTATCTCCATTTGAATAGTGCTCCATTCTTTTGTTTTCCCATCCAAAACGAACTTCACATAGATCCAGAGTCAAGCAACATGAAAACAGACCTATCAGTCCAACTCGTTCTTGCCAACCAGATATCCTAAACTGATCCAGTCCCATTTGCCAGCACCCGGCCCATGTCGCTCTAAACCCTTCCTATTCATATACCCATCCAGATGCCTTTTAAATGTTGCCATTGAACTGCAGCACTTCCTTTGGCAGCTCATTTCATACATGCACCACCATCTGCATGAAAAAGTTGCCCTTTAGGTCTCTTCTCACCTTACAATTATCCCCTCTAGTTGTGGACTCCACCTCCTCCACCACCACCACCTCTCCCCCCACCCCTTCCCCCACCTCACCCACACTGGCCCTGGGGGAAAGACCTTGGCTATTCACCCTATCCATGCTTCTCCTGATTTTATAAACTTCTGTAATGTCACCCCTCAGTCCCCAACACTCCAGGGAAAAATGCCCCAGTCTATTCAGCCTCTCCCTGTAGCTCAAACCCTCCAATGCCGGCAACATCCTTGTAAGTGTTTTCTGAACCCTTTCAAGTCTCACAATATCGTTCCTATAGCAGGGAAATCATTTCCCAAATTATACTCCATTTGCCAAACAATGCAAAGATTGTATTGATACAGGTTTTTCTGCTATAACACGACAATTATGTTCCTCTGCAAACTCGCACTATTGAAAATCACACAATGGGAAACTGCTATAGTAATTGCGCTGTAGAAGATCACGCTATGGAAAGCTCGCATTCAGCAGAAAGTTAGCATTATGCAAACAACATCCACAATTTATTAATCGCATTATAGCCAATTCACGCTGATGAAATGCGCACTATAGAAAAAAAGTTATAATTTTAATACAACAGATGACTGAAACTTTAACATTATCAGATGTTATACCAAACCAGGCAAACTGAATCCACACAAATCTGGTAACTATAAGTAGTAATATAAAAGTGGCAGTGAGCTGTTATTATTGGCGACAGGACTGAGACTAAGAACAAACATGTATTGAAGATTAGCTGTGATCTAATTGATGTATGGAACAATTAAGATGATTAAAGCACATAATCATCAAGTTAGAGGCAACTTGTTCAGGAGTAATGTCAAAAAGTATTTCTTCAGAGTGAAGCCGATGGAAGTCTGAAAACCTCTCCCTAAATCTGTTGAGGCTGAGTCATTTAAAATTTCAAAACTTCGACTGATAAGATTTTTACTAGGCAATGATGTTGAGGGATATGGAATGAAAGCAAATTATTTGTATTAAATACAGATCAGTCATGATCTAAATGGATGACGGAATGGGTTTGAGAAGCTGAGAGACCTGTTCCTGTCCCTACATGCTTTGTTTCCATTCAAAAGGCTGTAACATAGAAACACAGAAACTAGGAGCAGAGTAGGCTATTTGGCCCTTCGAGTCTGCTCTGCATGGCTGATCCCATTTTCTCTCCACATCCTTTTATCCTTTTAGTCTTAAAAACTATATCTACATCGTTCTTGAAAGTCTTCAGCATTTTGGCCTTAACAGCTCCCTGTGGCAGAGAATTCAATAGGTTCACCACTGTCTACATGAAGACATTTAGTCTTAGAGTCATAGAACAAAGAAAATTTACAGCCCAGGAACATGCCCTCCAGCCCTCCAAGCCTGAGCCGATCCAAATGTACTGTCTAAAACTGTCGGTCAATTCCTAAGCATCTGTATCCCTCTGCTCCCCACCTACTCGTGCATCTGTCCAGACGCATCTTAAATGAATCTACCGTGCCTGCCTCTGCCACCTCTGCTGGCAACACGTTCCAAATGCCCACCACCTTACCCCCTGCATCCTCGTTAAACTTTCCATCTCTCACATTGAAAGCATGACCTCTCGTTATTGAATCCTACACCTTGGGAAAAAGCTTGTCTGTATCCACCCTGTCTGTACCCTTCATGATTTTGTAAACCTCAATCAGGTCCCTCCATAATCTCCTTTTTTCTCATGAAAATAATCCTAACCTACTCAACCTCTCTTCATAGCTAGCACCTTCCATACCAGGCAACATCCTTGTAAACCATCTCGACACCCTCTCCAAAGCGTCCACATCCTTTTGGTAATTTGGTGTCCAGAACCGTACACAGTATTCTAAATGTGGCCGAACCAATGTCTTGTACAATTTTAACATGACTTGCCAGCTCTTATACTCAATATACCGTCCATGAAGGCAAGCATACTATATGCCTTTTTGACCACTCTATCCACCTGTGCAGCAACCTTCAGGGTACAATGGACCTGCACTCCCAGATCTCTCTGTCCATCAACTTTTCCCAAGGTTCTTCCATTCATTGTATAATTCGCTCTAGAATTAGACTTGCCTAAATGGATTGAAAACCATCTGCCACTTTTCCAACCAACTCTCTAGTCTATCTCCTCCACCAATCTTCGTGTCATCTGCAAACTTGCTGATCATAAATCATAGATCATTTATGTATATCACAAACAACAGTGGCCCCAACACTGACCCCTGTGGAACACCACTGGTCACCTTTCTCCATTTTGAGAAACTCCATTCAACTACTACTCTCTGTCTCCTGTTGCTCAATCAGTTCTTTATCCACCTAGATAGAACACCCTGCACACCATGTGACTTCACTTTCTCCATTAATCTACCATGGGGAAGCTTAATCAAACGCCTTATTAAAGTCCATGTATATGACATCAACAGCCCTTCCTTCATCTATCAACTTGGTCACTTCCTCGAAGAACTCTATCAAGTTAAGAGATGTAAGCATAGAAACAGATCCTTTGGACCAACTTGTCCATGCTAGCCAGATATCCTAACCTAATCTAGTCCCATTTGTCAGCACTTGGCCCATACCCCTGTAAACCCTTCCTATTCATATACCCATCCAGATGCCTTTTAAATGTTGTAATTGTACCAGCTTCCACCACTTCCTCTGGCAGTTCATTCCATACATACACCATCCTCTGCTTGAAAAAGTTGCCCTTTAGGTCCCTTTTAAATCTTTTCCCTCTGAGCTATGCCCTCTAGTTTTGGAATGCCCCACTCTGGGGAAAAGACCTTGGCTCTTCACCCTATCCATGCCCTTCCTGATTTTACAAACTTCTATAATATCATCCCTCAGCCTTGCACCCTCCAGAAAAAATAGTCCCACTTATTCAACTTCTTGCTATAGCTCAAACCCTCCAAGCCCAGCAACCTCCTTGTAAATCCTTTCTGCTCTCTCAAGCTTAACAACATCCTTCCTATAGAAGGGCAACCAGAATTGTACACAGTATTCTAAAAGTGGCCTAACCAATGTCCTGTACATCTGCAACATGACCTCCCAACTCCTGTACTCAATGCTATGACCAATAAACGAAAGCATACCAAATATCTTCTTCACCACCCTGTTTATCTGCGACTCCACTTTCAAGGAACTATTAACTTGCACTCTTATGTCTCTTTGTTCAGCAACACTCCCCAGGACCTTACCATTTTCCAAAATGCAGCACCTCACATTTATCTAGGTTAAACTCCATTTGTCACTCCTCAACCAATTGGCCCATCTGATCAAGGTCCCAATGTACACTGAGGTAACCCTATCATCTGGAAACCTACAAGCCAAACTTTCTATATTCACAACCAAATTAGTTATATAAATGACTCAACACTTCTCCTCATCAGTGTCCTAAAAAGCCTACCCTCTATCCTTGGACTTGTGACCCTGGCTCCAGACTGTCCAGTCATCAAAAAAATCCTTCCTGAAACTACCCTGACGAAACCCTGTTAGAATTTTATAAGTTTCCACGAGAAATCTCCTCATTCTTCTGAACTCTAGTAAATACAATCTCAACTGATGTGGTCTCTCCTCATATGTCAGTCTTGCCAAAAAGTAAACAAGGAGTCAGTTCAATAAAGGAGGTTACTTCAGAAACATACTTCCAACTCTCGGCCCAGGGCACAGGTGCAATGAAGACAATGTGAACAAATTACTGGGTTGTATCAGGAGGAGGAAAAGTATGAATGGGCCAAATGGCTTAATTTCTCTCCTATATTTTATGATCGTACAGAATAAATGAGATGTCAGTGTAACAATATAGGACACTGGTTAATTCTGAAATAAATTAAAATTAAACTTTAATTGAAGACAATAAAAAGACCACTGCTTCTGATAAGTAATTTTGTAAAACATGCAACACTATGTGAAGATCAGTCATAAAACTATCATAGATGATGTAGTAGAGATATCATCAATATGATTTCTATGGCCTGTACTAAACTACATGAATTACTTTAACCAATTCAACTGCACAGTCAGGTCAGATGCCCCTTTTATATTCCTCTCAATTTTCCCCTTGAAAGCAATTGGGACTGAAGTTAATGTAATAAAAATCAAGTGGAGAGTAAGTCCTGAGCCACATCCTCCCACCTGTTATGTTAGATTCAAGCTGTCCCTAATATTTCAGATTTCTTGCAGATTTCACCACAGTGCCTTTGATCTCCAGTAAGTTCTCATTGGGACATTTGCCAGCCAAACACCAAGAAAGAATGGAGTCACCTGAAAACCAATAGCTTTTGTACCAATATCACATTCAATCAAAAATGATAATGTCAAAATAGACAGCCAGCAACGGAAGGATGCTTCATGAAGATCTCAACAGCAATAGAGGCAGAACTCAGCACAAGGTAAATAAAAACACTACTCGAGTCAGAAAGTGTCACAAGTGCCAAGGGCATAATATTATTCTGCCTTTCCCAAGGTCCCCGTTGCAATAAAGTCTGCAGTTCATTCCCTAAGCCTCCCTGACTCTCAACTTCACTTTAGTCCTTTAAGATGCTCCATACTGCCTATTCCTTTGACAGAACTTTTGGCCATTTGCACTAATAGCACCTCATATGTGGTTCGGTATCTACTTTTGCTTTGCAACATTCCTCTAGGTTATTGTGCCCTTGGCTTGTTGTATCATGTTGAAAGCACAACATAAATATCATTTATTGCTGTTGTGGTTGCCAAAATCCAGTTGATTCCTTTTGTCGAATATGACATTATAACATGGCTATGAACTGCTCAGTCAAGGGCTATGGGCACTCATGTTATCAAGTTGTGTGCTAATCATCTACACTCTATTCCAGCCAGAGTACTCAACCGTGACAATAGCATCCACTCACTGTGACAATTGACTAGGTAAGTTCTAGTCATTTTAATCAATCTATTCAGACATCTGGAGTAGGTAGGACTACAATTCAGGCCTCCTGGCTCAGAGGGAAGGACATTACCACTGTGCCAGAAGAGCCCACCCTGGTAAGTCCTATACACGCAAAGCAGGAAATATTTAATTTAGGAAAGTACCACACTTCATCCGCCTTCCGATCAGCAGCAAAGCAAGAAAAGGAGCAGTCAAAGGTGCAAGAAGAGACAAGTATTGGCCAGTAACTTGCCACCTGTACCACTGATCTACTCATTTCAACACAGTCATGACTTGTATGGACAGGAAAGCTGAAAATGTCAGAAGGCGTGAAAATATTACCCTTGATCTCGAGGCACCAGTTATGAAATCAAGGAGTTGTGGTAAACTGGGATCCATATATATTAAAGGGAAGCTCACTCTGCCTGGAGTAAAGTTGAGCTAATCAGCTTTTGGAGGCCAATCGTTACAATCCCAGGACATCACTGTATTGTTAACCCAGTCATATTCTACACCTTTTTGATCAATAATTTCCTAGTCAACCCGTTCAAAGATGTTAATATGCATTTCTGAAGCAGGTGGTACTTGAACGCAAGCCTCCAGGTTCAGAGGCAGGGACAATACCACTAGACACCCTTTCCTGTTCCTTTTATTGCCAGGAAAGATTTAAGCAGCAAATGTTGTTGGACCATTATCCACAAATTCCCCTTTAAAACACATTCTGCTAAGTCTCGATTGTATACAACCATACCTTTCATTATTGTGAGACCATAATCCTGCTATTCTTTGTTGAACACAAGAATTCTTTTTATTATTCAGTCATGGGTCATGGACATTCCTGGCTGGCCAGCACTTGTTGATCGTCCCTAATTACTCCTTGAGAATGTGATGGTGAGCTGCCTTCTTAAACTGCTATGGTCCTTAGCTGAGGGTTGATGCATAATGCTCTGAGGGAGGGATTTCCAGGATTGTGACCCAGCAACAGTGATGGAATGGCAATATATTTCTAAATCAGGGTGGTAAGTGGCTTGGATTGGAACTTGCAGGGGTTGGTACTCGCATGTATCTACTGCCCTTGTCCTTCTAGATAGAAGTGGTTATGGTTTTGGAAGGTACTATCGAAGGATCCTTGGCGAATTTCTGCAGTGCATCTTGTAGATAGCACACACTGTTGCTACTGAGTGTCGTTGGTGGAGGGAGGGGATATATTTGGATGTACTGCCAGTCAAGCAGACTGCTTTCTCCTGGATGGTGTCAAACAATCTAATGAGCATTTTTATTCAGCCAATGAAATCTGAACTGGTTAGTCTTTTATAATGCGTCACAAACTAAATTCTCCCTCACACACAAATCTTACTTGGTTTTCTGCACACTTTTCCAGCTATATTAGAGTCATAGAGTCATAGAGATGTACAGCACGGAAACAGACCCTTTGGTCCAACTCATCCATGCTGACCAGATATCCTAAACTAATCTAGTCTCACCTGCCAGCACTTGGCCCATATCCCTCCAAATCCTTCCTATTTATTATCCATCCAGATCCCTTTTAAATGTTGTAATTGTACCAGCCTCCACCACTTCCTCTGGCAGCTCATTCCACACATGCACCACCCTCTGCGTGAAAAAGTTGCCCCTTTAGTCCCTTTTATATCTTGCCCCTCTCACCATAAACATATGCCTTCTAGTTCTGGACTCACCCACCCCAGGAAAAATGCTTTTTCTATTTACCCTATCCATGCCCCTCATGATTTGATAAACCTCAATAAGGTCACCCCTCAGCCTCCGATGCTCCACAGAAAACAGCCCCAGCCTGTTCAGCCTCTCTTAATAGCTTAAATCCTCCCAACCCTGGCAACATCCTTGTAAATCTTTTCTGAACCCTTTCAAATTTGTCTACTTAAACACATCACCATGTTCCCTGGCCAACACTTCTGTCTAGGGCTTGCTGCAGTGCTCCAGTGAAACTTGGGGACCCCCTGCAGCCTTAAGGACTCAATACTGAGTTCAATAATTTTAGGAACTAAGCACCTCCTCCCATGTTCTTACCTCAGCTCTCACACACCAGGCCTTGTCACTGCATGGGCTTTTATCACACCCAATCCATTACCAGCTACCAATGATCCCTATTAGCAGCTATTGATTCCCACAGGCTGATCATTACCCAGTCTGTTGTCTGCCCAACTGTGTTCTTCTCTCTCTCTGGGCTCTCTCTCCATCAATTGTTTACTTTCCCATTCCCCCACCCTATCTTCAGCATTTTACCAATCTTTTTCCAACTACCATCAGTTCTAAGGGAGGGTCACTAGACCCGAAATTGATAACTTTGCTTTCTCTCCACAATTGCTGCCAGACCTGGTGTGTTTTTTCAGCAATTTCTGTTTTCATTTCTGATGTTCTTTGTCCACCTTACAAGGCAATGCCAACCAGGAGTCAGAGATAAGGGTGCAAACTCCTCACAATAGCAATTCTGGTTTTCTTGTTCTTAGTTTTCAAGGGTATTCGGAAAAGGCCGAAAAGTAGAGTTGAGGATTCTCAAATCAACGTTGAATGGAAGAGCAGACTCGATGGGCTGAATAGTCTCATTCTGCTCCTGTATCTTATGGTCTTTCAGAAAGTGGTGGTGTACTTTGTTCTTGATCTAATGCGAGTACCAGGTTAATGACCCAATGGTGATGAATAGAATACATGTCCACATTGGACTGGTATGGGACTTGGAGAGATGGGCCAGGAATTTTTAAAATGACTGGTTTTCCCCTCCCACCATCCAGTTAGAGACCTATGTACTGCCATCGATATTGACTCAGGCATGTTAATTGAATGGTAATGGGATTTCTGCCCCTTCACTCAGGAGCGTTTCAGAGAGTTGCTGGCCACCATTGTCCCAACAGCATCAGAATCTGCAGTGGTTAAGACTGGGACCACGAGATTCTTAAGTTTAAATTTCAGGCATCTAGGACCAGATAAGATGGGGTCTCAGGGCAGCGAGGAACAATGGTTCCCGCAGGGATGGACACAATTTGCTGGGGATGTTGGTGGAGAGGCTGGAAGGGAGCAAGCACCAACAGATGCCACCTTACCATTGGCCTGAGTCACCCAGTGTTAAAAATAGATCATAGTTGGTGGTGACACCCTCTCCCTCTGCCCAAGAATCCCTCTCTCCAATCCCTGAAGTGCTCCCATTAACTTGAAACTTAAGGCTTGGTAGGAAACAGCTCTTAAATGGTCATTAATTGGACACCTTAGGGCTTCAACTGGGGCAAGGGTAGGAAGGCTGACCTAGGCCTTGTTTATTCAACTATAAAACAGTGGAGTGATCAGGATGAGTGGGAACCTGGTGGTAAGGAATATTATACCTTCTTTACCAGCCAGTGAATGTGAAATTCTAACCATGAAAAATCTGGATGCTTAGTTTGAAATTGTTGATATACAGGTAAAGTCAGAAATGAGCCCAGAGGTTCACAGGGAGACAACTAAACATCCATCACTTTTCATAGCACCTTCATGTTGTATTTGGTTTCAAAATGAGTTGACAAGTGCACATCAATGTCATCACTAATTTCCAATTGTGTGACATCACTGAACTTGTCCTCTGTCTTAGCTCAGCTGCTACTGAAGACTTCAGTTATGTTTATCTTACTTCTAAATTTGAGTATTCCAATACACTTCAGGCTGGTTTCCAATATTCTATCTGAGGTACATTGGTTAGTCTAGCTTCAGTGAGATTACTAAATCACTGGTATGTTCAAACAACAGTTTTATTATACATTAAATAAATTATATACTAATCTACAAATAGCGTATCACTCTGTTGAAGTCATGGTCATTTTCCCTCCAAGTTTCTGGTATGCATTCTCTTACAATGTTATTAATGCAGGGTGCTATTTAAACAGCTCTAGATGTTAACCCTTACAGACCCTAAGACTACAGCTCCAGCTAAGTCTTGTTCCATCTGTTACACATTTATATTTAAATGCAACCCTAATATTATGTCTCCCCTTAAGGTTTCATCCATGTGTTTTACATTTATGCTTATAAACTATCTCTTCTACACCCAGCCCCGAGGATTTTTATCCAGTGAGAGTGACAGATAATCTTTGTAATTACAAACCACAAAGTACATGGTTTTTTAAAGGAAATTGCAAATGGTGCTGTCTACGTGTATCTGCTGCCAATGTCTAGGTGGTGGAGATTGCAGGTTTGCAAGGTGCCAATGAAGGAGCCTTAGTGATTTTGTACAGTGCATCTTATAATACTATATGTTATTTCTACTGTGCCCCATTGGTTGTAGAAGAAGTGAATGTTCAAGGTGATGGATGAGGTTCCAGTCAAGCAGACTGCCTTATCATCAATGGTGTCTTACTTCTTGAGGGTTCATCATAGAATCCCTACAGTGTGAAAACAGGCCATTTGGCCCAACAAGTCCACACCAATCCTCCGAAGAGTAACCCACCCAGACCCATTCCCCTAACCTATTACTCTACATTTATCCCACTGATGCACCTAACCCACATATCCCTGAACACTATGGGCAATTTAGCACGGTCAATTCACCCATCTTTACATTGTGGGAGGAAACCCACGCAGACATGGGGAGAATGTGCAAACTCCTCACAAAATGTCACCTGAGGCTGGAATTGAACCCAGGTCCCCAGTACTGTGAGGCAGCAGTGCTGACCACTGTGCCACCCATGTTGCTGGAGCTTAAGACAAGTGGAGAATATTCCAGCACACTTCTGATTTGTGCCTTGAAGATGTCATGCTAACGATAATGGTTTAATAATCAACCAACCAAAAAAAGTCTGTGCGTGTGTATGTTTTTGCAGACCCACAGCAGTATATCAGCCAGGCAGGTTCACAGAATTGTATACACACAGCATATAAACATATGGGTGAATTCTTTGAAAGGCAAGATATACATTTGACAAAGGAAAGTTGAACTATTAACAATAACATCTGCATGACTCTACAATGCATAGATAATTTGATGAGACATCCAGATCTTGTGATTGTGGCTTTGTCTGCAAGCAGTATTGATTTCCACAATCATCAGTGATATTGGCTATCATTACTGTTTGTGTTATTACGTTTATTTCTTTCATGGATCACCGTTGCTGTTCCAGAATTTGCTTATCTTGACACAGTACAGCCAAACTTTATTCCAAATTAGCCACTGACCAATAGCATTCCCAAAGCTGTTTTGATTGGTTCAAGTTAAGCTGATTTTGTCAGCTGATACAAAATTAAGCTATTTTCTCCTTAATTGCTTCCAGTTCAACTTAAAGTTACTACCTTTATACTCTGGATTCTTCTAGTTTTGTATAATTTATTGTAATTTTCTAATAAAGTCTTAGCCTTCTGTTTGTTGAATACATTTTCTCTGTTAAAACCTGTTTGATTAACTGACTAGTGTCTCCAAACATTTTGTCTTTTTGACTTTTCTGTGAACTCTGGTCCTCTTCCATTTGCTGCTTTAGTGGTTGTTTGGTTTCCTCTATGTTCTACTTCAAGTCTTTCATGAGAACATTATTACTGGCATTGGTTTCTGAGCAGACAGCCTGATGAGTGACTTGCAGCACTTTGTATGGATTGTGCACCTCTACCTGTCATTTCTAGCACTGTTATTTTCCTCAACATTACTTTGGGCTCAAGCCAATGTTTCTGTAGTTGCTTATGCTGAACCTTTGCTGTTTTACATCGGAGTTTCTCCTGATCAGCCCATAAACCAGAAATCTTACCATTGCATTCACCATACAGATCATGGAGTTCAGAGTCTAGATTAGAGTGGTGCTGGAAAAGCACAGCAGGGCAGGCAGCATCCGAGGAGGTCATCTTGTAGTTCATCCTGCATCCTTTCTTTATAAAGTCGTAGAATGATACAGCATTAAAACTGGTTCAACCAGTCCATGCCAACCATGTTCCCAAACTAAACTAGTGCCACCTGCCTGCACTTGGCCAATATCACTCCCAACCTTTCCTACTCATGAACTTATCCAAATGTCTTTTAAATATTGTAAATGTACTTGCAACCATCACTGTCTCTGGCCTTCTTTCCACACATGAACCACTCTCTGTGTAAAAAAAAGTTGCCTGTCATGTTGCTTTTACATCTTTCTCTGTTCATCTTAAAAAGATGCCCCCTAGTTTTGAACTCCCCCAACCTAGGGAAAAGACCCTTGTCATTCACCCTATCAAAGCCCCTTATGATTTTATAAACCTCAATAAGGTCACCTCTCAACCTCCTACATTCCAGCGAAAAATATCCCAGTCATTCCAGTCTATTTTTATATCTCAAGCCCTCCATTCATCTTCAATTCAATCTTTCATTCATCTTTGTAAACTGAGCAGCATTATTCATCATCTCAGAGATGATATTTGCAACTTTGCATTTATCCTGAGCTTCAGCCACTTTTGTTAAACTTTCAATTTTTTCCACAGCAGGGAACTGAGATTTTAACTCCACCCTAACTCAGAGAAAAAAGAGCATTCTGTTCTTTTTTTCATATTCCCTCTCCAAGTATTTATTGAATAAGTTTCTGTTTTGTTTCTGATGTCTGACTGATACCACAGAATGTGACTAGTGTGAGGTTATGGGACATGCTGGTCTGTCTGTAATTACTCGACTAGGACTGTCTACAATGTAAAGCATCTGTGATGTCCAAGTGGATTGTTTGCACATGTACTCCAGCACTATTGATCCTGCACTTGTAACTGGTGAACTGTTGTACATTGAACGTTTAATAGTCATAGGTTTCATCATCGTTTCCCATGTACATGGACAAATGGCTTTAGAATTCACAAGGCTAAAACTTGTCACTCAGTGTAAAATCTTGCCATTAATGAATAGTCGCCTATTTTCACGTAATTTGAATTCTCACAATAACTTGAGACAGTGTTATGACATTGCTGTTTTCCAGAAGTATGACATTATGAAACAAATGTTCTACTCTATCTCATTCTAAATATCATCAGATTCTAGTTTGCTGATGATTTAACATATGCACCTCTGGTGGGATACCAGATGGTCTTTATTGTAGCTGGGAGATACTACCCATATATGTGTAGTCTATTTGGGTCAGTGCATGATCCCTGCCAATTGCCATTTCTGCCACATCCTTGCAGAAGTTGTTTGACAGCTAGACCCTTCCTTGGTGCACGAAGAAGACCACACCCACCACAAATCTTGCTGTGGTTGGCTGTTCCAGTGATTGTGTCATCATCACATTTGTTCCTAGGACATATATGCTTTGTCGACCTGGAAGGATTGTTTCATATTTCCATCCATCCTTCAATAGCTCTTTGCTATAATCTTCTGTTTGTTGAGCAAATCTTTCTGGAAAGCTTCCACGTGGGTGGGGTGTGATTACCAACTGTTAGCTCCCCATCAGTAAAGTCACATAATAACAGTGACTCTGTGGAAGGGTCACTGGATCCGAAACATTAACTCTAATTTCTCTCCACAGATGCTGCCTGGCGTGCTGAATCTTTTTTGTTTCTAATGGTCTCTGGGTTCTGTAGGCTTCTGTCTAAATAACATGAATTCTAGTCAATGAACATGGGAGTTTAATATGACTCTGAATTAGTTTTGCAACATGGTCCAATTCTTTTGAAACTTTTGCTTCTCTGATGTTCATCTTGACATGTTAACTTTGTCTACACCTTCATTCCCAATTGCAGAGCAAATCTCAATCTCTTTCTCTTCTGCATCTAACACATGTAAATCTCAAAACCATAGCTCTGAATACTGTTTTAACACTTTAACTGCTGCTACTGCACCCACTGTGTCCCAATTTAAATTTGGGAATTTTGTGGAATGCTGACATTCTGCCTTTGACCTTCCCTTGCCTGTGGGACACACCTCAGTCACTTGCTTTTCTCAAGTGAACCAAATTTCACCTCTAGTTAGGGATCTGCCTGCTAACCAGCAATCTGTGTTTTCAACATCTTCTGATACAGAAACAAACAAAAACAATCATTTATTTTGGCACAGTTTTAGTCAGGTGTTTCACCTGTAGATTAACATTCTTGCTGACTGTTCAAACACAATGGGCCTCCTCAGTATGATATTGTTCCATTGCTGCCCTCATGTCGTGTTAATGATAATGGGGTAATAATCACTCATCAGGGATTGATTAACTACACGGGCAAGTCTACTTAAAGCAGTAAAATGCATTACAAGTTATGGAGCAAACATTAAAGCAAACCAACTGGTTTGTGTTTGTATTCAGGTCACCATCCCACAGCCAATCAGGGTTGCAACATTGTTCATAGACAATACATGACATCGTTAAAAGTGAACTCTACTGAAGGCAAGTTGGACATACCATGAATGGTATGCATACTTTGGGGAGACAGTAGGTGAGATACTCAACGCAATATATCTGGACTCTAGCCTTGCAGCCACGATATTTATACAGCTGGTCCAGTTCCATTTCCAGTCAATGGTAATTCTTCAAGATATTGATAGTGGGGATTCAGTAATGACAATGCCATTGAATGACAAGGGGAAGTAGCTAGATTTTTTCTTACTGGAGCTGCTCATATCCTGAACATGTGTGGCATGAATATTACTTGTCAGTTATCTGAGTAAAGCTATTTTATTTTAATTTATTCATTCATGGGATGAGACTGTCACTGGCAAGACCAATTTTTAATACAGCTAAGAGTCAACCATGTTGCTGTAGGTCTGGAGTCGCATGTAATAAAGATGGCAGGCTTTTTTCCTCAAAAGGACCCAGATGGGTTTTTCCAACAATCAACTCATGGTCATCATTAGACTCTTAATTCCAATTTTTCTTTTATTGAATTCAGACTTCACCATCTGCCAAGGAAGGACTTGAACTCAGGTCTCCAGAACATCATCTGCATCTCTGGATTAACAATCTGGCAATGATGCCACAAAGCCATCAACTCCCCAAATGTTGCTCAAGTTCTACTGTAAGCAGGCAAGGTGTGCTTCAGTGCCTGAGGAGCTGTGAATGGTATTGAACACTGAGTATCCATCAGCAAACATCCCCACTTCTGTATGAAATAACTCTATGGAAGTCACTATTCAGTCACCAAGTCACCCTTTATTTCATGTGGAAAGTTCTTGACACTGATCCAGCTTCCTCAGAGCCAGCTCTCAGAGTGAACAAAACCTCTGACATTCCTGTTTATATCTGTCAGCCCAGACTCCCCAGTTGGATCAGATTAACATCAATTCGGGAACTCATACTATGAAGTCCACCTGGCTGACCTCATTACACTGTGCACTTGTGACAGAGGGAAGGTTACTGAATAAATGGTTGAGCTGAGAATACTACCCCGAGCATACCCAGCAGTGAATACCAAGGTTGGGATAATCTCCTTTAGCTTTTGTGTTAGCTATGGTAAGATCATAAGAAATTAGAACAGGAGTAGGTTGGTTGACCCCTTGAGCCCACTCCGCCATCAAATGGCTGATCTGACATTCCTCATGCCAACTTCCCGCATTTCCCTGTAACCCTTGATCCCCTTACTCATCAAGAATCTAAGTAGCTTTCTATCTCAGCCTTAAACATAGACAGTAACTCTGCCCCAACATCTCTCTGTGGCAAGGCGTTCCAAAGACTCTCAACACTCAGAAGAAATTTCTTCTCATCTCAATCATACATTGGTACCCTTTTACCCTAAGATTATGCCCTCCTGATTGAGACTGTCCAATGAGGGGAAAAGTGCTCTTAGCATCGAGTTAAATAAGATAGATAAGACCACGGGACATCAGTTACGAGCAATTAAACTCAACGGGCCAAGAGTGGAGATTCACAAGCAGTCATATAGAATGTCATTTGATGATCTTTGCTGAATGGTTTTGTCCATCATTTGAGTGAGAAGTTCTGATTCCACACTTGACTGAATTTGGGTCTTTGTGTGTTTATTTTCGTCTCCCCCTTTTTCAATTGTATTGGTGATTAAATTTGCCTGTTCTCTCAAGGGATGCTGACTTTACCAGATTTTATTGCTTTTGTTTGATCTTTATGCATGTTACTAATAATTTTAATTTAAAATGAGATAGATACATTTTTGTTCAGAAATATCTTATGGGCTGAAGGCGGGTATATAGTGTTGGGCCCCAGTTCAGCTGTGATCTCATTGTGTGGTGGAACAGGCTCGAGGGACTGAATGGCCTACTCCTATGTTACTACATACAGGTTTTCTTGCATGGTATGCAGGTTGCCTCTATCTATGCCCACTGTACTCTGTGACAATAAAAATCTTTGCCTTCATTTCAAATAATCATTAAAGCATTTTGGTTACATTCTGAGCCGCTGTTATTGTGGTTTAAGATTCCTGACCAACAGTTATCACTATCTAAATAACAAAAGAAAGCACAGGCCAAGTCATCATCTATCTAGGTGTCAGTGAACTTAAATCCAGGTACCACACAGAGTTATGTCAGGAATCAAGCATACAAACGTACCTTCTCCGCAACAGCTGGGTAGCAGCTGCTGGCACTACCTGATACTGTGTAACTAAACCAGATCTTTTAGATGCTGAAAATCCCACAAAACACACTGAATGAAAGTTGTGGTTTGAAAGAATCCTGCTCCTCCTTTAATATAAATAGGAAATTACTAGTAGGTTGGACTTAAAAGGGGTCTGCTTATTTAAATTAGAAGCTTTATGAACCACAGTTTATTTGAAGCTTCACATTCAATACACCAAGATCACAACTGGGTTAGAAGCAGACTTTGGTTTTGGCATTCAGTTTTTTTACCACAGACATGTTCGTTTACCCTGAGTCTAGAAACGAAACAGCTATATCTGCAATAGCCTTGCATTAGAAAAACAAACTGGACATTTTCATTTAAGAATTACTTTTTTTTGCTGTTTAAATAGGTAATCCTTGTTTTAATCCAGTCATTTTGGAAAGATAGTGTGGAAAGCGACTAACTGACTCCTGGAGACTATTATTAACAAAACTGCACTTTGTTTCACTGAGGTGATAGAACAAAGAAAATTTACAGCCCAGGAACAGGCCCTTCAGCCCTCCAAACCTGAGCCGATCCAAATCTACTGTCTAAACCTGTCGGTCAATTCCTAAGCATCTGTATCCCTCTGCTCCCCACCTACTCATGCATCTGTCCAGATGCATCTTAAATGAATCTACTGTGCCTGCCTCTACCACCTCTGCTGGCAACGCGTTCCAAACGCCCACCACCCTCTGTGTGACATACTTACCGCGTGTATCCCTGTTAAACTTTCCATCTCTCACCTTGAAAGCGTGACCTCTCATTATTGAATCCTTCACCCTGGGAAAAAGTTTGTCTGTATCCACCCTGTCTATACCGTTCATGATTTTGTAAACCTTAATCAGGTCCCCTCTCAATCTCCTTTTTTCTCATGAAAATAAACCTAACCGACTCAACCTCTCTTCATAGCTAGCACCTTCCATACCAGGCAACATCCTCATAAACCTTCTCTGCCCCCTCTCCAAAGCGTCCACATCCTTTTGGTAATGTGACAACCAGAACTGTACACAGTATTCTAAACGCGGCCGAACTAATGTCTTGTACAATTTTAACGTGACTTGCCAGCTCTTATACTCAATGCCCCGTCTGATGAAGGCAAGCATACTATATGCCTTCTTGACCACTCTATCCACCTGTGCAGCAACCTTCAGGGTACAATGGACCTGCACTCCCAGATCTCTCTGCCCATCAACTTTTCCCAAAGCTCTTCCATTCATTGTGTAATTCTCTCTAGAATTAGACTTGCCTAAATGCATCACCTCACATTTGTCTGGAATAGCTTACCATTGTTTTTGCCAAAACATTGCACTGGACATGTAGGTTTTCTTTTGTCTTTCTTAGCGTTTATTTGTACTTTGTACCTTCAGATCAATAAGTTATTGGGCAAAATTGTGACTAGTGTCTGACATGCAACAGAAAACTGACGAGTCAGATTTTCTGGCTGCCTGTCACCGGAGGCATTTATAGAATATAAATAGAGAATTCCTACAATCTGGAAGCAGGCCATTCAGCCCATTAAGTGCACACCACCACGCAATAGAGCTGCCAACCCAGACCCACCCCAACATTGTAAACCTCCATTTTCCCTGGCTAACCCACTGAGATAGCATGTCCCTGAACACTACAGCACAATTTAGCACGGCCAATTCACCTAACCTGCACACCTTTCGACTGTGCAAGAAAACCAAAGCACACAGAGGAAACCCACAGAGGCACAGGGACAACGTACAAACTCCACACAGACAGTCACCCGAGGGTGGACTCAAACCCAGCTTGCTCGTGCTGTGAGGCAGCAATGCTATCCTTGGAGCCACTGTGCTCTTGGGCAAGGTCTGTAAGTGTTTCATGAGACAGTAGGGACTGTGAAAGAGGAAATGGACTGAAATAAAGTCTAGCAGACAGTCAAAATCAGCCCTATCTCATTAAATGGTCGTTAATCTCCATATTTGAGAGGTTCTCATGCCTCAGTGGATCAGTGCACCCCATAGTGCAGAGTTCAGCTATAAAGATCAAAACACCCTTTTGTTTGGGTCCTGTTCTGAACCATTCAGATTAAACAATGTTAAATCAGGAAAACAGTCAACTTTTATTAGTTGCAACATCCATTTGCCTAAAAAATATTCAATGTCTTCATTCCTGATTGCTTGACTGAGTCCCGCTAAATGACAGAGAGGCACTGGTGTTGTTCATGGCAGGACTGGAGTTAAGAATCAACATGGAGAGTAGGAGAAAGCAGTTTCACAGGTATGGGCCAGAATTGAGGGAGATAAGGATTACATTGTAAATGGCCAAGTCAGCAGATCCCTCACGGTTATATATCAAATTTTGTTCAGGGACTCACGGTGATCATGGGGTTAATTGTCCTTTCCGATTTTGGTACTGGACTTAAATCCAGTTTATATAGGTGGAATAAAAGATGTTCTTTTATTGTTTCTGTTCTTATTTCAATTACATCAATGAGCTGGCAGCTGGCTAATTGTACCGTATTTATCACAGCAGAGACACAGCAACGCATAGGTCTACTACTTGCATGACTGCATTTTATTTTGGCACACAGGAAATGTGCCCTGGAATCAACATAGTTCATTATAAACAGAAGGATCGCATTGTCTGTTCCTATCCTGTCAAACTGCCCATTAACAGGATAGTCAGTATTTGTCCACCCTAATTTGACTGAAATGCTCAGGAAATGAAAGTTGTTACGTCAGTTTCTGAAGTTACAATGATGATTACATTTCAAAAGTCCTTTACTTGCCGTTGAGTGCTTTGAGACATTCTGTGGTCAAGAAAGGGGTTAAGTAAATGCAAGTCGTTCTCACTTTCTTTAGCACCAGCATTCCCATTTTCAAGGGATGACACCATGTGTTCAGCATGTGTACTGGGCATAGCATCATTGGTTACTCTCCTGCCTCTGAATGTTTTTGGGTTCAGCTGTGTTCCCACTCCAAGAGGACAAAAAAATCTAAGCTGACACTCTCGTACAGTGCTGAAGGTGTGTTGCCACCCATAGAAGGTGCTGTTTTCCAAAGAAATGTTAAGCAAATATTCCATAAGCTCCCTATAGAAGATCTGACAGCATTACAAAGAAAGCAGGAGTTATTCCTTGTACCCTAGCTAATACTTATCCCTCAATCAACATCACAAAAACAGATTATCTGGTCTTTATTACATTGCTCTTTGTGGGAGCTTGCTGTGCACACATTGGCTGCCATTTTTTTAACATTACAACACTTCAAAGGCTGTAAAATGAATTGGAGGTATCTCTTAAGGTTGTGAACAGCATTACACAATACAAGTCTTTCCTTCTTTTTAATATGACGTTACCTCATCGGGACCTAAAGTTTACAAAGAAACTCCCAGAGGAGTCTCATTGATTACAGGGTGAAGCATTGCATGCCACAATCTTTCAGTTTTTAAAATCTATTCAGTTTTTAAAATCTTTGAATGATTTATTTATCCTTTCAGCTGCCTAAAAGTAGCTAGTTCTAACGGCACTTCTGAGAATGTAGAAAACGGAATATGCCATGTAACCCCTTGAACATATACTATCATTCCAGACCTTGGCTCATCATCTACCTCAACCCCTGTTCCCGTGAAATCTCCAAGTCCATTGGTGTCATCAGGAACTAGAGATCTATCAGTCTCTATCTTAAACTTACTTAATACCTGGGCTTTCACAGCCGTCTAGGTTAAGGAATCCCAAAGGTTCACCACCCTCTGTGAAGATGTTCTAATAAACAAGATCTTTTCCATGAGTTGGGGGAGTCCACAATTAGAGGGCATAGGTTTAGGGTGAAGGGGAAAGATTTAAAAGGGACCTGAAGGCAACTTTTCCCGCAAACGGTGGTACGTGTATGGAATGAGTTGCCAGAGGAAGTGGTGGAGGCTGGTACACTTACAACATTTAAAAGGCATCTGGATGGGTATATGAACAGGAAGAGTTTAGAGGGATATGGGCCAAGTGCTGGCAAATGGGACTAGATTAGTTTGGGATTTTAGTCGTCATGAACATGTTGGACCAAAGGGTCTGGTTCCATGCTGTACATCTCTATGACTCTATGACTATGACTCATCTCAGTCCTTAATAACCTACCTTTAATTCTGAAACTGTCCTTTGGTTCTGGACCAGAAGAAATATCCCACCCTCTCTATCTTTTAAGAATTTTGAAAGTTTCTATAAGGTTGACACTCATCATTCTAAGCACTGAAGAATACAGACTAAGTCTGCTCAATCTCTCCTTATGGGACAGTCCCACCACATGAGCCTTCACTACACTTTCTCTCTCCAAGTTTCCTTTCCTTCAGCAAGGAGACCAGACTTGCACAAAATGCAGTCTAACAGTGTTCTGTACAATGGAAGAATGATACCTTTGTTCCTGTACTCAATACCTCATGTGATAAAGGCTAACATACTGTTTGATTTGAGACCAGCAGGAGATATTTTATTGTCCAGCTGCCCCTGGCTCTGTCTGAAAGCCGATCAACATTAACTTGTGGTCAGCAAACAAACAGTCGAGGAGCCAAAAGTTTATCTTCTTGAGTTTCCATGAGCTTACTACTGAAATGGGAAATCTAACCCCCAAACCTCCTGTGGTGTTAAAGGTCCTATGTGAAATGCATTTGGATTATTCCATGAGCCAGCTGGTATAATGTACACAACACTAGTCTACCTATAACTTAAGATGAAATTGGTCATCTATACCTGAGAAATCACAAAGGTGGCTGATGTGGCAACATGTCACATTAGCGCATGACGTGCAGCAATGTGAGATATCATAGAGTATCATAAAGATCTACAGCACAGAAAAAGGCCCTTCGGCCCATTGCATCCATGCCAGACAAAAACAATCACCAAACTATTTGAATCCCATTTTCGACACAGAGTATGTTGTTGCTTGTGATGTGGGACAACCAGAGTAGGTAATCATGCCACAAGTGACACAGTTGCTTTAATTAATTATAAAACCAATATAATTAAACTATGCTGAATGTCAAATTCTGGGGTCACAGTATTTATTGGCAGGAATGTTTGGAGTGATAGAACAGAAAGATTTTGGAGGGGCTAATGTTAGGGAAGGGAAACCCAGAGTACAGGTTTGCCGAATGTTCTGTGAATTGTATCCGTGGAGTGACATTTAAACATTTTCTGTCGAGTATTGGCTGCTGGCCAGCCTGTCTGACAGAGCTGTCACCTGAGAAATCTTGTAACAGAAGGCTAAAGCTAAGAGCAGAGAACAGAGAGGGAGGCAGATTTGCGGTTTGGGGAGGAGAGAGATTGCTTGGAAATGGCTGAAAAATCTGATCAGGAATACATGTGGACTGGGTGAGAGATCATGGTACAGGAAGAAGATATGAGAAATGGGAGAGCTACGTGCAGAACTACAAAAGCCATAAAAGATCTGGTCTCCTTGCCTCTTGCTGAATTTCTTAAGTTCCGGGAACCCACTCGTTATGCTGCAGACACATAGTCCTCTTGAAAGGTGTATCGAATGACGTGCCTCTTGGTACATCTTTGCCTCTTCAACCAGTCTCTGTCGAAACTAACTCCGAGGCCAGTTGCGATTAGGCTTGAGATTCTTAAAATTTTAATTTATTACTAGTTTAAAATGGCCTTCTTCAAAACTGTAGCTGAATTGTAACTATAGAGTTTATGAGAAACTATTAGTCGACGGTTTTTGCCCAACACTTATTTATTGTTGAAGAAAAACATATTTCATTAGAAGCATACCTTCTTTGATAATCGGATCATCTTGCAATTGCCTGATGGAAGCAGCAAGTGAGAAAAACTCTGCAAAAAGCAGTAAAGGCAACACCAGGCACCTACTTCCTTTTTTTCTTGGACTTAAATCATATTGTTCCTTGTCAATTTCACACATGTCATCTAGAGGTATTCAAAGCTGGTGGCCTGCATTTCCCCATCATTGTAATAGCTGTCCTTTTTCCCTCCTCCAACTGCTTCAGATGCTGTGACCTTTGCTGTCCTGTTTTGTCAAAAGCCCAAATGCAGCCCATAGAAACCTAATGTAGCAGAGAAAATGGCTGTGTGTAGCTGTGTTACCCAATGGGCTATTATCTTACTTACTGTGTTTGTAACACATCGCATAGCGCAGCACATCTAAGTGTGCACCACAGCAACTACATCTCTGGCAGGCTTCATTTTAATCCAATTTCTTACTGCAAAAACATACATTCACTTTTAGACATATTACTTGGCTTACCATGGTTATCCCTTTACAGTAGTTAAGGATGGATTCTGTAAGGCACTGAATGTATTCTCCTGTTTTCAGTCCATTGTCTGTTTCTATTCAGGACCAATGAAGCTGCACACAAGTTCCACAAGGGTTTTCCATTCTCACCAGCTGAAAGCTTATTCTCAGCATAACTCTTTCTAAATCTCATCTTAATAAAAGGACAATGATTTTGCCCAAGTCCAACCTTGAAACAAATTTGTTTCCAGGCCATGGAAACATTTTCTTTTCTTTCATTTCAAGGTCTGTGTGACCCCTGCTGCTTGTATTCTTTTTGACCAAGAACATAAAGCCCCAAGAGCCAATAACGAACCTTTGTTTTTCCTGCGAGCTCATCGAGGGGCTTGCATGCTGATGTCTTTATGAGCTCAAAGAAACTGTTTGACGTGGTTCAGGGTATACTTAGGCAAAGTCACGAAGTTAGCTTACAGAGTGAAACAGCTGGTAATTTAACAGCCAAATCTTCTCAAGCACATGCACAGATTATAACCAAGTGATGTCCTGTTTTAACTCAAACATTCAGATAGGCAAAAAGTGAGCACACACCAACGTGCAAACCTTTAAATAAATACATTCTAATAATGTCTACAGGAGTGAAAGTGGAGTGGTTTATTGCCAGGAATATCATACGTACCAACTTTAAACATTTGCTGCAAATCTAACAAATCACTTATGGCATTAATCTTGGGGTAGTCTGGCGTCCTCAGGTTTGGCTGCTAACCTAGTCTGTGCATGCAAGGCTTTTAAAAAGGTAACTACAGGTCACCCAGAAATTGCTGAAGTGAATCAAGGACATTTGAATGACTGGTAAATTTCAAGCTCCAGATTAATGATTGACTTTCTACCTCCATTGTGGTAAAGTTAGGCCAATTCTCTGCAAAGTGGAGATGCAAAAGGAAGGAATTCTGTATTAATGAGCGGAGATTCCAGTCCAGGCTCCCTTGGAAATGTGGAACTGTACTCCCATTCTGATCAGTTTTTTATTGGCGCACACAACTATTAGAGGAAGACAAACCATGCCCCCTTGTCACAGTAGTCAGCTGCTGCCTTTAAAAGGTCCTTACAGTCACTTTGACAGCTGCTGACAAACCAGTAAGTAGCTAAGGTAAATGTGATGTGAGAGTGCTTGGAGGGTAGTGTCCCAGATGCATAGGGGTACGTTGCTAGGTTAGCATGGTGCCAGTTGGGGAGGGAATGGAGTGCCAGGTGAGTAAGGTGCCGTGGGTGGGTTTTCAAGGTACAAGATGGAGAGGGAGGGGAATTGTGTTTGAAGGGTGTGTTTTGGGCCTGGCAGTGGAGTGTATTTGGTTGGCTTTTGCCCAGGGGAATGTTGGGTTGTGTCTGGTGGTACTGCAGTTTGGGTTAGGTCCATGGTGGGAATGGGGGTTCATTAGTTTGTGCCTGGTCCAACAAGGGAGGACAAGGGGCCAGATGTTGGTTGGGTCAGGTGGATGAGGGGTCAAGTCCCAAGGGTTGTCAGGTTAGGGTCTGGGGCTGTAAGTGACTTGGGGGTGGGGGAGGGGGGCAATTCATTGTGTGAGGTCATTCAAATAGTTACTCAGGAATTGGACTACTCATTTAATAGTCATAAGACCATAAGAAATAAGAACAGGAATAGGCCATTCAGTCCCTCAAGCCAGCTCCATCATTCAGTTGGACTACGGCTGATGTGATATTTCTCACGTTTACTTTCCTGCCTTTTCCCCATAATCCTTGATTCCCTGGCTGATCAAGAATCTATCTCTCTCAGCCTTAAATATATACAAGGACTCTGCCAACAGCTCTCATGGCAAGGAGCACCAAGGACTCAACAAAATTCTTCCTCATCTCGGTTATGAATTTCATAGTCAAACTTTTCCTGAGTAATTACTTTATTTACCTCCAATGTCTCTGATTTAAGTGGATACTTTGGAGGGTTCCAGGCACAGCAAATTCAATTTCCCCAGCA
This sequence comes from Chiloscyllium punctatum, assembly GCF_047496795.1. Lineage (NCBI taxonomy): Eukaryota > Metazoa > Chordata > Chondrichthyes > Orectolobiformes > Hemiscylliidae > Chiloscyllium > Chiloscyllium punctatum. The sequence goes on from NC_092743.1 coordinate 137,582,134, forward strand.
ATTCCTTCAGACTGTGCTGCGATGGGGAATCCGCAGGGTCCCCATGTACAACTCCCATCAATATTTGAATGGTCAGAGTAAAATCTGGGATGTTACTTATCTTCTGTCATAAACTGTTAAATTGTGAAGAGTCGTACCTGCTCTGTGTCATCAGCTCACTGTCTTGGAGGTTTAGCATTACACAAGCACTGGAGCATTATAACATGCATTATTCCATATAACTTTGCTTCCGTTGATCTTTGTGCCTTTAAGGATATAAATTGGCTGATCGTGAAATGGGCACTCTATATTGTACCTAGCAATATAAGCTGAAAGTCTTCTTAAGGAGAGTGCTCAGCTTTATAAAAACAATGAGCTTTTCAATAGGTGGAGATTTGTGTGATGCACCAGTATTCCATATGGTCAACATCCATTGATATAGATCACTTCAAACAAAACCTTGTTACTGGTGCCCCTATTCTCTACATTTGGCCATCATTCTTAGATGCAAGACCTCTTCTGACTGGCCTTCAATAGTCGATGTACGAATTGTTTTTTAATTCACTTGTGGGACGAAGACCTTGCTGACTGGGCCAGCATTTATTGTCCATTCCAAATTGACTTTGAAAAGGTGGTGGTGATCTGCCTTCTTGAACCTTTGCAGTGCATGTCCGACTATTAGAGGAAGACAAACCATGTGCCCCTTGTCACAGTAGTCAGCTGCTGCCTTTAAAAGGTTCTTACAGCCACTTTGACAGCTGCTGGCAAACCAGTAAGTAGATAACGGAACTGTGATGTGAGATTGTTGGGAGGGTAGTGTACCAGATGCATAGGGGTACAGTGCCAGGTTAGCATGGTGCTACGTGGGGAGGGAGTGGAGTGCCAGGTACATCTACAAAGCTATCATTGAGGGAAATAATTCATTAAGGTCCAATTCAAAGCTTAGCCTGTAACTTGCGCTGACACAGACACCACACATCTGTTACTTGGACACTTTCCAAACATATCACGCACTACCCACTAAAAGCACCATCAAAATCTTTTAATTAGCTGACCAATATGAGGAGAGATCACAAAAAGTCTATCAAGATTCAACTCTACGGTGAGCGTGTTATCAATCAGTACAATTGCTCATTAGGCTGCAGGGTCGGACACTGGATTAAATTTGTATCCTTATCTTTTTAAGGGCAATTGCTCAAGTTCTTTCTTTTAAGGATTAGTTATGGATGCTCAGGATTAATAAAACATTTAGTTAATTGATGCAGTAATTTTTCTGTACATTTTAAATGTTTTTTATATTTAAATAAATAGTGGAATAAATTTCGAAATCTAAATTCAAGAAAACTTTCTTCAATTTAGTTGTCTTCCATTAAAAATGACATTCTGAGGAAGGGTCACTCGACATGAAATGTTAACTCTGATTTCTCTCTACAGATCTTGCCAGACATACTGAGCTTTTCCAGCAATTTCTGTTTTTGTTTCTGATTTTCAGCATCTGCAGTTCTTTTGGTTTTTATTAAAGATGACATAATTGCTGAAAAGGAAACTTGCCCAAAACTAGGCCACTTCTCTTGTATTATTAGCAAAACTCCCATGACATTGTTCTCGTGATATCAGACGTCATGCTGTTTGATACTGCATAATGGATTATTCTACAGCTGAAATGTAGCTATGTGCCTCTTTATGATTACAATGTTTAACTAATATTAAGTAAACACAGGATACTTTATTCAACAGTGATGAATTGTAGATAATAATTACTGTTTTGCTAACTAAGAACATGTAGATATGATCATAGAATCCCTATTGTACAGTAAGAGGCTATTTGGCCCATCGAGTCTGCACTGACCCGCTGAAGAGCAGCCCACCCAAACCCACCCCCACCCTATCCTTATATTCCCTCATTAACTATTCCATGTTATCCATTTACTGTGAGCATGTTACTGATCATTCACTGCCCTTCTTAGGGGTTTTTCTTCCTGTTTGCTCTGTTCCTGATAAAATGTTTGAATATTATCTACTTCCTGTCTGTCTATAACTGAAATTTGAACTTGTTAGGCTCCTGTGCTGACACTGAGTTTCCCCCCGCTTTTTTTTCTCTGTTTTTGTTTCAGATTTCCAATATCTGCAGTTTCTTTGCTTGAGTTTGAGACCTGTGAGACCACTAGCATAATGTAAACGCACCCCAGAGTGTATTCAACCTTTGATCTGTGCCACGTGTCTCTAGGCAACAGCAGCCAACAGTGGGGGTCATACAATCTTACAGCCAATGCCCTCCATCCTGTGCAGCTGCACAACTAGATTCGAAGGAGCAGGGCCCTACAGCCGTGTAAATACTGAGAGGCCAGGCTTTATAGGACCATTGTTAAAAAAAATGCATGAATGCAGCTTTAATCTTTTCTGTAGTGATACAGTGCACTGACTCTAAACTTCATTGTCTTTTTCTTTTCTTCTGCTCTGGCAAGTACAAAACAAGGGTTAAACGGTGACCTTGAATTCTCTGTGCTCTGTGAGTTTGTTGCTGTTTTCTCCATCATTCAAGCCTTTGGCTGAGTCTGGCATTCTACATGTGTGCTGCGATTGATCCACCCTAGATGATTGTTACCTGGCTGATGACATTTGCAGATACCATTTTGATAATATCAGAAGAACAAGTTCTGTACGATGACTGAAGCCTGCTTTCTTTCCTGACTGATTGCTTTAGATTAAATGCCATTGTTCCACCAAAACCCTTTTATTCCACTTTGACTCCAAAAAGAATTTTTAAAAAGATTTTGGAAACTGATGGCCTGAAAGAATTTCTGCAAAGAAACCTGCCATGTGATAATCACAAGCAAAAAGCAAACGTAAAGCCTGAGCTGTCTTTACAAATTGGAAATGTGTGTTTGCTACATTGAATCCTCCTCCACCTCCGGCTCACTAATTTAGTGTTTATCACTCCATCTTTGCAAAGCAAAGTTTCAAAATAAATAATTGATTTCTTCATGAGATGGTGCCTGTGAAGGGAAAGATGCTGATCAAAGAACTGATCTTATTAGTGCAGTGACCAGAACTGCACACAGTACTGCAGCTGTGCCGTAACCAAAGTTCTGTACAGCTTCAACATGCCTGCCTGCTCTTATAATTCTTGCCACAACCAAGAAATTGTCTCATATGCCTTCTTAACGACCGTATTAACTTGTCGTGCTGCCTTCAGAGATTTGTGGACCAAGATCCCTCTGTTCCTCCGAGCTTCCTAGTGTCCTGTCATTCATTGAGTGCACTGTTGTCTTGTTACTTTTTCCAAAGTGCACCACCTTATACTTGCCAGGGTTAAATTCCATATGTGGCTGATCTGCACATCTGACCAACCCTTCTATATCTTCCTCATTATTAACCACCCTGCCAATCTTCAAGCCAATGACCATTTCATGGTCACCATTAGTGAATCCAGCTTTATATATCTTTTTTGTTAATCTGAACTTACTTTCCACTGCAGCATTTGAACCTACTTGCCTGGAAAGTGAGCCAGGCCTTGTGGATTATTGGTCTCTTGACATTACCACTCTGCTTCTCTCTCCCTCAAATGGTCAACCCGCAAGGTGAAGAGTCAGAAAGGAATAGCAAGTGAATCCCACAGCTTCAGATCTAAGTAAATGAATAAGGGATCACCAGCGGTGGAGAGATTTAAAAAAAAGATGCTCAAGGCGGTATAATTAAATGAGTGGGGGTATCTTAAAACGCTGTGAGGCTAGAAGAGATTAGGCATAAGGAGGCCAGGCTAAGAATTGATTCGAAAATCAGGAGGAGAATTTTAAAATCAAGTTGTTGCCAGTTGGAAGCCAATGTTGTTCATCGAGCACAAAGGCTAGAAGGAAAGGGCTAGTTAGGATTCAAAACATGGGCAGCAGAAATTTGGATGACTTCAAATGTATAAAATAATAAAATATGGAATTTCAACAAGAGTAGCCATCCTACTATAGAAGGGATATTATTAAACTAGAAAGAGTGCAGAAAAAAATTACTATCTTGCTACCAGCACTGGAAGATTGAGTTGTAAGGAAAGGTTAAATAGGCTAGGACTTTCTTTCCCTGGAGCATTGGAGACTTGTAGAGGTGTATATAATCATGGCAGGCATAGTTAAGATAGATAGCCAGCAGCTTTTTCCCATGGCAGGGGTGTCTAGAGGGCATAGGTTTAAGGTGAGGGGGAGAGGTACAAAAGGGTCCAGAGGGACAATTCTTTAACACAGTGGGTGGTGAGTGCCTGGAAAGGGCTGCCAGAGGTTCTGGTGGAGGGGGAGTACAATTTTGTCATTTAAGAAATATTTGGACAGGTACATGGATGGGATAGGTACGGAGGGATATGGACCAACCGCAGGCAAATGGGACCGAGATTAATTGTGAGAACAGGGTGGTTCGGACATGTTGGGCCAAAGGGCCTATTTCCATGCTGTAACCCTCTTTGACCTCCAATCATATTGGCCTGATCAAAGTCAAGAGTATACAAAAGTATAAGGAGGATTTCCAAAGCTTATGTTTAAATAACACTGAATGGGTGTTGTCAAGTGATCTTTCCCTTGCCAAACACGTCATATTCAAAAGACACCATTAGCTGGAGCAGTATTAAAACTGTGTTACACACCAACGGATGTTACTGCCTCTGGTCTGCGAATCTCTGTTGCTTGCCTTCAACAAAAGCATGATATTGGGAGTGTGTGAGCACAGAGTTGAAAAGTGTGGTGCTGGAAAAGCACAGCAGACCAGGCAGCTTCCGAGGAGCAGGAGAACCGACGTTTTTAGCATAAGCCCATCTTCAGGAAGGGCTTATGCCCGAAACGTCGATTCTCCTGCTCCTCAGATGCTGCCAGGCCTGCTGAGATTTTCCAGGACCACATTTTTCAATTCTGGTCTCCAGCATCTGCAGTCCTCACTTTCTCCTAGTGTGTGAGCACAGCAATAATGCTATTTTTGATACCATTAGTTGCAATAAACTTATGGGCTCCAACAAGCTGAATTTTGTGGCCTCCATCTCTTATTAATTTTCCTCTTATTGTGCTTGGGAATAATCATGTAGGCCTAAGAAAGAAATGCACTGTGGAAGATCACACAGTTGCAACTGTCTATAGTGGCTGAACCATCACGATATTCGAAATCACGTACTGGTCTATTGTGGGCCGATTGCCCAGAAAAATTGCCTATCAGCAGTCAACTGTACATTCAGAGCATCTTTAAATCCAGAATTTTACAGATACCTACCAGCAAAACATTTTGAAAAAAAAAGAACAAATCTCTTTATTTTCTTGTTACTTTTCATTCAAAGCTGTTTTCTCTCTGCTAGATGACCAATTTGCTTATTTCCTTTGCAATAGAACTTTAATTGTTTTTTTGTTAAGCAATCATCGATGATAGCCTGCTCCAGGGCAACTTGCAAAGATGTTTTTAAACATTAGTCCTGATTTTCCAGAACTACAGTTTCTGATTGGCACCATTCCATGACGCGCCTCAACCAGAGTCCAACTGTCAACTCATCAACAATTTTCTCTCATACCGAATACATTTTGTTTTCCCCTTTACATGGGCTTTCTTGCAAATTGTCCTGATATGTACAAGATGAAAAGTTTCAAGATAGTATGTGTTTTTTTCAGTAATCTCATGTTCCTGTAATCAATCACACTTTTAACTGTCTATTGCAATGAAAGTCTTGCTTCTGTATGAACACTCCATTCAGTCACTGAAGTTCAAATATCTTGATCAAAGTAAACCATCTCCAGGTGAATGACAACAGACGTGAAATAAATACTTGAAGGAGAATGGATAGAAAGGTAAAAGTAAAAAGATTAAATTGTCATAGTCTGACTGGACCATAATGTCCAGGCGAGGGGAGAGATTAAGGAGGAGAGTCCATGAAGATGACCTCAGATGGTGCAGAAATTGAACCCAAGCTGTTAGTATCATTCTGCATTATGACCAGCTGGCCGGCCAACTGAGCTAACTGATCCCAACAGAAACAGGATACTAATATTGTTAAAGAAAAGGAGTGAAGTAGGCTCCACAACAGTTTGAACGAGCTGGGCTGAATGGGTGGGTTCTGGTCTGAATATTTTATGCATTTATAGACACTGTGTTTTATCCAAAACTGCAGATGTTTAAACATGCATTTTCCAACTTTTCTAAAAGAGTATGTAATCCAAAATGCTTTTGTAAACTCCAAGGGAATACAATACAAATGTAGAATCACGAAATAGAGTATTTGTGTAAATCAGGAATTATTGGAGCTGGTGAAGTGGATTTGTAACTGAGTGGAGCTGGGATTGAGGAAAGTCACTTTGTTATGTACTTCGGGACTCCTTTCTCAACTGATCAAGGCGCACTGTAGGTAGCGGTCAGCAACAGCAACACTGTTTGTGCTATTCTTATCAACTGTGTGTCCTGCCAATTTCTATCCCTCAAACAGCACTACAAAAAACTGTTTGTGTCCAGTATGGAAACTGAACCAATTGCTAAAGTTGGCAAAATTGTAATCGAAGCCCTGCCCATTTTGTAATGTGCCTTCTTTTTCTTATGTTTCCTCAAACATTTTATACCTTGTTGATAAAAAATCTCCAATGAACCGAGTGCAATTGGGCAATGTTTTAAAAAGCAGCTTCTAAAATAAATAGATTGTTGTAAAAACATGCCTTGCAAAAATTAAGATCAATAACTTGGTGACAATTGATTAATACAGTTTTAGATTACTTACAGTGTGGAAACAGGCCCTTCAGCCCAACAAGTCCACACCAACCCAGACCCATTCCCCGACACCTAACACTACAGGCAATTTAGCATGGCCAATTCACCTAACCTGCACATTTTTGGACTGTGAGAGGAAACTGGAGCAAACCCACACAGACACGGGGAGAATGTGCAAACTCCACACAGACAGTTGCCTGAAGTGGGAATTGAACCCAGGTCTCTGGTGCTGTGAGGCAGCAGTGCTAACCACTGTGCCACCATGCCTCCCAAGTTACAAAAAGGTTTCTCACAAAAAAAAATCTACTGTGATCAGTTAGGAGAAAGTGGGCTCCATTTCGGGCCAGACCATCGCTTCAGGAAGTGAGGACTCCAGCCCGAAACGTCGATTCTCCTGCTCCTTGGATGCTGCCTGACCTGCAGTGCTTTTCCAGCAACACACTCTTGACTACTGTAATCAGTGTCATGTCGCCTGATTTTATATGATTGAAAATGATTTTTCAAAAATAAAGAAAACAATTTTCCATTAGATTAGGAATGCAGAAACCTTTCAAAATTTACTAATTGCTATTGTTGAATCTAAAAATATCAGCATCACTTTTGGTGCATCCATTAAAGTCTGCAAGAGAGTGCAATCAACCAGACTCCCAATGTCAATTACTCAGAGAGTTGTAAGGGCATGGAATGCCCTACCTGCCAATATAGTTAACTCAGCCACATTAGGGGCATTTAAACAATCCTTGGATAAGCACATGGATGATGATGGGATAGTGTAGGGAGATGGGCTTAGATCAGTTCACAGGTTGACACAACATCGAGGGCCAAAGGGCCTGTTTTGCGTTGTATTGTACTATGTTCTATGTAATCAATTCATCTTAATTAATTCAGCATTCAATCAGCAGGTCAGATGTAAGCTCCATGCTCCTGTCATATCCAGTCAGGAAAGGTGGCAGACAATTAAATAACACACTGGAGATAGAGGCTCCATAAACAATCCCAACTTCAAACCAAGGGGAGGCCTGCATTTCAATGCTAGAGATAAGGTTGATGTATTTGCAAGCCATCTTCCATATTCCATTATCTTTTCTTCTGATGATACTAATATCAGAGGAATGCCACTGTAAGAAGTAATACAACTGAAAGTGAACTGCAGGCCATTACGTGGTTATTTGTCTCATTTCTGTCTCCAAGACCTTGCCGAGTACAAATTGGCTGCAAGATATTCCCAAAATTGGCTGTGAGGTGCCACAAGATTTCAGAGGCTACATAAATGCCAGTATTTTCTAACCGTAAAAAAGCCAAGGTAAAACAAGCCAACCAGTCTACTTACAATGCAACTGCACAACACTATTACCCACAATGTATCGGCTGTTTATCCCCTTCTACATTTATACCTGGCCGATGTCAACGCTTAATTACAACCATCGGTTATTAATTGATTCTCCTACATGCCAGTGGCACATATTCGAGTGTGAGCTTGTGAGTGAGGTTCTTGGCATGGACCACCACTTCAAACATATTTTTTCCATGAGATAATTATAGGAAATAAAGTTGGAAAATGCACGATCACTTCCTAGTATACAAGAGAGACTGCAGGTTGTACACATATCTGTCACTGGCAATCTTCAGCTTCATGTAGTAAACAGGAGGTGAGACCCATGTGGTTTTGGCACAGAGGAGTCAGTATGGAGCCCATGCCATTTTTATGGTTAGCTAAAATTATCACAGCGCTGGTGCACTGCCAGAACAAAGCACAACCCCAATCTGCCGCTCTCCGGTTTGAAAACTGGTAGTGCGACAAGTTGTGAAGGGAATGTGGCTGCAGATTTACAAAGGGAGGAAATAGAAAGAAGCTATGGAATGGAACCCGTCAGCCTGAATGACTGCTGACTGTACAATAGCAGCTACAAATAGCTTCACAATATGAGATGTGAAAGTGGAAGATGGAGAATATCTGGAAGCTCCATTCAGCTCTGGGTAACACACGTGAGAATCCTGTTAGGATTCGGAGGAAATGACTTTCCCTTTGTACCTCTCTATGTGTGGCTGGTGGGCAGACACATACTGTACAGAAGGGTAAGTGAGGACCGCAGATCAGAGTCAAGATGAGAGTGGTGCTGGAAATGCACAGCAGGTCAGGCAGCATCCAAGGAGTAGGAAAATCAACGTTTTCAAGATGAAGGGCTTTTGCCCAAAATGTTGATTTTCCTGTTCCACGGACGCTATCTGACCTGCTGTGCTTTTCCAGCACCACACTCTTGGTTCTAATCTCCAGCATCCGCAGTCCTGACTTTTGCCACACACTGTACAGAATCTGAGTGCTATCATGAAAAAGGCAAGTCCAAAACCCATTGGTGCCAGTTGACCTTATAGGTGTTGCAACCTTCCAGGAGGTGGCCAATGAAGAGGGTTTCACCGTCCAGTTAAGGGCAGCAGCTGGGATCCTGAGGTGGACGGCCATTCTGAGAGCTGTAAGTCTGCATGAGCACAAGCCACTCCAGGAAAGGTATGTTGCTGCGGCTGAGGCACGAAGCTGAGACTGTGAGGATTCTTCCAAATGCAGACGCTTTGTTGCTAAACGCAGGGAGGAGGGGTTGGGGACAGTAAGAATACGGGGAGAAAGACAGAAGAAGGAAGAATTATAATGATATGGACTTTGTATGAGTGATGAACATCTCAACTTACTTTTCAAACAATAAAGCGTAGTCACTGCTGTAACTTGGGGAATATAGGGAGGGGAAAATGAAGCTAAAATTGGAAAGAGAAGACTATAATTATTTTTCACTTGTGGGACATTGGGTTACTGGCTGAACAGCATTTATTGTCTGTCCCTATTTGCCCCTGAGAAGGTGGTAGTGAGTTGCCTTCTTGAACCGCTGCATCCATCTGCTGTAGGTTGACCCACAATGCCCTGAGGAAGGGAAGGTTTTGGAGAATAAAGCCAAAGAAGGTTGCTGGGGTAGTGAAGGGAGATGTGGGGTTAGACTTACCATTGAGAGAAAAGATTCTGAAGTGAATACATTCGGAGGTGGGTAACAAATAAGGGCTGACAATGAAAATGCAAAAATGAGATTACGCTTCCTGCAAGAAAGGACAAACATGGTGGGATTTAGCGTGAATTGTAATTTTTCAAGAGTTGGAATTCAAGAGGTTGTCAAGGAGAGATTAGACTAATTGCGTGTTCAGGTGCCAAAGGTAGAGATCAGACCTTGAAAATGAGATGGACCAGGTGTAGAAATATTTTGGAATTGAGGAGATTTGCTAAAATAATGGTCAAGCAGCTCACAAAGGTTTTGTGCTTTTTAACCTGGTTTAATGTGAAAAGCTTGGGAGAAAGATGAAATGGGAGCTGAGAGACAGAGTGTTTGGGGCATCCCAATGATGTGGGTTTGGACTTGTCAATGCAGGGTTGAAGGAAGTTCTTGCTCATACAGGACTTGAAGTGCTCGAGTAGACCACCATTTTGACAGATCGGTAAATGAGCATGATGTCAGTATCCATATGAAAGTAACAACAACGAATGATTTAATTAAGGTTCAGAGTGTGGACAACAAAAGCAGGAATGTCAGTCACCAAATATATACAACAGCCCCTCTCCGGCCAGCTTGCTCAGCATTAAAGGCACAAAATACCCTCAAAACCCAGTGAGACATCTCATTCAAATCCTCACAACAGTTCCTGTTGCAACTGCTCCATTGAGAACTCAACTGAGCAATGCTCATCTCAGCATCGGAGACTCTGGGAGCACAGCAAAAATGATAACGGATATCCTGAAGTATCCCTGAAGAGAACAATATATCCACCCAAACACAGGAGTGCCCAGCCTGTGGCTGAACAAGATGGAGAATGTTCATAGGGGAAGGTATTGAGTTCATCCAGAGATTTCCTTAAGGATGTGCAGGGACAAAACCAAGATGCCAGAGGAGGTGCATAAATCTCCAAACAACACATTGACAGAACTCAACTGAGCAATGCATCAACTGCCTTGTATCTGGAAGAGTCCACAGATTGTGCATTGGATGATCAGCCAGTCAGACCCAATTGAGAGCCAGAGTGAAACTAATTCAAACTTGATCCCAAGGGGCTGTCTGAGATGAAGAGTTGGAGAGAAACACAAACATGATGCTTGGTTTATCATTAATTATCACTATTGTCATTATCATGGCTACTACTTATGGCAGCATGGCAGTACGGTGGCACAGTGGTTAGCACTGCTGCCTCACAGTGCCAGAGACTCAGGCTCAATTCCTGCCTCAGGCGACTGACTGTATGGAGTTTGCACACTCTCCCCGTGGATGCGTGGGTTTCCTCCCACAAGCCAAAAATGTGTAGGTTCGGTGAATTGGTCATGCTAAATTGCCCGCGGTGTAGGACAATGGGCCTGGGTGGGTTGCGGATCGGTGTGGACTTGTTGGGCCGAAGGGCATGTTTCCACACTGTAAGTAATCTAAGAAATATCACAGCACAGAAAAATGGCCATTCAGCCCATTGTGTTAGCACTGGTGACCAACTTATTTTGAGAAATGCAACATTTGTAGCCATAACACTGACATAATTATATTTAACTTAAGTAGATGACAACTTGATTTGATAGTTGTATTTCAATACTTCTGCTTTCTTAAGATCAGCGAAAGTTTAAATTCTATAAGATGATGTCCTTGTCATATTTCCCCTCTTCTTGAGTTTTTGTTTTGCTTCTCCTACAATTGTCTTGCAATTGAATTAACAAATAGTGTTAATTTCCAAATAAGTCTTTTACTCTCATTGTGGAAGCACCTTTAAAAACTTTAAAATATTCATAAAGAATGTACAAAATTAATTACACTGGTACTGAAAATATGCGTCAAAATTGAAATGTAGAAAATTGTCTAAAAAGCCTTCCCCCATTGCAAATGAAATTTTTTTTTCACTAACTCCACGTAAGTAAATAGAGCATCCAGTGTGATTCTGACCTAAATGAATATAAAATTGCATTAGGTTTAACAGAGATACGTTAAAACATTTCTAACGATTTTCAGTCAAAATATTTATAGCCAGAAGACATGCACTAATCTTGCCACAGCTTAATGGCACATCTCCAACTCATTCAGGATACAGCTATCCCCTTCAATACTGCAGTTCGGAGTGTAATGGTGCTGCCAGGCCATTATGTACACAGGGACAAACACCATCTCATGGACTGGAACGGAATGCGTTCGGGATCTTAGTATTCACTGACTTTGTACTGACCTGGATACTCACAGCGTCGCTTTTTGCACTTTGCTGCCTCACAGTTTATATGACAAACACATGTGTGCTTCAGCTAAATCTCAAAGATGCTGCCAGACTTGCTGAGCTTTTCCAGCCATTTCTGTTTTTACAATGCTCCTCACAAGTCTGTGGCACTGTATTAAATGCTGAGTGGAGCCAGAGTGTCACACCAGTGAGTTTCACAACAATGGGGCTGGAGGTGACCATCACGCCCACTTGGAGGTGGGATATCTGGTCATATATAATCTGTGCCATCCAGCCAATGAGCTATTCAGAGGCAAAAGGCTGTGCCCGCTGTGCAGTGAGGCTGGGCAGAAGGGCTGACTGACCCAACCTCCAGACTGCAGAGGCATGCACCCTTGGACAGAGAGCACCCTGGCCCTGCCCCCGCACTGACCTTGACTCACTGAATTGATTTAATGTGCCAGGCGACTCAGTGGTTAGCACTGCCACCTCACAGCGCCACGGACCCAGGTTCGATTCCAGCCTCGGGCGACTGCCTGTGTGGAGCTTCTCCCCGTGTCTGCATGGGTTTCCTCCAGGTGCTCTGGTTCCCTCCCACAATCCAAAGATGTGCAGGTTAGGTGAATTGGCCATGCTAAAGTTGCCTGTAGTGTTCAGGGATGTGTAGGTTAGGGACATTAGTCAGGGGTAAATGTAAAGTAAGAAGGGAATGGGTCTGGATGGGTTACTCTTCGGAGTGTCGGTGTGGACCTGTTGGGCCCAATGGCCTTTTTTCACACTATAAGGCTTCCATGAATCTGTGAGATTTCCCTGACTAACATATGCCTCTATGGACAAAACTGAGGACTACTCTGCTTAAACTTTGAGGAGTGTCCATTTGCTTGCAGTACGTGCGGCTGTTTTCTTTGTAAAGGTAAAATCTTCCTAGCCCATTGGGCTGCCCTCTCATTAGAGACAGAGCAGACTCGTGCTACTTTAACCTGAGGGTCACCACACCTCAGGCAAGGGTTGAGATGGAGAAGGAGCGTCATTCATAGTAACCTCAGCTGGTGTGGGAATTGAACCCACACTGTTGGCATCACCCGGCATCACAAACCATCTGCCAAATGTGCTGGCACCTGATTTGATTTGATTTATTATTGTCACTGAGATATAGAGAAAAGTATTGTTTTGCAATGCTATCCAGACAAATCACACCTTACATAAGTACATCAGGGTAATGGGGCAGAATGCAGAATTGCTGTTGATGAATGAGACAATTTGCCTGGCTGTGTGACTGCACTAAGAAGCAAGGCTAGGCTGGCCTAGGTAAAGCAGGGATGCTGTGATATTAATATTTGTTAGCGATGGGATTGTACTCGATAGTTAGACCTCAAAGCTCCACACCAAGCTCAGTAAATAAATAATGGCCATTTGGGCATGTGCAGAACTTTCTCTCAACAAAAAGGTTAATCGATTCAGGAGAAAAGCTGGGACGGCAGGATGTGCAGTAACCAAAAATATAAACTTTTTTAAAAAAACTTTAATAAATTGACAGCGAACTAGCTCCCAGCTGGCAGTGTTCAGACAGGTGCATCACTAAAATGTGTTTTGTTTGGCACAAAATAAATAGGAATAGCAAATGTTTACTTAAATCAGGAAAGAAAGAGCTGGTGTTGCAAGTCTAGAAACCAAATTACCTCTGGGTGAGTGTACATGTATTATTTCTGAAAATCTGTCAGCAATCATCATTAGGATGGTTAGCCAGAAGCCAAGCGTCTCTCTGCTCCAGCTACAGTCATTTTCAGGTTAATTTGAAAGTTGGCTCTTTGAAATAAAAATGGGGATATTGGTCTGTGCATGAATCAACTTCTTTTACTCACTTATATTCAACCGAGCACAACTCCTACTTTCCTAACCCTAAATCTTTTTAGCATTTGGAATATAATGGGTCAGTGAACTTGTCATAGGAGATACCAGAACATGTTCTGTTTTGCTAAGCCAGTGTCAGTTTCACAAATTCTCAGCTTAGGTGCACAACACTACAGAGGCATAGAGAAATTCCCTCGGTTCTGTCCCAACAGTGTGCATAGGCTCAGCCTTAGATCAACAACAATTTGAAACAATTTGTTACCTATACCAGCTATTATACAATCATAGAATCATAGAGATATATAGCAGGGGAACAGACTCTTTGGTCCAACTCACCCATGAGGAAGGACTTATGCCCGAAACGTCGATTCTCCTGCTCCTTGGATGCTGCCTGACCTGCTGCACTTTTCCAGCAACACATTTTCAGCTCCAGCTTATCCATGTCAACCATATATCCTAAATAAATCTAGTCCCATTTGCCAGCATTTTTCCCATATACCATTTCTATCCAGATGAATTTTAGATGTAATTGTAACTGTAGCAGCCTCCACCACTTCCTCTGGCAGGTCATGCCATACAGACATCACCCTCTATGTGAACAAATTGCCCCGAGGTCCCTGTAAATCTTTCCCCTCTCACCTTAAACCTATACCCTCTGATTTTGGACTCCCTCATCCCAGGGAAAAGACCTTGGCTATTCACCCTATCCATGCCCCTCATGACTTTATAAACATCTAAAAGGTCACCCCTCATCCTCCGACGCTCCAGGGCTCAAACCGTCTAACCCTTTGCCAACTTACGGCTGATTAGTGACATCCACTGGTCTCTTGGAACTAGATAGAAGCTGCCTCATGTCATAAGAACTCTTCAGAGAGTCTCTTCCTGCTCCTTGCACCTAGAGAATGCCGAGTTCCCAGGGAGAGGCAAATCCCAGGATAAGGGAAACCTCAGGATTTCTTTTTGGATGGAGATATTAATCTTTTCACTCTGCTGTTGAATTATTCTTGCTTTTTTTTCAATGAGTTGCATGGGAGTGGGAACGCTATCAGGGCAGAAGGATACACCAAAGTCTTAGACAACTAAAGGTAACCAAATGCAACCTGACCATAATATATTAATAAGATGGGGAAGGTTTTGCAGATTCCTGGTCTCTCTGTTCACTTGGGATGGGTGCTGTGCCGAGGAAAATAATGTTTACCTTGTTCTACAGTAGAACAATGTTGCATTCAAGCATCCTCTGCAGTTTTTTTTAAGTGACTACACCTGACAATGCCTGAAGAGACCACAGAAATGGATTTACATATACATGGCTGTCAGATGGGTTGACACATGACTGGGAGAATCCATAGCCCAAAACTCTCATAACAACCTGATGTTGTTGCTTCTGAGGTTGCCTTTTGGAGCCTTTTTACCTGAAAGGGTTTTATTGTTAAGAACAGTCTTTATTTTAGTCTATATTTAAAATATCCCTGCAACTTGAGAAAGAGTTGTTCAAGATTAATTGTGGCACAGACATTTTTAGCACTTTGCAGCTTTACCTTTTCACATATCTATGGTTTTACTAGGATTAGATAAAGTGCAGAAATCACACACTCCTGCTTTCTAAGGTTCTACTTCTGAAGGTTCTAATGTTTGTCATATTCTAGGAACCGAACTAGGCCTTTCAGTGCCTCCAGTCTGTTCTGCCATTCCATGGGATCATGGCTGATCTGTGGCCTAACTCTACATACCTGCTTTTGGCCCATATCCCTCATACCTGTGCTTAACTAAAAAAAATCTCAGTTAAACCGAACAACTGATTCAGCGTCTACTACCATTTGTGGAAGAGAATTCAAAACTTCTACCACCTTTTGTGTACAGAAGTACTTTCTAAAATCTCTCCTGTACATTGGCTCCACACATCGTATACTGATGTTATATACAGCAGTTGGTGAATATCAGGGGTGTTACTCCAGCTTTCAAAGCAGAGATGTATTTGTATGAGCTCACTAAGGCCTTAGCAATTTTCTCTGATCAAATGTGTTTGGAATGCATTGAACTTTCCTGTTATCTAAGAACAGTACCTCTTCCATATGGTGGGGAATCCTCACCACTAGTTGGGAGTTGGTTAGCTTAGTTGACTGGATAGCTGACTTGTAATGCTGACAGTGCAGGTTTAATCCCTGCACTGGCTGAGGTGACCATGAAGATCCTTCTTCGTAATCTCTCCCTCACCTGAGGTACAGGGACCCTCAGGTTAAATCACCACCAGTTGTCTCTCTCTACTGAGGGAGCAGCCCTATGGTCCGGGAAGACCATGGTGACGTTATCCTTTTTTTTAAACCACTAATCACGAGGTAGACCCAGCACAAAGCAAGGACAAAGGACTATTCAGAGTGTCTTTTCCTGCTCCGTGCACCCAGAGAATGCTGAGTTCCCAGGAAGCAGGAAATGAGAAGCAAATGACCACAAACAAAACTTATCCAGTGACCACAAGGTACCAGGAATGGTCATCCGGGAAAATACCACAACTCCCTGGACAACTGCTGAAAAGCGTACACCCAACATCCTCTAGAACCACGATTACATCTTGCCCCGACATGACCTCATCTCACCTTGAATAAGAAGAGAAATGTCACCAGCGTTAAGCCAGCGTTAAGCCAGCGTTAAACCAGCATTAAGCCAGCATTAAGCCAGTGTTAAGCCAGCGTTAAGCCAGTGTTAAGCCAGCGTTAAGCCAGTGTTAAGCCAGCATTAAGCCAGTGTTAAGCCAGCGTTAAGTCACCATTAAGCCAGTGTTAAGCCAGCATTAAGCCAGTATTAAGCCAGTGTTAAACCAGCAATAAGCCAGCATTAAGCCAGTGTTAAGTCACCATTAAGCCAGTATTAAGCCAGCGTTAAGCCAGCGTTAAGACAGCATCCATCTCCAATTCCTGCACCATAATTCTTCACACCTATTCTTGGTTTTGAAGCTTCACCACCCATTTCTTGGCACGACAGGGCTACATAATTATTCTGTCTCTCAAACCAGACAGCATGAACACTCAGATCCCTGCAGCAGTAATGCTGTCACTCCAGTCTGGTAAGTCAGCACCAGCAGTTTGATTGACATGCTACAATAAACGAGAGGAAAAGAGCCATGATGATTTTGTTCATGGGGCTGGCAAAATGGATTTGAAAACTTTTAAAACCAAAGCTGTGACTCTCAATGAATCCATTGTTGAACTACTCACTTGCATAATTTTGAAAGACAGCGCGATTAGTGCAAGCTGTCCCTGTGCAAGAGGGAAATAAACGAGCTGGAGTAAGGACAGCTCAACATGTAGATGTCAGCTGTAGATTTTCAATCTCCTTGTAAAAGAGTGCATTGTTTCCTTCCCTGCAGAACCAACAAAATTATATCTAAACTTAGACTTTCAAAGCTACATTGAGAAACTCACACCATACAGTCATGCTGTCTTTAAGATCACTGGAATGTCTGGACTTCCTCTTCCATTTGGCCTAAGCCCACAAGTGTGCCTAGTGTATGCCCATTGGAGATGCTAATAGCATTGAGATTAGACTTTAAAGGAAGTATGGGTGCTGAGGTCATGGTCTTGGCTTGATACACATTTGATACAGTATGCACAACTCAAATTGTTCTCAATTGTACTGGCTGAGGAAGATCAGTCTTTACAAATTCTAATTTTTATAAGTATTAGAACACAAAGTAAAACATAGTAACTTATTTAAGACATCCCATGATCATATAATGGATTCTCACAAACTACAGTACTTCAATGATGGGACTGAACTTTCTTAATCTACCGTCTTGCTACTGTCTACTATAGCTGAGTAAATGGGATTTTGGACTCACTTTTGTCAATGTTCCGAAGCACAGTGGCAGCAAAGCTGATATAATTCTGTCTTGGTCAATCCTGGCAAAGTTGGCAACATTTTGTCTCTTTCTTGGTGTTGACTTTTGTCCCATTGTACTTCTGTGGCACGGTGGCTCAGTGGTTAGCACTGCTGCCTGACAGCACCAGCGACCTGTTTTCAATTCCAGCCTCGGGCAATTGTCTGTGTGGAGTTTGCATATTCTCCCCGTGTCTGCGTGGGTTTCTTCCAGGTGCTCCAGTTTCCTCCCACAATCCAAAGATATGCAGGTTAGGTGGGTTGGCCATGGGAAATTGCTCATGTGTCCAGGGATGTGCAGAATAGGTGGATTAACTGTGGTAAATGCAGGGGTGGGGGGTCTGAGTGGGATGTCCTGCGGAAGGTTGGTGTGGAATCAATAGGCCAATGGCCTATTGCCACATTATAGGGATTCTATGAAATGTTTTTGCTGAGCAGTTGTAGTATTTTCATTTTAATTCCTGCTTTCTTCATCTTTGTATGTGGCCATCAGATTCACAAAACATTTGAAAAAATAATGATTTTTTTTATACTGATGCTCAAAATACTAAAACTAAGAAAAGACCAATGTAAGGATTCACGAGATTGATACGATTCTAGCAAATGGGAAACTAATTTAGGCAGTTTAAATCTCAATGTAATTCTCAGCTGTAGCACTCTATCCTGTTGTGACCAAAACTCAGAGACTTGGGGTCCAAGTACACAGATCAAAACTAACAAAATACTGGCATTTGTATTTCAAGGACCAGAATGCAATAGGGTTGAAGTTGCTGAGAGGATGTTTCCCCTTCTGAGAGAGGCTAGCACCAGACGGCACAGTCTCAGAATAAAGGGGCACCAATTTAAAACTGAGATGAGGAGGAATTTCTTCTCTCTATGAAACTCCTCACTGTGGAAGCAAAGTTCTTTTGTATATTTAAGAATGAGATAGATTCTTGATCAGTTGAGGAATCAATGGTTATGAGGAAGATGCAGGAAAGTGGATGTAAGGAATGTCAGATCAGCCATGATCCCATTGAATTGCAAAGCAGGCTTGAGGGGCCAAATAGCCTACTTCCATTCCTATTTCTTATGGTCTTATAGAAGTCACGCTTCACCTACATAAAGCCCTGATTGAATCTGGAGAGTAATATTAGACATTGCATCTTTACTAATAATGTACTGGCTTGCAATGTAGATTTATTCAATTGACACTTGACGATCAATTTAAGAACTTACACAAAACTAGGTTTGTAATCCTAGAATTTAGAAGGTAAAGAAGTGGTTTGATTAAAGTTTTCAAAATATTGAGATAAACTATTTCTGCTAGGCACTCTGTATCTCAATCTATAAGTTTGACCCAGACCTGGCAGGAATGAAAAGGCATATTGTGTTCAGAGTCAGGCACCAGCTCATGGACCAGGCTGTATCTCAGGGCTGCTCACTTACTTTCTTAGCACTTGCTCACTTTGCACTGCTCGTGTATGCTGAGGGCAACCATACCTTGCTGCGCCATGTCTGTTAGGATGTTGGCGCTTCAGCCATTGTCTGAAGGTTATCATTGCCACTGTATTGGTGGGCTCCTTTGCACACACATACAGGCAGGTTGGTTATTGTGCAAATCTGTAGGGATCTGTCGACTGCGGGTGTGGGGGGAAATCACAGGAAAAAGGGGGTGGGAATGTCAAGGCTAGGGAAGGGGTAAGCAGAGACGTATGTATAGGTGGAGACAAGAATGGTGGTGATGGGGGGGGGGGTAGATGCTCAAGGTGTACAGGGTAAGGGCAACAGCATCGGAGAGGAGGAGAGGTTGTTGGCAGGGTCCACCACCAGGGGGACTTCCACACGTAGCATAGAGGGCCAGGGTGGGCATCATCAAGGTGCAATGTCAGTGCTCAGGGACAGGAAGAACAGTTGGAAGCACAGCTCAATGTGGTGGGTCCCCATAAATGGGGAAAATGCTTGGAAATGGGCTGTCAAAGTAGGGCAAAATAAAAGGGGGACACAGAGGCTCTGGTGGTGTGTAGCCTGGCAACCATGCAGAACCTGGCGATGATGGTGACCACTGTGTGCCATGGTCCCTGCCACTACTCACCATGCCCTAGATACAAAATGCAACTGGAAAATGGCAGGGGCAATGCCAGGGGGTGGGCAGTGTCAATGTCAGTTTGATGGGCAAAATGGCTGGATCCATATCTGCTGGGCACTGAAGGACACTGAAGGGCCAAATCATTGCATTTGCTAACTCCAGCTACATTTCATTCACAATCGTTTCTTTACCCATTCATAATGCAGGCCGAATGTGCTTCGGTATCAAATGCTGATCAAAGACATACCTATCATTTCCAACTCAATGATGCAAATAGGAAGCAGCAATAACTTCAAAAGAGGTGAGTACTGGCTGAAAGTGTTCCATCCCTGGTGAAACTTCCAAGGAGCCTGTGGGAGGAAGGGTTTGCATTGTCGGGGTGATTTGCAGCCTCGACTCGTTTCATTTGTACTTGCTTTTTTCTGGCTTCCAACCAAAGCCCATGTCTACATTTGTCCAGTTACTTGTCATACAGTCGGTTCTGCTGTAATGCGCGCTTCTTCAACGTGAATTGGCTGTAACGCGATGGAAGAATTTAGACCATTATTTGTAGAACGTGAACTTTCCTTTCTGTATCGGTTATAACATGATTCCAGCCTCATTAGTTTAAATGATGCTGCTTTTACACAATTTTCTTATAACATGGGGTCGCAAAGGAATGGAACTATCACGTTATATCCGAACCGACTGTATGTGATGTTCCCCCAACAATGACAAGGTGGGGGAATCCAGTAGGTATTCAGGACAGAGTAGCAGAGGCAGTGTTTAGACTGACTGTAGCTAAGACCAGGTAAACTGCATGGTCTGATGGTTAAACAGCAATTAAGGCAAGAGAATGGGGCATCTGTGAGGATGTGTCAGCCATGTGCTGTGTGGCTGCTGTGCCACAGTTAGGGGAAATGCTGCATTGCTAATGCCTGTCCAGGTGTATAGCAGCCTGTTCAACTTGGTGGGGGTGCAAAGGATTCCAGTCTTATGGCAGATATCCACTGAATGGCAAGTTATTCTGGGAATGGTACATGGTATGATGGAGATAAAGATCAGATCTGAGAGTCACCATAGGGACAGGCAGGGTAATTAATGAGGTATGAGCTGAAAATGTGTTGCTGGAAAAGCGCAGCAGGTCAGGCAATATCCAAAGAGCAGGAGAATCGACGTTTTGGGCTTGAGCCCTTCTTCAGGAATGAGGAGAGCGTGCCAATCAGGCTAAGATAAAAGGTAGGGAGGAGGGACTTGGGGGAGGGGTGTTGGAAATGCGATAGGTGGAAGGAGGTTAAGGTGAAGGTGATAGGCCGGAGTGGGGGTGGGGGCGGAGAGGTCAGGAAGAAGATTGCAGGTTAGGAAGGCGGTGCTGAGTTCAAGGGTTGGGACTGAGACAAGGTGGGGGGAGGGGAAATGAGGAAACTGGAGAAATCTGAATTCATCCCTTGTGGTTGGAGGGTTCCGAGGCGGAAGATGAGGCGCTCTTCCTCCAGCCGTCGTGTTGCTATGGTCTGGCGATGGAGGAGTCCAAGGATCTGCACATCCTTGGTGGAGTGGGAGGGGGAATTGAAGTGTTGGGCTACGGGATGGTTGGGTTGGTTGGTCCGGGTGTCCCAGAGGTGTTCTCTGAAACGTTCCGCAAGTAGGTGGCCTGTCTCCCCAATATAGAGGAGGCCACATCGGGTGCAGCAGATGCAGTAAATGATGTGTGTGGAGGTGCAGGAGATTTTGTGGCGGATATGGAAGGATCCCTTGGGGCCTTGGAGGGAAGTAAGGGGGGAGGTGTGGGCGCAGGTTTTGCATTTCTTGCGGTTGCAGGGTAAGGTGCCGGTAGTCGAGGTTGGGTTGGTGGGAGGGTGTGGACCTGACAAGGGAGTCACGGAGGGAGTGGTCATTTTGGAACGCTGATAGGGGAGGGGAGGGAAATATATCCCTGGTAGTGGGGTCCGTTTGGAGGTGGCGGAAATGATGACGGATGATATGATCTATATGGAGGTTGGTGGGGTGGTAGGTGAGGACCAGTGGGGTTCCGTCCTGGTGGCAATTGGAGGGGCGGCGCTCAAGGGGGAAGGAGCAGGAAGTGGAGGAGATGCGGTGGAGAGCATTGTCGATCACGTCTGGGGGGAAATTGTAGCCCCCGCTTACTTCCCTCCAAGGCCCCAAGGGATCCTTCCATATCTGCCACAAACTCACCTGCACCTCCACACACATCATCTATTGCATCCGCTGCACCCGATGTGGCCTCCTCTACATTGGGGAGACAGGCCGCCTAATTGTGGAACGTTTCAGAGAACACCTCTGGGACACCCGGACCAACCAACCCAACCACCCCGTAGCCCAACACTTCAACTCCCCCTCCCACTCCACCAAGGACATGCAGATCCTTGGACTCCTCCATCGCCAGACCATAGCAACACAACGGCTGGAGGAAGAGCACCTCATCTTCCGCCTAGGAACCCTCCAACCACAAGGGATGAACTCAGATTTCTCAAGTTTCCTCATTTCCCCTCCCCCCACCTTGTCTCAGTCCCAACCCTTGAACTCAGCACCATCTTCCTAACCTGCAATCTTCTTCCTGACCTCTCCGCCCCCACCCCCACTCCGGCCTATCACCCTCACCTTTACCGCCTTCCACCTATCGCATTTCCAACTCCCCTCCCCCAAGTCCCTCCTCCCTCCCTTTTATCTTAGCCTGCTTGGCACACTTTCCTCATTCCTGAAGAAGGGCTCATGCCCGAAACGTCGATCCTCCTGCTCTTTGGTTGCTGCCTGACCTGCTGCGCTTTTCCAGCAACACATTTTCAGCTCTGATCTCCAGCATCGGCAGTCCTCACTTTCTCCTAATTAATGACGTATGTTCAGTAAGATACCATGAGAAATGCCATTGAACGTTGCAGCAAAAAACTCTCCCAGAAAAACTTAGTGCAACCAGAACTGAGCCAAAAACATTGTGATTCAACCCAATGACTTGGATGTCGGGGCAAATTGTAAGATCAGTAAATTTGCTGATGAGACAAAGGTAGGTACGGAAGTAAGTTGTGAAAAGGTCATAGAGTGCCTACAAAAGTGTATCGACAAGTTAAGTGAATGGGCAAAAAAATTGGCAGATGGCGCGTCATGTCAAAAGATGTGAATTTCTTCACTTTGGTAGGAAAACAAAAAGGCAGAATATTAATGCTTGGGTAACTGCGGTTGACTGAAGGATCTGGATGTCCTGGTATATGAACTATAAAAGGTTGGTATGCAGATACAAGCAGTGATTAGCAAGGCAAATGGAAGATTATCATTTATTGTAAGGAAAATAGAACATAATAGTAGTGAAGCTTTGCTCCAATTGTACAGGGCATTGGTGAAAATACATTTAAACTATGCATACAGTTTCGGGCACCTTATTTAACAAAGGACATCATTGCAGTTCAGCAATATTTCATTTTACTAACTCCTGGAATGAAGCTGTTTTCTTATGCAGAAAGATTTGACAGATCTGATCCTGTATCCATTGGGGTTTAGAAGAGTGAGAGGCTTTCACACATTAGATCTTATCAAGATGGGCACCAAAAAGATGCTCTTTTCTTGTAGAAGAGACTAGAACCAAGGGAGACAGTTTAAAAATAAGGAGCCTCCTATGTAAACTGGAGAGACCGTCTCTCAGAGAGTCATCACCAATGGAACTCTCTTGCTTTGGGAAGTGGTTGAGATAAGGTCCTTGAACAGTTTAAGGCAGAGAAAGATAGATTGTCAAAGGGTATCAGAGTATCAGGAAAGTGGAATTGAGGCCACAATCAGAGCAGCTATAATCTTATGAGATAGATAAGGTTGGAGATGCCAAATGATCCAGATTTGGACATTAGTATGTTCAACACTATCCAAGACAAAGCAGCCGCTTGATCAGCGCACTATCAACGACCTTATATCGTCACCTTTTCCAGCACCGGCAGCAACATGTTCCAGCGACAAGGTGCTCTGCAGAAACATTCCAAGCTTCCTAAAACAACACCTTTCAGTCTATGCCCTTTACACTTGAAAGAGCACCAGACAGATGGGGCAACCACCACCTGCAAGCTCTTGTTGTATTTGCGCACTATTTGGAATTGGAAAGTGAACAGTCAAAATTGTGGAATGCCTTCCCTTGAATTATTGTGGCTTCACTACACAGATGTCATTGGTTTGAGAAAGTAACCTATTATCTCCTCAAAGCAATTATAAATGCACACTGTTTAGTGACCTTGTCAGCAAAGCCTACATCCCATAAATAAATTAAAAACTGTTATTTAATTGTGACAGTCCCATCAGCCACACTCACTTATACATTTTACTCTCTCTTGCAGGGCAAGGTGGTGCACACAATTGCAGGTAGCAGGAGTAGACCAGACATGACAGGTGGGTCCCCCTGTCCTAATTGCTATGAAGGAGATGGTGCTGACCAGTCCTTAGATGTGCATTGCTGAAGTTTTGGCCAGCAGCTATGCTGAAACCATCTAAGGTGATGGTATCCTTACACCTAACTCTCCTCCCCCTCACATCCCACTTCCCCCTCATCCTACACCTTCTGGTTTACAAGCTCCAAGGTGGAACATTAACTTTACCACTCCCTGCAATAGAACAACACAATCCAAACTTCCTAGACTTGGGGTTTCTTTTTTCCCCTTTCTGATATGTGGGAGTTTGGGCCAGTGTTGGCAAGGTATCACCAAGATGTAGAACCAACAGATGAACTCACATATGCAGCCATTGACTCGGACCCTGATATTCTACGTACCACAAGATGCTAGATTATCGGTGCAGATGGTAGGACAATGGAATGCATATCGGGCAGAGGGCAAGGATAGAGCAGATGCCAGCTCACCAGAGGGAAAAACAGCAGATGCTGGAATCCAAAATAGACCGACCACCCTGTCCCCACCACCCCCTTTATCTGCAGCTCCACCCCACACCAACCCTGTCCCCACCACCCCTTTTATCTGCGGCTCCACCCCACACCCACCCTGTCCCCCCCACCCCCTTTATCTGCAGCTCCCCCCACAGCCACACTGTCCCCACACCCCCTTTATCTGCAGCTCCCCCCCCAACATCCTCCCATCCCCACCACTCTCTTTATCTGCAACTACCCCCCCACACCCACCCTGTCCCCGCTTCCCCCTTTATCTGCAACTAACCCCCCACACCCTCCCTGTCCCCGCCACCCCCTTTATCTGCAACTCACCCCCACACCCACCCTGTCCACCCACCTCCTTTATCTGCAGGTCCCCCCACACCCACCCTGTCCCGCCCAGCCCTTTAACCTGCAGCTTTTCCCCACACCCACACTGCTCCCCCACCCCCTTTATCTGCAAATCTCCCCCACACCCATCTTGTCCTCCCCACCCCCTTTATCTGCAGCTTCCCCCCACACCCACCCTGTCCCCACCACCCCCTTTATATGCAGCTCACCCCCCCACACCCACCCGGTCCCCCCACCCCCTTTATCTGCAGCTCCTCCCCACACCCACCCTGTCACCAACCACCCCCTTTATCTGCAGCTTCCCCCCACATCCACCCTGTTCCCTCCCACCCCCTTTATCTGCAGCTCTCCCCTACACCCAACCCGCTCACCCACCCCGTTATCTGCAGCGCCCCCCCACATACACCCTGTCGCCCCCACCCCCTTTATCTGCAGCCTCCCCCCCCACACCCACCCTATCCCCCCCACTCCCTTTATCTGCAGCTGCCCCCAACACCCACTCTGTCTCCCCCACCCCCTTTAACTGCTGCTACCCCCCACTCCCTTTCCCCAACACCCACTCTGTGGCCCCACCCCCTTTATCTGCTGCTACCCCCCAACCTGTCCCCACAACCCTTTTTATCTGCAGCTCGCCCCCACACTCACCCTGTCCCCCACTGCCTTTATCTGCAGCTTGCCCCCACACCCACCCTGTCCCCCAACCCCTTTATCTGTAGTTCCCCCCACACCCACCCTGTCCCCACCACCCCCTTTATCTGCAGCTCCCCCCAAAATCCTCCCGTTCCCGCCACCCCCTTTATCTGCAACTAACCCCCCAAACCATCCCTGTCCCCGCTACCCCCTTTATCTACAACTCCCCCCCAACACCCACCTTGTCCACCCACCTCCTTTATCTGCAGCTCCCCCCCCCACACCCACCCTGTCCCACACACCCCCTTTATCTGCAGCTGCCCCCAACACCCACCCTGTCCCCCCCACCTTTATCTGCAGCTCCCCCAACACCCACTCTGTCCCCCCAACCCCCTTTATCTGCATCTACCCCCACACAGCCACCCTGTCCCCACCACCCCCTTTATCTGCAGCTCCACCCCCACACCCACCCTGTCCCCCCCACCCCCTTTATCTGCAACTACCCCCCACACCTACCCTGTCCCCACCACCCCCTTAATCTGCAGCTTCACTCCACACCCACCCTGTCACCAACCACCCCCTTTATCTGCAGCTACCCCCCACACCCACCCTGTCACCAACCACCCCCTTAATCTGCAGCTTCACCCCACACCCACCCTGTCACCAACCACCCCCTTTATCTGCAGCTACCCCCCACACCCATCCAGTCACCAACCACCCCCTTTATCTGCAGCTACCCCCCACACCCATCCAGTCACCAACCACCCCCTTTATCTGCAGCTACCCCCCACACCCACCCTGTCACCAACCACCCCCTTTATCTGCAGCTTCACCCCACACCCACCCTGTCACCAACCACCCCCTTTATCTGCAGCTACCCCCCACACCCACCCTGTCCCCCCCACCCCCTTTATCTGCATCTACCCCCCCACACCCACCCTGTCACCAACCACCCCCTTTATCTGCAGCTCCCCCCCACACCCATCCAGTCACCAACCACCCCCTTTATCTGCAGCTACCCCCCACACCCACCCTGTCCCCCCCACCCCCTTTATCTGCATCTACCCCCCCACACCCACCCTGTCACCAACCACCCCCTTTATCTGCAGCTCCCCCCCACACCCATCCAGTCACCAACCACCCCCTTTATCTGCAGCTACCCCCCACACCAACCCTGTCACCAACCACCCCCTTTATCTGCAGCTTCACCCCACACCCACCCTGTCACCAACCACCCCCTTTATCTGCAGCTCCCCCCCACACCCATCCAGTCACCAACCACCCCCTTTATCTGCAGCTTCACCCCACACTCACCCTTCTCCGCCACCCCCTGTATCTGCAGCCCCCCCACCACACCAACCGTGTCCCCACAACCCCCTTTATCTGCAGCTCCCCCCCACACCCACCCTGTCCCTGACAGTCCCTTTATCTGCAGCTCCCCCCCACACCCACCCTGCCCCTGACAGTCCCTTTGTCTGCAGCTCCCCCCACACCCACCCTGTTCCCCCCCCACCCCCTTTATCTGCAACTCCCCCACCACTGGATTAGTGGTGCTGGAAGAGCACAGCAGTTCAGGCAGCATCCAACGAGCAGCGAAATCGACGTTTCGGGCAAAAGCCCTTCACTCCCCCACCACGCCCACCTTGTCCCCACCACCCCCTTTATCGGGAGCTCCCCCCCACACCCACCCTGCTCCCCCCACCGCTTTATTGACAGCTCCCCCAACACCCACCCTGTCCTGCACACCCCCCATATCTGCATCTGCCTCCCACACCCACCCTGTCCCCACCACCCCCTTTATCTGCAACTCCACCCCCACACCCATCCTGTCCCCCCACCCCCTTTATCTGCAAGTCCCCCCACACCCACCCTGTCCCTACCACCACCTATATCTGCAGCTCCCCCCCCACACCCACCCTGTTTCCACCATCCCCTTTATCTGCAGCTCACCCCCACACACACCCTGTCCCCGCTACCCCCTTTATCTGCAACTAACCCCCCACACCCTCCCTGTCCCCGCCACCCCCTTTATCTGCAACTCACCCCCACACCCACCCTGTCCACCCACCTCCTTTATCTGCAGGTCCCCCCACACCCACCCTGTCCCGCCCAGCCCTTTAACCTGCAGCTTTTCCCCACACCCACACTGCTCCCCCACCCCCTTTATCTGCAAATCTCCCCCACACCCACCCTGTCCCCCCACCCCCTTTATCTGCAACTCCCCCCCACACCCACCCTGTCACCAACCACCCCTTTATCTGCAGCTTCCCCCCACATCCACCCTGTTCCCTCCCACCCCCTATATCTGCAGCTCTCCCCCACACCCACCCCGCTCACCCACCCCGTTATCTGCAGCACCCCCCCACATACACCCTGTCGCCCCCACCCCTTTATCTGCAGCCTCCCCCCACACCCAACCAGTCCCCACAACCCCCTATATCTGCAGG
The DNA here is from genome assembly GCF_047496795.1 of Chiloscyllium punctatum. NCBI lineage: Eukaryota > Metazoa > Chordata > Chondrichthyes > Orectolobiformes > Hemiscylliidae > Chiloscyllium > Chiloscyllium punctatum. The sequence goes on from NC_092743.1 coordinate 137,610,110, forward strand.
TTCCCCCACACCCACCCTGTCCCCCCCCACCCCCTTTATCTGCAGCTCCCCCCCCCACACCCACCCTGTCCGCCCCCTTTATGTGGAACTCTCCCCCATTCCCACCCTGTCACCCCCACCCCCTTTATCTGCAACTCCCCCCCCACACCCACCCTATCCCCCCCACCCTCTTTATCTGCAGCTACCCCCCACTCCCTTTATCTGCAGCTGCCCCCAACACCCACTCTGTGGCCCCACCCCCTTTATCTGCTGCTACCCCCCAACCTGTCCCCACAACCCTTTTTATCTGCAGCTCGCCCCCACACTCACCCTGTCCCCCACTGCCTTTATCTGCAGCTTGCCCCCACACCCACCCTGTACCCCAACCCCTTTATCTGTAGTTCCCCCCACACCTACCCTGTCCCCACCACCCCCTTTATCTGCAGCTCCCCCCCACACCCACCCTGTCACCAACCACCCCCTTTATCTCCAGCTCTCCCCCACACCCACCCTGTCACCAACCACCCCCTTTATCTGCAGCTCCCCCCCACACCCATCCAGTCACCAACCACCCCCTTTATCTGCAGCTCCCCCCCACACCCACCCTGTCACCAACCACCCCCTTTATCTGCAGCTCCCCCCCACACCCATCCAGTCACCAACCACCCCCTTTATCTGCAGCTTCACCCCACACTCACCCTTCTCCGCCACCCCCTGTATCTGCAGCCCCCCCACCACACCAACCGTGTCCCCACAACCCCCTTTATCTGCAGCTCCCCCCCACACCCACCCTGTCCCTGACAGTCCCTTTGTCTGCAGCTCCCCCCACACCCACCCTGTTCCCCCCCCACCCCCTTTATCTGCAACTCCCCCACCACTGGATTAGTGGTGCTGGAAGAGCACAGCAGTTCAGGCAGCATCCAACGAGCAGCGAAATCGACGTTTCGGGCAAAAGCCCTTCACTCCCCCACCACGCCCACCTTGTCCCCACCACCCCCTTTATCGGCAGCTCCCCCCCACACCCACCCTGCTCCCCCCACCGCTTTATTGACAGCTCCCCCAACACCCACCCTGTCCTGCACACCCCCCATATCTGCAGCTTCCCCCCACACCCACCCTGTCCCCACCACCCCCTTTATATGCAGCTCACCCCCCCACACCCACCCGGTCCCCCCACCCCCTTTATCTGCAGCTCCTCCCCACACCCACCCTGTCACCAACCACCCCCTTTATCTGCAGCTTCCCCCCACATCCACCCTGTTCCCTCCCACCCCCTTTATCTGCAGCTCTCCCCTACACCCAACCCGCTCACCCACCCCGTTATCTGCAGCGCCCCCCCACATACACCCTGTCGCCCCCACCCCCTTTATCTGCAGCCTCCCCCCCCACACCCACCCTATCCCCCCCACTCCCTTTATCTGCAGCTGCCCCCAACACCCACTCTGTCTCCCCCACCCCCTTTAACTGCTGCTACCCCCCACTCCCTTTCCCCAACACTCACTCTGTGGCCCCACCCCCTTTATCTGCTGCTACCCCCCAACCTGTCCCCACAACCCTTTTTATCTGCAGCTCGCCCCCACACTCACCCTGTCCCCCACTGCCTTTATCTGCAGCTTGCCCCCACACCCACCCTGTCCCCCAACCCCTTTATCTGTAGTTCCCCCCACACCCACCCTGTCCCCACCACCCCCTTTATCTGCAGCTCCCCCCAAAATCCTCCCGTTCCCGCCACCCCCTTTATCTGCAACTAACCCCCCAAACCATCCCTGTCCCCGCTACCCCCTTTATCTACAACTCCCCCCCAACACCCACCTTGTCCACCCACCTCCTTTATCTGCAGCTCCCCCCCCCACACCCACCCTGTCCCACACACCCCCTTTATCTGCAGCTGCCCCCAACACCCACCCTGTCCCCCCCACCTTTATCTGCAGCTCCCCCAACACCCACTCTGTCCCCCCAACCCCCTTTATCTGCATCTACCCCCACACAGCCACCCTGTCCCCACCACCCCCTTTATCTGCAGCTCCACCCCCACACCCACCCTGTCCCCCCCACCCCCTTTATCTGCAACTACCCCCCACACCTACCCTGTCCCCACCACCCCCTTAATCTGCAGCTTCACTCCACACCCACCCTGTCACCAACCACCCCCTTTATCTGCAGCTACCCCCCACACCCACCCTGTCACCAACCACCCCCTTAATCTGCAGCTTCACCCCACACCCACCCTGTCACCAACCACCCCCTTTATCTGCAGCTACCCCCCACACCCATCCAGTCACCAACCACCCCCTTTATCTGCAGCTACCCCCCACACCCATCCAGTCACCAACCACCCCCTTTATCTGCAGCTACCCCCCACACCCACCCTGTCACCAACCACCCCCTTTATCTGCAGCTTCACCCCACACCCACCCTGTCACCAACCACCCCCTTTATCTGCAGCTACCCCCCACACCCACCCTGTCCCCCCCACCCCCTTTATCTGCATCTACCCCCCCACACCCACCCTGTCACCAACCACCCCCTTTATCTGCAGCTCCCCCCCACACCCATCCAGTCACCAACCACCCCCTTTATCTGCAGCTACCCCCCACACCCACCCTGTCCCCCCCACCCCCTTTATCTGCATCTACCCCCCCACACCCACCCTGTCACCAACCACCCCCTTTATCTGCAGCTCCCCCCCACACCCATCCAGTCACCAACCACCCCCTTTATCTGCAGCTACCCCCCACACCAACCCTGTCACCAACCACCCCCTTTATCTGCAGCTTCACCCCACACCCATCCAGTCACCAACCACCCCCTTTATCTGCAGCTTCACCCCACACTCACCCTTCTCCGCCACCCCCTGTATCTGCAGCCCCCCCACCACACCAACCGTGTCCCCACAACCCCCTTTATCTGCAGCTCCCCCCCACACCCACCCTGTCCCTGACAGTCCCTTTATCTGCAGCTCCCCCCCACACCCACCCTGCCCCTGACAGTCCCTTTGTCTGCAGCTCCCCCCACACCCACCCTGTTCCCCCCCCACCCCCTTTATCTGCAACTCCCCCACCACTGGATTAGTGGTGCTGGAAGAGCACAGCAGTTCAGGCAGCATCCAACGAGCAGCGAAATCGACGTTTCGGGCAAAAGCCCTTCACTCCCCCACCACGCCCACCTTGTCCCCACCACCCCCTTTATCGGGAGCTCCCCCCCACACCCACCCTGCTCCCCCCACCGCTTTATTGACAGCTCCCCCAACACCCACCCTGTCCTGCACACCCCCCATATCTGCATCTGCCTCCCACACCCACCCTGTCCCCACCACCCCCTTTATCTGCAACTCCACCCCCACACCCATCCTGTCCCCCCACCCCCTTTATCTGCAAGTCCCCCCACACCCACCCTGTCCCTACCACCACCTATATCTGCAGCTCCCCCCCCACACCCACCCTGTTTCCACCATCCCCTTTATCTGCAGCTCACCCCCACACACACCCTGTCCCCGCTACCCCCTTTATCTGCAACTAACCCCCCACACCCTCCCTGTCCCCGCCACCCCCTTTATCTGCAACTCACCCCCACACCCACCCTGTCCACCCACCTCCTTTATCTGCAGGTCCCCCCACACCCACCCTGTCCCGCCCAGCCCTTTAACCTGCAGCTTTTCCCCACACCCACACTGCTCCCCCACCCCCTTTATCTGCAAATCTCCCCCACACCCACCCTGTCCCCCCACCCCCTTTATCTGCAACTCCCCCCCACACCCACCCTGTCACCAACCACCCCTTTATCTGCAGCTTCCCCCCACATCCACCCTGTTCCCTCCCACCCCCTATATCTGCAGCTCTCCCCCACACCCACCCCGCTCACCCACCCCGTTATCTGCAGCACCCCCCCACATACACCCTGTCGCCCCCACCCCTTTATCTGCAGCCTCCCCCCACACCCAACCAGTCCCCACAACCCCCTATATCTGCAGGTTCCCCCACACCCACCCTGTCCCCCCCCACCCCCTTTATCTGCAGCTCCCCCCCCCACACCCACCCTGTCCGCCCCCTTTATGTGGAACTCTCCCCCATTCCCACCCTGTCACCCCCACCCCCTTTATCTGCAACTCCCCCCCCACACCCACCCTATCCCCCCCACCCTCTTTATCTGCAGCTACCCCCCACTCCCTTTATCTGCAGCTGCCCCCAACACCCACTCTGTGGCCCCACCCCCTTTATCTGCTGCTACCCCCCAACCTGTCCCCACAACCCTTTTTATCTGCAGCTCGCCCCCACACTCACCCTGTCCCCCACTGCCTTTATCTGCAGCTTGCCCCCACACCCACCCTGTACCCCAACCCCTTTATCTGTAGTTCCCCCCACACCTACCCTGTCCCCACCACCCCCTTTATCTGCAGCTCCCCCCCACACCCACCCTGTCACCAACCACCCCCTTTATCTCCAGCTCTCCCCCACACCCACCCTGTCACCAACCACCCCCTTTATCTGCAGCTCCCCCCCACACCCATCCAGTCACCAACCACCCCCTTTATCTGCAGCTCCCCCCCACACCCACCCTGTCACCAACCACCCCCTTTATCTGCAGCTCCCCCCCACACCCATCCAGTCACCAACCACCCCCTTTATCTGCAGCTTCACCCCACACTCACCCTTCTCCGCCACCCCCTGTATCTGCAGCCCCCCCACCACACCAACCGTGTCCCCACAACCCCCTTTATCTGCAGCTCCCCCCCACACCCACCCTGTCCCTGACAGTCCCTTTGTCTGCAGCTCCCCCCACACCCACCCTGTTCCCCCCCCACCCCCTTTATCTGCAACTCCCCCACCACTGGATTAGTGGTGCTGGAAGAGCACAGCAGTTCAGGCAGCATCCAACGAGCAGCGAAATCGACGTTTCGGGCAAAAGCCCTTCACTCCCCCACCACGCCCACCTTGTCCCCACCACCCCCTTTATCGGCAGCTCCCCCCCACACCCACCCTGCTCCCCCCACCGCTTTATTGACAGCTCCCCCAACACCCACCCTGTCCTGCACACCCCCCATATCTGCATCTGCCTCCCACACCCACCCTGTCCCCACCACCCCCTTTATCTGCAACTCCACCCCCACACCCATCCTGTCCCCCCACCCCCTTTATCTGCAGCTCCCCCCACACCCACCCTGTCCCTACCACCACCTATATCTGCAGCTCCCCCCCCACACCCACCCTGTTTCCACCATCCCCTTTATCTGCAGCTCACCCCCACACCCACCCTGTCCCCCCCACCCCCTATATCTGCAGCTCCCCCCCCCACACCCACCCTGTTCCCAGCATCCCCTTTATCTGCAGGTCCCCCCCCACACCCACCCTGTCCCCCCCACCACCTTTATCTGCAGTTCCCCCCGCGAGAAACACCCACCCCCTGTATCTGCAGCTCGCCCCCAGACCCACCCTCTCCCCACCACCCCTTTATCTGCAGCTCCCCCTCCACACCCCCCCACCCCCCCGTTTTATCTGCAGCTCCCCCCACACCCACCCTGTCCTCCATCACCCTCTTTATCTGCAGCTGCCCTGCCACACACACCCTGTCCCCCCACCCCCTTTACCTGTAGCTCCCCCTGACACCCACCCTGTCCCCCCACCCCCTTTATCTGCAGCTTCCCCACACCCATCCTGTCCCCTCCCTTTATCTGCAGCTCACCCCCCACACCCACCTGTCCCCACCACCCCCTTTATCTGCAGCTCCCCCCCCAACATCCTCCCATCCCCACCACTCTCTTTATCTGCAACTACCCCCCCACACCCACCCTGTCCCCGCTACCCCCTTTATCTGCAACTAAACCCCCACACCCTCCCTGTCCCCGCCACCCCCTTTATCTGCAACTCACCCCCACACCCACCCTGTCCACCCACCTCCTTTATCTGCAGGTCCCCCCACACCCACCCTGTCCCGCCCAGCCCTTTAACCTGCAGCTTTTCCCCACACCCACACTGCTCCCCCACCCCCTTTATCTGCAAATCTCCCCCACACCCACCCTGTCCCCCCACCCCCTTTATCTGCAACTCCCCCCCACACCCACCCTGTCACCAACCACCCCTTTATCTGCAGCTTCCCCCCACATCCACCCTGTTCCCTCCCACCCCCTATATCTGCAGCTCTCCCCCACACCCACCCCGCTCACCCACCCCGTTATCTGCAGCACCCCCCCACATACACCCTGTCGCCCCCACCCCCTTTATCTGCAGCCTCCCCGCACACCCAACCTGTCCCCACAACCCCCTATATCTGCAGGTTCCCCCACACCCACCCTGTCCCCCCCCACCCCCTTTATCTGCAGCTCCCCCCCCACACCCACCCTGTCCGCCCCCTTTATGTGGAACTCTCCCCCATTCCCACCCTGTCACCCCCACCCCCTTTATCTGCAACTCCCCCCCCACACCCACCCTATCCCCCCCACTCCCTTTATCTGCAGCTGCCCCCAACACCCACTCTGCCCCCCCACCCTCTTTATCTGCAGCTACCCCCCACTCCCTTTATCTGCAGCTACCCCCTACTCCCTTTCCCCAACACCCACTCTGTCCCCCCACCCCCTTTATCTGCTGCTACCCCCTACTCCCTTTCCCCAACACCCACTCTGTCCCCCCACCCCCTTTATCTGCTGCTACCCCCCAACCTGTCCCCACAACCCTTTTTATCTGCAGCTCACCCCCACACTCACCCTGTCCCCCACTGCCTTTATCTGCAGCTTGCCCCCACACCCACCCTGTACCCCAACCCCTTTATCTGTAGTTCCCCCCACACCCACCCTGTCCCCACCACCCCCTTTATCTGCAGCTCCCCCCCACATCCTCCCGTTCCCGCCACCCCCTTTATCTGCAAATAACCCCCCAAACCATCCCTGTCCCCGCTACCCCCTTTATCTACAACTCCCCCCCAACACCCACCTTGTCCACCCACCCCCTTTATCTGCAACTCCCCCCCCATACCCACCCTGTCCACCCACCTCCTTTATCTGCAGCTCTCCCCCACACCCACCCTGTCCCGCCCAGCCCCTTAACCTGCAGCTTCCCCACACACCCACACTGCTCCCCCACCCCCTTTATCTGCAAATCTCCCCCACACCCATCCTGCTCCACCACCCTCTTTATCTGCAGCTCCCCCCCCACACCCACCCTGTCCCACACAGCCCCTTTATCTGCAGCTGCCCCCAACACCCACCCTGTCCCCCCCCACCTTTATCTGCAGCTCCCCCAACACCCACCCTGTCCTCCCCACCCCCTTTATCTGCAACTCCCCCCCACACCCACCCTGTCCCCACCACCCCCTTAATCTGCAGCTCCCCCCCACACCCCCCTGTCAGCCCCACCTTTATCTGTAGCTCCCCTCCACACCCACCCTGTCCACCCCACCCCCTTTATCTGCAGCTGCCCCCAACACCCACCCTGTCCCCCCCCCACCTTTATCTGCAACTCTCCCCTACACCCATCCTGTCCCACACACCCTTTATCTGCAAGCCCACCCCACACCCACCCTATCCCCACCACCCCCTTTATCTGCAACTCCCCCCCACACCCGCCCTGTACCCACCACCCCCATTATCTGCAGCTTCCCCCCACACCCACCCTGCTCACCCACCCCCTTATCTGCAGCTCCCCCCCACATACACCCTGTCGCCCCCACCCCCTTTATCTGCTGCTACCCCCCAACCTGTCCCCACAACCCTTTTTATCTGCAGCTCACCCCCACACTCACCCTGTCCCCCACTGCCTTTATCTGCAGCTTGCCCCCACACCCACCCTGTACCCCAACCCCTTTATCTGTAGTTCCCCCCACACCCACCCTGTCCCCACCACCCCCTTTATCTGCAGCTCCCCCCCACATCCTCCCGTTCCCGCCACCCCCTTTATCTGCAAATAACCCCCCAAACCATCCCTGTCCCCGCTACCCCCTTTATCTACAACTCCCCCCCAACACCCACCTTGTCCACCCACCCCCTTTATCTGCAACTCCCCCCCCATACCCACCCTGTCCACCCACCTCCTTTATCTGCAGCTCTCCCCCACACCCACCCTGTCCCGCCCAGCCCCTTAACCTGCAGCTTCCCCACACACCCACACTGCTCCCCCACCCCCTTTATCTGCAAATCTCCCCCACACCCATCCTGCTCCACCACCCTCTTTATCTGCAGCTCCCCCCCCACACCCACCCTGTCCCACACAGCCCCTTTATCTGCAGCTGCCCCCAACACCCACCCTGTCCCCCCCCACCTTTATCTGCAGCTCCCCCAACACCCACCCTGTCCTCCCCACCCCCTTTATCTGCAACTCCCCCCCACACCCACCCTGTCCCCACCACCCCCTTAATCTGCAGCTCCCCCCCACACCCCCCTGTCAGCCCCACCTTTATCTGTAGCTCCCCTCCACACCCACCCTGTCCACCCCACCCCCTTTATCTGCAGCTGCCCCCAACACCCACCCTGTCCCCCCCCCACCTTTATCTGCAACTCTCCCCTACACCCATCCTGTCCCACACACCCTTTATCTGCAAGCCCACCCCACACCCACCCTATCCCCACCACCCCCTTTATCTGCAACTCCCCCCCACACCCGCCCTGTACCCACCACCCCCATTATCTGCAGCTTCCCCCCACACCCACCCTGCTCACCCACCCCCTTATCTGCAGCTCCCCCCCACATACACCCTGTCGCCCCCACCCCCTTTATCTGCAGCCTCCCCGCACACCCAACCTGTCCCCACAACCCCCTTTATCTGCAGGTCCGCCCCACACCCACCCTGTCCCCCACACCACCTTTATCTGTAGCTTCTCCCCCACACCCACCCTGTCTGCCCCCTTTATCTGGAACTCTCCCCCACTCCTACCCTGTCCCCCCCCACTCCCTTTATCTGCAGCTGCCCCCAACACCCACTCTGTCCCCCCACCCCCTTTATCTGCTGCTACCCCCCAACCTGTCCCCACAACCCTTTTTATCTGCAGCTCGCCCCCACACTCACCCTGTCCCCCAACCCCTTTATCTGTAGTTACCCCCACACCCAACCTGAACCCCACCCCCTTTATCTGCAGCTCCCCCCACACCCACCATGCTCCCTCACCCCCTTTATCTGCAGCTCCCCCCACATTCACCCTGTCCCCACCACCCCTTTTATTTGTAGCTCCCCCCCAACACCCACCCTGTCCCCACCCACTCCGTTTATCTGCAGTTCCCTCACACACCCACCCTGCTCCCCCCACCTCCTTTATCGGCAGCTCCCTCCCCTCACCCACACTGTCCCCACCATCCCCTTTCCATGCATTTCCCCCCCCACAACCACCCTGTCCCCACCACCCCCTTTATCAGCAGCTCCCCCTCCACATGCACCCTGCTCCCCCACCCCGTTTATCTGCAGATCCCCACACACCCACCCTTTCCACCCACCCCCTTTATCTGTAGCTCCCCTCCACACCCACTCTGTTCCCTCCACCCCTTTATCTGTAGCTCCCCCCAACACCAACCCTCTGCCCCCACCCCCTTTATCTGTAGCTCCCCCCAACACCAACCCTGCTCCTCTACACCCTTTTTCTGCAGATTCCCCCCACATTCACCCTGTCCCCACCCACCCCCTTTATTTGTAGCTCGCCCCCACACCCACCCTGTCCCCACCACCCTCTTTATCTGCAACTCCCCCCCACACCCGCCCTGTACCCCCCACCCCCTTTATCTGCAGCTTCCCCCCACATCCACCCTGTTCCCTCCCACCCCCTATATCTTCAGCTCTCCCCTACACCCACCCTGCTCACCCACCGCCTTATCTGCAGCTCCCCCCCCATATACACCCTGTCACCCTAACCACCTTTATTTGTAGCTCGCCCCCACACCCACCCTATCCCCACCCCCCCCTTTATCTGCAGCTCCCCGCACACCCACCCTGCTCCCCCACCCCCTTTATCTGCAGCTGCCCCCAACACCCACCCTGCTCCCCCCACCACCTTTATCTGCAGCTCCCCCCCACACCCACCCTGCTCCCCCACCCCCTTTATCGGCAGCTCCCCCCCACACCCACCCTGTCCCTGACAGTCCCTTTATTTGCAGCTCCCCCCACACCCACCCTGTTCCCCCCCCACCCCCTTTATCTGCAACTCCCCCACCACTGGATTAGTGGTGCTGGAAGAGCACAGCAGTTCAGGCAGCATCCAACGAGCAGCGAAATCGACGTTTCGGGCAAAAGCCCTTCACTCCCCCACCACGCCCACCTTGTCCCCACCACCCCCTTTATCGGCAGCTCCCCCCCACACCCACCCTGCTCCCCCCACCCCTTTATTGACAGCTCCCCCAACTCCCACCCTGTCCTGCACACCCCCCATATCTGCATCTGCCTCCCACACCCACCCTTTCCCCCCACCCCCTTTACCTGCAGCTACCCCCACACCCACCCTGTCCCCACCACCCCCTTTATCGGCAGCTCCCCTGCACACCCACTCTGTCCCCCCCACCCCCTTTATGTGCAGCTCTCCCTCCCCCACACCCACCCTGTACCCCCCACCACCTTTATCTGCAGCTCCCCCCCCACCCACCCTGCTCCCCCACCCCTTTATTGGCAGATCCCCCCACACCCACCCTGTCCTGCACACCCCCTATATCTGGATCTTCCTCCCACACCCAACTTGTCCCCCACACCTTCTTTATCTGCATCTTCCCCACACACCCACCCTTTCCCCACCACCCCCTTTCTCTGCATTTCCCACCCCACAATCACCCTGTCCCCCCCACCCCTTTTATCTGCAGCTCCCCCCCACACCCACCCTGTCCCCCCCACCCCCTTTATCTGCAGCTCCCCCTCCCCCACACCCACCTTGTCCCCCCCACTCCCTTTATCTGTAGCTCCACCCCACACCCACCCTGCTTCCCCACCCCCTTTATCTGCAGCTCCCTCCCACATCCATCCTGTCCCCCCACCCCCTTTATTTGTAGATACCCCCCACAGCACCCTTTCCCCCCAACCCCTTTATCTGCAGCTCCAGCCCCCCACACCCACCCTGCTCCCACCAACCCCTTTATTTGTAGCACCCCCCCTCACCCACCCTGCTCCCCCACCCCTTTATTGGCAGCTCCCCCCCCAACACCCACCCTACTCCTCCACCCCCTTTATCGGCAGATCCCCCCACACCCACTCTGTCCCCCCCACCCCCTTTATCTACAGCTCTCCCTCCCCCACACCCACCCTGTCTCCCCCACCCCCTTTACCTGTAGCTCCCCGCACACCCTCCCTGTCCCCCATACCCCCTTTATCTGCAGCTCCACCCACAGCCACCCTGTACCCCCTACCCCCTTTATCTGTAACTCCCCCATCTCACCCACCCTGTTCCCACCACCACCTTTATCTGCAGCTCCCCCCCACACCTACCCTGCTCCCCCAACCCTTTATCGGCAGCTCCCCTCCACACCCACCCTGTCCCCCCACCCCCTTTACCTGCAGCTCCCCCTACATCCACCCTGACCCCACCACCCCCTTTATCTGCAGCTCCCCCCCCACACCTACCCTGCTCCCCCAACCCTTTATTGGCAGCTCCCCTCCACACCCACCCTGTCCCCCCAACCCCTTTACCTGCAGCTCCCCCTACATCCACTCTGTCCCCCCCACCCCCTTTATGTGCAGCTCCCCCCACACCCACTCTGTCCCCCCCACCCCCTTTATGTGCAGCTCTCCCTCCCCCACACCCACCCTGTTCCCCCCACCCCCTTTAACTGCAGCTCCCCCCACATCCACCCTGACCCCACCACCCCCTTTATTTGTAGCTCCCCCCACACCCACTCTGTCCCCCCCACCCCCTTTATGTGCAGCTCTCCCTCCCCCACACCCACCCTGTTCCCCCCACCCCCTTTAACTGCAGCTCCCCCCACATTCACACTGCCCCCACCACCCCCTTTATTTGTAGCTCCCCCCCACATCCCTGTCCCCACCACCCCCTTTATTTGTAGCTCCCCCCCACACCCACCCTATCCCCACCACCCACTTTATCTGCACCCCCCCAACACCCACCCTATCCCCCCCATTCCCTTTATTGACAGGTCACCCCCTCACCCACCCTGTCCCCACCACCCCCTTTATCTTCAGCAGCCCCCACACTCCGTTTATCTGCAGCTCCCTTTCACACCCACCCTGATCCCCCCCACCTCCTTTATCTGCAGCTCCCTCCCACACCCACACTGTCCCCACCACCCCCTTTACCTGTAGCTCCCCCCACACCCACCCTGTCCCCACCCCACCTTTATCAGCACCTCCCCCCCACGCCCACCCTGCTCACCCACCCCCTTTATCTGCAGCTCCCTCCCACATCCACCCTGTCCCCCCCAACCCTTTTATCAGCAGCTCCCCCACACACCCACTCTGTCCCCCCCACCCCCTTTATCTGCAGCTCCCTCCCACATCCACCCTGTCCCCCCCACCCCCTTTATCTGCAGCTCCCTCCCACATCCACCCTGTCCCCACCATCCCCTTTATCTGGAACCCTCCCCACATCCACCCTGTCCCCGCTCCCCCCCTTTATCAGCAGTTCTCCCCCACACCCACCCTGTCACCCACACCCCCTTTATCTGTAGCTCCCCCCCACACCCACCTTGTCCATACCACCCCCTTTACCTGTAGCTCCCCTCCACACCCAACTTGTCCCCCCCACCCCGTTTATCTGCAACTCCCCCCCACACCCATGCTGTCCCCCCCACCCCCTTTATCTGCAACACCCCCCCACACCCACTCTGTCCCCACCACCCCCTTTATCAGCAGCTCACCTCACATCCACCCTGTCCCCCACCCCCTTTATCTGCAGCTTCCCCCACACCCACCTTGTCCCCACCACCCCATTTATCAGCAGCTCCCCCCCCACACCCACCCTCTCCCCCACCCCCTTTATCTGCAACTCCCCCCCACATCCACCCTGCTTCCCCCACCCCCTTTATCTGCAGCTTCCCCCCACACCCACCCCGTCCCCCACCCCCCTTTATTTGCAACTGCCCCCCACATCTACCCAGTCCCCCCACCCCCTTTATCTGCAACTGCCCCCCACACCCACCCTGTATCCCCCACCCCCTTTATCTGCAGCTTTCCCGCACCCCGTTTATCTGCAACTGCCCCCCTACACCCACCTCCAGTCCTGAAGAAGGGTTCCACCTGAAACATTGCCCTCCCCCTCCTGATGCTGCCTGGCCTGCTGTGTTCCTCCAGCCTCCTGCCCTTCTACCAGAGGAAAAGGGTCATACTCTGCTGAGAACTCCGATGTGGCCATCATTTGGGCAGTCTGCTAAAGGAGGTTGATGAATATGGAGAACAAAGTGGTGGTCGTGAGAGAAACCCTGCCTCCAATGCCCAGGAGCCTGAGGCAATCCTGCAGCACACAACATTGTACGGAGCTTGGAACCGTTCTCTCCAGCCAAGGCCACCTGTATATTTGTGAGCCACACCATATGCAGCATCTGATACCCAATGCCCCAGCCTCCATTGCAGGTGAAGCAGCACCCACTCAATGTCTGAGTGCACATAGCATCGTAGCAGGGGGTTACAATGTGAAAAGAGTCTTAGTGTGTCACAACAGTCTGTTTGTTCTCTAACAGATTAGTAAGATTGCTCCCCATAGGTGATCCAGGCTTACAATCTGTGGTCATGACAATTAATTAATCTGTATCCTCTCTCAGGGAGATAGCATTCACTCTCCCATCGTCAGGGGAGGTGTTGGTCTCATGGCATTATCGGTAGAGACCTGGAGACCTGGGTTTGAATCTCAACATGACCGATGCTGGAATCTGAATTCAATAACCGTCTGGAATTAAGACTCTAATGATAACCAGGAAACAATTGATGATTGTCAGAAAAACCCATTCGGTTTGCTAACATTTTTGGGAAATGAAACTGCCTTCCTTACCCAATCTGCTTTACTTGTTGCTCCAAACACAATGTAGTTAACTCTTAACTAACCTCTAGGTAATCCACACTGGCCTCACCGGCAACACTCACATCCTGTGGACGAATTACAAATAACTCAACTAATAAATAGCTGTCTAGATTGTTATCTCTCTTCCTTGTTTTTGTCTCTCTGTTCTCTCTCCTAATTCTCACTCTCCTATTCCTCAGCTGTTCGCCACATGATTGATGAAAAGATTGTGAGCAAATAGCATGAAGCTTGAGTCCAGCTCTATTGAGCACTGCAGGGCTTTGCGAGAACTGTCCTAAAACAAATACAATGTGTCAATATCCCCCCATGTCTGTGTGGGTTTCCTCTGGGTGCTCTGGTTTCCTCCCACAATCCAAAGACGTGCGGATTAGTCATACTAAAAATTGTCCATAGCGTCCAGGGGTGTGCAGGTTAGGTGGGTTAGCCACAGGGAAAAACCCCACGTGGGGTTACAGAGATGATGTGGGTCTGGGTAGGGTGCTCTTTGGTGGGTCAGTGCAGACTCTATGAGCTGATGGCCACTTTCAGCACCATAGGGATTCACAGTCACTGAGAAATCTAACAGAGAATTCAGAATATAATAATGTTTTACTGTATCCCCTTCTTGTGTGATAGCACAGCTTTGAAAATGTGTTGCTGGAAAAGGGCAGCAGGTCAGGTCAGCAGGGCATGAGCTGAAACGTCGATTCTCCTGCCCCTTGGATGCTGCCTGACCTGCTGCCCTTTTCCAGCAACACATTTTCAGCTCTGATCTCCAGCATCGGCAGTCCTCACTTTCTCTTGATAGCACAGCTTTACCCATACGTACACTGCACGTGTGCGTGTGTGTGTATGAGAGAGAGAGAGAGAGGGTGATATCAATTTGTTAACCATATGGTTAGTGGATAACTCTTGTCATTTCCTTCCAGATCCTAATGCTGTTGTTGACGATCAATTACAGCTGGCACCATGGTCTCTTGCATCATCTGAGTAACTAGTTTGTGCACTGGGTAATGTTGGAGAACAGAGAGAGCTAGGGGGCTCAAGTACATAATTCTTTGAAATTTGCGTCACATGTAGACAGGGCAGCTTAGCACGCGTGCCTTCATTGGTCAGACGTTGAGTACAGGTGTTGGGATGTCGTGTTGGCGTTGTACAGGATATTGGTGAGGCCTCTCGGAGTACTGGAGATCAGCACCATAAGGAAACTCCACAGCTGGATTACTGTGTACAGTTCAGGTCTCCCTTCTTTGGGAAGGATACCATTCAATTGGAGAGGGTTCGAGAAAGATTTACCAGGATGTTGCTGGGAATGTAAGGGTTAAGTAACAGGGAGAGGCTGGATAGACTGGGAGTTTCTTTCGCTGCAGTGTACGAGGTTAAAGGGTTGAGGAGAGGTTTATAAAGTCATGAGGGGCATAGATAGGATGAATAGCAAGGGTCTGTTCCCAACTGTGGGGGAGTACAAAACTAAAGGGCATATTTTTAAGGTGAGAGAAGAAAGATTTTAAAAGGACATGGGGGCAATTGTTTTATGCACAGGATGACCCATGTGTGGAATGAACTGCCAGAGCAAGTGCTGGATGCAGGTACAGTTACAACATTTAAAAGACATTTGGATCAGTACATAAATAGAAAAGATTTGTAGGGATATGGTCTAAATGCAGGCAAGTGGGATTAGCTTGGTATGGGATAGGTTGGACAGAAGGATTTGTTTCCATACTGTATGATTCTATGATTCCTTGAAATCATCAAAACTTCCTTCAGTACCTAACATACTCGATACAATGGGCTTTTGAAACTTTAAAGAGCTACAAAAGGTCAAAACAGTTGTAGCTCTGTAGGTACATTCAGAAAGAAAGATTTCCATTCATAAAGAACATTCACAGTCACTGAACTATTTCCTAAGTGCTCTACAGCCATTGAAGTACTTTTTAAGTGTCCATTGCTGTGGGGTATGTATGGCCAGTGTCCATGCAGTATGCACGGAGAGACTGGTGCCTGGCGTTTCACAGGAAAATTACTTGGAGCAAGCAGTGAGCTGAAGGAGCCAAGTACTTGCTCTGACTTCCATGGTCTCAAGTTTGTTTGCAGTGGGGGTGGTATGACAGGAAATGGCACATTAATGAAGTGAGATTTGCAGTTAATAAGCTTACTATCAGTAATCAACCCCCCTGATCAGCCAATTGCCACTACCTAGTGGAAATTTCACCTTGACATTCAGAATGTAATTAAAGGACATAGTGAGTTGCTCCTGATGTCAAGATTGGCCTTGTTGAACCTCTCCTGTTGTTCTGCCACATTTCACTGCCCATGTCATTTCAGCATCTCTACAATTCCCTCCATTCTAACTAATTTGCACACTGCAAATTTCCACAGAAATATGGCAATCACCAGATTATTTTTGTTGCAATATTTGTAGATGGATTAATATTGGTCAGGACACTAAGAAAACTCCATAATCTTCTTCCAGATAATGTCATGGAATGGTTTCTATTACCTGAGAGGGTCAAGGGGATCTCCTCTTTAATATTTCTTCACAAAGGCAGGACAGCACTCCTTCAGTACTGCACTGGGGCTTGGAAGATGACTTCCCTCCAGATTTAGTACATTATGTGTGGAAAAACCCAATAAATCTGATTGGCCAGCAGCTCCACCAACCCTGGCAGCCCCTTGGATTTTTGGGGCTGAGATATTTTGCGATTAAAGGTAACTTGCAGAATAGACAAATAATTGGCAAATGAACATCGATACAGGTAAAGGTGAGTCCATTCTCCTTTTAATGAGCAAAAGGGAGACATCTTACTGTTGGAAAGCTGGAAGTCTAGGTAGGATTGAGGAAGAAAGGATTATAAATATACCAACTGCTAAATATTGCTTCATTGGTTAAAAATGAAATCAAGCATCCAGCTTTATTCCAAAAGGATAGAATTGAAAAGTAAGGAGGTCATGTTGCATCTGGGTTAAACAAATCTACATGCATATCTAGTTCATATTGTTAAAAGAGCAGAGAGGTTGCAGTGAAGACATAGTGAAGGTTTGTGAGGAAGAAACCTGAAATCTGTCAGGATGTGTAACAGTACTGACACACTGGGTCTCTTTTCCCACAAAGAAAGAAAGCTGAAGGGTGACCTAATGGAGAAATTTAACTTCATAGAAGGTTTTAGCAAAGTGGGTCTGTGAAGGCTGCTAATATTTGGGCTAGACGCCATCAAGCAGCACGGTGACTCAGGGATCAGCACTGCTGCCTCACAACACCAGGAACCCAGGTTCGATTCCACTCTCAGGTGACTGGTTGCACACTCCCCCCTATGTCTGTGTGGGTTTCCTCTGGGTGCTCTGGTTTCCTCCCACAATCCAAAGACGTGCGGATTAATCATGCTAAAAATTGCCCATAGCGTCCAGGGGTGTGCAGGTTAGGTGGCTTAGCCACAGGGAAAAACCCCACGTGGGGTTACAGAGATGATGTGGGTCTGGGTAGGGTGCTCTTTGGTGGGTCAGTGCAGACTCTATGAGCTGATGGCCACTTTCAGCACCATAGGGATTCACAGTCACTGAGAAATCTAACAGAGAATTCAGAAGAAAACTCTTTTCCCAAATAATGGTGAGAGCATGAAACCTGCTCCCACAGGGAGTAGTTGAAGCAAACTGTGCAGATGCATTTAAGGAAAAGTTAGATGTCAGGGAGAAGGGGTTATGTTGGAAGATTAAAATGAGGAAATGTGAAAGAAGACTTAATGGCAAGATTCTGAGGAGTGTTGCTGAACAAAGAGACCTTGGAGTGCAGGTTCATAGCTCCTTGAAAGTAGATTAGATTAGATTCCCTACAGTGTGGAAACAGGCCCTTCGGCCCACCAATTCCACACCGACCCTCCGAAGAGCAACCCACCCAGACCCATTCCCCTATACCTATCACTACAGGTAATTTAGCATGGCCAATTCATCTGACCTGCACATCTTTAGACTGCAGGAGGAAACCGGAGCACCTGGAGGAAACCCACGCAGACATGGGAGGGAATGTGCACACTCCACACAGACAGTTGCCTGAGGCAGGAATTGAACCCAGGTCCCTGGCGCTGTGAGGCAGCAGTGCTAACCACTGAGCCACCGTGCCACCAAAGTAGAGTCGCGGGGAGATAGGATAGTAAAGAAGGCGCTTGGTATCCTTTCTTTTTTCGGTCAGAGTATTGAGTACAGGAGTTGGGAGGTCATGTTGTGGCTGTACAGGACATTGGTTAGGCCACTGTTGGAATATTGTGTGCATTTCTGGTCTCCTTCCCATCGGAAAGATGCTGTGAAACTTGAAAGGGTTCAGAAAGAATTTACAAGGATGTTGCCAGGGTTGGAGGATTTGAAGCTGAATAGGCTGGGGCTGTTTTCCCTGGAGCTTCAGAGGCTGAGGGATGACCTTATAGAGGTTTATAAAATCATGACAGGCATTGATAGGGTAAATAGACAAGGCATTTTCTCTGGGGTGCAGGAGTCCAGAACTAGAGGGCATAGGTTTAGGGTGAGAGCGGAAAGATATGAAAGGGACACGCAGAGGGTGGTACGTGTATGGAATGAGCTGCCAGAGGAAGTGGTGGAGACTAACACAATTACAACATTTAAAAGGCATCTAGATGGGTATATGAATAGGAAGGGTTTAGAGGGATAATGGGTCAAGTGCTGGCAAATGGGACTAGATTAGATTAAGATATCTGGTCAGCATTGAAGAGTTGGACCGAAAGGTCTGTTTCCATGCTGTATATCTCTCTGACCCTATGACTGCAGTGGAGCATAATCACCGAGGTAGACTGGTTTGGTGGAATAGCCTGTTTCTATGTCATATACCAACAGGAGAATCGATGTTTCGGGCATGAGCCCGCCCGAAACGTCGATTCTCCTGCTCCTTGGATGCTGCCTGACCTGCTGTGCTTTTCCAGCAACACATTTTCAGCTCTGATCTCCAGCATCTGCAGTCCTCACTTTCTCCTCTATGTCATATATCCCATGTATGTATGTAGGCATGTGCAGTAGGCCAGATCTTGGTGGTAGAGAAGGTCCTGGGCCATGTTCAGCCTGAGCATTGGGCGGTGAGGGTTTGGTAACCTTGCAGTGAGAGGGGTGGGGAGTTGGTGGCACAAAGGTGGTGTGGGGTGGATTTTAAACTCCTTACAAATAGGAAGAAGGAGGGGGGGGTCTTCATTTTCTCAGGGGTGTTACTATTACGGGAAGACACCCTCCAAAGCTCTTAACCCCAGCTCTTTCTTCCTGCAATTTAAAAAAAAATTTGTAAAACCATGTTTTACCACACTAGCCCAATTGCCGCACCGAGCATATTATGACAAGGGCAGGATAACATTGTGGTGTGCTGAGCTTTTAACAATTACTGATTTACATCTGGCGACAGTGCTGTGAATATTGCTGACCACCCACACTCTGTATTTGCGGGGTGAGCTCAGGGTGGGTCAGAGTGAATATGGGCATCTATTCTGTTTTGTGTGTACTCACACTGGAAAACACAACTGGGGGAGGGTGCGGGCAAAGTTCAGCACAGAGAATTGGAACTCAAACCCACAGTCATTTGCCTCAGAGGTTCCAGTGCTACAAATTGAGCCAGTTTTGACATTATCCAATGGCGGGGTTAGAAGCAGTTAATGATCCCTTTATACAACACTAGAATGGGATCTACCCTGATCTAGCAGCATCTGTCCAGAGAAAGGAGCAACAAGGTTTCAGGTCCAGTGACCCTTCTTCAGAACTGGAGCAGAAACATTCACTCTGCTTTCTCTCTCCACATATGCTGCCAGACCTGCTGAGCTTTTCCAGCAATGTCTATTTCTGTTTCCAATTTCCAGCATTTCATTTGGTTTTTATTTGGTGTGGAGGGGCCCGTATTGGACTGAGGTGAACAAGGTCAGAAGTCACATGACACCAGGTTATAATCCAACAGGTTTATCTAAAATCACAAGCTTTCGGAGCGCTGCCCTTTACTCAGGTGAAGTGTTGTTTGGAATCTTCCTTGCTGCTTGGGGCTGTGCACGTTTAAGAGGGGTTGGAGTGTCAGTCAGCAAACTGGAGCTGATGTACTGATGTCACATAAGCAATTCACAATTTGACTGCTGGTGAATATTCAGCAAACTCCCTGCATCAATATAACGCCTTGACACTATTCACTCCAGAAGTGTGTGCCGTTTTGGAACTTGAGGGAGTCTCACATTGTCAAGTTCAATACGCTGCTCGTCAACTCTGCCCATCTCCCCGTAATACAGG
The DNA here is from genome assembly GCF_047496795.1 of Chiloscyllium punctatum. NCBI lineage: Eukaryota > Metazoa > Chordata > Chondrichthyes > Orectolobiformes > Hemiscylliidae > Chiloscyllium > Chiloscyllium punctatum. The sequence goes on from NC_092743.1 coordinate 137,630,244, forward strand.
GTTGGGAAAAGGGCAAACGGGTGCTCACAGCTTGTGAAAGTGAATGAGGCACTTCATGACAGTTGCTGGTAGTCCCAACAGCTCAGGGAGGTGAGCGTACAGCTGCACTGGGAGGAAACAGCGACCCAAACAGAATCTTTCATTTCTGTTCGCGTTGCAGCTAAGGTGGAAGAATGACAGAAACAACCCACAGAGCACAGAAATTCCCATACCTTTCAGTTCCTGCACACGGTGTCGGTAAACTTTGCTGCTGAGAAGAAACCTTCAAATCCTGCTGGTCATTGCTGCTGCCTCTCGCCTGGTTATTCGGACTGCCTTGAAATACAGCTGTGTCTGGAAGCCTCGATCTTTTGTACTGCTCATCTGACGCACTGCCAGCCCTCCTAACTCAGGATGTGCTTGCATATGCATGAACGCAGAGCACTGGAAAACTATCCCTTCCTTGTCCTTTATCCCACCGGTGGCTGCACTCAGATGTATTTCTCCCTCCACCCTTCTGGAGACCTTTAATTAGCACTCATTGTTCTCTGTCTACCCGGCTGCCTTCTATCTTCACTTTAGGAATCCAAACTTTGTCACTGAATCAATCAACAAACTCAACGTGTCTTATTTTCCAGTCATGGGGAAAGGAAGGACAGGAAGGAAAGCGAATGTGGTGCTTGCTTACCTTCGAGGTAAGGAGAGCCTTTCTCACTTACAAAATGTCACACATAAGTCTCATTTCTTTCTACAGATGATATCCCTCCCTCCCCCATCTGTTCAGGTACAGCCCACATTGAGAATTGAGAGTCCTGTATTAATATTGTCTGGGCACACTCCTTGAAGTATTCACAATGTTATCAGGCAACAGTTAGTACTAATCATACCAAGAGAAGATTGATCTATTTTTATTCACTGGTCAGTGTTCTGCACAAACATTGCAGAAAAATTAAACAGAACTACAAACAAATTGTGACCTACTATTTTAGCACACAATTCTCATATCCCATCATGTTACAGTTTTGAAGGTACCATTGAAGTTGTTCAAAATACTAGAAGACACAGATTGGCAATTAAAGATATTCTAGGATTTACATCCTTTAGATTATGTCTTGTTTTCTAATAGTACAATAAAAGGCTTTTCTTATCAGCTCAACATCTCTCAGCACCTGGTAATGAGAACGCTCTTTGTTCACTCTAATTCCCTGAATTACACAGAGGCAGAGAGAGAGCCAGAGACAGTGAAAAGGTTCACTGTTTGCTATGTAGACTTGCCTATTGACTGCCCTCAATTGACTGAAACTCCATCAGATAACAGGCTAGCCTTACCTCTTATATCACTGAAAGCCAAGCTAAAGTACATACTGGAACGTTTCTAAGCAGTCTTTGGGTATGAATACACACAGGACAGATTCGAGAGTGACTCTGAACTGTGTTAAATTTTAATATGTGTTGATGACCTTTAGTAAGCCGTAACAGATCAATACAGGTCAAATAAATCAATCAATAGTGCATTTAAACAAATTTGACTCAATATTATGTGATTAAGAGCAGAAGTTAGAATTACATAATGCAATGGGCTAAACAGTTTTCTTAAAAATATCATATTGGACTTGAATCATTGAGTCTGTTTCTCTCTCCACACACTGCCAAACCTTCTGAGTTTCTCAAGGACTTTCTGTTTTTATTTCAGATTTCTAGCAGCCACATTATTTTACTTAAGTCAACAAGATAGATGGATTGCATTAACTCACCAAGGCTTCTCCAGCAGCCCCTCAAAACAGCCAACCTCCACCCATGCAAAAAACTACAGACAGCTACGAACACACCAGTCCATTACACAAACCAGCTTCCCATCTACTGTCTCTATCTGTTCTTTCCACTGCCTCAGGAAAGCAACATCAGCAAAGACCCCTCCCACTCATGTTCTACTCTCTTCCACCCTCTTCTATCAGACAGGAGATATAAAATGTTGAATGTACATTTGAACAGATTCAAGAGCAGCTTTTTTCCCATTGTTATTTATCAGACTTTTGAATGGACCTCTCAAATATGTATTCTGATCTCTCTCTCTCTCTCTCTCTCTCTCTCTCTCTGTGCACCTTCTCTGGAACACTGCACTCTGTTCTGCTACCCTGATGCACTTTGTATTGTACAATCTGTCTGTATACAACACAAAACAACACTTTTCACTGTATCTGTGTATATGTGACAGCAATCAATCAATCAATCAATCACCTCGAACGATAAAGACAGCAGATAAATGGAAACACAACTACCTCCAAGCCACTCATCATCCTGACTTGGGAATATATTGCCGTTTCTTCAACATCACTGAGTCAAAATCCTGGAATTCCCTCCCTAATAACACTGTGGGTACATTCCCAAAAGTTTAAGCAAGCAGTTCACTACCATCTTTCACAGGACAATTAAGGATTGGCAATAAACGCTGGCCGAGCCAAGGTTCATATCCTGTAATTTTAAAAAGTTTGACATTTTATGTTAATTTAATGAAACAAATTAATATAACTTTAAAAAATTCTCTCTTGAGATGTCGATGCCACTGATTGGCCAGCATTTATTACCTGCGCTTGGTTGCCCTGAGAAGGTGGTGGAGAGCTGCCTTCTTGAACTGCTGTGGTCCATATGTTGTAGGATTGCCTTAACACGAGAGTTCCAGGGTTTTGACCTCGCGGCAATAAAAAGAACAGTGATATATCTCTGAATCAGGACGGCGAGTGGCTTGGATGGAGCTTTCAGATGGTGGTGTTCCCATGTATGTGCTGCTCTTGTCCTTCTAGGTGAAAGTTTAGAGGGCTCTGTATAATGGTCTTTGGTGAATTTCTGCAGTGCATCTTATAGATAGTACACACTATTGCTGCTCCTGAGCATTGGTGGCACAGGGAATGAATGTTTGTGGACATGGTGCCAATCAAGCAGGTTACTTTGTCCTGAATAGTGTCAGGCTTCTTGAGTGTTGTTGGAGCTGCACCCATCCAGACAAGTTAGGCGTATTCCATCACACTCCTGACTTGGCCGTGTAGATGGTGGGCAGGATTTGGGGAGTTAGGAGGTGAATTTCATACTGCAATATTCCTAGCTTCTGACCTGCCCTTGTAGACACTGTCTTTATATGTCCAGTTGAGTTTCTGGACAATGGTAATCCCAAGGATATTGATAATGGGGGAATTCAGTGATGGTAATTCTATTGAATGTCAAGGGGCATTGGTTAGATTGTCTCTTACTGGTGATGGTTATAGCCTGGCATTTGTGTGACATGAATGTTACTGCCACATGTCAGCCCAAGCCTGGATATTGTCCAGATCTTGTTGCATTTGGACATGGACTGCTTCCGTATCTGGGAATTTGTGACTGGTGCTGAACATTGTGCAATCATTGGTGAACATCCCCACTTCTGATCTTAAGAAGAAAGAAGGTGATTGATGAAGCAGCTGAAGATAGTTGGGTCCAGACACTACTCTGAGGAACTCCTGTAGAGATGTCCTGGAGCTGAAAAAATTGACCGCCAACAATCCTATGTGCCAAACATGACTCCAACCATCAGAGTTTGCCCCCTGATGCCATACTCAGTCAAATTCTCATATTCTAGATTATTACATTTCAGGTGCTTCACAGTATCATGAAAAAAAATGACCAATGCTTTATTTTCCTTTCTTTTAATGCTGACTACATCTATATAAGGAGGCTGTGTACTCAGATAAACACTGTTGCTATGCAGCTTCTCAGCATGGCTTCTAATATTTGCACCAGCCCTGGTAATGAAGGGAAATGATTCGGGCTTGGATTCAAAGGTCCTGCTGGATAGAGCATTGTAGAAGTAGGATGTCCAGTTCATGCAGGACCTACTGCAGAGACAATGACACCAAACCATGACACCCTAGTCTGTGGTCATTAGTCTGCAGTCTCAGCTGCCTGGTAGAAAACTCATCAATGAAGGATAAAGGTCAATGACCTTTTCCATTCCATCACTTCCAAGTTCCATCATGTACTGTCCAATATCTCACATATCTGGTCGGCATGGACAGGTTGGACCGAAGGGTCTGTTTCCATGCTGTACATCGCTATGACTCTATGGCTCTATGGTAGCTATCTCTGATACTGTACCCACCTCCACCAAGGATCAGGCCCCATCAGTCTGTCCATTGACTGTGACATCTTCCCTCACTCACTGTCATCCACCACAAGTCGTGATCTCACTCACACTGCAAGCCCTCTGCGGTGCCTAGTCACTTGCTCAAGACACGTCCCCAACTGCACCGAAAGGAGAAAAGCTGTGCCACCCACTTTCATGTTGCACCCGTCCCATATCCCTCCAAATCCTTCCTGTTCATATACCCATCCAAATGCCTCTTAAATGTCGCGATTGTACCAGCTTCCACCACATCCTCTGGCAGCTCATTCCATACCCGTACCACCCTCTGCGTGAAAACGTTGCACCTTAGGTCTCTTTTATATCTTTCCCCTCTCATCCTAAACCTATGCCTCTAGTTCTGGACTCCCGACCCCAGGGAAAAGACTTTGCCTATTTATCCTATCCTTGCCCCACATGATTTTATAAACCTCTATAAGGTCACCCCTCAGCCTCCAACGCTCCAGGGAAAATAGCCCCAGCTTGTTCAGCCTCTCCCTGTAGCTCAACTCCTCCAATCCTGGCAACATCCTTGTAAATCATTTCTGAACCCTTTCAAGTTTCACAACATCTTTCCAATAGGAAGGAGACCAGAATTGCACGCAATATTCCAACAGTGGCCGAACAAATGTCCTGTACAGCCGCAACATGACCTCCTAACCCCTGTACTCAATACTCTGACCAATAAAGGAAAGCATACAAAATGCCTTCTTCACTATCCTATCTACCTGTGACTCCACTTTCAAGGAGCTATGAACCTGCACTCCAAGGTGTCTTTGTTCAGCAACACTCCCTAGGACCTTACCATTAAGTGTATAAGTCCTGCTAAGATTTGCTTTCCCAAAATGCAGCACCTCGCATGTATCTGAATTTAACTCCAACTGCCACTTCTCACCCATTGACCCATCTGGTCAAGATCCTGTTGTAATCTGAGGTAACCCTCTTTGCTGTCCACTACACCTCCAATTTTGGTGTCATCTGCAAACTTACTAACTGTACCTCTTATGCTTGCATCCAAATCATTTATGTAAATGACAAAAAGTAGAGGGCCCAGCACCGATCCTTGTGGCACTCCACTGGTCATAGGCCTCCAGTCTGAAAAACAACCCTCCAGCACCACTCTCTGTCTTCTACCTTTGAGCCAGTTCTGTATCCAAATGGCTAGTTCTCCCTGTATTCCGTGAGATCTAACCTTGCTAATCAGTCTCCCATGGGGAACCTTGTCGAACGCCTGACTGAAGTCCATATAGATCATATCTACTACTCTGCCCTCGTCAATTTTCTTTGTTACTTCATCAAAAAACTCAATCAAGTTTGTGAGACATGATTTCCCACGCACAAAGCCATGTTGACTATCCCGAATCAGTCCTTGTCTTTCCAAATACATGTACATCCTGTCCCTCAGGATTCCCTACAACAACTTGCCCACCGCCAAGGTCAGGCTCACTGGTCTATAGTTCCCTGGCTTGTCTTTACCGCCCTTCTTAAATAGTGGTACCACGTTTGCCAACCTCCAGTCTTCTGGCACCTCATCTGTGACTATCGATGACACAACTATCTCAGCAAGAGACCCAGCAATCACTTCTCTAGCTTCCCACAGAGTTCTCGGGTACAACTGATCAGGTCCTGGGGATTTATCCACCTTTAACTGTTTCAAGACATCCAGCACTTCCTCCTCTGTAATCTGGACATTTTGCAAGATGTCACCATCTATTTCCCTTCAGTCTATATCTTCCATATCCTTTTCCACAGTAAATACTGTTGCAAAATATTCATTTAGTATCTCCCCCATTTTCTGTGGCTCCACACAAAGGCCACCTTGCTGATCTTTGAAGGGCCCTATTCCTTTTGTCCTTAATATATTTGTAAAACCCTTTGGATTCTCCTTAATTCTATTTGCCAAAGCTATCTCATGTCCCTGTTTTGCCCTCCTGATTTCCCTCTTAAGTATACTCCTACTTTCTTTATACTCTTCTAAGGATTCACTCGATCTATCCTGTCTGTACCTGACATATGCTTCCTTCCTTTTCTTAACCAAACCCTCAATTGCTTTAGTCATCCAGCATTCCCTCTACCTACCAGCCTTCCCTTTCATCCTGACAGGAATATACTTTCTCTGGATTCTTGTTATCTAATTTCTGAAGGCTTCCCATTTTCCAGCCGTCCCTTTACCTGCAAATATCTGCCTCCAATCAGCTTTTGAAAGTTTTTGCCTAATACTGTCAAAATTGGCCTTTCTCCAATTCTCCAACCGCCTTCCTAACCTGCAATCTTCTTCCTGACCTCTCCGCCCCCACCCCACTCCGGCCTATCACCCTCACCTTGACCTTCCTCCACCTATCGCATTCCCAACGCCCCTCCCCCAAGTCCCTCCTCCCTACCTTTTATCTTAGCCTGCTGGATAGACTTTCCTCATTTCTGAAGAAGGGCTGATGCCCGAAACGTCGATTCTCCTGTTCCTTGGATGCTGCCTGATCTGCTGTGCTTTTCCAGCTTTCAGCTTTCTCCAATTTAGAACTTCAACTTTTAGATCTGGTCTATCCTTTTCCATCACTATTTTAAAATAAATAGAATGATGGTCACGGGTCCCAAAGTGCTCCCCCACTGACACCTCAGTCACCTGCCCTGCCTTAGTTCCCAAGAGTAGGTCAAGTTTTGCATCTTCTCTAGTAGGTACATCCACATACTGAATCAGAAAATTGTCTTGTACACACTTAAGAAATTCCTCTCCATCTAAACCTTTAACACTATGGCAGTCCCAGTCCATGTTTGGAAAGTTAAAATCCCCCACCATAACTACCCTATTATTCTTACAGATAGCTGAGATCTCCTTACAAGTTTGTTTCTCAATTTCCCTCCGACTATTGGGGCGTCCATAATACAATCCCAATAAGGTGATCATCCCTTTCTTATTTCTCAGTTCCACCCAGATAACTTTCCTGGATGTATTCCCGGGAATATCCTTCCTTAGCACAGCTGTAATGCTATCCCTTATCAAAAATGCCACTCCCCCTCCTCTCTTGCCTCCTTTTCTATCCTTCCTGTAGCAGTTGTATCCTGGAACATTCAGCTGCCAGTCCTGCCCATCCCTGAGCCATGTTTCTGTAATTGCTATGATATCCCAGTCCCATGTTCCTAACCATGCCCTGAGTTCATCTGCCTTCCCTGGTAGGCCCCTTGCATTGAAATAAATGCAGTTTAATTTATTAGTCCTACCTTGTCCCTGCCTGCCCTGACTGTTTGACTCACTTCTGTTCTCAGCTGTACCCATCTCAGATCGATCTCTTTCCTCACTATCTCCCTGGGTCCCACCCCCCCACCTTACTAGTTTAAATCCTCCCAAGCAGTTCTAGAAAATTTCCCCGCCAGTATATTAGTCCCCCTCCAGTTTAGGTGCAATCCGTCCTTCTTGTACAGGTCACTTCTAACCCAAAAGAGATTCCAATGATCCAAAAATAGGGTGATCCTGGTGAGTGGTGGGCTGCCTGGCACTTAGTTGCTTACCCATTATATAGAGATTGTCCTTACTCTGACCGCTCTGAGTGGCTTGGAAAGAGTAAGGACAGCACATGCTGAAGGTCAGAGTCAAAAGTTGTGGCGCTGGAAAAGCACAGATGGTCAGGCAGCATCTGAGGAGCAGGCAAAATCAACATTTCGGTCATGATGCCTGATTCACCTGCTCTTCAGATGCTTCCTGACCTGCTGTACTCAGAATGGCTGACTGACTATGTTTGAGCCCTTAGACTGGTATCAGAAGCTGGCTTGACTTCCTTTGCCAGAACCTCCTGACTGCACACTATGTCCTTTGACTTTCCTGAGCACTGCTGACAACGGTGACCAGTTTCCTGGCTTTGTTTCCATGCTAAACAACACACCAAAACACCAGTACGGTTAGCCAGCTAGGGCAGCACATAAAAAACAAGACATTGATGCTGTGAACATCCAGGTAGGCTCAACATGACTAAGTGATCAGAGAGTAAGACAAGAAAATGGAAATGCAGCCTGGTCCAATTCATGAGCTAGAAGTGACCTTTGAGTACAAAGTGTTCTTGCTGCAACATTACAATTGGTCAGTGTGTCGAATATCGGAGTTGAGATTTCATCCAATGTGTCTTTTCAGCAATACTCAAGTCTGTCCTACCAAATAACTAGAGCTGAAAATGTGTTGCTGGAAAAGCGCAGCAGGTCAGGCAGCATCCAAGGAGCAAGAGAATCGACGTTTCGGGCATCAGCCCTTCTTCAGGAATGAGGAAAGCGTGTCCAGCAGGCTAAGATAAAAGGTAGGGAGGAGGGACTTGGGGGAGGGGTGTTGGGAATACGATAGGTGGAGGGAGGTCAAGGTGAGGGTGATAGGCTGGAGTGGGGTGGGGGCGGAGAGGTCAGGAAGAAGATTGCAGGTTAGGAAGGCGATGCTGAGTTTGAGGGATTTGACTGAGACAAGGTGGGGGGAGGGGAAATGAGGAAACTGGAGAAATCTGAGTTCATCCCTTGTGGTTGGAGGGTTCCCAGGCGGAAGATGAGGCGCTCTTCCTCCAACCGTCGTGTTGCCATGGTCTGGCGATGGAGGAGTCCAAGGATCTGCATGTCCTTGGTGGAGTGGGAGGGGGAGTTGAAGTGTTGGGCTACGGGGTGGTTGGGTTGGTTGGTCCGGGTGTCCCAGAGGTGTTCTCTGAAACATTCCTCAAGTAGGTGGCCTGTCTCCCCAATGTAGAGGAGGCCACATCGGGTGCAGTGGATGCAATAGATGATGTGTGTGGAGGTGCAGGTGAAATTGTGGCGGATATGGAAGTGTCCCTTGGGGCCTTGGAGGGAAGTAAGGGGGGAGGTGTGGGTGCAAGTTTTGCATTTCTTGCGGTTGCAGGGGAAGGTGCCGGGAGTTGAGGTTGAGTTGGTGGGGGGTGTGGACCTGACAAGGGAGTCATGGAGGGAGTGGTCTTTTCGGAACGCTGATCGGGGAGGGGAGGGAAATATGTCCCTGGTGGTGGGGTCCGTTTGGAGATGGCAGAATTTACGGCGGATGATACGCTGGACATGGAGGTTGGTGGGGTGGTAGGTGAGGAGGGACTTGGGGGAGGGGTGTTGGGGTTCTGTCCTGGTGACGGTTGGAGGGGCGGGGCTCAAGGGTGGAGGAGCGGGAAGTGGAGGAGATGTGGTGGAGGGCATCGTCGATCACGTCTGGGGGGAAATTGCGGTCCTTGAAGAAGGAGGCCATCTGGGTTATACGGTTTTGGAACTGGTCCTCCTGGGAGCAGATGCGGCGGAGACGAAGGAATTGGGAATATGGGATAGCGTTTTTACAGGGGGCAGGGTGGGAGGAGGTGTAGTCTAGGTAGCTGTGGGAGTCGGTCGGTTTATAGTAAATGTCCGTGTTGATTCGGTCACCCGAGATGGAAATGGAAAGGTCTAGGAAGGGGAGGGAGGAGTCTGAGACGGTCCAGGTGAATTTGAGGTCGGGGTGGAAAGTGTTGGTAAAGTGGATGAACTGTTCAACCTCCTCGTGGGAGCACGAGGCAGCGCCGATACAGTCATCGATGTAGCGGAGGAAAAGGTGGTGGATGGGGCCAGTGTAGCTGCGGAAGATGGACTGTTCCACATATCCTACGAAGGGGCAGGCATAGCTGGGGCCCTTGGCTACTCCTTTGGTTTGGAGGAAGTGGGAGGATTGGAAAGAGAAGTTGTTCAGGGTGAGGACCAGCTCAATCAGTCGAAGGAGGGTGTCAGTGGAAGGGTACTGGTTGGTATGGCGGGAAAGGAAGAAGCGGAAGGCTTTGAGTCCTTCGTGATGGGGGATGGAGGTGTACAGGGACTGGATGTCCATGGTGAAGATAAGGCGTTGGGGACCGGGGAAGCGAAAATCATGGAGGAGGTGGAGGGCGTGGGTGGTGTCCTGAACGTAGGTGGGGAGTTCTTGGACTAAGGGGGACAGGACTGTGTCGGGGTATGCAGAGATGAGTTCGGTGGGGCAGGAGCAGGCTGAGACAATGGGTCGGCCGGGGCAGTCAGGTTTGTGGATTTTGGGCAGGAGGTAGAATCAGGCGGTGCAGGGTTGTGGGACAATGAGGTTGGAGGCGGTGGATGGGAGATCCCCTGAGGTGATGAGGTTATGGATGGTCTGGGAGATGATGGTTTGGTGGTGGGAGGTGGGGTCATGGTCAAGGGGGCAGTAGGAGGAGGTGTCCGCGAGCTGGCGTTTAGCCTCAGCGGTGTAAAGGTCGGTGCGCCAAACTACTACCACGCCTCCCTTGTCTGCCGGTTTGATAGTGAGGTTGGGGTTGGAACAGAGGGAGTGGAGGGCTGCACGTTCCGAGGGTGAGAGGTTGGAGTGGGTGAGAGGGGTGGAGAACTCGTTGGACCAGTATGGATTGTCCTACAGCAAGTGACCATTCTGTCAATCCTTGTTCATGAGTCTAGTTGGCTCGAGCTGGCAGACTATATCATTGTAGGGTGTATCACAGATGAGCAAATCAGGTATTGCCCATAGCCATTATCAATAGTTGTGCATTTTTCAAAATGGGCAATATGATATGTATAAACTCCTAAAACATCCTTTTTGTGGATTAAGGCAAGATTTGAACCTCGGATCAGATTACTGCCTGGTAATTGTTACCAGGTATCCATTATTCCCTATTTAGCTTAATGAGTAAAAG